>NC_092411.1:289639159-291062909 GCF_040894005.1 Engystomops pustulosus | reverse complement strand
TGTATGTATGTGTGTGTATGTATCTATATATGTGTGTATGTGAATGTGGATATGTATGTCAGCTAAAGGAATCTGTACCGTAGCATTTACAATCACCAAATTTTGTTCAGCCGCTCTCTGTAAATGTCATAGAATAGGTTGCGCTTTTCAAAATCCACTTATTACCCACCATATACAGGAGCCATTGTCTGCTGTGATTGGTTACTACAGACAGTAGTAGACAACGTATATGTGAAGTAAGATGTATAGAGATACAGAGATGGGGGAGATTTATCAGAAATGTCTGAGGTAAAACTGTTCCAGTTGCCCAGAGAGACCAATCAGAGATCAGCTGTCATGTTATAAACAGCTGTGCAAAAATGAGCTCTCAATGGTTGCCAGGGGCAAATAGAGCATTTCTGATAAATTCCCCCTTAGACAAAGTGATGGAGACAGAGACAGTCGCCGCTATGAGAGTGCCTGAGACATACAGTCAATAGAATGAGAGTGCCAGAGACAGAGAGTCACTGAAAGATACTGCCAGAGACAGACAGCCACTGCAAACTGGAATACGGCAATAACCAAAACTATAAGAATTACCCTGAGTCCTTCTGGTGTCACCCAAGTGAGAGATTTGGGAGGAATATTCTCGGGTGTGAAGTATAACTATTACTATTAGATGGACCCCTGGTGAGCACAGATATATCTTATACATGACGTTTTCACCACTGTGGATGGTTGCTTATTGTTCATTGTAACATATTTTTTGCATGTTTTTCAGTTGCAGAAGTACATGAAATACATTCACTACACAGATCCCAGCGGGAGTGAGATTTCCTTTAATAAGAGGAGACAAGTGCCTTTTACATGGGAATTAAGGAACTGGATGGTCCAAGCAGATGATACACCGGCACTTACATTAAATGATTTGAGCATTGGGCAATTTCAAGAATCTCAGAATTTGGAGATTTATCCAGAAAATGCAAATATCATGTGGAAAAATAACAGGGTAAGATAAATGTGATGTCTACCAGGATTTCACTCCACATAAAGTGTTTTTTTTTTGCATCAACAATATTGTTCCCCAATTTATAGGACTAAATATTTGACAATATAGGATAAAGGCTACACACAAAAATGTTTTAAAGAATTAGGTTCAAAGCTTAAGGGAAGGAACTCCAAGGTAATATTATTCTCTGTGGGTGGAGCCATTTTTTGTGACTTTTGATGATGTTTTTAATGCTACTGTTTTTAGTACTGTTTGACCTTTTCAGTACTTTTTGTTTATAATTTTTTTATATTTTTCAAAATGGCAAAAAAAGTGCCATTTTCGACGTTTACGCTATTTTACGTCACATAGTAAAACACAGTGAAAAAAACTGTTATTGAGCGTCTTCGGATACGGTGATACCAAATTTGTTTATGGTTTTTACTGTTTATTTATAATTATATGACTAGGGAAAGGAGAGTGAGTCAATTTTTAGATTTTAATTTCAAATTTTTTTTAACTATTTTTATTTTTAAAATCGTTTTCAAACCCCCTACAGTACTTTAACACTAGGTTGTCTGTTCGATCCTATCATATACTGCCATACTACAGGGATTTGTGGATTGCCCTCCTCATTTATTACAATGTGCTAAATGTGAAAAAAATGGGTTACAGCAGGTTGGAACCCAAAATGCTGAAAATAGGGCTTTGGTGACTGGAGACCAAGAGAAGGTGGAGATGCTTAATGTTTTTTTTAGCTTTATTTATACGATAGAAGAAAATACTTCTGACGTGGGTGGTGCCAGTGCGGGTCATGGATCCTGTAATATACTAGAATGGTTGAATGTAGACATGATCCAATCTAAGCTCAATAAAATCAATGTGTACAAAGCTCCTGGACCAGATGGGTTACACCCCAGAGTTCTTAAAGAACTCAGTTCTGTTATTGCTGTACCACTGTCTAACATCTTCAGGGATTCCGTAATGTCTGGTGTGGTGCCAAGTGACTGGCGCAAGGCAAATGTGGTGCCAATATATAAAAAGGGCTCTAGGCAATTACAGGCCTGTAAGCTTAACTTATATTATGGGGAAATATTGGAAGGGTTAGTAAAAGACTACATACTGGAGTATGTGACATCAAATAGTATAATAAGTGACAGCCAGCGAGGGGTTACTAAGGATAGCAGTTGTCAAACTAACCTTATCTGCTTCTATGAAGAGGTGAGCAGGTGCCTGGATGGAGGAGCAGCTGTGGATATTGTGTTCTTGGACTTTGCAAAGGCATTTGACACTGTCCCTCATAGACGCCTGATGGGTAAAATTAGGGCTATTGGTTTGTCAGGAATCATTTGCAATTGGATTTAAAACTGTCTGAAGGATCGTATCCAGAGAGTTGTGATCAATGATTCCTACTCGGAATGAAAAAGAGAGAAGGCCACAGCATCCAATATGATGAAAAAAGGTTAAACCTTTATTCACACAGGCATAGAAAAAACTGCAACGTTTTGATTCGCCATGAATCTTTGAATCTTTGTCAGAATGGTCACCAGTTGTAGGTTATTAATGATATAGAGGTAGGAATTATTAGCACTGTGTAGTGTAATACAGTCTATGGAGGATGTTCATAGGCTGCAGGGTGACTTGGACAAACTCTGTGTTTGGTCATCCACTTAGCAAATGAGGTTCAATGTGGATAAATGTAAGGTTATGCACCTGGGGGCTAATAATCAACATGCACCATATGTCCTTGGGACATATATATTGTCTTCTATCCATTGGTCCATAAAAAAGATGTCCTGGAGCTGGAGAGGGTACAATGAAGAGCCACAAAAATGATAAGGGGTATGGAGGGTCTCAGTTATGAGAATAGATTAAAACAACTAGATTTATTAAGTCTGGAAAAAAGACGACTATGAGGGGACATGATTAATTTATATAAATATATGAATGGTCCATACAGAAAATATGGCGGAAAGTTGTTACAGGTTAAATTAAATCAAAAGATGAGGGGGCACTGTCTCTGTCTCGAGAAAACAAGGTTAAATCAGCAGAGATGACAGGGCTTTTATACTATCAGGTAAATGTATAGAGTAGGGTCTAAAGGTAATAAATTATTGGCATCCAAATGGAATGTATCAAATCGTACAAGAAAACAGGGATGCCCATGGTGTATAATTTCATGAAAATCTTTTATTTAAGAGTTACAGTACATACATTTAAAAGCATTTAAAAGGCACTTGACTGTGCCAAAACAAACCAGCAAATCCCGTGCCTAGTGTAACTATAACATAGTGTGGGTATATCAACAGCTATAAACAATTGAGAAGAAGATAAGTAGTAAATCCACAAGTGTGGTGTAAGTAAGCTGTAAAGTAGATCAAACCATAGTTACCTAAGTGTAAAGGCTGGGCACCGGGGGCTGGAGAGATTCCCACGCGTTTCGCCTGCGAGCCAGGCTTCCTCAGGGGTACCAGAGTGTGTGGGAAATGATGTTATATAGTCCTCCTGCCCCCGGACATCCAGCACGGACCTGCCGCATATTGCGGTTCAGTGATGCGGCGTGCGTGTCATATACCGGAAGTAAGTGAGTCACATGCACATCCGAAACCGGAAATGACGTTTGCCCGAGGTATAGTAATACGAGTTGTAGCGCATGCGCAGATGGCGTGACGGACCCGAGAGTCTCGTCACGTACTTTAAAGTATAAAACATTCATTCCACATTATAGCGCATGCATAGGGATATATTTGCGTATATCGCAAAAATAAAAATATATAACATGGGGCCAGTGACTGTGCAGTATGTCACAAGGAAATACCAACAACATTGCTTATCAAAAAGTATTTAAAAGGTATTTAAAACAATTAATTATTAATAAAATATGTGTAAAGAAGTGCGGATAAGGTAAGAGTGGAATATCTAAATGCTATCTAAACCATGTATACAGGTAGGTAATGTAAAGTGCCTCAGTGCATGATGGGGATTAAGAGAAGGGAGATGTACAGTATAAGGTGCATTGTGGAGAGGTGCAAAATCGCAATGGTTAAGGTGATCGTAATGAACCGCAACATGAATAAGGTCCCGTGTCCGGTGCCAAGGGCAGGTAGGCAACATAATTTTTAAAGTATATGTAGCATATTCTATTTGAATATTAAAAGTATGGGAATAGTAAAGACATAGAGGTAAAGTGTAGTTAATAAAGGTGTGTAATCAACAAGAGAGGTTGAGAGAGACCTGACAGTAATTAGGTTGATAAGGCCTTTTGGATTAATCGTCAAAAGTTATGTAAGATTAGAAATGAATCCAGATGTGTCTTAACTGTGAGAATGTAAGTCCATGGATACAGAGCCAGGTGGGTTATTTCTTTGGAGGTTTTTTATTATTTTCTTTTCTCTTCTTCTTCGATCTATGCCAGAGGAGATAGCTGAAGGTTGGATGGATCACATGATATTGCCCAGTATAGAAAAGTAAGTGCGGTGCAGTACCTAATGTGAATGAGGACAAGAAAAAGTGTTAAGGATGCAAACAAAATATGTATATATCCCGACGTGAAAAGCAAAACACATAAACAAGCAAAAAACACCCACCGGAGGTGATATAGGGACAGGGTCCTGACATGTGGCCCGCGAGTATATATACACGAGGGTCACACATCTAGGATCCAGTCAAAGAGGGGTCCATAATAGCAAACAGAAAATCAATAAGGAGGACCAAATAAGTGAAAACAAGAGAAAGAAGATGAAAAAATATAAGGCAATTACGGCATTAGATCAAGGAAAGAAACTAGTCCTTATAGAAGCCCGTATAGAGTAGGTCTGCATTTAAACCCAGCGGAGCCAAATAGTCAAGTTTATAAATCCATTTGGATTCCAATCTTAAAAGTTCTTTGCTGCAACTGCCTCTCCTCGGGTTCCAATATACCCTCTCTACCCCACAAACCTTTAGACTGTGATTGTTACCCCGATGTACCTGTAGAAAATGTGCCGCCACCGTAGACAGAGTCTTCCCCTTAGCCAGGTCATTTGCTGCCGTCGTAATTGAAGATAGATGTTGTTGTATTCTTCTTCTGAGCTCTTGTCCCGTCTGTCCCACATAAATCATTGGGCAAGAACATTTCAAAACATATATCACATCCTTGGATTTACAATTTACATAATCATATAGTTTAAATTCAGATTGGTTGTTAGGGTGTATATACGTGTCTGTGGCCAACATCCGGGGACAAATGGAACAGTCACCACAGGTGAAAGACCATTGGTTGTTATACGAGGTAGTTAAGCATGGCTTGGACTCACTATCTCGTATTTTAGATTGTAACAGAGTCTGTCGATCACTGTCTCGTGCCCTGATAAAGGCTTTCGAAATTACCTTTTTCGGGTATCCACGTGCTTTGAAGCGTCCAGTGAGATCCTGTGCATGTTTACGAAAATCTATGATGTCACTGCAGTTTCTTCTGATTCGCAGGAATTGACCCACTGGGATACTCTGTCTCAAGTGTTTCGGGTGGAAGCTGTTGAAGGATAATAGACTATTGGTGGCAGTTTCTTTCCTGTGAAGAGAGGTGGTAAGGTGAGTTCCTTTTTTATTGATTTTAAGATCCAGAAATTCCACCGAGGTATCTGAGATGGAGGCATACAGTAAGATCTTCCACGGTTTGATGTTAAGATTCTGAATAAATGTGAGGCATTGGTCATGTGTTCCCTTCCAAATCATCAATACATCATCGATGTATCTAAACCATCCCACAACATTGGCATCAAAGTCAGCCAACCGGTACACGGTGCGCTCCTCCCACCAACCAAGAAATAGGTTGGCATATGAGGGAGCGCACCGTGCACCCATGGCCGTCCCAGACACCTGTTTGTAGTAGGACCTGTCAAAGGTAAAGAAGTTTTGATGTAGGAGGAGGGATAACAGGTCTATAATAAAGGAATCATGTCGACGATCAAGAGATATCTGTTTGTTCAAAAAGAACTCTACAGCCTCAAGACCCACCTGATGGCCAATAATTGTGTACAGCGATTCGACGTCCAAAGTAACCAACATTGCGTTTTCCGGTAGATTTATTTCTTCAATTTGCTGTATCAGGTGCGTGGTGTCCCCCAATCCCAGACACTATAGGCCTACTTCTTCGAGGGACTTATGAATCTTGGGTAGTAAATAAAATGTCGGTATTTTTGGGTTCTCCACGGTTAGAAATCTGTGTTCTTTCTTGGTGATGATCCCACAGCATAGTGCTGCCTTCAAAGTGCGATCAACCTTCTTTTTGAATATCTGAGATGGATCAGAGGGTAACAAAGTGTAAAATTCTTTGTTGTTCAATTGGCGTCTAGCTTCCTTGGACATATAACTCCATCGGCCATATTACAATGTTACCCCCCTTGTCTGCTTCCTTGATTAGGAAGTCTTTGTGATTTTGTAAACCTCTCAGAGCCATGCGTTCCTGTTTGGACAGGTTCTCCCCACGGGTCCTATCCACTTTTAGCTTCTTTATTTCCAATGACACTCGGTCAAAGAAAATTTGGATGGCCGGAAATAACTTAAAGTTGGGTGTATTTTGGGAGGGAACTTGCATGGGGAATGGTTTCCTACCTGTAGGTGCTTCGTTTTCGTCCAGCAATTCCAGTAGGTCCCTTAGAACCCGTCTGTCGTTGTCAGGCAATGAGTCGAGTAAAGAAGGTTGATGGTATAGCAATTTAAATGTTAGCTGTCGACAAAACAAATATAAATCCTTGGTTAATTCAAACTTATTTAAAAAGTTCATCGGGGAGAAAGATAGCCCTTTTTGTAGGACCCTAATCTCAACCTCGGAAAGTTGGTAAGAGGATAGATTTATGATTTGTAAATTACCTTTAGAGTCTTTTTTGGCACGTGCGGGTCTATCCCTCTTATAGGAGGGTGACCAATCTCGAGGCCTGGCTCCCCTTTTCCTGTTTGTAGATCTCGCACCCTCTTCTTGAGAATTTTCACATTCACTAGTGTCTGATGATGGAGGTTCATTTGAAGCGGTATCTGTATGAACAGCATTTGAACGGGGTCGTTGGTAGAAACGTCTTTTGTTTCCTTTGTGATTCCACTTATATACCCGTCCTCTCTCGTAGTCCCTTTTGTCTCTAGCAAATTTTTCTTTTTTACCTTTGATTATATCTCTTTCATATGAATCAATGGTCTCCTTGAGTTTTGTTTGGAAGGGAATTACCTGTGTTTCTTGGTCAAATTTACCTAGATTATTTTCACATTTTTTAATTTGTTCCCGAATTTGGCATAAGAGGCCCCTGTCATGATCCAAGAGCATATTGATTAAAATTCAGGAGCATTGGTGTAAGCCTTTCTCCCACCTTTCTTTTTCCATGGTCTCTATCTCCCAAGAGGGGAAGATGTGTACCCTCAGCCCCCTGGGTGACATCTTGAGCTTGTGGTATTCTTCAAGGCTCCTTATATTCCACCATACTCTAGTTAAGGCTTTGTGTGCTTTTATACTTTTATACTTTTGTGTGCTTTTATACTATGTGCTTTTATACTATCACTGGCACAGCACTTTAGGAATAAACAGATCCAGTTAACATGGAAATTGCAATGAATAAATACCTGGATGAAGTTAAAAGTTTGATAAAAATAGTAATAAGACTAGTGCAGTAAGGTAATACTAATACTTATCTCATTTTCTCAATCATAACACAAAAACTGGAGTCATGGGAGCCGGGCCCATCATGTTCGGTACTGATCTCAATCAGCAGCATTTCCCTGGCTCTATCTCCTCTCTATAATGGCCTGTCTCCAATATAGCATGGTCACATGTGAAACATCCCCCACCAGGGCTTGACCTTTTTCGGGTGGCTGGAGGATGCCGGGGTCCTGACTACCGAAATGGCAACTATTCGACCTTGTGCCCAGTGATGATCACAGGGCTTGGCATTAGGGGCAGAAGCCTCGTCTACAGCAGGTGGAGTGTGCAAAAAATGGAGAGAGAGGCTGAGAGAGTAGATTTCAGGGAACCAACAGTACTTGAGAAAAACTTGACTCTCATGGAAAATGAATTTAAAAATAGTGGGTATCCACAATAATTAATTGAACAAAATAAAAGATGAAAATTAATACTTTTCTAAAATATGACAGCAATAGGAATGTCTGGGGGACAATACCTTCTGTATCCTCCGACAGTGATCCAGTCCAGTGTTAGATAGGATCAGTAGGCAACATTGGCCTGTACTTACCAAGGGCTTAAGTCTGTTCCTGTATTTTCGAATACTCCACTTCTAGCTTATAGATGATCGAAAAATGGTAAAGGTAACAGAGAAAAAAATGTTACGGAGAAGGGGACGTCAGTGGATATATGAGCTAAACATGCTGAGACCGAACGGCCACAATGTAGAATATAATTTGGGCAGCACGTCTTAATGTGATTCGTTTGTAGTTTGTTTGATCTTCTTCTGATAGACATCTGAATTATCTATTAACCCCTTAACGATCTGGCCCATTTTTGTTTTCTATTTTTCACTTTCCACCTTCAAAAATCTAACTTTTTTATTTTTACACGTAAAGAGCTGTGTAAGGGCTTGTTTTCTGCATAACTTCATAGTGATAATATTTAATATTCTATGCCATGTACTGGGAAGCGGGAAAAAAATTCCAAATGCAGTGAAAATGTGAAAAAATGCATTTGCACCGTTTTCTTGTGGGCGTGGATTCTACGACTTTCACTGTGCGCCTCAAATGACATTAAAACCTCCTGTACAAGTTTTTTTTATTTTGCCATCTTCTGGCGCTGATAACTTTTTCATATTTTGGCGTGCGGAGTTGTGGGTGGTGTATTTTTGTGCGACTTTTGATGATGTTTTCAATGCAATAACTTTTTAGGACTCTAAAGCCTTTTGATCTCTTTTTATAAAATTTTTTATATTTTTCAAAATGACAAAAAAGTGCCATTTTCGACTTTGAGCGCTATTTTCCGTTATGAGGTTAAATACAGTGAAACTAGCATACCTAGTATATCTATATTAGTTCTAAGGAAAGGGGGTAATTAGAAATTTTAATGTTTTTTATTATAATTTTTTAAACTTTTTTTTATTTTTATTTTTACTATTTTTCAGACTTTTTTAGATTTTACTAGTACAGTATGGCAGTATATGGGGATTTTCCACCTCAATCATTAAAATATGCAAATCACACCAGTTCGGACCATATTGTGGGGTCGATTTCCCTGGAGAGTACATTTTTCTTTAATGGTGGTGACATCTTTTGCTACCCTTACTTACAATGGCCACCATGATCTCAGTGTGGTACCACACATCCGCGTCTGCTACTTACTACCATGTGCTATTTGTATAGTGAGACACAATCTCCATGAACCATTTGTTCCTTTAGTGTATATTGAGACACCAGGTACCAGGATTTAATTTACATATCAGCTGTTACACCAGGTGATCATGTGACTTTGTAGATTATATGCATTCACATTTTTATATGTTTCATTTTGATATGACTTTGAAATTTATGATGCATTTGCACTTTATTAGGTTTGTTGCACTATATATATATGCCGAGTATATATATAGTATATACTCGAGTATAAGCCGACCGAGTGTAAGCTGAGACCCCTAATTTTACCACCAAAAACTGGGAAAACCTATTGACTCGAGTATAAGCTGACGGTGAGAAATGCATTGGTTACAGACTCCCCCAGTATACAGCCAGCAAGCCCCCAGTAGTATATAGCCTGTCCTCTGTAGTATACAGACAGCCCAGCCTTCCCTCTGTAGTATACATTCAGCCCAATCTGCCCCCAGTAGTATACAGCCAGCCCAGCATGCCCCCAGTAGTATACAGCCAGCCCAGCCTGCCCCTATTAGTAAACAGCCAGGCCAGCCTGCCCCCAGTAGTATACAGGGAGCCCAGCCTGCCCCCAGTAGTATACAGGGAGCCCAGCCTGCCCCCATTAGTATACAGGGAGCCCAGCCTGCCCCCAGTAGTATACAGCCAGCCCAGTCTACCCCCAGTAGTATACAGCCAGCCCAACACAAAAAAAAAAAACTTATATACTCACCCTCCGGCAGCCCTGATGCGCAGCGCGGATCCCCAATGTGAGCGCAGCTCCTCTTCTGTCTTCTTTCTTCGGTAACATCCTGCAGGGTGCGGCCATGTTTTCTCCCAGCCGGCGCATAGTATGACATCAGCAGCGGCCGCGTCAGGATGTCACCGAAGAAAGAAGACAGACGCGGAAGCCAGAAAAGGAGCTGCCCTGACATCGGGGAGCCACGCTGCGCATCGGGGCCGCTGGAGGGTGAGCATTCCCCTCGCTTATTAGGAATCCTCGGCAATGTACTTCTGTGAATTTCCTGTTTATTAAAAAAAGTTATTTTTTCCCTTGTTTTTGTTGAATTTCTTTGGGATTTTATTTTTATGCTCCATTTAGTTTGATTGCATTGAATTAAATGACCCATTTATACTGGTTTACAATTATATTATAGTATCATAGTATGGGAAGTATGCAAATATGTTTCCAAGGTGTTAAACGGAAAACAATGCCTCGTTTTGTTACCTTGAAAGGCAGCCCCCTTAACACTAAGTATGACCTACAAGAAGTCTTGTTAGGGAAATATCCCCATATCTCGATGTGATGTGTTTCCAAATCATTGTATAGTACGAGCTGCTCAGTGAATCACTCAGACCTTCACATGTTTGAGATAATTCCAATTTATTTAGGTTGCAGACAGTTTTTATAGGTTCTTGAGACAAAGGAACCTACTGACCATGCCCACATTCCAATAGCCCCACCCCCCGTGTACACAGATCAATGTAAAATGATCTGTGTTCACGGGGGTTGGGGGGGGGTGCTATTCATAGGGGTCTTTTCTATCAATAGAGCCAAAGAAAAAGACACATAGAGGGAGAACACAATAGAAAATGGATTAGATTCCCTCACAATTCCTCCCTTTTTGTGAATATTTTCAGGTACTGCTCAGGTGGTACATTGACATGTGCTAATCACACATCCAGGATTTATCTGACCACTTCACCTGCTCCCCTCCTGAGCATCCTGAACATTACATCACAACACAATTCATGTAAATCCACTGTAAAGGGCAGAATCTCTACATCCTATTGGTCTTTATCCTTATACACGTCACCCTACCAACCCCTGAGTACTATTTGACATGGTATGCGGCGCACACACTGTCACAGCTTTCTTTTGCATAGCCCATGAAAGACATTATGATCACAATCTTTCTTAGTGATGCTGCAAGTGGTAAGAGTAATAATGATGTCCATAACAGAATCAAGATACACAGATTCATGTTCTGTAGTCTCTGGGTCCTGCACCATTCTTCTTCAGCTGTCGCTGTCTCGTTGTAGTTTCTACACATTGATGTGTCACAGGTATTTGGGATGACCCTTCAAAAGACTCTTCAGGTGAGTCACATCAGGACCATCTCATCACCTGGGTGCAGGTCCTCTGCTCTAGCTACTTTAGGTTCTGGAACTGAAACAGATACTTGGTTATGCACCTAAGAAAAAAATGTTTCTGCAGGTTTTTGGACATCCACCAATTCTCTATGACACCTCTGGACAACCTTAGGGTAAGTATATGTTCATCCATGGGGCAATTCTAAAAACAACCTCAGTAGGTGAAAAGACTTTTTAATCCCTAGAGCTCTCATCAACTATATTACTGCCCCAATAGGGATTATTACTTTAGTCTCTAGAATAAGTGGACTAACATATTCCTCCATCCCTGGCTGTGGTCTTTACAATTGCTTTAGTTACAGGATAGGGTTCAGATTACTCAGAAAAGAGGTCCACACACATAAGTACATGTTCATAGCTACTTACCTTTGGTAGCTGTACTTAGCCAATCTGCAGCCTCTGGAAGGGGTAAAGCGGCTTCGGAGTGTATATATGAGGGTCTTCACTATTCTCCCTACATTGTACTAGGTATATATAAACTTGTGTAAATGGACAGTAGCAAAAGTGAATCTAAGTGATACTCAATACTTATCCACCACGGAGCATATAGAGTCTTAGACTGGTGTCTCACCCTGTGGGTGCACTGAACCATCATAGGGTAAAGGGCCCTTGGCAAACATTGCTTGTCACCTCTTTGCCCTAGTCCACCCTCCATCCATGGGGTCCCAGTTTTACTCCAGTCTTGCTTCCTCACCCGTGAAGCCGGTTTCTATAAAGACAGGAGTATAGATAACCGTACTGGGCCAGCGAGGGTCACGGACTGTACTGATCCAGGCTCCTTTTCCCTAGGCTTTCTAGTAACCAGTGGTAACTTCATGTGTTAGAGCTTTATAGGTTTTACCTTCTAGGATGGACCTTTATGTAACACTAAGGCCTCTATCAGCTATATCAAAGTCTCATAGTTGTTGATAAACTTACTATATGAGGTTAGGAATCATAAGGAATCACGAGGAGTCACATTCTTACCCTCTGCCACTTTACACCCCTCCATCAGTGCCGTCACCTCCGCCTCCTGTACAGACAGGTAGGTCAGGAGTGGTTCTGCTTTTATTACCTCATGTTGTGTGACCACTGCACATCTGATGTAGAATTAACCTCATTCCTGGTTTCTAAAGCTATCTACAAAAAACTCAAAATGCTGATTAATGATATATTCAGTTTTGACATATTAAAAGGTAACTGGTTCATTAATCATTAAGTTAAAAGAAAATTTTAAATATAACCCGTCCACCTCATGTCTCCCCCCTTTGAATCTAGCGAAAGTAGTGGAGCTGGATTCAATGTAATACATCATAAAGAGGGCACATTATAACCAAGGTTTCTAGTCATGAAGAGGTGAAATAGAAGCAGCTTTGGATCCTACCACACAAAATAAATTTATAAAGTCTGACTGTCCGAACTCAGTCTCCTTTGTCTCAAGCGAATTACGATCCACCAACTGCTCTTCTAGGTGACTCTTTAGGTAGGGGCTATTCCAGGATGTAATCTTTCTTAAAACCAGTACATTACAGTATCACAATAGCGCTATCAAACACACATGTTCAAAGTCATACAATACCCATATACACTACCACACATCACATGGAGTTTTCAAATAAACTAACAAGATTCTTTGGACTGGGCAATATAGGCATGCAACTCACCGGACGTGGGGAAATCCAAACAAGGAGAGACAGAGCAAATTGTAAGAAAAAGCTTCTTACCTTTTTGTGCAGCTGCATGGTCTGTCTGTCCTGAAAGGATGATCCCTAAATTCTTTGGTGGGCGTCATGCAAACCCAGGTCCCTGTTCAGGCGTCAAGTTTGTTAGGGAAATATCCCCATATCTCGTTGTGATGTGTTTCCAAATCATTGTATAGTACGAGCTGCTCGGTGAATCACTCAGGCCTTCACATGTTTGAGAGAATTCCAATTTATTTAGGTTGCAGACAGTTTTTATAGGTTCTTGAGACAAAGGAACCTACTGACCATACCCACATTCCAATAGCCTTCAAGAGGAGCTATCAGTGTAAAATGATCTGTGTACATGGGGGGATGGTGCTGTTCATAGGGGTCTTTTCTATCAATAGAGCCAAAGAAAAAGACACATAGAGGGAGAACACAATAGAAAATGGATTCTATTCCCTCACAGTCTAAACACATGATGTGGGAGTAAGCCAAACACCTTTAAGTTGGCTTTACTTTTCAACTTCTCTTATCTTTTGACATCAGTATCATAGTATCATACTATAAAAGGCAGAAAAAAGATGCAAATCCATAAAGTCCAACCTTTAAGAATCAAATCAAAAATCAAATGTTTCCCCCATAACCTGTGAGGTTTTTTTGCTCTCCAGAAAAGGCGTTTAGGCCTCTCTTAAACAGGTACATAGAGTCCGCCGTAACAACCTCCTGTGGTAGAGAGTTCCATAGTCTCACTGCTCTTAAAGTAAAGAACCTTTGTCTATGGTGATGGCAGAAACGCCTCTACTCTAGGTGTAGAGGATGCCCCCTGTCCATGGTGATGGTAGAATCTCTTCTCTTCTAGGTGTAGAGGATGCCTCCTGTCTATGGTGATGGTAGAACCTCTTCTCTTCTAGGTGTAGAGGATGCCTCCTGTCTATGGTGATGATAGAACCTCCTCTCCTCTAGGTGTCACGGAGACCCCTGTCTATGGTGATGGTAGAACCTCCTCTCCTCTAGGGGCAGAGGATGCCCTCTGTCTATGGTGATGGTAGAACCTCCTCTCCTCTAAGTGTAGAGGATGCCCCCTGTCTATGGTGATGATAGAACCTCTTCTCCTCTAGGTGTAGAGGATGTCCCCTGTCTATGGTGATAATAGAATCGTCTCTCCTCTAGGCGTAGAGGATGCACCTTGTCCTGGTCACAGGCCTAGGTATACAAAGATCTTTGGAGAGATTCTTGTACTGCCCATTAAGGTATTTGTACATTGTAATGAGTTCTCCCCTTAGCCGCCTTTTTACTAAACTGAATAACACCAAATATTGTAATCTGTTCTAGTCCCCCCGCCCCCCTAAAAATTTTGGTTGCTCTCCTCTGCACTAATTCCAGTTCTACTATGTCCTTTTTATACACTGGAGCCCAGATGTAAATAATATAATATGCTTCTGTGTATATGTATATGTGCAATTAAAAAAATATATTTAAAAAAAACTAAACTCAATATTCCATGTGTGCTCTGACCAGGGATATGTATAATTGCAAAAATGTGTTCTTATCATGAGAATCTATTCCTATCTTGATACATCCCATAATTATGGGATTAGCAGCTGCCTGGCTCTGGTCACTAAAATTAAGTTTACCATCCACCAATACCCGCAAGTCTTTTTCAGCTCCAGTTTTACCAAATAATTGACTATTTAGAACAATTTTTTTTGTTTCCATGGCCCAAGTGCATAACTTTACATTTATCTATATTAAACCTCATCAGCCATTTATCGGCCCATTCCTCCAGCTTTTACAAATCCCTCTGTAATGCTTAACTATCAGTATTAATTACTTTACACAGCTTAGTATCATCTGCAAATATTGAAACTTGACTGTGTAAACCCACTACAAGGTCATTAATAAAAATATTAAAAAGGAGTGGCACAAATAATGACCGTCAACCCAACCTGAGAATGTGCTATTAATGATAACCCTCTATTTCCTATCACTATACTAATTACTTACCTAGCATTCCCAGTAGCTATAGTCTCAGCAGCCTTATTGTATGTACCAACCTTTTATACAGCACTATATCAAATGCCTTGAAAAAGTTCAGATATACAACATCTACAGCCTTCCCCAGATCCAGTCTGGATCTTAACTCCTCATAGAAGCCAATCAGATTAGTCTGAAAGGAATGGTCTCTTTTAAACCTATGCTGATGCTGGATTATAAGGTTATGTACATTGAGATATTCCATGATAGCAGAACAACAACCTTTTCGGGCGGCACTCGGTGCCACTGTGCTCAGGGGTTCCGCAAAGCCTAGTAGTCCAATGAGAAATGATAATCCTGGCACTTGTAAATGTCTTCAGCTTACTTTAATTACAAAAGGACATTTTACAGCAAATCCAGCAAATAGGACGCGTATTGGCTCGTCCTCAAGCCTTTCTGAACTATACTCGAGAAAGTCTTAAAGACGAGCCAAAACGCATCCTATTTGCTGGATTTGCTGTATAATGTCTTTTCATAATTAAAGTAAGCTGAACAGATTTACGAGTGCCGGGATTTTCATTTCTCACTCCAGGATAGCATCTCCAACAAACCCCACAAATATATATTGAAGTCGTTTTTAAAAGTTCCACAGAGTCTTTCTACAATCCAGTTTTATTACATTTCATCCCTTTAAAAGATGCCGCAGTCTCGATGTAATGATCGTTGTTCTCCAGGATTCAGGAAGGCTCCTAATGGAGGACATCATGTCTGCTGCTATAACTGTGTCCCATGTCCTGAGGGAGAAGCGTCCAATATAACAGGTGAGAAATGTTTCCATGTATGTACTTACTATAACATGTAACATATTAAATACACAATTGCAGACAATCGTTACCTTTTCCCAATGATTTCAATGACTTTTGATGTATGGAATATATTCCTTACTCACAAAAAATGACCAAAAGTCGGCATGTGGTGTACATTTCACAATGAACCTAAAATGTACTCTAAGGCGGCTGCACATGAGTGACCATTTTTATTCAATTAAATAGTAGTATACATTTGAAAAAAGTATTCCATGTGAAGTATTCTCATTGTTATGTCAGCATACATGTTGGTGGCGCACTACAGATCTTGACGCATCCTAAGACTTACATAAGCTAATACTGATTGCGATTACACCAGGGAATAGTGTAATGTAGCATAAAGTCAATGCTTTATAATAGTATTATGCAAGTAGCTACCATTGGGTTGAACTAAAAATATTTTTTCCCTTAATCATCCGTTTAGAATTTATCCAAAAACATAGACACAAAAACAAAATCAAATTTTAGGAAGATAAATCTTGATTAAGAATTCTTCTCCAATCACCTTTTTGTGGCACTCAATGAGAGTGGAAAAGAGGAGCATAAGATAAAGAGGAACAAAAATAAAATCAAGGGAGAAAAATAAAAATAAGAATTAAAAAGAAAAGAAGAGAAGGAGACACAATCACAAAGACTGGGGCTTGAGTTTTACTTAATTTGGCAGTAGTCTACTGGCGCAGTTTGAGTTGTCACCAGACCAAATTCCCTATAATTATACTCCACAGGTCTAAATCATAGAGTTATAAACTAAACCAAATATTCCAATTATACTCAAAACCCTTATATGTTATCAGTCCTTGTTCTCACATGTCTTTCATAACAATAACATTCATCTTATCCCGTATCATATCTGGGTCTAGGGAATTTCCATTTTTTGGCAATCATTGTTCTAACAACCGCAAGTAGAGGGACATGTATCACTCCTATTGCTCTCTTTTCTTTTTTTGTGCTACTTTTTGTGAGACTTTTCACAGTTTGATACGATTTATGTGCACAATAAAACAGTGTGGCAAAGATAGGTGCCTCAAGGATTACCATATATACTTTTTGTGGTAAAATTAGGGGCCTTGGCTTATACTTGGGTCGGCTTGTACGGTAAATGTAGTGGCCGTATTATCTTTCTATCCCAGATGTTTGTTCAAATTGTGAGAATTTTGGGCTCTGAAATTGTCCCATTCTTCCACTAAATACAGTGGGGCAGAAGATACAAGACAAGGAAGCAGCACTCCGTGGAAAATTCAGTGTTTTTATTTCGCCAGTGGGCAGATGCAACGTTTCAGCTGTCTCTATGCAGCCATTTTCAAGCATAGAGACAGCTGAAACGTTGCATCTGCCCACTGGCGAAATAAAAACACTGAATTTTCCACGGAGTGCTGCTTCCTTGTCTTGTATCTTCTGCTACATATGGGATTTGGATCCGGATCCTTTTGAAGCCTGCACCCACCTTGAATTTTAAATTCGTTATTTCACTGTGCTGCTCGCCCCCACCTTTTCTTTGAAAATACAGTGGGGCAGATTTATCAAGCTGTCTGAAAGTCAGAATATTTCTAGTTGCCCATGGCAACCAATCACAGCTCAGCTTTCATTTTACCAGTGCTCATGAATATTTTAAAGCTGAGCTGTGATTGGTTGCCATGGGCAACTAGAAATATTCTCACTTTCAGACACTTGATAAATCTGCCCCAGTAAATCCACACAACAGAGCATGCTAGAACCAGACTCACTTTAGAACTAAAAATGTTGCACAGTACAAAAGAGGGAAATCATCACAAATGGGAAAACAAACGGGAAAAACTTAACATACATTGCAGTGATTAAGTCGGTCAACTTCAGGAAACTTGAAAAAGTGGCAGCCAAAAACTGCGATACATGTGCCCCGTAGTTTACTTATTATCCATTTCTACATCTTGGAGAAGGCACTTGTATAGATATCCAAGAGATCAATAGCAGGACTAGGTTGGGTGTATGTTTTCCGTAACTTAGAAAGGAGGTTGAAGTTGTGATTCCAGACCTGGGTCAGACAGTAGGTGTTCTCCTTAAGGGGAGTTTGCCAATTAAGGCCACCTTGAAGGCTTGTGGAGACTTAAAGCCATAGATGCTCCACTAGGGAATAATGCAAATATGTTTTCCAAGGTGTTAAAAGGAAAACAATGCCTCCTTTTGCTACCTTGAAAGGCAGCCCCCTACAAAAAGTCTAAAAACATGGTGTGGTATTAAGCAAAACCAGTATATCTATTCCAGAAGGAACAGACTCCCAACTGTAGACAGCACTGTTGACCCGGTTGGGCCTCCTCAGTACAGTGTAGGGAATGCCTTTAAGGTGGCCTTAATCCTTAAGGAGAACACCTACTGTGTGACACAGCCAAATCAGTTACCATACCTATATATAAGATCCATATAAGCTGCGGAAATACCACTTGTCGATCTAGATGACTTAACGAATGTTGAGAAATGTGACCTGTTCTTCTGGAAAATTTTACCAAATCCATAATAGGATTGGACTTTTTTGGTTTTTTATGGCTGTAGTTGTCTCTATATTAAAGCTATAATTTAATAATTTAGCCTTTTCTTTACCAAGTTTGGGAAGGTGCTACAACGCAAGGTATTTGTTTATTTGGCCCAGGTCTGGGTTCTGAAAACCTTCTTTTTTTTCAAATTATAGAGGCCTGAGTAGAGTTCTGCAAATACCTCAAGAATTTTTTGAGGGTCATGAACTTCTATGCCTGCTCTGTCTTTAATATATTCAATCCTGTTTTCAAAGGATTTTTGCTATCCACCCAAGATAGTTTTTTTGCTTTGAGTTTATATAACTCTTCGGTATATTCATTTAAGAGAGTAGTTAGTAATTGTTTACCGGCTTGTTTAGGGTGTCTACGTTTTTGACATCTCTGGTTTGGTATTTTTTCTAATACTTTAATTTTTTTGATACATCTTTTTCCACTGTCTATGATTTAGCTCCTGGAAGACCCCCCTAATGGTTGCTTTATGGCTACACCGTAGGAGCGAGTATGGAAAATCCTTCTGTGTGCTTTCAAATATTTTCTTAACTTATGTTCCAATTTCCTTATGATGTAATTTGAGTAGTCTAATTTTCTGGGTATAATTTTCTGAATATGGTTTATATAAACAGAGAGTTTTAAATGGGCATGATTAGTCCAGACCATTGGTAGTATCAATGCTTCCTTAATATTGGAGCTAGAGATGGGCAAATTTGTTAAAATTTGTTTCGTCCCGATTCGCCAAATTTTTCGAAAAAGTTTGATTCGACCCGAATCGAATCAAAACGAATCACGTTAAAAAATAGGCATTTCCTGGATGCAAAGAGCCTGTAGGGTGTTTCAGAACGTTGTGCCATGCTTAAATATGCATAGGGAGCGTGGTTTGGTCTTCAAACAATGCTGTGTTTTAATATGACACGCACATGACAGCCGCGGCTCTTAGAATCGCTTCACTCTTCATTTCCATGTGCACTTACATAGGCCAACTTCACCAAATAAGCAAAGCAGGAACGCAGCCTGACAAAGTAACGTCTGTGCCAGCTCCAAAGGACTGAGCTGAGGGCCAAGATCCCACTATAACATCAAAGAGTGCACTCCTTTTTAACTGAATGGCACAATGATATAGTGTGAAGGTGGAATCAGAAGCAGCAAGAGAGGTAGAGTGGCACAATGATATAGTGCGTTGGTGGCACCAAAAGCAGCAGCAGGAGCCCGCAGAGTGGCACAATGATATAGTGTGAAGATGGCATCAGTAGCAGCAGGAGCCCGCAGAGTGGCACAATGATATAGTGTGAAGGTGGCATCAGAAGCAGCAGCAGCAGGAGCCCACAGAGCTGCACAATGATATAGTGTGAAGGCGGCATCAGAAGCAGCAGCAGCAGGAGCCCACAGAGCTGCACAATGATATAGTGTGAAGGTGGCATCAGAAGCAGCAGGAGCCTGCAGAGTGGCACCATGATAAAGTGAAGAGGTGGCGGACAATTCCAGTCCCTGGTAAAGATGGTAGGAGGCAGATGGTGCAATTAGCAGCAGATGTGTGGCATCAGGCGGGTGGCAGCATCAAAATAGTAGCTGAGGCAGGTAGTTAGAGCCCCGACTCATTTCTCAATGTTTGGAGGAGGCGTTATGGCTGATCTAATCTGATGCATTAGGCATTGGTGAGTTGAAATCCTGGCCGATCCCAGTCTGATTCATCTTGACAAAGGTCAGTCTCTCCACATTACGGGTGGACAAGCGGGTTCTCCTGGGGGTAACGATGGCCCCCGCTGCACTGAACACCCGCTCTGATGCCACACTACTGGCCGGGCAGGACAGCTTCTCTACTGCAAACTCCGCGAGTTGCGGCCACGCATCAAGTTTGGCTGCCCAGTAGTCAATGGGATCCTCTACCGCAGGTGGTAAAGTGCTGTCCAAGTAGGCCACCACCTGCTGGTGCAGGGTCTGCTTCATGTCCTGCTGCTGCTGCCCGTGGCAGCTACCCTCCTCACTAGGCGGGTGAAGGAAATTGCTCATTAAGGAATCCAGACTTAAGCGACTGTTGAAGGAACTGCTACTGCTCCTACCTCCCCACATCATCCGTGGAAGTAGTACGTGAGCAATGACTGCCAGGAATCCCCCGATCCGACCTGACAGAGGATGGACAATGGCGCACATAGGCAGCGGCCAACCGTGTGCTCAGTATTTCTCTATAGTATGCCAGTTGTTCCTTCCTCTCAGCAGCAGGAAAAAAGTCACCCATTTTGGACCGGAAGTGAGGGTCCAAGAGGGTGGAGAGCCGAAAGTCATCCCTATGCCGGATGTTGACTACTCGGCTGTCACAAGTTAGGCAAAGCAGCATGCTGCGGGCCATCTGCGCAAGTGACTCTGAGGGACTCCCGGCCTCCATCTCCACAGTATACTGCCACGGTGCTTCTGGGTCATCTGCCTCGTCTTCTACCTCCTCCGGATGTTCCTGCTCCTCCTCTCCAGTCACCTGAGTAGAAAAACTACAAATTGCACAAGACTCTGCTTGTGCTCCAATGTCCTCCTCCTCCTCCAGTTCAGCCCCCAGCGGACTCATGTGGCCATGAGATGTAGTCTCTACTTCTCCATTGCCCTGACCAAACAGATTTTGCAGCATGAGTTCCAGGACATGAAGCAGTGGAATGACGTTATTCATCCCGCAGTCCTGGCCACTGAAAAATAACGTGGCCCCTTCAAAAGGCCTGAGCAAACGGCAGGTGTCATGCAAGAGCTGCCAGTGGCTGACATTAAAGTTACACAGGGGAGTACTACGGTCCGCTTGCATCATCAAAAATTCATTAATGGCTTTTCTCTGTTCATACAGGCGGTCTAACATATGGAGGCTGGAATTCCAACAGGTGGAAACATTGCATATCAGACTATGTTGGGGTAGGCCGTTCTGGCGCTGCAACTCGACGAGGGTGTGCTTGGCTTTGTAAGAATGTCTTGCAGATGGGTGTAAGACTTCAGGAACTTTTTGACTACCAGATTGAACACGTGCGCCATGCAGGGCACATGGACCATCCCTCCTCGGTGCAGCGTGGACACCATGTTCCTCCCATTGTCTGTCACCATGGTTCCGATTTTTAGTTTTCGCGGAGAAAACCACACATTGATTTCTTCTTGCATGACGCAGAGCAGTTCCTCCCCTGTGTGACTTTGTTCGCCCAGGCAAACCAGGTGTAGAACTGCGTGACACCGCTGTGCCCTGCACATGTGGTATGATGGAGCAGCACTTGTGGAGGCTGAGTTGGTGGTGGAGAAGGAGGAGGAGGAGGCGGACACTGGCGCAGGAGCAGCAGTTTGACAATGTGGAGGAGAAAGCGCTGTCTCTTGTTGAAGTTGTTGGTGTGGCTGGGCGGGAAGCACATTCACCCAGTGGGCTGTAAAGGACATGTACTAGCCCTGACCATAATTACAGCTCCACACGTCCGCGCTGCAGTGTACCTTGGAAGAAACTGATAAGCTCAAGGACTGGCCCACCTTCTGTTGTACATATTGGTGAATGGCTGGCACAGCCTTTTTGGGAAAAAAATTGTGGCTTGGAACTTTCCAACTTGGTTCGGCACTAGCCATTAGTTCTCTGGAGGGTGCAGATTCCACGACTTGGAAAGGGAGAGACTGCAGTACCAACAACTTTGACAAGAGTACGGTCAGCTTCTGCACCTTAGTAAGGCTGGACGCATAGAGTTGTCTTTTTGTAATCGCCTAGCTCAACGACTGCTGGTGCCATGCGTAGCGAGGAGCAGTAGCATCTGGACCGGGAGATGAAGGCAAAGACAAACAGCTCCCTTCGGCAGAGGTGCTGGAGCCTTGACTTGCTGAAACAGCATGTGTGCCACTAGGTGCTGCTGCTGTTGCTGCATCTGCAAGATGGACCGCATCTGACACCCGTTTCTCCCAACCATTGGTTGGTGACGCTGCATGTGTTGGCGCAGGGCCGTGGTGCCAAGGTTAGCTCCCTGGCTACGCTTCCCTTTCTCCATGCAGATACGACATATACCCACGTTCGGCTCCTCTGGTGTCTTTACAAAAAACTGCCACACCACTGAGGTGGTAATTTTACCGCCAACACTACTACTGCTGGTGCCTCGCTGAGCCCCTGTGCCACTGCTTATTTGGGCCTGCGAATCGGGATTCGTACCCCGCGGACGTTTGGCTCCCGTCCTCGCACTGCTGCCACCCTGCTGACTCACAGCCACAGTAGCGACTTGCTGCCTGCTCCGCAAGCTGACACTCTCTTCGCCTGACGATGATGAATCCCCTGTTACACCCGGCTCCCAAGTGCGATTGGCTACATCATCGTAAATTTGCATTTCCTGGACACTGCTACTCTCCTCACCGGTGTCAGTATGCACAGCCTGCCTACTGCAGGAAGCAGCAGAAGTCTGTCCCACCTCTTCACTGCAAAGCAGCTGGTGACTGTCCTCAAACACTTTGTCCTCGCTGAATAGTGGCGCTGAGCCCAGACCACCTAGTAGCTCTCTGGCTGCGGGAAAGGAACAGGACAGAGCCTGGTTGAGGACAGGTGAGGGCCGCTGTCCTGCTCCTGGGTCATGCCAACTAATTGTTGTATCAGAGGAACCTACGGACTCTTGGCTGGGGTTGTCAGATGCTATATTTGAGGAATTAGATGACCTAGTCACCCATTCAACAACCTTTTGGATGTTGATCAACACACTGCCACTAGATGACAACAGCAGTTCTGGCCTCACAGAGTCACCCCTGCTGCGACATCCCCTTACTGTGCTGCCTCCTCTGCCTGCTCCACTGGCCACCTTTCTGTCTGACATAATGGTTTATAAACTATGTGGATTTCACACGTAAATCTGGGTGTAAACTAGAGCCCCCAAAAGGTATTGCACTGTGCGTTATACAGATAACCCACAACTGACAGCTCACTACTGCTGATGCATGAATGTCAAACAGATTTCTTCCTATTCGATTTTGTCCCTAAATAGAACTGCTATTTGGGGTATACAGATCCGCCTTAGAGAACAGCGAGGGATTGCAGCAAGAATCGCACAGCACAATAGCAGCTGCTGGACGCTACAACATGAAGTGTGAAGTGCTGAGATAGAAAATGGCTGGTTTTATAGGGCTGTGTGACATCACATAAGCCTGCCGGTCGCTGATTGGCTTACAGGTCTGCAGATGTCATCGGGGGTGTTCCTTTCTCCTTCCCAGAGTTATTTGCCCCATGTCACACTTTGCTCTCACGCCCATTTAGCAGAAACATGAGGGGAAAAAACTTCGTTCCCGCGAATCAGCATAAATTTCGGCTTCGTGGCGAATCGAATTTTTCTGAAATTCTAACCGAAGTTAGAATCATTAGAATCAATTTGCCCATCTCTAATTGGAGGGCAAGTTTATGTCAACAAAGAAGTAATTAATGCAGGAATGTGCAGGATTGTGCAGGAATAACTATGGGGGGTTTAGAGAAGAGAAATCCCTTTCATTTCCATGTGGATGTTGATATATCATGGAAATTAAATTGGTGTATTATATCTTTAAAGGATATCTGCCTCGCACTTCCAGCAGCATCTAGGTCAGAATCGACTATGACTAAAATCTCCCCCAATTTTTCTTCTTCAAAAATGATTTTCTTTCACTCTCCTGAGCACGCCTTCAATAAATTTAGACAGATTTTTATTAGGGGCATGAATATTAGCAAGCGTGCAGTGCAATTGATTGTAATATACCATAGAATTTATATGTTCTCTCCATGTTTGCCTGGGTTTCTTCCGGGTCCTCTGGTTTCCTCCCACACTGCAAAAACATGCTGGTAGGTAGGTAGGTAGGTTGTTTAGATTGTGAGCCCCATTGGGGTCAGGGGATGATCTGGCAAACTCTGTGCAGCGCTGCGTAATCTGTGTGCGCTATATAAACAAAGATTTATTTACTTAATTAATTTATTTATTAAACATAAAATGCCGACATGCTTTTGAGATGGCTCTCAAAAGCAGCAAATTGGCTTTGCCACATCTTGGTATGAGGTGTGAAGTCAGGATATAAGGAGAAACGGACATTTAAAAATAATTGTTGCCCTTCTTCTGGGCAGCCATCAATGTCTTATACGAGTCACAGTACTTAAGAACCTTGAAGGGCTCATTGGGAGTGGATGAGTAGGAATGGGGGTCATGTCAAATATCATATGTGATTACCACACAGAAAACACAATATCCCTCCCTGCATGACCTCAATGCTGGATCACTTTCTTCATCTACTGCTTACTTGGACTCCAAGTAACTCTGCAGCCCGCTGGAAGGTGGGTGGGTGGCACTATAGTAATTTGTGGGGACAGCTGCTGGGGCTGGACAGCGATGGTTAGGAGGAGATGGAGTGTGCCTGGGCTGCAATGTAAGTAAAGTCAGATGCAGTCAGTCCAGATGCTATTTGCCTAGACGCAGGCACTCGGGACTGGCAGTGAGGCTGAGCACCACCGCCTCCTCGGGGCCCAGATTTTTGCCACCACGGGCAGGATTTTTATCCTGCATCATGGCAGAGACAGCCCTGAGTGATCTGATTGATTAGTACAATTTATAGAATCAGTTTCTGTTGGTTTGTGATTTTCAGTTTTGGCTTAGAAAAGTAGGTATGACTCATTCCTCAAGCAGTTTATATTTTTCCCAATGAAATATAATAATAATAAAGGAATCATTAACTATAAGTAATATAAGGTGAGGACAACCTTTTAGAAAAAGACATTTTTTTACATGTGCAACATGTGGTTTGAATTAAATTCAAGTAATCACAAGTTTTGATACAAGACATGTAAAATGTTTGTGGTAAATCCCTAGAAAATCACTTTTTTTTGGCCGTCTTTAAAAAACTGGTGTGCAGAGATCAGAAATATCTTGTTAAACATTAATATTGTTTGTTGTCATTTTACTATTTTTAACAACTTTATTATTTTTTTTTCTATTTATGCAATATAAGACAGTAAAACCTGCCATAAATGTCCTGAGGATATGTGGCCCAATGAGAAGAAGATGTTGTGTCTCTTCAAAGTAGTGGAGTTTCTATCCTACGAGAAGGACAGATTATTTTTTATTTTTTCAACATTTGCTTTGTTTCTGTGTGTTATAACATTGTTCATATTGGGAAGTTTCATCTATTACCGGGACACTCCAATTGTTAGAGCCAATAACCGGACTGTGAGCTTCATCCTCCTGGTCTCCATCTTGCTGAGCTTCCTCTGTGTCTTCTTCTTCCTTGGTCGTCCAGTGGACATCACCTGCTTACTGAGACAAGTATCATTTGGGATCTTCTTTACCGTTGGAGTATCATCTGTTTTGGCAAAAACTATCACAGTCTGCATTGCCTTCAAAGCCACCAAACCTGGAAGTTCCTGGAATAATTTGGTCTCCCTCGAAGTTTCTAAGTTAGTCATCCCAGTGTGTTCTTCTGTACAAGTTCTTATTTGTGTTATTTGGCTGTTGGTGTCACCTCCTTATGTAGAGTATAACCATCACACGTATCCTGGGAAGATCATCATTCAGTGTAATGAGGGGTCAGATATCTGCTTCTACTCCATGTTGGGTTATATGGGGCTCCTGGCAGCTGTGAGCTTTGTTCTGGCTTTCATGGTGAGGACATTACCGGACAGTTTTAATGAGGCCAAGTACATCACCTTCAGCATGCTGCTGTTCTGCAGTGTCTGGATCGCCATGATCCCGGCTTATCTGAGCACCAGAGGGAAGTACATGGTGGCTGTGGAGGTATTCGCCATCCTAACCTCATGTGCCGGAGTTCTGGGTTGTATGTTTTTCCCTAAACTTTATATTCTGCTTCTAAAACCAGAATTGAACTCAAGAAATATCATTCTGAATAAAACAAAGAATTAAAAGATTTTATGACTCCTATAATTATTTTAATTTCTAATGATACAATTCATTTCAGTGCTACTCTCCCCAATATACAGGATAATGAATTATAAGATGTAGCAATCGGGATGAAGGAATTAGTGCAATAATCTAATTCTTCTTCCTGAGCTAGAAGAAGAAAAGAGCAAATCTGTCATTTTCCCGACACCAAATTGAATCTAAATCTCTTTTTATTTACTTTGGACGAAACCTGCAAAATGCCGGATAGCGAAGCTTTACTCAGGTTTGTGGAGATCTTAAAATCAGTAAGAATAAGGCACGTGTCTTGTGATTGGAGCAAAATGATTTAGGCAACTCTCATTTGTCTGCAATTTAGTGTTAGTGACAGAGATAATAAGAGATTGAGATCTAGTAAGGAGAAGAATTGGGCAGTGGAGTTATTACTTAGAGTATTTAATAAAGGACGGTTGTGATTAGGAACACAAGATTTCTAACTCAGAAACGAGGAGTAAGGGGTTAATCCGGCCATGTAGATAAGTGCTACATGTGCTTAAAGAAACATAAAATGTGAGTAATTTAACAACTTCAAACGTAAAATTATGTGTGAAATGTTCTTATTTGGGTTTGTAAAAAATAAAGTTTTTAAAGATCAAATCCAAAAAAATAACAATTGATAAAATGATCTAATAAAATATTATAACTGATAAATTATTGCAATTTCATTGAGGAATCAGGACTGAGAAGAAGGAAGAAGTTACTGAACACAGATTGAGTTAAAAAGTCTAAAAAAAGGACAAGAAACCAAAAAGTATGGTGATAAATCTCCTTAGTGATTATCTCATCAGAAACTGTAGGTTCTGCAGAACTTACAAAATTAATACAAAAGGAGAACAAGAAACTGTACGAGAAAACTGTGGATAACCTTGTCATTACTTCTGAGAAAATACTGTACATAAGTGAAGTCACCCCCAACACTATGGGGCAATATGAAGCACAAAGGTTAAGAGCAGAAGATGACCAGGAAAGGCAGGAATCCACAGAGGGACCTGTGATGGCTAAGCACTTGGATGCAGTAGAGTAACGAGAGTCCTCTGGGTCCTGGGGCAATATTTCTAATAGGGCCCTCATTTACAATAGACTCATATGTATGAATAGTTTCCTTACATTGTGCTTCTGCTATAGTATAAGAAATATTGTTGGAGTGATTTTTTACATGATAACAGTGGAAGCATAAAATTGCAACTATTAAATTACAACTATTGTAAGTGATGCTTAACGAAAGACCTTCCATTTACCACAAGTGTTTGATTTCCATTATTTTCCTTCATAGTGGAAGAGAATAACCAAAACCAAACCATGTGCTGTGATTGGATGCTCTATAGTCAGTCCTGGCCCCATCACAGCGCACATTACATAGTTCCATTATGCAGCAGATTACATAGTAACGTCACATAATTCATTAGGAGGTTAGTCAGTGACTACATTACAGGGAGGTAAGAGTTCTCCTTACGGAGACTGCCAATTAAGGCCACCATGTAGGAGTGTGGCATCTAATAGCCATGGATGCTCCACTAGGGGGATTCTGGGAAAATATGCAAAGTTTTCTAGGATGGGATAAGGAAAACCCCACCTCTTTTAGCTACCTTGTAAGGCAGCTCCCTTGACATCAAGCATGACCTACAAGAGGACTTATGACATGATGACAGAAGGAACAGACTCAGTAATCATAAGCCTCTCATCCAGCCAAACCAGTTCCCTGCGCTATACTGAGGAGACCCAATCAGTTTGAAACGGTGCTGTCTACAGTTGGGAGTCTGATCCCTTTGGAATAGATACATTGGTTTGGTTTTAATCCTGCATCCTGTCATAAGGCCTCCTGTAGGTCATGCTTGATGTCAAGGGAGCTTTCTTAGAAGAAGCTAAAAGAGGTGTGGTTTTCCTTATCCCATCCTGGAAAACTTTGCATATTTACTACAGTACAGATCAGACACAGGTAGGTGCGGCATGTAGTAACTTACAGGTAGCAATCTTCTCCTTTGACTTCTTATCACTGCTGTATTCACCCCCAAATATCATCAGTTAAGTGTGTCACACCAACACGCTCCCAACTAAGGAATATCACTGGACTAAAATGTCACCTGGATAACAATACTGCGCCACTAAATAATGCTTAGTGATTAGAGCTATGGCCGGGGTACACACAGCAGCAAACAGCTGTGGGTGTGAGCCACCTAGTTCGTAAGAGTTCATGAGGTGTGTGTCCACGGCAGCAAAATACTCCCCATCCCTGGCCCACCAAGTACCTCAATCAAACCCCTTGTCGCTCCAAGAGATTATTGGAGCAGACGACCGCGCATGACTGCTATGCTCCATTCATCTCTATGGAGCTGACAGGAATTGCCCAGCGCCACGCTCTGCAATCTCCATCAGCTCCATAGAGATGAATGTAGTAAAACTGTCATGCAAGGCTGTCTGCTCCAATAATCTCCTGGAGCGATGAGGGGTCCACCTGAGGTTCTTGGGACACCATCAGAACCCTTCTTTTCGTGATCTGTGGAGGTCTCATCACTAAGACCCCACCGATCAGCAAGTTAGGCCCTATCCTATTATTAGGGAAATATCCCCATCTCTGAAGTGATGTTGGTCCAAATCATTGTATAGTACGAGCTGCTCGGTGAACCACTCAGACCCTCATGCTCATGAGCATTCCAATTTATTTAGGTAGCAGAGAGAGTTTTTATAGGTTCTTGGGACAAAGAAACTTACAGAGCATGCATTACATTCCAATAGCCTTGAACAGGATGTATCAGTGTAAAATGATCTGTGTGCGCGGGGGATGGTACTAAGCATAGGGGTCTTTGTAAAGACATCTTAAAAGAACGAAAGAGAAAATGGATTCTGTTCCCTCACAATCCTCCCCTTTGTGAATAATTTCAGGTACTGCTCAGGCGTTACATTGACATGTGCAAGTCACACATCCAGGACTTATCTGACCTCTTCACTTGCTTCCCTCCTGAGCATCCTGAACATTACATCACAACACAATTCATGTAAATCCATTGTAAAGGGCGGAATCTCTACATCCTATTGGTCTATATCCTTATACATGTCAGCCTACCAACCCCTGAGTACTATTAGACGTAGTATACAGCGCACACACTGTCACAGCTTTCTTTTGCATAGCCCATAAAGGTTTTATGATCACAATCTTTCCCCAGTGATGCTGCAAGTGGTAGGAGTAACAATGTCCATAGCAGTATCGAGATACACAGATTCATGTTCCGTAGTCTCTGGGTCCTGCGCTTTTCTTCAACTGCTACAGTCTTGTTGTAGTTTCTACACATGGATGTGTCACAGGTGTTTGGGATGACCCTTCAAAAGACTCTCAGGTGTCACATCAGGACCATCTCATCACCTGGGTGCAGGTCCTGTGCTCTAGCTACTTTATCAGGTTCTGGAACTAAAACAGATACTTGGTTATGCACCTAAGAAAAAAAGTTACTGCAGGTTTTGGACACCAACCAATTCTCTATGACATCTCTGGACAACCTTATGGAAGTATATGTTCATCCATGGGGCAATTCTATAAAACAACCTCAGTAGGTGAAAAGACTATTTAATCCTTAGAGCTCTCATCAACTATATTACTACCCCAATAGAGATTTTTAATTTAGTCTACTTTAGAATAAGTGGACTAACATATTCCTCGATCCCCGGCTGTGGTCTTTACAGTTGCTTTAGTTACAGGATAGGGTTCAGATTACCCAGAAAAGAGGTCCACACACATAAGTACATGTTCATAGCTACTTACCTTTGGTAGCTGTACTTAGCCAATCTGCAGCCTCTGGAAGGGGTAAAGCGGCTTCGGAGTGTATATATGAGGGTTTTCACTACTCTCCCTACATTGTACTAAGCATATATAAACATACTTGTGTAAATGGACAGTAGAAAAAGTGAATCTAAGTGATGCTCAATACTCCACCACGGAGCATATAGAGTCTTAGACTAGTCCTTCACCCTGTGGGTGCACTGAACCATCATAGGGTAAAGGGCCCTTGGAAGACATTGCTTGTCACCTTTTTGCCATAGTCCACCCTCCATCCATGGGGTCCCAGTGTTACTCCAGTCTTGCTTCCTCACCTGTGAAGCCGGTTTCTATAAAGACAGGAGTATAGATAAACCTACTGGGCCAGCGAGGGTCACGGACTGTACTGATCCAGGCTCCTTTCCCCTAGGCTTTCTAATAACCAGTGGTCACTTCATGTGTTATAGCTTTATAGGTTTTACCTTCTAGGATGGACCTTCATTGTAACACTAAGGCCTCTATCAGCTATTTCAAAGTCTCATAGTTGTTGATAAGCTTACTATATGAAGTCAGAAATCATAAAGAATCCCAAAAGACTCACATTCTTACCCTCTGCCACTTTACACCCCTCCATCAGTGCCCTCACCTCTGCCTCCTGTACAGACAGGTGGCTCGGGAGTGGTTCTGCTGTTGTTACCTCATGTTGTGTGACCGCTGCACATCTGATGTAGAATTAACCTCATTCCTGGTTTCTAAAGCCATCTACAAAAAAAACCTCAAAATGCAGATTAATTATATATTCAGTTTTGACATATTAAAAGGTAACTGGTTCATTTATCATTAAATACAAGCCGTCTACCTCATGTCTCCCCCCTTTGAATCTAGCGAAAGTAGTGGAGCTGGATTCAATGTAATACATCATAAAGAGGGCACATTATAACCAAGGTTTCTAGTCATGAAGAGGTGAAATAGTAGCAGGATAGTCCAAAGCTACTACAGAAGCTTTTTATACACAGGCAGAAGTAGGATACAAAACAGAGAAAGGTCCAGGTTGTCATGTTACACACGATCAGCAGATCTTCCGGTCTGTTTCCTCTCCTCTGAGGTGCTTGGCTTAAACTTAAATGAAAAGAATAGAACATGAGCAATATACTCCAGAAAAACACAGTTTTGGGACCAATGCCGGTGTATCAATGCTGTATAATAGGAGACATACAGTATACAAATTCCTTATTATAAAACTATAGAGTCATACTGGGGGCACATACTGGGGGCACATACTGGTGGCATATACTGGGGGACAGTGTTACTGAGCAGAAGCATCACTAGAGACAGTGACGTAGGAAGCTTCTAGGAGTGTTATAACTTCTGCCTAAAAAGCTCCTAATAATAATCTCAGTCATAGCTGCTGAATAGGACTGATAGTATAGGATCATGGGAAGGTTTTACTCCTGGTTAAACCATTAGAATTACAGAAATTGCAGCAAATCAAACCAAAATCTGCTTAGGGCCGTCAGGGTTATCAGTCCTCAGTAATGAACACACATTCTCATTGTTCCTTTTGTCTCTTAACATTCCATCACGTGTCCTCCTCCTGTGTTTACTGAGTCCTAGACAAGGGGGGGGAGGCAGCCCCCTTCTTCTCCCTGTGGCTGTTTGTAGTACTACGTGTCCCAGCATGCCAGGAGAACAAAGAAGGAATCTAGCACACCATTGTAACATCTAAGTTCACTCCATCATCCTACACAAATTGCTAAAACTTTTGACCACACCCTTCAAACTTTAGATGTATTATAAAGTTTAACATTACATGTCTTATGTTATTAAGCAAAAATCACAAGATGTCTCAGGTCCAAGCCTGCAATGAACAATGTCCACAATTGTGTGCTGGACTTTCCTCACATCTGGTAACTCTGATGAAACACCATTAGCACTACACATAATATAGACAAAACACATTTTATATCTTTGCCATAATCTGCAGGAATGTATATTGGAATACACTCATAGAACATCTACAGTATCTGGCAAGGGTCAGCTCAGGGAATCCAATAGGGACTGCACAACCATCCAGGAGTTCTCCTCACAGAAGTCCAAGATGTGTTACTACCCGGGTTTTTGGACTTTGAAGTTCTGAGAGGTGACTCTTAGATAAGCAGGTACAGTCTCCCACATTTATTCCCTGGGTCCTCTAAAGTTACAACAATAGCCAAATACAGCTAAATACAGCTGAGGGGACTGTGGGTGCAAATCCAAAGATCTTTAGGCAATACATTATTCTCCATACCACTGGTCAACTAGTGTATGTCAAGTTGAGATGCCCCCTACAGGAGAAACATCTGAAGACTATTTCTTTGTTCTGTTGGGAGCCCGCACTTTTTCTAATCTAGTCATGACCGGATAAATTCTAGTGTGGGGGTTGGGTCTAGGTGACACACTGCACATGTCTCCCGCCAGTCTGGGCCTTTGTTTCCATACACTCGGCAATTCATCCACCATTTTAGGGTGGAGGTAGAACTTTCCTGAATTTTGTCTTTGTCTTTTGTCTGTCCAACATTTATGTCCGTCATCGTCATAACACTCATACAACACACAATTTCCTATGGCTGTTTCTTTATAACCTTCTCTGGTCACTTCCTCTGTAACTTTCTTCTATCCACCTGCAATTTCCATCGTATCATTATCATGCAACCAGCCTTTTGTTCTTTTAAGAACCTTTCCATTTACTAACATCCAAACAACCATCTCTTGATATACTTGCCCTTTTCAACATTCTCTGACATCCTTTTTACAGCCACTTTTCCCTCTCTCTCTTTCACGATCTGTACTGCTGGTTTCCCTCCGAATTGCCTCTCATCCCTCCAAGCAAATTTCCCATAATTTTCTATATATCTCTAGTGCCGGCACACACTAGCAGTCTCTCTTCCTTAGGGCAGTTTTAACCACTGTGAGACACTGAAGGGGTTAACTGTGGATGGGCGGTATGTTTCCCCTAGGTTTTGCTATTATGCAAGGCCTTAGTGCTGAGGTGGTGTTGTCCAGCACCTTGGACACAGGTGATGGGAGCAGCCTAATCAGTGTGCATAAAGTGGCTGAGCAGAGCTAAGAGTGTTGTCTCTCTCTGGAAGGAGGCTGGAGAGCACACAGCACTGACCTCTGTGCCTGGAGCAGCCAAGTGATTTTGTTAGTGGTGAGTCAGAGAACCATTGTTTAGTTAGCACCCTGACGGGTAGGATATTATTTTGTTTTGATGCCTGAATGTGAAGGCTGTTTTATTTTGATTCCTGCTGAAATAAACGCAGGCTAGACCTGTTTTGGACTAAACCCTGGTGTCACTGTCTTGAACTGCATCACAGCACCCCGCTATCACGGTCTCTACTGGGCCAAATCTCCCACATATGGTGCTTCGGATTGCGGGCAGTTCAAAAAAGACACACACCTGAAAGGCTCGCTACATCCTGCAACATTGCATGACCTGGGTGAAAGCAGCAGGCAAAGTGCAGGATAATGCCAAGATGGAGGACTTTATTAAATACCTGCAAGAGGAGGCCAGGGCTAATCGACAGCTGCAGCAAGCCATGCTCCAGCAGCAGGAGGAGAGGTCCCGCCAGCAGCAGGAAGAGTCCCAGGCTAATCGACAGCTGCAGCAAGCCATGCTCCAGCAGCAGGAGGAGAGGTCCCGCCAGGAGCAAGCCATGCTTCAGCAACAACAGGAAGAGTCCCGAGCCATGTTCCAACTGATGATGGAAAAATTTTCTGGCGTTATGGCAGCACCACAAGCGACGACTACTGAGGGGTCTCATACTGGTCTGCAAGGGTACCCGGTTGTCCAGCGTTCCGCACGGGCTGCAGTACAAAAGGCCTTACAAAAAATAGCGACGACCGACGACGTGGAGGCGTATCTCACTGTGTTCGAGCGAGTAGCTGAGTGAGAGGAGTTGGGCAGATGTCCTGGCACCGTTCCTGACCGGCGAGTCGCAGAAGGCTTACTACGACCTGAGTGAAGCGGAGGCCCGTAAGTACCCCCAGCTAAAGGCGGAGATTCTGGCTCGTCTTGGGGTCACCGTTCAAGTTCGCTCCTGCCGGGTCCACCAGTGGGCTTACTCAGAAAAATTACCCCCACGCTCCCAAATGCATGACCTGATCCATCTTGTCCGGAAGTGGCTACAACCAGAGGACTGCACCCCAGCACAGATGGTAGAGAGAGTGGTCCTCGACAAGTTCACCCGTTCTCTGCTCTCTCGGCTCCAGCGGTGGGTTGGACAGGCCGGTCCCACAAAAGCTGAGGAGCTTGTGTCCCTAGTAGAGAGGTATCGGGCTACGGAGGACCTTCTACTTACCTTTCCCACACGAAGCAGTGCCAGTGACAGGGTCACCAAACCATCTGGTAAGACTGCTACTGCGGAAAAGGGGAGACATGTCAGGTTGGGAGGGGGTTCATTGGGGGGCGTGGATTCCCAGAAACCCAGTGAAGCTCGTGACAGAGGTCGTGGCCGTATCCAGTGCTGGCAATGCCATGAAATGGGCCATATTGCTGACAACTGTCCACTGTCAGTGGAGCCAATGGACTGCAACCAGACCCGGCGAGTGTCACTGTTTGCCCGGCCGGTTCTGGCAGCCGAGTCGATCACGGATGCAGAACCCCAAGTGTGTATGGTCACAATCGGGGGTCACACAGTGGAAGCCTTGCTAGACTCAGGGAGTCTGGTCACCATGGTGCGGGGAACTTTGGTTGATCCTGGACTATACAGTGGGCGGAAAGTGGGAGTGTTGTGTATACATGGGGACACTCGCGAATATCCCACTGCTGTCATCAACCTACATACCCCTTGTGGTACTATTACCCATGAAGTGGTGATGGTGGGGACCCTGTTTCATGAGGCTATTATCGGCAGAGACTTACCGGTGTTTTGGGACCTCTGGAGACGAAGACCCACCGCAGGTGCTGTCGCAGATAATGGACATCACGTGTGTCCGGCCTTGGCCCCTGAACCCTTTGAGGCCAATGTACCCACACCAGCAGTAGGGGTGACCCCATGTGATGAATTCTCTCCCCTAGAGGTCCTAGCTGGTGAAGTCGAGGGCCACGAGGAGGTGGCCGACATGCCAGACCTTGAGATTTCCCGTGAAAATTTTGGGGCTGCACAGCTACAGGACCCTACCTTGTTTAAAGCACGGGAGAATGTTAAGGTGATAAATGGGGTACTCCAAATACCAGGGGCTGACAAAATATACCCCCGAATGGTGATTGTTGGGGAACTGTTGTACAGGGTCGACCAGATACGGGGTGAGGAGGTTGAGCAACTTGTAGTACCCCTATCTCACCGTAGGCTGGTGCTAGAGTTGGCACACAAACATGTGCTGGGAGGGCACTTAGGTGCTGAAAAGACCCGAGAGAGGATCTTGCAGAGATTTTTCTGGCCCGGGGTGTGGGAGAAGGTAAGCCGGTATTGTAGCTCCTGCCCTGAGTGTCAACTTACTGCCCCGGTGTCCCACTTCAGGAGTCCTTTGGTCCCGCTACCAATCATAGAGGTGCCATTTGAACGGATTGCCATGGATCTGGTTGGCCCCATAGTCAAATCCTCAAGGGGGCACCAATACATCCTGGTTATCCTGGACTACGCTACACGGTATCCCGAGGCGATTCCATTAAGGAACACCTCCTCCAAAAATATTGCTAGGGAGCTGTTCCAGGTATTCTCACGCACAGGCCTCCCCAAGGAAATCTTGACTGACCAGGGTACCCCATTCATGTCTAGGGTAATGAAGGAGATGTGTAAGAAGGCAGATGTCCTGGCACCGTTCCTGACCGGCGAGTCGCAGAAGGTTTACTACGACCTGAGTGAAGCGGAGGCCCGTAAGTACCCCCAGCTGAAGGCGGAGATTCTGGCTCGTCTTGGGGTCACCATTCAAGTTCGCTCCTGCCGGGTCCACCAGTGGGCTTACTCAGAAAAATTACCCCCACGCTCCCAAATGCATGACCTGATCCATCTTGTCCGGAAGTGGCTACAACCAGAGGACTGCACCCCAGCACAGATGGTAGAGAGAGTGGTCCTCGACAAGTTCACCCGTTCTCTGCCCTCTCGGCTCCAGCGGTGGGTTGGACAGGCCGGTCCCACAAAAGCTGAGGAGCTTGTGTCCCTAGTAGAGAGGTATCGGGCTACGGAGGACCTTCTACTTACCTTTCCCACACGAAGCAGTGCCAGTGACAGGGTCACCAAACCATCTGGTAAGACTGCTACTGCGGAAAAGGGGAGACATGTCAGGTTGGGAGGGGGTTCATTGGGGGGCGTGGATTCCCAGAAACCCAGTGAGGCTCGTGACAGAGGTCGTGGCCGTATCCAGTGCTGGCGATGCCATGAAATGGGCCATATTGCTGCCAACTGTCCACTGTCAGTGGAGCCAATGGACTGCAACCAGACCCGGCGAGTGTCACTGTTTGCCCGGCCGGTTCTGGCAGCCGAGTCGATCACGGATGCAGAACCCCAAGTGTGTATGGTCACAGTCGGGGGTCACACAGTGGAAGCCTTGCTAGACTCAGGGAGTCTGGTCACCCTGGTGCGGGGAACTTTAGTTGATCCTGGACTATACAGTGGGCGGAAAGTGGGAGTGTTGTGTATACATGGGGACACTCGCGAATATCCCACTGCTGTCATCAACCTACATACCCCTTGTGGTACTATTACCCATTAAGTGGGGATGGTGGGGACCCTGTTTCATGAGGCTATTATCGGCAGAGACTTACCGGTGTTTTGGGACCTCTGGAGACGAAGACCCACCGCAGGTGCTGTTGCAGATAATGGACATCACGTGTGTCCGGCCTTGGCCCCTGAACCCTTTGAGGCCAATGTACCCACACCAGCAGTAGGGGTGACCCCATGTGATGAATTCTCTCCCCTAGAGGTCCTAGCTGGTGAAGTCGAGGGCCACGAGGAGGTGGCCGACATGCCGGACCTTGAGATTTCCCGTGAAAATTTTGGGGCTGCACAGCTACAGGACCCTACCTTGTTTAAAGCACGGGAGAATGTTAAGGTGATAAATGGGGTACTCCAAATACCAGGGGCTGACAAAATATACCCCCGAATGGTGATTGTTGGGGAACTGTTGTACAGGGTCGACCAGATACGGGGTGAGGAGGTTGAGCAACTTGTAGTACCCCAATCTCACCGTAGGCTGGAGCTAGAGTTGGCACACAAACATGTGCTGGGAGGGCACTTAGGTGCTGAGAAGACCCGAGAGAGGATCCTGCAGAGATTTTTCTGGCCCGGGGTGTGGGAGGAGGTAAGCCGGTATTGTAGCTCCTGCCCTGAGTGTCAACTTACTGCCCCGGTGTCCCACTTCAGGAGTCCTTTGGTCCCGCTACCAATCATAGAGGTGCCATTTGAACGGATTGCCATGGATCTGGTTGGCCCCATAGTCAAATCCTCAAGGGGGCACCAATACATCCTGGTTATCCTGGACTACGCTACGCGGTATCCCGAGGCGATTCCATTAAGGAACACCTCCTCCAAAAATATTGCTAGGGAACTGTTCCAGGTATTCTCACGCACAGGCCTCCCCAAGGAAATCTTGACTGACCAGGGTACCCCATTCATGTCTAGGGTAATGAAGGAGATGTGTAAGTTACTGCAGGTTAAACAGCTCCGCACCTCTTTGTATCATCCTCAGACAGATGGCCTGGTCGAGAGGTTTAACAAGACCTTGAAGGGGATGCTAAAGAGGGTGGTCAGCAAAGATGGGAAGGACTGGGATTGTTTGTTGCCCTATTTGATGTTTGCCATACGTGAAGTTCCCCAGTCCTCCACGGGTTTCTCACCCTTTGAGCTGTTATATGGCCGTTCCCCACGTGGGCTTTTGGATGTAGCCAAGGAGACCTGGGAACAGGAGAGGACCCCCCACCGTAGTGTGATAGAACATGTCTCCCTTATGCAGGACCGCATAGCGGCGGTAATGCCCCTTGTAAAGGAGCACATGACAAGGGCACAAGAGGCCCAGTCTAGGGTCTACAATAGGTTAGCCAGACTCAGGACCTTTAACCCAGGCGACAGAGTGCTAGTTCTGGTGCCCACCGTTGAGAGCAAGTTCTTGGCAAAATGGCAAGGACCATATGAGGTCATGGAGAAAGTGTGGGAGGTAACCTACAAGGTATCTCAGCCGGGGAGGAGGAAACCCGAACAGATATACCACGTGAACCTCCTAAAGCCATGGAGGGAAAGAGAGTCCCTGATGGCCGTGGGAGTAGAAAAAGCGTCTGTCCCCAAGAAGGGGACACCGGAGGTAGGTGTACCCGATGCCAAGGCGCCTGAAGTACGGATCTCGGAGTCCCTCTCCAGGGCCCAGATTCAGGAAGCGAAGGAGTTTGTGCTCCGAAATGTGGATGTGTTCTCTAAGTTACCGGGACGTACTTCAGTCATCAAGCATGACATCATAACCGAACCCCACATCCGGGTACACCAAAAACCCTACCGGGTCCCTGAAGCGCGCCGGCTTGCCATATCCGAAGAAGCAGATGTTAGACCTGAGGGTTATCGAGGAGTCTAAAAGTGACTGGTCGAGTCCTATTGTGTTGATTCCCAAACCTGATGGTTACCTACGGTTCTGCAATGATTTTAGGAAGTTGAACGAGGTGTCCAAATTTGATTCTTATCCCATGCCCAGGGTTGACGAGTTGATATAACGACTTGGACAGGCTAGGTTCTTCTCCACCCTTGACCTGACGAAAGGGTATTGGCAGGCACCCCTTACTGACAGGGCCAAAGAGAAGACCGCTTTTGTTACCCCTGACGGGCTTTTTCAGTACGTGGTACTCCCCTTTGGGCTACATGGGGCTCCCGCCACATTCCAGAGGTTAATGGATCTCGTGCTAAAACCTCAAAGGAGATATGCCTCGGCCTACCTGGATGACATCATAGTTTATAGTAACGATTGGGAGAGTCACCTGGCCAAGGTGCAAGCAGTGGTAGACTCCCTGAGGGCAGCATGGTTGACGCCGAACCCCCAAAAATGTGCACTGGGTCTGGAAGAGGCCCGTTACCTGGGGTACCGTATTGGGCGAGGTGTCATCAAACCCCAAGTAAATAAAGTGGAGGCGATCCAGCAGTGGCCACGACCTATGAGCAAGAAGCAAGTGAGGGCTTTCCTAGGCATAGTGGGCTATTATCGCCGATTTATCCCCGATTTTGCTACCATAGCGGCACCCCTGACTGACCTGACCAAGGGTAGCAGGGCGGTGATGGTAAAGTGGAGTGAAGAGGCTGAGGGGGCGTTTCAGCAACTTAAGACGGTTTTGTGCGAGGGACCGGTACTGATCACCCCTAACTTCACCAAGACCTTTATTGTGCAGACTGACGCTTCTGACGTGGGCTTAGGGGCTGTCCTATCCCAAGTAGTGGAGGGTGAGGAACATCCCGTGACATTCCTGAGCCGCAAGCTCACACCTCCTGAGAAGAACTATAGCATAGTTGAGAGGGAGTGCTTGGCGATAAAATGGGCTCTGGAATCCCTGAGATACTACTTGATAGGGCGACAGTTTACACTAGTGACCGATCACTCTCCCCTCACCTGGATGAGTCAGGCCAAAGAGAGGAACGCCAGGGTCACAAGGTGGTTCCTAATGCTGCAGAATTTCAAGTTCACGGTGGAACATCGAGCAGGAAAGCTGCATGGGAATGCCAATGCCTTGTCTCGTACCCACTGTCTGATGGCCAAAAGTGTTCGCGCCCACAGGGTCAAACAGAGGGGGAGGGTATGTGAGACACTGAAGGGGTTAACTGTGGATGGGCGGTATGTTTCCCCTAGGTTTTGCTATTATGCAAGGCCTTAGTGCTGAGGTGGTGTTGTCCAGCACCTTGGATACAGGTGATGGGAGCAGCCTAATCAGTGTGCATAAAGTGGCTGAGCAGAGCTAAGAGTGTTGTCTCTCTCTGGAAGGAGGCTGGAGAGCACACAGCACTGACCTCTGTGCCTGGAGCAGCCAAGTGATTTTGTTAGTGGTGAGTCAGAGAACCATTGTTTAGTTAGCACCCTGACGGGTAGGATATTATTTTGTTTTGGATGCCTGAATGTGAAGGCTGTTTTATTTTGATTCCTGCTGAAATAAACGCAGGCTAGACCTGTTTTGGACTAAACCCTGGTGTCACTGTCTTGAACTGCATCACAGCACCCCGCTATCACGGTCTCTACTGGGCCAAATCTCCCACACCACTTTTATTTTATTTTTATTTTTTCCTAAACTTTTGCCCGTCAAGTATAACTTCTGTAGTCCCCTACCTTCAAGCAGATTGTGATCCTACCACAAAAAAAAGTTATAAAGTTTTTCAAGGCTGACTCTTTAGGTAGCGGCTATTTTAGAATGTTACTTTCCTAAAACCAGTGCAGTACACTATCACAATAAAGCACTATGAAACACACATGTTCAAATTCACACAATACCCATATACCCTACCACACATCACATGGAGTTTTCAAATAAAATAACAAGATTCTTTGGAATGGGCAATATAGGCATGCAACTCATCGGACGTGGGACAACCCAAACAAGGAGAGACAGAGCAAATTGTAAGAATAAGCTTCTTACTAGAGATGAGCGAGCACTAAAATGCTCGGGTACTCGTTATTCGAGACGAACTTTTCCCGATGCTCGAGTGCTCGTCTCGAATAACGAGCCCCATTGAAGTCAATGGGAGACTCGAGCATTTTTCAAGGGGACCAAGGCTCTGCACAGGGAAGCTTGGCCAAACACCTGGGAACCTCAGAAAAGGATGGAAACACCATGGAAATGGACAGGAAACAGCAGGGGCAGCATGCATGGATGCCTCTGAGGCTGCTTAAATGCACCATTATGCCAAAATTATGGGCAACAGCATGGCCATGACAGAGTGACAGAATGAAGCTAGATAGGATCTAAAACATCCAATAATTGACCCTGACACTATAGGGGACGGCATGCAGAGGCAGCAGCGGCAGGCTAGAGAGTGGCATGGCGACATACCCTAAATGGACTCAGGCTTCAAACCAATGGGTGGCAGAGAGGAACCAAAGGAGGTGAGCAAGAAGCGCTCAAATAATATCGATACATGATAAAAGTTTGCCAGTATATTTTGTGGATTACACAGCAGGGTGGCGACAAAGTTAACAAGTTTGATGTGGAAGCCATGAAAACAACCCAAAATTCGGCCTGACACAGCTCGTTTGATAAGGGGACCATGTATGGAGGCAGTAAACTAGTAGTAGATTAAAGGTGCTGCAGTTAAAACTATGTTAGTTGGATCTTGGCATGGAGCTGGCACTCCGCTGCCAGGCGAGCTTTCGACAATCCAAGCCCCTGTCTCTAGGCTACTCCCCAAACAGCACTTCTAAGAACCTTTTGTATAAGATCTAGTGTAGTAGCGTTCTTATAAGTTTATGATATGGCGGGTGAGGGGAATGTAAACAGATGCGCAAGAAGCGCTGAAATAATATTGGTAAATGATAAAAGTTTGCCAGTATATTTTGTGGATTACACAGCAGGGTGGCGACAGAGTTAACAAGTTTGATGTGGAATGCCCTGTAATAGCTCTTGGGCGGTGTGCCTTTTATCGCCTAGGCTCAGCAGTTTGAGCACCGCCTGCTGTCGCTTAGCAACGGCACTGCTGCTGTGCCTAGAGCTACCGACTGATGGCGCCATGCCCACGGATGGTAATTCGGAGGAGGAGGAGGTGGAGGAGGGGTGGGAGGAGGAGGAGGTATAGTAGGCCTTTGAGACCTGGACCGAGGTAGGCCCCGCAATCCTCTGCGTCGGCAGTATATGACCAGCCCCAGGGTCAGACTCGGTCCCAGCCTGCACCAAGTTAAGTGTAGTAGCGTTCCTATAAGTTTGGGATATGGCGGGTGAGAGGAATGTAAACAGATGCGCAAGAAGCGCTGAAATAATATCCGTAAATGGTAAAAGTTTGCCAGTATATTTTGTGGATAACACAGCAGGGTGGCGACAAAGTTAACAACTTTGATGTGGAATCCATGAAAACAACCCAAATTTCTGCCTGACACACCTCGTTTGATAAGGGGACGATGTATGGAGGCAGCTATATGGACGACTTTTGGAGGTAGCAATGGAGACAACGTGTGGAGGCTGCTATGGAGACAATTTAATTTAGATAGTGCCTGTATGTGGCAGTCCAAAAAAGTTTTCAAACCAGAGGAGCAGGTAGGTGGCCCTCCAGAAAAATGAAATAGATTGAGTGCCTGTATGTGGCAGTCCAAAAAAGTTTTCAAACCAGAGGAGCAGGTAGGTGGCCCTCCAGAAAAATTGAATAGATTGAGTGCCTGTATGTGGTACTCCCAAAAATTGTTTAAAACAGAGGACCGGGTAGGTGGCCCTCCAGAAAAATTAAATGCATAAAGTACTATAGCTAGAGCCAGTGGGCCCTGTCAAAATATAGCCAGTTTCCTCTGCTTTAGTGTACAAAGAGGAGGAGAAGGAGGAAAATGAGGAGGAGGAGGAGTGCATAAATTATTCAGGTTGAGCTTCCTTCACCTGGTGGAGATTGGAAATTATGAGAAATCCAGGCTTTATTCATCTTAATAAGCGTCAGCCTGTCAGCGCTGTCAGTCGACAGGCGTGTACGCTTATCGGTGATGATGCCACCAGCTGCACTGAAAACCCGCTTGGACAACACGCTAGCGGCAGGGCAGGCAAGAACCTCCAAGGCGTACAGCGCCAGTTCGTGCCACATGTCCAGCTTTGAAACCCAGTAGTTGTAGGGAGCTGTGTGATCATTTAGGACGATGGTATGGTCAGCTACGTACGCCGTCACCATCTTTCTGTAAAGATCAGCCCTACTCTGCCGAGACTGGGGACAGGTGACAGTGTCTTGCTGGGGTGACATAAAGCTGGCAAAAGCCTTGTAAAGCGTACCCTTGCCAGTGCTGGACATACTGCCTGCTCGCCTACTCTCCCTCGCTACTTGTCCCGCAGAACTACGCACTCTGCCGCTAGCGCTGTCAGAAGGAAAATAGTGTTTCAGCTTGTGCACCAGGGCCTGTTGGTATTCATGCATTCTCACACTCCTTTCCTCTCCAGGGATGAGAGTGGAAAGATTTTGCTTGTACCGTGAGTCCAGGAGAGTGAATACCCAGTAATCGGTGCTGGAATAAATTCTTTGAACGCGAGGGTCACGGGATAGGCAGCCTAGCATGAAATCTGCCATATGCGTACCAACGCGTAAGAATTCACTCCCCTCACTGGCCTGACTGTCCATTTCCTCCTCCTCCAACTCCTCTTCTTCTGCCCATACACGCTGAACAGTGAAGGACTGAACAATGGTCCCCTCTTATGTCTCGCCAACATTCTCCTCCTCTTCCTCCTCATAATCCTCCACCTCCACCTCCTCCGATATGCGCTGAGAAACAGACCTAAGGGTGCTTTGGCTATCAACAAGGGAATCTTCTTCCCCCTTCTCTTGTGACGAGCGCAAAGCTTCCGACTTCATGCTGATCAGAGAGTTTTTCAACAGGCCAAGCAGCGGGATGGTGAGGCTGATGATGGCGGCATCGCCAATGACCATCTGTGTTGACTCCTCAAAGTTACTCAGCACCTGACAGATATCAGACATCCACGTCCACTCCTCATTGTAGACTTGAGGAAGCTGACTGACCTGACTACAAGTTCTGGTGGAAATCGACATCTGGCAGTCTACAATCGCTCTGCGCTGCTGGTAAACTCTGGATAACATGGTTAATGTTGAATTCCACCTCATGGGCATGTCGCACAACAGTCGGTGAGTGGGCAGTTGGAGGCTGCTCTGCGCTGCCCTGAGAGTGGCAGCATCTGTGCTGGACTTCCTGAAATGCGCACAGATGCGGCGCACCTTCGTGAGCAAATCAGACAGATTGGGGTATGTCTTGAGGAAACGCTGAACTATCAGATTTAACACATGGGCCAGGCATGGCACATGTGTCAGTCTGCCGAGTTGCAGAGCCGCCACCAGGTTACGGCCGTTGTCACACACAACCATGCCTGGCTTCAGGTTCACCGGTGCCAGTCACAGATCAGTCTGCGCCGTGATGCCCTGTAATAGTTCTTGGGCGGTGTGCCTTTTATCGCCTAGGCTCAGCAGTTTGAGCACCGCCTGCTGTCGCTTAGCGACGGCACTACTGCTGTGCCTAGAGCTAGCGACTGATGGCGCCATGCCCACGGATGGTAGTTCGGAGGAGGAGGTGGAGGAGGGGTGGGAGGAGGAGGAGGCATAGTAGGCCTGAAAGACCTGGACCGAGGTAGGCCCCGCAATCCTCGGCGTCGGCAGTATATGACCAGCCGCAGGGTCAGACTCGGTCCCAGCCTCCACCAAGTTAACCCAATGTGCCGTCAGCGATATATAGTGGCCCTGCCCGGCAGCACTCGTCCACATGTCCGTGGTCAGGTGGACCTTGTCAGAAACGGCGTTGGTCAGGGCACGGATGATGTTGTCTGACACGTGCTGGTGCAGGGCTGGGACGGCACATCGGGAAAAGTAGTGGCGGCTGGGGACCGAATACCGAGGGGCGGCCGCCGCCATGAGGTTGCGAAAGTCCTTGGTCTCTAATAGCCTATAGGGCAGCATCTCCAGGCTAAGCAATCTGGAGATGTGGACATTAAGGGCTTGGGCGTGCGGGTGGGTTGCACTATATTTCCGTTTCCGCTCCGTCTGGGGTATGGAGAGCTGAACGCTGGTGGATGCTGTGGAGGATCGTGGAGGCGACGATGGGGTTTTTGTGCCAGGGTCCTGGGCAGGGGGCTGACTATCAGCTGACACAGGGGAAGGAGCAGTGGTGTGCACGGCCAGAGGTGAACGGGCTTGGTGCCACTGAGTGGGGTGTTTAGCATTCATATGCCTGCGCATACTGGTGGTAGTTAAGCTAGTAGTGGTGGAACCCCTGCTGATCCTGGTTTGGCAAAGGTTGCACACCACAGTCCGTCGGTCATCCGGTGTTTCCTTAAAGAACCTCCAGACTTCTGAAAATCTAGCCCTCGCCGCAGGAGCCCTCGCCACGGGAGCTTCACTACGTGACACATTTGGCGCTGATGCACCTGCTCTGGCCCTGCCTCTCCATCTGGCCCCACCACTGCCTCTTCCAACCTGTTCTGGTCGAGGACTCTCCTCCATCTCAGAAGCACTATGTTCACCCGGCCTCTCAACCCAGCTTGGGTCTGTCACCTCATCATCCTCCGATCCCTCAGTCTGCTCCCCCCTCGGACTTCCTGCCCTGATAACAACTTCACCACTGTCTGACAACCGTGTCTCCTCATCGTCGGACACCTCTTTACACACTTCTTCCACTACGTCAAGAAGGTCATCATCACCCACAGACTGCGACTGGTGGAAAACCTGGGCATCGGAAAATTGCTCAGCAGCAACCGGACAAGTGGTTTGTGACTGTGGGAAGGGTCCAGAAAACAGTTCCTCAGAGTATGCCCGTTCAAATGCCAAATTTTCCTGGGAGGGGGCAGACTGGGGGGGAGGAGGCTGAGGTGCAGGAGCTGGAGGAGTGCCGATTTCCTTGACATGAGTGGACTGCGTGGAAGACTGACTGGTGGACAAATTGCTCGAAGCATTGTCGGCAATCCACGACATCACCTGTTCGCACTGTTCTGGCCTCAACAGTGCTCTACCACGAGTCCCAGTAACTTCAGACATGAACCTAGGGAGTGTAGCTCTGCGGCGTTCCCCTGCTCCCTCATCAGCAGGTGGTGTCTCACCCCGCCCAGGACCACGGCCTCTGACCCCTGCAGTAGTTGGACGCCCACGTCCCCGCCCTCATCCTCTACCCCTAGCCCTCGGGTTAAACATTTTGAAAATGAAAGTTATAACTTTTTTGTGTTTTTTTGTGTTTTTTTTTTTGTGTTTTTTAGTTTTTAAAACCAAACGATGCTATCCTATTGCTATGGCTATTTTCTAGCCAAGTATGAAAGCACACTGCTATGCAAGATGAGATGACGCTGAGTTATGAAAAAAATAAACGTAAAATAAAAAGGAAATGGCAGACTGTGCCTAATTGAAATCCAACCCCTAATAAATTTTCCCACTTCGGTCTTTGCGATGGATATGTGCGTCACTAAGCGCTAAACACAAAGGTCGCAAGTCTCACTACAAATTCCTCACAATTTGGTAGTAGATGCACTGCAGCAAGGACAGCCACCAGCAGATCAACCAGAAATCAAATATTTATAACGCTATTGTAGGCGTAAGTAAGCCGTTTGGATTCTCCTTTGGCTATTTTCTAGCCAAGTATGAAAGCACACTGCTATGCCAGATGAGATGACGCTGAGTTATTAAAAAAATAAACGTAAAATAAAAAGAAACTGGCAGACTGTGCCTAATTGAAATCAAACCCCTAATAAATTTTCCCACTTCGGTCTTTGCGATGGATATGTGCGTCACTAAGCGCTAAACACAAAGGTCGCAAGTCTCACTACAAATTCCTCACAATTTGGTAGTAGATGCACTGCAGCAAAGACAGCCACCAGCAGATCAACCAGAAATAAAATATATAACGCTATTGTAGGCCTAAGTAAGCCGTTTGGATTCTCCTATGGCTATTTTCTAGCCAAGTATGAAAGCACACTGCTATGCCAGATGAGATGACGCTGAGTTATGAAAAAATAAACGTAAAATAAAAAGAAACTGGCAGACTGTGCCTAATTGAAATCAAACCCCTAATAAATTTTCCCACTTTGGTGTTTGAGGTGGATATGTGTGTCACTAAGAGCTAAACACAACGGTAGCAAGTCTCACTACAAATTCCTCACAATATGGTACTAGCTGCAAATAAAAAAAAAAAAGTATAACGTTATTGTAGCCCTAAGAATGGCTGTTGGGTTCTTGTAGAATCACTCCTGCCTAACACTATTCTAATAGAACAGCCTAACGCTTTCCCTGACCAGCAGCAGCTCTCTCCCTAGCGGCATCCAGACACAGAATGATCCGAGCAGCGCAGGCAGGGGCTAGTCTATTCCAGGGTCACCTGATCTGGCCAGCCAACCACTGCTATCGACGTGTAAGGGTACCACGTCATGCTGGGTGGAGTGCAGAGTCTCCTGGCTTGTGATTGGCTCTGTTTCTGGCCGCCAAAAAGCAAAACGGCGGGAGCTGCCATTTTCTCGAGCGGGCGAAGTATTTGTCCGAGCAACGAGCAGTTTCGAGTACGCTAATGCTCGAACGAGCATCAAGCTCGGACGAGTATGTTCGCTCATCTCTACTTCTTACCTTTTGTTTGTGCAGCTGCATGGTCTGTCTATTCTTGGATGGTGTTCCACAAATTGTCCGATAGGCATCATGCAAAGCCGGTCCCAGGTTTCGGCACCAATTTGTTAGGGAAATATCCCCATCACTGATGTGATGTTGGTCCAAATCATTGTATAGTACGAGCTGCTCGGTGAACCACTCAGACCCTCATGTGTTTGAGCATTCCAATTTATTTAGGTAGCAGAGAGAGTTTTTATAGGTTCTTGGGACAAAGGAACTTACAGAGCATGCATCACATTCCAATTGCCTTGAACAGGATGTATCAGTATAAAATGATCTGTGTGCGCGGGGGATGGTACTAAGCATAGGGGTCTTTGTAAAGACATCTTAAAAGAACAAAAGATAAAATGGATTCTATTCCCTCACACTATGGATAGGGCCTAACTTGTATTTGTGGGAAAACCTCCTTTAAGTTTTATATGGTTGTTTTTAAATAATTGTTTTGACTCTGGATTATGTTGTACTCCATTACATGTCTTTGAGAAGACTAACAATTCAGACGAGGATTTCCTCCACCAGGATTATAGTTCAGTGCCACTACACACACAGTCATGAATAAGAACGCTGCGGTTGTGTTGACTAACACCATCTTGTGAAAAGTATGTTGATGGCAACTTTATGGAAAGTGTTTAAAAAGAAATACAGATTTATCTATGAATTTTACTAACCGGTGCTATTTTTTTTTTTTCAAAATGGTATCTGCATGTTGTTTATAATCCAGATTCTAGAGCACGGTGGTCCTGAATAAACTCTTGGTGAACCATGCATATTTTTTTTGTATTTACATTAGTCTTCTATCAGATCCCGTTACTATTGGTAATGACACAAGACAAGGGTGTCTGCTCTGCTTTTAGCAGTTACCTTGAGGCTGATCTCACCCCTGAATTCCTTTTTTACTTGTTGTGTTCTGCCTTTGGCTGTTTCATTTGGGGAGGCGGGGGATCCTGGATAAGATGTGAGATTCTCACTAGACCCAAAGAAGGAGGAGCTGACTCTCTGGGAAGCTCTATTACTTGTCTGTGTTCCATTTACGGGAAGTAGATTGGAAATACCATGGTAACTCCAAGCAATGGGTTGGAGTCAAAGCGTCATTCATGGCTACCTTTTTTCATCCCTCCAACAAGCCCCTGCAAGCTTAGGACTGTCCACCAAAACTTTTTTTTAACCTATGGGACACCTGTCTGCATTTCAATATCCTCTCTACCACATTGGGTCCTCTATCTCCCATTTTTCATAACCCGGTTTTCCCAAGGACGAGCTGCTAATCGATTTCTGTGTTGGTCCTCCACTGAGGATGTTTGGGTTCTTTCTTTTTAATACTTCCAGTCATTAGTTTGGTAGGGATCTGACCCACTTTGAATCCTCATCACCCCAGTATAGTGGAGGGGGTTCACAAGGTAAATGCCATCCAGTAAATGAAGTTATTGATTGCAGTTGAATTGGGTTTCTTTGAGCTTTTGACTGTTTTGGCGCTATTTCCAGTATTCCCAATCCTTCCATGATCTTCTTGGGCGGACGCCTCCCCTACTTTCTTCTGCAGAATAGTTGTGCCGGCCTCCCGGCTACTCCTCTATGCCCTCTATTTGTCTTCAATGTTGTTTATTATGTGATCCTCTGTAATAGCTTTATCTGCAGATGCTGAGATATAGTAAATCTGTACATATAGATTGTGGGTTGTGACTGGCTCGTGCGGTATTATTTATACCTATGGCTTATAAAGAATTAGGGGACCATTGCATTGTACTAGCACTGTCACCATATGTGTCCCCCATTCATCCTCATAGATTGTAAGTTCTTATGAGCAAGGCCCTCAATCATATTATTACATTGAACCATGTTATTGAGATGTAATGTAAAATTTTGCTTTTGTATGTGTCCACTGATTTTTAAAACAATGAGGAATATTTCTTTTTGTTATGGCTCTAATTCTTTCATAGTTTGCAGATAAGATAGAGCGACACTTTTTAACATGTGGAAAATTAAAAAAGCTCAGTCATAAATGGATGAAATTATCTTTATACATGAATTTCTTTATTTTATTCCCATTGCATTTTCTCATTTTGCAGCTGATTCTGAGTGTAAATCCGTCCCCAGTTGTGTATATAAGCGGCTGCAGAGTGACGGCCGGTGCCTCTCCTGTGCTGAGGATCTGCAGAGCCGGGGGACGCTGTGCTGGAGGAGAAGACCTTGTCCCTGTCATGAGCTGCTCTCCTCTTCTTACTGCCTGTTATGTGCTTATCCTTGTGCTCCCTGTAATATCTGATGGAAGTGATAACACAGGATGCTCTATGCCGGGGGTCAACCCGGAGATAGAATATGATTATTACAAGGAGGGAGATGTCATTATAGGAGGACTGATCGCCGCTCATAGTGATAGTTTTATATACATTTCCAGGGCTTTTCGTCAACAAAATTGTCTGGACTCTCGGTGTGGATTGTAAGTACAACATCCTCCCCTTACCAAACTAAAGCAGTGTCTAAATAGCTTAAAGGGATTGTCCACTTTAAGCACATTCCAGTGAATAATTGATTTTGTTTGGGTAAAAGAAAAGTTATATAAATTTCCAATATTCTTTCTGTATCAACTTTTTACAGTTTTCTAGTTATCTTCTTGCTGTCATGTCATAAGAAACTTCATTCTTTACTTCCTGTGGATTAACTCCAGTCCAGTCGGGGGGGCTTGTAAAAAAAACATCAATTCTGTAACAATTTTTTTTTACTTTTTTTTAGGTGTTCAACATACACCCTAAGTACCATGTTTTCTTTATTCTTTGAAACAGTACAGTTACGGCGGTACCAAAATCTTATATTTTTGCTTACATTTTACTAATTTTGTAGAATAAAACCTAACGTGGGGGTAAAAGATCACCATTTTCTAAGTGCCATAATTCTTTTAATTTTCAGTCTGTAGAGCCAGTTGAGAGCTTTAATTTTAAAGGGCATGGATCACTTTACAACATTTTAGTATAGATTTGTAATTTTTATTGTATTTTAATTTTTTTAAGCTGTTTTGGGGGCTTTTAATGTGTTTATTAGTTTATTTTTATTTAAAAACATTTATTTTTTTCCCACCTTTTTAACTTGTCCCGCTATGGGGCATGAACAATTAGCTTCTTCATTATAATACCCTGAAATACTCATGTATTGCAGCATATTATCACTGTCACCCTATGCTAAGGCATAGGCTGGATCACTGCCTATAAAGTCACAGACAAATCCGTACAGGGATATGATATGGACAACCCTGGGGTCTGATCTGAGGGTCGCCATAGTGCTGCTCGGAGCCCCTGGAAAACTTCAGGGTGTGCCATTTGAGCAGGGGATCTCTCTGCAAGTCTGTGGTTGCATTGACTGCAGCATTTAAAGGGTTAACACCTTGATCGGAACTCGCTCCAACCACGGGTGTTAAGCAGGGATATCAGCTGTAAAATCCTGCTCAAACCCCATTTTCCAGAGGAAGGAAAGTGTAGAGCTGAACCTTCTATGGGTCTATGACATACTATTACTGCATCGATTGAAATCTGCTGCGCTTCATACAGTAATAGTATGTCCTAGAGCAGCAACAGGTAAAAAAAAAACATTACTGTCTCTCTTCAGAATTTAAAGAAGGACCCCAATTGGCTAAAAATATATTGAATATTTCCCACCTCATAGCGCCATATTCTAAAGTATATATCGGAATGCTCCTTGACTGGGCCCTTGTTGAACCAACCTTCTTGTAAGGACCGGTAGTTGATCTTGACATTTCCTCAACTAATGAAAACACAATTTACATGTTGTCCCATTCCCAGGGCTTCTCTAGATGTACAATAACACAGAGAAATTCCTAAAGACTTGCTATCTGATGGTACTGCACTGCAGGTTTCCTTTGTATTATAGGCCTCATTTTGCAGCAAAGTCTAACAATCCTTGTGTCCCATCAACACTTGCATTAACCCCTGTCCAGACTGGCGATTCTTGAAATTTTGTTGTTTATTTGGTGAGAGCAATTTTTACAAATTTGACATTGTACAAAACCAAAATTACAGCATAAAGAATTTTATTTAACCCCATAAAGCCAAAATTTCTTAAAGCAGACATATCGTATATACTCGAGTATAACCCGACCCGAGTATAAGCTGAGACCCCTAATTTTACCACCAAAAACTGGGAAAAACTATTGACTCGAGTATAAGCCGAGGGTGGGAAATGCATTGGTCACAGACCCCCCCCAGTATATAGCCAACCAGCCCCCTATAGTATACAGCCTGCCCAGCCTGTCCCCAGTAGTATACAGCCTGCACCCAGTAGTATACAGCTTGCCCCCAGTGGTATACAGCCTGCCCCCAGTGGTATACAGCCTGCCCCTAGTGGTATACAGCCTGTCTCCAGTAGTATACAGTTTGTCCCCAGTAGTATACAGCCTGCCCCCAGTAGTATACAGCCTGCCCCCAGTAGTATACAGTTTGCCCCCAGTAGTATACAGCCTGCCCCCAGTAGTATACAGCTTGCCCCCAGCATTAAAAAAAATAAACTTATATACTCACCCTCCGGTGGCCCCGATGTGCAGTGCTGCTCCCCCGATATCTGCGCCACTTGTCTTCGGGCTTCCACACCCGTCTACTTTCTTCTGCTGGGCGCCGCCATTGCTCTCTCCCGGCCGGCGCCTAGTATGACGCGCCACTGCTGACGTCATACTAGGCGCCGGCCAGGGGAAAGACATGGCGGCGCCCAGCAGAAGAAAGAAGACGGCGCGGAAGCCTGAAGACGAGCGACGTGGACATGGGGGGAGCAGCGCTGCACATCGGGGCCACCGGAGGGTGAGTATATAAGTTTATTATTTTTTAAGTATTTTTTACTCTTTATAGCTGGATATTGACTCGTGTATAAGCCGAGAGGACGTTTTTCAGCACATTTTTGAGCTGAGAAACTCGGCTTCTACACGAGTATATAAGGAACGTCCTATTTTATTTTTAATTCTGATTAAAATTATATATTTAAAAAAAAATAATAAAAGTGTACTTTCATGGTAAGAATGTGAACAGTATATGTTTTACACATCCTAAATGTAATAGATAAACATGTGTAGTGTTCATATATAGGGGCTCATTTCCTAAAGGTCAGCGAACCGCATTTTCGTCGGGTTTCCCAGCGATTTCCGGCGGAAATGCGGCGCTTGCACCGCATTAAACAGGGGTTTTTGGCGCACGTGATCGGATTTTGGTGCAATCGCGCCGACTTTCATGCAAAGCAAATCGGGGGGCGTGGACGTCCGACAACCTGACGGATTTGGACTGCACAAGGGATTTAAAATTCAAATTGTGCCACAAGCACTTACAAGCATTTTTTTTTTTACAAATAAAGATGAAACTTATCAGTCGAAAATTTTAAAATCACTTTGGTATGGTAAAGTGTTCAAAAGTCATATACAAAAATATCACGGATCCCGCTTTTCTTAAAGGATAAGACGGCCTTTATTCCTCTTTGTATGGCATCCAACAGCAAATAAACAGGTGCACAGGACTTAAAAGTCATAACCTTATAAAGCGACAGATGTCAAATTAGAAAATATGGGGAATGCTAGGAAGGGCATTTCCTACCCTGCCTCAGGGGCCTGGCTGTTTAGTGGTATAAAAGCTGCTGACAGGGACCCTTTCATTCCATAGGCAGGATCAAATATCTTATATTTTCTTAACATATTCACCATGAACACTTCATTTTCTGGCTACACATTCAAAATACATTCAAAAACATTTGTGTAAATATTCCTGTGTTATAATGTATTTAGATTTTTATTCTAAACCTCTTTCCAGCATTCGTGTAGAGATCTATAGAAGCATCCTGTCCTTCATCTTTGCTGTGGAGGAGATTAATAGGGATCCTGACCTCCTCCCTAACATCACTCTGGGATATCATATAGTGGACACTTGTGGAGAAGAAATAAAAGCTGCAAAATCTTTCTATCAAATCCTGTCCGGGAGAAGAAATGAAGTTCCTAATTATTCCTGCAGACCTCGTGGGGAGGTGGCCGCCTATGTGGTTAATAATAACTTTAGAACAATACAAACCGTTCTTCCATTATCTGATCTGTATAAGTACACGCAGGTAAGTGACACCTATGTAGTGTCATAGAATTCTCTTCAGGTGAAGATGTGGCATAACACATCAATGGCAACCTACAAGCAGGGCCACAATTAGGATTTTTGGGGCCCCTGACTGCCAAATGTTGTGGGTCACGCACCACATGTACATAAGATTATATAATTAATCATGGGCGGTAAAGGGATTGTTGTCTTCCCAAGTTCTTGGATAATCCAATATTTAGTGCAAAAAAAGTATTATGACTAAGCTTCCTTCTTAGAAACTATGAAACAACTAAACATAGAACATGGAGACAGTTCTACAACCAATCTTACTCCATAGATACATTACAAGAATCAAGATTACTATATAAATACAGAACTAGAACCAAGATTACTATAAAGATACAGGACTGCAACCAAGATTACTATATAGATGCAGGACTACAACCAAGATTACTATATAGATACAGGACTAGAACCAAGATTACTATGTAGATACAGGACTAGAACCAAGATTACTATGTAGATACAGGACTAGAACCAAGATTACTATGTAGATACAGGACTAGAACCAAGATTACTATATAGATACAGGACTAGAACCAAGATTACTATGTAGACACAGGACTAGAACCAAGATTACTATGTAGATACAGGACTAGAACCAAGATTACTATATAGATACAGGACTAGAACCAAGATTACTATATAGATACAGGACTAGAACCAAGATTACTATAAAGATACAGGACTAGAACCAAGATTACTATATAGATACAGGACTAGAACCAAGATTACTATATAGATACAGGACTACAACCAAGATTACTATATAGATACAGGACTACAACCAAGATTACTATATAGATACAGGACTACAACCAAGATTACTATATAGATACAGGACTACAACCAAGATTACTATGTAGATACAGGACTACAACCAAGATTACTATATAGATACAGAACTAGAACCAAGATTACTATATAGATACAGGACTAGAAACAAGATTACTATATAGATACAGGACTACAACCAAGATTACTAGATAGATACAGGACTACAACCAAGATTACTATATAGATACAGAACTAGAACCAAGATTACTATATAGATACAGGACTACAACCAAGATTACTATGTAGATACAGGACTACAACCAAGATTACTATATAGATACAGGACTACAACCAAGATTACTATATAGATACAGGACTACAACCAAGATTACTATATAGATACAGAACTAGAACCAAGATTACTATATAGATACAGGACTACAACCAAGATTACTATGTAGATACAGGACTACAACCAAGATTACTATGTAGATACAGGACTAGAACCAAGATTACTACGTAGATACAGGACTACAACCAAGATTACTACATAGATACAGGACTACAACCAAGATTACTATATAGATACAAGACTACAACCAAGATTACTATATAGATACAGGACTAGAACAAAGATTACTATGTAGATACAGGACTAGAACCAAGATTACTATGTAGATACATGACTACAACCAAGATTACTATGTAGATACAGGACTAGAACCAAGATTACTATATAGATACAGGACTACAACCAAGATTACTATGTAGATACAGGACTACAACCAAGATTACTATGTAGATACAGGACTACAACCAAGATTACTATATAGATACAGGACTAGAACCAAGATTACTATATAGATACAGGACTACAACCAAGATTACTATAAAGCTACAGGACTAAAACCAAGATTACTATATAGATACAGGACTACAACCAAGATTACTACGTAGATACAGGACTACAACCAAGATTGCTACGTAGATACAGGACTACAACCAAGATTACTATGAAGATACAGGACTACAACCAAGATTACTATATAGATACAGGACTAAAACCAAGATTACTATATAGATACAGGACTACAACCAAGATTACTACGTAGACACAGGACTGCAACCAAGATTACTACATAGATACAGGACTACAACCAAGATTACTACATAGATACAGGGCCATAGCCAAGATTACTACATAGAGGAGGTATTAAAATCAATGTTAATGCAGAGATTAGAGATGAGCGAACATACTCGACTGAGCTTGCTGCTCGTTTGAGCATTAGCATACTCGCAACTGCTCGGTGCTCAGACAAGTATTTCGCCCTCTTGAGAAAATGTCATCTCGTGGCTTTAAGACTTTTGGCGGCCAGAAACAGAGCCAATCATAAGCCAGGAGACTCTGCACTACACCCAGCATCACGTGGTACACTTACATGTCGATAGCAGTGGTTGGCTGACCAGATCAGGTGACCCTGGAATATACTAGCCCAGTGATGGCGAACCTTTTAGCGGCCGAGTGCCCAAAAAGACACCCAAAACCCCCTTATTTATCGTGAGGTGTCAACCAAAAATTAAAGCAGTAGCTTATTGCTCCCTGTTCTTCAACAATCATATTGTCCTCCTCAGGACAGCAACAAAGTAGAAAGATGGAAAATTTGCATCATTTTAGCTTCCTTACAGTGTCCCACTGTAGACCTGAAGGGGACAGCATGAGGTCCTCCAAAGATAATTCGGCCCTGTCTATTCATTTTCCCTCTTCCTACAGTCCCAAGTAGCAAAGTAAGTGTCAAAATATGACTGAAAGCAGCATCTTTTAAATTGCTTGGAACTGCAGGAAGATCTTTTGAGTCCTGTCTGGTGTGCTGGGGCGATGGCCTGGGTGCCCACAGAAAGGGCTCTGAGTGCCACCTCTGGCACCCATGCCATAGGTTCGCCACCACTGTGCTAGTCCCCGCCGCGCTGCTCGGATCATTCTCTGTCTGGATGCCGTTAGGGAGAGAGCTGCTGCTGGTCAGGGAAAGCGTTAGGGTGTTCTATTAGATTACTGCTAGGCAGGAGTCATTCTACAAGAACCCAACAGCCCTTCGTAGGGCTAGAATAGCGTTATACTTTATTTTTTTTATTTGCTTGTGGCTGGGCTTGCTGGCACTAGTAGTGCAGCTAGTACCATATTGTGAGACTTGCAAACTTTCTATTTAGCTAATAGTGACACACATATCCATCTCAAACACCTAAGTGGGACAATTTATTAGGGGTTTGATTGAATTAGGCACAGTCTGCCGATTTTTTATTTTTTTTTTCAAAACTGAAAGTCACAGGCACAGCACAAAATCCTATTGTGTGCTGTCAGTGTAGGTTAGATACTAGCAATAGCAATCATCATCATCTTCTGTGGTTGCTGTGTGATTTCTTCTGCACGTTTTGTTCTATAAAAAAAATAAAAATACACAAAAAAATGTACAGTTTATATTTCTGTTTTGTCTATATAATAGACTTAATTTTGAAAATGTTGAACCCGAGGGCTAGGGGTAGAGAACGAGGGCGTGGGCGTCCAACTACTGCAGGGGTCAGAGGCCGTGGTCCAGGGCCGGGTGAGACACCACCTGCTGATGACGGAGCAGGGGAGCGCCGCAGAGCTACACTCCCTAGCTTCATGTCTCAACTTACTGGGACTCGTGGTAGAGCACTGTTGAGGCCAGAACAGTGCGAACAGGTGATGTTGTGGATTGGGGACAATGCTTCTAGCCATTTGTCCACCAGTCAGTCTTCCACGCAGTCCACCCATGTTACCCAAGTGAGCACTCCTCCAGCTCCTCTACCTCAACCTCCTTCCCCCAGTCTGCCCCCTCCAGGAAAATTTGGCATTTGAGCCGGAATACTCTGAGGAACTGTTTTCTGGACCCTTCCCAGAGTCACAAACCACCTGTCAGGTTGCTGCTGAGCTCTTTCCTGATGCCCAGGTTTTCCACCGGTCCCAGACTGTGGGTCATGATGACCTACTTGACGTAGTGGAAGAAGTGTGTAAAGAGGTGTCGGACGATGAGGAGACATGGTTGTAAGACAGTGGTGAAGTTGTCAGGGCTGGAAGTCTGAGGGGGGAGCAGACTGAGGGATCGGAGGATGATGAGGTGACAGACCCAAGCTGGGTTGATAGGCTGGGTGAGCACAGTGCTTGTGAGACAGAGGCGAGTCCTAAACGAGAACAGGTTGGAAGAGGCAGTGGTGGGGCCAGACGGAGAGGCAGGGCCAGAGCTGTTGCATCAGCACCAAAGTTTTCATGTAGTGAAGCTTCCGTGGCGAGGGCTAGATTTTCTGAAGTCTGGAGGTTATTTAAAGAAACACCGGATGACCCACGGACTGTGGTGTGCAACCTGTGCCACACCAGGATCAGCAGGGGTTCCATCACTACTAGCTTAACCACCACCAGTATGCACATTCATATGAATGCTAACACCCCACTCAATGGAACCAAGGCCGGTGACCTCCAGCCGGGCACACCACTGCTCCTACCCCAGTGTCATTTGCTGCCTCTGCTAGTCAGCCCCCTGCCCGGGACCACAGCAGAAAGTCCAAGCCCTGCACCAGCACATGTCAGACAACATCACCCATGCCCTGACAACGGCCGTAACCTGGTGGCGGCTCTGCAACTCGGCAGACTGACACATGGTTCAGCGGTTCCTCAAGACATACCCCAATCTGTCTGATTTGCTCACGAAGGTACGCCGTATCTCTGCGCATTTCAGGAAGTCCAGCACAGATGCTGCCACTCTGAGGGCAGCGCAGCGCCACCTCCAACTGCCCGCTCATCGACTAATGTGCGACGTGCCTACGAGGTGGAATTCCACATTAACCATGTTATCCAGAGTTTACCAGCAGCGCAGAGCGATTGTAGACTGCCAGATGTCAACTTCCACCAGAACTGGTAGTCCGGTCAGTCAGCTTCCTCAAGTCTACAATGAGGAGTGGACGTGGATGTCTGATATCTGTCAGGTGCTGAGTAACTTTGAGGAGTCAACAAAGATGGTCAGTGGCGATGCCGCCATCATCAGCCTCACCATCCCGCTGCTTGGCCTGTTGAAAAACTCTCTGGTCAGCATGAAGTCGGAAGCTTTGCTCTCGTCACAAGAGATGGGGGAAGAAGATTCCGTTGTTGAAAGCCAAAGCACCCTCCGGTCTGTTTCCCAGCGCGTATCTGAGGAGGTGGAGGAGGATGAGGAGGAAGAGGAGGAGAATGTTGGGGAGACAGAAGAGGGGAGCATTGCCCAGTCCTTAACTGTTCAGCGTGTATGGGCAGAAGAAGAGAAGTTGGAGGAGGAGGAAATGGAGAGTCAGTGAGGGGAGTGAATTCTTGCGCGTTGGGACTCTGGAGCATAAGGCAGATTTCATGCTAGGCTGCCTATCCCGTGACCCTCGCATTCAAAGAATTTATTCCAGCACCGATTACTGGGTATTCCCTCTCCTGGACCCATGGTACAAGCAAAATCTTTCCACTCTCATCCCTGTAGAGCAAAGGAGTGTGAGAATCCATGAATACCAGCAGGCCCTGGTGTACAAGCTGAAACAGTATTTCCCTACTGACAGCGCTAGTAGGCGAGCAGGCAGCTTGTCTAGCACTGGCAGGGGTACGCTTTACAAGGCCTTTGCCAGTTTTATGTCACCCCAGCAAGACACTGTCACCTGTCCCCAGTCTCGGCAGAGTAGGGCTGATCTTTACAGAAAGATGGTGAGGGAGTACGTAGCTGACCATACCATCGTCCTAAATGATCACACAGCTCCCTACAATTACTGGGTTTCAAAGCTGGACATGTGGCCCGAACTGGCGCTGTACGCCTTGGAAGTTCTTGCCTGCCATGCCGCTAGCGTGTTGTCAGAGCGGGTTTTCAGTGCAGCAGGTGGCATCATCACTGATAAGCGTACACGCCTGTTGACTGACAGCGCTGACAGGCTGGCGCTTATCAAGATGAATAAAGCCTGGATTTCTCAGGATTTCCAATCTCCACTAGGTGAAAGCAGCTCAACCTGAATAATGTATGCACTCCTCCTCTTCATTTTCCTCCTTCTCCTCCTCTTTATACACTAAAGCAGAGGAAACTGGCTATTTTTGCCAGGGCCAACTGGCTCTAACTATAGTACTCTATGTATTTAATTTTTCTGGAGGGCCACCTACCCGGTCCTCTGGTTTGAAAACTTTTTTGGACTGCCACATACAGGCACTATCCAAATTTAATTGTCTCCATTGCTACCTCCACACATCCTCTCCATAGCTGCCTCCTAAAGTCGTCCATATAGCTGCCTCCATACATCGTCCCCTTAGCAAACTAGATGTGTCCGGCAAAATTTTGGGTTGTTTTCACGGCTTCCACATCAAACTTGTCAACTTTGTTGCCACCCTGCTGTGTTATCCACAAAATATTTTGCCAAACTTTTGTCATTTACCGATATTATTTCAGCGCTACTTGCACATCTGTTCACGTTCCCCTCCCCCGCCATAACCAGGCCAATTACTTATAAGAACAGTACTACACTTGATCTTATACAAAAGGTTTTTAGAAATGCTGTTTGTAGCCCCCGCCTGCTTTGAAAATGATAATTTTTTCAAAGTAAACGCTTCTGGCCCCAGGCCCATTTTGGGTGGGAAGGAGCCAAGAGACAGGGGCCTGGACAAGCGAAAGCTCGCCTGGCAGCGGAACACCAGCTCCATCCCAAGATCCAACTAACATAGTTTTAACTGCAGCACCTTTAATCTACTACCTTACTGCCTCCATGCATCGTCCCCTTATCAAACGAGCTGTGTCAGGCAGAATTTTGGGTTGTTTTCATGGCTTCCACATCAAACTTGTTAACTTTGTCACCACCCTGCTGTGTTATCCACAAAATATACTGGCAAACTGTTATCATTTAAAAATAGGGTTTTTCCACCATAAAAAAAATTCCACCATTTAAAAATAGGGTTTGTCCACCATATTAACCAAGTGGGTTTTTAAATGGATATTGTTGTTATTACACTGTGTCCTATATTTGGGATCCAAGTGATATGGACCAGTATTATTCCACCGTATAAATTGGGGAAATTAATACCCCAATTACCCTGTCTCAGTCATTAACCCAAACGTCTCATACACCCGAGTAATTGCATTCACACCGCACAATACTGCTCTACTTCTATGCTGCCTCCTGTATTATTTAAGATTCAGTTTTACACTGGCATAGTGTGCCCTGCTATTAAAACTTTCTACTCAAAGCCCCCCAACATGTTTCGCCGAATGCACTGCTTCATCAGGGGTACCTGATCAGTGTTGCGTGGGGATGGCTAGGTGCCGCCCTCAGTGAGTCGGCACGTGATCCCCTAAACGTCACGTGGTGTTGTCACGTGATCTAGTATGTCACTCAGTAGAATCACCATGGTTACTAGTTCAAAGTAGGGACACTAGAACAGAGGGATATCATCATAGCCACTCGGAAAGATAAGGAAAAGGGAAAATAATCCGGTAGAGGATAAGGATTGGGCACAGGTAAGTACACAGCCAGAATTGGGCCTGGGGGCCAGAAGCATTTACTTTGAAAAAAATATCATTTTCAAAGCAGGAGGGGGCTACAGACAGCAATTCTAAAAACCTTTTGTGTAAGATCAAGTGTAGTAGTGTTCTTATAAGTAATTGGCTTGGTTATGGCGGGTGAGGGAAATGTAAACAGATGCGCAAGAAGTGCTGAAATAATATCAGTCAATGTTAAAAGTTTTTTTCTTTTAAATAACTTTTTATTCATATCAAAAAGGAAGACGTTTTTACAGAGATTTCAGATCACAATATATAAAACAAAAATAATTTTTTTTCTCTTTTTTATAAAAATTCTAGATCATCATGTAAGCATTTTCATAACAAGCTGAGTACATGTACATAGAAATTACCATTTCAGATTCCAGTTATCCAAAAGGTTGGCATCGATTTTGTGCCATTTCTTATAGATCCCTCCTATGGAGAACCTGGTAAGGTGTTCAAATTTCTTTGAAAAGAGAGGATTTAGTACGTACTACGCTTATCTTTATCACTTCTTCCTTTATAAAAAATAGTTCTAGAGTCCCCCATCCCCCCCATACCCGCTGACAGAGAAAAAAAAAAAATTAAAATTCAACCTCAATTTAGAGCCAGAGCTGCCACAATCTGTTCCATTTTTGCTCTTTTTTGACAAGTTTAGATCGATTTTTTCATATTCTTTGATCTGTAAAGATAATTTCCACCAGTTCTCTGTCTTAGGAGGGGCAGTAGACCCCCATTTATGGGCTACTAGTGTTATTGCTATATTCATTAATTTTGCTATCAGGTTTCCATGTAGATTAGCTATTGCTTGCTCCTCAACCAGTCCAAAAAGTGCTGTAACCATTGATAAGGGGAGTTCGATCTTTAGAGTGTTATTAATCCTCCTAAATACCCCTTCCCAATAACTACTAAATAACGGACAGGACCATGCCGTATGTACAAAATCTGCTTCAACCGCTTGACATTTCCAGCACCTGGGTTCCTCCCTCAGCTTCATTCTATGCAGTGTCGATGGCGTATAATATACCTGATGTATAATATTAAAGTGAATTAACCTGTGATTCCAGCTCAAAGAACCTTTTTTGTGTTCATGTGAATGCTATCCCATCTGTCTTTACTAGAGATGAGCGAGCACTAAAATGCTCAGGTACTCGTTATTCGAGACGAACTTTTCCCGATGCTCGAGTGCTCGTTTCGAGTAACGAGCCCCATTGAAGTCAATGGGAGACTCGAGCATTTTTCAAGGGGACCAAGGCTCTGCACAGGGAAGCTTGGCCAAACACCTGGGAACCTCAGAAAAGGATGGAAACACCACGGAAATGGACAGGAAACAGCAGGGGCAGCATGCATGGATGCCTCTGAGGCTGCCTAATCGCACCATTATGCCAAAATTATGGGCAACAGCATGGCCATGACAGAGTGACAGAATGAAGCTAGATAGCATCTAAAACATCCAATAATTGACCCTGACACTATAGGGGACGGCATGCAGAGGCAGCGGCAGCAGCGGCAGGCTAGAGAGTGGCATGGCGACATACCCTAAATGGACTCAGGCTTCCAACCAATGGGTGGCAGAGAGGAACCAAAGGAGGTGAGCAAGAAGCGCTCAAATAATATCGGTACATGATAAAAGTTTGCCAGTATATTTTGTGGATTACACAGCAGGGTGGCGACAAAGTTAACAAGTTTGATGTGGAAGCCATGAAAACAACCCAAAATTCTGCCTGACACAGCTCGTTTGATAAGGGGACCATGTATGGAGGCAGTGAACTAGTAGTAGATTAAAGGTGCTGCAGTTAAAACTATGTTAGTTGGATCTTGGCATGGAGCTGGCGCTCCGCTGCCAGGCGAGCTTTCGCCAATCCAAGCCCCTGTCTCTAGGCTACTCCCCAAACAGCACTTCTAAGAACCTTTTGTATAAGATCAAGTGTAGTAGCGTTCTTATAAGTTTGGGATATGGCGGGTGAGGGGAATGTAAACATCTGCGCAAGAAGCGCTGAAATAATATCCGTAAATGAAAAAAGTTTGCCAGTATATTTTGTGGCTTACACAGCACGGTGGCGACAAAGTTAACAAGTTTGATGTGGAATGCCCTGTAATAGCTCTTGGGCGGTGTGCCTTTTATCAACTAGGCTCAGCAGTTTGAGCACCGCCTGCTGTCGCTTAGCGACGGCATTGCTGCTGTGCCTAGAGCTACCGACTGATGGCGCCATGCCCACGGATGGTAATTCGGAGGAGGAGGAGGTGGAGGAGGGGTGGGAGGAGGAGGAGGCATAGTAGGCCTGAAACACCTGGACCGAGGTAGGCCCCGCAATCCTCTGCGTCGGCAGTATATGACCAGCCCCAGGGTCAGACTCGGTCCCAGCCTGCAACAAGTTAAGTGTAGTAGCGTTCTTATAAGTTTGGAATATGGCGGGTGAGGGGAATGTAAACAGATGCGCAAGAAGCGCTGAAATAATATCCGTAAATGGTAAAAGTTTGCCAGTATATTTTGAGGATTACACAGCAGGGTGGCGACAAAGTTAACATGGAAGCCATGAAAACAATCCAAAATTCTGCCTGACACAGCTCGTTTGATAAGGGGACCATGTATGGAGGCAGTGAACTAGTAGTAGATTAAAGGTGCTGCAGTTAAAACTATGTTAGTTGGATCTTGGCATGGAGCTGGCGCTCCGCTGCCAGGCGAGCTTTCGCCAATCCAAGCCTCTGTCTCTAGGCTACTCCCCAAACAGCACTTCTAAGAACCTTTTGTATAAGATCAAGTGTAGTAGCGTTCTTATAAGTTTAGGATATGGCGGGTGAGGGGAATGTAAACAGATGCGCAAGAAGCGCTGAAATAATATCCGTAAATGCTAAAAGTTTGCCAGTGTATTTTGTGGATAACACAGCAGGGTGGCGACAAAGTTAACAACTTTGATGTGGAATCCATGAAAACAACCCAAATTTCGGCCTGACACACCTCGTTTGATAAAGGGACGATGTATGGAGGCAGCTATATGGACGACTTTTGGAGGTAGCAATGGAGACAACGTGTGGAGGCTGCTATGGAGACAATTCAATTTGGATAGTGCCTGTATGTGGCAGTCCAAAAAAGTTTTCAAACCAGAGGAGCAGGTAGGTGGCCCTCCATAAAAATGGAATAGATTGAGTGCCTGTATGTGGCAGTCCAAAAAAGTTTTCAAACCAGAGGAGCAGGTAGGTGGCCCTCCATAAAAATGGAATAGATTGAGTGCCTGTATGTGGCAGTCCAAAAAAGTTTTCAAACCAGAGGAGCAGGTAGGTGGCCCTCCATAAAAATGGAATAGATTGAGTGCCTGTATGTGGCAGTCCAAAAAAGTTTTCAAACCAGAGGAGCAGGTAGGTGGCCCTCCATAAAAATGGAATAGATTGAGTGCCTGTATGTGGCAGTCCAAAAAAGTTTTCAAACCAGAGGAGCAGGTAGGTGGCCCTCCATAAAAATGGAATAGATTGAGTGCCTGTATGTGGCAGTCCAAAAAAGTTTTCAAACCAGAGGAGCAGGTAGGTGGCCCTCCATAAAAATGGAATAGATTGAGTGCCTGTATGTGGCAGTCCAAAAAAGTTTTCAAACCAGAGGAGCAGGTAGGTGGCCCTCCATAAAAATGGAATAGATTGAGTGCCTGTATGTGGCACTCCCAAAAAAGTTTTCAAACCAGAGGAGCAGGTAGGTGGCCCTCCATAAAAATGGAATAGATTGAGTGCCTGTATGTGGCACTCCCAAAAATTGTTTAAAACAGAGGACCGGGTCGGTGGCCCTCCATAAAAATTAAATGCATAAAGTACTATAGCTAGAGCCAGTGGGCCCTGTCAAAAAATAGCCAGTTTCCTCTGCTTTAGTGTACAAAGAGGAGGAGAAGGAGGAAAATGAGAAGGAGGAGGAGTGGATAAATTATTCAGGTTGAGCTTCCTTCACCTGGTGGAGATTGGAAATTAGGAGAAATCCAGGCTTTATTCATCTTGATAAGCGTCAGCCTGTCAGCGCTGTCAGTCGACAGGCGTGTACGCTTATCGGTGATGATGCCACCAGCTGCACTGAAAACCCGCTCGGACAAGACGCTAGCGGCAGGGCAGGCAAGAACCTCCAAGGCGTACAGCGCCAGTTCGTGCCACATGTCCAGCTTTGAAACCCAGTAGTTGTAGGGAGCTGTGTGATCATTTAGGACGATGGTATGGTCAGCTACGTACTCCCTCACCATCTTTCTGTAAAGATCAGCCCTACTCTGCCGAGACTGGGGACAGGTGACAGTGTCTTGCTGGGGTGACATAAAGCTGGCAAAAGCCTTGTAAAGCGTACCCTTGCCAGTGCTGGACAAGCTGCCTGCTCGCCTACTCTCCCTCGCTACTTGTCCCGCAGAACTACGCACTCTGCCGCTAGCGCTGTCAGAAGGGAAATACTGTTTCAGCTTGTGCACCAGGGCCTGCTGGTATTCATGCATTCTCACACTCCTTTACTCTCCAGGGATGAGAGTGGAAAGATTTTGCTTGTACCGTGGGTCCAGGAGAGTGAACACCCAGTAATCGGTGCTGGAATAAATTCTTTGAACGCGAGGGTCACGGGATAGGCAGCCTAGCATGAAATCTGCCATATGCGCCAGAGTACCAACGCGTAAGAATTCACTCCCCTCACTGGCCTGACTGTCCATTTCCTCCTCCTCCAACTCCTCTTCTTCTGCCCATACACGCTCAACAGTGAAGGACTCAACAATGGTCCCCTCTTGTGTCTCGCCAACATTCTCCTCCTCTTCCTCTTCATCCTCCTCCACCTCCTCCGATATGCGCTGAGAAACAGACCTAAGGGTGCTTTGGCTATCAACAAGGGAATCTTCTTCCCCCGTCTCTTGTGAGGAGCGCAAAGCTTCCGACTTCATGCTGACCAGAGAGTTTTTCAACAGGCCAAGCAGCGGGATGGTGAGGCTGATGATAGCGGCATCGCCACTGACCATCTGTGTTGACTCCTCAAAGTTACTCAGCACCTGACAGATATCAGACATCCACGTCCACTCCTCATTGTAGACTTGAGGAAGCTGACTGACCTGACTACCAGTTCTGGTGGAAGTTGACATCTGGCAGTCTACAATCGCTCGGCGCTGCTGGTAAACTCTGGATAACATGGTCAGTGTTGAATTCCACCTCGTGGGCACGTCGCACAACAGTCGTTGAGCGGGCAGTTGGAGGCGGCGCTGCGCTGCCCTGAGAGTGGCAGCATCTGTGCTGGACTTCCTGAAATGCGCACAGATGCGGCGCACCTTCGTGAGCAAATCAGACAGATTGGGGTATGTCTTGAGGAAACGCTGAACTATCAGATTTAACACATGGGCCAGGCATGGCACATGTGTCAGTCTGCCGAGTTGCAGAGCCGCCACCAGGTTACGGCCGTTGTCACACACAACCATGCCTGGCTTCAGGTTCAGCGGTGCCAGCCACAGATCAGTCTGCGCCGTGATGCCCTGTAATAGTTCTTGGGCGGTGTGCCTTTTATCGCCTAGGCTCAGCAGTTTCAGCACCGCCTGCTGTCGCTTAGCGACGGCACTGCTGCTGTGCCTAGAGCTACCAACTGATGGCGCCATGCCCACGGATGGTCGTTCGGAGGAGGAGGTGGAGGAGGGGTGGGAGGAGGAGGAGGCATAGTAGGCCTGAAACACCTGGACCGAGGTAGGCCCCGCAATCCTCGGCGTCGGCAGTATATGACCAGCCGCAGGGTCAGACTCGGTCCCAGCCTCCACCAAGTTAACCCAATGTGCCGTCAGCGATACATAGTGGCCCTGCCCGGCAGCACTCGTCCACGTGTCCGTGGTCAGGTGGACCTTGTCAGAAACGGCGTTGGTCAGGGCACGGATTATGTTGTCTGACACGTGCTGGTGCAGGGCTGGGACGGCACATCGGGAAAAGTAGTGGCGGCTGGGGACCGAATACCGAGGGGCGGCCGCCGCCATGAGGCTGCGAAAGGCCTCGGTCTCTACTAGCCTATAGGGCAGCATCTCCAGGCTTAGCAATCTGGAGATGTGCACATTAAGGGCTTGGGCGTGCGGGTGGGTTGCACTATATTTGCGTTTCCGCTCCAGCGTCTGGGGTATGGAGAGCTGAACGCTGGTGGATGCTGTGGAGGATCGTGGAGGCGACAATGGGGTTTTTGTGGCAGGGTCCTGGGCAGGGGGCTGACTATCAGCTGACACAGGGGAAGGAGCAGTGGTGTGCACGGCCGGAGGTGAACGCGCTTGTTGCCACTGAGTGGGGTGTTTAGCATTCATATGCCTGCGCATACTGGTGGTAGTTAAGCTAGTAGTGGTGGAACCCCTGCTGATCCTGGTTTGGCAAATGTGGCACACCACAGTCCGTCGGTCATCCGGTGTTTCCTTAAAGAACCTCCAGACTTCTGAAAATCTAGCCCTCGCCGCAGGAGCCCTCGCCACGGGAGCTTCACTAGTTGACACATTTGGCGCTGATGCACCAGCTCTGGCCCTGCCTCTCCGTCTGGCCCCACCACTGCCTCTTCCAACCTGTTCTGGTCGAGGACTCTCCTCCGTCTCAGAAGCACTGTGTTCACCCGGCCTCTCAACCCAGCTTGGGTCTGTCACCTCATCATCCTCCGATCCCTCAGTCTGCTCCCCCCTCGGACTTCCTGCCCTGACAACAACTTCCCCACTGTCTGACAACCGTGTCTCCTCATCGTCGGACACCTCTTTACACACTTCTTCCACTACGTCAACAAGGTCATCATCACCCACAGACTGCGACTGGTGGAAAACCTGGGCATCGGAAAATTGCTCATCAGCAACCGGACAAGTGGTTTGTGACTGTGGGAAGGGTCCAGAAAACAGTTCCTCAGAGTATGCCGGTTCAAATGGCAAATTTTGCTGGGAGGGGGCAGACTGGGGGGGAGGAGGCTGAGGTGCAGGAGCTGGAGGAGTGCCGATTTCGGTGACATGGGTGGACTGCGTGGAAGACTGACTGGTGGACAAATTGCTCGAAGCATTGTCGGCAATCCACGACATCACCTGTTCGCACTGTTCTGGCCTCAACAGTGCTCTACCACGAGTCCCAGTAACTTCAGACATGAACCTAGGGAGTGTAGCTCTGCGGCGTTCCCCTGCTCCCTCATAAGCAGGTGGTGTCTCACCCCGCCCAGGACCACGGCCTCTGACCCCTGCAGTAGTTGGACGCCTACGTCCCCGCCCTCGTCCTCTACCCCTAGCCCTCGGGTTAAACATTTTGAAAATGAGAGTTATAACTTTAATTTTTTTTTTAACTTTTTTTTGTGTTTTTTTTTTTTGTGTGTTTTTTAGTTTTAAAAACCAAACGATGCTATCCTATTGCTATGGCTATTTTCTAGCCAAGTATGAAAGCACACTACTATGCCAGATGAGATGACGCTGAGTTATAAAAAAAATAAACGTAAAATAAAAAAGGAAATGGCAGACTATGCCTAATTGAAATACAACCCCGGGCCCTAATAAATTTTCCTACTTCGGTCTTTGCGATGGATATGTGCGTCACTAAGCGCAAAACACAGTGGTCGCAAGTCTCACTACAAATTGCTCACAATTTCCTAGTAGATGCACTGCAGCAACTACAGCCACCAGCAGATCAACCAGAAATCAAATATATATAACGCTACTGTAGGCGTAAGTAAGACGTTTGGATTCTCCTATGGCTATTTTCTAGCCAAGTATGAAAGCACACTGCTATGCCAGATGAGATGACGCTGAGTTATGAAAAAAATAAACGTAAAATAAAAAAGGAAATGGCAGACTATGCCTAATTGAAATACAACCCCGGGCCCTAATAAATTTTCCTACTTCGGTCTTTGCGATGGATATGTGCGTCACTAAGCGCAAAACACAGTGGTCGCAAGTCTCACTACAAATTGCTCACAATTTCCTAGTAGATGCACTGCAGCAACTACAGCCACCAGCAGATCAACCAGAAATCAAATATATATAACGCTACTGTAGGCGTAAGTAAGACGTTTGGATTCTCCTATGGCTATTTTCTAGCCAAGTATGAAAGCAGACTACTATGCCAGATGAGATGACGCTGAGTTATGAAAAAAATAAACGTAAAATAAAAAAGGAAATGGCAGACTGTGCCTAATTGAAATACAACCCCGGGCCCTAATAAATTTTCCTACTTCGGTCTTTGCGATGGATATGTGCGTCACTAAGCGCAAAACACAGTGGTCGCAAGTCTCACTACAAATTGCTCACAATTTCCTAGTAGATGCACTGCAGCAACTACAGCCACCAGCAGATCAACCAGAAATCAAATATATATAACGCTACTGTAGGCGTAAGTAAGACGTTTGGATTCTCCTATGACTATTTTCTAGCCAAGTATGAAAGCACACTACTATGCCAGATGAGATGACGCTGAGTTATGAAAAAAATAAACGTAAAATAAAAAAGGAAATGGCAGACTGTGCCTAATTGAAATACAACCCTGGGCCCTAATAAATTTTCCCACTTCGGTCTTTGCAATGGATATGTGCGTCACTAAGCGCAAAACACAGTGGTCGCAAGTCTCACTACAAATTGCTCACAATTTCCTAGTAGATGCACTGCAGCAACTACAGCCACCAGCAGATCAACCAGAAATCAAATATATATAACGCTACTGTAGGCGTAAGTAAGACGTTTGGATTCTCCTATGGCTATTTTCTAGCCAAGTATTAAAGCACACTGCTATGCCAGATGAGATGACGCTGAGTTATGAAAAAAATAAATGTAAAATAAAAAAGGAAATGGCAGACTGTGCCTAATTGAAATACAACCCCGGGCCCTAATAAATTTTCCCACTTCGGTCTTTGCGATGGATATGTGCGTCACTAAGCGCAAAACACAGTGGTCGCAAGTCTCACTACAAATTGCTCACAATTTCCTAGTAGATGCACTGCAGCAACTACAGCCACCAGCAGATCAACCAGAAATCAAATATATATAACGCTACTGTAGGCGTAAGTAAGACGTTTGGATTCTCCTATGGCTATTTTCTAGCCAAGTATGAAAGCACACTACTATGCAAGATGAGATGACACTGAGTTATTAAAAAAATAAACGTAAAATAAAAAGAAACTGGCAGACTCTGCCTAATTGAAATCAAACCCCTAATAAATTGTTCCACTTTGGTGTTTGAGGTGGATATGTGTGTCACTAAGAGCTAAACACAACGGTATCAAGTCCCCCTGCTAATTCCTCACAATATGGTACTAGCTGCACTACTAGTGCCAGCAAGCCCAGCCACAAGCAAATAAAAAAAAAAAGTATAACGTTATTGTAGCCCTAAGAAGGGCTGTTGGGTTGTTGTAGAATCACTCCTGCCTAACAGTAAGCTAATAGAACACCCTAACGCTTTCCCTGACCAGCAGCAGCTCTCTCCCTAGCGGCATCCAGACAGAGAATGATCCGAGCAGCGCGGGCAGCGGCTAGTCTATCCCAGGGTCACCTGGTCTGGCCAGCCAACCACTGCTATCTACGTGTAAGGGTACCACGTCATGCTGGGTGGAGTGCAGAGTCTCCTGGCTTGTGATTGGCTCTGTTTCTGGCCGCCAAAAAGCAAAGCTGCCATTTTCTCGAGCGGGCGAAATACTCGTCCGAGCAACGAGCAGTTACGAGTACCCTAATGCTCGACCGATCATCAAGCTCGGACGAGTATGTTCGCTCATCTCTAGTCTTTACTCATTGGTCCTATAACGCTTTCCCACTTATTTTTAGAGTTATGTACAAAGCCCTTTGAATAACTATCCCTTAAAAATCTATATATTTTGGATGTGATTTTGCTGCCGTGCACCGCATTTCCTCAGGTGGAAGATTGAACTTGCTTTCTGAAGAACTAGATGTATGGCAGAGATTATACAGGAACCAAAGAGCTTTCTCCTGTATGAGCCGCTCATACCAGACGTTATCCCGAATCGACCTATGCCTGTCCAATTTCGCCTTCTTTAACTTGATTCGTAAAATAGTATATGAAATCATTAGTATATCTGACCATGCCCCTGTTATGAATATTTTAAAGTCAACAGTACACATAAATAAAAGATTCAAACTTAACCCATACTGGATTTGTATCCTTAAAGATCACTTTGATATTGTGAAGGAGGTACAGGGGTTCTGGGAGCAGAACGTTGGTACTGCAGGTTATTGGTCAGTATGGGATGCTGTGAAAATTCACGTGGGGGAGTATACCAGAGGAAAATTAGACAGGCTAGGATTCAGTATAGTTAGCAAGAATGTGATTTATCACAAAAATTGCTGAATACAGAATCAAAACTTATTGAGGTGCCCTGCGCAGAAGCAAGAGCGGAAGCTCAGCTGTGTGCACAGGCTCTTAAAGACTTTTTGAACCAAAAGGCACATCATAAAATCATTTTTCGCTTCCAACTCCACTTTAGTGAGGGGGGTAAACCAGGGAAACATTTAGAAAATATGATTCTGGAATCCAATAAAAAGAATTTTATTACAGCTATTAGGAGGAAAGACTGAAAAATTGTTAATGATCAGGAGGGTATATTACAAACTATAGCAAGTTTTTATGAGCAATTATATACATCCAAAAAGACATCCAACATTAGGGAAATCAAGGACTATCTGGAAGGGATACAGTTCCTTAAAATATCAGGTGATCTATGTCAGATGCTAAATGGCCCCATTAGGCTGGAAGAACTGTGACTTGCCTTAGACTCATTCGGCACGGATACTTCGCCGGGTCACGAAGGTCTGCCTTTTAGTTTTTACAAACAACATAATGAAATGCTGCTTCCCAGACTCCTGAAGGTATAAGAAGAAGTGATAGAAAAGGGGGCAGTCACCAGGCTGATGGCTGAGGCTGGCATAGTTCTTATTCCAAAAAAAGATAAAGATCTAATGGATGTGGGCTCATATCGCCCAATATCATTGATAAACTCTGACATTAAGATCTTCGCGAAGGTCCTCGCTATGAGATTACAAAACGTTATAAAAAGTATCATACACAGAGATCAAAAGGGGTTTATAACAGGGACTCTATTTTTGCGGGACTCCCCGGTGTCAATACCAGCCGCAATTGCATCGGTTGAGGACTTTGGCAGACCCTCAGGTCTGAAAATCAATTGGGAGAAGTCAACTGTGATGGCCCTAGACCCGTGTTAGTGGAAGAATGGGTAGCCGATAATGTTACGCTAGCTTGTGTGAAGAATTTTGAGTATCTGGGTATAGAGGTATCTGGTAAGCTGGAAGAATATCATGGGCTAAATCTAGCTCCTCTAATCGGCACATTGAGTAAGAGAACTGGAGGTTGGAATAAACCGCCGTTATCCAGGGCCGATAGGATTGGATTAATAAAAATGATCCTCCTCCCATAAATACTATATTTTTTATCAGCATCACCCGTTTGGATAGAAGAATCCTACTTTAAACTGATTGAGGCAATCCTAAATGACCTGATCTGGGGGAGAAAAAGAGTCAAGATTAAGATAAACTTCCTATATTGACCTATAGGTAAAGGAGGACTGGGTGTGATGATGTGACCAGGGGGAGGGGAGGCCTGCTGGTAATTCACCACCATAAATTAACCTAATTGAGCCAGTTTGTTGACAAAACCAGCATGTGGCTGGGCTTCAAAGACCTATACAGACAAACCGACTACAGGCTCACCCCCCCCCCTTGTCTCCCCAGTCTCAAACAAAGAGCCATTAAAACTTTCACATCACCAGGTTGAATAGAGACAGTTATGAAGTTATGGTCTGTCTCACCAGAACACCAAATACATTTTTGGATTGGTTATTCTCCATAAATCATAACAACCCATTGTTCATTGCTCTAGGATACTCAGATCCAGAGATATCAATATCTCTGGATAGGACCATAGCAAATGGGTCAGGTTTGGTATCAATGCGATCCTGGGATTCACCCGGATCCAATGATACCAGAACCATGACCCCAGGACCTTCCCATGGGGTAGCTGTGGCTTCTCCAGGGCTCTGGATGTAATATCAGGTAGGAGGGACCATTGACCCCCCTTAGGATGGGCAGAGGTGTGTCCACACCTGATATAATCGGGCGCCCTTGAAGGGGCCGGTGTCTTTTGTCCTGGGGGAAACTAACATCAACTAAGCGCAGGGAAGATCTAAAAGTGTGGACTATCCATCCCCATTAGGCCACACACAAAGGTAACTAACTAACTAACTAAACTGCTTAGACTTGTGGTGCTACCCGTGTAATTTGTACTCTGTTTACTGTATATATCTATTGTGTGTACTGTATTGTCTAGTGTGCCCTTAAGGCAATTAAATATAAAATCTAATCTGTGTTGCTCTTTTATCTCGATCACGAATCTTACGTCCGGGTTTCTTGCTTATATACATGCTACCGGGTTGGTTCCTCACCCTATATAATCCCGTTACGGACCGGGCTTATATTAAAGGAGAACTGGTGGCAGCATAAGGCTGATAATATTCTGTCTCACTGCGGCTAGTGAGAGGGATCTTATAGCCATTCAGGGATTTGATTTAGGGTTGTGCCATATCCGGAAGTTGTGTGGACAACTTTAAATCACTTCCTGCGCCTCTCAGAACCCGTGCGTTCTGGGAGTGTCTGTAAAAGGATAACTGAGTGACCTTACGTACCCTTCAGGGGTCCGGAACGTCGCGGTTTCCTTCACACTGGGTATGCCCTTTTTTCGTGGGTACTACCTGGCCGCCCAGATTGGGCGCCTAGTACGATGGAGGGACAACATACTAATGACTAAATTGGTAAAAACAGAACATGACAAAGTAGAAACTATTTTTGAGTTCCTAGTGGCTCCTCAATAGAAGGAGAGCTTTTTCACAAAAACACTCTAGGTGGAACGCTGATAAGGTCCTGGATAGCCCTTAAGAAGATCTTGGGAGTGAACAGTTATTTACATGATACCCCATTATGGTTTAACACCAACTTGATTGGCGTACAAGAATTACCTGATATATATCACAAATTATGTTTGACGGACAGTTTATATCCTTTCCAGCGATGCAAAGGATACACGGAATAAAAGGAGGAGATTGGCTTAGATACTTACAATTGAAAAACGTCATGAAACACAATGGGGGTCATTTACTAAGGGCCCGATTAAGGGCCAGGTAAGATTTACTTACCCGGCCCATTCGCGATCCAGCGGCGGATTCTCTGCGCTGGATTCGGGTCCGGCCGGGATTCATTAAGGTAGTTCCTTCACCGTCCACCAGGTGGCGCTGCCGGACTGAGTGGAGGTAAGTGCAATTTTCCCAACACATTTTTTTTTTAAATGCGGCGTTTTTTCCGAATCCGTTGGGTTTTCATTTGGCCACGCCCCCCCCGATTTCCGTCGCGTGCATGCCGGCGCCGATGCGCCACAATCCGATCGCGTGCGCCAAAATCCCGGGGCAATTCAGGGGAAATCGGTGCAAATCGGAAATATTCGGGTGACACGTCGGGAAAACGTGAATCGGGCCCTTAGTAAATGACCCCCAATGTACATAGTAAGGAAATGAAGTCAGATTCCTGTCCTTCAGGCTATCCATCACCAGATTAAAATCTCTCATTACCATCAAGGGACACTGGTCCCAGGGTTCTATAAATTTCAATAAGGCATAAATTACCTCTAATGAAGCTGGGGGAGGAATATATACAAATGCCAAAATGACTTCTAAGCCCTTCAATATGCCATGCAAAAAAATCCTTTATTTCAAAATCTATATCTTTATGAATTATTAGACACACCTCTAAAATAGATAGTACCAAATGAGTTAAATATACTTCCCGCCCAGTTCTTTTTGAGACGATAGGAGTTCCCTGGGGTCAAATGAGTTTCAAGGAGACAGACAATAGCTGGAAGATGGTTGCTAATAACATCAACGATTTGACACCTTCAAGTTCTTTCGCTCATTCCTCTAACGTTCCAAGATAGTATTCTGGTTTCCATTTGTCAGCAAAAGAAAGGTAAAAGAAGAAGAAAGAAAAAAAAAAAAAAAACGCCCTCTCTGCCAGTGGGATAATACCCTCCCCCCGCCCAAACCCCACAATGACCCCTCTCCACCTTCTTCTCAACAGGTCTCTAACTCCTCTGGCGCCACCCTCCTCTCCCTCAACCCCACACCCTCACCCATATAATTTTCCTGCAAGGTACATTATTGGGCCCACCTTTATTATAATCCCTATTATAACCCTTGTTGCCCCTTCTTATAACCCCTGTTGGTCCAACCAGCTCGCCGCTTCTGTTGCAGAGCTGAAGAACCAGCTTTTCGCTTGGTGTATAACCCGCAATTTTGCAGGGAATAAAAGTGCGTATTTCACTTTACGTTCAAGTAATCGTATTTTAACCCCTTTGAAACTTGCTCATTGCAATTGGGTTTCTTTAGAATAGTCAGGGTATATAGTCACCTTAGCTCCATTTATAGTCAGGTCGGCAATGTCCCGACTCTGGCTTAGAATATAGTCACAGTCTTGGGAGCTTATCACTTTTGCCAAGATTGCCCTGGGCAAAGAACCTGGAGGGAGTTTCTTAAAGGGGATTCTATGGGCTCTCTCAATTCCGAAAACTTTTTAAAAGCCATTGGGGTTGAAGGTATCCTGTAACCATTTTGTAATCCCATTAATCATTTCCCTGTCTTTGCAGCTATTTACCACCCCTTTTGTTTTTTCCCTGATTTTATTCATTTCATCCTTAAATATCATTAGATCTGACTGGTGGGACCCCATTTGTATATTCAATTTTTCTATTGCAGATTTTGACTCATCGACCATCAGTTTTGTTTCTTTAACAGCAGTTAGAAATTCCGTTAATGTTTCTTTCAATTCACTAGAAGGTTCCCCAGACTGGAGTACAGCAAATCTGGAACCCTCTTCAGGTCCCCCCTGTTGTTTTAGCTGGTGGGGTTTTCCAGAGTTTGCAGGAGGAGTGCATACATGAGAATTATTCAGGTTGAGCTGCTTTCACCTGGTGGAGAATGGAATTCATGAGAAATCCATGCTTGATTCATCTTGATAAGCGTCAGCCTGTCAGCGCTGTCAGTCGACAGTCGCTTATCGGTGATGATGCCACCAGCTGCACTGAAAACCCGCTCTGACAACACGCTAGAGGCAGGGCAGGCAAGAACCTCCAAGGCGTACAGCGCCAGTTTGGGCCAGATGTCAAGCTTTGAAACCCAGTAGTTGTAGGGAGCTGTGTGATCATTTAGGATGATGGTATGGTCAGCTACGTACTCCCTCACCATTTTTCTGTAAAGATCATCCCTACTCTGCCGAGACTGGGGACAGGTGTCTTGCTAGGGTGAAATAAAACTGGCAAAGGCCTTGCAAAGCTTAACCCTGCCAGTGCTGGACAAGCTATCTGCTCGCCTACTCTCCCTCGCTACTTGTCCCGCAGAAGTACGCCCTCTGCCGCTAGCGCTGTCAGATGGGAAATACTGTTTCAGCTTGTGCACCAGGGCCTGCTGGTATTCATGCATTCTCACACTCCTTTCCTCTCCAGGGATGAGAGTGGAAAGATTTTGCTTGTACCGTGGGTCCAGGAGAGTGAATACCCAGTAATCGGTGCTGGAATAAATTCTTTGAACGCGAGGGTCACGGGATAGGCAGCCTAGCATGAAATCTGCCATATGCGCTAGAGTCCCAACACGCAAGAATTCACTTCCCTCACTCGCCTGACTCTCCATTTTCTCCTCCTATAACTCCTCTTCTTCTGCCCATACACGATGAACAGTTAAGGACTGAGCAATGGTCCCCTCTTCTGTCTCGCCAACATTCTCCTCCTCTTCCTCCTCATCCTCCTCCACCTCCTCCGATATGCGCTGAGAAAAAGACCGGAGGGTGCTCTGGCTATTAACAAGGGAATCTTCTTCCCCCATCTCTTGTGATGAGCACAAAGCTTCCGACTTCATGCTGACCAGAGAGTTTTTCAACAGGCCAAGCAGCGGGATGGTGAGGCTGATGATGGCGGCATCGCCACTGACCATCTGTGTTGACTCCTCAAAGTTATCAGACATCCACGTCCGCTCCTCATTGTAGACTTGAGGAAGCTGACTGAAAAGCTGGCGAAACATGTCGGGGGCTAATTTCCACCACTATTTTTTAATGAGCATTGCGCCAAGGCTGTGAGGGGACTTTCACCTTTCTAGCTGGGTAACTCTCAGGATCACTCTCTAGCAGAGGAATAGGTTTCTGTATACGACTGGGATCGTTTACGATCTCATGCTACTGAAACCAATGCATGGGTTTAAAAGATAATAATCCATTGCATTTATACCTATATTACATGACTGCTAAACCTATGTACCTATGATCCTGAGCTAGTACTGTCTAGCACTTACCCCCTCCCCCTTATAGTTATAAGGATTAGCAAACATTCTGTATTAGAAAGCCACCCTGCTTAGGGCAATTGTGTTTTTAAAATACACCTCTCGTATTGAGCATCAAGTGGTTACTCCATTGCTTCCTTATAATAATACTTTAATAAGAGTTAAGTTTTATTTTTGTCCGGATATGGGCTCTCTTGTACCGCCCAAAGGTGGTTTCTTGTAAAATTGTTCTAACAATCCCTGCTGAGGCAACTGGTCCATTTGTTTAGAAAAAAAAAAACACATCATAACCCACAGACTGCGACCGGTGGAAAACCTGGGCATCGGGAAAGAGCTCAGCAACAACCGGACAAGTGGTTTGTGACTCTGGGAAGGGTCCAGAAAACAATTCCTCAGAGTATGCCGGCTCAAATGCCAAATTTTCCTGGAAGGGGGCAGACTGGGGAAAAGGAGGTGGAGGAGCTGGAGGAGTGCTCACTTGGGTAACATGGGTGGACTGCGTGGTAGACTGACTGGTGGACAAATTAGTTGAAGCATTATCCACAATCCACAACATCGACAGTTCGCACTGTTCTGGCCTCAACAGTGCTCTACCACGAGTCACAGGAACTTGAGACATGAAGCTAGAGTGTGTAGATCTGCGGCCTTCCCCTGCTGCCTCATCAGCAGGTGGTGTCTCACCCCGCCCAGGACCACAGTCTCTGACCCCTGCAGTAATTGGACGCCCACGCCCTCGTCCTCTACCCCTAGCCGTCGGGTTTAGCATTTTCAAAATTAAAGTCTATTTTATAGAACAAACAGAAATATAAACTGTAAATTTTTTTTTTTGTTTTTTTTTTTTGGGGGGGGGGGGTTCTAACCTACACTGACAGCACACAAAAGGATTTTGTGCTGTGACTGAGTGTGTCACTTTAACTTTTGAAAAACGCTATTGTAGCCCTAACAAGGGCTGTTGGGTTCTTGTACAATTACTCCTGCCTAGCAGTAATCTACTAGAACACCCTAACGCTATCCCTGACCAGCAGCAGCTCTATCCCTAACGGCATCCATACAGAGAATGATCCGAGCAGCACGGGCAGGGGCTAGTATATCCCAGGGTCACCTGATCAGGCCAGCCAACTACTGCTATCGACATGTAAGTGTACCATGTGATGCTGGGTGTACTGCAGAGTCTCCTGGCTTGTGATTGGCTCTGTTTCAGGCCACCAAAAATCTAAACACCGCAAGATGACATTTTCTTGAGCGGGTGAAATATTCGTCTGAGAACCAAGCAGTTGCGAGTACGCTAATGCTCGAATGAGCATCAAGCTCAGACGATTATGTTCGCTCATCTCTAGTATCATCAAAAAATCCAGGCTTGTTTATAATGATTTAGATACATTTTTATTTCATTATTATGCAGTAAGTAAAATCTCTGTGCAATGTTATGTGCCTGTCACTGTGCCACTCTTTGGCCTACCATGTTGCTGCCACCTCCACACTTTGTCATTGTGCCATTCTGTGGCCTACCATGTTGCCGCGAACACCACACTGTCATTGTTCCACTCTGTGGCCTACCAGGTTGCTGCCACCTCTACACTGTCATTGTACCACTCTGCTTCCTCCTGCTGCTGCCGCCACCTCCACACTCTGTAATTGTGCCACTCTGTGGCCTACCATGTTGCCGCGACCTCCACTCTGTTATTGTGCCACTTTCTGACCTCCTGCTGCTACCACCTCCACACTCTGTCATCCTGACAGTATGTGGCCTACCATGTTGCCGACAACACCACCCTGTCATTGTTCCACTTTGTGGCCTACCAGGTTGCTGCCACCTCTACACTGCCATTGTACCACTCTGTTTCCTGCTGCTGCTGCCGCCACCTCCATAATTTTTCATCGTGCCTCTCTGCGGCCTACCAATGCTGCTGCCAAATGAACGCTGTCTCTCTGGAACACTCTGTAATTTCCATGATGCTGTTTTCACCCTCCACCGCTACTTTGTTGCTACTATGTTTGGTTTTCCCCTTCATTTTATCTGTCAGAAAAAACAGGCATTTTCTGGCTGCAGAGAGCCTATAGGGCAGTGGTGGCGAACCTATGGCACGGGTGCCAAAGGTGGCACTCAGAGCCCTCTCTATGGGCACCCAAGTCATGGACAAAGATCAGCACACAGGACTCAGAGAATCTTCCTGCAGTTTCAGGCAACTCAAGATATGCTGCTCTCAGCACTATTTTAACACAATACATCCTTGGGACTGCGGAAAGAGTGAGAAAGTGTAGAAAGGACCGGATTATTTGTGGAGGTCCTGCTGACCCTAAGTTTATTCCTGTACAGGAGGATTCCAAATCTTATTTCAACTGTATTGGTGTCCTAGGAGCCGATACGATGAATGTTGTGACAGAGCAGGGAGCAATAACTTACTTCTTAAATAGCTCTGTTGGCACTTTGCGATAAATAAGTGGATTTTGGATGTAGTGTGGGCACTCGGTCTCTAAAAGGTTCGCCACCACTGCTATAGGGTGTTGTAGAACATTGTGCCATGCTCAAATATGCATAAGGAGCGTGGTTTGGTCTTCAAACAATGCTGTGTTTTAGTAAGACACGCACATGACAGCCGCCGCTCTTAGAATCGGTTCACTCTTCACTTCCATGGGCACTTACAAAGGCCAACTTCCCCAAATAAGCGAAGCGGGAACACAGCCTGACAAGGTAACGTCTGTGGCAGCTCGAAAGGACTGAGTTAAGAGCCAAGATCCCACTGTAACATGAAAGAGTGCACTCTTTTTACACTGACATCAGATGATTCCATAGATTACGACAGACCCTGTTCTGTTAAACACGGATACATGTAGATTTCAATCTGTCAATAATCCATCATCAGTATTGCTAAAGCTAAAAACAAACAGGAGTTGATCCAAAACAGAGATGACCAGTAAATGGGATATTTGCATGTCCTCTGTGTTCTGTATCCACTCCCGCTTTTGGATATATAAACAAGGTTTGGGTCATAAAATATTTTGTGTACATCCAACATATAACATATAACAGCATTTAATTTTTGAAAAGAAAGCGGATGTCCAAAAGAGGCAAGATAAACACAATCGCTTTATTAATTAATCAAGTGAGAAAATAAAAACATTTAAAAAGCACAAACGGGTGCTGAGGAAGCCTGTGTATTCAGGCGAAACGCGTGTGGATCAATGTCCCCAGTGCCCAGCATTGACCAGTGTCTACCTAGGTAACGCATGGCTATCATTATACCCTATCTCTAATAATGCTCTTTTGTACCACACTTGTGTATGTTACTATTGAAGTATTGTAATTACTTTTTATACATAAATAGCCTGTCCTTCCATGACTGTGAACTTATACTGGTGTTCTGGGGACACTAGTATTTGTATAGCACCCGTATGTGCTTTTTAAATGTTTTTATTTTCTCACTTGATTAATTAATAAAGCGATTGTGTTTATCTTACCTCTTTTGGACATCCACTTTCTTTTCAAAAATTAAACACTCCTGATTTTTGGCTATCAATCCTGAGGCTTTACATTTCTCCTGACAGATGAAATGAAGGGGAAAGCCAAACATAGTGGCAACATCATAGAGCAATGGAGGGTGAAAACAGCATTATGGAAATCACAGGGTGTTCCAGGGAGACAGCGGTCAGTTGTCATCAGCATGAGTAGGCCGCAGAGTGGCACAATGACAAATTATGGAGGTGGGAGCAACATGGTAGGCCACAGAGTGGCACAATGACAGAGTGTGGAGGTGGCAGCAACATTGTAGACCACAGTGTGGCACAATGACAGAGTGTGGAGGTGGCGGCAGCAGCAGGAGGCCACAGAGTGGCACAATGACAAATTATTTAGCTGGGAGCAACATGGTAGGCCACAGAGTGGCACAATGACAGAGTGTGGAGGTGGCAGCAACATTGTAGACCACAGTGTGGCACAATGACAGAGTGTGGAGGTGGTGGCAGCAACAGCAGGAGGTCAGAGAGTGCCACAATGTCATTGTGCCACTCTGTGGTCTACCATGTTGCTGACAGATCCAGAATTTGTCATTGTGCCACTCTCTGACCTCCTGCTGTTGCTGCCACCACCTCCACACTCTGTCATTGTGCCACTCTGTGGTCTACCATGTTGCTGACAGATCCAGAATTTGCCAGAGTGTAGAGGTGGGTGACAATTCCAGTCCCTGGTAAAGATGGTGGGAGGCAGATGGAGCAACTAGCAGCAGATGTGTGGCATCAGGCTGCATCAGAATAGTGGCTAAGGCAGGTAGTTAGAATCCAGACTCATTTCTCATCGTTTGGGGGAGTAGTCATGGCTGATCTAATCTGGTGCATAAGGCATTGGTGTGTTGAAATTCTGGCTGATCCAAGCCTGATTCATCTTGACAAAGGTCAGTCCCTCCACAAGTGGGTTCTCCTTAAGGTGAAGATGGTCCCCGCTGCACTGAACACCCGCTCTGATGCCACACTACTGGCCGGGCAGGACAGCTTCTCTACTGCAAACTCCGCAAGATCATCAAGTTTGGCTGCCCAGTAGTCCAGGGGATCCTCTACCTGGGGTGGTACAGTGCTGTCCAACTAGGCCACCAGCTGATGGTGCAGGGTCTGCTCCATATCCTGCTGCTGCTGCTTGTGGTGACTACCCTCCTGAAGGAAGCTGCTCATTAAGGACTCCAGACTTAAGCTGCTTCTGATGGAGCTGCTACAGCTCCTAACCCCCCATCTCCCCACAGCAGGTGTTGCAGTAGTACTTGAGTGATGACTGCCAGGAATACCCTAGTCAGACCAGACAGAGGATGGCCAACTGTCTGCACAGTACGCCAGTTGTTCCTCCCTTTGGGCAGCTGGAAAAAAAGGCACCCATTTTGGACCGGTAGCGGGGGTCCAAGAGGATGGAAATTGAATCATGTTGATTTCAACATAGGAATAAAAAAAACTATGGGAAAACCAAAGACCCTTTCTCTTACTGTAGCTAAAGGTGCTATGTGTGTTTAGATCCAGTTATTCAAATATGTAATTGAAAAAATTTGAAAATTTGAATTTGAACTTTAAAAAATCCTCTCCTGAAGATTAGAGACACCGCATGCATCATTCATTACAGTTTCACTGAAAGTATTATGAGGCAGATTTACTTACCCGGCCCATTCGCGATCCAGCGGCGCGTTCTGTGTGGTGGATTCGGGTCTTCTGGCGATTCACTAAGGCAGTTCCTCTGATGTCACCAAGGTGTCACTGCTGTGCTGAAGTCCGCCGAGACCCGCCGAGGCCTGCCGGAATGCACCATCCTATACCTGGTGAAGGTAAGTGCAAGTCCTGCGACACTTTTTTTTTTAAATGCGGCGGTTTCTCCGAATCCATTGGGTTATCCTTTGGCCACGCCCCCCGATTTCCATTGCGTACATGCCAACACTGATGCGCCACAATCCGATCGCGTGCGCCAAAAACCCGGGGCAATACAGGGAAAATCGGTGCAAATCGTAAATATTCAGGTAACACAGTGGGAAAATGCGAATCGGGCCCTTAGTAAATGACCCCCTATGTCTTTGCCTGGTTTTTATTGGTTATGCAACTACTGCACGGAGCAGAGGATGTCTGTGCCACCACTTCACTGCCAAGCAGCTGCTAACTGTCCTCAAAGAGTTTCTCCTCGCTGAATAGTGGCGCAGAGCCCAGACCAGCTAGTAGATCTCTGGCTGAGGGAAATGAACAGGACAGAGCTTGGTTGAGGACAGGTGAGGGCCGCTGACCTGCTCCTGGACCATGCCAACTAAGGGTTGTATCTGACGAACCCACCGACTCTTGCCTGGGGTTGTCAGATGTCATTTGCGAGGTAGTGGATGACCTAGTCAACCAAACGAGGAACTTTGGGTTGTTTATCAACTCACTGCTGCTAGATGACAACAGCAGTTCTGGCCTCACAGTCACCCCTGCCGCAACGTCCCCTTACTGTGCTGCGACCTGTGCCTGCTACACCTGCCACCTGTCTGTCTGACATATTGGTTATTTAACTATGTGGATATTACACAGAATTCTGGCTATTAACTTCAGCAACAAAAAAGAACTGCAATTTGGGGTATACAGATCCCCAAAAACGGACACCCTGAAATTGGAGCAAAAATCACTACAGCACACTACTGTACAAGCAGTTAGACGCTAGAGACAGCGCATGCAGTGTAAAGTGATGAGATAGAAAATGGCTGGTTTTATAGGGCTGTGACATCACATAAGCCTGCCGGTCGCTGGTTGGCTTGCAGGTATGCAGATGTCATCGGGGGTGTTCCTTTCTTCTTCCCTGAGTTCTCTGCCCCATGTAACACATTGTGCTCGTGCCCATTTAGCTAATAAAGTGGGAAAAAAATTTGTTCCCACAAATCACCGTAAACTTCGAATTTGTGACAAATCCAAGTTTTCCTGAATTTCTTAATTAATTCTGATTCGTTATAAATGATTCACCCATCTCTAGATGTAATATAATACTGCAATTACTGTGTCACTTTATTTTAGAAAGATAAAAGATGGACTACATAAAATACTTATGTTCTCTGCTTTTGTAGGTTATTTATGGTGTGACTGACCAGTTCATGTATAGAAGAGACTTATTACACTCCTCTACGTATTTGTTTACTCCAGATGTCCAGGACCAGTACAAGGCCATTGTAAAGTTTCTAAAGTTCTTTGGATGGAATTGGGTTGGAATTATTATGACAATTAGTAGTATTGATATAGAAGTAAGAGAAGTGATGAAGATGATGGCCGAGCATGAGATCTGCATTGACTTCATAATTACTCTTGGTGTTGCAGATGAATGTAAGGCCCCGTATGTGATTAATAAATCATCTGCTGAGGTTATAGTTATCTGTGGACCTTACTCACTAGCAAACAAAGAATATCTCCTCAAATCTAAGAAGATGATTGAGAACATCACCCTAATATTTCATGAGTCGTGGACTTCTGCTTTCTATACGTCGTCACTTGACCTGATACGATTGCTGAATTGTAGTTTTGTGTTTATGGTGCCAAGAAGAACAATTCCTAAAGTTGTTAAATCCATTCTTCATGTTAATCCTTTATCACATCCAAATGATCCACTGCTGGAGGAAATATTTTTCATATTATTTCAATGTCTGACAAAAAACAAGAAGATAAATGCACTTTATGAGGATTACTATAAGGTGACTGGTGTGAACTGCACTGAGGAGAATTATATTCCATCACCAGAATATGAGTTTAGAGATTCCAACTTATATTATACTTATGTATCTGTGTATATTATCGCCCAGGCCTTACACACAATGAAGCTAAGAGAAGGTGATTTAGTAGAGCACCATAAGGTAAGTGGTAACAATATAAAATATCCAGAATTATCACGTAGCGTTGTGTATAGTATTTGTATTTATTAGGATTCTTACATTTATCATTTCCAATCTTTACATTATGAGACCTGACAGATTCCCCTTAAATGACAAAGATAGAGTAGATATTTTTATGGGTGCTATTTGTTCCTTAGCAGTATGCTGTTTGTAGGCATATATATTGTTCATTTACACTCACCGGCCACTTTATTAGGTACACCATGCTAGTAACGGGTTGGACCCCCTTTTGCCTTCAGAACTATCTCAATTTTTCGTGGCATAGATACAACAAGGTGCTGGAAGCTCCTCAGAGATTTTGGTCCATATTGACATGATGGCATCACACAGTTGCCGCAGATTTGTCGGCTGCACATCTATGATGCGAATCTCCCGTTCCACCACATCCCAAAGATGCTCTATTGGATTGAGATCTGGTGACTGTGGAGGCCATTTGAGTCCAGTGAACTCATTGTCATGTTCAAGAAACCAGTCTGAGATGATTCCAGCTTTATGACATGGCGCATTATCCTGCTGAAAGTAGCCATCAGATGTTACAGGGGACATTGTGCTCATAAAGGGATGGACATGGTCAGCAACAAAACTCAGGTAGGCTGTGGCGTTGTACCAAGGGGCCCAAAGAGTGCCAAGAAAATATTCCCCACACCATGACACCACCACCAGCCTGACCCGCTGATACAAGGCAGGATGGATCCATGCTTTCATGTTGTTGACGCCAAATTCTGACCCTACCATCCGAATGTTGCAGCAGAAATCGAGACTCATCAGACCAGGCAACGTTTTTCCAATCTTCTACTCTCCAATTTCGATGAGCTTGTGCAAATTGTAGCCTCAGTTTCCTGTTCTTAGCTGAAAGGAGTGGCACCCGGTGTGGTCTTCTGCTGCTGTAGCCCATCTGCCTCAAAGTTCGACGTACTGTGCGTTCAGAGATGCTCTTATGCCTACCTTGGTTGTAACGGGTGGCGATTTGATCACTGTTGCCTTTCTATCAGCTCGAACCAGTCTGCCCATTCTCCTCTGACCTCTGGCATCAACAAGGCATTTCCGCCCACAGAACTGCCGCTCACTGGATGTTTTTTCTTTTTTGGACCATTCTCTGTAAATCCTAGAGATGGTTGTGCGTGAAAATCCCAGTAGATCAGCAGTTTCTGAAATACTCAGACCAGCCCTTCTGGCACCAACAACCATGCCACGTTCAAAGGCAACAACAAGTTTTCACTCTTGTAGATAATATTTTATTGTTGATTTAATGTATTATGTTTATTGCATGTTTTTCAGCTGCAGAAGTACATGAAATACACTCACTACACAGATCCCAGCGGGAGTGAGATTTCCTTTAATGGGAGGAGACAAGTGCCTTTTACATGGGAATTAAGGAACTGGATGGTCCAAGTAGATCATACATATGCACTCAAATTAAAGGATTTGGGTATTGGGCAATTTCAAGATTCTTGGGATTTTGAGATTTATCCAGAAACTGCAAATATCAGATGGAAAAATAACAGGGTGAGATGAATGTGATGTAATCTGGGATCTCACTCCACATAAAGTGTTTTTTGTATCTATTATATTGTTCCTTAATTTACAGGATAGTGAAATGGCTCACACACACACAAAAATCGGAAACGTCTGACAACACAAATCTGCATTTTCTGTTACTGAATCACAAAATCAGATCCCAGTTAAATCTTTGCTTTGTCAAGACCCATGTGCTGAATAGTGTGTGGGATTTACCAGGATGGCTTTTGGTAGCTACGGATGATGTGATATACAGTTAAATTACTAAAGGGGTTTTCACATTTCAATCCCCTAGTGATGTTAACACAATAAAGATCATTTTAACCCTTACTTTGCAATTTTACTCAGTTGTATTGCTGTTTTAGCTCCTAAGACTCTCTAGGCTGCTCAGTGCATAATCCCTGGGTAAGGGTGGGGCCTCTCTAAGCAGACACATTATCATCCATCGAGTTCTGTGGGGTGACAATGTGGATAGATTATCAAGGTCCAGGTGTAAATACACTTACATCTGGCTTCTGACATTGTACTAACACACTGATACATAGCAAGAGATGAAACATATGAGAAATGCATGAGATGCCTATTACACACTATCAGCTCTGCTACATCTGTGTTCTCACAGATATGCTCCTACCTCCCCCTTTCCCTGGATCACTTATCTGTCTGTAGTTTGCAGCTCCTCTCTGCTCATGAAGTCTTGGCAGGAAGTGAATCAGTGAGTGTCTCTGAGCTCCGTACAAGGGGCGTGGCTACATGCTCAGAGCAAAAAAACACAAAAATTCTGCAAGCATGGCAAAACCCAAATTGTGTACAGCAGGACTGATAGAGACAGGTTGGACTAATATCTGTGAAATGCTGTGTTTTTGTTAATAATAGTGAATTAGAGAATGTGATATTTTGTTATCCTGAGTTCATATAAGAAACTTGTCTTCGTGGGAATAGCCCTTTAAGTGATTTGTGCCATAATTCTGGAGTTTAATATCACTTATTTTAAAATGCATTTTTGTTCTCTGCCAATTTTATTTACACATATGGGCGCATGTACCAAACTTTCTGTTTGCCTTTTCTTTATTTCATTGGGTCTTTTAATGGTGCATGTGCTCATTGGGACTTGTTTGTGCTTAAGACAGTCTCCCTTCAAACTTCACCATTTTCTTGATTTCTGCAACGTTCCACGATTTATGACCTGATTTCAGATTTCAATTTTTATTTGGGACTTTTAACACTTTTTTTCCAGCACTCACCATAAAATAATAATAATAATATTTTATCTGTATTCTCTGGTTCACTATCATTACAGTGATACCTTATTTATATAGTTTTTGTTATTTTTGCTCAATTTTACTGAGCAAAACCAATATTGGAGAAATTTTTTTTACAACAAATTTTCAGGGGTATTAACTTATGTATTTTTCTGTTGACAGGTCTGGTTAAGGGCTTATTTTATGTGAAAAGATTTGTTCTTTTCAGTCGTATCATATTAGGACTCGTAACTTTTTTTGATAACTCTTTAGAACATTTTTTGTGAGGGGATTTGATTAAAAATTGTATATTACAGGAATTTTTTTTTTTTTTACCTCGTTCACCGAGCGAGTCCAATATTGTTTTAGATTTATTGTACAGATTGATACGGACGCGATGATACCAAATATGTACTTTTTTGTGTTTTTGTGTTTTATATACTTTATTTGGATTTTATAAGTAATTGGGCAGATTAGGGGACTTTTATTTTATTTAACTATTATGAAATTATTATTTTTTTACTATCATCCAACTGCTAGTTCAAGCCCTTACACTGCAATACGCTTGTATTGCAGTGTACAATGTAAGTAACATGTGTAAGTGTACATGCTGCGCATGCTCAGTTACTTGCAGCCGGGTCCTGCCAGGAGGCGGAGCCCAGTGTGAAGAGGAGGTGGCAGCCTCGGGGCACACTGGGCGGTCCAATCAATAGGGAACATACTAAAAAGCTACGGTCTTGCTTGATCACGGCGTGTAAGGGGTTAAACAACCGGGATCGGCACCAGTGAAACCCGATGTCCAACTTCTTCTAATGCACCAACAGTAATTCTACTTATTATAAATAGTTCATTGTGTACATAAAAAATGATATTATTTCTGCCCATTTTCTAACTATTCTATTAAAGGCACAGTGTCAGCCTATGCATGTGCATGTGATACAGCTAATACCCTGTAATACATCAGTATTGCAGGGTATTATTAGATCATCACATGGTAGATCATTATTGAACCCTCTTGATGAACACGATATAGAAAGAAAAAACTTTAAAAACCCACCAAAAATTATCCAGTACAGAATTGATGCTTTTCTATTCCTACCCTCAAAAAAAGTTTTCAACAATCGGAGATACCAACCCCAAAATGGTAACACTGGGAAATGCATGTTATCCCGCAAAAAAAATGCCCCCAATGGCCCCAATGATGAAAAAGTTAAAAATTTTATAGCCTACAAAAGGGGCCAACTAAAATCCTGGCAGCTGCAGGGCTCCTTCCCTTCTGTGCCTCGATGTGCGCCCATAAAACAAGTAACAGCCACATGTGGGGGGTCTCTGTACTCAGGAGGAATTGCATGACAAATTTTAATATGGGTTTTATCTTTTGGAAATGTGTAAATTTTAGGGCTAAATGAACGTATAACCGACAAAATTTGACCATTCCAAATTTCACCTCCCCTTTTGATTTAATTACTATGAAGATTTCAAGGCATTAAAGGGGTTTGTCCACGAATTCTAGTTAGGCCCTATCCACAGGATTGGGCCTAACTTGCTGATAGGTGGTGGACTCCATTACTCTCATAGAGCAACGAGGGGTCCAACTGAAATACATGGGACCTGATTGGACCCCTCGTTTTCATGATCTGTGGGGGGTCTCATCACTGAGACCCCCATCGATCAGTAAGTTAGGCCCTATCCTTGAATTCATGGAAAAACCCCTTTAACAATCTTCCTAAAAGCTGTTTCTGATAACTTGTGGGCCACATTTGAAAATGGGTTAATATATAAATGGGGTTTTTAATGTTATATATTTAAAAATTCATTAAAAACTGTAATTATCCGCAAAATAGTAAATTGTGAAAATACAGAAAACCGATATTTGATTTGTAAGCCGCGTGTCATCAAAATAAGTTGTCTAGACATTTTAAAAGTTATGAAAATTTAAAGCAGACATATGGGAAATGACAGAAATTATTTAGGTGGTAAAACTTTTGATTTGATTAAGGTGGCAAATTTTTCAAAAAATTTATGACTTTTTATTTTTTTATATAAACACACGCAAAACTTATCAGCCAAAATTTATCGCTAAAATGAGGTAGAAAATGTGAGGAAAAAACAATCTCATAATCGCTTTGATAAGTAACAATGTAAACAAGTAACATATAAAGCAACGCAAGTCAGAATCCAAAAAATGGGGCTGAGCCTTCAAGCCCCTACAAGAGTTAATAAAAAAGTTGAAAGAAAATCAAATGCATTCAAAATTAAAAAATATATAAATTATGTTTCTGTATATTACATTAAAACAAACAGAAAACATCAATCTGTGAAAGGCAAAAAATGTCCCAGGAAAAAAAAATGTTTCCTTTGTTTTTATGTGCTGCATTTAATGTGAGGACATTGTATCATTTGGCTTTTTAGCAATAAATGGTTTAGAGGACCACCTTGATATGATATATTGAAGCATTTTGTATAAGTTCCACAGATTCTTTGCTACAATCCAATTTTATTACATTTTATCCCTTTGGAAGAAGCCGCAGTCTCGGTGTAATGATCGATGTTCTCCAGGATTGAGGAAGGCTCCTAATGGAGGACGTCATGTCTGCTGCTATAACTGTGTCCCATGTGCCGAGGGGGAAGTGTCCAATATTACAGGTAATTGCAGCCAATCTTTACCTTTTCCCAATGTTTTCAATGACTTTTTATCTATGTTATAAATTCTTTACTCACAAAAACTTTGCGATATTTGGCACTTAGGGTAAATTTCATGGTGAACCTAAAATGTGCTCTAAGGCGGCTGCACATGAGACGTCGGTCTGATCCCATATACTGTACACATTGCATAGGACGATTTGTGTAACAAATTGTACTTCCTAGTGTCAGTATTTAATATTCTAGAACAAGTCCTGGAAAGCTAGAAAAATCCAAACACAGTGAAATTGACTAAAAACACATTTGACAAGGTTTTTTTTTGTCGGATCTGGATGTATGACTTTCCCTGTGCACTTCAAATGACAATTCTCCTTTATTCTTTGGGTCAATAAAATCACAAATATACAACATTTTTTGATGTTTCAGTGGAGGGATTTAATAAAACTGGGGATTAAAACACAAGCCTTCCCCCCCCCCACCTACCAGGGACCAGCAGCAGCAGGATGAGTATCTCCTAGTTCATTACACGAGATCACATCCTGGGAGTCCCTAACTAATTATCTGCACCCCTCTCCCCAACACTCCTACATCCTTGTATCCTACCTTGACAAAGAGAGCAAAGAGAAATGGGGAAAGAGGTCATCCCTGCTGCTTTCCCTTAAAGGGCACCTACCACCACAAATCTACCTATAAAGGTAGTTTGGGTGGTAGGTGCATCAATGGGACGTGAGGATAGCCCTTTTAAGGGCTAATCCTCACGTCCCCTCTCTTTTTTGGTAACTTTTATTCCACATATATTTAAATTTACTTATGCGGCTACCGGGGCGTGGAGTAGCCGCATATGAGATTACATGAGGCGGCTACTCCACGCCCCGGTACCCACTTTACCCCTCCTACTCACCCATCTTCGGCGCGCAGCTCCGCATAGCTGCGCGCCCTCGTCCGGCGACCCTGCCGTCTGCGCATGCGCAGAAGAGCAGGCCCGCGCCTGCGCGGTCACTGCTCCGAAACAGGCGCGGGCCTGCTCTTCTGCGCATGCGCAGACGGCAGGGTCGCCGGACGAGGGCGCGCAGCTACGCGGAGCTGCGCGCCGAAGATGGGTGAGTAGGAGGGGTAAAGTGGGTACCGGGGCGTGGAGTAGCCGCCTCATGTAATCTCATATGCGGCTACTCCACGCCCCGGTAGCCGCATAAGTAAATTTAAATATATGTGGAATAAAAGTTACCAAAAAAGTGAGGGGACGTGAGGATTAGCCCTTAAAAGGGCTATCCTCACGTCCCATTGATGCACCTACCACCCAATCTACCTTTATAGGTAGATTTGTGGTGGTAGGTTTCCTTTAAATATAGGGAAGGCCACCGAATCTATCCTTTCCAATCTAATCCTGGTTGTAGGCTTATGATCCATTGCTCTAACTAATCTAATGTCAACCCCCCCCCCATGTCTCTCCAGAGGAACTGCCTTTCACCATGTCAGGATGGAGTAGTTGGTCCTTCCCGCCACCTGTATATCAGATTACAAGTGACGGAGATTAAAATTCGAACCTCTTGCTGGTGTGAAACCATTCGGGTCAGGGTGCCTCCAACCGTCTTAGGCAAATTAGGCAAACCGTCATGAATTGTATCTATTCTACTGCTTCTTGTATTGGTGATAGTACCTAGGGCTTATTGGCTGGAGAGATGCAGCAGCAGAACTTCAGAAGGCCAGTGGCAGCTAAAACAGCAGGGCCAAAAGTAGGCTACATTAAACAGCAGGATAATAACTTACCCCACAGAGAGGACACAGATCTCAGTCAATTCTTCAATCAAGGCCAGTACCTTCAAGCATCCACAGCCAAGCTGAGACAGAGGCTCTCTGAGCAGGATATCATTTGGATGTCAGTGGGATGTTGAGGACTGTGGTTCCTCACTCTGTGCACTCCAGGCCATCTTTACTAAACATTTGAATGCACACATCAAATTGATCAATGTTTCATTATTTTAGCATTTTTCGCTTCTCTCTAACATTGGAGCTTAACATCAAAATCACAGCCGGTATTTAAATAATGAATTGTACAATCAATTTCCTGGTTCATTTAGAACTAGTATTTAAACAGTCCTCCTCATCATACTGACCACATTTTGACATTATGAGACCAAGATAGCACTCAAAAATCAATGTTACAGTGACAAGATCAAATGTCATTGAGTGTCTACACAAATAACACAGGCCTTATATCATCTTCCTTGATGCCAACGTGTCATGACAGAATAACTGATGGAGATTAAGGGACTTGAAATGGAGTTGACTGCAATGTCTCCAGACGCGACTGCCATTATAAACCCATTGGATCAGCTGAGTCACAGGGTAACTCTGTACTTGTGAATCTCAATGACCTGAAGGTCGCCCTTGAGGAAGATTGGGATGCCACGCCCCAGCATGCCTCTTGTGAACAGCATCTGGTTGATGCTAAAAGCCACATGTCAAGTTATTGAGACATTGACATATTTTGTGGGGGCATACCCACCACTGTTGTTGGCCTTTGTTTTTAAATAACTTTGAAATGAAGAAATCACCATTGCCTGCTTCTACTTATATGCCCGACTCTTATGTTATAGTATGACTTTTTCTATAAATTAAACCCAAAAGCCAAATATCCCAAAGTTTTAGTGAGTATGGTATATTGTCCTCAGTGAATTTGACCTGATTCAGAGAAAATTCTATTCAAATATCATTGTATGGAGACTTGACAAATAATCCGACAATCCGATGCATTATCATATTTCTCATGGGAGTAACTTGAGGTGGTTCAGAGAAGGCAACCGGGCCCAAGAGGCTTAGTGTACCCATAAGGTGTCACTTTCCCATATAAGAAGAAAAGTTCTGTAAAGCACACATTATAATCGGGGGCCAGGCACAGACTTTGTATTGGGGCCCGTCAGCTTCAAGTTACGCCACTTATTGCTCTATGATTGTAATTTTCAGTTTTGGCTTAGAAAAGTCGGTATGATTTACCCTTCTAGTACTTCTTAGACACATTTGTCCCTGTGCTACAGAACTCAGTAAATCATGTTCAGATACAAGACATATGAAAAATGTATGTGGTATATCCTCAGACCGTTATTACAACCATCTTTAAATAAATGGTATTTAGAAATTGATAATATTTTGTTGAATATTAATATTGTTTGCTGTACTCTTACTATTTCTAACATTTTTTAAAATATTTTTTATTTAATTAATGGAATTAAAGACAGTAAAACCTGCCATAAATGTCCTGAGGATATGTGGCCCGATGAGAGGAAGATGTTGTGTTTTCTCAAAGTATTAGAGTTTCTATCCTATGAGAAGGACTTATTACTTTATATTCTTTCAACAATTGCTTTGCTTCTATGTGTTATAACATTGTTCATATTGGGAAGCTTCATCCATTACTGGGACAGTCCAATTGTTAAAGCCAATAACCGGACTGTGAGCTTCATCCTCCTGGTCTCCATCTTGCTGAGCTTCCTCTGTGTCTTCTTCTTCCTTGGTCGTCCAGTGGACATCACCTGCTTACTGAGACAAGTATCATTTGGGATCTTCTTTACCATTGGAGTCTCTTCTGTGTTGGCAAAAACTATCACAGTCTGCATTGCCTTCAAAGCCACCAAACCTGGAAGTTCCTGGAATAGACTGGTCTCACTCGAAGTTTCTAACTTTGTCATCCCAGTATGTTCTTCTGTACAAGTTCTTATTTGTGTTGTTTGGCTGTTGGTGTCTCCTCCTTATGTAGAGTATAACCATCACACGTATCCTGGGAAGATCATCATTCAGTGTAATGAGGGCTCAGATATCTGCTTCTACTCCATGTTGGGTTATATGGGGCTCCTGGCAGCTGTGAGCTTTGTTCTGGCTTTCATGGTGAGGACATTACCGGACAGTTTTAATGAGGCCAAGTACATCACCTTCAGCATGCTGCTGTTCTGCAGTGTCTGGATCGCCATGATCCCGGCTTATCTGAGCACCAGAGGGAAATACATGGTGGCTGTGGAGGTATTCGCCATCCTGACCTCATGTGCTGGGGTTCTGGGTTGTATATTTTTCCCTAAACTTTATATTCTGTTTCTAAAACCAGAACTGAATTCGAGAAACAGCATTCTGAACAAAAATAAGAAGTAAAATATTGTATGACTCCTATAATTATTTTAACTTCTAATTTAATTTTAGCTAAATTTTGTACTACCCTCCTCTCATATACATAATAATGAATTATAAGATAATATAATTATTAGTAATTAGGAAGGAACAAGAAAATTTGGTTACTTCATCCTCAGTTGGAAGTAGAACTTAGTGAATCTGAAATTATTCAGACATTGGATTGAATCCAAATTTTTATTCTGTTTGTTCACTTTGGACACAACCTAGAAAATCGGGGCTAGTGATGTCTTACCAAGGTGTGTAGGAAAATTAAAATCAGTAAGGATAAGGCACATGTCTTGTGATTAGAGCAAATGATTTAGGTCTAGTAAGGAGAAGATTTGGGCAGTGCAGTTATTAGTTGAGGCAGTTAAGGACAGTTGTAGTCACAGACAAGAGCTGTTATTTTTGTCCTCAAGAGGGACCAGTCAGTATATTGGAGAGGAGCCAAATTCAATGAAAGTACAAACTCAGGAGCAATCAGAGACACAGGGATGCTCTCGGGAAATAGATCAATGTTTATTAATCATTCAGCATCTTATATACCCAAAAAGAAGGGCGGTTACTTATTAAGTGACATTATAATCATTAGACAGCGGCATTGAATAATTTCATAGTCATTAGTCAGTTTCACCTGAACTAAAAATAGTCATTATCAGGTGACAATGACATAAAAGGACATATAGCTTATTAGATTACAAGGTAATAATAATGGAGTCATATTGACATGTGAATAAGCCCCTTATTGATTATATAATTGAGTACCCGTTGTAAGCGACCATTTATCCTTATTACACATCGATAATAATCTTATCATTAGAGTTTTGAATCTTTCTGACTGATCAAAGTTCATTCTGGCCATCGATACAGGACAGAGCTCACAATTATTTAGTTCAAATTTCTTAAAGAGAAATATCTTTTAACTAGGAGGATAAAGAATACAAAGTAATAATAATAATAATAATCTTTATTTATAAAGCAGCATCGTATTCTAGAGCGCGGAATATCTCCATCCGTATCAGAGCTGCCGAGCACAGCAGTGGAGAGGAAGGGGTTACACCATCCATGAACATAATTGCTACATGTGCTCGAAGAAGCATAAAATGTTTGTTTTTCAACATGTCACTATTAAACAGCTGCAAAGATGCTCCGATGTGGAAGATATGTATATATTTGTATATTGGTTGTTTAAGAAATAAAGAACTTAAAGGAAACCTACCACTTGTAGTGGCAGGTTTCCGATGGCAATATCGGGCACCAGCTCAGGGTGAGCTGGTGCCGGAGCTTATTTTAGTTAGTGTTTTAAACCGCGGTATCGCGGTTTAAAACACTTTTTAAACGTTGTAGCCGGCGCAGGCAGGTACGCGCTCGGCGCTTACCATGCGCGCGGCTCTCATTCACTTCCTATGTAGCCGCGCGCACGGTAAGCGCCGAGCGTGTACCTGCCTGCGCCGGCTACAACGTTTAAAAAGTGTTTTAAACCGCGATACCGCGGTTTAAAACACTAACTAAAATAAGCTCCGGCACCAGCTCACCCTGACCTCACCCTGAGCTGGTGCCCGATATTGCCATCGGAAACCTGCCACTACAAGTGGTAGGTTTCCTTTAAAGATGACACACAGTAGAATCTTCCATGATGAGATCTCGTACAGGAAGAAATGACTCAACAGACTTTGAGACATAAAAGAAGTACAAGAAACCAGAGAACATGGTGATAAAATCCCTCAAAAAGTGATAAACTCGTCTTTACCGGAGATTACAGGTTCTGCAGAGCATCCAGAAGCAACTGCAAAGGAGAAGAGGAAACTGTGTGAGAAAACTGTGCACCGGGAGAACAGATCCCTCTGCAATATCCTTGTCATTACTTACAAAATAATGTACATGAGTGATGTCACCCCCAACACTATGCAGCAATATGAAGCACATGGGTTAGGTCCAGCATTAAGAGCGGAAGATGACAGGAAAGGCAAGAATCCACAGAAGGACCTGTGATGGTTAAGCACTTGGATGCAGTGGAGTAACTAGAGTCCTCTGGTCCTGGGGCAATATTTCTAATACTTTAGACTTACATGTATGGATAGTTACCTTACATCATGCTTCTGCTACAGTATAAGAAATATTGTTATTTTTTTTATATTTATAAGAAATATAATTTTTTACATGATAATAGTGGAAGCATGACTTACCCTCCAAAGCACAACTATTGTATGTGATGGTAAATGGTAAATGGAAGTGTTTGATTTCCATTATTTTCTTCCATAGTGGAAGAGAATAACCAAAACCAAAGGTGGAGCTGTGTGCTGTGATTGGATGCTCAATAGTTAGTCCTGGCCCCATCACAGCGCACATTACATATTACCATTGTGCAGCATATTACATAGTAATGTCACCTATATCAGGAGGTTACTCAGTGACTACAGACCAGACACAGGTGGAAGGCATGTAGTAACTTATAATCTGCTCCTTTGGGTACAGATCATCTCACACTCTTGCCTTTGATGCACTGAAGCGGTACAAGCGTGGTGAACCCCCGGTGCCGAGCTCAGCGGCAAACTACTCATGCCCGACTTCAGTGCATTGCAAGAGCGAGCAAGAGAGAGGAGAATCGCTCCCGCCATGCACTGAAGTGGCGCATGTGCACGTGTGGAAGGTGGACTCCAGCCCAGCGCATCCCCAGATAGCACCATGTACGGTAGGAGGATGACATCCCCGGATGGCACCATGTGCGGTAGGAGGATGACATCCCCAGATAGCACCATGTGCGGTAGGAGGATGACATCCCCAGATAGCACCATGTGCGGTAGGAGGATGACATCCCCAGATAGCACCATGTATGGTAGGAGGATGACATCCCCAGATGGCACCATGTGCGGTAGGAGGATGACATCCCCAGATAGCACCATGTACGGTAGGAGGATGACATCCCCAGATAGCACCATGTATGGTAGGAGGATGACATCCCCAGATGGCACCATGTGCGGTAGGAGGATGACATCCCCAGATAGCACCATGTGCGGTAGGAGGATGACATCCCCAGATAGCACCATGTGCGGTAGGAGGATGACATCCCCAGATAGCACCATGTACGGTAGGAGGATGACATCCCCAGATGGCACCATGTGCGGTAGGAGGATGACATCCCCAGATAGCACCATGTGCGGTAGGAGGATGACATCCCCAGATAGCACCATGTACGGTAGGAGGATGACATCCCCAGATAGCACCATGTGCGGTAGGAGGATGACATCCCCGGACAGCGGGGGGAGGAACTTGTTATGGTTTATAATGGAGATCTGTGGTTATATGTAACACCAGTGCATATAAAAATGAATCAAGTAAGTTATAATAAGTAAGTACGGTAAGCTGCATCACAAAGCAGTGATCCCTGTAATATCAGATTAGTTATTTTTATCATCTGGTATAGAATGGATTACACGTGACTAAATTAAAGGCGTTATTTGAGAACAAATTTATTTTTATATTATTTTGATAAATCTTCTGTTTGGTTCCCCCTGAAAAGGCTTATCAGATGTAAGACAGCTCGAGAGCATTTCAGATGACACATATAATAGGAGAGAAAACATGTGATATGTGAGGTGCAGCACAGATGAGGCGCAGTGCAGGAGAGGCGCTTCCACTTCATGAATCTAAGTTCTAGAAAGGGTCACGGTCTACCCTTCAGGCCCCGCTCCCTGCATTGTGCAATGAATTATCTGTGACTGGAGTGTTTAGCCCCTTCAATGACCAAGTTTTTAATTTTTTTTTGCATTTCTGATTTTCACTTTTCTCATTCCAGAAGACGTAACAATTTTTTTAAATTTACAAACCTGTATGAGGGCTTGTTATATGCAAGACAAATTCTACTTTCTGTGGCTGCCATTTGGTATGCTGTGTTATGTACTGGGAAGCTAGAAAAAAAATCCAAATGTGGTGGAATTTTTTTTTTATGCCACATTTATATAGTTTAGTTACATCTTAATAACTTTAAAGAAAATTAAAAAACTTTGTAGGAAAAAAATGCCTTGCATCGCCATATTCTGACACCGTAACTTTTTCATACTTCACCGCATGGAGCTGTGTAAGATCTCATTTTTTGTGAGATGGTTTGGAAATTGCATTGATGCCATTTTGAAAAGTGTGCCACCTTTTTCACTTTTTATTAAAATTTTTAGTGGAGGCAAAAAAGCGGCAAATTGGGCATTTAGATGCTATTTTCTGTTACAGGATTCATCACCGGGAATAATTGTTTTTTATATTTTAATAATAGAGGCATCTTGGGACACTCCGATATCTAACATATGTGGGATTTTATTTTATTTACTTTTATATGTGTTCTTGGAAAAGAGGGGAGATTACAATTTTTATTTTCTTAGTTTTAATATTTTTCATTTTTTTACTATTATTTCAGCCCCCTAGGGTTCAAGTACACTAGGAAGGCTGAAATAATGGTAAAAAAAACACTTATACAATATACTGCAATCCAATTGTATTGAAGTATATAATAAATATACGGCTTCTATATTTTGATTTGATTTCCAAAATGTGGGGATTGTCCACCCCACAGTCCTACTTATATAAAGAGAAAACATTTTTCTACCATTTGAAGTCCCAACATAAGTGTGGTGCATGCCCATTAAGCTGCGTGCACCAACCAGAAAAGAGACTGGCAGATTATTGAGGAGCATGCGCCAGTCTGGCACATGGTGCAGTTTGAAGAGAGAAAGGAGTCGCTTCCATCCATGACCTCCGAAACTAATCCAGCATCATGCATCCTGACTATTTGGCCACAAAATACAACATAACAACATCTGAATTTTTTCCTGTATATAGGATCAGATATTTCCTACTGAAACTACATTCCCTCTCCCTTCATCGACTCTGAGATCTTTAGATTTCTGAGCAGCTGATCCAAGAAAACAAATTATATTGCTTTTTATATAGCGTGGTAGGTGATAAATCCTCTGCCCAGCTGGTAGCTCCTCCCTTCACCCTCAGGATGGCATTTACAGCTATATATTCTCAGTTCAGCCAAATCAAGCACAAGAAAGTGGAGACCAAAACAATGCTTATGTAGTACTATAAAGCCTCACAACTAAACCTAATTTGCCTCTCCACCTCCCCGCAGTGCTGGAGAGAGGCTGTGGTAATGGACGGACTTTCTTTCATATTTTATGGGGATGTAACCTGGTGCCCCTTTTGTTTGGTAAGATAGAAACACTTTTTAGTGCTCTAACCAACAAGCCACTCATCCTACAAGCAAAGCTCGCTCTCCTATTGATAGGACTTAAAATGATAGTTGGCCATCTACTCATGGCGACTTAATTAGTTATAATCTGCCACTATAAATCTCTTCGATTCCCGGCTATTGCTGAAGTCTTTGAAGCTAAGAATGTCACCTGCATATATGAGAAGGCACTGACCTACCAATCTAACATGGCTGCCTCTTACCACAAAAATGGGTCCTGTGGTTTCGGAGCCAATACTTTCAGTCATGATTATATCCTTCTCTGACTTTCCACTTTCAGACCATAATCTTCTCTCTTTTACTGTAAATAGTTCTTGTCCTGTACAGAATAAGACCATTTATCACACATACCGGAACCCACGTGCCATTAGTGTTCCCCACCTCATAGAATCTGTGCATCCATCGCTGTCCTCCATCTCCTCTCTTTCCTGTCCTAACCTGGCTACTAATCATTATAATGATGTTCTCAAAAGTGCCCTAGACAAGGTGGCACCACCGTCAGTTCGAGCCTTTCGACACAGATGTAGGCAACCTTGGCACACGGCACAAACCCGTTTCCTTCGTAAGTGCTCCAGGAGTGCCGAGTGTCTGTGGAGAAAATCGGGCACTTCCTCTGACTTTCTTCACTTTAAATTTATGCTCAAATCCTATAACTCTGCTCTCCATCTTGCTAAACAGGTCTATTTTACTAATCTAATATCTTCTCTTTCTAACAACCCCAAAAGGCTTTTCAATACTCTTCACTCCTTACTAACACCAAAGGTACAGCCACCTGTCACAGACCTTGGGGCTGAAGATATGGCTCCTACTTTAAAGATAAAATCGACTGCATTCGCCAGGAAATAATTTCTCAGTCCACTAACTCCATAAATCCCCTTTTCTCTGATACCTTACCCTGTTCACTCTCTTCCTTTGAGCCAGTCACAGAGGAAGAAGTGTCCAGGCTTCTCTCCTCTGCTCGCCCCACTACCTGCATCAGTGACCCCGTCCCCTAACATCTGGTACAGTCTCTCTCCCCAGCAGTCACTTCTCACCTCACTAAAATCTTCAACCTCTCTCTTCTGGTGTCTTTCCCTCATTTTTCAAGCATGCTGTTGTTACCCCATTACTAAAGAAGCCTTCCCTGGACCCATCCTGTGCTGCTACCTACAGACCAGTTTCTAACCTCCCTTTCATCTCCAAACTCCTGGAACGCCTGGTCTATTCTCGACTTTCCCGTTTTCTCTCAGCTAACTCCCTCCTTGACCCCCTGCAATCTGGTTTCCGCTCTATGTATTCCACTGAAACTGCTCTTATTAAAGTCTCCAATGTAAACTGCTAAATCCAAAGGTGACTCTTCTCTCCTCATTCTTCTGGATCTCTCGGCAGCGTTCGATACTGTGGACCACTAGCTCCTCCTTAGGATGCTTCGCTCCATTGGCCTAAAGGACACTGCACTCTCTTGGTTTTCCTCCTATCTCTCTGACCGCACGTTCAGTGTCTCCTTTTCTGGATCTATCTCTTCTTCTGTTCCTCTCAGTGTCGGGGTTCCTCAGGGCTCAGTCCTAGGTCCTCTTCTCTTCTCCCTCTATACTGCCCCCATTGGACAAACCATCAGCAGATTTGGTTTTCAATATCATCTTTATGCTGATGACACCCAGCTGTATACCTCAGCACGTAACATCACCCCTGCCTTAATCCAGAACACTAGTGACTGTCTCTCTGCTGTCTCTAACATCATGTCCTCTCTCTTCTTGAAACTTAATCTTTCTAAGACCGAACTTCTTGTCTTTCCACCATCCACTAACAGAGCCTATCCTAACCTCTCCATATCAGTCTGTGGGGTCACCATAACCTTAAGGCAGCAGGCCCGCTGTTTTGGGGTTGTGCTAGACTCCGACCTCTCCTTTGAGCCAAACATTCAATCTCTTGCTCGCTCTTGCCGGATGCATCTCAGAAACATCTCTAGAATCCGACCGTTTCTCACATTTGAAACCTGTAAAATGCTAACTGTTGCTCTGATTCACTCTCGACTAGACTACTGTAACTCTCTACTAACCGGTCTTCCACTCACCAAACTCTCTCCTCTCCAATCGATTCTTAATGCAGCAGCCAGGCTCGTCTTTCAGACTAAACGCTACACGGATGCCTCCAGTTCATGCCAGTCGCTGCACTGGCTGCCAGCCTCCTTTCGAATACAGTTTAAAATAATAACCCTCATCCACAAAGCTCTGTATAATGCTGCACCCCCCTACCTCTCCTCTCTTATCTCAGTCTATCGCCCAACTCGTGCTCTTAGATCCGCCAGTGATCTTAAATTAACCTCTACCCTAGTGCTGACCTCCCACTCGCGTCTCCAAGACTTCTCTAGAGCTGCAACCATTCTATGGAATGCTCTGCCCCAGACTATGAGACTAATACATAACCTCCAAAGTTTCAAACGTGCTCTTAAAACCCATTTCTTTAGGCAAGCCTATAACACTCATTAACTGCATGAAGTTTTAACTCTTTTACTAACCCGTCCTGTGTCCTCCTCCCATCTGTTATCCAGCAACCAACAGGCACCAGACTTCTCTGCAGTCCCATTCACCCTGGACCTTGTATATAAGATGACGGCTGATGATTGGTTCAAGTGACAGCAATTCCATTTATTATATTTTGTTATATTCCCTTAAGAATGGCTTGACCAATATATATTCTTTTACCTCTTGTGTCTCCCCACTCCTCCTCATAAACTGTAAGCTCTTACAAGCAGGGACCTCACTCCTCTTATTCCATACGAATGTTGTGCTCTGTCATGTTTTATTATATTTGTATTTGTCTCCTATGATTTGTAAAGTGCTACGGAATATGATGGCGCTATATAAATAAAGATTATTATTATTATTATTCTCTATAATGTTTATCCAACCTAGCTCAGTGCCTTGTGCATTTGTTTTTTTGTTCTAACCCCGCAAAAAATAAACCCTAATATGTCCGCACTACCATAAAACTAAAAATTTTTATAGCTAATTTACTTTGAATGGCACTCCTTTCCTTTAATGCCCTGTCATGCACCAACAAAGCAGGTCCCAACCACGTAAACACACACAGAACACCCCCCCCCCCTTCTTCCTACCCTGTTCCTGTGCAGCAAGCCCATATCCTCAGCAAAATGAAGAACTTGAGTGATGTAGGAAACAGCGCGAGGCATTGCCTATTTTGCGTGAACAACGGGAGTTGTCTCCCCTCTGTGAGCCAATGGCTCAACTCACCTTGTCCCTAATCGGGTTAAAAGTGGAGTGGTGTGGGGTGACTTACAGCGATAAGGAGGGCAGTGGTGTCACCTGAATTACTTTAAAAAATTGCAAGTAATAAATCTGGCTTTACATGGAGTTGCATGAACAGTTATTCTATGCCATGACACAAAAGGGTTGAGTGTAACACAAATGTGGTGCAAACTCTTCTTAAATACCTGTGCAAGTAGATTGCACTAGAAAGAACCTTATGACCTTAGTAAATGAGGGCCAATGTTCCATAAGTCTTGATGTTTGTTGTTATTTAAATATACAAACTTCCCAATCATATTCTTTTAGGAAAAGGGGCTTTTTCTTGGCAAGTTCTCAAAAAAGCAACAATTTTCTGAGGGTCTGGCCCTGGTGAGAATTTCAGGGATTTCCATGGGAACTGAATGTTTGCATAGTCTCTTGTATTGTTGAATGGTGAACTTCATAGATATATTCTTTGGAGGGAGCCCGCATGGGCGCTGTCTTGGTGGGAGGATGAGTGCATTTTCTCTGTCAGGAATCCCTTCTCAGACAGAGTGGAGGGGTATGGCAGATTCATGGACGATCTCCTGCTAATATGGACCAGGGAAGAGTCTGCCATACCAGTCTTCATGCATAACATTAACAACAATAGTGCAAGACTGAGTTTCACGCATTCATTACAACACAAAAAAATAATGTTCCTGGATCTGGAACTATTGGGCAGCCCAGGAAAGAAAATAAATACCAGTACACACAGAAAACTGATGGCAGGAAACACCATGCTACACACACAGCTAACATCCCACATACACAAAAATGCCATATAAGTACGGGAGAAGAACAGGTCAAGAACAAACTGTAGTGATATAGTTGATCAATAGAGGAAGTCTGAGGAAATTTGTGCTAGACTATATGCCAGCGGCTATCCAAAATGGATAACTTTAAGTGCCAGGAAGACTGTCGAAAATGGGGACAGACAAACTTCAGTCAATCCAAAAACCAAGATGGAACAAATAACCATTCCAACTTTAGTTACTGAGTACGGTCCACAATTTTTGGACATAAAAAAAAGTGTAAAAACACCTTCTACTTTTAAGAGAGTAACAGTTTTTCTCCATCATTTAATTTCCTTTTTTTAATTTTAATTTGATTGTTTTTACAAAATTTGAACAGTCACCAAATTCTGGTGTCAAATTTATCTCTAGGAGAACTATAATAGCCCGTAGATGTTTATTGACTATGCCAATTATCATACAATGGGGGTCATTTACTAAGGGCCCGATTCGCGTTTTCCCGACGTGTTACCCGAATATTTCCGATTTGCGCCGATTGTACCTGAATTGCCCCGGGATTTTGGCGCACGCGATCGGATTGTGGCGCATCGGCGCCGGCATGCGCGCGACGGAAATCGGGGGGCGTGGCCGAACGAAAACCCGACGTATTCGGAAAAACCGCCGCATTTAAAAACCGAAAAAGTGTCGCTCAGGAAGCGCTTACCTTCACCTGGTCCGAGGTGGTGCATTCCGGCGCGTTGAGATGATTTTCAGCGCAGCAGCGCCACCTGGTGGACGGCGGAGGAACTACCTTAACAAATCCCGGCCGGACCCGAATCCTGTGCAGAGAATGCGCCGCTGGATCGCGAATGGGCCGGGTAAGTAAATGTGCCCCAATGTTTCCTCCTTTCACTAAGATCTCTGATGTCCCAGCATAGAATCCTGGTTTCTTTATTCATCCTTTAACCTTAAGAAAAAAAAAATAAACATACCTCCTGCCAGTATCTGACCCACTTCCCCACCCCCCACCATGACCCACTCTTATTGCTTTCCCGCCATCCGTTTTCCGCACAATAACAAAAAGAAGAAGAAAAAACAGTATCGCACTGACTTAAACCTCAACTTACACCTCAACTATTTATTTGTTGACCCGATCAGACTCCTTGGCTTGCCAGCCATTCTGAAGCTCCTTCTGGGATGTTAAAAAAAACAAGTTTTATATTATGTATCACCCGCAACTTGGAGGGGAATAAAAGTGAGAATTTAATTTTTGCTTCAAAGAGTCTTTTTTTACCCGCCACATAACTGGCTCTGGCTGTTTGCGTTTCCCTCGCATAGGCTGGAAATATTGTGACTTTGTTACCATTTATCATTGACCTAGATGCTCTCACTCTTGAGTTCCTAATTATATAATCTCTATCCTGTGAATTTAAGCATTTTGCTAAGATGGTTCTGGGGGTAGCACCTGGAACGTGTTTCCGAGAGGGGACTCTGTGAGCCCTTTCCACCACAAAATTTGCAGAAAGGCCTTCCAGACCAAAAGTATCCCTCAACCATTTCTGAATGGATCCCATGGAGACACTTTCCCCGCTCTCTTTGGATAACCAACTATTCTCAAATTAGCTCTCCTAGACCGGTTCTGAAGATCGATTATTTTTTCTTTTGTTCTGACATTTTCCTCCATTACTCTTTTAATGTCCTCCTGTATGCCTTTTACCTCTTCTACATATTTTTCTCTACCATTTCTTCCTCAATGAATTGAGGTGACCCTTTATAATAGTGGTATCTGCTGTAACATTAACCAGCTCATTTTTAAGTTCTGCTATGGATTCTTTAGTCTCCTGGGCTGTAGCTAGGATTTGGGCTAATATTCCCTCCATATTTGCAGCACCTTCTCACACTATCTCAGTGTAAGACATTGTGATTGGGCCTCTTCTTTATTATTTTGTCCGGTTTTAGATTGCGAGGCTTTCCACATTTTGTCTAATCCGGTCAATTTTCTCTCTGGTATTTTAGGGACCATAATTTCAGTTTTGTTTGTTAATGTAGCAAGGAATGTCCCCTCAGGAAGGCTGTAATAATCTGGATATGTTTGTACCTCCGCTATGCCACACTATGGTTTATCCCCTGGAACTAACGTTTGTGGCAAAATTGATCCCCTCAGAAAGGCTGTAATGATCTAATAATACAAGACACAGTTCACATTTACTCCTCCACTATGCCAAACTATGATTAGTCTCCTACAAGCAAGATTCTATTACTATAGCAAAAATTGTTCCCTCAGGATAATCTAATAATAAAAGACAAAAATTCACATTTACTCCATCACTTTGCCAGACTGTGATTATTCTCCTGTTAGCAGCGTTTTATTAATATAGCAAATACTATCCTCTCAGGAAAGCAGAATTTTGTTAATATAGCATAGATTGTCCCCTCAGGAAGGCTGTAGTAATGTGGTAATACAAGTCACAGTTCACATTTACTCCTCCACTATGCCGGACTATAATGCATCTCCTGGAAGCAGCGTATTGTTAGTATGGCAGAGATTGGCCCTCAGGAAGGTTGTAGTAATCTGGTAATACAAGTCACCGTTCACATTTACTCCTCCACTATACCGGACTATACTTTGACTCCTGGAAGCAGGAGATTGTCCCCTCAGGAAGGCTATAGTAATCTGGTCATACAAGTCCGAGTTCACATTTACTCCTCCATTGTGCCAGACTATGATTCAAATTTTTACAGATCTGCCATTGGCATATTAGAAAACCCATTTCCGGACAAGAAAGAAGTAATAAAACGTCACTTTTATTTAATCAAATAAAATGATATCTTTTACTTGCTCAGGGGGTTGTGTATTAAAAACTGAGTCTAGTCTGCTGCACTGTATACGGTGTTAGAGAAATATCCCCATCTCTGATGTGATGTGTGTCCAAATCATTGTATAGTACGAGCTGCTCGGTGAAGCACTCAGACCCTCTTGTGTTTGAGCATTCCCCTTTATTTAGGTAGCAGAGAGAGTTTTTATAGGTTCTTGAGACAAAGGAACTTACTGAGCATGCATCACATTCCAATAGCCTTGAACAGAATATATCAGTGTAAAATTATCTGTGTGCGTGGGGGATGGTACTAAGCATAGGGCCACTGTAAAAGACATGGTGTGTGAACACAATAGAAAATGGATTCTATTCCCTCACAATTCCTCCCTTTTGTGAATAATTTCAGGTACTGCTCAGGTGGTACATTGACATGTGCTAATAACACATCCAGGACTTATCTGACCACTTCACCTGCTTCCCTCCTGAGCATCCTGAACATTACATCACAACACAATTCATGTAAATCCATTGTAAAGGGTAGAATCTCTGCATCCTATTGGTGTATATCCTTATACATGTCACCCTACCAACCCCTGAGTACTATTAGACATAGTACAGCGCACACACTGTCACAGCTTTCTTTTGCATAGCCCATGAAAGACATCTTTCCCCAGTGATGCTGCAAGTGGTAAGAGTAACAATGTCCATAGCAGCATCAAGATACACAGATTCATGTTCCGCAGTTTCTGGGTCCTGCGCCCTTCTTCAGCTGTCGCAGTCTCATTGTAGTTTCTACACATTGATGTGTCACAGGTATTTGGGATGACCCTTCAAAAGACTCTTCAGGTTAGTCACATCAGGACCATCTCATCACCTGGGTGCAGGTCCTCTGCTCTAAATACTTTATCAGGTTCTGGAACTAAAACAGATACTTGGTTATGCACCTAAGAAAAATGTATCTGCAGGTTTTGGACATCCCACCAGTTCTCTATGACACCTCTGGACAACCTTAGGGAAGTATATGTTCATCCATGGGGCAATTCTAAAATCAACCTCAGTAGGTAAAAAGCCTTTTAATCCCTAGAGCTCTCATCAACTATATTACTGCCCCAATAGGGATTATTACTTTAGTCTCTAGAATAAGTGGAATAACATATTCCTCAATCCCTGGCTGTGGTCTTTACAGTTGCTTTAGTTACAGGATAGGGTTCAGATTACCCAGAAAAGAGGTCCACACACACATAAGCACATGTTCGTAGCTACTTACCTTTTGTAGCCAATCTGCAACCTCTGGAAGGGGTAAAGCGGCTTCGGAGTGTATTTATGAGGGTTTTCACTACTCTCCCTACATTGTACTAAGCACATATAAACATACTTGTGTAAATGGACAGTAGCAAAAGGGAATCTAAGTGATACTCAATACTTATCCACCACGGAGCATATAGAGTCTTAGACTAGTCCCTCACCCTGTGGGTGCACTGAACCATCATAGGGTAGGGAGTATAGATAATCCTACTAGGACAGTGAGGGTCACGGACTGTACTGATCCAGGCTCCTTTTCCCTAGGCTTTCTAGTAACCAGTGGTCACTTCATGTGTTATAGCTTTATAGGTTTTACCTTCTATTATGGACCTTTATTGTAACACTAAGGCCTCTATCAGCTATTTCAAAGTCTCATAGTTGTTGATAAACTTACTATATGAGGTTAGGAATCATAAGGAATCCCAAAAGACTCACATTCTTACCCTCTGCCACTTTACACCCCTCCATCAGTGCCCTCACCTCCGCCTCCTGTACAGACAGGTAGGTTAGGAGTGGTTCTGTTGCTGTTACCTCATGTTGTGTGATCACTGCACATCTGATGTAGAATTAACCCCATTCCTGGTTTCTAAAGCCATCTACAAAATACTCAAAATGCAGATTAATGATATATTCAGTTTTGACATATTAAAAGGTAACTGGTTCATTAATTATTAAGATAATAGAAAATTTTAAATACAACCCGTCTACCTCATGTCTCCCCCCTTTGAATCTAGCAAAAGCAGTGGAGCTGGTTTCAATGTAATACATCATAAAGAGGGCACTTTATAACCAAGGTTTCTACTCATGAAGAGGTGAAATAGTAACAGGATAGTCCAAAACTACTACAGAAGCTTTATATACACAGGCAGCAGTAGGATACAAAACCAAGAAGGGTCCAGGTTGTCATGTTACACGCGATCAGCAGAGCATCAGGCCTGTTTCCTCTCCTCTGAGGTGCTTGGCTTAAACTTAAACTTAAACAATAGAAAATGAGCAATATATTCCAGAAAAACACAGTTTTGGGACCAATGCCGATGTATCAATGCTGTATAATAGGAGACACACAGAATACAAATTCCTTAGACATTATTACAAACTATACAGTCATGCTGGGGGCACACACTGGGGGCACATACTGGGGGCACATACTGGGGGCAAATACTGGGGGCATATACTGGGGGACAGTGTTACTGAGCAGAAGCATCACTAGAGCCAGTGACGTAGGAGGCTTCTAGGGGTGTTATAGCTTCTGCCTAAAAAGCTCCTAATAATTATCTCAGTCATAGCTGCTGAATAAGAGTAATAGTATAGGATCATGGGAAGGTTTTACTCCTGGTTAAAACATTACAATTACAGAAGTTGCAGCGAATCAAACCCAAAATCTGCTTAGGGCCGTCAAGGTTATCAGTCCTCAGTAATGAACACACATTCTCATTGTTCCTTTCATGCATCTTAACATTCCATCACTTGTCCCCTCCCCCTCCTGTGTTCTATGAGTCCTAGACAAAGGGAGGGGCAGCCCCCTCCTTCTCCCTGTGGTGTCTGTAGTACTACGTGTCCCAGCATACCAGGATAACAAAGGAGGAATCTAACACACCATTGTAACATCTAAGTTCACTCCATCATCCTACACAGATTGCTAAAACTTTTGACCACACCCTTCAAACTTTAGGTTTATTATTAAAGTTTTACACTACATGTCTGATGTTATTAAACATACATCACAAGATTTCTCAGGTCCAAGCCTGCAATGCACAATGTCCACGATTGTGAAATACCATTAGCACTACACATGATATGGAGAAAACACATATTTATATCTTTGCCATAATCTACAGGACTGTATACTGGAATAAACTCATAGAACACCTACAGTATATGGCAAGGGTCCTCTCAGGGACTGCACAAACAGGGACTGCAATTGGGACTGCACAAACGTCCAAGAGTTCTCCCCACAGAAGTCCAAGATCCGTAACAAATGTTACTACCCGGGTTTTTGGACTTTGAAGTTCTGAGAGGTGACTCTTAGATAAGCAGGTACAGTCTCCCACATTTATTCCCTGGGTACTATATCTTAGTTGTCCTCTAAAGTTATAGCAATAGCCAAATACAGCTAAATACAGCTGAGAGGGCTGTGGGTGCAAATCAAAAGATCTTTAGGCAATACATCATTCCCCATACCACTGGTCTACTAAAGTATATCAAGTTGAGATGCCCCTACAGGAGATACATCTGAAGACTACGTCTTTGTTCTTTGTTGGGAGCCCGCACTTTTTCTAATCTAGTCATGACCGGATATATTCCAGTGTGGGGGTTGGGTGTAGGTGCCACACTGTACATGTCTCCCTCCAGTCTGGGCTTTTGTTTCCATACACTCTGCAATTTATCCACCATTTTAGGGTGGAGGTAGAACTTTTCCGGAATTTTGTCTTTGTCTTTTGTCTGTCCAACGTTTTTGTCCGTCATCGTCTTAACTCTCATATAACACACAATTTTCTATGGCTGTTTCTTTATAACCTCCTCTGGTCACTTCCTCTGTAACTTTCTTCTATCCACTTGCAATTTCCATCATATCATTATCATGCAACCAGCCTTTTGTTCTTTTAAGAACCTTTCCATTTACTAACATCCAAACAACCATCTCTTGATATACTTGCCCTTTTCAACATTCTCTGACATCCTTTTACAGCCTCTTTTCCCTCTCTCTTTCAAGATCTGTACTGCTGGTTTCCCTCTGAATTGCCTCTCATCCTACCTAGCAATTGTTCCATAATTTTCTATATATATCACTAGTGCCGGCACACACTCGCAGTCTCTCTTCCTTAGGGCAGTTTTAACCACTTTTATTTTATTTTTATTCTTTTCTAAACTTTTGCCCTTCAAGTTAACACCTCGATCGGAACTCGCTCCAACCACGGGTGTTAAACAGGGATATCAGCTGTAAAATCCTGCTCAAACCCCATTTTCCAGAGGAAGGTAAAGTGTAGAGCGGTCTATGACATACTATTACTGCATCGATTGAAATCTGCTGCGCTCCATGCAGTAATAGTATGTCCTAGAGCAGCAACAGGTAAAAAAAACATTACTGTCTCTCTTCAGAATTTAAAGAAGTAGCCCAATTGGCTAAAAATATATTGAATATTGCCCACCTCATAGCGCCATATTCTAAAGTATATATCGGAGTGCTCCTTGACTGGGCCCTTGTCGATCCATCCTTCTTATAAGGACCGGTAGTTGATCTAGACATTTCCTCGACTAATGAAAGCACAATTTACATGTTGTCCCATTCCTAGGGCTTCTCTAGATGTACAATAACACAGAGAAATTCCTAAAGACTTGCTATCAGATGTTACTGCACTCCAGGTTTCCTTTGTATTATAGGCAACATTTTGCAGCAAAGTCTAACAATTCTTGCATTAATCCCTGTCCTGACTGGTGATTCTAATAATTTTGTTGTTTATTTGGTGAGAGCAATTTTTACAAATTTGACATGTACAAAACCAAAATTACAGCATAAAGAATTTTATTTAACCCCATAACGCCAAAATTTCTTAAAGCAGACATACGTCCTATTTTATTTTTAATTCTGATTCAAATTATATATTTTTAAAAAATTAATACAAATGTACTTTCATGGTAAAAATGTGCCCCAAACAGTAATATGTTTTACACCTCCTATATGTAATAGATAAACATGTGTATAGTTCATATATAGGGGCTCATTTATTAAGGGTCAGCGAACCGCATTTTCGTCGGGTTTCCTGACGATTTCCGTTTTGCACCGCATTAAACAGGGGTTTTTGGTGCACGAGATCGGATTTTGGTGCAATCGCACGACTTTCGTGCATTGCAAATCGGGGGGCATGGACGTCGGATAACCTGACGGATTCGGACTACGCGAGGGATTTAAAATTCAAATTGTCTCGCAAGACACGCACTTACAAGCACCAGGAAGAAGAAGGTGAACTCCGGGGACCTCAGCGGGGAAGTGACACATGCAGGATATCGGGCGCACGAGCTACGTGAAACGCGCCGGACTTCATCTTCGTCACACCGTCCGGATCGGGGATTGTGACAGGCCTGGGTAAGTTAATGTGCCTCATAGTGTTGAGTAGAACTAAATGGCAAAGTTTGAGTCCTCATTAAACATTGGATCGGCAGCCGCAATATCAAAGCTGAACGACCGAGAGGAGACAAAGGCTAGGGAGAGGCTGCTGAATCAGACATGGTCAGTCAGATAGGCATGGACTTAGTAAAATGAATGATTTCCCTTTACAGAGCAGTTCAGTAAGTTGCGAGCTGCTATGGTAAGGGACAGGTGAAACTCAGAAATAATTGCCCTTTTAAGGGTACTCTGCAGCTTAAGTCTTAGTAATATTCAAATTTACAGCATTGTACAGTGTTATATTATTGTAAGTCTTACTATGCATCATACAGTGTTATCTTACCCTACCAGTATTAGTAATATCGGTATCATATATTACTATAACACTGTACCAGTCTAAATTCAATTTGCATGGAACTTTTTACTCTATCAATGTATTTCTTAATTTCAGTGTCCATGTTCACTGGATCAATTTATATCTAATGTGCATAACCAGTGTCAGTATTAATCATATCTATATTCTCATTTGGGCACGACAGAACTAGAGGGAGGATGCTACTGGAGAGAGGGTCAGTCAAATATAATTACCTTTTCATGCTCATTAATGCACTATGACTACATAGAGAGCTGTAGCTTAGCTCAGTACATCATGGAGCCAATGCAGATTTAGCCCTGTGGTTTTTTTTCACCGTTTAAAATTGTATTGATATGGGAAATGTTATTTAGTAACTAATTTGGTTGGTAAAACTATTTTTCTGAAATGGAATAATTTAGAATTTTGGAAATGGCAAATTTTTCTACAATTTCGTCAAATTTGTTTTTTTTTATAAATAAAGATGAAATTTATCAATCAAAAATTTTAAAATCACTTTGGTATGGTAAAGTGTTCAAAAGTCATACACAAAACATCTCCTCGGCGATCAGGGGTTGATATCCTCTGGAGCGTATCGGCTGGTCTTGGTGATGTCATCTGTGTCTGACCAGTCCGACCAGGAGAGGACTGCATACCGCCTGTGGAAGTCCGTACAAAACGAGTGATAGCAGCGGCAGGTGAGTTTGTACCCGGACCAGGCTGCCGGCGTCCTCCTCGTGGCATGGCAACTCCACGGGCTCTCAGGGTGTAGCGCTACCCCGGCGACCTCCACTTGAGCTGCTGCAGAGTTTACTCACAACGGGATCCCAGACGATCAGCTGATGGAGGTTTCGTTCGGTGGAGCATGGGACGCCGAGCCTCGCTTCAGCTCACGTCATGTTCCGGTCCCGCCCCCGGTATGAGGGTGTCTTTGGCTGCCAGGGGTGACCAGAAGGAACGGAGTGGCTCCCCAGGTGAAGGCAGAGGACAGAATGTGTCTCTTGGAGACCTGAAGGAGATGCTGTCGGCCCTTCCGACCAAAAATGATCTGGAAACACAGATAACCAGACTGGAGGAAAGATGCCTTCGTGAATTGGAGGAGGTAAGAGCCGCTGTGGCTATAAACTCAGAAGCAATTAGCCATCTCCAACATCAGTATATTGAACGTGGTAGAGAACATGCTGAGACTCACGCCTTAGTACAAATGCATTCAAATATCATAAAAGATTTGGCATTGCAACTTGATGACCTCGAGAATCGGGGTAGGAGGAAAAACATTAAGATCAGGGGTTTGCCTGAATCAGTAACGGGAGAACGGCTGAAGGAGGTTGCAATTGCCATTTTTAATATTGCTCTGGGAGAGCCAGAAAACACACCTATCGAGATAGACCATATCCATCGGGTGGCCTATAAATACAATAGAGGCTCGGACAATGCGGTACGGGATGTCCTGTGCCGTTTTCATTATTTCCAACAAAAGGAGAATATCCTTAGAAAGGCGTGGGAGAAAGGCTCCATTTCAATAGAAAATGCTCAAGTGTTCTTACTGTCGGACATCTCTAAACGCTCTCTTGTAAAAAGAAAGATGCTGGGCCCATTGTTGCAAAGGGCGAAAGATGTAGGTGCAACGTATAAGTGGGGATACCCTTTGTGTGTCACCTTACGTAGGGATGGTTTGAGCTATATTGTATATGCACCGTCTGATCTGAGTGGAGCATTCAGATTCCTGGGGATTGAACCCATAGAGATCCCAGACTGGACCGTATATCCTCTACCTAGCCCCAATACAATGAGATCGGGGGGCCAGATACAGCGCTCAGAAACTCAACTTCTAATAAGAAGAGATACAACAAATAACTCGGAAACAAACCAGTGGTTGGCTCCTGGATTACCTAGGACTGCTTAACTATTTGATTGTAAAAGGGAATATATATTATGATATCTGTTGGGGAATTGTAAAGCTACCTAGGACTGTTTAATTACCTGACTGTAATTAGGAATATATTGTGATATCTGTTGGAGAAGTGCAAAGAGGAGGGGTTGTTTATTTATTTATATATTTGTTTATTTAGTTATTTGGTTATCTCTTTTTTTTCTCTCCCTCCCTTATCTCCTCCTTCTTTCACTTCCTATCAGTAAAATATGTTCCTGTAAAATTATATCTGTTGGGAAACAGGAGAGTGGCCTTTTCCCTTTCCCTGGAGGACTGACTCAATCTCTGTCCCCCAACAGTATATATAGTACGTAAGAATATATAACTTGGGAGTAATATGAAGGTGTACTTTGGGAGGGAGGGGAGGGAGGGGGGGGGGGAGACAAAGACAAATATATCAAACAAAAACAAAATAAAAACACCAGGTTGGGGGGAAGTGTAAAGAGGGAATGTAGTACTGAACTGCGTTATTATGCCTTGGATAAATTATGATATGAATTTCATATGGGTGGGTGACATGGGGGAAGTGGGAGGGAGTGGGGGAAGTGGGAGGGAGTGGGGGAGGGGAAGGAGGGGGGGTGGGGGATGGAGGGGGGGACGAGGGGAAGGGGAAGGAAGAGGGGAGGGGGGAAAAGGGTTAAGTAACACATGGAAGGTTTTCCTTTTTTTCACTGGGTTTTTTCTTAGGAGGTGTAATGAAGAAATTAACTAATGCACTATGGAACTGTGATTGTGCACACATATTGCAAGATGTACTTTTTTTTTATATGACGACTATTTATGCACAGAAAAATGATAAGGAGGTGTAATAATGAAATGATCTATAAGAGATGATGGTGTTTATGATTTTTGCACATTTATCTTATTCACGAAATATGTATTAATTATAGAGCTATATAATGAATGAAGAAAAATGGGAATTATCTATTTGTACCACTTTGACGGGATGGAAAGTGGTAGAGTGGGGAGATTTAGAGGGGTAAAATAAGGGAAGAGACTAGGGGAATTATACACAGGATAAATAGAGGGCTAGTAAGGATTTATAAAAATTAAAAGTAAAATATTACCTGTTCATTATTGCCTATCCCCCCCACCATTAACTGCATTATGTAATATAAACTGTGAATTGCACTTGTATACTCTGTTTGATTGATATTTACATGTATAACAATGAGGGAGTGTGTTGACGAAACAGGAAGAAATTTGTTATATTGGATATTTGTTTTTCTTTTCCTTTTTTTTTTTTTTTCTTTCTTTTCCCTCCTCCTCTTTGCCCTGTTATAATATAAACTAATTAGAGTTATATATCCACTGTGAGCAATATTTTAGGGGGGATCTTGGATGAATCCGTGGAATAATAAATAGAGGGAGGTTAGAGTTTGTGAGGAGAATGGGACCAAAACCTAGCTTCGGCCACGGAAATTTGGAACTGCCCAAAAAGAATACACCTCTCTAGTAGGTAGGTGAGATAGAGTACCCACGGATAGGGACTCTACTAGAGCACCTTTAGGTGCTACCTACCTGCTTTAGGTCAGCTGAGGCTAAGAGAGGTAATAAAGGGGGGGTGGTAGGGTTGGGGTGGGTGTGAGTGGGCCCTTTTTTTTTTTCTCTCTTCTTTCTTTCTCTCTTTCTCTCCCCTCCCTCTTTCTCCTCCTTTCCCCCTCTCCCATCTTGCTGATTCCATCTTTATTTGACGGATCACATCTACCTTTATATTGAATAGGGGGCGACAGTGGAAATGGACCAGCTAAATTTGGTCTCTCTAAATGCAAAGGGATTGAACGTGCCAGAGAAAAGAGTGTCATTATTGCGTCTACTTAAAAAACAAAAGGCTTCTATAGCATTTATACAAGAAACACATTTTCGGACAGATCAAATCCCCAGGCTCCTCGACAGGAACTATCCATTTGTGTACCATAGCTCCTCTTCAGATTCTAAAACAAAAGGGACCTCGATCATCTTTGCTAGAAATATTCCATGGGATTTATTGGATAGTAAGGTGGACGAGGAGGGGCGGTATATATTTGTTAAAGGCAAAATTGCCTCAGTTCTATATACATTAGGATCTATCTATCTACCAAATAGTGGCCAAGCTAAGGCCCTTGAAGGGATCCTCCGAGAAATAGAAGAATTTGCTGAAGGAACACTCATTTTGGGGGGTGATATGAATCTGACCCTAGATCCATACTTAGACACATCTAGTGGCAAATCATCAATTTCGCAGGGAATAATAAGATCAGCACAAAAGACTCTACACGCATTTCAGTTGATGGATACATGGAGACTACTCCATCCGAATGAGAAAGACTATACTTTCTTCTCACATGCTCATAACGTATACTCCAGAATTGATTATATTTTTATGTCTCATGGTGCTGTAACACATCTTAGAGATGCAAAAATTTTTCCAATTTCTTTTTCAGACCATGCTTTGATTTGTGCCTCTCTGGCCTTTCCCCCTCCCCATGCGAGGAGTTGGAATTGGAAATTAAACGAGAGCCTATTAGATGACAACTCAATAATTGAGGAACTCTCAGTTAAAATCAATAATTTTTTTGAACAAAATGATACCCCAGATATCTCCAAACAGTGGCTATGGGAGGCTCATAAAAATCACATTAGGGGTATGCTGGTAGAAATGGGATCAAGAATCAAAAAGAAAAATAATGCCCAAGTAGAAGACTTATTAAAACAAATTCGACAGATAGAGAGAATACATGAAAGCTCAACTCAACAGAAGTTGGGAACGCAATTATGCCAACTCAGAGAACAATATAAAACATTGACGCTTTATAAAGCAAAGTCAACACTTCAGAAGTGTCGTCGACACTTCTATGAATTTGGAAATAAGCCAGGAAAGACCCTAGCGAGAGCTCTGAGAGAACAAAGGAATAGGACATATATCCCAAAAATTGTAAATAACCAAATTAATCGGTCACCCTACCTTCACAAATTTTGGAAGTTTTTTGTAAATATTATTCCGATCTGTATAATATTGGGGATAGGGAAGATAGTGGGGCCCTAAAAATGGAGATACAAAAATATCTTGAGGAATCAGGGACGCCTAAGATTCCATCGGAGGCAATTGAGAAATTAGACAGACCTATAACAGCACAAGAACTGCAGGAAGCCATTTCGACAACATCATCTGGAAAAGCTCCGGGCCCAGATCGGTTTACAATAAAATATTATAAAACCTTCTTAGTACAGCTTCAGATCAGATTTCTAGAGACATTTAATACGATACAATTGAATGAGTCACTGCCATCTGGGCTCTTGAGAGCGCATATTTCTGTGTTACACAAGGAGGGTAAGGACCCAAATTTCTGTGCAAATTATAGACCTATTTCGCTCTTGAATGCTGATCTGAAGCTGTTTTCGAAGATTCTGGCATCTCGCCTTTTGCCATACTTAGCAAAAATAGTGCACAGAGACCAAATTGGGTTTATGCCCACTAGGGAATCAAGAGACGGGACAATCAGGGCGATCAATGTGATCCATGAGATTCAGAGAGGGGACATCCCTGCGGTTCTCTTATCTGCTGATGCAGAGAAAGCATTTGACAGAATTCGATGGGACTTCATCAAAGGCTCTTTGAGCTATATTGGGCTAGGCGTGGGAATGCAATCATGGATTGGAGCCTTATATGGAAATCCAACTGCTGCAGTCAAAATAAATGGTGTGACATCTAATTACTTTACTATATCAAATGGAACTAGACAGGGATGTCCCCTCTCTCCTCTTATCTTTGCTCTGGTTATGGAACCCCTCCTGTGTACTATTAGGGCGAATGTAGACATAGAAGGCATTAAAATTGGGAAGAGACATCACAAAGTGGCCGCTTATGCGGATGATCTTTTATTCTTTATTGCTAAACCAATGGTATCACTACCTAATCTAATGAAGGATTTGGAAAATTACTCAAAGTTGTCATTATATAAGATTAATCTGAATAAATCAGAAATATTGAATATCTCCATCCCTGGGGGTGTGGCATCTATTTTGAAGGAGAAATTTCCTTTTAAATGGAAAACAGAGGAGATCAGATATCTTGGAATAGCCCTTACAGCTGACTTAAATAGGTTATTTAGAAACAATTTTATACCTTTATTAGATCAGGTGAAAAGAGATCTGGATAAATGGGGCAAAGGGACCTTCTCCTGGTTAGGTAGATGCTCTATAATAAAAATGAACTTACTCCCAAGAATTCTATACTTATTACAGGCAATACCAATTACCATCCCTAAGTCATTTTTCACCAAGATAACTGCCTGTATTTTTGAATTTGTTTGGAGATGGAAAAAGGCGAGAGTATCAAGGGAGATTTTATATCGAGCAAAACACAAAGGAGGTTTGGGTATCCCGGACATATTTAGATATTATATAGCCACACACCTCTCAAGAGTAATAGATTGGCATAGGCATAAAGATCTGAAACTATGGGTAGAAATAGAAGAAAGTGTATCTCCAAGTTCCCTCAGAAGTGCCCCATGGATCCCACTTCCTTCCCTATCTGACTTTAAACATCCAACTATATCTCCTACCCTAAGGATATGCAATAAATTTCTACAGGGGAGTCCTTTATCTCCTTTACCATCAGCATTATATTCTATTCTAAATAACCCAAATTTTGAACCGGGAAGGGTAGACCAAGTATTTAAAGAATGGGCATGTCATGGGAGGGTATACGCCAGAGACTATATAAGAGAGAACAATTGGTGGTCTCTTGAAGATCTGACCTTGCAGGATAGCCCTAGTTACCTGGGATATTGGAGAGTTATCCAATTACAGCACTTTTTGAAATCTTTGCCACCAGCTGTTTCCTTCTGTCGAGGTTTAACAGCATTTGAGGAAAGATGCATGGGCGAAGGTCATATCTCCCACTCCCTCTCAAACATTTACACCCAATTGAGAGATGGAGAAACCAGAGAGAGACCAAATTTCATTGAGAGTTGGGAAAGAGATCTTAATCTCAATATAACAGAACAGCAAGAAAAACAGATCTATAGTATGGTACACTGTTCCTCAATAGCCTCTAACATCCAGGAGTTAGGGTATAAAATATTAACAAGATGGTACAGAGTCCCAGCAGTATTAAATAAAATGCATCCATCTGTTTCATCAATATGCTGGAGATGTGAGAGGGAGAGAGGTACCCTGATCCATGTGTTCTGGGAATGCCCGAGCATACGTCCATTTTGGGAACAGGTTGGGCGAGTACTGAGACAGCTGGAGGATAGAGAAATAGAACTAGACCGTCCACTTTGCCTACTTCACTTATCCAAAACTCCGTTAGAGAGATACAGATCCTCAATTGTGGGGCCCCTGATCAATGCAGCGAGGGCATGCATAACATCAAATTGGAAGGATACAAATACCCCCTCATATAAAGAATGGATACATAGAGTCGAAGAGATTAGGAGAATGGAGGAGTTAACAGCATATATGAAAGGTAAACATGCAAACCATCAGAAGATCTGGAACAGATGGATTGAGTTTCAGTCTTCGGTAGATTACAAAAGATTGCTGGAAGAATAATACTTCCAAGCTAGGGGAGAGACTGACCGTTATGGGACATAGATGGGATGGATGGGGATGGATGGGAGGGGGGGGGGATTCTTTGCTTGCTTGCTCTTTCCCTTTTTTTTTTTTTTTCTTTTTTCTTTCTTTCTTTTTTCTTGGAAGGATATGATGGGAGGGTGGGAAGGGGGTATTGTCCGTATATATGAATTATATCTGTGATTTTGTAGCATATGTGGATATGATGGGAGGGTGGGAAGGGGGTATTGTCCGTATATATGAATTATATCTGTGATTTTGTAGCATATGTGGATATGATGGGAGGGTGGGAAGGGGGTTTCGTTCTTACATATGAATTGTGTTTGTGATTTTGTAGCATATGTATATATTTGAAAATACTTAAATAAAGAATTGGAAAAAAAAAGTCATACACAAAAAAATCACGGATCAAGCTTTTCTTAAAGGATAAGACCGCCTTTATTCCTCTTTGTATGGCATCCAACAGCAAATAGGTGTACAGGACTTAAAAGTCATAACCTTATAAAGCGACAGATGTCAAATTACAAAATATGGGGAATGCTGGGAAGGGCATTTCCTACGCTGCCTGAGGGGCCTGGCTGTTTAGTGGTGTAAAAGCTGCTGACAGGGACCCTTACATTCCATAAGCAGGATAAAATATCTTACATTTTATTAACATATTTAGCATTAACACATCATTTTCTGGCTACACATTCAAAATATATTCAAAATCATTCTTGTAAATATTCCTGTGTTATAATGTATTTAAATTATTGTTTTAAACCTCTTTCCAGCATTCGTATTGATGTTTATAGAAGCATCTTGTCCTTCATCTTTGCTGTGGAGGAGATTAATAGGGATCCTGACCTCCTCCCTAACATCACTCTGGGATATCATATACTGGACACTTGTGGAGAGGAAATCAAAGCTGCAAAATCTTTCTATCAAATCCTGTCCGGGAGAAGAAATGAGGTTCCTAATTATTCCTGCAGGTCTCGTGGTGAGGTGGCCGCCTATGTGGTTAATAATAACTTTAACACAATACAAGCCGTTCTTCCATTATCTGATCTGTATAAGTACACGCAGGTAAGTGACACCTATGTAGTGTCATAGAATTCTCTTCAGGTGAAGATGTGGCATAACACATCAATGGCAACCTACAAGCAGGGCCACAATTAGGATTTTTGGGGCCCCTGACTGGCAAATGTTGCGGGTCACGCACCACGTGTACATAAGCTTTCTGTCTTATAATTATAATTAGTAATGGGTGGTAAAGGGATTGTTGTCTTCCCAAGTTCTTGGATGATCCAATATTTAGTGCAAAAACAGTATGATGACTAAGCTTCCTTCTTAGAAACTATGAAACAAATAAACATAGAACATGGAGACAGTTCTACAACCAATCTTACTCCATATATACATTACAAGAATCAAGATTACTATATAGATACAGGACTACAACCAAAATTACTATATAGATACAGGACTGCAACCAAGATTGCTATAAAGATACAGGACTACAACCAAAATTACTATATAGATACAGGACTACAACCAAGATTACTATATAAATACAGGACTAGAACCAAGATTACTATATAGATACAGAACTAGAACCAAGATTACTATATAGATACAGAACTGGAACCAAGATTACTATATAGATACAGAACTAGAACCAAGATTACTATATAGATACAGAACTAGAACCAAGATTACTATATAGATACAGAACTAGAACCAAGATTACTATATAGATACAGGACTAGAACCAAGATTACTATATAGATACAGAACTAGAACCAAGATTACTATAAAGATACAGGACTACAACCAAGATTACTATGTAGATACAAGACTACAACCAAGATTACTATATAGATACAGGACTAGAACCAAGATTACTATATAGATACAGAACTAGAACCAAGATTACTATATAGATACAGGACTACAACCAAGATTACTATATAGATACGGGACTAGAACCAAGATTACTATATATATACAGGATTACAACCAAGATTACTTTATATATACAGGACTACAATCAAGATTACTATATAGATACAGGACTACAACCAAGATTACTATATAGATACAGGACTTCAACCAAGATTACTATATAGATACAGTACTTCAACCAAGATTACTACATAGATACAGGACTATAGCCAAAATTACTATATAGATACAGGACTACAACCAAGATTACTACATAGATACAGGACTACAACCAAGATTACTATATAAATACAGGACTACAACCAAGATTACTATATAGATACAGGACTACAACCAAGATTACTATGTAGATACAGGACTACAACCAAGATTACTACATAGAGGAGGTACTAAAATCAATGTTAATGCAGAGATGCATTGCCAGAGCCAAGATTTCTATGTAGAGACAGGACTAGAACAAATGTTACTGCATAAATAAAGGACCAGAACTAAAAATTATTACAAAGAGACCAAAACCAAGATATGAGGTACTGTATCAGAATCAAGATAGCTGCATAGATTCAGGACCAGAACCAAGCTTACTACATAGAAATGGTACCATAGCCAAGCCTAATATATACAAGTTATGGGAAAAAATTAAAAATTCCTGGTGCCGCCAAGAAATTGTGCTTTGGTGTCCCTTTGCAATCTCCAAGCCACGTTGTTGCTGGCCACTTGCATAAAACATCCCTTCACACACAAGAAGTGGAACCATATGATAGCATCTCTGGGTATCTCTTCGTAAAGACATTTAGGCCTGGGCCGCCTACTGACTAGGTCAATGATTGGCTCTCACAGAGGTGTTTAAGGAAGAAGAGTTGTAATAATAGCTGTGAAGGTTTGAGCTCAGATGAGAAGCAATTTCCGGAATTTCATGGAATTTCCCATTCTTCCTTCTATTCTTGTCCTCTAAATTGCCCTTTTTTAAATAGAAAACACTTCTAATTTAAGATGGAAATGAGAATCAATCAGCTCTTTATGAGAGCTGGTGATTTCACCCATTTTTGACTACTGCTGTCTACTCTACCTCCCAATTCCTGCAAAGAGCCACCTATTTATGAGCAAGGTGGGCAAAGTGGAGAGTTTCAGAGCTAGCATCATCTCCTTGATAAAGTCCTCAGGCTGTCCTGATGAAGGTATGGGAAGTAAGAGTTCTCCTTACGGAGACTAACAATTAAGGACGCCATGGAGGCGTATTTAGTCTTATAACCATTGATGCTCCACTAGGGTGATTCTGGGAAAATATGCAATGTTTTCCTGGATGGGATAAGGAAAACCAATTCACAAGCCTCTCATTTAGCCAAACCAGTTTTCTACACTGTACAGAGGAGACCCGATCAGGTGGAAACGGTGCTGTCTACAGTTGGGAGTCTGCTCCTTCTGGAATTGATATACTGGTTTGGTTTTGATGCGCATCATATCTTAAGGCCTCCTGTAGGTCATGCTTGATGTCAAGGGACCTGCCTTACAACGAGCTAAAAGAGGCGTGGTTTTCCTTATTCCATCCTGGAAAACTAAACATAGTCTAAAAAATAACAAATAAAAAGTAAAGCTCATCTACATCTTCCTACATAATGTATAGAAGTCTGATAGCAACAGACACAAAATTAAAAAGCATACATAGCAGTTCATGCCCTGCTCACTACAGGCAATGATGGGGACCTCGTCAACCTTCCTTCCTGTAACAGGAGATACTCTTACAAGAAGTCTACGATTCCCCAACTTTATAAGCTGCATGTAGCATGCTGTGGAGAAATGCACTATGATTTCAAGAAAATGTTTATCTGAATCAATATGCAAATAAGCTGTCAAAAGACCTGAAACAGCACTCCAACAGTTGGTGCATCGAAAGTGTTCCTACCCCATAGTTATCATCTAGAGATGAGCGAGCACTAAAATGCTCGGGTACTCCTTATTCAAGTCGAACTTTTTCCGATGCTCGAGTGCTCGTTTTAAATAACGAACCCCATTGAAGTCAATGGGAGACTCGAGCATTTTTCAAGGGGGCCAAGGCTCTGCACAGGGAAGCTTGGCCAAACACCTGGAAATCTCAGAAAATGATGGAAACACCATGGAAATGGACAGGAAACAGCAGGGTCAGCATGCATGGGTGCGTCTGAAGCTGCCTAATCACAATATTATGCCAAAATTATGGGCAACAGCATGGCGATGACCGAGTGAGGCTAGATAGCATCTAAAACACCTGATAATTACTCCCCCAAGGACATATTTTGCCTTTGGATTATTAGCCCCCAGGTGCATAACCTTACATTTATCCACATTAAACCTCATTTGGCAAGTGGATGACCAAACATTCAGTTTGTCCGAGTCATCCTGCAGCCTATGAACATCCTCCATTGACTGTATTGCACTACACAGCTTGTACTACTACCCCCATCCTCCATAGACTGTATTACACTACAAAGCTTGCACTAATCCCCTTATCCTCCATAGACTGTATTACACTACACAGTTTGGTGTCATCTGCAAAAATAGACACAGTGCTATTAATTCCTACCTCTATATCATTAATAAATATATTAAATAGTAGTGGGCCAAGCACAGTGGTGAGGTACACCACTCATAACTGGTGACCATTCTGAGTAGGTCATTGACCACAACTCTCTGGATACGATCCTTCAGCCAGTTCTCAATCCAATTGCAAATGATTTCTGCCGAACCAATAGCCCTAATTTTACCCATTAGGCGTCTATGAGGGACAGTGTCAAATGCCTTTGCAAAGTCCAAGAACACAATATCCACAGCTGCTCCTCCATCCAGGCACCTGCTCACCTCTTCATAGAAGCAGATAAGGTTAGTTTGACAACTTCTATTCTTAGTAAACCCATGCTGGCTGTCACTTATTATTCTATTTGATGTCACATACTCCAGTATATAGTCTTTTACTAACCCTTCCAATACTTTCCCCACAATGGAAGTTAAGCTTACAGGTAGAGATGAGCGAGCACTAAAATGCTCGGGTACTCGTTATTCGAGACGAACTTTTCCCGATGCTCGAGTGCTCGTCTCGAATAACGAGCCCCATTGAAGTCAATGGGAGACTCGAGCATTTTTCAAGGGGACCAAGGCTCTGCACAGGGAAGCTTGGCCAAACACCTGGGAACCTCAGAAAAGGATGGAAACACCACGGAAATGGGCAGGAAACAGCAGGGGCAGCATGTATGGATGCCTCTGAGGCTGCTTAATCGCACCATTATGCCAAAATTATGGGCAACAGCATGGCCATGACAGAGTGACAGAATGAAGCTAGATAGCATCTAAAACATCCAATAATTGACCCTGACACTATAGGGGACGGCATGCAGAGGCAGCGGCAGCAGGCTAGAGAGTGTCATGGCGACATACCCTAAATGGACTCAGGCTTCAAACCAATGGGTGGCAGAGAGGAACCAAAGGAGGTGAACAAGAAGCGCTCAAATAATATCGGTACATGATGAAAGTTTGCCAGTATATTTTGTGGATTACACAGCAGGATGGCGACAAAGTTAACATGGAAGCCATGAAAACAACCCAAAATTCTGCCTGACACAGCTCGTTTGATAAGGGGACCATGTATGGAGGCAGTGATCTAGTAGTAGATTAAAGGTGCTGCAGTTAAAACTATGTTAGTTGGATCTTGGAATGGAGCTGGCGCTCCGCTTCCAGGCGAGCTTTCGCCAATCCAAGCCCCTGTCTCTAGGCTACTCCCCAAACAGCACTTCTAAGAACCTTTTGTATAAGATCAAGTGTAGTAGCGTTCTTATAAGTTTGGGATATGGCGGGTGAGGGGAATGTAAACAGATGCGCAAGAAGCGCTGAAATAATATTGGTAAATGATAAAAGTTTGCCAGTATATTTTGTGGATTACACAGCAGGGTGGCGACATAGTTAACAAGTTTGATGTGGAATGCCCTGTAATAGCTCTTGGGCGGTGTGCCTTTTATCGCCTAGGCTCAGCAGTTTCAGCACCGCCTGCTGTCGCTTAGCGACGGCACTGCTGCTGTGCCTAGAGCTACCGACTGATGGCGCCATGGCCACGGATGGTAATTCGGTGGAGGAGGAGGTGGAGGAGGGGTGGGAGGAGGAGGAGGTATAGTAGGCCTTTGAGACCTGGACCGAGGTAGGCCCCGCAATCCTCTGCGTCGGCAGTATATGACCAGCCCCAGGGTCAGACTCGGTCCCAGCCTGCACCAAGTTAAGTGTAGTAGCGTTCTTATAAGTTTGGGATATGGCGGGTGAGGGGAATGTAAACAGATGCGCAAGAATCGCTGAAATAATATCCCTAAATGGTAAAAGTTTGCCAGTATATTTTGTGGATAACACAGCAGGCTGGCGACAAAGTTAACAACTTTGATGTGGAATCCATGAAAACAACCCAAATTTCTGCCTGACACACCTCGTTTGATAAGGGGACGATGTATGGAGGCAGCTATATGGACGACTTTTGGCGGTAGCAATGGAGACAACGTGTGGAGGCTGCTATGGAGACAATTTAATTTGGATAGTGCCTGTATGTGGCAGTCCAAAAAAGTTTTCAAACCAGAGGAGCAGGTAGGTGGCCCTCCAGAAAAATGAAATAGATTGAGTGCCTGTATGTGGCAGTCCAAAAAAGTTTTCAAACCAGAGGAGCAGGTAGGTGGCCCTCCAGAAAAATGGAATAGATTGAGTGCCTGTATGTGGCAGTCCAAAAAAGTTTTCAAACCAGAGGAGCAGGTAGGTGGCCCTCCAGAAAAATGAAATAGATTGAGTGCCTGTATGTGGCAGTCCAAAAAAGTTTTCAAACCAGAGGAGCAGGTAGGTGGCCCTCCAGAAAAATTGAATAGATTGAGTGTATGTGGCACTCCCAAAAATTGTTTAAAACAGAGGACCGGGTAGGTGGCCCTCCAGAAAAATTAAATGCATAAAGTACTATAGCTAGAGCCAGTGGGCCCTGTCAAAAAAAAAGCCAGTTTCCTCTGCTTTAGTGTACAAAGAGGAGGAGAAGGATGAAAATGAGGAGGAGGAGGAGTGCATAAATTATTCAGGTTGAGCTTCCTTCACCTGGTGGAGATTGGAAATTATGAGAAATCCAGGCTTTATTCATCTTAATAAGCGTCAGCCTGTCAGCGCTGTCAGTCGACAGGCGTGTACGCTTATCGGTGATGATGCCACCAGCTGCACTGAAAACCCGCTCGGACAAGACGCTAGCGGCAGGGCAGGCAAGAACCTCCAAGGCGTACAGCGCCAGTTCGTGCCACATGTCCAGCTTTGAAACCCAGTAGTTGTAGGGAGCTGTGTGATCATTTAGGCCGATGGTATGGTCAGCTACGTACTCCCTCACCATCTTTCTGTAAAGATCAGCCCTACTCTGCCGAGACTGGGGACAGGTGACAGTGTCATGCTGGGGTGACATAAAGCTGGCAAAAGCCTTGTAAAGCGTACCCTTGCCAGTGCTGGACAAGCTGCCTGCTCGCCTACTCTCCCTCGCTACTTGTCCCGCAGAACTACGCACTCTGCCGCTAGCGCTGTCAGAAGGGAAATACTGTTTCAGCTTGTGCACCAGGGCCTGCTGGTATTCATGCATTCTCACACTCCTTTCCTCTCCAGGGATGAGAGTGGAAAGATTTTGCTTGTACCGTGGGTCCAGGAGAGTAAATACCCAGTAATCTGTGCTGGAATAAATTCTTTGAACGCGAGGGTCACGGGATAGGCAGCCTAGCATGAAATCTGCCATATGCGCAAGAGTCCCAACTCTCAAGAATTCACTCCCCTCACTGGCCTGACTGTCCATCTCCTCCTCCTCCAACTCCTCCAACTCCTCTTCTTCTGCGCATACACGCTGAACAGTGAAGGTCTGAGCAATGCTCCCCTCTTGTGTCTCGCCAACATTCTCCTCCTCTTCCTCCTCATCCTCCTCCACCTCCTCCGATATGCGCTGAGAAACAGACCTGAGGGTGCTTTGGCTATCAACAAGGGAATCTTCTTCCCCCGTCTCTTGTGACGAGCGCAAAGCTTCCGACTTCATGCTGATCAGAGAGTTTTTCAACAGGCCAAGCAGCGGGATGGTGAGGCTGATGATGGCGGCATCGCCACTGACCATCTTTGTTGACTCCTCAAAGTTACTCAGCACCTGACAGATATCAGACATCCACGTCCACTCCTCATTGTAGACTTGAGGAAGCTGACTGACCTGACTACCAGTTCTGGTGGAAGTTTACATCCGGCAGTCTACAATCGCTCTGCGCTGCTGGTAAACTCTGGATAACATGGTTAATGTTGAATTCCACCTCGTGGGCACGTCGCACAACAGTCGGTGAGCGGGCAGTTGGAGGCGGCGCTGCGCTGCCCTGAGAGTGGCAGCATCTGTGCTGGACTTCCTGAAATGCGCACAGATGCGGCGCACCTTCGTGAGCAAATCAGACAGATTGGGGTATGTCTTGAGGAAACGCTGAACTATCAGATTTAACACATGGGCCAGGCATGGCACATGTGTCAGTCTGCCGAGTTGCAGAGCCGCCACCAGGTTACGGCCGTTGTCACACACAACCATGCCTGGCTTCAGGTTCAGCGGTGCCAGCCACAGATCGGTCTGCGCCGTGATGCCCTGTAATAGTTCTTGGGCGGTGTGCCTTTTATCGCCTAGGCTCAGCAGTTTGAGCACCGCCTGCTGTCGCTTAGCGACGGCACTGCTGCTGTGCCTAGAGCTACCGACTGATGGCGCCATGCCCACGGATGGTCGTTCGGAGGAGGAGGTGGAGGAGGGGTGGGAGGAGGAGGAGGCATAGTAGGCCTGAAACACCTGGACCGAGGTAGGCCCCGCAATCCTCGGCGTCGGCAGTATATGACCAGCCGCAGGGTCAGACTCGGTCCCAGCCTCCACCAAGTTAACCCAATGTGCCGTCAGCGATATATAGTGGCCCTGCCCGGCAGCACTCGTCCACGTGTCCGTGGTCAGGTGGACCTTGTCAGAAACGGCGTTGGTCAGGGCACGGATTATGTTGTCTGACACGTGCTGGTGCAGGGCTGGGACGGCACATCGGGAAAAGTAGTGGCGGCTGGGGACCGAATACCGAGGGGCGGCCGCCGCCATGAGGCTGCGAAAGGCCTCGGTCTCTACTAGCCTATAGAGCAGCATCTCCAGGCTTAGCAATCTTGAGATGTGCACATTAAGGGCTTGGGCGTGCGGGTGGGTTGCACTATATTTGCGTTTCCGCTCCAGCGTCTGGGGTATGGAGAGCTGAACGCTGGTGGATGCTGTGGAGGATCGTGGAGGCGACGATGGGGTTTTTGTGGCAGGGTCCTGGGCAGGGGGCTGACTATCAGCTGACACAGGGGAAGGAGCAGTGGTGTGCACGGCCGGAGGTGAACGCGCTTGTTGCCACTGAGTGGGGTGTTTAGCATTCATATGCCTGCGCATACTGGTGGTAGTTAAGCTATTAGTGGTGGAACCCCTGCTGATCCTGGTTTGGCAAATTTGGCACACCACAGTCCGTCGGTCATCCGGTGTTTCCTTAAAGAACCTCCAGACTTCTGAAAATCTAGCCCTCGCCGCAGGAGCCCTCGCCACGGGAGCTTCACTAGTTGACACATTTGGCGCTGATGCACCAGCTCTGGCCCTGCCTCTCCGTCTGGCCCCACCACTGCCTCTTCCAACCTGTTCTGGTCGAGGACTCTCCTCCGTCTCAGAAGCACTGTGTTCACCCGGCCTCTCAACCCAGCTTGGGTCTGTCACCTCATCATCCTCCGATCCCTCAGTCTGCTCCCCCCTCGGACTTCCTGCCCTGACAACAACTTCCCCACTGTCTGACAACCGTGTCTCATCATCGTCGGACACCTCTTTACACACTTCTTCCACTACGTCAAGAAGGTCATCATCACCCACAGACTGCGACTGGTGGAAAACCTGGGCATCGGAAAATTGCTCAGCAGCAGCAGGACAAGTGGTTTGTGACTGTGGGAAGGGTCCAGAAAACAGTTCCTCAGAGTATGCCGGTTCAAATGGCAAATTTTGCTGGGAGGGGGCAGACTGGGGGGGAGAAGGGTTAAGGTGCAGGAGCTGGAGGAGTGCCGATTTCGGTGACATGGGTGGACTGCGTGGAAGACTGACTGGTGGACAAATTGCTCGAAGCATTGTCGGCAATCCACGACATCACCTGTTCGCACTGTTCTGGCCTCAACAGTGCTCTACCACGAGTCCCAGTAACTTCAGACATGAACCTAGGGAGTGTAGCTCTGCGGCGTTCCCCTGCTCCTTCATCATCAGCAGGTGGTGTCTCACCCCGCCCAGGACCACGGCCTCTGACCCCTGCAGTAGTTGGACGCCCACGTCCCCGACCTCTTCCTCTACCCCTAGCCCTCGGGTTAAACATTTTGAAAATGAGAGTTATAACTTTAATTTTTTTTTTAACGTTTTTTTGTGTTTTTTTTTTTTTTTGTGTGTTTTTTAGTTTTTAAAACCAAACGATGCTATCCTATTGCTATGGCTATTTTCTAGCCAAGTATGAAAGCACACTGCTATGCCAGATGAGATGACGCTGAGTTATGAAAAAAATAAACGTAAAATAAAAAAGGAAATGCAGACTGTGCCTAATTGAAATACAACCCCGGGCCCTAATAAATTTTCCCACTTCGGTCTTTGCGATGGATATGTGCGTCACTAAGCGCAAAACACAGTGGTCGCAAGTCTCACTCCAAATTGCTCACAATTTGCTAGTAGATGCACTGCAACAACTACAGCCACCAGCAGATCAACCAGAAATCAAATATATGTAACGCTATTGTAGACGTAAGTAAGCCTTTTGGATTCTCCTATGGCTATTTTCTAGCCAAGTATGAAAGCACACTACTATGCCAGATGAGATGACGCTGAGTTATGAAAAAAATAAACGTAAAATAAAAAAGGAAATGGCAGACTGTGCCTAATTGAAATACAACCCCGGGCCCTAATAAATTTTCCCACTTCGGTCTTTGCGATGGATATGTGCGTCACTAAGCGCAAAACACAGTGGTCGCAAGTCTCACTCCAAATTGCTCACAATTTGCTAGTAGATGCACTGCAACAACTACAGCCACCAGCAGATCAACCAGAAATCAAATATATGTAACGCTATTGTAGACGTAAGTAAGCCGTTTGGATTCTCCTATGGCTATTTTCTAGCCAAGTATGAAAGCACACTACTATGCCAGATGAGATGACGCTGAGTTATGAAAAAATAAATGTAAAATAAAAAGAAACTGCCAGACTCTGCCTAATTGAAATCCAACCCCTAATAAATTTTCCCACTTTGGTGTTTGAGGTGGATATGTGTGTCACTAAGAGCTAAACACAATGGTAGCAAGTCCCCCTGCTAATTCCTCACAATATGGTACTAGCTGCACTACTAGTGCCAGCAAGCCCAGCCACAAGCAAATAAAAAAAAAAGTATAACGTTATTGTAGCCCTAAGAAGGGCTGTTGGGTTGTTGTAGAATCACTCCTGCCTAACAGTAAGCTAATAGAACACCCTAACGCTTTCCCTGACCAGCAGCAGCTCTCTCCCTAGCGGCATCCAGACAGAGAATGATCCGAGCAGCGCGGGCAGCGGCTAGTCTTTCCCAGGGTCACCTGATCTGGCCAGCCAACCACTGCTATCGACGTGTAAGGGTACCACGTCATGCTGGGTGGAGTGCAGAGTCTCCTGGCTTGTGATTGGCTCTGTTTCTGGCCGCCAAAAAGCAAAACGGCGGGAGCTGCCATTTTCTCGAGCAGGCGAAATACTCGTCCGAGCAACGAGCAGTTTCGAGTACGCTAATGCTCGAACGAGCATCAAGCTCGGACGAGTATGTTCGCTCATCTCTAATTGCTAGCTTTTGCGATTATTTTCCCCGATCCGTCACCTTCACGCCAGTGGGGCGTGAAGGGGGGCGCGGCCGGCCGAGTGGAGGTCGCGGCCGGACAGGAGTGGGCTGGCGCGGGGACAGTATCGAGCTCGCTGCTGCCGGCGACTTTTCCTAGGATTTTTAGGATTTTTTGGGATTTTTTAGGATAAACGCTGCGCTGCTGGCAGCCCGATACATCAAGAGGCAGAAGCCTCTTGATGTATCTGGCTGCGAATTTGCAGCGGCGGGACGATCATCCACTTGTGCACGAGCTCCAGCGTATGATAAATATCCCCCAGAGACACTGTTTTCTCATGAAGTTAGTTAAAAAATTTGGATGAAATCTTTGGTGTTTAGTTATGAAAAATGGAAATTTGGCAAAAATTTTGAAAAGTTCTTTATTTTCAAAGTTCTAAATTCTCTACTTTTGAAGCAGATAGTCAAAGCAGCCAAATTAATTCATAACATACCGTATATACTCGAGTATAAGCCGACCCAAGTATAAGCCGAGGCCCCTAATTTTAACACAAAAAAACCTGGTAAAACCTATATTTTTTTAACTCGAGTATAAGCCAAGTTTGGGTTTTCAGCACATTTTTTTGTGCTGAAAAACTAGGCTTATACTCGAGTATATATGGTACATTTCCAAAATGTCTGCTTTGTGTTGGCATGGCTTTGTAAGATGCCACATATTTTTTTTCTAGAATGTTGGGAAAATCACTTGCTCAACTTTTAAATGACTGTAATAGGGCTACATAATAGCAAGACTAGCAAATGACCCCATAACGGAAGCTATTCACCTCAACATATGAAAAAGCACTTTAAAGAAGTTTGTTAACCCCTTAGGTGTTTTATAGGGGTTAAAACAAAATGGAGGTGCGGTCTACAAATTGTAATATTTTTTGACAATACATTCATTTTGGGTGGAAAATTAAACAATGGATTAAATGAATGTTTATTTTAGCATTTTTATTTTTTTATTTATTTTAATGTTTTAAACTTTACTTTTATAACTTTTTTTAATCTATACAACTGCTCAGACAGTTGGCAGGCAGACTCGGAAGGGATCTGACTTCCAGGACATCGGGAAGCCAAAAGTTATAACCACATAAAGCAACACATGTCTGTTTACGAAAAATGGGGCTGAACCTTAAGCTATAATCTGGCTGCGTCCTAAAGTGGTTAAAGCTCTTTATAACATCCAGATGTTGAATATTAGTAGGAGTGGGAGTTCAAGTCACATTGAAGAGTGTCCAGAAAGTGTCTAGTGTCTAGATAGTCTGGTCTCTGGTAGGAATTGTGGACAGGAGAGTGACAGGTAAAATATTTGACACCAGGATGGAGAGGGTCCCATACATCACATAAGTGAAGATCATTAAGGGCTGATTTAAAAAAGAAATGTAATTTTTTTTTCAAATGAGAAGGGGAGGAGACTACTGATCAGATCACCCCCTACACTAAGTAAATCTTCAGAAAATTTGTAAATAAAGAAGCGTGCGTAGACGCCAAAGCACATGATTGTAGTTAGGGGCATGCAGGTAAGTAATCATGACAGTTACATTAGTAATAGTCCCTTTAACAAAGATAAATTTCCCTGCTGGGTCTACCCCAGACACTATAACATGGAAAGGAACAATCCTGTGGATGGCAGTGGAAGACCCTCATAGAGGGTGAGGCTGGTACCAGTTGTTACATTTGTTCCCTTTCAAGTTGGGGATTGGATCATGGCAGAAAACGGTCTCTGTAGAAAAGCATCTTGCACTCTGTCATGGTAGAAAAGTCTTACTAACTGGATACGTTTTTAGGGATGTTCACGCCCTTTCTTTCAGGGTTGTAAATTTAAGGGATCTCCACAATCAATTTGTTGTTCAGCTTAAGAACATTACACATAAAATAGTTTACATGAGCGTCTGAAGAAAAAATGTTTAGAGGAGAGATAAGTAATAACTTGAGGAATACAAGTGGTGAGAGGTCGGTGCTTATCTCTCAAGATATTATAGCAAAATGCAGTGGATGAGTGGAAGAGTTACAGTCACTCAGAATGGGTGCAGTCTTTAACCCCTTAAGGACGGAGGGTTTTTAGGCTCATTTCTCGCTCTCCAACTTCAAAAATCCATAACTTTTTCATTTTTCCGTGTACAGACCTGTGTGAGGGCTTATTTTGTGCGTAACAAATTTTACTTTCCCGTAATGTTATTTATTTTAACATGCCGTGTACTGCGAAGCTGAAAAAAAATTCCAAATGTGGAAAAATTGAAAAAAAAAACGCACGTGCGTCAGGTTCTTGTGGGCTCAGTTTTTACGACTTTCACTCTTCGCTCCAAATAACACGCCTACTTTATTCTTTGGTTCGGTGCGATCACGGTGATACCAAATTTATATAGGTTTTATTGTGTTTTAATACATTTTCAAAAATTAAACGAATGTGTACAAAAAAGAAAAAAAATTTTTTGCCATCTTCTGACGCTAATAACTTTTTCATACTTTGGCGCACGGAAATGTGTGAGGGGTCATTTTTTGCCAAATGAGCCGACGTTTTCATTGCTACCATTTTGAGGTCTGTGCGACATTTTGATCATTTTTTATTTCATTTTTTATGTTATATAAAAAGGTGTAAAAGTCGCATTTCGGACATTTGGGCGCCATTTCCCGCCTTGGAGGTCACCGCCGGCCATAACCGTTTTTATATTTTGATAGATCGGGCATTTTGGGACGCGGCGATACCTAATATGTTTGTGATTTTTACTGTTTATTATGTTTTATATCAGTTCTAGGGAAAGGGGGGTGATTTGAATTTTTAATATTTTATTAATTTTTTTTATTTTTTAAACTTTTTTTTTTCTTTTTTTTTCCACTATCTTTTAGACCATCTAGGGTACATTAACCCTAGATGGTCAGATCGCTGCTACCATATACTGCAATACTTCTGTATTGCAATATATGGCATTTTTGCAGCACATTCATTACAATGAGCCACTGGCTCATTGTAACGAATCTGCAGCTGCCAGATAGCCTCGTGTCAAAAGAAGACACGAGGCTACCATGGCAACCGATCGCCGCCCCCCGATGACGTTCGGGGGCGTGGTGATCGAAAAAAAGATGGCGGTGCCCGCGCGCCGCTGTCTTTTAAATGCCGCCGGCGACTTTGCCGGCGGCAACGGGGGGGTTAATAGCCGCGATCGGTGCTAGCACCGACCGCGGTTATTAGCGGTGGGGGTTTTATGCATTTTGCAAAAAACCCCACCTTTGTATGAAGAGGACTCAGCCCGTGAGCCCTCTTCATACATCCCTTATACCTCTGCGCCGTAGAGCTACGGCGCAGAGCGTTAAGGGGTTAAAATAATTCTTGGGGATCTTCTTTTAATATACGGCATTTAAAACTCCTATAACATTGAAGTGGCCTCCAAAATAATTGATTCTGAAACTTCCTTGAAAATTGCTCTTCACTTCATAAGCCTCACACTTAAAAAAAAAGAATAATGCCAACCTACAGCAGACACGTGGTAAATGTTAGATATGAACCAATCTGGTTGACTATCTGTCTTATGAGCATAATGGGGCACATTCACTTACCCGTCCGGAGGAGTTCACTGAAAGTGCATTGTCCGACGATAATGCACTCTGTCGCGATTCACTAGGATTGTGCGCCCGATATCCAGCATGTGTCGCTTCCCCGCTCAGGTCCGAAGGAGTTCACCACCTTCTTCATGGTGCATGTAAGTGCTTGATCTTGCGAAACAATTTGAAATTTAAATCCTGCACTTAGTCCGAATCATTTGGATCGTTAGGCAGCTCTACCCCCGATTTCTGTCGCATGGAAGCCAGCGCCAAAATCCAATCACGTGCAACACAATCCCCTGTTAAATACCTTTCACAGCCGTGTAAAACCCAAAAATGTTGGAAAGTCCAACGAAAGTGCGTCCGATGTGTAGAATTCTGAAATCACAAATCTTTCTACATTTTCACAAAATTTTTTCATAAATAAATGTGTATCAACCAAAATTTAACACTTACACGATGTACAAAAAGTCACAAAAAACATAATGTTAAAATTGCCTGGGTAAGTTAAAGTGTCTTAAATTACTAGGACACTTCATCGGTTTGGTAAGGGGAGGATGTTGTACTTACAATGCACACTGAGAGTCCAGACAATTTTGTTGACGAAAAGACCTGGAAATGTATATAAAACATTGACTATGAGCGGCGATCAGTCCTCCTATAATGACATCTCCCTCCTTGTAATACTCATATTCTATCGCCGGGTTGACCCCAGGCATAGAGCATCCTGTGTTATCACTTCCATCAGATATTACAGGTAGCACAAAGATAAGCAAGTAATAGACAATAAGAAGAGGAGAGCAGCTCATGTCTAGGTCTTCTCCTCCAGCACAGCGTCCCCCGGCTCTGCAGATCCTCAGCACAGGAGAGGCACAGGCCGTCACTCTGCAGCCGCTTATATACACAACCGGGGACAGATTTACACTCAGGATCAGCTGCAAAATGTCTAGAGATAATTTCATCCATTTATGACTGAGCTTTTTTAATTTTCCACATGTTCAAAAGTGTTGCCATGATAAAAATAAATATTCCTCATGGGATACATAAAAAAAAAAATTTGACATTATAGTGTAATTACATGGTCCACTGTAATAATATGAATGAGGGCCTTGCTCACAAGAACTTACAATCTATGAGGATGAATGGGGGACACATATGGTGACAGTGCTAGTACAAAGCAATGGTCCACTAATTCTTTATAAGCCATAGGTATAAATAATACTGCACGAGCCAGTCACAACCCATAATCTATATGTACAGACTCCAAGGTTCATGGGTCCACAGAGTAACCTTTATGTTTAATATGTCTTTATTGGGAGAGATAGATGCCTAGCAAACGAATGACTGGGAGCATTAAAAAGGAAGAACCCTAACATTCTCAGCAGAGGACCAATGCAGAAATCTATTAGCAGCCTGTTCTGGGTCACGAAAAATAGAAGATAGAGGACCCAATTTGGTAGGGAGGATCAAGATGCAGGCATTTGTCCTATAGCTTAAAAAAAAAGGTTTTGATAGTGGACAGTCCTGAGCCTGCTTGGCCTGTTGGAGGAAAGAATACAAGGTACATTACAAACTTCAGAAGCCAGAAGTGACACTTTGATTCCAACCCATTGTTCTGAGTTGCCATGGTTTGGTCTGACGGTTGGTCTGAAGAAAACAACTCCATTGCTGAGCAGATCACAGACATACATACTGAGTTGAAAAGACAATTGTCTTTCAACCTCCAAGACCAAATTCTAGAGAGAAGATTATCAAGGTGCAACATTAGAATGACCGGGGCATGGTCAGACCAAGCCAACAGAGCAAAATCTGCAAGAGCCCTCAAGACTCTTAGACAAACTCTAAGCTGATCATGATTGGGATGATACCAATTAGCAACAGTCAGGATCTTACCACAGACTTTGAGCGTGAGAAATATAAAGCATTCCAATGGTTCTATTCGGGTGTCCAGTCATTCATGGGATAATGATCAGTGGATGACGACAGAGATAACCATTAGACTTTGCATTGTGGCTATAAAGTGACGTTGGAGAAATACCTGTCCAGTAGAGATGAGCGAACATACTCGTCCAAGCTTGATGCTCGTTCGAGCATTAGCGTACTCGAAACTGCTCGTTGCTCGGACGAATACTTCGCCCGCTCGAGAAAATGGCATCTCCCGCCATTGTGATTTTTGGCGGCCAGAAACAGAGCCAATCACAAGCCAGGAGACTCTGCACTCCACCCAGCATGACGTGGTACCCTTACACGTCGATAGCAGTGGTTGGCTGGCCAGATCAGGTGACCCTGGAATAGACTAGCCCCTGCCCGCGCTGCTTGCATCATTCTCTGTCTGGATGCCGCTAGGGAGAGAGCTGCTGCTGGTCAGGGAAAGCGTTAGCCTGTTCTATTAGAATAGTGTTAGGCAGGAGTGATTCTACAAGAACCCAATAGCCCTTCTTAGGGCTACAATAACGTTTTATTTTACTTTTTTTTGGTTTGCCTGTGGCTGGACTTGCTGCCATTAGTAGTGCAGCTAGTACCATATTGTGAGGAATTTGCTGGGAGACTTGCGCCCGTTGTGTTTAGCTCTTAGTAACACACATATCCACCTCAAACACCGAAGTGGGACAATTTATTAGGGGTTTGATTAGAATTAGGCAGAGTCTGCTGATTTATTTTTTTTTACGTTTATTTCTTTTTATAACTCAAAGTCATCTGGCAAAGCAGTGTGCTTTCAGTGTAGGCTAGAAAATAGCCATAGGAGAACCCCAACGGCTTACTTAGGCCTACAATAGCGTTATATTTTCCTTTTTTTTGTTTGCTTGTGGCTGGGCTTGCTGGCATTAGTAGTGCAGCTAGATTTATTTTTTTTTACGTTTATTTCTTTTTATAACTCAAAGTCATCAGGCACAGCACAAAATCCAGTTGTGTGCTGTCAGTGTAGGTTAGAAACTAGCCATAGCAATAGGATAGCATCGTTTTGTTTAAAAAAAAAACAAAAAAAAAATTTAAGTTTACACTTTAATTTTGAAAATGTTTAACCTGAGGGCTAGGGGTAGAGGACGAGGGCGGGGACGTGGGCGCCCAACTACTGCAGGGTTCAGAGGCCGTGGTCCTGGGCGGGATGAGACACCACCTGCTGATGAGGGAGCAGGGGAACGCCGCAGAGCTACACTCCCTAGGTTCATCATGTCTCAAGTTACTGGGACTCGTGGTAGAGCACTGTTGAGGCCAGAACAGTGTGAAGAGGTGATGTCGTGGATTGCGGACAATGCTTCTAGCCATTTGTCCACCAGTCAGTCTTCCACGCAGTCCACCCATGTCAGCACTCCTCCAGCTCCTCCACCTCAGCCTCCTTCCCTCCCAGCAAAATTTGGCATTTGAACCGGCATACTCTGAGGAACTGTTTTCTGGACCCTTCCCACAGTCACAAACCACTTGTCCGGTTGCTGCTGAGCTATTTTCCGATGCCCAGGTTTTCCACCGGTCGCAGTTTGTGGGTGATGATGACATTATTGACGTAGTGGAAGAAGTGTGTAAAGAGGTGTCGGACGATGAGGAGACACGGTTGTCAGACAGTGGTGAAGTTGTTGTCAGGGCAGGAAGTCCGAGGGGGGAGCAGACTGAGGGATCGGAGGATGATCAGGTGAAAGACCCAAGCTGGGTTCATAGGCCGGGTGAACACAGTGCTTCCGAGACGGAGGCGAGTCCTAGAGCAGAACAGGTTGGAAGAGGCAGTGGTGGGGCCAGACGGAGAGGCAGGGCCAGAGCTGGTGCATCAGCGCCAAATGTTGCCCGTAGTCAAGCTCCCGTGGCGAGGGCTAGATTTTCAGAAGTCTGGAGGTTCTTAAAGAAACACTGTGGTGTGCAACCTGTGCCAAACCAGGATCAGCAGGGGTTCCACCACTACTAGCTTAACTACCACCAGTATGCGCAGGCATATGAATGCTAAACACCCCACTCAATGGCACCAAGCCCGTTCACCTCCAGCCGGGCACACCACTGCTCCTTCCCCTGTGTCATCTGCTAGTCAGCCCCCTGCCCAGGACCCCGGCCCAAACACCTCCCGTGCGAAAACCCCATCTTCGCCTCCACGATCCTCCACAGCATCCACCAGCGTTCAGCTCTCCATACCCCAGACGCTCGAGCGCAAAAGGAAGTATAGCGCAACCCACCCACACGCCCAAGCCCTCAACGTCCACATCTCCAAGTTGCTTAGCCTGGAGATGGTGCCCTATAGGCTGGTAGAGACCGAGGCCTTTCGAAACCTCATGGCGGCGGCCGCCCCTCGGTATTCAGTCCCCAGCCGCCACTACTTTTCCCGATGTGCCGTCCCAGCCCTGCACAAGCACGTGTCAGAGAACATCATCCGTGCCCTGACCAACGCCGTTTCTGACAAGGTCCACCTGACCACGGACACGAGTGCTGCCGGGCAGGGCCACTATATATCGCTGTTGGCACATTGGGTTAACTTGGTGGAGGCTGGGACCGAGTCTGACCATGGGGCTGGTCATATACTGCCGACGCTGAGGATTGCGGGGCCTACCTCGGTCCAGATCTCAAAGACCTACTATGCCTCCTTCTCCTCCCACCCCTCCTCCACCTCCTCCTCCGAATTACCATCCGTGGGCATGGCGCCATCAGTCGGTAGCTCTAGGCACAGCAGCAGTGCCGTCGCTAAGCGACAGCAGGCGGTGCTCAAGCTGCTGAGCCTAGGCGATAAAAGGCACACCGCCCAAGAGCTATTACAGGGCATCACGGCGCAGACTGATCTGTGGCTGGCACCGCTGAACCTGAAGCCAGGCATGGTTGTGTGTGACAACGGCCGTAACCTGGTGGTGGCTCTGCAACTCGGCAGACTGACACATGTGCCATGCCTGGCCCATGTGTTAAATCTCATAGTTCAGCGTTTCCTCAAGACATACCCCAATCTGTCTGATTTGCTCACGAAGGTGCGCCGCATCTGTGCGCATTTCAGGAAGTCCAGCACAGATGCTGCCACTCTCAGGGCAGCGCAGCGCTGCCTCCAACTGCCCGCTCACCGAATGTTGTGCAACGTGTCCACGAGGTGAAATTCAACATTAACCATGTTATCCAGAGTTTACCAGCAGCGCAGAGCGATTGTAGACTGCCAGATGTCAACTTCCACCAGAACTGCTAGTCAGGTCAGTCAGCTTCCTCAAGTCTACAATGAGGATGTCTGATATCTGTCAGGTGCTGAGTAACTTTGAGGAGTCAACACAGATGGTCAGTGGCGATGCCGCCATCATCAGCCTCACCATCCCGCTGCTTGGCCTGTTAAAAATCTCTCTGGTCAGCATGAAGTCAGAAGCTTTGCGCTCGTCACAAGAGACGGGGGAAGAAGATTCCCTTGTTGATAGCCAAAGCACCCTTAGGTCTGTTTCTCAGCGCATATCGGAGGAGGTGGAGGAGGATGAGGAGGAAGAGGAGGAGAATGTTGGCGAGACAGAAGAGGGGACCATTGTTCAGTCCTTCACTGTTCAGCGTGTATGGGCAGAAGAAGAGGAGTTGGAGGAGTTGGAGGAGGAGGAAATGGGCAGTCAGGCCAGTGAGGGGAGTAAATTCTTGCGCGTTGGTACTCTGGCGCATATGGCAGATTTCATGCTAGGCTGCCTATCCCGTGACCCTCGCGTTCAAAGAATTTATTCCAGCACCGATTACTGGGTATTCACTCTCCTGGACCCACGGTACAAGCAAAATCTTTCCACTCTCATCCCTGGAGAGGAAAGGAGTGTGAGAATGCATGAATACCAGTAGGCCCTGGTGCACAAGCTGAAACATTATTTCCCTTCTGACAGCGCTAGCGGCTGAGGGCGTACTTCTGCGGGACAAGTAGCGAGGGAGAGTAGGCGAGCAGGCAGCTTGTCCAGCACTGGCAGGGGTACGCTTTACAAGGCCTTTGCCAGTTTTATGTCACCCCAGCAAGACACTGTCACCTGTCCCCAGTTTCGGCAGAGTGATCTTTACAGAAAGATGGTGAGGGAGTACGTAGCTGACCATACCATCGTCCTAAATGATCACACAGCTCCCTACAACTACTGGGTTTCAAAGCTGGACATGTGGTATGAACTGGCGCTGTACGCCTTGGAGGTTCTTGCCTGCCCTGCCGCTAGCGTCTTGTCCGAGCGGGTTTTCAGTGCAGCTGGTGGCATCATCACCGATAAGCGTACACGCCTGTCGACTGACAGTGCTGACAGGCTGACGCTTATCAAGATGAATAAAGCCTGGATTTCTCATAATTTCCATTCTCCACCAGGTGAAAGAAGCTCAACCTTAATAATGTATGCACTCCTCCTCATTTTCCTCCTTCTCCTCCTCTTTGTACACTAAAGCAGAGGAAACTGGCTATTTTTTGCCAGGGCCAACTGGCTATAGCTATAGTAGTCTATGTATTTAATTTTTCTGGAGGGCCACCTACCCGGTCCTCTAGTTTTAAAACTTTTTTGGACTGCCACATACAGGCATTTAATTTATTTATTTTTTCTGGAGGACCACCTACCTGCTCCTCTGGTTTGAAAACTTTTTTGGACTGCCACATACAGGCACTCAATTTATTTAATTTTTCTGGAGGACCACCTACCTGCTCCTCTGGTTTGAAAACTTTTTTGGACTGCCACATACAGGCACTATCCAAATTAAATTGTCTCCATAGCAGCCTCCACACGTCGTCTTTTTAGCTGCCTCCGCACGTTGTCTTTATTGCTACCTCCACACGTCATCGCCATAGCTGCCTCCAGAAGTCGTCCATATAGCTGCCTCCATACATGGTCTCCTTATCAAACGAACTGTGTCAGGCAGAATTTTGGGTTGTTTTCATGGCTTCCACATCAAACTTGTTAACTTTGTCGCCACCCTGCTGTGTAATCCACAAAATATACTGGCAAACTTTTATCATTTACTGATATTATTTCAGCGCTTCTTGCTCATCTGTTTACATTCCCCTCACCCGCCATAACCCAAACTTATAAGAACGCTACTACACTTGATCTTATACAAAAGGTTCTTAGAAGTGCTGTTTGGGGAGTAGCCTAGAGACAGGGGCTTGGATTGGCGAAAGCTCGCCTGGCAGCGGAGCGCCAGCTCCATCCCAAGATCCAACTAACATAGTTTTAACTGCAGCACCTTTAATCTACTACTAGTTCACTGCCTCCATACATGGTCCCTGTTAGGGATTTTTTATGCAGGGCCCCAACAGCCCTCTTGACTTTTGTAAGGTGAGTCCTAATTAACCCATGGTTGTCCTGGTACCAGGAACTTTAACACAAACTAAGACATGTCAATCTCTCTCTTAGTGTATGAAAAGATCTTCTACCCTTTAATAATCAAAATGCATAATATATAACAGACAGAAGAATCATCAAAGGGGCGTGAATAGTATACTCCAAAACTATTGGTCATCAGCACATTCTGGGAAAAAAGTGAATTAATTGAGCTCAGTTCTCAGAGACCTTGTACACAGATATTGTTTATACTAATGCTGAGAAGGAGATGATAAGTGGCTCCAGAATCATATTATTATGCATCTTCGAGGACAGACTGGCTTCTCATTAAATGTCAAAGGGTATTAGCTGACAGGCAGGCAAACAGGTTACATAAAATGAAGTTTGAATCATGACATTAACTTGACAATGGTCAGGGAACATGGCCGCTGTATCTAAGATGGCGGACAGTAGTCAAGATGGCGTCCGAAACAAGTGCGACCTCCTTAACAATCCCCCCCTTTGAGCTTTGCTGGCCTGTAACTCCGTCCTGAGCGACCTCCTCAAGCTCCAGGTACCCACAGGTAGGCTAAGCCCTCACCTGCTGGACTTGTTAACTCTTCACCAGATCCCCTGGAGGCCAGTCACTCAGGGGTTACAGGCCTGCGCACTCAAATCACATCACTGAGTCCCCATAGTCCATAGGTTTGTAAAGAGGCAGCATCATACTCCACTCCGGGCACTTCTCCTGTCCTGGTTCTTACCGCTTGGACGGCCATCTGGGACATGGTGGACTTGATGAGGGGGACCACACAACACACAATAAGTGATGAGAGCAAAATCACAATTCCCAATATCACCCCCACTTAAAGGAAACCCTTCCAATCCCCCAACCACAAAATGAAGGACAAAGTGTCCACCCCAGAGTTTCTCTTGAGTTCCCTGGACAGTCCTTCAATCTTTTCACGAGCATGGGTAATGGATCCATAGGGGCGATGTCATCTGGGATGTACATGCGACAAGCCACTCCCACCATCTTACAGACTCCTCCCTTCTCAGCAAGGGTCATGTCCAAAGCCATGCGGTTCTGGGAAGCATCTCCGATATAATTCACAAATCTCTGTTGATTACAATAAAAAACAGTTACCCAACCAACATCTTTACTCATAGCTATCTGGGTAATAATAGACTCTAGACCTGCCCATATCTGATTGTGGGCCTTGTACTCATCTGGGACCCCCCTTGGTGCTCCAACTGTATCTATATAAACGTTGTCATCTAGGTGCTTCTCTCTCAGACCTCCAGAATCCTTTGGGATTCTCTACCTTTTCTTTATGTGTCAGATCAAACTTATCCCTGGGGATCATGAGGAAGGAATGCACAAGTGTTATCACAGTACACTCACCTTCCCAGCCTCTAGGCCTGACCTGACTCTCCTATCCCCACAAATCCAGTACACATCAGACACTGCTAATACAGGGTTACCTGTGCTGTCAATGTTAAAGAAGGTCATTGTCTTGTTGCACCAACCGTAGGTAAAGTCTCCTACCCTGGGGGCATCCTGGTCAGCCCTATAGATACAGTGATAGTCATGGTTGGGGTGTCCCTGAGCATACAGTCGGTCCTATAGATACAGTGATAGTCATGGTTGGGGTGTCCCTGAGCATACAGTCAGTAAGAAGAGACCAGCTAGCAAGAAGAATAGGTTTGTAATAGAAAGCGTGGAAGCGTGCTGACTTCCCTCTAGCTGCACAGACGTGGCACTGGTCAGCAGGACTTGGAAAGGACCATCATAGCGAGGCTCCAGACTCTCTCTCTGGTGTCTTTACCACCACGTAGTCTCCAGGCATCAGGTTATGCGTCCTGAGGTCTCTGTCTGGATCTGAAAAAGTAATCAGTAACACTTTTGCGGACCTTTTCCAAGGCCTGGCTCAACTGTGCGGCATGTTCCACCTGGTTTTCCTGCCATCAGCTATAGGGTCTGTGGGAAGTAGGGGCCTAGTCTGGGTCCACAGCCAAAAAGTACTTCAAAGGGGGACAATCCCATCTTTCTGTTAAGGGTGGTCCTAACTGAATGATGGTCAGCAGGAAAGCACTCGCACCATGGTTTCCCTGTTACTTCCATGGCCTCCCGGATCTCTAACTTAAGAGTGCTGTTTATAGTCTCTCAAACGCACCACCAACTTGGGAATGCTAAGGGGTGTTCAGGGCCTGTTCTACACCCAGGAGGGACAAGGTTTCAGGTCTTTACCTGTCCAGTGAAGTGGGTTCTGCGACCGGACTCTATGGTCTCTGGAAGTCCAAACCTGCAGAAAAATCTCACTCACCAACTTCTTGGCTGCAGCTCTGGCAGTAGCCTTGGTCATGGGAGAAGCTTTTGGCCACCCTGGAAAGAGATCAATGCACACAAGCACGTACTCCTACGTACCACTTTTTGGTAGCTGGATAAACTCCATCCGCAGTCTTTGGAAGGGATACAGCAGCTTGGGTGTCACCTTCTGTGGGGTCTTTACCACCTTACCCGGGTTGTGGCGGGCACAGACTATACAGGCTTTCACTAGTCTAGTGACAGGGGAAGTAATGCCCGGGGCAAACCACTGGTGGTTTATGTGCACTAGCATGGCCATTTTGGATATGTGTGTGTCCGTGGCCTACTTGACTTACTGTCGGGTGCAGGGCTCTGGCCAGGCACACCCTATCTCCCAGCATCCAGGTCCCATCGGCATCTGGGCTCCAGCTCTCCTCCACACTTCCTTCACTTCTGATGACTCTCGGGCCACCAGGGACTGGAACACCTGTGGATCAAACTTTTAGCTCAGAACTCACCACTGAGACTTCAGGACAGTCTCTGGGCTCCATCTGTGCAGCTGCCATCGCCATCCCATCGGCCACATACTTGCCCTTGGCTTGTGGAGTCACCAAATTGTGTGTGCTTTTACTTTTATTATCCTCACCTCTTGTGGAAGTAAGAGAGCATCCATGAGCTCTTTAACCAGCGTGCCATGCTTAACGGGGGTCCCTGCAGAGGTGAGGAAATCTCTAGCCTTCCATATGGGTTCATAGTCGTGTTTAGACCCCAGAACTATACCTTGAGTATAGATGTTCGCCCTTTTACCTTTCACCAGCTGTAGCTCTTCCCTGAGTGCCGTCACTTCACCTCCTGCACTGACCTGTGTGGAGGGAATGGTTCTGCTTGTACTACCTCATGTGCGCCACTGACCACTGTATATCCAGTGTAGAACCGTCTGTCTTCTCCTGCAGACCTGGAGCCATCTATGAGAAAAACTCAACATCTGGGTTAATTACCCTTCTCTCCCCCCTCTCTGAATCCTGGAAGACTGGCAACAGAATGAAGGATTCAGAGCTGTGCACCTTCTCAGTGTCTCCTGGGGCATCAGAAGTGCACACTGGAGTCTGTGCTTTCTGGCCTTGGCTCACATGCGGGGCTCCCCTCACGTCTGAGTCGAACCAGGCCTAATTGTGGGCCACTGGGGAGGCCACCGCGTTCCTGGGCTAGGACACCTGTCTCCTAGATACTCCGTGCGAAATAAAACAAAAGGTCTGGTTCAGTGGCATGTGCCTAGGTACAGGGCAGACTTGCCAGCTTAAGGCTATGGAATGCATCAATTGCCTCCTGACTAAGGGCAAATGGGGAAGAGGCAATTCAGTCAGAAAGGGGCAGCATCAGGCTGGGGGCAGCAGACCTTATCCCAGGCTGCAGGAGCTGGCCAGTCCTAGAATCATGTGAAGAGGCTTAGGGCCTCAGGACAGGGGCACATTCTGGACTGCCAGCTTTCTTCCCTCTGTCAGGTGTCTGCCTGTGGCTGAGAATCAGTGGCGTAGGAAGATCACCTTCTCCTGGCAGTACTGGAGTTTGTCTCTGGGAACTTTGCAACCCTTCTGGAACAGAAAACAAATAAGGTCAATAAATGCATCCTGGCAAACAACAACAGTAGATTTTCCGCATACTGAAAAGGAGAACATCCAGTAAGGGGCCAGTCTGCCGGTCTACTCCCTGTAGGGCCGTGGGGTATTGGCTGGGTGAGTTTTACCCCCCTTGTGGGAATCTACATCAGGTATACTGGAATACTGAACTGGTAAAGGCAAATAGGTACTGGCAATCTTCATGCAGGGGCACAGAGAGGAAAACATTTGCCAAATCAATAACAGTGAATAATATGTCACTCTCAGGGACTGCTGCCAGTTTGGGCTAGGGACCACTGGGCTTCAGTGCACTCATTGGCAGCTTGGAGGTCATGGACCATGCTACATGTATCCGGCTGTTCTTTCTGAGTCTTTTCTTGACCGGGAATGGGCTAAAATCATCATCGGACTAGCAGGGGAGAGTTCTACAATGCAAGGCGATAACTCTGTTTGGGGGGGCTGTTCTCGCTGACATCCTTGTCCATAACCACCCTCCTTGTCTTGCCCTGTCGGGGCCGTCTCCGCCACTCACTACAGTAATGTCTCCTCCCCGCAACGCCCACTTGGGTTGGTCGGCTGAGACTTCCGGAGATGTTGTCAATCTCACTTTGGCGTGGTCTGTGAAACATCCTCTATTCCCTCTGTACGTCAATGTGTCAGAGTCCCTCCACCACATCTCCAGCCCAGTGTTCTGTGCTACCTATAAAGTTCTGGCCAGACTCCAACGTCTTAATAAAATCCAGGTACACTTAAGATGGTTTTTAATCAAAAAGGAACAAAAGTCAGTCATAGGCTCTGTAATACAGTTGGGGGGCTCATTCTTGCTTAGTCTGTTCATGGGGTACATAGGAGGACATCACATCATACTGTATTCTTGTTCCACAACCAAATAACTTCCTTCAAGTCTTTTTTAGATTGTCAGGGAGAAGTCTAAACGCAGCGATCTGCCCCCTTATGTAAACAACTTCAGCTTACTGTAGCGTCAAGGTCAGAACAGAACACAAAGTGATAACACAGCTCAGACAGAGCCCAAGATTTTTGGAGAACTTCAGCATCAAGGCCATGTACATGTCTTCACAAAACAAAACGCAGCTCCAACAGCCCCCACCCTTCTGTTAACCCCTTAAACGCCAGAAAGCAGGTACCAGAGACATTGCAACACTTTTTATAGCAATTTTTCTCTACAAAGCCCACAACAGCTTTTATGGTTGCCAACAGCAATCAACTTTCATGGACTTGAAGGGAATATAACTTAAAATGGCCGCCACTGAAGAAATAAACTGTCTTAAGATGGCCGCCACTGAAGGATGGTAGGGCGTGTCATCTTCTCTAACCACCAGATACAGGGGTGGAGTCTGGATTACAGGGGCCATTTTTCACTCCAAGGAAAATATAATAAAATCTCTTTTTCTCAAATTCTTTCCACATCAAAAACTTTGAAATGTCCCTTATCGCCTGTCTCTTTCTTCAATGGCCACTCAGAAGAATCCCAGTCACTCTGTCCTGGTCCGTCCGTCAGTCAGAGGCTCTAAGTGTCTGTTTTGCAAATCTGATCACTTGTACAATCATCAGATCATCTGACACATCCCAAAACCTTCAAACTTTCAATATGACCTTTCATTTCAACACAAAACTACCAGCTCTTATGTCCGATCATGTCAACTTGCACTTTTCCATCAGTTCTACTTAACTCAACAACCTTCTGTCTCTGTGCATCTTTCCCCTCCATGTGGGACACAATCTGAGTAGCTTTTCTAGGTCCGCACCCTTGGCTTACTTTACTTTGCTTACTTCCCATCACAAATGTCTACAACTGCAACACTGCCAAACCTGTCCCCCACAGATACAACGAATCCGACACCTTGTGTGACCGACCCCAAAGAAACTAGATACCAGACTTCCACAGAGGACTCTTTACCAAGTCTCCCTTATTGACTCTTAACCAAATCAACTCTCTTTACTGAACTGCTCTCTCCTTGACTCTTTACCAAGTCAACTCTCTTACTGACTCTTTACCAAGTCACTACTAGTTCTTACAGTCATCCACAAAGTCGTTCAGACTCCAAAATGAAGCTAAACGCACACTTGATCAGAGTGGGTCTCCGCTGCACGTGCACAAATTGAGCTCTATACCTCTATGGGCAACCCTATTGACACTAGTCAAACAGTACTATAGACACTATGATAATCTGACAATCACAACAAAGTATCTCCTACTTTAGTAGTGCGGACCTCTAAGGGCTACTCCCTCCCGTCCCACAGTTTCAGCTAACATCACAGACTGTCTGACCATCCATCACTGTCCAGTCTCTGTCCAGTCTCTGTCCATCACCTTACAAAGTGGTTCTTTGCCAAAAACTCTGAGCTTAGGTTACAGTGAACAACAGTGGCAAATAAATAACACAGAGACAGTCTTACCCGGTCCGTCCAACCAGTGAACCAGAAGTGACATATCAAGGTAGACAATAAAAAACAGCTTACCCTGAGAGCGCTCTGGTCAGTTCTGTTCACCAAGCCGGCGGGGACCCTTCACGGAGGCTGTCTTGGTGTTGTTGTTGTTTACTTCTAAGCCCACCCAGGAAAGGACGCCAAATATTGTTAGGGATTTTTTATGCAGGGCCCCAACAGCCCTCTTGACTTTTGTAAGGTGAGTCCTAATTAACCCATGGTTGTCCTGGTACCAGGAACTTTAACACAAACTAAGACATGTCAATCTCTCTCTTAGTGTATGAAAAGATCTTCTACCCTTTAATAATCAAAATGCATAATATATAACAGACAGAAGAATCATCAAAGGGGCGTGAATAGTATACTCCAAAACTATTGGTCATCAGCACATTCTGGGAAAAAAGTGAATTAATTGTGCTCAGTTCTCAGAGACCTTGTACACAGATATTGTTTATACTAATGCTGAGAAGGAGATGATAAGTGGCTCCAGAATCATATTATTATGCATCTTCGAGGACAGACTGGCTTCTCATTAAATGTCAAAGGGTATTAGCTGACAGGCAGGCAAACAGGTTACATAAAATGAAGTTTGAATCATGACATTAACTTGACAATGGTCAGGGAACATGGCCGCTGTATCTAAGATGGCGGACAGTAGTCAAGATGGCGTCCGAAACAAGTGCGACCTCCTTAACAGTCCCCTTATCAAACGAGCTGTGTCAGGCAGAATTTTCAGGTGTTTCACCAGATACATAGTGGAACTCGGCCCATCTGTCGCCGCCATGCTGGAGACCTGAAGTTGCAATCATAGCAGCGCAATATGGATGCCCCATACTGTCGCTCTTAATCATGGAACCATTTCCGTAAATACAATTAAAAATAGAACCACTATGCTATTCCATTATTCCTAGGTGAAATATTCAAACGACCCAGCCTGCTTTGAAAATTAAAATTTTTTCAAAGTAAACGCTTCTAGCCCCCAGGCCCATTTTGGGTGGGGAGGAGCCGAGAGACAGGGGCTTGGACAGGCGAAAGCTCGCCTGGCAGTGGACCGCCAGCTCCATCCCAAGATTAGGCAGCCTCAGAGGCATCCATGCATGCTGCCCCTGCACTTTCCTGTCCATTTTGCCTCCACGATCCTCCACAGCGTCCACCAATGTCTCATTTCAACTCTCTATACCCCAGACGCTGGAGCACGAGAGGATATGCAGCACATCATCCCCTAATCAAACGAGCTGTGTCAGGCAGAATTTTCAGGTGTTTCACCAGATACATAGTGGAACTCGGCCCATCTGTCGCCGCCATGCTGGAGACCTGAAGTTGCAATCATAGCAGCGCAATATGAATGCCCCATACTGTCGCTCTTAATCATGGAAGTCATCTCCATGGCTGCCTCCACATGTCGTCCCCTTATCAAAAGAGCTGTGTCAGGCTCATTTTTCGGGTGTTTCACCAGATACGTTATGGAAATTGGTCACTATGTCGCCACCATGCTGTGTTATCGACTAAATATACCGTCAACCTTTTGTTCACATAGGAAATCAATTCAGCGCTTCTTGCTCACCTCCTTTGGTGAAGCCTGAGTCCATTTAGGGTATGTCGCCATGACTCTCTCTAGCCTGCCGCTGCCTCTGCATGCCGTCCCCTATAGTGTCAGGGTCAATTATTGCATGTTTTAGATGCTATCTAGCCTCATTCGGTCACTCTGTCATGGCCATGCTGTTGCCCATAATTTTGGCATAATGGTGCGATTAAGCAGCCTCAGAGGCATCCATGCATGCTGCCCCTGCTGTTTCCTGTCCAGTTCCGTGGTGTTTCCATCCTTTTCTGAGGTTCCCAGGTGTTTGGCCAAGCTTCCCTGTGCAGAGCCTTGGTCCCCTTGAAAAATGCTCAAGTCTCCCATTGACTTCAATGGGGCTCGTTATTCGAGACGAGCACTCGAGCATCGGGAAAAGTTCGTCTCGAATAACGAGTACCCGAGCATTTTAGTGCTCGCTCATCTCTACTGTCCAGGAATTAAGGTGCATGATTAGTGAGTAAATGAATTTCCTGTAGAAGTGGGATATAGATCTTCTTCTTAAGTATCTGATGTATCTGCCAGGACTTGGCTACACTTTGGAGGGACATTGAGGTCCTGCAAGTTTAGAGAGCAAAAATGAATAGGAGACACCTCCTAGAGAAGGGGAAGGTGAGAGGAAAAGGGAGGGGGAAGGAAGTGGACTGGATTGGAGAAAGAGGAGAGTAATGGAAGCAAAATAAAATTAGAAAGGAGTAAAACACAAAGCACATAAAGACAATATCAATAAAAGAACCAACCGTTACATAAACCAATAGGTAACCACTGTACTGGTAACAACTAAAAGCTATACCAAACTGTCAACGATGGGGAAACAAGCTTTCAATGCAGGGGGGATACCCCCCGTGCATCTTCAGGGTGCTGTCACAGTCGGCACAGGAAACCATTGGCAGATACAGCGGCAGTGACACCACTTCACAGTCCGCCCGACACCCACCACCAGGGAGCTGCATGCAGGAGAAGCGTGATGCACTGCGGTCTACATCGCCGCTACAGCCCGCTGCAAAAATACTTCCCTCTCCTGCCACACAGGAACTCACCCCGCCAGATTCCTGCCCACTGGATGCATCTCAGAAATTCACTCTGGACCATCAACCGGCTGTGAGTACTGCAGCGACCCCAGGGCCTATGGTACAGGCCGTGCCTGCCCCAGACCCCCCACATCATCTCCCATGGGGGAGAGCACAGCCCTAACGCCCCACCGCCATATGCCCCTTTCTCAATCCACTTAGCCTACTCTTTTTCCTACCCACCAAAGAAGACATGTCACAATTTGCTGCTCAAATCCTACCTGAATGTCGGCAAGAATTGTGTTCTGGCGTTCACTGGCGGCTAGAGTTGATGACCTGGTCAGGCACATTTCTCTGCTACCTGGGGTCTAAAGGCCATGCAAGATACCCTTCAACAACACCAAATGCAGCTATAGGCGCTGCAGCAACACATGGACGACATTGAGAATAGAAGCAGGTGCAACAATTTGCGTATAAAAGGTCTGCCAGAATCCGTTCATCATGCATCACTATTCTCCTCTGTTACAGTAATTCTCAATGGAATCCTTGGTTGACCCCGAAATAGACATAGCCCACTGGGCCCTCCGGCCCCCTGACCCCAACACACAGAACCCAAGAGGCTCTACGTATACCTCTGGTGTCTCTAGTCTGCTGGCCCTCATATCCCCCCCCCCCCACTCCCACTGGCCTCCTCTGCTAATCTCACCCCGCTGGGCTTCCCCAGGAGTGGTACCCGGAAGTGCCAGATGTCAACTGGTAAAGGAGGTGCGAGAAGCCCAGCCCATTCCCGGCCTGTCTCACCACCCTGAACAGCTTTCACCATATTGCCTTGAACTGGCTCCCCACGACCCACTACTCTAGCCCCCTGGCGTAATTGAACCTGGTTTACAATGCTCCTGTTTAAATCTCAAGAATGTGCCTCATGTATTTGCGGTATCTATGCAACCCTTTCCCCTTTAGGAAGTAGCATCCACAACCCCTGTCATGTGCTGGGGTGTCGGTAACGGCTCACTGATTCTACCGTTACACACCCCGATTAGGATACGGGAACTCGGATGACATTTGTTGTTAGTCAGACACCCATTTAGCTCCGGCTACTAGTTTTCGCTGTGGGGCCTTCTTCTTTAAGGACTGCGGGTACCTCTTAGCAGTCGGACTGCAGGGATCTCCCAACATTACATCAGCCTCTTCCAGATGCTGGGACTAATAACTGCCTCCCTAAACACCAAAGACAGAACTCGCCTTCAAAATGCTCGCCACTCCACAAACGCTCCATCACTTCCACAGACTCCAGGCCCAGATCTTTTGCTTACAGGAGACCCACTACAAGACCAAACATGCCCACACAATTAAACACAAACGCTACACATCATGGATTAATGCCAACAACCCCCGATTATTACATGTTTTAGATGCTATCTAGCCCGGTCAACGAGTCCTTCCTCCTAGATATAGTATGTACCACAGAGGTCACCTGTCCAATTCACCTCCAGTCACGCGTCAGACGCTACTCCCGCACTGACGCAATAGGAAATCCTTAAGGGATCCATATGACAGGTTTTTATCAGACATGGCGCTCGCATTAAGCGAGAAAAAGCACACACGCTATGGACAGCACTGGAACAGGTCGCCTTTCTGGAATAAGGACACAAACAAGCTCTATCCACCCCAATTCTACATGACCTCCAGGCGGCTAGAGGTTAAACACCTATTAGAAAAAGCCTATGGGGGAATGTTGCAGGTGTGTCGTAGGAAATTTTATGGCAACAAATGCGGCCGCATGCTCGCTAAAGCCCTCAGGAGTCGCATAGCACAGTCCTTTATTACCAGCATTCAATCCACCCAAAATAAAGTGGTGCATACCGACCCAGAGATAGCAGACACCTTTCTCTCCTTTTACACAGCGCTCTACAACCTGCCCACTGAACCCCAAGACCCGACCCCTTGTAATTCCCGCCACACTTTTAAACTCCATCACTGATTTGGAGTAACCATTAACCCCATCAGAATTTGCTCAGGTGGTCAAGAGCATACCGGCCGGTAAGAGCCCAGGTCGGACGGATTCACAGGCAAATTCTTGGAAAGAATTGAACCCAATACTAATAAATCCTTCAATACAGTCTCCCCTGACTGCCCTTTCCCGGCACAAACCACATCTGCTCATGTTGTTGTCATCCCCAAGCCCGGTAAAGACCCACAATTGTGTTACAACTACCGTCCCATCTCTCTACTTAATGTAGACCTAAATATTTTTGCAAAACTCCTAGCTAATAGACTCAACCCAGTCTTGCCGACCCTCATCAACAGGGACCAGGTGGGATTCATGCCAGGCAGAGAGGGCCGAGATAACACCCTAAAAACCATGGATATAATGCATTATGCCCAGTCACACCAAAAACCTGGAATGATTCTCTCCTTAGATTCCGAAAAGGCTTTCGATAGAATACCTTGGTCATCCCTTAGACAGATCCTCTTCAACATAGGTTTAGGCCCGAACTTCACAGCCAAGATCCTCTCCCTCTTCCGCAATCCCTCGGCCAGACTTAAAATTAATGGCAGCCTCTCCGATTCGTTCTCCATCCACATTGGCACCTGCCAAGGTTGCCCCCTATCCCCACTCCTATATGAATTAGTGATTGAGCACCTCCTGGCGGTGATTCGAAACAACACAGACATTAGGGGAGTCCAGATTCCCGGGACGAAATACAAATGTTCAGCCTTTGCGGATGACCTACTGGTCTATCTACCAGACCCCCACTTCTCCCTTACCGCTCTGATGGCTGACCTGGACAAGTTTGGCCGAACATCAAGGTCAATTTGACCAAAGCTCTCAATGCCTCGATTCCTTCCGCCAACCTACCTCCTTTGATGTCAGGATTTCTATTCATTTGGCCACCAGGAGGCATTAAATACCTGGGGATCAAAATCCACCTAGCCTCCTGGAAAAAGAATTTTCCTGGTTCAGACGACTTAAAATCCTGATGACCCTGTTGCCCCTACTGCTTGTACAGACTATGTTGTACAGACTATCCCAATCTTCATACCCCTCTCCTTCTGGAAGAAGGTCCGAAAATGCTTTGGTCCTTCATCTGGTCCACTGGTCGCCACAGAATCCGAGGGATACCCTGACTTGCTCCAAAGACATGGGTGAAATTGGGCTACCCGACTGTCGTCTCTATTATTTGTCAGCAGCCTATTCCTGGGTCCTCTACTTTTTCCATGGTAAGACCTCTAAGACATGGGTAGGACTGGCACAGGAGATCTCACCCAGAGACCTTACAACACTCCTTTGGACCCACTCCTCATCCTCCATTGACCTCATCTCCCTCTCTTTCACCACGACCCACACTCTCCGAGCCGTAAGAGGAGCAATACCGAACCTCTCCCTAATAGACTCAAAAGGACCTCTGCTACCGATTATTGACAATCCTGCATTCCCACTAGGAACATCCAAAGGCTCAATTTTAGCACGCCCCGCAATAACCCACTTAGATTACCCCAGGTGCTTGCATCTCGCTTCAACCCATACAACCTACACTTAAACTAGAGATGAGCGGGCACTAAAATGCTCGGGTGCTCGTTATTCGAGACAAACTTTTCCCGATGCTCGAGTGCTCGTCTCGAATAACGAACCCCATTGAAGTCAATGGGAGACTCGAGCATTTTTCAAGGGGACCAAGGCTCTGCACAGGGAAGCTTGGCCAAACACCTGGAAACCTCAGAAAATGATGGAAACACCACGGAAATGGACAGGAAACAGCAGGGGCAGTATGCATGGATGCCTCTGAGGCTGCTTAATCGCACCATTATGCCAAAATTATGGGCAACAGCATGGCGATGACAGAGTGACCGAATGAGGCTAGATAGCATCTAAAACATGCAATAATTGACCCTGACACTATAGGGGACGGCATGCGGAGGCAGCGGCAGCAGCTGCAGGCTAGAGAGTGGCATGGCGACATACCCCAAATGGACTCAGGCTTCAAACCAATTAAAAAAATTCCTTTTGGTGAGGATAACGTGTAGCACTGTATGTATCAGTATTTTGCCTGGTTAAGGCAGCAGAGAGGAACCAAAGGAGGTGAGCAAGAAGCGCTGAAATGATTTCCTATGTGAACAAAAGGTTGACGGTATATTTAGTCGATAACACAGCATGGTGGCAACATAGTGACCAAGTTCCATAACGTATCTGGTGAAACACCCGAAAAATTAGCCTGACACAGCTCGTTTGATAAGGGGATGACATGTGGAGGCAGCCATGGAGACGACTTCCATGATTAAGAGCGACAGTATGGGGCATCCATATTGCGCTGCTATGATTGAAACTTCAGGTCTCCAGCAAGTGTAGTACTGTTCTTATAAGTGATTGGCTTGGTTATGGCGGGTGAGGGGAATGTAAACAGATGCGCAAGAAGCGCTGAAATAATATCGGTAAATGATAAAAGTTTGGCAGTATATTTTGTGGATAACACAGCAGGGTGGCAACAAAGTTAACAAGTTTGATGCGAAAGCCATGAAAACAACCCAAAATTCTGCCTGACACAGCTCGTTAGATAAGGAGATGATGTATGGAGGCAGCTATATGGACGACTTTTGGAGGCAGCTATGGAGATGACGTGTGGAGGTAGCAATGGAGAAAACTTGTGAAGGCACCTAAAAAGATGACGAGTGGAGGCTGCTATGGAGACAATTAAATTTGGATAGTGCCTGTAGGTTGCAGTCCAAAAAAGTTTTCAAACCAGAGGAGCAGGTAGGTGGTCCTCCAGAAAAATGAAATAGATTTAGTGCCTGTATGTGGCAGTCCAAAAAAGTTTTCAAACCAGAGGAGCAGGTAGGTGGCCCTCCAGAAAAATTAAATAGATTGAGTGCCTGTATGTGGCAGTCCAAAAAAGTTTTCAAACTAGAGGAGCAGGTAGGTGGTCCTCCAGAAAAATTAAATCGATTGAGTGCCTGTATGTGGCAGTCCAAAAAATTTTTCAAACCAGAGGACCGGGTAGGTGGCCCTCCAGAAAAATTAAATACATAGAGTACTATAGCTAGAGCCAGTTGGCCCTGGCAAAAAATAGCCAGTTTCCTCTGCTTTAGTGTACAAAGAGGAGGAGAAGGAGGAAAATGAGGAGGAGGAGTGCATACATTATTCAGGTTGAGCTTCTTGCACCTAGTGGAGAATGGAAATCCTGAGAAATCCAGGCTTTATTCATCTTGATAAGCGTCAGCCTGTCAGCGCTGTCAGTCTACAGGCGTGTACGCTTATCGGTGATGATGCCACCAGCTGCACTGAAAACCCGCTCAGACAACACGCTAGCGGCAGGGCAGGCAAGGACCTCCAATTTACTCAGCCTGGAGATGCTGCCCTATAGGCTGGTAGAGACCAAGGCCTTTTTGCAACCTCATGGCGGCGGCCGCCCCTTGGTATTCGATCCCCAGCCGCCACTACTTTTCCCAGCCCTGCACCAGCACGTGGCAGACAACATCATCCGTGCCCTGACCAACGCCGTTTCTGACAAGGTCCACCTGACCACAGACACGTGGACGAGTGCTGCCGGGCAGGGCCACTATATTTCGATGACGGTACATTGAGTTAACTTGGCGGAGGCTGGGACCGAGTCTGACCCTGGGGCTGCTCATATACTGCCGACGTCGAGGATTGCGGGCCTACCTTGGTCCAGGTCTCTCAGACCTACTATGCCTCCTCCTCCTCCCACCCCTCCTCCACCTCCTGCTCCGAATTACAATCCATGGGCATGGCGCCATCAGTCAGTAGCTCTAGGCACAGCAGCAGTGCCGTCTGCTGCTTAGCACAGATGCTGCCACTCTCAGGGCAGTGTAGCGCCGCCTCCAACTGCCCGCTCACCGACTGTTGTGCGACGTGCCCACGAGTTGGAATTCAACATTAACCATGTTATCCAGAGTTTACCAGCAGCGCAGAGCAATTGTAGACTGCCAGATGTCAACTTCCACCAGAACTGCTAGTCAGGTCAGTCAGCTTCCTCAAGTCTACAATGAGGAGTGGACGTGGATGTCTGATATCTGTCAGGTGCTGAGTAACTTTGAGGAGTCACCACAGATGGTCAGTGGCGATGCCGCCATCATCAGCCTCACCATCCCGCTGCTTGGCCTGTTGATAGCCAAAGCACCCTCAGGTCTGTTTCTCAGCGCATATCGGAGGAGGTGGAGAAGGATGAGGAGGAAGAGGAGAAGAATGTTGGAGAGACAGAAGAGGGGAGCATTGCTCAGTCCTTCACTGTTCAGCGTGTATGGGCAAAAGAAGAGGAGCTGGAGGAGAAGGAAATGGAGAGTCAGGCCAGTGAGGGGAGTGAATTCTTGCGCATTGGGACTCTGGTGCATATGGCAGATTTCGTGCTAGGCTGCCTATCCCGTGACCCTCGCGTTCAAAAAATTTATTCCAGCACCGATTACTGGGTATTCACTCTCCTGGACCCACGGTACAAGCAAATTCTTTCCACTCCCATCCCTGTAGAGGAAAGGAGTGTGAGAATGCATGAATACCAGCAGGCCCTGGTGCACAAGCTGATACAGTATTTCCCATCTGATACCGCTAGCGGCAGAGGGCGTACTTCTGCGAGACAAGTAGCGAGGGAGAGTAGGCGAGCAGGCAGCTTGTCCAGCACTGGCAAGGGTACGCTTTACAAGGCTTTTGCCAGCTTTATGTCACCCCAGCAAGACACTGTCACCTGTCCCCAGTCTCGGCAGAGTAGGGCTGATCTTTACAGAAAGATGGTGAGGGAGTACGTAGCTGACCATACCATCGTCCTAAATGATCACACAGCTCCCTACAACTACTGGGTTTCAAAGCTGGACACGTGGCCCGAACTGGTGCTTTACGCCTTGGAGGTTCTTGCCTTCCCTGCCGCTAGCATGTTGTCTGAGCGGGTTTTCAGTGCAGCTGGTGGCATCATCACCAATAAGCGTACACGCCTGTCGACTGACAGCGCTGACAGGCTGACGCTTATCATGAATAAAGCCTGGATTTCTCAGGATTTCCATTCTCCACCAGATAAAAGAAGCTCAATCTGAATAATGTATGCACTCCTCCTCCTCATTTTCCTCCTTCTCCTCCTCTTTGTACACTAAAGCATAGGAAACTGGCTATTTTTTGCCAGGGCCAACTGGCTCTAGCTATAGTAGTCTATGTATTTAATTTTTCTGGAGGGCCACCAACCCGGTCGTCTGGTTTGAAAACTTTTTTGGACTGCCACATAGAGGCACTCAATCTATTTAATTTTTCTGGAGGGCCACCTACATGCTCCTCTGGTTTGAAAACTTTTTTGGACTGCCACATACAGGCACTTTTTTATTTCAGCGCTTCTTGCGCATGTGTTTACATTCCCCTCACCCGCCATAACCAAGCCAATTACTTATAAAAACAGTACTACACTTGATCTTATACAAAAGGTTCTTAGAAGTGCTGTTTGTAGCCCCCGCCTGCTTTGAAAATTATAATTTTTTCAAATTAAACGCTTCTGGCCCCCAGGCCCATTTTGGGTGGGGAAGACCCGAGAGACAGGGGCTTGGACAGGCGAAAGCTCGCCTGGCAGCGGACCGCCAGCTCCATCCCAAGATTAGGCAGCCTCAGAGGCATCCATGCATGCTTCCCCTGCTGTTTCCTGTCCATTTCGCCGCCACGATCCTCCACAGCGTCCACCAATGTCTCCATGCACAACTTTCAACTCTCTATACCCCAGACGTTGGAGCGTGAGAGGAAATACAGCAAATCATCCCCTTATCAAACGAGCTGTGTCAGGATGAATTTTCGGGTGTTTCACCAGATACATAATGGAACTCAGCCCATCTGTCGCCACCATGCTGAAGTTTCAATCATAGCAGCGCAATATGGATGCCCCATACTGTCGCTCTTAATCATGGAAGTCGTCTCCATGGCTGCCTCCACATGTCATCCCCTTAGCAAAAGAGCTGTGTCAGGCTCATTTTTCGTGTGTTTCACCAGATATGTTATGGAACTTGGTCACTCTGTCGCCGCCATGCTGTGTTCTGTACTAAATATACCGTCAACCTTTTGTTCACATAGGAAATCATTTCAGCGCTTCTTGCTCACCTCCTTTGGTTCCTCTCTGCCGCCTTAACCAGGCAAAATACTGATACATACAGTGCTACACGTTATCCTCACCAAAAGGAATTTTTTAAATTGGTTTGAAGCCTGAGTCCATTTGGGGTATGTCGCCATGCCACTCTCTAGCCTGCCGCTGCTGCCTCTGCCTCTGCATGCCGTCCCCTATAGTGTCAGGGTCAATTATTGCATGTTTTAGATGCTATCTAGCCTCATTCGGTCACTCTGTCATCGCCATGCTGTTGCCCATAATTTTGGCATAATGGTGCGATTAAGCAGCCTCAGGGGCATCCATGCATGCTGCCCCTGCTGTTTCCTGTCCATTTCCGTGGTGTTTCCATCCTTCTCTGAGGTTCCCAGGTGTTTGGCCAAGCTTCCCTATGCAGAGCCTTGGTCCCCTTGAAAAATGCTCGAGTCTCCCATTGACTTCAATGGGGTTCGTTATTCGAAACGAACACTCGAGCATCGGAAAAAGTTTGACTCGAGTAACGAGCACTCGAGCATTTTAATGCTCGCTCATCTCTACAGACTACATAAAAGAAAGCCTTAGGATTAGAGATGAGCGAGCACTAAAATGCTCGGGTACTCGTTATTCGAGACGAACTTTTCCCGATGCTCAAGTGCTCGTTTCGAGTAACGAGCCCCATTGAAGTCAATGGGAGACTCGAGCATTTTTCAAGGGGACTAAGGCTCTGCACAGGAAGCTTGGCCAAACACCTGGGAACCTCAGAAAAGGATGGAAACATCACGGAAATGGACAGGAAACAGCAGGGGCAGCATGCATGGATGCCTCTGAGGCTGCTTAATCGCACCATTATGCCAAAATTATGGGCAACAGCATGGCCATGACAGAGTGACCGAATGAGGCTAGATAGCATCTAAAACATCCAATAATTGACCCTGACACTATAGGGGACGGCATGCAGAGGCAGCGGCAGCAGGCTAGAGAGTGTCATGGCGACATACCCTAAATGGACTCAGGCTTCAAACCAATGGGTGGCAGAGAGGAACCAAAGGAGGTGAGCAAGAAGCGCTCAAATAATATCAGTACATGATAAAAGTTTGCCAGTATATTTTGTGGATTACAAAGCAGGGTGGCGACAAAGTTAACATGGAAGCCATGAAAACAATCCAAAATTCTGCCTGACACAGCTCGTTTGATAAGGGGACCATGTATGGAGGCAGTGAACTAGTAGTAGATTAAAGGTGCTGCAGTTAAAACTATGTTAGTTGGACCTTGGCATGGAGCTGGCGCTCCGCTGCCAGGCAAGCTTTCGCCAATCCAAGCCCCTGTCTCTAGGCTACTCCCCAAACAGCACTTCTAAGAACCTTTTGTATAAGATCAAGTGTAGTAGCGTTCTTATAAGTTTGGGATATGGCGGGTGAGGGGAATGTAAACAGATGAGCAAGAAGCGCATGATGCGCATGGAGCTGGCGCTCCGCTGCCAGGCGAGCTTTCGCCAATCCAAGCCCCTGTCTCTAGGCTACTCCCCAAACAGCACTTCTAAGAACCTTTTGTATAAGATCAAGTGTAGTAGCGTTCTTATAAGTTTGGGATATGGCGGGTGAGGGGAATGTAAACAGATGCGCAAGAAGCGCTGAAATAATATCGGTAAATGATAAAAGTTTGCCAGTATATTTTGTGGATTACATAGCAGGGTGGCGACAAAGTTAACAAGTTTGATGTGGAATGCCCTGTAATAGCTCTTGGGTGGTGTGCCTTTTATCGCCTAGGCTCAGCAGTTTGAGCACCGCCTGCTGTCGCTTAGCGACAGCACTGCTGCTGTGCCTAGAGCTACCGACTGATGGCGCCATGCCCACGGATGGTAATTCGGAGGAGGAGTAGGAGGTGGAGGAGGGGTGGGAGGAGGAAGAGGTATAGTAGGCCTTTTTTAGACCTGGACCGAGGTAGGCCCCGCAATCCTCTGCGTCGGCAGTATATGACCAGCCCCAGGGTCAGACTCGGTCCCAGCCTGCACCAAGTTAAGTGTAGTAGCGTTCTTATAAGTTTGGGATATGGCGGGTGAAGGGAATGTAAACAGATGCGCAAGAAGCGCATGATGCGCATGGAGCTGGCGCTCCGCTGCCAGGCGAGCTTTCGCCAATCCAAGCCCCTGTCTCTAGGCTACTCCCCAAACAGCACTTCTAAGAGAACCTTTTGTATAAGATCAAGTGTAGTAGCGTTCTTATAAGTTTAGGATATGGCGGGTGAGGGGAATGTAAACAGATGCGCAAGAAGCGCATGATGCGCATGGAGCTGGCGCTCCGCTGCCAGGCGAGCTTTCGCCAATCCAAGCCCCTGTCTCTAGGCTACTCCCCAAACAGCACTTCTAAGAACCTTTTGTATAAGATCAAGTGTAGTAGCGTTCTTATAAGTTTAGGATATGGCGGGTGAGGGGAATGTAAACAGATGCGCAAGAAGCGCTGAAATAATATCCGTAAATGGTAAAAGTTTGCCAGTGTATTTTGTGGATAACACAGCAGGGTGGCGACAAGGTTAACAACTTTGATGTGGAATCCATGAAAACAACCCAAATTTCGGCCTGACACACCTCGTTTGATAAAGGGACGATGTATGGAGGCAGCTATATAAACGACTTTTGGAGGTAGCAATGGAGACAACGTGTGGAGGCTGCTATGGAGACAATTCAATTTGGATAGTGCCTGTATGTGGCAGTCCAAAAAAGTTTTCAAACCAGAGGAGCAGGTAGGTGGCCCTCCAGAAAAATGGAATAGATTGAGTGCCTGTATGTGGCAGTCCAAAAAAGTTTTCAAACCAGAGGAGCAGGTAGGTGGCCCTCCAGAAAAATGGAATAGATTGAGTGCCTGTATGTGGCAGTCCAAAAAAGTTTTCCAACCAGAGGAGCAGGTAGGTGGCCCTCCAGAAAAATTGAATAGATTGAGTGCCTGTATGTGGCAGTCCAAAAAAGTTTTCAAACCAGAGGAGCAGGTAGGTGGCCCTCCATAAAAATTGAATAGATTAAGTGCCTGTATGTGGCACTCCCAAAAATTGTTGAAAACAGAGGACCGGGTCGGTGGCCCTCCAGAAAAATTAAATGCATAAAGTACTATAGCTAGAGCCAGTGGGCCCTGTCAAAAAATAGCCAGTTTCCTCTGCTTTACTGTACAAAGAGGAGGAGAAGGAGGAAAATGAGGAGGAGGAGGAGTGGATAAATTATTCAGGTTGAGCTTCCTTCACCTGGTGGAGATTGGAAATTATGAGAAATCCAGGCTTTATTCATCTTGATAAGCGTCAGCCTGTCAGCGCTGTCAGTCGACAGGCGTGTACGCTTATCGGTGATGATGCCACCAGCTGCACTGAAAACCCGCTCGGACAAGACGCTAGCGGCAGGGCAGGCAAGAACCTCCAAGGCGTACAGCGCCAGTTCGTGCCACATGTCCAGCTTTGAAACCCAGTAGTTGTAGGGAGCTGTGTGATCATTTAGGACGATGGTATGGTCAGCTACGTACTCCCTCACCATCTTTCTGTAAAGATCAGCCCTACTCTGCCGAGACTGGGGACAGGTGACAGTGTCTTGCTGGGGTGACATAAAGCTGGCAAAAGCCTTGTAAAGCGTACCCTTGCCAGTGCTGGACAAGCTGCCTGCTCGCCTACTCTCCCTCGCTACTTGTCCCGCAGAACTACGCACTCTGCCGCTAGCGCTGTCAGAAGGGAAATACTGTTTCAGCTTGTGCACCAGGGCCTGCTGGTATTCATGCATTCTCACACTCCTTTCCTCTCCAGGGATGAGAGTGGAAAGATTTTGCTTGTACCGTGGGTCCAGGAGAGTGAACACCCAGTAATCGGTGCTGGAATAAATTCTTTGAACGCGAGGGTCACGGGATAGGCAGCCTAGCATGAAATCTGCCATATGCGCCAGAGTCCCAACTCTCAAGAATTCACTCCCCTCACTGGCCTGACTGTCCATCTCCTCCTCCTCCAACTCCTCCAACTCCTCTTCTTCTGCCCATACACGCTGAACAGTGAAGGTCTGAGCAATGGTCCCCTCTTGTGTCTCGCCAACATTCTCCTCCTCTTCCTCCTCATCCTCCTCCACCTCCTCCGATATGCGCTGAGAAACAGACCTAAGGGTGCTTTGGCTATCAACAAGGGAATCTTCTTCCCCCGTCTCTTGTGAGGAGAGCAAAGCTTCCGACTTCATGCTGACCAGAGAGTTTTTCAACAGGCCAAGCAGCGGGATGGTGAGGCTGATGATGGCGGCATCGCCACTGACCATCTGTGTTGACTCCTCAAAGTTACTCAGCACCTGACAGATATCAGACATCCACGTCCACTCCTCATTGTAGACTTGAGGAAGCTGACTGACCTGACTACCAGTTCTGGTGGAAGTTGACATCTGGCAGTCTACAATCGCTTGGCGCTGCTGGTAAACTCTGGATAACATGGTCAGTGTTGAATTCCACCTCGTGGGCACGTCGCACAACAGTCGGTGAGCGGGCAGTTGGAGGCGGCGCTGCGCTGCCCTGAGAGTGGCAGCATCTGTGCTGGACTTCCTGAAATGCGCACAGATGCGGCGCACCTTCGTGAGCAAATCAGACAGATTGGGGTATGTCTTGAGGAAACGCTGAACTATGAGATTTAACACATGGGCCAGGCATGGCACATGTGTCAGTCTGCCGAGTTGCAGAGCCGCCACCAGGTTACGGCCGTTGTCACACACAACCATGCCTGGCTTCAGGTTCAGCGGTGCCAGCCACAGATCAGTCTGCGCCGTGATGCCCTGTAATAGTTCTTGGGCGGTGTGCCTTTTATCGCCTAGGCTCAGCAGTTTGAGCACCGCCTGCTGTCGCTTAGCGACGGCACTGCTGCTGTGCCTAGAGCTACCGACTGATAGCGCCATGCCCACGGATGGTCGTTCGGAGGAGGAGGTGGAGGAGGGGTGGGAGGAGGAGGAGGCATAGTAGGCCTGAAAGACCTGGACCGAGGTAGGCCCCGCAATCCTCGGCGTCGGCAGTATATGACCAGCCGCAGGGTCAGACTCGGTCCCAGCCTCCACCAAGTTAACCCAATGTGCCGTCAGCGATATATAGTGGCCCTGCCCGGCAGCACTTGTCCACGTGTCCGTGGTCAGGTGGACCTTGTCAGAAACGGCGTTGGTCAGGGCACGGATTATGTTGTCTGACACGTGCTGGTGCAGGGCTGGGACGGCACATCGGGAAAAGTAGTGGCGGCTGGGGACCGAATACCGAGGGGGGCCGCCGCCATGAGGCTGCGAAAGGCCTCGGTCTCTACTAGCCTTTAGGGCAGCATCTCCAGGCTTAGCAATCTTGAGATGTGCACATTAAGGGCTTGGGCGTGCGGGTGGGTTGCACTATATTTGCGTTTCCGCTCCAGCGTCTGGGGTATGGAGAGCTGAACGCTGGTGGATGCTGTGGAGGATCGTGGAGGCGACGATGGGGTTTTTGTGGCAGGGTCCTGGGCAGGGGGCTGACTATCAGCTGACACAGGGGAAGGAGCAGTGGTGTGCACGGCCGGAGGTGAACACGCTTGTTGCCACTGAGTGGGGTGTTTAGCATTCATATGCCTGCGCATACTGGTGGTAGTTGAGCTATTAGTGGTGGAACCCCTGCTGATCCTGGTTTGGCAAATTTGGCACACCACAGTCCGTCGGTCATCCGGTGTTTCCTTAAAGAACCTCCAGACTTCTGAAAATCTAGCCTTCGCCGCAGGAACCCTCGCCACGGGAGCTTCACTAGTTGACACATTTGGCGCTGATGCACCAGCTCTGGCCCTGCCTCTCCGTCTGGCCCCACCACTGCCTCTTCCAACCTGTTCTGGTCGAGGACTCTCCTCCGTCTCAGAAGCACTGTGTTCACCCGGCCTCTCAACCCAGCTTGGGTCTGTCACCTCATCATCCTCCGATCCCTCAGTCTGCTCCCCCCTCGGACTTCCTGCCCTGACAACAACTTCCCCACTGTCTGACAACCGTGTCTCATCATCGTCGGACACCTCTTTACACACTTCTTCCACTACGTCAAGAAGGTCATCATCACCCACAGACTGCGACTGGTGGAAAACCTGGGCATCGGAAAATTGCTCAGCAGCAGCAGGACAAGTGGTTTGTGACTGTGGGAAGGGTCCAGAAAACAGTTCCTCAGAGTATGCCGGTTGAAATGGCAAATTTTGCTGGGAGGGGGCAGACTGGGGGGGAGGAGGCTGAGGTGCAGGAGCTGGAGGAGTGCCGATTTCGGTGACATGGGTGGACTGCGTGGAAGACTGACTGGTGGACAAATTGCTCAAAGCATTGTCGGCAATCCACGACATCACCTGTTCGCACTGTTCTGGCCTCAACAGTGCTCTACCACGAGTCCCAGTAACTTCAGACATGAACCTAGGGAGTGTAGCTCTGCGGCGTTCACCTGCTCCTTCATCATCAGCAGGTGGTGTCTCACCCCGCCCAGGACCACGGCCTCTGACCCCTGCAGTAGTTGGACGCCCACGTCCCTGCCCTCGTCCTCTACCCCTAGCCCTCGGGTTAAACATTTTGAAAATGAGAGTTATAACTTTAATTTTTTTTTTAACGTTTTTTTGTATTTTTTTTTTTTTTGTGTGTTTTTTAGTTTTTAAAACCAAACGATGCTATCCTATTGCTATGGCTATTTTCTAGCCAAGTATGAAAGCACACTGCTATGCCAGATGAGATGACGCTGAGTTATGAAAAAAATAAACGTAAAATAAAAAAGGAAATGGCAGACTGTGCCTAATTGAAATACAACCCCGGGCCCTAATAAATTTTCCCACTTCGGTCTTTGCAATGGATATGTGCGTCACTAAGCGCAAAACACAGTGGTCGCAAGTCTCACTCCAAATTGCTCACAATTTGCTAGTAGATGCACTGCAACAACTACAGCCACCAGCAGATCAACCAGAAATCAAATATATGTAACGCTATTGTAGACGTAAGTAAGCCTTTTGGATTCTCCTATGGCTATTTTCTAGCCAAGTATGAAAGCACACTACTATGCCAGATGAGATGACGCTGAGTTATGAAAAAAATAAACGTAAAATAAAAAAGGAAATGGCAGACTGTGCCTAATTGAAATACAACCCCGGGCCCTAATAAATTTTCCCACTTCGGTCTTTGCGATGGATATGTGCGTCACTAAGCGCAAAACACAGTGGTCGCAAGTCTCACTCCAAATTGCTCACAATTTGCTAGTAGATGCACTGCAACAACTACAGCCACCAGCAGATCAACCAGAAATCAAATATATGTAACGCTATTGTAGACGTAAGTAAGCCTTTTGGATTCTCCTATGGCTATTTTCTAGCCAAGTATGAAAGCACACTACTATGCCAGATGAGATGACACTGAGTTATGAAAAAATAAATGTAAAATAAAAAGAAACTGCCAGACTCTGCCTAATTGAAATCAAACCCCTAATAAATTTTCCCACTTTGGTGTTTGAGGTGGATATGTGTGTCACTAAGAGCTAAACACAACGGTAGCAAGTCCCCCTGCTAATTCCTCACAATATGGTACTAGCTGCACTACTAGTGCCAGCAAGCCCAGCCACAAGCAAATAAAAAAAAAAGGATAACGTTATTGTAGCCCTAAGAAGGGCTGTTGGGTTGTTGTAGAATCACTCCTGCCTAACAGTAAGCTAATAGAACACCCTAACGCTTTCCCTGACCAGCAGCAGCTCTCTCCCTAGCGGCATCCAGACAGAGAATGATCCGAGCAGCGCGGGCAGCGGCTAGTCTATCCCAGGGTCACCTGATCTGGCCAGCCAACCACTGCTATCGACGTGTAAGTGTACCACGTCATGCTGGGTGGAGTGCAGAGTCTCCTGGCTTGTGATTGGCTCTGTTTCTGGCCGCCAAAAAGCAAAACGGCGGGAGCTGCCATTTTCTCGAGCAGGCGAAATACTCGTCCGAGCAACGAGCAGTTTCGAGTACGCTAATGCTCGAACGAGCATCAAGCTCGGACGAGTATGTTCGCTCATCTCTACTTAGGATACTATCGGATCTAAACTACTATGAGAAACTAGACCATGACCCCAACCATGAACATCTGGAGCTGCTAAAATCGATCACGTCAAAAGCACGTCAGACAGGGATTCTAACCAAAAAGGAACGGGATTATATAATCCCTTCCCGTCTGCGCACAATACTGTTTTATTATTTGCCAAAAGTCCATAAGGACCGTGTAAATCCACCTGGCCGGCCCATAATGTCAGGCATCAATTCGGTAACTTGCAACCTATCGGCCTATGTGGACTTTTACCTGCAAACTTACGTTAGAACTCTCCCTACGTATCTTCGTGATTCCTCTCAGTTGATTCTAGATCTGGAAGACTTCAAGAGGGATGACTCGAGGAATCTACTAACAATGGATGTAACAGCTTTGTATACCAATATCTCTCACGATTTGGGTATCAAAGCCATCCAGAGAACCCTTGAGAGAGACCCCAATCTACCAACAAGCCAAAGCAACTTTCTGATTCAAAGCATTACATTTATACTAGAGCATAATGTTTTCAGCTACCAGTCCCAAATGTACCAACAAAGGAGAGGTACGGCGATAGGCACTCGGTTCGCACCGAGTTATGCCAATATATTTATGGGCGAATTCGAGGCCACCCACATCAGCAATAACCCCAAATACAACTCCAATATCATATTTTTCAAGAGATACATAGATGACCTCTTCCTAATTTGGAAGGGGAATAAACAAGGGGCACTTGACTTCGTTTCCGAGATTAACCAGAATTCCTGGGGTATCTCATTCACGCTTAATCATTCCACTACCCAAATCGAGTTTCTTGACCTAATAATTTCGGTTAATACCAACAAAAACGGTCTTTCTACCAGCACTTATTTCAAAACGGTCGATGTCAACAGATTTTTGGACTATAAAAGTGCACACTATAAAAGCTGGTTAAACAATGTCCCTTATAGCCAGAACAAGCGTATTAGGAAGAAAAGATGTTAATTATTCACCGTCTTTCACGGCTCTCGTCACCTGAAGGAGGGCGGGTAGAAAGACAGAGGCATGAATAATTAACAATTGGAAGGCATCGACGGAGGGCTGATGACGTAGTGGTAGCACCAGAGGGCTGATAACTTAGGGGCAGGGGTGTACCAAGCCTGTCTGCTGCCTGAGGCGAGCCATAGAGAGACGCCCCCCCCCCCCGCCCATATATGTAATATTTCAGGGAGTGTCAGGACCAGATCCATCATATTGGTTTGGTGTGAAAATAAAGCAATGCAAAAATGCATACAGAGTACCGCCCTGTAGTATTTAATGCATACAGTATGCCGCCATGTAGTATAAAATGCATACAGCGTATCGCCATATAGTATAAAATGCATACAGCGTGCCGCCATGTAGTATAAAATGCATACAGCATACCACCATGTAGTATAAAATGCATACAGCATACCGCCATGTAGTATTAAATGCATAGAGCGTACCACCATGTAGTATAAAATGCATACAGCATACCACCATGTAGTATAAAATGCATACAGCATACCACCATGTAGTATAAAATGCATACAGCATACCGCCATGCAGTATTAAATACATAGAGCGTACCACCATGTAGTATAAAATGCATACAGAATATTGCCATGTGGTATAAAATACATACAGCATCCCCCCCATGTAGTATAAAATACATACATCATATTGCTAAGTAATGTAAAATGCATACAGCGTATACGGCATGTAGTAAAAAATACATACAGAATATTGCCATGTAGTGTAAAATACATACAGAATATCGCCATGTAGTATAACATGCATACAGAATATCGCCATGTACTATATAATGCATACAGCATATCGCCATGTAGTATAAAATGAATACAGAATATCGCCATGTGGTATATAATGCATACAGAATATCGCCATGTACTATATAATGCATACAGCATATCGCCATGTAGTATAAAATGAATACAGCATATCGCCATGTAGTATAAAATGCATGCAGAATACCGCCATGTACTATATAATGCATACAGCATATCGCCATGTAGTATAAAATGAATACAGAATATCGCCATGTACTATATAATGCATACAGCATATCGCCATGTAGTATAAAATGAATACAGAATATCGCCATGTACTATATAATGCATACAGCATATCGCCATGTAGTATAAAATGAATACAGCATATCGCCATGTAGTATAAAATGCATGCAGAATACCGCCATGTACTATATAATGCATACAGCATATCGCCATGTAGTATAAAATGAATACAGAATATCGCCATGTGGTATATAATGCATACAGCATATCGCCATGTAGTATAAAATGAATACAGAATATCGCCATGTACTATATAATGCATACAGCATATCGCCATGTAGTATAAAATGAATACAGAATATCGCCATGTGGTATATAATGCATACAGCATATCGCCATGTAGTATAAAATGAATACAGAATATCGCCATGTACTATATAATGCATACAGCATATCGCCATGTAGTATAAAATGAATACAGAATATCGCCATGTAGTATAAAATGAATACAGAATATCGCCATGTGGTATATAATGCATACAGCATATCGCCATGTAGTATAAAATGAATACAGAATATCGCCATGTGGTATATAATGCATACAGCATATCGCCATGTAGTATAACATGCATAAAGAATATCGCCATGTAGTATAAAATACATACAGCATATCGACACATAGTATAAAATGCATACAGCATACCGCCATGTAGTATTAAATGCATAGAGCGTACCACCATGTAGTATAAAATGCATACAGCATACCACCATGTAGTATAAAATGCATACAGCATACCACCATGTAGTATAAAATGCATACAGCATACCGCCATGCAGTATTAAATACATAGAGCGTACCACCATGTAGTATAAAATGCATACAGATTATTGCCATGTGGTATAAAATACATACAGCGTCCCCCCATGTAGTATAAAATGCATACAGCATCCCCCCCCTTGTAGTATAAAATACATACATCATATTGCTATGTAATGTAAAATGCATACAGCGTATACGGCATGTAGTAAAAAATACATACAGAATATTGCCATGTAGTGTAAAATACATACAGTGTACCACCATGTAGTATAAAATGCATACAGCATATCGCCATGTAGTATAACATGCATACAGAATATCGCCATGTACTATATAATGCATACAGAATATCGCCATGTAGTATAAAATGAATACAGAATATCGCCATGTGGTATATAATGCATACAGAATATCGCCATGTACTATATAATGCATACAGCATATCGCCATGTAGTATAAAATGAATACAGCATATCGCCATGTAGTATAAAATGCATGCAGAATACCGCCATGTACTATATAATGCATACAGCATATCGCCATGTAGTATAAAATGAATACAGCATATCGCCATGTAGTATAAAATGAATACAGAATATCGCCATGTGGTATATAATGCATACAGCATATCGCCATGTAGTATAAAATGAATACAGCATATCGCCATGTAGTATAAAATGAATACAGCATATCGCCATGTAGTATAAAATGAATACAGAATATCGCCATGTGGTATATAATGCATACAGCATATCGCCATGTAGTATAACATGCATACAGAATATCGCCATGTGGTATATAATGCATACAGCATATCGCCATGTAGTATAAAATGCATGCAGAATACCGCCATGTACTATATAATGCATACAGCATATCGCCATGTAGTATAAAATGAATACAGCATATCGCCATGTAGTATAAAATGAATACAGCATATCGCCATGTAGTATAAAATGAATACAGCATATCGCCATGTAGTATAAAATGCATGCAGAATACCGCCATGTACTATATAATGCATACAGCATATCGCCATGTAGTATAAAATGAATACAGCATATCGCCATGTAGTATAAAATGAATACAGAATATCGCCATGTAGTATAACATGCATACAGAATATCGCCATGTAGTATAAAATACATACAGCATATCGCCACATAGTATAAAATGCATGTAGTGTATCGCCATGTAGAATAAACCGCATACAATGTGCCACCATGTAGTATAAAATGCATACGGAATACATATATGCACATATAAACACGTACATATACACATACACATCACATACATATACACATTACATACACAAATCACATACATATACACATTACATACACAAATCACATACATGTACACATATACACACATACATGTACACAAACATATACACATACATATATACATTACATACACACATGACATACATATACACATACATATACACATATACACACATACATACACACATCACATACATATAAACAGATAAACTTACTTTATTTTCTTTTATTTTCCAGGAAGGTTCTCCAGGACCGGGGGAGGGGGGGTGGGGGCTTGGGCATACAGGGGGGGGGGGGAGCCGAGCGGAGGAGGCCGGGAGCGGAGCAGAGTGGAGGAGAGGGGGAGGACTGAGCGGGGGAGGACTGAGCGGAGGAGGGGGGGGAGGACGGAGCGGAGCATAGCGGAGGAAGCGGAGATGAAAGGGACAGAAGGAGCGGAGCAGAGTGGAGGAGAAGGGGGAGCCGAGCGGAGGAGGGGGGGAGCGGAGTGGAGGAGGCCGGGAGCGGAGCAGAGTGGAGGAGAAGGGGGAGCCGAGCGGAGGAGGGGTGGAGCGGAGCGGAGGAGGCCGGGAGCGGAGCAGAGTGGAGGAGAAGGGGGAGCCGAGCGGAGGAGGGGGGAGCGGAGCGGAGGAGGCCGGGAGCGGAGCAGAGTGGAGGAGAAGGGGGAGCCGAGCGGAGGAGGGGGGGAGCGGAGCGGAGGAGGCCGGGAGCGGAGCAGAGTGGAGGAGAAGGGGGAGTGGAGCGGAGGAGGGGGGGAGCGGATATGAACCGGACAGAGGGAGCGGAGCAGAGTGGACTAGAGGGGGGGCGGAGCAGAGGAGGGGGAGAGCGGATATGGACGGGACAGAGGGAGCGGAACGGAGCAGAGGGGGGGAGCGGAGCGGAACAGAGCAGAGGAGGGGGAGAGCGGGGGGGGGGGGTCAGCCTGGGATGGTGGTCAGGTGGACAGGCCGGCGGGCGGCAGCACGGGTGGTGGGGGTTCCAGCGGCAGCATAGGCAGACTGGCGGGTGGTAGCATGGACGGCCGGGCGCACAATGCCGCCCCTCGTCCAGCAGGTGGCGCGCCGCCTGAGGCGAGATTCTCAACTCGCCTCATGGCAGGTGCGCCACTGCTTAGGGGTAGCACTGGAGGGCTGATGACGTAGGGGTAGCACCGGAGGGCTAAATTACATATATGAGTTAATAGTTTTTTTTAGCTAAACTAAAGATCGCCGTGCCTAACTAAAGTATCTGCCAACATCAGTATTAAATAGCCTACAGGGTGGTGTGCTTGTATGATTTCATCATGTGAGCAGTGGTAGGTTTCCTTTAAGTATATGGACTAAAATAGGAATGGGATGAAGTCAAATACGAGTCCTCGACACTCATCTTTATGTACCTAGACCTACCACGGGCTGATTAATGAAGACTGGAACTTTACTTTCCACTGGAAGCTAGGGAGCATGGTAATGTCTACTAATAATAACGGAAAGCAGTGACCTAGCCTCATCCTAAAGAAGACCCTCGATTGTCATAAGACACATATAAACAGTCTGACCCTCATCCTGATAGTTTTTCACTTATCTTTTGATGACTTTAGAATATTCCAAATAAAAGTAGGCTCTCCTGGTTATAGTATGCACTGCTGCACCAGTCAGCCTTTACTTCCTCTCTCACAATATTTTAAGAAATGTTTAGCTCCTCTTACAATTTCTCAGATTTATTTTATCCTGAAACATAAGAAAAAAATTAGAAAATTTTATCCTGCAGTTTGAGACTTATGTTAGAGTTGCAGTGAATCTAGAGGGACAATGGTACGCATCTGGTGGGATTGCCCTGGACTCAGACCCTTCTGGGACAGAGTGTTTGCTACATATGTGGTGGTCTCAGGTCGCGCTGTAACTGCTTCAGCTAAGATAGGTCTCCTGTCAGTCCTTCCGTCTACTCTTGGGTCTCAGAAAAAGGCTTATTACGCTTTTTCCTTACTGCTGCTCAGGTGGTCATTCCCCGATATTGGAGATTTTTCTATTCTTCCTCCCTTTGTTGATTGGGCTTGATGAGCTTTCTAACATCTCGCACATGGAGGAGCTCTCTCGGCGGAAGTAAACCAGACCATAGAGAGATCGATTTGAATTTGGCAACCGTAGATTCTCTTTAGGTCAGCTAGAACACAAAACATTAATGCAAATAATCAATACACAAACTGTATAATATATATTTTTTTATGATTAAGACCCAAAGGGTGCACAGTATCCTATGATAAGATCCATTTGGCCTCCCTCATGTGTAGGGTTTTAACTCGATCACCACCCCTTTTACTAACTGGGATATGGTGGACGGCAGTAACCCGCACTGCGGACATACTCCCCGAGTGCTTGTCATGGAAGTGTTTAGAAACACCCGCTAGATAACGTCTACTAAACACAGTTTTAGGGTTTGCCTCTGTTATATGTTCAGACAGTCAGTTTCTAGATGTACAGCCGACATAATGAAGTCGACAAATAGTACAGCATTCTACTAGATATACTAGAGTTCATTTGTCTAGAAATCCTAAAGATTCTGTTAACACTAGAATTGAAAGAAATGGTTTTCTGTATAAATTTGTATTTGTATCATTTGTAAAGGTCTATGAAATAAACAGGTAAGGACAAAATGAAGCAGCTAAAGTTTGAGCACATTTGGAGATACAGGTAATGAAGAGTGCTGTCATGTTCCAAAATAGGAAGATACTTATTTACTATGGGTACTGCCTGTTGATAGTCAGAGCTAACCTTGGTGCCGAAAACAGGTTTGCACACAGGGTCACATTTATTAAAGTATCTGCACCATTTTTGTGTCGTGCCTGCACTGCTTCCACCGTGCCACAATATTCTGCACCTACCGGGTCATTCTGGCGCAGAGTCAGACAGTGCGCCACATTTATAACTGCGACTTGACAGAATTGTGTCACACACTGTGGGGCACATTTACTTACCCGGTCCTGTCGCGATCCTCGATCCGGACTGTCCGACGAAGAAGAAGTCCGGCGCCATTCACCAAGATCGTGAGCCTGAGATCCTGCATCTGTCGCTTCCCCACTGAGGTCCGCCAGAGTGCATTCTTCCCGGTGCATGTAAGTGCTTGGTATTGCGACACAATTTAAATGTTAAATCCCGTGCGTTGTCCAAATCCGTTGGATCGTCCGACGGCCCGGCCCCCGATTTGTGTCGCGTGAAACCCGGCGCCGATGCGCCAAAATCCGATCACATGCGACTCCATATCCGGCGCAATCCCCGGAAATGTTGGAAAACCCGAGGAAAATGCGGCCACGGGCCCTTAGTCAATAAGCCCCTGTATGTTAAAGGAGCACCAAAAAAAAGTGCACCAGATGTGGACATATGAAAAAGTCGCAATTTTGGAACAAATCGTGGTTAATAAGTTCCATATATATATATGTAGGAACAGGCATAGGAAAAACTTTAGAAGAGTCTGCGATATTTGTGTGACTTTTCAAGAAAAAGTTGCAAAAACCTCCCAGACTCAGCTACCTTATATATTAACCTCTAAGATAAATCAAATAAGTCCATAGCCCAGAATAACCAAAAAAAGACACTGAAGGCACATTCACACGATGTGTTGCATCGCGTTGTGCGTTACGTTTTTGATGCATTTCACTGGCTTCAGCCTTGATTACATTATAAGGTTACATCGCGTTTTAGCAGATGCAGTGGAAACACAATGTAACCTTAGCATGTAATCAAGGCTGAAGCCAGTGGAATGCGTCAAAAACTCAACGCACAACGCAACGTGTGAATGCGCCCTAAGGACCTATTGTTGTGCTACGACGGACCGCCTCCGACCCCTGTTCAGTTGACTGATCAGCTGATCCCTCGAATGACCTCATGGGGGAGTGGGCGGGGCATAAGGACTTTAAATCTCCACAGCAGTGACGGGCGCAACGGCCATACTAGTGCCGGAGGTTATGCTGCACGCCAGTTAGTTTAGTCCTGTAACCCCTGGGTTAGTTAGTGATGTGGCTTTGTGACTTGGGGGGACTTAATTGCTAATTGGTGTCCATATAATACAATGTTATAAGCTAGCACTTATTGACACCTCTGATGAGCTGTTCACATACAAGTTGTTAGTGTTTGACCAGCGGAAACGTGTCAGGTGTAAACAGGGAGTTATTCCTGACAGGTTCCTCTGGGTAATAGGGCCCTCAGGGGGCATTAATGTACCAGTAGTATATGCTTGTATTAAAGATTAAGCCATGCAGGTCTAAGTACTGACTATTCTTTACGGTGAAACTGCGAATGGCTCATTAAATCAGTTATGGTTCATCAGATGTTGAATATAGCAGCTATATAAATATATCCCTTTCTCTGGAACCTAAACAGGTCCAGGAGGGAAGGTGTTAATTTGGTAGACCATCCAGCCCATTTAGTTTGTAGGGCCACAGCGTTCATTGGAGTAGCAGTGCATATGATGTACCCATATAAATTTCAACACATGGGTAATTGCACGCTATAACTGTTTTGACTCCAATAAAGGTTACGTTTTACTGTAATCATTTTTACACAAGTGAATTTGATTGAATTAATAGGGGTACACACACAACAATGAGTATTTCATTATTTTTTTTGGTGGGTGACATTGTTTATATTAAAAATCTAAATTCTTTACTGGGACTCTCCAATTGTTAAAGCCAATAACCGGACTGTGAGCTTCATCCTCCTGGTCTCCATCTTGCTGAGCTTCCTCTGTGTCTTCTTCTTCCTTGGTCGTCCAGTGGACATAACCTGCTTACTGAGACAAGTATACTTTGGGATCCTCTTTACCATTGGAGTCTCTTCTGTTCTGGCCAATACTATTACAGTCTCTGTTGCCTTAAAGCCACCAAACCTGGAAGTTCCTGGGTGAAGCTAGTCTCACTCAAAGTGTCAAATTATTTGCTCTTGGTGTGTTCTTCTGTACAAGTTCTCATTTGTGTTATTTGGTTGTTGGTGTCTCCTCCTTATGTAGAGTATAACCATCACACGTATCCTGGGAAGATCATCATTCAGTGTAATGAGGGGTCAGATATCTGCTTCTACTCCATGTTGGGTTATATGGGGCTCCTGGCAGCTGTGAGCTTTGTTCTGGCTTTCATGGTGAGGACATTACCGGACAGTTTTAATGAGGCCAAGTACATCACCTTCAGCATGCTGCTGTTCTGCAGTGTCTGGATCGCCATGATCCCGGCTTATCCGAGCTGAGCTGTCCTGGCTTCATGTTCTGGAGTTTTTGGTTGTTTATTGTCCACTAAATTATATATTCTACTGTTTAAACCAGAACTGAATTCACAGAATATAATTCTGGAGAAAAACAAGTCATATGCAGTGTTTTTCACAGCTGTTATTACCGTATTTTCCGGACTATAAGGCGCACATAAAAGCCTAGGATTTCCTTCGAAATCCAAAGTGCGCCTTATAGTCCGGTGCGCTCTATAGGAGGGCAGCGGACCCTACTTACATAGGTCCCCGCTACCGGAGACAGCAGATCTCCAGCGGGAACTGCAGACCACGCGGCACGAACAACTTCTGCCGCGTCGGTCTGCAGTTCCCGCTGGAGATCTGCTGTCTCCGGTAGCGGGGACCTATGTAAGTAGGGTCCGCTGCCATCCTCCACCTCCCCCTCCCCTTCCCCGCTCACCTTCCCCGCTCACCTCTCCGCGTCACGCCCCCGGACCTCCGTCATGCCCCCGGACCCTGCTCCTTATAGTCCGATGCGCCTTATATATGGAATTATTCCATATATAAGGCGCATCGGACTGATGCGCCTTATATTCCGGTGCGCCTAATGGCCCGGAAAATACGGTATTCTATAATATTTCATTAATCATCCGACATGTAGGCTGCATGTTACTCACTAATAAAATATGACAATGTAAAACAGGCGATCCCCGACTTAAAAACACCCGACTAACAGACAACCCCTAGTTACAAACGACTCATTTACTGTCCTTTAGCCCCAGGATACAATGATAAGCTGTAAGAGTTATCAGGTGTCTGCAATGAAGATTTATAGTTAATTATGGTTCTCATAATAACCTAAAAATTTTAAAATCCAATTGTCATAGAGACCAAACATCTTTTGGCTGGAGTTACAATTATAAAATATACAGTTCCAACTTACATACACATTCAACTTAAGAACAAACCTACAGAACCTTACAGAACCATTACGGACACTGTGATGTATTTGGTCCCTTTTTGTGTTTTTCTTTTGCGCTTCCCACTTTCAAAAAACCTTAACTTTTCATTACAACCTTTTGGTAATTATTGGAATAATGAAATAGAAGGGACAATATGAAGATAATGACCAAAGTCATGGTGTCACTGCCAGAAATGACATAGAACTGCTGTGACTGAAATTATATTGACTGCCTAGGGCACCAAATGCCTTGTCCCGGCCCTGCTGACCAGCCCAGTATGTAGCCTGCCAGGCCCTGCCCCCCAGTATATAGCCTTCCAGGCCCTGCCCCCCAGTATATAGCCTACCAGGCCATACCCCCCAGTATATAGCCTGCCAGCTCCTTTCCCCCCAGCATAAAGCCTGAAACCCCCTGCAGTATATAGCCAGCCTCCCCAGTATATAGCCTGCCAGCGCCTGCCCTCCAGTATATAGCCTGCCAGCCCCTTCTCCCCCAGCATGAAGCCTGCAACCTCCTGCAGTATATAGCCAGCCTCTCCAGTATATAGCCTGCCAGACCCTGCCCCCCAGTATATAGCCTGCCGGCTCCTTTCCCCCCAGTATAAAGCCTGCAACCTCCTGCAGTATATAGCCAGCCTCCCCAGTATATAGCCTGCCAGCCCCTGCCCCCAATATATAGCCTGCCAGCCCCTTTTTGCTCAGCACAAAGCCTGCAACCTCCTGCCAGCCTCCCCAGTATATAGCCTGCCAGGCCCTGCCCCCCAGTATATAGCTTGCCAGCCACTTTCCCCCAGCATAAAGCCTGCAACCCCCTGCAGTATATAGCCAGCCTCTCCAGTATATAGCCTGCCAGCCCCTGCAGCCTCTCAGTAGGCCCCTTTGAAGTAAACTCACATGGCGGCCTTAAAAATTCAGAAGCAAAAACAGTCTACTGTTCCCTAAAATATTCCCCCCAGCATAAAGCCTGAAACCTCCTGCAGTATATAGCCTGTCGGCTCCTTTCCCCCCAGCATAAAGCCTGCAACCCCCTGCAGTATATAGCCAGCCTCCCCAGTATATAGCCTGCCAGCCCCTGCCCCCCAGTATATAGCCTGCCAGCCCCTTTTTGCTCAGCATAAAGCCTGCAACCTCCTGCAGTATATAGCCAGCCTCCCCAGTATATAGCCTGCCAGGCCCTGCCCCCCAGTATATAGCTTGCCAGCCACTTTCCCCTCAGCATAAAGCCTGCAACCCCCTGCAGTATATAGCCAGCCTCCCCAGTATATAGCTTGCCAGCCCCTGCAGCCTCTCAGTAGGCCCCTTTGAAGTAAACTCACATGGCGGCCTTAAAAATTCAGAAGCAAAAACAGTCTCCTGTTCCCTAAAATATTCCCCAATTTAACATACTTAACAGCTCCCTCATGGTTATTCTACATAAAGCCCCACTCACCCCTATGGATTCATTAGATACAGCTCCCCTTATCCACATGGATTCCTCTTGTACAACCTTATGCAGGCCCCCCCAGCAGCTCTGGGCCCCAGCACTTGCCCGGGTATGCCCAGTGTCGGTGCCGGCCCTGCCTCCAAAGCTGCTTTTTCTGATTCCTACACAGCATTGCACAGATTTAGTCTTATTAATTAAGGCCTGTGGCCTGTGAAACAGGGACCTGGTGCAGGCGGGAGTCATTATTGCACTGCATTACATGCACAGGGGAAGGCTGGAAGCTTCCCATCTCACACACCTTCTTGACCATGTAGAGAGGAAAGCAAATCAGCATCATAGAAATGGAACAAACAAAGTGTCAAACACAAGGAATCAGCAGAATAAAGTACAAAGAAGCGAAGGAGTCGACAAACTAGGAACATTTTTTGATTTTTACAGAAGATCCTCTTAGCAGACCACTGATAGGCTAAGGATATGATTTAACCTGTGTGTAATCTGGTCCTTTAAGCAATAGATGGAAGCATTGCCCCTACCATTAGGGAGTCTTTGGAAGAGAAGCAAGAGAGCTGGGCAGCAGGCACTGAGCAGGACATGTGAGTATGGGGGTGGCATACAGAGACCATGCTGAGCAAGTCTGCTATGTGTAACATGATGGTGGGGGATGCGGGCAGGAGCAGAACCTGATGGTGGGGGATGCGGGCAGGAGCAGAATCTGATGGTCGGGGATGTGGGCAGGAGCAGAACCTGATGGTGGGGGATGTGGGCAGGAGCAGAACCTGATGGTGGGGAATGCAAGCCGGAGCAGAACCTGATGGTGGGCGATGCGGGCAGGAACAGAATCTGATGGTGGGGGATGTGGGCAGGAGCAGAATCTGATGGTGGGGGATGTGGGCAGGAGCAGAATCTGATGGTGGGGGGTGCGGGCAGGAGCAGAACTTGATCGTGGGGGATGTGGGCAGGAGCAGAACTTGATGGCGGGGGATGTGGGCAGGAGCAGAATCTGATGGTGGGGAATGTGGGCAGGAGCAGAACCTGATGGTGAGGGATGCGGGAAGGAGCCGAACCTGATGGTGGGGGATGTGGGCAGGAGCAGAACCTGATGGTGGGGGGTGCGGGCAGGAGCAGAACTTGATGGTGGGGGATGTGGGCAGGAGCAGAACTTGATGGTGGGGGATGTGGGCAGGAGCAGAACCTGATAGTGGGGGATGTGGGAAGGAGCAGAATCTGATGGTGGGGGTTGTGGGTAGGAGCAGAACCTGATGGTGGGGGATGTGGGCAGGAGCAGAACCTGATGGTGGGGAATGCAAGCCGGAGCAGAACCTGATGGTGGGCGATGCGGGCAGGAACAGAATCTGATGGTGGGGGATGTGGGCAGGAGCAGAATCTGATGGTGGGGAATGTGGGCAGGAGCAGAATCTGATGGTGGGGGATGCGGGCAGGAGCAGAACCTGATGGTGGGGGATGTGGGCAGGAGCAGAACCTGATGGTGGGGGATGCAAGCCGGAGCAGAACCTGATGGTGGGGGATGCAGGCAGGAGCAGAACTTGATGGTGGGGGATGTGGGCAGGAGCAGAATCTGATGGTGGGGGATGTGGGCAGGAGCAGAACCTGATGGTGAGGGATGCGGGAAGGAGTCGAACCTGATGGTGGGGGATGTGGGCAGGAGCAGAACCTGATGGTGGGGGGTGCGGGCAGGAGCAGAACTTGATCGTGGGGGATGTGGGCAGGAGCAGAACTTGATGGCGGGGGATGTGGGCAGGAGCAGAATCTGATGGTGGGGAATGTGGGCAGGAGCAGAACCTGATGGTGAGGGATGCGGGAAGGAGCCGAACCTGATGGTGGGGGATGTGGGCAGGAGCAGAACCTGATGGTGGGGGGTGCGGGCAGGAGCAGAACTTGATGGTGGGGGATGTGGGCAGGAGCAGAACTTGATGGTGGGGGATGTGGGCAGGAGCAGAACCTGATAGTGGGGGATGTGGGAAGGAGCCGAATCTGATGGTGGGGGTTGTGGGTAGGAGCAGAACCTGATGGTGGGGAATACGGGCAGGAGCAGAACCTGATGTTGGGGGATGTGGGCAGGAGCAGAACCTGATGGTGGGGGATGTGGGCAGGAGCAGAACCTGATGGTGGGGGATGTGAGTAGGAGCAGAACCTCATGCCAGTGTTAAGCTACATACACACAAGCTCTGTTTCTCGACAATGACCATTAAAAATGACTGCCAGGGATGCAAACACAAGCAGGAATAAGACCTGCTCTACCCTTTGCATCTAGGGCAGTCGGCTCATGTATGGCTAGAACATCTCCACATTTCCTCATCGTGTGCAGAAAGCCTAACGCTCTAATATTTACTTAATTTTCAGACATATTTTATGACATATTTATTCCAAAGAAATACAAGACCGTACAATCTTTCTCTCATAACTGTAAGTCCTACAATTCTTTCATAGGTTGCAAACTCTTTAAGGCTGTGATGTCTCATATTATGACTGATGGAAGGTTTGTGGAGAGTTAAATTCTAAAGACATTGAAAATAAAAAAATAAATCTCAGCCACAAATGGATGAAATTATCTATAGACATAGAACTCAAATCGTCTTCAGTTTTGCAGCTGATTCTGAGTGTAAATCTGTCCCCAGTTGTGTATATAAGCGGCTGCAGAGTGACGGCCTGTGCCTCTCCTGTGCTGAGGATCTGCAGAGCCGGGGGACGCTGTGCTGGAGGAGAAGACCTTGTCCCTGTCATGAGCTGCTCTCCTCTTCTTACTGCCGCTTATGTCTTTCTATTACCTGTAATATCTCTGGGACATGATGTCGGATGCTCTATGCCCGGAATCACACCAGTGATAGACAATGAGTATTACCAGGAGGGAGATGTCATTATCGGAGGACTGATCTCCGCTCATCATAAAGGTTTTCACAGTGTAAGATTTATTAGCAGAGATGATTTAGACTTGCATTGTCTATTGTAAGTACATCCATCCTCTCCTACAACTTTTATTTTCTGTATTTTGTACTTGAATAGTTGCAGATTACTTTATAGGTACAAATATTACGTGCAGAATACACAAATCATTCTGTTCCCTGCTCAGAAACAGGGAGCATTAGAGTTGGTGCAGGCCCCTGGGCAAAAAATATGGTGGGGGCCCTTAATCCTGATTCACACCTCAACTGGTGCAGAACCTTGTGATACACACTTCAGATGCTGAAGAACCTCAATAAACACTCCATGGCTGCTGCAGAACCTTATGATACACACCTCAGCTGCTGCAGAACCTTATGATACACACCTCAGCTGCTGCAGAACCTCATCGCACACATCAGCTGCTGCAGAACCTCATCGCACACCTCAGCTGCTGCAGAACTTCATCATACACACCTCAGCTGTTGCAGAACCTCATCATACACACCTCAGCTGCTGCAGAACCTCATCATACACACCTCAGCTGCTGCAGAACCTCATCACACACCTCAGCTGCTGCAGAACTTCATCATACACACCCCAGCTGCTGCAGAACCTTATGATACACACCTCAGCTGCTGCAGAACCTCATCGCACACATCAGCTGCTGCAGAACCTCATCGCACACCTCAGCTGCTGCAGAACTTCATCATACACACCTCAGCTGTTGCAGAGCCTCATCATACACACCTCAGCTGCTGCAGAACCTCATCATACACACCTCAGCTGCTGCAGAACCTCATCACACACCTCAGCTGCTGCAGAACTTCATTATACACACCTCAGCTGCTGCAGAACCTCATCATACACACCTCAGCTGCTGCAGAACCTCATCACACACCTCAGCTGCTGCAGAACTTCATCATACACACCCCAGCTGCTGCAGAACCTTATGATACACACCTCAGCTGCTGCAGAACCTCATCGCACACATCAGCTGCTGCAGAACCTCATCGCACACCTCAGCTGCTGCAGAACTTCATCATACACACCTCAGCTGTTGCAGAACCTCATCATACACACCTCAGCTGCTGCAGAACCTCATCATACACACCTCAGCTGCTGCAGAACCTCATCACACACCTCAGCTGCTGCAGAACTTCATTATACACACCTCAGCTGCTGCAGAACCTCATCATACACACCTCAGCTGTTGCAGAACCTCATCATACACACCTCAGCTGTTACAGAACTTCATCATACACACCTCAGCTGCTGCAGAACCTCATCATACACACCTCAGCTGCTGCAGAACTTCATCATACACACCTCAGCTGTTGCAGAACCTCATCATACACACCTCAGCTGCTGCAGAACCTCATCATACACACCTCAGCTGCTGCAGAACCTCATCACACACCTCAGCTGCTGCAGAACTTCATTATACACACCTCAGCTGCTGCAGAACCTCATCATACACACCTCAGCTGTTGCAGAACCTCATCATACACACCTCAGCTGTTACAGAACTTCATTATACACACCTCAGCTGCTGCAGAACCTCATCACACACATCAGCTGTTGCAGAACCTCATCATACACACCTCAGCTGTTGCAGAACCTCATCATACACACCTCAGCTGCTGCAGAACCTCATCATACACACCTAACTTAGGAGACATGTATCAGGATTTCTCTCTGACATCTACGCCCAGTAGTATTGTTTGGTATCGATGAGCTCTGTGGAAAAGCAGCAGGAGGCTTACATAAAGAGAGGGTCAGGTACAACTATCAGGAAGTGCAGTCTAAAATAAAATAAGCCTCCTTTTCAAGACAGCAGCTACAACATGCTGTACATCAAAGTTAATGCACTGATGTGGGGCGGGAGACTCGGGGGGGTCTCCTCTCCAGCCTCATGCTGGTAGTTACAGTGGGGATTGGCCAGGGTCTGCATATGTTTCTCTTCCCCCTTTCGCTCCTCATCTCGCTTTTTCTGCTGCTGGGGGCCGCAGAGTTAATTTATATTGGTGTCCTAAGGACTCTGATATAGATGAATTGAATAATTTTCTGTAGGGAAGGATCAAGTAGGGTGGTGGGGGGCCCCCTCTTCACCATAAGTGGTGGGGGCCCTGGGGCACGAGCCCCGCCCACCCTATAATCCGGCCCTGCTTAGACAGTCCTTATCTCCATTATCTCATAAGTTTGTGCATCAGGTATTTTGAGCCAGGACAAGGTGTGGAGACTACATGGACAGAAAGTCTAAGGCCCCTTACAATGTGTGCTGGCTGAAATGTCCCGGTCGAATGCTGAGCAACTGGACTGAAGTTCCCGGGCCGGACGTTACAGCAAGCACATGCTCTGAGTATGATGTGAGTTGGATGCTTCACACTCACACTTCACACCAAAGAGACAAGATTCAATCTGTCCTTATGTTTCTTTACCTCTGTGCTGTCCTTTATGTATCTGTAGTTCTTTAATCAGTTACTTAACCCCTTCATGACTGACCAATGTAAAATTACATCAATGGGTTATCGAGGGATGTATATAGAAGGTTCTAGTACTGATCCTTCTCTATACACAGCGGGTGTCATCAGCTACAGCGATCATTTCCGGTAACGTTTTATCTATCTGCTTTTTTTTGCCTTCTTTATGGTAGAGATGAAATCAATTCACAGAAGTCAATTAGTTTTAAGTTACAGACAATAGGTAATTATAGGAAGGGAAGAGATTGAAGGAGAAGGACTTATGAGCCATATGAGACAGGGGGACAGCAAATACAAATAGACAACAAAGGCTATAAAAGGGGTAGGACACTCTTTTACACAAATTTTCATCTAGCGGTTCAGCAGTCATCTAGCGGTTCAGCAGTCATCTAGCGGTTCAGCAGTCATCTAGCGGTTCAGCAGTCATATAGCGGTTCAGCAGTCATCTAGCGGTTCAGCAGTCATATAGCGGTTCAGCAGTCATCTAGTGGTTCAGCAGTCATCTAGCGGTTCAGCAGTCATCTAGTGGTTCAGCAGTCATCTAGCGGTTCAGCAGTCATCTAGTGGTTCAGCAGTCATCTAGCGGTTCAGCAGTCATCTAGCGGTTCAGCAGTCATCTAGTGGTTCAGCAGTCATCTAGCGGTTCAGCAGTCATCTAGCGGTTCAGCAGTCATCTAGCGGTTCAGCAGTCATCTAGCGGTTCAGCAGTCATCTAGCGGTTCAGCAGTCATCTAGTGGTTCAGCAGTCATCTAGTGGTTCAGCAGTCATCTAGTGGTTCAGCAGTCATCTAGCGGTTCAGCAGTCATCTAGTGGTTCAGCAGTCATCTAGTGGTTCAGCAGTCCTGATACTTATTTTTGTGCTGTGTGCAAACTCTCTGTGATTCTTTGTTTACATGTCTGAGCTCTGCTAATTACCAGACTCTGTAGAATAAGAGTTATCCCTCCCCTCCTCTGTCTTTGTCAGTAAGGCCAGACTGTGAGAGAGAGACACAGTGGATGATGCCTTTAAGATGGGCTGCAGCAGTAAGAAGGAGAAAGTTGTGTATATGCAGAGGGAGGCATGGTGAGAACAGGCAAGGCTGGAGCTCTCAAAGGAGGCAAAGACACAGGTACATATACATGCAGAGACCTGTCTAATAGAATAGTTTTATTGAAAAGTGGCCCATCCCTTTAATATTTCCCCAGAGCTCTTAAACACAATTATGCCTCAGTTATAAATATGCAAATATGTTCATGCTGAAGGGATAGATAGCATTTTTTGGCAGTGTGACCCAGACTGGGGTCTTGCTGACCACCAATTACCTACTCCTTAAAAGGCTCTTAAAGGAAACCTACCACTTGTAGTGGCAGGTTTCTGATGGAAATACCGGGCACCAGCTCAGGCTGAGCTGGTGCCGGAGCTTATTCTCGTTAGTGTTTTAAACCGCGGTCACCAGCTCACCCTGATCTCACCCTGAGCTGGTGCCCGGTATTTCCATCAGAAACCTGCCACTTCAAGTGGTAGGTTTCCTTTAAAGGGACATTAAAAATAAGGAAGAAGATGTTTTTTTTTTTTGTAAATAATTTCTTATGTTATTACATATATTGTTATTATATGATTCTTCCAGCGTTCGTATAGAGATCTATAGAAGCATCTTGTCCTTCATCTTTGCTGTGGAGGAGATTAATAGGGATCCTTACCTCCTCCCTAACATCACTCTGGGATATCATATAGTGGACACTTGTGGAGATACAAAGAAAACTACTAAATCTTTCTATCAAATCCTGTCCGGGAGAAGGAATGAGGTTCCTAATTATTCCTGCAGAGATCATTGGGAGGTGGCCGCCTTTGTGGTTGATTCTAACAATCATGTGATACAAGCCATGCTGCCATTATCCAGCCTGTATAAGTACACACAGGTAAGTGTCATCCTCACAGTGTCATAGAAATCTTCCCTGTCACAAATGTAGCACAACAGCACGACCTAGTGCCAGGGTCGGATTGGCCCACCAGTGCTTTCACCGGCAACATCTTTTAGCTCCTCCCACTGCCAACCAATGACCACACCCCTTGTCATCACTGACGCTTGTGTGTCGCTGTTTGGCCAGCAGGCGCCATGTGATAATGTCTTCACCTCTGACGCATCAATGAACAATGTCCACAATATAGACCATAGGAGACTATTAGAATAAATTATTCCTCTTTACTTCATCATTCACAGGTACAAGTTAATCTTCTCAATATCATACAGTGATTTCATCATCATATGTAGACAATATAGCTTGCAGTACATACTTCATAGTGAGTGCGATAGTAGCATATGTAAATCAGTCGCTCCATTGGCGTAATGAAAAATTCAATGGTATATACACGCACATTGGGGTAGATTTACTTACCCGGCCCATTCGCGATCCGGCGGCGCGTTCTCTGCGGTGGACTCGGGTCCGGCCGGGATTCACTAAGGTAGTTCCTCCGACGTCCACCAGGTGGCGCTGCTACGCTGAAGTCCGCCGAGGCCCGCCGGAATGCACTCAAGTTCACCAGCCTATTCCTAGTGAAGGTAAGTGCAAGTCTCGCGACACTTTTTTTTAAAAAATGCAGCGGTTTTTCCGAATTCGTCGGTTTTTCGTTCGGCCACGCCCCGCCAATTTCCGTCGCGTGCATGCCAGCGCCGATACGCCACAATCCGATCGTGTGCGCCAAAATCCCGGGGCAATTCAGGGGAAATCGGCGCAAATCGGAAATATTCGGGTAATACGTCGGGAAAATGCGAATCGAGCCCTTAGTAAATGACCCCCATAGTTTTGACCTCGGGCTGAGACTCACACTGCTCCGACCGCTGAGTAAGATGGTGTAAGCCACATAAAGTGATGTTTCGGGGGACACGCCCCCTTCATCAGACATGCACGGCACACACCTACACAAGACTATTATACCCCTCCCCAACGGAAACTTTTAATACAAACAAAAAGTATGAATATACATAAATACAATAGTACAATAAATTCCTACACGGAAAGGATACAATTGATTACACCTTACATGAGATCTAATCACAAAGCTATTATGTAATAACAGATCTTATTGCACATAGCTAAGTTTCTCATATATCATAACGAATCTTATAGCGCAGACCCCCTTCTAATGCCCTATAATAGAAATACATTACAATCTTCATTTAAAGGACACCTGTCATCAGGTCTGTGTCACTAGTCCTGTCACCTCTACCTGTTGGAGCAGCTCACAAGGATCCCATCCCAGCCTTTATCTAGTTATTTCATACATTAATCATTATAAAAATCATCTTTTCTTTATTATGTAAATGAGGTTGGTCACATGGTCAGAGGCAGTGATGTCACCACTGTTCCCCCTCCCGTCTCCTCCCCTGCTCATGTCTGTGTGTAATGTATAGTAAAGCATTGCTAGTGTCTGTGCTTTATCTGCTGATATGCTCTGTCCTCCTAATACACATGTAAGAGACAAAGACATCAGCTACACAAGTGCCTGCCATGTTCTACTATACACATGTGAGATACAGATATCAGCTACACAAGTACCTGACATGTTCTGATATACACATGTGAGAGACACAGACATCAGCTACACAAGTACCTGACATGTTCTGCCATACACATGTGAGAGACACAGACATCAGCTACACAAGTACCAGACATGTTCTGCTATACACATGTGTGAGACACAGACATCAGCTACACAAGTGCCTGACATGTTCTGTTATACACATGTGAGAGACACAGACATCAGCTACACAAGTACCTGACATGTTCTGCTATACACATGTGAGAGACACAGACTTCAGCTACACAAGTACCTGACATGTGCTGCTATAACATGGCTGCCTGTAGCTGTTGTATCTCTCCTATACACACACACAGGCTGCAGGGGGGTGCTAGCACCAGGAAGCACATCATTATACAGCCTCACATCATTATACAAGCTGTCAGTCATGCACTGGGGGTGTGGCTGTGCCTCCCACTCATGAATAAGCTGGACAGCTTGAATATGCTAATGACTCATTGGACATTTCACAGGTCATTTGCATACAGCTTTAGGGCCTCATTGCTTAGGTTTACAGGCATGTAGAGGGACAATGAAGGGATAGAGGCAATGCTCTCTAATGGCAGTTTGTGAAAATATATTTAGTTTAGGGGGTTTTTTGCCTGATGGGTTCTATTTAAGCCCTTATGACTCAGAGGGGCACATGTATCATAGTTTCAGCTTTGCAAATTGTCTTATTTTTGCGACTTTTCTCGTTTTGGTGACTTTTTTTTGCGACTTTTGTTGGCGCTCTTCAAGTGCACCTCGTTCTGTTCCTTTTGCAGTGGGCCTCATGTATCTAAACTTTCCAGATGTTCCGTGCGACTTTTCACCTTTTTTGCGGCTTTTTTGCGACTTTTTAGTTGCAAATCTGCACCTGGTCCAGGGCAGGCGCAAAGGAAGTTTTTTTTTTCATGGAACTGATTTTAACATGTAAATTGGAATTATTTCACATGCTTTAACTGTTTAACATTTTGCACAGAAACCTCTTTTGTCAAAATTCTTAAATTTTTGCATTTTATTTTTTTTTTTTTAAGGGTGAGGTCACACGTAGCGGTTCAATTGCGTTTTTACTGCATTTTGAAACTAATGACAACAGCTGAGGAGGTGATTTGCCTTATTTCATTACTGTTAACATTTGTGTTTAAAAAACGCAATATAAACGCTGTGTTAACGCATTTGTTAACATTACGTTTACTATGCGTTTTGGAAATTCAAATGTTAAAAGTAATGAAATAAGGCAAATCACCTCCTCAGCTGATGTCATTAGTTTCAAAATGCAGTAAAAATGAAACATGTTAAATCCCAAATTAACAGTAGTGTCCACTCCTGCATATAACCCCTCACATGACTTGTATCCTCTCCTGTATATAACCCCCTCACATGGCTTGTTTCCTCTCCTGTATATAACCCCTCACATGGCTTGTATCCTGTCCTGTATATAACCCCTCACATGGCTTGTATCCTCTCCTGTGTATAAACACTCACATGACTTGTATCCTCTCCTGTATATAACCCCTCACATGGCTTGTGTCCTCTCCTGTATATAACCCCCTCACATGGCTTGTATCCTCTCCTGTATATAACCCCTTAACATGGCTTGTGTCCACTTCTTCATATAACCCCTCACATGTCTTGTATCCTCTTCTGTATATAACCCCCTCACATGGCTTGTATCCTCTCCTGTATATAACCCCTCACGTGGCTTGTGTCCACTGCTGCATATAACTCCCTCACATGGCTTGTATCCTCTCCTGTATATAACCCCACACATGGCTTGTGTCCACTTCTGCATATAACTCCCTCAAATGGCTTGTATCCTCTCCTGTATATAACCCCTCACATGGCTTGTGTCCACTTCTGCATATAACTCCCTCACATGGCTTGTATCCTCTCCTGTATATAACCCCTCACATGGCTTGTGTCCTCTCCTGTATATAACCCCTCACATGGCTTATGTCCACTTCTGCATATAACTCCCTCACATGGCTTGTATCCTCTCCTGTATATAACCCCTCACATGGCTTGTGTCCACTTCTGCATATAACTCCCTCACATGGCTTGTGTCCTCTCCTGTATATAACCCATCACATGGCTTGTGTCCACTTCTGCATATAACTCCCTAACATGGCTTGTATCCTCTCCTGTATATAACCCCTCACGTGGCTTGTATCCTCTCCTGTATATAACCCCTCTCATGGCTTGTATCCTCTCCTGTATATAACCCCCTCACACGGCTTGTGTCCTCTCCTGTATATAAGCCCCTCACATGGCTTGTATCCTCTCCTGTATATAACCCCTCACATGGCTTGTATCCTCTCCTGTATATAACCCCTCACATGGCTTGTATCCTCTCCTGTATATAACCCCTCTCATGGCTTGTATCCTCTCCTGTATATAACCCCCTCACACGGCTTGTGTCCTCTCCTGTATATAAGCCCCTCACATGGCTTGTATCCTCTCCTGTATATAACTCCTCACATGACTTGTATCCTCTCCTGTATATAAGCCCCTCACATGGCTTGTATCCTCTCCTGTATATAACCCCTCACATGGCTTGTATCCTCTCCTGTATATAACTCCTCACATGACTTGTATCCTCTCCTGTATATAAGCCCCTCACATGGCTTGTATCCTCTCCTGTATATAACCCCTCACATGGCTTGTATCCTCTCCTGTATATAAGCCCCTCACATGGCTTGTATCCTCTCCTGTATATAAGCCCCTCACATGGCTTGTATCCTCTCCTGTATATAAGCCCCTCACATGGCTTGTATCTAGAGATGAGCGAGCACTAAAATGCTCGGGTACTCGTTATTCGAGACGAACTTTTCCCGATGCTCGAGTGCTCGTCTCGAATAACGAGCCCCATTGAAGTCAATGGGAGACTCGAGCATTTTTCAAGGGGACCAAGGCTCTGCACAGGGAAGCTTGGCCAAACACCTGGGAACCTCAGAAAAGGATGGAAACACCACGGAAATGGACAGGAAACAGCAGGGGCAGCATGCATGGATGCCTCTGAGGCTGCTTAATCGCACCATTATGCCAAAATTATGGGCAACAGCATGGCCATGACAGAGTGACCGAATGAGGCTAGATAGCATCTAAAACATCCAATAATTGACCCTGACACTATAGGGAACGGCATGCAGAGGCAGCGGCAGCAGCTGCAGGCTAGAGAGTGGCATGGCGACATACCCTAAATGGACTCAGGCTTCAAACCAATGGGTGGCAGAGAGGAACCAAAGGAGGTGAGCAAGAAGCGCTCAAATAATATCGGTACATGATAAAAGTTTGCCAGTATATTTTGTGGATTACACAGCAGGGTGGCGACAAAGTTAACATGGAAGCCATGAAAACAACCCAAAATTCTGCCTGACACAGCTCGTTTGATAAGGGGACCATGTATGGAGGCAGTAAACTAGTAGTAGATTAAAGGTGCTGCAGTTAAAACTATGTTAGTTGGATCTTGGCATGGAGCTGGCGCTCCGCTGCCAGGCGAGCTTTCGCCAATCCAAGCCCCTGTCTCTAGGCTACTCCCCAAACAGTACTTCTAAGAACCTTTTGTATAAGATCAAGTGTAGTAGCGTTCTTATAAGTTTGGGATATGGCGGGTGAGGGGAATGTAAACAGATGCGCAAGAAGCGCTGAAATAATATCGGTAAATGATAAAAGTTTGCCAGTATATTTTGTGGATTACAAAGCAGGGTGGCGACAAAGTTAACAAGTTTGATGTGGAATGCCCTGTAATAGCTCTTGGGCGGTGTGCCTTTTATCGCCTAGGCTCAGCAGTTTGAGCACCGCCTGCTGTCGCTTAGCGACGGCACTGCTGCTGTGCCTAGAGCTACCGACTGATGGCGCCATGGCCACGGATGGTAATTCGGAGGAGGAGGAGGTGGAGGAGGGGTGGGAGGAGGAGGAGGTATAGTAGGCCTTTGAGACCTGGACCGAGGTAGGCCCCGCAATCCTCTGCGTCGGCAGTATATGACCAGCCGCAGGGTCAGACTCGGTCCCAGCCTGCACCAAGTTAAGTGTAGTAGCGTTCTTATAAGTTTGGGATATGGCGGGTGAGGGGAATGTAAACAGATGCGCAAGAAGCGCATGATGCGCATGGAGCTGGCGCTCCGCTGCCAGGCGAGCTTTCGCCAATCCAAGCCCCTGTCTCTAGGCTACTCCCCAAACAGCACTTCTAAGAACCTTTTGTATAAGATCAAGTGTAGTAGCGTTCTTATAAGTTTGGGATATGGCGGGTGAGGGGAATGTAAACAGATGCGCAAGAAGCGCATGATGCACATGGAGCTGGCGCTCCGCTGCCAGGCGAGCTTTCGCCAATCCAAGCCCCTGTCTCTAGGCTACTCCCCAAACAGCACTTCTAAGAGAACCTTTTCTATAAGATCAAGTGTAGTAGCGTTCTTATAAGTTTAGGATATGGCGGGTGAGGGGAATGTAAACAGATGCGCAAAAAGCGCTGAAATAATATTGGTAAATGATAAAAGTTTGCCAGTATATTTTGTGGATAACACAGCAGGGTGGCGACAAAGTTAACAACTTTGATGTGGAATCCATGAAAACAACCCAAATTTCTGCCTGACACACCTCGTTTGATAAGGGGACGATGTATGGAGGCAGCTATATGGACGACTTTTGGAGGTAGCAATGGAGACAACGTGTGGAGGCTGCTATGGAGACAATTTAATTTGGATAGTGCCTGTATGTGGCAGTCCAAAAAAGTTTTCAAACCAGAGGAGCAGGTAGGTGGCCCTCCAGAAAAATGAAATAGATTGAGTGCCTGTATGTGGCACTCCCAAAAATTGTTTAAAACAGAGGACCGGGTAGGTGGCCCTCCAGAAAAATTAAATGCATAAAGTACTATAGCTAGAGCCAGTGGGCCCTGTCAAAAAATAACCAGTTTCCTCTGCTTTAGTGTACAAAGAGGAGGAGAAGGAGGAAAATGAGGAGGAGGAGGAGTGGATAAATTATTCAGGTTGAGCTTCCTTCACCTGGTGGAGATTGGAAATTATGAGAAATCCAGGCTTTATTCATCTTAATAAGCGTCAGCCTGTCAGCGCTGTCACTCGACAGGCGTGTACGCTTATCGGTGATGATGCCACCAGCTGCACTGAAAACCCGCTCGGACAAGACGCTAGCGGCAGGGCAGGCAAGAACCTCCAAGGCGTACAGCGCCAGTTCGTGCCACGTGTCCAGCTTTGAAACCCAGTAGTTGTAGGGAGCTGTGTGATCATTTAGGACGATGGTATGGTCAGCTACGTACTCCCTCACCATCTTTCTGTAAAGATCAGCCCTACTCTGCCGAGACTGGGGACAGGTGACAGTGTCTTGCTGGGGTGACATAAAGCTGGCAAAAGCCTTGTAAAGCGTACCCTTGCCAGTGCTGGAAAAGCTGCCTGCTCGCCTACTCTCCCTCGCTACTTGTCCCGCAGAACTACGCCCTCTGCCGCTAGCGCTGTCAGAAGGGAAATACTGTTTCAGCTTGTGCACCAGGGCCTGCTGGTATTCATGCATTCTCACACTCCTTTCCTCTCCAGGGATGAGAGTGGAAAGATTTTGCTTGTACCATGGGTCCAGGAGAGTGAATACCCAGTAATCGGTGCTGGAATAAATTCTTTGAACGCGAGGGTCACGGGATAGGCAGCCTAGCATGAAATCTGCCATATGCGCCAGAGTACCAACACGTAAGAATTCACTCCCCTCACTGGCCTGACTGTCCATTTCCTCCTCCTCCAACTCCTCCAACTCCTCTTCTTCTGCCCATACACGCTGAACAGTGGAGGACTCAACAATGGTCCCCTCTTGTGTCTCGCCAACATTCTCCTCCTCTTCCTCCTCATCCTCCTCCACCTCCACCTCCTCCGATATGCGCTGAGAAACAGACCTAAGGGTGCTTTGGCTATCAACAAGGGAATCTTCTTCCCCCGTCTCTTGTGACGAGCGCAAAGCTTCCGACTTCATGCTGATCAGAGAGTTTTTCAACAGGCCAAGCAGCGGGATGGTGAGGCTGATGATGGCGGCATCGCCACTGACCATCTGTGTTGACTCCTCGAAGTTACTCAGCACCTGACAGATATCAGACATCCACGTCCACTCCTCATTGTAGACTTGAGGAAGCTGACTGACCTGACTACCAGTTCTGGTGGAAGTTGACATCTGGCAGTCTACAATTGCTCTGCGCTGCTGGTAAACTCTGGATAACATGGTTAATGTTGAATTCCACCTCGTGGGCACGTCGCACAACAGTCGGTGAGCGGGCAGTTGGAGGCGGCGCTGCGCTGCCCTGAGAGTGGCAGCATCTGTGCTGGACTTCCTGAAATGCGCACAGATGCGGCGCACCTTCGTGAGCAAATCAGACAGATTGGGGTATGTCTTGAGGAAACGCTGAACTATGAGATTTAACACATGGGCCAGGCATGGCACATGTGTCAGTCTGCCGAGTTGCAGAGCCGCCACCAGGTTACGGCCGTTGTCACACACAACCATGCCTGGCTTCAGGTTCAGCGGTGCCAGCCACAGATCAGTCTGCGCCGTGATGCCCTGTAATAGCTCTTGGGCGGTGTGCCTTTTATCGCCTAGGCTCAGCAGTTTGAGCACCGCCTGCTGTCGCTTAGCGACGGCACTGCTGCTGTGCCTAGAGCTACCGACTGATGGCGGCATGCCGACGGATGGTAGTTCGGAGGAGGAGGTGGAGGAGGGGTGGGAGGAGGAGGAGGCATAGTAGGCCTGAAAGACCTGGACCGAGGTAGGCCCCGCAATCCTCGGCGTCGGCAGTATATGACCAGCCGCAGGGTCAGACTCGGTCCCAGCCTCCACCAAGTTAACCCAATGTGCCGTCAGAGATATATAGTGGCCCTGCCCGGCAGCACTCGTCCACGTGTCTGTGGTCAGGTGGACCTTGTCAGAAACGGCGTTGGTCAGGGCACGGATGATGTTGTCTGACACGTGCTGGTGCAGGGCTGGGACGGCACATCGGGAAAAGTAGTGGCGGCTGGGGACCGAATACCGAGGGGCGGCCGCCGCCATGAGGTTGCGAAAGGCCTCGGTCTCTACTAGCCTATAGGGCAGCATCTCCAGGCTAAGCAATCTGGAGATGTGGACATTAAGGGCTTGGGCGTGCGGGTGGGTTGCACTATATTTGCGTTTCCGCTCCAGTGTCTGGGGTATGGAGAGCTGAACGCTGGTGGATGCTGTGGAGGATCGTGGAGGCGACGATGGGGTTTTTGTGCCAGGGTCCTGGGCAGGGGGCTGACTATCAGCTGAAACAGGGGAAGGAGCAGTGGTGTGCACGGCCGGAGGTGAACGGGCTTGGTGCCACTGAGTGGGGTGTTTAGCATTCATATGCCTGCGCATACTGGTGGTAGTTAAGCTAGTAGTGGTGGAACCCCTGCTGATCCTGGTTTGGCAAAGGTTGCACACCACAGTCCGTCGGTCATCCGGTGTTTCCTTAAAGAACCTCCAGACTTCTGAAAATCTAGCCCTCGCCGCGGGAGCCCTCGCCACGGGAGCTTCACTACGTGACACATTTGGCGCTGATGCACCTGCTCTGGCCCTGCCTCTCCGTCTGGCCCCACCACTGCCTCTTCCAACCTGTTCTGGTCGAGGACTCTCCTCCGTCTCAGAAGCACTGTGTTCACCCGGCCTCTCAACCCAGCTTGGGTCTGTCACCTCATCATCCTCCGATCCCTCAGTCTGCTCCCCCCTCGGACTTCCTGCCCTGACAACAACTTCACCACTGTCTGACAACCGTGTCTCCTCATCGTCGGACACCTCTTTACACACTTCTTCCACTACGTCAAGAAGGTCATCATCACCCACAGACTGCGACTGGTGGAAAACCTGGGCATCGGAAAATTGCTCAGCAGCAACCGGACAAGTGGTTTGTGACTGTGGGAAGGGTCCAGAAAACAGTTCCTCAGAGTATGCCGGTTCAAATGCCAAATTTTCCTGGGAGGGGGCAGACTGGGGGGGAGGAGGCTGAGGTGCAGGAGCTGGAGGAGTGCCGATTTCGGTGACATGGGTGGACTGCGTGGAAGACTGACTGGTGGACAAATTGCTCGAAGCATTGTCGGCAATCCACGACATCACCTGTTCGCACTGTTCTGGCCTCAACAGTGCTCTACCACGAGTCCCAGTAACTTCAGACATGAACCTAGGGAGTGTAGCTCTGCGGCGTTCCCCTGCTCCCTCATCAGCAGGTGGTGTCTCACCCCGCCCAGGACCACGGCCTCTGACCCCTGCAGTAGTTGGACGCCCACGTCCCCGCCCTCGTCCTCTACCCCTAGCCCTCGGGTTAAACATTTAGAAAATGAAAGTTATAACTTTAATTTTTTTTTAACTTTTTTTTCTGTTTTTTAGTTTTTTTTGTTTTTTTTTGTGTTTTTTTGTTTTTAAAGCCAAACAATGCTATCCTATTGCTATGGCTATTTTCTAGCCAAGTATGAAAGCACACTGCTATGCCAGATGAGATGACGCTGAGTTATGAAAAAATAAACGTAAAATAAAAAGGAAATGGCAAACTGTGCCTAATTGAAATCCAACCCCTAATAAATTTTCCCACTTCGGTCTTTGCGATGGATATGTGCGTCACTAAGCGCTAAACACAGCGGTCGCAAGTCTCACTCCAAATTCCTGACAATTGGCTAGTAGATGCACTGCAGCAAGGACAGCCACCAGCAGATCAACCAGAAATAAAATATATATAACGCTATTGTAGGCGTAAGTAAGCCGTTTGGATTCTCCTTTGGCTATTTTCTAGCCAAGTATGAAAGCACACTGATGAGATGACGCTGAGTTATGAAAAAATAAACGTAAAATAAAAAGAAACTGCCAGACTGTGCCTAATTGAAATCCAACCCCTAATAAATTTTCCCACTTCGGTCTTTGCGATGGATATGTGCGTCACTAAGCGCTAAACACAGCGGTCGCAAGTCTCACTCCAAATTCCTGACAATTGGCTAGTATATGCACTGCAGCAAGGACAGCCACCAGCAGATCAACCAGAAATAAAATATATATAACGCTATTGTAGGCGTAAGTAAGCCGTTTGGATTCTCCTTTGGCTATTTTCTAGCCAAGTATGAAAGCACACTGATGAGATGACGCTGAGTTATGAAAAAATAAACGTAAAATAAAAAGAAACTGCCAGACTGTGCCTAATTGAAATCCAACCCCTAATAAATTTTCCCACTTCGGTCTTTGCGATGCATATGTGCGTCACTAAGCGCTAAACACAGCGGTCGCAAGTCTCACTCCAAATTCCTGACAATTGGCTAGTATATGCACTGCAGCAAGGACAGCCACCAGCAGATCAACCAGAAATAAAATATATATAACGCTATTGTAGGCGTAAGTAAGCCGTTTGGATTCTCCTTTGGCTATTTTCTAGCCAAGTATGAAAGCACACTGATGAGATGACGCTGAGTTATGAAAAAATAAATGTAAAATAAAAAGAAACTGCCAGACTGTGCCTAATTGAAATCCAACCCCTAATAAATTTTCCCACTTCGGTCTTTGCGATGCATATGTGCGTCACTAAGCGCTAAACACAGCGGTCGCAAGTCTCACTCCAAATTCCTGACAATTGGCTAGTATATGCACTGCAGCAAGGACAGCCACCAGCAGATCAACCAGAAATAAAATATATATAACGCTATTGTAGGCGTAAGTAAGCCGTTTGGATTCTCCTTTGGCTATTTTCTAGCCAAGTATGAAAGCACACACTGATGAGATGACGCTGAGTTATGAAAAAATAAACGTAAAATAAAAAGAAACTGCCAGACTGTGCCTAATTGAAATCCAACCCCTAATAAATTTTCCCACTTCGGTCTTTGCGATGGATATGTGCGTCACTAAGCGCTAAACACAGCGGTCGCAAGTCTCACTCCAAATTCCTGACAATTGGCTAGTATATGCACTGCAGCAAGGACAGCCACCAGCAGATCAACCAGAAATAAAATATATATAACGCTATTGTAGGCGTAAGTAAGCCGTTTGGATTCTCCTTTGGCTATTTTCTAGCCAAGTATGAAAGCACACTGATGAGATAACGCTGAGTTATGAAAAAATAAACGTAAAATAAAAAGTAAATGCCAGACTGTGCCTAATTGAAATCAAACCCCTAATAAATTTTCCCACTTTGGTGTTTGAGGTGGATATGTGTGTCACTAAGAGCTAAACACAACGGTAGCAAGTCCCCCTGCAAATTCCTCACAATATGGTACTAGCTGCAAATAAAAAAAAAAAAAGTATAACGTTATTGTAGCCCTAAGAAGGGCTGTTGGCTTCTTGTAGAATCACTCCTGCCTAACACTATTCTAATAGAACAGCCTAACACTTTCCCTGACCAGCAGCAGCTCTCTCCCTAGCGGCATCCAGACACAGAATGATCCGAGCAGCGCGGGCAGCGGCTAGTCTATCCCAGGGTCACCTGATCTGGCCAGCCAACCACTGCTATCGACGTGTAAGGGTACCACGTCATGCTGGGTGGAGTGCAGAGTCTCCTGGCTTGTGATTGGCTCTGTTTCTGGCCGCCAAAAAGCAAAACGGCGGGAGCTGCCATTTTCTCGAGCGGGCGAAGTATTCGTCCGAGCAACGAGCAGTTTCGAGTACGCTAATGCTCGAACGAGCATCAAGCTCGGACGAGTATGTTCGCTCATCTCTATTTGTATCCTCTCCTGCATATAACCCCTCACATGGCTTGTATCCTCTCCTGTATATAACCCCTCACATGGCTTGTATCCTCTCTTGTATATAACCCCCTCACGTGGCTTGTATCCTTTCCTGTATATAACCCCCTCACGTGGCTTGTGTCCACTTCTGCATATAACCCCTCACATGGCTTGTATCCTCTCCTGTATATAACCCCTCACATGGCTTATGTCCATGTGGATTTGAGACATTTACAAAAAGAGTCTCAAAAAGAAGCCAAAATTTGCGCCTGCCAGGATAGGAAAAACTGAACATGTATCACAAGTAAAAAGACAGGATCATACATAACGCGCAAAAAAGGGCTGCCAAAAGTCTCTAAAATTCACCTCAGAGAGACCAAACTATGATACATGTACCCCAGAGACTCCAGTAGACAAGTCCAATATACTTCTCTTTGTAGCAACCGCAGCGATATTTGCTTGCTATCGCAACCCATGACCTCCTCAGTCATCCACCTAAGGTTGGATACTTGATGTCGGTGTCCAGAAAAATGCCTAGCAACCGTTGTTTCTCCATATTTCCTATTCTCTTTTTCTTCTTTTCCATGTAAACTAACATCACACTTGGTGAATAATCTTATTGCTGACCTGTGCTCATTCTATAGCACCTCGATAGCCCTCGGTGTCTTCCCAACATAGACTTTGCCACATGGGCACTTAAGCATATAAATGACATTTATACAGGGATTGTCCAAGAGTTATGAAAAAAACAATAGGTGGCCGGGAGGGAGCAGCGCTGGATTCAGCTTCCGCCCGGACCCGACAACCATCCGGCCTGCATACACAGTGCTGTGAATATGGACGGGTAGGCGTGGCCGGCCACGGCCGCCCCTACGCTGAGCCCAGCGCTGCTCCGGCAGCTATGTTTGTTTACATGGCGCTGGGACACCCCTGAGAGCACCGGAAGGTAAGTACATCTTTATTTTTTTAAGCAGCCCCCTCCCGGCCAACTATTGTTTTTTTCATTACTCTCGGACAACCCCTTTAATCAAGATATCAGTACCCCATTTCGAGTTGGAAAACTTATCTCCCTTGATAATGGAATTGCAGTTCTGATATGATAGGCACGCAAAAGTGCCTTTGTGTTGGGCTTTCAAAAGAGATTGTTTGTTTGACCCAATTTTATTTCTGCAGATATCTGCTCTAATAAGGGGGTTCGCTAATGACTTACCCTTTCTATAAACAAACCGTGGTTTATCTCTAAATAGGGTTCCATAATCTCAATGTTTCAAAATATTCTTCTTTATCAACCTAGAGTGACCATCAAAGGTGGATATAAATAGATGTTTTTTTTCCCTTCATTCTGCACGATTCTCTCTTAACTATTTCCAATCTTTTTGTGCCACCTCTTTACCAGCTTTTCTAACCTATTTTTGATTATACCCTTTCTCTACAAATTTTTGGAGTCATTATCACAATTACAGATTCTACGGGCTCTTAAGAATTGTCCCGTAGGAACTTACGTGGATGGTGGAAGCTTGATCTCCTTAACAGGTTATTCTTATCTGTAGGCTTGGAATATAACATTGTAACCAAACTCTCTTTATTTCTATTGATCTCAACATCTAAAAATTGGATGTTGCTTGCATGGTATTCAGCTGAAAATTCAATAAGTGCATGGCATTGGTTCAAAAAATCAATCCATTCTAAGAGCTCAGTGTCGCTTCCCCCAGACGACAAAGACGTCTTCCACATAATGAAGCTAGAGGACAACATGTCGGCTGAGGGGGTGCGACACTAGAGCTTGCTCTTCAAATACAGACATAAAGATATTTGCAAAACTTGGTACCACAGGGGACCCCATAGAGGTCCCCTGTAGCTGTATAAAAAACTCAGTACCAAACCTAAAATAGATTTTCTTAAGAAAACCGATGCAGGCATTAGACAGAGAGGGCTTCTCACAAAATGTGTTTCTCACAACATGTATCCCTCCGTTGTATCATCTGTTGGGATAATAGTATAAAGGCTCTTGATATCCATGGTGCACAATAGTTTAACACCATTGAGATCAAGAGTCTGAATTTGTCTCAAAAAATCACTTGTGTCTCTAAGACATCTAGGTAGTCGCTGAACCATTGGCTGTAAATAACTGTCCACATAGATCGCCAATGGATATAAAAGAGAATCCACCCCTGACACGATAGGGTGTCCTGGAGGACTCTCTAATTTTTTTGTGAATTTTAGGGAGTAAATATAAAATCGGTACCCTTAAATATCTATTGGACAGACAGCCACGGGTATACTCATCAATTACATTCTGAGACACGGCATCATCAAGTAAGGAGTCAATTTCATGTTTAAACACTATAGTTGGATCTTCACTCAGCTTTCTATAAATGTTAGCATCACCCAACTGGCCTATAGCTTCAGTAATATAAGCACCCTTATCCCCGATTATGGTGCCCCCCCCCCCTTATCCGCCCTCTTAATAATGATGCTTTCGTCATATGTTACATTTCTGAGAGCCTCATATTCTTCCCTAGATAAATTAGGTTTTCTTCTATTGGTAACTTGTTGCCATTTCTGACACACCTCTCGTGTGACAACCTGTTGAAAACTTTCAATGTCAGGGTCAAAAGTGCTATGTTCTCTAATCTTAGCAGATACAGACTTTTTATCTTTACTATCCCACTTTTTATCCTTAAAGAACATCTTAAGCCTAAGGCTACTACAGAAGCAGTAAAAATTCTGGGTTTCAAAACTTGGCACAAAGCCTAACCCTTTGTTTAGTACACTTATTTCAGCCTCGGTAAGAGTCCGGTCAGAGATGTTCACTACAAGGTTTATGTCCTCTTGTTCTTTTTTCTGATGAACGTATCCCTGTTTGCTCTCTCCACCAGAGATTCCTGTGATGAACTTGCTACCAAGCTTTCTCCCTTGTTTTTCTCAAAAAAATTTTCTTTAGATTTTCGTGAAGAGCGTAGGGTCATGCAATCACTTTTTCAATTGCTAAGATCATCACTTTCTGAAGATCCATGATCAGAACTCGTAGTATGGTTTTTCTGAGACGCATGCGTCTATTTTCTCTTCTGACCACATATATACTCTATTGTGCTAATAGTCTTGCATGTCACGTGCAAATTTTTGCAATTTTCCTTCCAACGTGGTCGTCTTCTGTTGATCAATCATAATCTGAAAACTTTCCATTGTGGACTTGTATTCAGCTTCACCACTTTCTTTTTTTAATTCATCTTCGATATTCACACTCGGAGGTCAAAACTATTTGTGTGTATATACCATTGAATTTTCATTACGCCAATGGAGCGACTGATTTACATATGCTACTATTGCACTCACTATGAAGTATGTACTGCAAGCTATATTGTCTACATATGATGATGAAATCACTGTATGATATTGAGAAGATTAACTTGTACCTGTGAATGATGAAGTAAAGAGGAATAATTTATTCTAATAGTCTCCTATGGTCTATACAGGCGGTCCCCTACTTAAGGACACCCAACTTACAGACAACCCCTAGTTTTGTGAAGCTCTCTGGATGCTTTACTATAGTCTCAGATTGCAATTATCAGCTGTAAGTAGAGATGAGCGAGTATACTCGTCTGAGTATACTGCTCGGTCGAGTATTAGCATACTCGGACCTGCTCGTTACTCGGACGAGTATCTCGCCGGCTCGAGCATTAAATTAATAAAAGACAGTGAAGAACAGTGTTTACACTGTTCTTTTACACATTACACATGTTTACAGATGTTTTGCTTGTAAGAACACATTGAAATAACACTATTCTTCACTTTGCAGGTGTGCGCGCGTGTCCCCCGCTAAGTTCGGAGATGTGCCGAACATCTGGAATGTGAAGAATAGTGTTCTTTCAATGTGTTCTGCACTTAAATGCTCCTGTGTTCAATTTTGTTTTAATTCTATTCTTCACTTTGCAGATGTGCGCGCGTATCTCCGAACCTATTGGAAGACACGAGCGCACACCTGCAATGTGAAGAATAGAATAAAAACAGTGAAAACAGTGAAAACAGGAGCATTTAAGTGCAGAACACATTGAAAGAACAATATTCTTCACATTCCAGATGTTCCGAACATCTCCTAACTTATCGGAAGACACGGGCGAACACCTGCAAAGTGAAGAATAGTGTTTTTTCAATGTATTCTTGCAAGTAAAACATCTGGAAACATGTGTAATGTGTTCTGTAACACTGTTCTTTTAATGTGTTCTGTCAGTGAAAAAATGCTCGGGTCTCCCATTACTTTAATGGGGTTCATTATTCAAGACGAGCACTCGAGCAAGTTTGTATCGAGTAGCGAGCACCCGAGCATTTTAGTGCTCGCTCATCTCTAGCTGTAAGGTGTCTGTAATGAAACTTTATTGATAATCCTTGGTCCAATCACAGCAAAAAAGTTTGAAACTCCAATTGTCACTGTGGCAAAAAATTTTTTTTGTCTGGAACTGCAATTATAAAATATACAGTTTCGACTTACATACCAATTCAACTTAAGAACAAACTTATGGAACCTATCTTGTACGTAACCCGGGGACTACCTGTATTGTGGACATTGTTCATTGATGTGTTTTCTGTTAGGTAGTAGAGATCCTCTAGTCCTAGACAAGCTCCTATTTATTACCTCCGCAAATCTTTATCCTGTTTCTGTACTGGTCTTCACCTCTGACGGCATTACAGCACATAGTTACAGCAGAGGGACATAAGAAAAGCGGCTTGGAAATTGGGACAGGTGAGTATCTGGTGTTTATTTTCTTTAATTAATTTGAAACGAGGAAAAGAGGATGAATGGGGCCACAATATGAGGGATACATGAGAGGGGCCACAATACAAGGGTAGATGAGGGGCCACAATATATTAGGAGAAGATGAAGGAGGCCACAATATGAAAGGGCGATGAAGAGATCACAATATGAGGTGTAGATGAGGGGTCACAATATGAGGGTAGATGAGAGGCCACAATATGAGGTGGAGATGTGGGGGTCATAATATAAGGAAATGAGGGGTCGCAATATGAGTAGGATATGAGAGAGGTCAAAATATCAGAAGGAGATGAAGGTGTCACAATCCGGGATGGCAGAGGCAATAATTGCTTTTAATAATAGGTCCAACATAATGCTGAACCTTATGTCCATGTTCACAATTATATTTCAAGCTCCTCTGGAGTTTTACCTCCCTGAAAGCAGATGCTTGCGCCTTATAAGTAGCAACAAGTTTGTTGGATTTAAGCATTTAGGTCTAGGAGAGGAAGGGCCTCATAGCCGACTTCTGAATGGGGACTCTTACACCCTCAGAAAATATACATATTTGTATGCTCACACATTTATACACTCAGGTGCACACATTTATACACTGATATAAACATTTATACACTTATGTCAGGGCTCGGGGTCAGTGAACCCCATTGAACCACAGTGGACGATGACACTAGCCGACACCTGGGTCCGGAATCTAAGTGGCACCCGGTTTTCACCAGAGCCTGCAGCAAAGCTGGATGGTCTTGCTGAGGCGTGGTGGCACCAGGTCATTCCACAGGTGCGACTAGCCCGCAGTGGCAGCCAAGGTCGAGGTACAGCAACGTAAGGCAATCACATGGTCAGTAGCAGGCAGGCGGCAGAGATGCGAAGTCAGGGAGAGGTCTGGGGTCACAACAGTAGGTCAGAGCAGGAACATAGGGAACGCAGAGAAGTAGCTTTTTCAATGGCGTGTAGCACAAAGATCCGGCAGGGGGGTTGATGGGAGCGACCGGTTTAAGTAGGTCCGCTGGCCCTTTACAACTTCGAGAGCCGACGCGCGTGCACCCTAGGGAGCAAGGACGCATGCACTGTCCGGCCGGGATGGAATCAAGAGGGTGAAGAGGTGAGTGAGGGCCGGGGAGAGCGCCGACACGGAGAGGGGCACGGGTGTGCTTGCAACATGACAACTTATACAGATCTGCTGTGCTGTGTTTTAGCATGACACGCACATGACAGCCGCCACTTTTAGAATCGCTTCACTCTTCAATTCCATGGGCACTTACAGGGGCCAGGCGGACATTGGTGCAGAAGCAGCAGTTTGACAATGTGGAGGAGAAAGTGGCATCTCCTGTTCAAGTTGTTGGTGTGGCTGGGCGGGAAGCACATTCACCCAGTGGGCCGTAAAGGACATGTACTAGGCCTGACCGTAGTTACAGCTAAACACGTCTGCGCCGTCATGCACCTTGGAAGAAACCGAATAAGCTCAAGGACTGGCCCACCTTCTGTTCTACATATTGGTGAAGGGCTGGTACTGTCTTTTTGGAAAATAAATTTTGGCTTGGGTGCAGAGTCCATGACTTGGAAAGGGAGAAACAGCAGTACCAACAGCTTGGACAGGAGCATGGTAAACTTCTGCACCTTAGGACGGCTGGACACATATAGTTTTCTCTTTGTAATCGCCTAGTTTAACGACTGCTGGCACCATGCATAGTGAGGAGCAGGAGCATCCGGAGCAGGAGATGATGTCAAACACAAAAAGCTCCCTTCGGCAGAGGTGCTGGAGCCTTGACTGGCTGAAATGGCATGTGTGCCACTAGGTGCTGCTGCTGTTGCTATGGCGGCAGGATGGACCTCCACATCTGAGACACGTTTCTCCCAGGCTATTGGATGGTGACGCTGCATGTGTTGACTCAGGGCCATGGTGCCAACGTTAGCTCCCTGCCCGCAGATTCTACATATACACATGGCTCCCATCCTCGCACTGTTGCCACCCTGATGACTCACGGCCACAGTAGCGACACTGCTTGCTTCGCTGCCTGATGGCAAGCTGACACCCTCTTCTCCTGACAATGATGATGAAGACCTTGCTACACCCGGCTCCGAAATGAGATCAGTTACATCATCATCAATTTGTGTTTCCCTGTCACTACTATTCTCCTCAACGGTCTCAGTAAGCACAGCCTGATTACTTGCAAGTGCAACATAACCTCCCGTGCCACTCTCCTTATCTCTATTTTTCCCGCCTACTGCATGAAGCAGCGGATGTCTGCCCCACCTCTTCATTGCCAAGCAGCAGCTGACTGTTCTCAAAGAGTTCGTCCTCACTGCATAGTGGCGCTGAGCCCAGACCACCTAGTAGATCCACCTAGGCTGGTTGACGACAGGTGAGCGCTGCTGACCTGCTCCTTGGCCATGCCGACTAAGGGTTCTACCTGACAAACCCAAGGACTCTTGGTGGACTCTTGGGAGGAAGTGGATTACCTAATCAACCAATCGAGAACCTTTGGATTGTTCATCAACACACTGCCGCTAGATGACACCTGCAGTTCAGGCCTCACAGAGTCACCCCTTGTCACAGTCTATGGGAATAGTCCCTTGGGACAAAAGACAGTGGACTCCCTGGACCACCGCGGGAGATAACGATGCCAGCCACAACCCGGGAGCGGAGTCTAAGTGGACTCCTGGTCTTCGCCAGAGCCCGCCGCAAAGCGGGATGGTCTTGTTGTGGCGGGGAGCCACCAGGTCGCTCCACGGGTGCGACTAGGCCCGTGGTGGCAGCCAAGATAGGGACACGGTACCACGGGAAGGCATGACCCCGGGAGGGCAGGACCATGGGAAGGCAGGACCAGGGGAAGGCAGGACCACGGTTGGCTGGCAGGACCTCAAATGGCTGGCAGGACCTCGGATGGCTGGCAGGACCTCGGATGGCTGGCAGGACCTCGGAAGGCTGCTAGATTACTGGACCGCTACAGGACACCAGGACCGCCACAGGACACCAGGACCTCCACAGGGCACCAGGACCGCCACAGGGAACCAGGATCGCCACAGGACACCAGGACCGCCACAGGACACCAGGACCGCCACAAGACACCAGGACCGCCACAGGACACAATGGAACATGGGAACACCACGGAACACCACAGAACACCACATAACACGGAAACTCAGAGGCGTCTGGAAACGCTCAGGAAGGCTTTCTCTTCAGAAGAATGAGCTGAAGATCCGGCAGGGGATGCTGGGAGTCACCAGGCTATATAGCCGAGCCGGGAATGCCACAGCAAATAAGGAGGATGCTGGCCCTTTAAGGCTGAGAGAAGTCCGTGCGCGCCCCCCCTAGTGGTGGGAGAGCGTGACTACAGGGAAGAAGCATGCGGCCTACACGCCGGAAGCCAGAGTACAGACCGGAGTCAGGAGAGGTAAGTGAGAGCAGGGGGAGCGGGAACTGCGGCAGCAGGCATGGGTGCACCCACGATCCGTACCGAGGATCGCGGGTGTAACCGTGTCACCCCTGCTGCTACGTCCTCTTATTGTGCCTGCTCCAACTGCCACCTCTCTATCTGACATATTGGTTAATCTTTTATGTGGATTTGGCACGGATTTCTTGATATCTACTTTAGCAACAAAAAAGAATTGAAATTTGGAGAATACAGAACCCCAAAAACTTATACCCTGGACTTTGAGAAAAAATCACTCCACCAGCTACTGAGTACAAGCAGCTAGATGCTAGAGGCAGCACATGCAGTTTAAAATGACAGGATTGCAAATGGCCGTCTGTTTTTATAGGGCTGTGACATCACATAAGCCTGCCGGTCGCTGATTGGCGACCCCCATGTAACACGTTGCCCATTTGTGAGGTCCGAAACGCGTTACCTTTTCCTTCCCCCATGTAACTACTTTTAAAAGTCTTTTCCCTAATAAACATTTTGTATTTTTACTTTTTTGCCTGCTGCCGATGGTACGTTTTTCTTTTTATGCTTCCAGCAATATACTACTCCCCAGCCATCAGTATATACAGCTTCCCCAGTAATCACTATATGCAGCCCCCCAGTAATCACTATATGCAGCTCCCCCAGCAATGCCTATATACAGTCCCCTAGCAATCACTATATACAGCTCCCCCAGCAATCACTATATACAGCTCCCCAAGTAATCACTATATAAAGGTCCTGCAGCAATCACTATATACAGTCCCCAGTTATCACTATATACAGCTCCCCAAGTAATCACTATATAAAGGCCCTGCAGCAATCACTATATACAGCCCCCAGTAATCACTATATACAGCTCCCAGTAATCACTATATACAGCTCCCCAGCAATCACTATAAAAAGCTCCCCAAGCAATTACTATATACAGCCTCCCATCAATCACAATATACACCCCCCATCAATCACTATACACAGCCCTCCCCAGCAATCACTATAAACAGCCCTCCCCAGCAATCACTGTATACATCTCCCTAACAATAACTATATACAGCCCCCAGCAATCACTTTATACAGCTCCCAGTAATCACTATATACAGCTCCCAGTAATCACTATATACAGCCTCGCAACAATCACTATATACAGCTCCCAGTAATCACTATATACAGCCTCCCAACAATCACTATATACAGCTCCCAGTAATCACTATTTACAGCCTCCCAACAATCACTATATACAGCCTCCTAGCAATCACTATATACAGCTCCCCCAAAAATCACTATATGGAGCCCGCCAGCAATCACTATATACAGCTCCCACAGCAATCACTATATACAGCTCCCCCAGCAATCACGGAATACAACCCCAAGTAATTACTGTATACAGCTCCCCCAGCAACCACTATAAAACAGCCCTCCCCATTAACCACTATATATTCAGCCCCCAGTAATCATTATATACAGCCGCCCCCCCAGAAAACACTATATACAGCCCTCAGAAATCACAAAATGCAGCTCCCAGTAATCACTGTATACAGCCCCTAATAATCACTATATACAGCCCCCAGTAATCACTTTATAGAGATCCCAGTAAACACTGAATACAGCCCCCAGTAGACACTATATACAGCCCTTAGTAATCACTATATACATCTCCACCAACCAATCAATATATACAGCTCCTTCAGCAATTAATATATACAGCCTCCCAGTAATCAATATATGCAGCCCCCCAGTAATCACTATACACAGCCCCCAGTAATAACTATCTATAGTGCCCAGTATTCACTATATACAGCCCCAAGTAGTCACTATATAAACCCCCCCAGCGATCACTATATACAGCTCCCAGTAATTACTATATACAGCCCCCTGTAATCACTATATACAGCCCCCAGTAATCACTATATACAGCCCCCAGTAATCACTATATACAGCTCCCCCAGCAATCACTATATAGAGCCCCCCAACAATCACTATATACAGCTCCCCCAGCAATCACTATATACAGCTCCCCCAGCAATCACTGTATACAACCCCAAGTAATCACTATATCCAGCTCCCCAGCAAGCACACATACAGCCCCCAGTAATCAATATTTACAGACCCCCAGAAATCAATATATACAGCCCCAGGAAATCACTATATGCAGCTTCCAGTAAACACTGTATACAGCCGCCAGTAATCACTTTATACAGCTCCCAGTAATCACTGTATATAGCCCCCAGAAGACACTAAATACTGCACCTAGTAATCAATATATACAGTTCCACCAAGCAATCACTATATACATCTCCCCCAGCAATCAATGTATACAGCCCCCCCAGTAATCACTATATGAAGCCCCCAGTAATCACTATACAAAGCCCCCAGTATTCACTATATACAGTGCCCAGTATTCACTATATATAGACCCAAGTAGTCAATATATACAGTTCCCCAGCAATGACTATATACAGCTCCCAGTAATCACTATACAAAGCTTCCCCAGCAACCACTATATACAGCCCCCAGCAATTACTATATACAGCTCCCAGAAATCACTATATACAGGCTCCCCCAGCAATTACTATATACAGCTCCCCAGCAATCATTATATATAGCTCCCCCAGAAATCACTATATACAGCTCCCCCAGCAATCACTATATACAGCCCCCCAGCAATCACTATATACAGCTTCCACAGCAATCACTATATACAGCTCCCAGTAATCACTAAATACAGTTCCCCCAGCAATCACTATATACAGCTCCCAGCAATTACTATATTCAGCTCCCAGTAATCACTATATACAGCTCCCCCAGCAATCACTATATACAGCTCCCACAGCAATCACTGTATACAGCCCCCCCCCCAGACACCACTATATACAGCCCCCAGAAATCACTATACACAGCTTCCCTAGCAACCACTATAAACAGCCCCCAGCAATCACTCTATACAGCTTCCCCAGCAATCACTATATACAGCTTCCACAGCAATCACTATATACAGCTCCCAGTAATCACTATATACAGCACTCAGTAATCACTAAATACAGCTCCCCCAGCAAAGACTATATAGAACTCCCAGTAATCACTATACACAGGTTCCGCAGCAACCACTATACACAGCCCCCAGCAATTACTATATACAGCTCCCAGAAATCACTATTAAGAGCTTCCAGTGATCACTATATACAGCTCCCAGTAATCACTATATATAGCCCCCAGTAATCACTATAAACAGCTCCCCCAGCAATTCCTGTATACACCCCCCAGCAATTACTATATACAGCCCTCAGTAATCACTATATAAACCTCCCCAGTAATCACTATGTACAGTCCCCCAGCAATCACTATATACAGCTCCCTCAGCAAACACTATATACAGCTTCCACAATAATCACTTTATACAACCTCCCAGCAATCACTGTACACAGCCCCCAGAAATCACTATACACAGCTTCCCTAGCAACCACTATAAACAGCCCCCAGCAATCACTCTATACAGCTTCCCCAGCAATCACTATTGTGAGAAAGTAAGAGGTATTGTGTGGGAAAACCGCTATCTGTCCTACAGGCAGATGAAATACATGTGGTAAAAGCCCTGGGTTTGTCTGCAGTAACCCAAGGGTTAATGCAGACATGATAAGCAGGAATAGTCTGTTTTGTCTGTGTTGGCCTAGCTAACACAGACACATTTGTAATGTCCGTACTGGGCCTGCTTATTATGGAGTAGGGGTAGGCTGGTAGTGGGACTCCTACTCCACCCGGGCTTCGGTCCTGGGCTTTTGTATAGCCCACAGGTGCAGGTCACAGGCCTCGTTAGGGTCTGATTTAGTCTGCAGGCCAGAAGCAGTAGGAGAGGCCCTACCTGGAGAGCTGAAAGGGAGATTGCATTCTCACAGCAAAGGTAACTGAGGGTCTCCTGTCTTGCTGCTGGCCAAGAGCGTGTGCCAGGCAGCCTGGTACCCGGATAGCTAGGGTCTGTCAAGTGTATTAGACAGCGCCTAGCCGGGCAGGAATTACTTTTATAATGTTTTTGCATGTGCCTAAGCCAAGGCTGAATTTGTGTTCTGTTTTGCAAGTGTGAATAAACACTTAAGTTGGACTTTTAAACCTGCGTGTGTCACTGCTTCCTGCACTGCTACCTGTCAACTACCAGAGCAATTCCCCACATATGGTGGATTGGAGCGGGCAAAGTGCAGTGAAGTATACACTAGTGCATGTCCTGGAAGTTGACAGCACTGAAGCTGCAAGCCACAGCCATGGAGGAGTTAATCAAGCAGCTTGTCCAGTCCAACGTGCAGCAGCAAGAGACAAACAGATTGCTGCTCCAGCAGATAACAGCCCTGACCGCTGCTCAGCAAAGGACTGTCCCAGCAATGACGGTGAAGGACGCCAGGAAAGAGGTCCGCAAAGCTATGACCAAGATGACCGCCGAGGATGATGTGGAGGCCTATCTGACAGGCTTTGAGAGGGTGGCCACCCGAGAGAGGTTGCCACAGCAACACTGGACAGAGGTTTTGGCCCCCTTCCTCGTCGCTGATCCCCAGCAGGCATACTACGACCTGAGCGAGGAGTATGCCCGGGACTACTCCAAGGTAAAGGCAGAGATCTTGGCCCGACTAGGAGTGGATCAGCATCTACGCGCTCAAAGAGTGAATAGCTGGAGATACCAGGAGGCGCTACCACCGAGGGGGCAGATGCACCAACTTGTTCACTTGGTCCGCAAGTGGCTTCAGCCGGAGACATCAACCCCAGCCCAGATGGTCGAGAAGGTTGTTTTGGACCGTTTCCTGAGGGCCTTGCCGGGTGAGATCCAACAATGGGTGGGACACGGGGACCCGTCTGATGCCAATGCGCTGGTGGGGTTGGTGGAGAGGTTTTGTGCCACTCAGGCCCTAACAAAGAAAGCCCCTTATACCAAGACAGGCCTTAAGGCACGGAAGGTCTTGTCACCCACAAATTCCCGGGGCAGGACAACGCCCAATGTCCGGGAAGTACCCCAGGGGAGGAGGAGGGGGGAGGCTCCCACCTGTTGGACCTGCCATGAGCCAGGTCATATTGCAGCCCATTGCCCCAATTCCTCAGAGCCCATGGACTGCAGTTCCGCCAGAAGGGTTTCTCTCTATGCTGCCCCTGTCTACACAGCTACTAGCCCCGACTCTGCTGATGAGCGCCACCTGTGCCGGGTGACTGTGGCAGGGCATCCAGCGTTGGCCCTGCTGGACTCAGGCAGTCGGGTGATCTTGATTAATGGGTCCCTCACAGACCCCAAGGCAGTCACAGGGCGCACAATTGGAGTCCTGTGCATCCATGGGGACGTAAAGGACTACCCCACCACAGTTATTAACTTCCAGACCTCTTGTGGAGAGACACTACATGAGGCAGCGGTTGTCAAGAACTTGCCCCATGACCTTATCTTGGGACGGGACTTCCCCATGTTCTGGACTCTATGGCGGGGAAACCAAGAGTTGGGGGGTTGTTCTCCTGTGTTGTCTGGTCAGATCTCTGAAGCCGAGCCTGATGACCCAGACTCTGGAGTTCCTGCCGTAGGGGTGACCGCCACAGAAGATGGAAGTGTAATGTTTCCCCTAGATGTTATGGCAGGCGAAACTGAGGAGGTAGTGACAGGACCGCAGTTGTCGGATTTGGAGGTATCCCGTGACAACTTTGGTACTGCACAACTCCAGGACCCCACTCTGGTCCGCGCCAGAGAAAATGTGGTAGAGATTAATGGTGTACCTCAGCACCCAGGTGCGGATAAGTTGTTCCCTCGAGTGGTGGTAAATCAGGAGTTATTGTACCGCATTGATAAGGTCCACGGTGAAACCCGGGAGCAGTTAATGGTACCTCAGCCATATCGTCAGATGGTGTTAGACCTTGCACATAAGCATGTGATGGGAGGGCACTTAGGTACCACAAAAACTCTGGAACGCATCTTGCAGCGTTTTTATTGGCCCGGAGTGTACGATAGGGTAAAAAGGTATTGTGAAACTTGCCCTGATTGTCAATTGCATGCTCCCATGGTACACTTTCGAAGTCCGTTGGTACCTATGCCCATTATTGAGGTACCCTTTGAAAGGGTCGCCATGGATTTGGTCGGTCCTTTGGTTAAATCTGCTCGGGGGCATCAGCATATCCTGGTAGTCATGGACTATGCTACCCGATATCCTGAGGCCATCCCACTACGGCACACCTCTGCGAAACTAATTGCTAAAGAGTTGTTTGCCATGTTCTGCCGGGTGGGACTTCCCAAGGAGATCCTCACAGATCAGGGGACTCCTTTTATGTCAAAAGTCACCAAGGAGCTATGTCGGCTCTTTAATATTAAACAGTTACGCACCTCTGTGTACCATCCTCAGACGGATGGATTGGTAGAACGGTTTAACAAAACTTTAAAGAGTATGCTAAAAAAGGTGGTAAACAAGGATGGGAAGGACTGGGATGTACTGTTGCCATATTTAATGTTCGCCATCCGAGAGGTTCCACAAGCCTCTACTGGGTTCTCGCCGTTTGAGTTAGTATATGGCAGACATCCCAGGGGTCTCCTGGACATAGCCAAAGAGACATGGGAACAAGAGCCCACCCCCCACAAAAGTGTAATAGACCATATCTCAGATATGCAGGACAGGGTGGCGGCCGTCATGCCCATTGTCAAGGAGCATATGGAGGAGGCACAAAGAACTCAAAGCCGGGTTTATAACAGGTCAGCAAAAGTAAGGACCTTTAATCCCGGTGATCGTGTGTTGGTGCTAGTCCCCACTGTAGAAAGTAAGTTTCTCGCTAAATGGCAAGGACCGTATGAGGTTATAGAGAAAATAGGAGAGGTGAACTACAGGATACGTCAGCCCGGACGGAGAAAACCCGAGCAGACTTATCATGTTAATCTGTTAAAGGCCTGGAAAGACAGAGAGAGTCTGCATACAGAGATGGTTCTGGCTAGTCCACCTCCTGCGATACCCTCACAGGCTGCAGGTAAGCCTGTGCCGGAGGCAGAAGTGCGAATAGCCGATACCCTAACCAAAGAGCAACAGCGAGAGGCTCGAGAGTTTGTAGCAAGAAATACAGATGTGTTCTCAGAGTTGCCAGGCTACACATCTGTAATTAAACATGACATTGTCACTGAGCCAGGGGTAAGGGTAAGATTAAGGCCGTACAGAGTCCCTGAAGCTCGTAGACAAGCCATATCAGAGGAGGTTCAGAAGATGCTGAAGCTAGGGGTAATTGAGGAGTCCAAAAGTGAGTGGGCCAGTCCAATTGTTCTAATTCCCAAACCGGATGGGACGTTGCGATTTTGCAACGATTTTAGAAAATTGAATGAGGTGTCTAAGTTTGATGCCTACCCCATGCCCCGGGTGGACGAGCTTATTGAGAGACTAGGGAGTGCTCGGTACTTCACCACCCTTGATCTAACTAAAGGATATTGGCAGGTACCCCTGACAGATAGGGCTAAAGAAAAGACAGCCTTTGTTACCCCTGAGGGCCTTTTTCACTATGTTGTGTTACCATTTGGGCTTCATGGGGCCCCCGCTACCTTTCAACGGTTAATGGACATAGTGTTAAAGCCACATAGGAGATACGCCTCAGCCTATCTAGATGACATTATCATCTACAGCCAAGACTGGGCGAGTCACTTGGCCAAGGTACAGGCCGTAGTGAACTCTCTAAGGGCAGCGGGCCTGACTGCAAACCCCAAGAAGTGTGCGCTGGGAATGGAGGAGACACACTATTTGGGGTATGTGATTGGTCGAGGTATAATTAAACCTCAGGTCAACAAGATTGACGCTATACAGGGTTGGCCTCAACCAGTGAGCACAAAGCAAGTCAGGGCATTCCTGGGCATTGTAGGGTACTACAGACGGTTTATACCAAACTTTGCCACCATGTCCGCTCCCCTGACAGACCTGCTGAAGGGTAAAAAGCCTGTCATGGTGCGGTGGAATGAACAAGCAGAAGGTGCTTTTCAGGCCTTGAAGTCTGCGTTGTGTGGATCTCCCGTCCTCATTGCGCCAAACTTCAAGAGAGAGTTTATTGTGCAGACGGATGCGTCAGATGTAGGACTGGGAGCTGTCCTGTCTCAGGAGGTGAATGGCGAGGAACACCCCATTACTTACCTGAGCAGGAAGCTCACGCCAGCTGAAAAAAATTACAGTATCGTAGAGAAGGAATGTCTGGCGATAAAGTGGGCATTAGAGTCCCTACGGTACTACTTGCTGGGACGACGGTTCCGTCTAATAACTGACCACTCTCCTCTCACGTGGATGAGTAGAACTAAGGAGAAGAATGCCAGGGTCACTAGGTGGTTCTTGTCCCTCCAAAATTTCAGCTTTACGGTGGAGCACAGAGCCGGGAAGCTACAGGGCAATGCAGATGCCTTGTCCCGAACGCATTGCTTAATGTCAGGAGTTCGCCCCGGTGGGTCTGAACTGAGGGGGAGGGTATGTGAGAAAGTAAGAGGTATTGTGTGGGAAAACCGCTATCTGTCCTACAGGCAGATGAAATACATGTGGTAAAAGCCCTGGGTTTGTCTGCAGTAACCCAAGGGTTAATGCAGACATGATAAGCAGGAATAGTCTGTTTTGTCTGTGTTGGCCTAGCTAACACAGACACATTTGTAATGTCCGTACTGGGCCTGCTTATTATGGAGTAGGGGTAGGCTGGTAGTGGGACTCCTACTCCACCCGGGCTTCGGTCCTGGGCTTTTGTATAGCCCACAGGTGCAGGTCACAGGCCTCGTTAGGGTCTGATTTAGTCTGCAGGCCAGAAGCAGTAGGAGAGGCCCTACCTGGAGAGCTGAAAGGGAGATTGCATTCTCACAGCAAAGGTAACTGAGGGTCTCCTGTCTTGCTGCTGGCCAAGAGCGTGTGCCAGGCAGCCTGGTACCCGGATAGCTAGGGTCTGTCAAGTGTATTAGACAGCGCCTAGCCGGGCAGGAATTACTTTTATAATGTTTTTGCATGTGCCTAAGCCAAGGCTGAATTTGTGTTCTGTTTTGCAAGTGTGAATAAACACTTAAGTTGGACTTTTAAACCTGCGTGTGTCACTGCTTCCTGCACTGCTACCTGTCAACTACCAGAGCAATTCCCCACACTATATACAGCTTCCACAGCAATCACTATATACAGCTCCCAGTAATCACTATATACAGCACTCAGTAATCACTATATACAGCTCCCCCAGCAAAGACTATATAGAACTCCCAGTAATCACTATACAAAGGTTCTGCAGCAACCACTATACACAACCCCCAGCAATTACTATATACAGCTCCCAGAAATCACTATTAAGAGCTTCCAGTGATCACTATATACAGCTCCCAGTAATCACTATATATAGCCCCCAGTAATCACTATATACAGCTCCCCCAGCAATTCCTGTATACAACCCCCAGCAATTACTATATACAGCCCTCAGTAATCACTGTATAAACCTCCCCAGTAATCACTATGTACAGTCCCCCAGCAATCACTATATACAGCTCCCCCAGCAAACACTATATACAGCTTCCACAATAATCACTTTATACAGCCTCCCAGCAATCACTGTACACAGCCCCCAGTAATCACGATGTACAGCTCCCCAGCAATCACTATAAACAGCTCCCAGTAATCAAAATATACAGCCCCCAGTAATCACTGAATACAGCCCCCCATTAATCAGAATATACAGCTCCACCAGGAATCACTATATACAGCTCCTCCCAGCAATCACTTTTTACAGCTCCCCCAGCAATCACTGTATACAGCTCCCATCAACCACTATATACAACCTCCCAGCAACCACTATATACAGCCCCCGTAATCACTATATACAGCTCCCACAGTATTCACGATATACAGTTCCCTAGCAATTACTCTAAACAGCTCCAAGTAATCACTATATACAGCCCCCAGTAATCACTATATACAGCCCCCAGTAATCACTATATACAGCCCCCAGTAATCACTATATACAGCTCACCCAGCAATCACTATATTCAGCTCCGCAGCAATCACTATATACAGCAGCCCCAGTTATCACTATATACAGCTCCTTCAGCAATCACTATATACAGTTCCCCAGCAATCCCTATAAACAGCTCCCAGTAATCACTATATACAGCTCCCAGTAATCACTATATACAGCCCCCCAAATAATAACTATATACAGCTCCCCCAGCAATCACTATATACAGCTCCCATTAATCACTATATACAGCTCCCAGTAATCAATATATACAGCCCCCCCAACAATCACTATATACAGCTCCCCCAGAAATCACTGTGTACAGCTCCCAGCAATCACCATATACAGCTTCCCCAGCAATCACTGTATACCGCTCCCCCAGAAATCACTATATACAGCTCCCCCAGTAATCACTATATACAGATCCCCCAGCAATCACGTATATACAGCTCACAGTAATCACTATATACAGCCCCTCCCCAGCAATAACTATATACAGAACCCCATAAAAACTGTATACAGCCCTCCTATAATAACTATATGCAGCCTACCTATAACTATATACAGCCCTCTTTAATAACTATGTACAGCCCCCTATAATAACTATATACAGCCCCCATATTAAAGCTATACACAGCCTCCCTATAATAACTAACTAAATACAGGCCCCCTATAACAACTTTATACAGCCTTTCTATAATAACTATATACATCCCCCCTATATTAGTTTTATACAGCCCACTGTAATAACTATATACAGCTCCCTGTAATAACTATATACAACCCCCTTATAATAACTATTTACACATATATGTTAGTGTCCGACATATTACACAATACTAAAAAACTGGACAGTCCATAATATGGGCAGGAATAGGAGCTGCCCCGTGCAGTCAGCACATACACAGCACTGTGGAATCTATAGCCTTGTGCATGAGCCCTTATAAAATTAATGGGGACACGCACTAGCTGTAAAAAGGACACCTCCCATAAAAACAGGGGCTAAAAAACAAAATGCATAAACGTTTTTTATGCAAAAGGTTTCGAGGTTCATTCACACATTATGCTTTCCAGGATTTTTGAGGATCGCATACTGGGTCTTTTTAGTCTATGAGGGAGAGTCAACAATCTACTTGCGCCAGAATTCTGTTGTCAATTGCACCAAAAATGGACTTAATGGGGGTCATTTACTAAGGGCCCGATTCGCGTTTTCCTGACGTGTTACCCGAATATCTCCGATTTGCGCCGATTTTCCCTGAATTGCCCCGGTGGTCTGCATAATTTTAATATAAGTTAGGATTTGTCCAATCCAAAATTTACTTTAGTGATTGCAGTTGATAACAGCTTTTAAAGGAAGTACTAATAAAAGTGAAGTTTTAATGACAAATGAGTCTCAGTGAGGCCTATGGCCTTTTTTGTGATTAGCCCCGGGATTTTGGCGCACGCGATCGGATTTTGGCGCATCGGCGCCGGCATGCACGCGACGGAAATTGGGGGGCGTGGCCGAACGAAAACCCGACGGATTCGGAAAAACTGCCGCATTTAAAACAAAAAATGTGTTGCGAAAATTGCACTTACCTTCACTAGGTATTAGCCGGTGAATTTCAGGGCATTCCAGCGCGCCTCCGGGGAACTTCAGCGCAGCAGCGCCACCTGGTGGATGGCGGAGGAACTACCTTAGTGAATCCCGGCCGGACCCGAATCCACCGCAGAGAATGCACCGCTGGATCGCGAACGGACCGGGTAAGTAAATCTGCCCCAATGCCTTGCACTACATTCATTACGGTTTTTGACTCTTTTGTCAACTATAACTAACTAATATGCCAGAAGGGGCATGACCTTTGTAAATGGGTGTGGCTTTGCTGCAAAAACCCTGCGTGCCAGAAAAAAATATATTGGTGTGCCAAATTTTCGAGCACAAAACGAGGCCAACTAAAAATGAATGCAAAGTACAACTCGACAGTGTAAAACTATTCCAGATTTAATATCCAGCCTACTCATTGGTCCAATGTGCAACACTTTGATAAATCTCCACCTATACGTTTATTCACACTTCCTTTTACTTTCCGTGGCTCAGTGATCCATGGAAAAATATTTGGAACATGTCCTATTTTGTTCATTTACAGACCTTGCGTCATTATGAGATATGATGAAAAAAGTTCCTTCCTGCCTAACAGCAGCACCGACACTTGTTACGCTTTAATGTTGCTGTTCTGCTGAGATCTTAATCTGCTTCAGAATGAGATGAAACTTCCTGGGCTGTAGCTAGGAGAGGCAGGGCCCCATAGCAGACTTCTAAATGGGGCCCCCTTCTTCCTCACACACATTTATACACTGATATATACATTTAAACACTTGCACAGATCTGTCCCAGTAGCTGCTGACCACATGGGGGAAGTAGATGGCAGGAAGTAGAGATGAGAGATTCCTGGTCTAGAATTTCAGGAAAAATTTGATTCGTCACGAAGCCGAAGTTTATGCTGATTCGCGGGAACGAAGTTGTTTTTTCCCCCCTTATGTTTCTGCTAAATGGGCGCGAGAACAACGTGTTACATGGGGCAGAGAACTCTGGGAAGGAGAAAGGAACACCCCCGATGACATCTGCAGACCTGTAAGCCAATCAGCGACCGGCAGGCTTATGTGATGTCACACAGCCCTATAAAACCCAGCACTTCACACTTCATGTTGTAGCGTCCAGCTGCTGCTATTGTGCTGTGCGATTCTTGCTGCAATCCCTCGCTGTTCTCTAAGGGGGATCTGTATACCCCAAATAGCAGTTCTATTTAGTGACAAAATCGAATAGGAAGAAATCTGTTTGACATTCATGCATCTGCAGTAGTGAGCTGTCAGTTGTGGGGTATCTGTATAACGCACATTGCAATACCTTTTGGGGGCTCTAGTTTACAGCCAGATTTACGTGTCAAATCCACATAGTTTATACAGTGATTTTCGCTGAAATTACACTGTCAGTTGTGGGGTATCTGTATAACACACATTGCAATACCTTTTCAGGTCGTGGACTCTGCACCCTTCAGAGTTCCAAGCCACAATTTTTTTTCCAAAAAGGCTGTGCCAGCCCTTGACCAATATGTACAACAGAAGGTGGGCCAGTCCTTTAGCTTATCAGTTTCTTCCAAGGTGCACGGCAGCGCGGACGTGTGGAGCTGTTATTATGGTCAGGGACAGTATATGTCCTTTACGGCCCACTGGGTGAATGTGCATCCCGCCCAGCCACACCAACAACTTCCACAAGAGACGGCGTTTTCTCCTCCATGTTGTCAAACTGCTGCTCCTGCGCCAGTGTCCGCCTCCTCCTCCTTCTCCACCACCACCTCAGCCTCCACAAGTGCTGCTCCATCATACCACATGTGCAGGGCTCTGCGGTGTCACGCAGTTCTACACCAGGTTTCCCTGGGCGAACGAAGTCACACAGGGGAGGAACTGCTCCGCGTCATGCAAGAAGAAATCAATGTGTGGCTTTCTCCGTGACAACTAAAAATCGGAACCATGGTGACAGATATAGTGTGAAGGTGGCATCAGAAGCAGCAGTGTAAGTCCGGTGGGGGCTGAACTGAGAGAAGGAGGAGGAGGACATTGGAGCACAAGCAGGGTCTGGTGCAATTTGTGGCTTTTCTACTCAGGTGACAGGAGAGGAGGAGCAGGAGCATCCTGGGCAGATGACCCAGAAGCACCGTGGCAGTATACTGTGGATATGGAGACCGGGAGTCCCTCAGAGTCACTTGCGCAGATGGCTCGCAGCATGCTGCTTTGCCTAACTAGTGACAGCCGAATAGTCAACATCCGGCATAGGGATGACTTTTGGCTCTCCACCCTCTTGGACCCTCGCTACCGGTCTAAAATGGGTAACTTTTTTCCTGCTGCTGAGAGGAAGGAACAACTGGCATACTACAGGGAAATACTGAGCACACAGTTGGCCGCTGCCTATGTGTGCCATTGTCCATCCTCTGTCAGGTCTGACCAGGGGATTCCTGGCAGTCATTGCTCATGTACTACTACCACGGCTGCTGTGGGGAATTGGGGGGGTAGGAGCAGTAGCAGTTCCATCAACAGTCGCTTAAGTCTGGATTCCTTAATGAGCAATTTCCTTCACCCGCCTAGTGAGGAGGGCAGCCGCCACCAGCAGCAGCAGCAGGACATGAAGCAGAAACTGCACCAGCAGGTGGTGGCCTACTTGGACAACACTTTACCACCTGAGGTAGAGGATCCCATGGACTACTGGGCAGCCAAACTTGATGTGTGGCCGCAACTTGCGGAGTTTGCAGTAGAGAAGCTGTCCTGCCCGGCCGGTAGTGTGGCATCAGAGCGGGTGTTCAGTGCGGCGTGGGCCATCGTTACCCCCAGGAGAACCTTATTGTCCACCCGTAATGTGGAGAGACTGACCTTTGTCAAAATGAATCAAGCTTGGATCAGCCAGGATTTCAACTCACCAATGCCTAATGCATCAGATTAGATCAGCCATGACGCCTCCTCCAAACGTTGAGAAATGAGTCGGGGTTCTAACTACCTGCCTCAGCTACTATTCTGATGCTGCCATCTGCTGCTAGTTGCACCATCTGCCTCCTACCATCTTTACCAGGGACTGGAATTGTCCGCCACCTCCACCCTATATCATGGTGCCACTCTGCAGGCTCCTGCTGCTTATGATGCCACCTTCACACTATATGAATGTGCCACTCTGCGGGCTCCTGCTGCTGCTGCTTCTGATGCCACCTTCACACTATATCATTGTGCCACTCTGCGGGCTCCTGCTGCTACTGATGCCACCAACACACTATATGATTGTGCCACTCTGTGGGCACCTGCTGCTACTGCTTCTGATGCCACCAACACACTATATCTTGTGCCACTCTGCGAGCTCCTGCTGCTGCTGTTTCTGATGCCACCTTCACACTATATGATTGTGCCACTCTGCGGGCTCCTGCTGCTGCTGCTTCTGATGCCGCCTTCACACTATATCATTGTGCCACTCTGTGGGCTCCTGCTGCTGCTTCTGATGCCACCTTCAAACTATATCATTGTGCCACTCTGTGGGCTCCTCCTGCTGTTGCTGCTACTGATGCCGCCAACACACTATATCATTGTGCCACTCTGCAGGCTCCTGCTGCTTCTGATGCCACCTTCACACTATATCATTGTGCCACTCTGCGGGCTCCTGCTGCTTCTGATGCCACAAACACACTATATCATTGTGCCACTCTGTGGGCTCCTCCTGATGCTGCTGCTACTGATGCCACCTTCACACTATATCATTGTGCCACTCTGCGGGCTCCTGCTGCTGCTGCTGCTACTGATGCCACCTTCACACTATATCATTGTGCCACTCTGTGGCTTTCCCTGTTGCTGCCACCATGTTGCTGGCACCTGTGGACTCCTGCTGCTGCTTCTTCTGTCGCCACCTCCACACTCTTATCATTGTGCCACTTTGTGGCCTACCATGTTTCCGTCACCTCCATAATTTGTCATTGTGCCACTCTGCAGCCTACTCATACTGCTGCCAACTGACCGCTGTCTCCCTGGAACACCCTGTGATTTCCATAATGCTGTTTTCACCCTCCATCACTCTATGATGTTGCCACTATGTTTGGTTTTCCCCTTCATTTCATCTGTCAGAAGGATGAAAAACTTCAGGATTGATAGCAAAAAGCAGGAGTGGTTACAGAACACATAGGACATGCAAGTATCCCATTTGCTGCTCATCTCTGTTCTGGATCAACTCCTGTTTCTTTTTGGCTTTAGCAATACTGATGGATTATTGACCAATTGAAAGAGGACACTGACGCGTGAAAAGAAGGGCAAAATGATCAGTGACGTCAATGCAGAATTACTGCCGACACCCTCTGCACTCTTTTGGGGGGCTTTCCACATGTATCCGCGTTTAACAGAACAGGTTCTGTCGTAATCTATGGAATCATCTGATGTCAGTGTAACATCTTTGATGTTATAGTGGGATCTTGGCCCTCAGCTCGGTCCTTTCGAGTTGGCACAGACGTTACCTTGTCAGGCTTCGTTCCAGCTTCGCTTATTTGGGGAAGTTGGCCTATGTAAGTGCACATGGAAGTGAAGAGTGAAGCGATTCTAAGAGCCGCGGCTGTCATGTGCGTGTCATGCTAAAACACAGCATTGTTTGAAGACCAAACCACGCTCCCTATGCATATTTAAGCATAGCACAATGTTCTACAACACCCTACAGGCTCTCTGCAGCCAGGAAATACCTGTTTTTAACGTGATTCGTTTTGTTTTGATTCTGGTGGAAACAATTTTTTTCGAGAAAATTTGCCGAATCGGGATGAAACGATTTTTAACAAATTCGCCCATCTCTAGCACTGCTATATACATAATATGCTGTACAATGTGCAGCATAAAATGTTTAGAATGATGAACATACTCTATTCTTTGGTGAGTCAGGTCAGGTACCAGGGCCCCTCTGACACTGCAAGCCCCATTGCAGCTGCTATGGCTGCTATGCCTCTAGCTACGCCCGTGGAACCTTCCATCATCAAAAAATAAAAAACAGAAGGGACGTTGTTTATTTCAGCTTTCAGTTCTAAATTTAAGTCCTTTTGGTGACCTTTAAAGGTGGCTAGACATGTAGTGTATTACCTGCAGATCGCTGTAGAGTATTAAAGGACATCTATCACCAGGATGAAGGATTGTAAACCAAGTACACTGACATGCAGGTTTGTGCCCCCTCTGGCAGGATCCATTATTCTTTCAGATTCTAATGTCCTGGTTTTTACATAAAAAGGCTTTTAAAATTCTGAAAATGAGCCTGAGAGGCTCCATTAACATCTATGGAGCCTGGAGCTCCTCAGGCTCATTGCATATTTTTTGAAGTCTTCTTTTTTATAAAAACAAGGGTGTAGGAAGCTTAAAGAGGAGCAGATCCTGCCAGAGGAGGCACAAAACAGTGGGGCTTATTTACTAAGGGTCGTGGATCGCACTTTCGTCAGACTGTTCGCCGGTTTCAGGATTTGCGCAGCTTTGACAGGTATTTAACAATGGTTTGCGCTGGGAATGTGTTGTACGCGATCAGATTTTGGCGCAGCTGTGCTGCTTTCATGCGACAGAAATCAGGGGGGCGGTGGGCCATCGGACGATCTGACTCATTGGGACTGAGCGCAGGTTTAACTTTCAAATTGTGTCGCAAGACAAAGCACTTACATGGACCAGTAAGAAGAAGGTGAACTCCAGGGACCTGAGCGGGGAAGCGACACATGCAGGATATCGTGAACTCTGTAAGTAAATGTGCCCCAGTATGTCAGTGTGCTTGGTTTACAATCCTTCATCCTGGTGGGAGATGTCCTTTAAGTTGATGTATATGTGTAGCAGGGTAGTCCATTTATGATCTGTAGGATCATAGTGGAGAATTCAACCTTTGCAATGCTATTTTGCAGCAGAATAGCAGCATAATATGCATTGCAGCTGTTTTCTGATGCTTGTGGAATGGCTATGCTAATACCCATGGGCTGAAGGCAGCCGTTATGCCTTTCTGATCTTCCTTATATGATGATCTCTTTGGAACAGCTTTACATATCTTAACAATTTGTATTTACTATTTTGAGTAATTCAAGAAGTACATTTTTAATGTGTGGCTTATTCCACAACATGTTTTATAATTTTTCCTAATGCTCCCTATAGGGTTCTAATCTTTATATGCAAATTAGCTGCAGAGGCTACTTGGGGTGTGGTGTAGCCTCTGTGAGTTCCAGAGCTAAGAATACTTTGCGGCCCATCCCTGCTCGTCAATGCAGCTTGTGAAAGGGGCACCACTACCCATGCAGATGCAAAGGCTCCTGGCACTCAGTGAAGCTGGAAGAGGACAAGGAGCTTCTGCACATCTGCAGAGCTCTTCTCTAGCAGGCGATGTGCCGGGAGCCACTGTGTTTGGATTTTTAGAGCATGTTGAAACTTTGATAAGTAGCCATTGATGTGAGGTAGGGCATTCCAGAGAATATGTGCAGATCGAATGAAGTCCTGGCGACAAGAGTAGAAGGTTCGAATTAAAGAAGAGAATAGTCTTAGATCACTGGAAGATCGAAAAGCATGGACATATGCTACCTCTCATGACTCCAATTATAAACCCACTAACGAGCTGGATCTCCTAATAAATATGTCAAGGTTTAGTTTGTCCCAAGACTTAATACCTCCACCTAGAGATGAGCGAGCACTAAAATGCTTGAGTGCTCGTTACTCGAGCCAAACTTTTACCGATGCTCGAGTGCTCGTTTCGAACAACGAGCCCCATTGAAGTCAATGGGAGACTCGAGCATTTTTCAAGGGGACCAACAAAATGTGTAATTTTATTGAGAAATAAGGCAGTGAGTCCTGTTTCTTTGTTTTTTTTATTCAATGGAATATTCATGGAACTTCAAAAAGGAGAATGACCCGTGTTAAACATCTGCAATGTGTTCTTCACACATATTGGGGCACATTTACTTACCCGGCCCATTCGCAATCCAGCGGCGCGTTCTCTGCGGAGGATTCGGGTCTTCCGGCGATTTACTAAGGCAGTTCCTCCGCTGTCCACCAGATGTCGCTGCTGCGCTGAAGTTCCCCGAGGTCCGCCGGAATGCACGAGCCTATACCTGGTGAAGGTAAGCTCGAGTCCCGCGACAATTTTTTTTTTTAAATGCGGCGGTTTTTCGGGTTTTCGTTCAGCCACGCCCCCCGATTTCTGTCACGTGCATGCCAGCGCAAATCGGAAATATTCGGGTAACACATCGGGAAAACGCGAATCGGGCCCTTAGTAAATGGACCCCCATTGTTCTTCACATACTATTGTAAAGAACACTGTTCTGCACTCATGTCTTCTGATAAGTTAGCAGATGTTCGGAAACATCTGCAATGTGGTTTTCAGCGAAGAACACATTTCAGATGTTTCCATACATCTGCTAACTTATCAGAAGACATGAGTAGTAGTTATTCACTGTGTTCACTGTATTCTTCACTGTTCTTCACTGTGTTTCCTTAAGTGAAAGCTCGTTCTCAAGCAGGCAAAATACTCGTCCGAGCAACGAGCAGCTTCGAGTACACTAATAATCGAACGAGCATCAAGCTTAGGCGAGTATGCTCGCTCATCTCTACCTCCACCCCATTCTGCTACCATATAAAACACTCTCCTGCACTTTTTGATAAAAACCCTTCAGTAGCCTTCAGCTCATATCAAAGGACCTGAGCGACCGAAAGAAATAAAGCTGACTGGATCCTTTTTTTATTGGTTTATTTTTGTGTTGCTGCCAGTCTACCCTCCTATCAATACAGACTCCTAAGTATTAGTACTCATCACCACTTTACTGTCTATACTAATCGGTTCTGCTGTACTACCACGTGAGCGCCTAAAGTCAACCATTAGTTATTTTGTTTTCTCAACATTCGCACAAGCTATATGACACTGGGCTTTAAGAACCAAGCCACTTTTGGCCTTTCAGCCCAAGCCTGATTTTTAAAATCTGCTCTGTGTTTGGATGATATCTTTTGTGTTTAATTATGAAAAAATGGAAATGTGGCAAAAGTTTTGAAAAATTTTCAATTTGCAAAAATTATTATTTTTTTGTTTTTCAGGCAGGTAGTCATAGCATGCAAATAACTTCATAAGTAACATTTCCATTTTTTTTGGCATGTTTATTTATGCATCCTCTCATCTTTCTAGAATGTTATAGGGCTTAGAAATGTTGGTGCAATTTTTTGTATTTTTATGAAAATCGCCAAACCTTTTATTTACAGGCACCTGCTCAACTTTCAAGTGACTTTGAGAGGGTAAAACCCCATAAATTTCCCCATTATAGAAACTACACCCCTGTTCCAGGGTGATCACTTGTTCAGTGTAGTATATGGCAATACTAATGTATTGCAGAATATTACATAGTCAGCCTATGCATTCTACATTTACTGCCAGCAGCCCTGGGGTCCTTCATAGGACCTCATGGCTGCCATTGAAGTGGTCGGCACGGAGGATGCTGACCGGCCGGTACAGCTCCATAGACATCGTGGTGACCATGACCGCAGCTTCTATATGGTTAAACAGATGGGATTGCGAGTATCACAATCCCAGCTATGAATGTGGGTGCATGGCTTTCACACACACTCTGCTTCTGAGCCTGGGTGATCGCTGGGACGTACATGTATGTCGGGATGCGGCAACGAACCACATTTCCTGACGTATGTCCTATTGTGTTATGGGATTAATGACATTATCTAAATCCCTCCTAAGAATATGCATTTTTTTTGTTCCTTCATAAGCTAAATGTATTGCTTCATTCTAAAAAAATCTAAATTATTTTATTTCTACAAAATGTAACATACATTAAATTGACAATATAAAATACTTACATTCTCTATTCATATAGATTACTTATGGTATAACTGACCCCTTCCTGCACAGCTTACACTTACCACACTCCAATACCTACCTGTTTGCTCCTGATATCTTGACCCAGTACGTGGCTATTGTGAACTTGCTGAAATTCTTTGGATGGAATTGGGTTGGACTGATTGTTACACCTATGGCTAATGATATAGAAGTGAGAGAACTGACTAAGCTGATGGCCGAGCATGAGATCTGCATTGACTTCACTCTTACTATAGATAGTAGGAGTACTCTTACTTTATGGAGAATGGTGGATGTGATTGAGAAATCCACTGTTGAAGTTATAGTCATTTGTGGACCTTACTCAGATAATTACATGGAATTTGCCATGAATTCTAAGAGGATGACTAAGGACATCACCCTCATCCTTCACGAGTCATGGACTAATCTTTTCTATAAAAGATCACATTATGAGATAAAATTTGGCAACTGCAGTTTGGTTTTCATGGTGCCAAGAAGTACAATTCCCAAAGTTACTGAATCCATCCATCATGTGAATCCATCGTCACATCCAAATGATCCACTGCTGGAGGAGATCTGGTTCTTTCTGTTTCGATGCAGGGCTAAAAACAAGAAGATAAATTCACTTTACGAGTGGTATTATATAGCTACTGGTGTGAACTGCACTGAGACGCGTTATATTCCACCAACTGAATATGGCTTTAAAGACACCAGCTTATATTATACTTATGTATCTGTGTATCTTCTGGCCAAGGCCTTACACACAATGAAGCAACTAGAAGATAATTCAGGACAGCACCAAATACACCATCAGGCAAGTGCCAACAATACACAATAAACAATAAAGGGGTTTTCCCATGAAATAAAGTTCTCAAGTTTTAATCCCCTAGTGATGTTTACACAATAAAGATCATTTTACTTTTCATTTTAAGTCAGGATCAAAAACAGCAATAAAGCTATCACTCCCTAGACAGGTCAGTGTAAGATTCAGGAGTGTGGCTAGAGACTCTAAGCAGACACTTTGTGATTCCTCTGTGCCATGACAATGTTCTTAGATTGTCATAGTACAGAGATTATCTACACTTTTAATTAGCTTGTGAACATTCTACTTGTATCCGACACCAGGGTTGAACTGGCCCACTGGTGTGCTGGTGCAAGAACTGGTGGGCCCAACGTATTTTATCTCCGCCCCCCACCTGGAGCTGACTCCATCTCGTTGGGAATTCAACTCTATCTGTGTTCGGAGAGGACACAGATAGAGCTGAATAACCGGGTGGTGCAGGCAGCTATTAGCACTCTGCATCAGCACTGCTACTCTGCTGAGGCTGTGATGCTGGGAGTGATGATGTCATCACCTGCCGGCTTCACAGCCACAGAGGAAGAGGAGAGCTGCTGGGGAATGGACAGGTGAGTACGTGGTGTTTATTTTTTTAAAATTCATTTCAAAAGAGGACAATGAGAGGCAACAATATGAGGAGGATATGAGAGGCCACAATATGAGGAGATAAGAGTCCATAATATGAGGGGTAGATCAGGGAAAACAATATAAGGAGGAGGAGATTAAAGCGGCCACAATATGAGGAGGACAAGAGAGTCCACAATATGAGGAAGAGATGAGATGGTCTACAATATGAGGGGGAAATGAGAGTGGCCACAATATGAGGATGAGATGAGAGGCCACAATATGAGGAGATGAGAGGCCACAATATGAAGGGGGATGAGAGGGGCAACAATATGAGAAGGACATGAGAGTACACAATATGAGGAAGAGATGAGAGGGGCCACAATATGAGGATGAGATGAGAGGCCATATTATGAGGAGGATATGAGAAGCCACAATATGAGGAGGTGAGAGTCCATGATATGAGGGGTAGATGAGGGGCAACAATATAAGAAGGAGGAGAGGAGAGCGGCCACAATATGAGGAGGAAAAAGAGAGGCCACAATATGGAGTGAGAGATGAGAGGGTCGACAATATGAGGGGGAGATGAGAGGGGCCAGAATATGAGGGGAAGATGAGAGGTCACAATACACAATATGAGGATGAGATGAGAGTCCACAATATGAGGAGGACATGAGAGGCGACAATATGAGGGAGAGGTGAGAAAAGACACAATAAGAAGGGGAGATGAAAGAAGCCACAAAATGAGAGGGAGACGAGAGAAGCCAAAATATGAGGGGGAGAAGAGAGGCCACAATATTAGGGGTAGATTAGAGGGTCCACAATATGAGGGGTAGATGAGGGTCCACAATATGAGGGGGGATAAGGGGCCACAATATGAGTGGGATTTGAAAGGCCACAATATGAGGGGGAGATGAAAGGCCACAATATGAGGGGGGATGAGTGGACACAATAGTTGTAGATCTAAAGTCATAAATGTCTCTTAATGTTCATTAACCCATTCTACAACTTCATACAGACACAGTACAGATAAATAGGATTAAATAATGCAGTATAGATCAATGAAAGTTAGCCCTCTATGGGAAACATGGCTGGTATATGACCTTTGGTGTGCTAGGTGGAAAAGATCATGGTGCCCCCTCATAAATATTTGCACTGTGGCAATGCCTCTATATCCATATACAAGTATACCTTTATCAATATATAATATATATGTTATAAATTTAAAAGTTGTGGGAGATGTATATACAGTGGGGCTCACTTACTAAGGGTCCAAACGCCGCACTTTCGTCGGGTTTCCGAATATTTCCGATTTGCCCTGAATTGCCCCGGGTGGCGTTAACCTCTAGATCAGTGGTCCTCAACCTATGTAATGCTGTGACCCCGTAATACAATTACTCATGTTGCGGTGACCCCAAACCATGCGATTTGCAGTAAAAACACAATAAAATCGTGGCTCCGAAGGCTTTAGGCGACCCCTGTGTTTTGCTCGTTCGACCCCTGCTGGGGTCACGACCCACAGGTTGAGAACCACTGCTCTAGATGGAAGGGTTTCTCTGTATCTGGCTGAGTGAGTACTGGTGCTGAGGAAAAGGCAGCCTTTAATTTAGAGAAGGCCTCTTTAGCAAAAGCCCCAAAACCTCAGTATCGCATGTAGTGCTACAGGAGGAGGCCATTGAAGAACAGCAGACAACTTAGCAGGATCCTTCTAGAGACCTCTGTCGGAGATGATATAGCCAAGAAATGGAAGACTTCGCAGGTGAATTTGGCACTTCTCAAGCTTGGCGTAAAGGCGATTGGCCCTTAAATGACTGAGGACTTGCTGTACATGGGCTGGTGGGACTCAAGGTCCGGAGGTCCAGAATGTTGTCCAGATAGACCATGACACAGGCATATAGCAAGTCTCTAAAGATGTCATAAACAAATTCCTGGAAGACGGCTGGTGCAAATGGCATCACCAGGTACTCGAAGTGTCCATCACGGGTATTAAAAGCGGTCTTCCACTCATCTCGTTTGCGGATATGAATGAGGTTGTAGGTCCCTCAAAGGTCCAGTTTGGATAAGATCTTGGCTCCACATAGATGGTCAAACAGCTCCATGATCAACGGCAATGGATAGCGGTTCTTAACTGTGACCTGGTTAAGACCGTGGTAGTCAATGCATGGATGAAGTGACCAGTCTCTTTAGGTCACAAAGAAGAAACCTGTACCAGCCGGAGAAGAGGAATTACGTATAAACTCCCTCTGCAGGTTCTCTTTGATGTAGTCTGACATTACTGCGGTTTCTGGCACAGAGAGTGGGTATACCCGACCCCCGAGGAGGAGGCGTACATGGCAGCAGATCCACAGGGCAGTCGTAGGGATGATGATGCGGCAAAGTCTCGGCTTGCTTCTTCGAAAAGACGTCAACAAAGTCCTGATAGCAAGCTGGAAGACCCTCCATAGGCTTGGGAGCCACAAAAAGAAACCATGACTGGTACTGGATGAGGAATCTCCATACAGCGAGACTGGCAATCAGGACCCCAATGAAGGATCTCCCCCATCTTCCAGTTTACAATGGGAGCGTGGAGCTGCAACCACGGTAGACCCAACAGGACGGAGTACGTGGACCGTGGTAGCACATAAAAAGACAGTCTCTCTTTGTGCAGCACACCGACCGACCTTGGCTTCCACTGCGGACAAAGTCGCGCCTGTGGAACGACATAGTGGTACCACACCGCAACAAGTCCAACCTGCTTTGCGGTGGGCTCTGGTGAAAACCGGGTACCACTTAGACTCCAGTCCCAGGTGTCGGCTTACGTCATTGTCCGCGGTGGTCCAGACAGTCCACTACCCCTGGTGCCTAATAGTAAGTTCTGGCCCTGGATCCCGCCAAGGTCCTGCTATCTGACCTGGCTGATCTTACCACCATCGTTGTCCAGCAGTCCCAGCAGATTGCCGTACAAGGTCAGCAACTTGGTAAAGTCACTGCCATGTTGCAGCAATTGATGGCTACTCAGCAGCAGCATTAAGTTCCTGCAGCTCCTCCTGATATTCCAGTTCATCTACCATCTGTGGAATTCAAGCTGAGACTCTCCATGCCGTCTAAATATGATGGGGACCCCAAGTTGTGCAGGGGCTTAATCACTCAGTGCTCCTTGCACATTGAACTTATGCTGACACAATTTGTTACAGAACGGTCTAAGGTGGCTTTCATCATCAGCCTCCTCTCTGGGAAGGCCCTGGCATGCGCTACTCCTCTCTGGGACGGAAAATAACCAGTCATAGCTACTATTAAATCTTTCTTTGCTGAGTTTGGCCCCTTCTACACTAGAGTTGCATTTCACGTCAAGGTGCAATGCGTGCGTTTTTGTTCCATTTTGCCTTGGAGTCATTAGCGTTTTCGTTGCGTTTTTCACACGCGTTTTTTAATTCAGTGCGAGATTCGAGCATTTTTCAAAGGGACCATGGTTCGGGAATAAAATGTGTTATTTAATTTAAAAAGAATGTCTTCTGATAAGTTATCAGATGTATGCAAACATCTGCAATCTATTCTTCACTGTTCCTCGCGTATATTATCTCCCGACAAGTTAGCAGATGTGAAGAACAGTGAAGAATAGAATAAAAACAGTGAACACAGTGACCACAGGATCATTTAAGTGAAAAACGCAGTGAAAAACACAGTGAAGAATAGATTGCAGATGTTCGGCACATCTGCTTACTTGTCGGGAGATACGCGCGGAACTGTGCACACAAAATAGCATGTGAAAAACAATATATATTGTTGAGTAGAATCGCAATCGGGCACAGGCAGGAGGTCAGGACAGGCAGCACAGGATCAGAGTCGGGGACAAAGCGGAAGGTCAGGGCAGGCAGCAAAGGAGCTTAGTTAGGAACGGAATCGGGGTCACAACGGGAAGAGGCTGGGAATTTAACAGAATTGGCAGCTGGCCAGCACCAATAATCGGTGCGCTGGCCCTTTAAACCTCCATAAGCCGGCACGCGGGGATGTGCACGCTGGACCACCGGAGCCAGCGATGGATCGAGAGAAGGTGAGAGCAGCTGGGTCGCAGGAGCATCCGTGACAGTACCTCCTCCTTCAGCCTTCCCCTCTTCTTGGACTGGAGGAATTTCTTTAGAAGGCCACAGTCCAAGATGTTAGCCTCGAGCTCCAAGAATCACTCCTCTGGCCCGAACCCCTTCCAGTTGACAAGGAATAACCGCTTCCCTAACCGTCTTCATATCCAGGACCTCCTTTACCTTGAAGACATTGGTGGAATCAGTCTCAGGAGAAGGAGGAAGCACTTGATGAGAGAAGCGGTTCAGGATGACTGGCTTCAAAAGAGACACGTGGAAGGAGGGATGCACAAGGAGGGAGAGAGTCCAAGCTTATATGCCACAGGATTGATACGTTTCAGTACTCAAATGGGCCCAGGAATCGAGGACCAAGTTTATAGCTGGGAATCTTCAAACTGACGTACCTAGAAGACAGCCGTACTTTGTCACCAGGGGAGAAGACTGGAGGAGACCTGCGAACAATGTTGCGCCTGTGGAACGACATAGTGGTACCACGCTGCATTAAGTCAAACCGGCTTTGCGGTGGGCTCTGGTGAAAACCGAGTACCACTTAGACTCTGGTCCCTGGTGTCGGCTTATGTTATCGTCCACCGTGGTCCAGTGGGTCCATTACCCACGGTGCCTGACATTTCTATCAGAGGGCAAGAAAATGGGCAATTACAAAAAAAGGGGGCAAAAAGATGGCACTTACCTAGATAGAGGAAAATATTGGGGCACATGATAATAGGGTTTCTAACTAATAATGGAAGCGTTAACCACTTGCCATTGATTCCCTCTTTCATTTTTGTGTTTCCATATTTTTCTCCCCTCTTTTAAAAATCCATATTTTTGTGTGTACAGAGTTGTATGAGACTTGTTACCTGTGTAAGAAATTGTCCTTCCCAGTGATGGCATGTATTTGGAAGTGGGAAAAAATTTCTAAATGTGGTGAAATTGCCCAAAAAAATATTTGCACCAATTTCTTGTGTTCTTTGTTTTTAGAGCTTGTCATGTGCGCTCTAAATGACTCCTCCCCTTCAGACAGATTTACATTTTATATAGGTTTTATCTGTTTTAATAGATTTTTAAAAATACTAATTTGATAGTATATATATATATATATATATATATATATATATACACCGGCCACCTTATTAGGTACACCTGTCCAACTGCTCGTTAACACTTAATTTCTAATCAGCCAATCACATGGCGGCAACTCAGTGCATTTAGGCATGTAGACATGGTCAAGACAATCTCCTGCAGTTCAAACCGAGCATCAGTATGGGGAAGAAAGGTGATTTGAGTGCCTTTGAACGTGGCATGGTTGTTGGTGCCAGAAGGGCTGGTCTGAGTATTTCAGAAACTGCTGATCTACTGGGATTTTCACGCACAACCATCTCTAGGGTTTACAGAGAATGGTCCGAAAAAGAAAAAACATCCAGTGAGCGGCAGTTCTGTGGGCGGAAATGCCTTGTTGATGCCAGAGGTCAGAGGAGAATGGGCAGACTGGTTTGAGCTGAGAGAAAGGCAACAGTGACTCAAATCGCCACCCGTTACAACCAAGGTAGGCAGAAGAGCATCTCTGAACACACAGTACGTCGAACTTTGAGGCAGATGGGCTACAGCAGCAGAAGACCACACTGGGTGCCACTCCTTTCAGCTAAGAACAGGAAACTGAGGCTACAATTTGCACAAGCTCATCGAAATTGGACAGTAGAAGATTGGAAAAACATTGCCTGGTCTGATGAGTCTCGATTTCTGCTGCGACATTCGGATGGTAGGGTCAGAATTTGGCGTCAACAACATGAAAGCATGGATCCATCCTGCCATGTATCAACGGTTCAGGCTGGTGGTGGTGGTGTCATGGTGTGGGGAATATTTTCTTGGCACTCTTTGGGGCCCATGGTACCAATTGAGCATCGTTGCAACGCCACAGCCTGTTGCTGACCATGTCCATCCCTTTATGACCACAATGTACCCAACATCTGATGGCTACTTTCAGCAGGATAATGCGCCATGTCATAAAGCTGGAATCATCTCAGACTGGTTTCTTGAACATGACAATGAGTTCACTGTACTCAAATGGCCTCCACAGTCACCAGATCTCAATCCAATAGAGCATCTTTGGGATGTGCAGCCGACAAATCTGCGGCAACTGTGTGATGCCATCATGTCAATATGGACCAAAATCTCTGAGGAATGCTTCCAGCACCTTGTTGAATCTATGCCACGAAGAATTGAGGCAGTTCTGAAGGCAAAAGGGGGTCCAACCCGTTACTAGCATGGTGTACCTAATAAAGTGGCCGGTGAGTGTATATATACTTTTATACCAATATATAATGTATGTTTTTTTTGCGGGACGTGACATTATTGATTTGTAACTTTTTCTGAATGTATGCCCCATGGATCACTTTTTTATTTAAATTTTCAGCAATTGCTTAATGGCAAAAAAGTGCAATTTTTCGTTGCATGGTTTACCGCTGGAAATAACTATTTTCATATGGGGACTTTTGGGACACAGGGATACACAATAATTTTGAGATGTATAAAAGGATTGGTATAAAAGTGGCATAAAAGGAGGCCACATTAGGAATTTTGACCTGGCTCCCAGTGAACTCTGGTTAGGCCACTGCTAGCCGAGGTGCACAACAAAATAATAAAAAAGTTGCAGGCACCAAAAGATGAAGTCTCAAAAATGTCAAATACGGTGCATTTGATATTGTACATTTCTTTTAACAGTGGGGGCTAATATTTTAATTTAAAACTTTTTTTTGCAGAAGTACATGAAATATGCTCAGTACACAGATAAATATGGAAGGGAGACTTTCTTTAATGACAGGAGGAGAGTGCATTTTAGATGGGAATTGAGGAACTGGGTTATCTACATAAATGATGAAGATGATCAAAAACGTTTCTTAAGAGATCGAGCCGTTGCATTTTTTCACCATTCTGGGGATTTCGAAACTGATGTGGTACTAGAAAATATCATATGGAAAAATAATAGGGTAAGAGTCTTCTTCATTTAACAAAAAAAAAATTGAACTATTTTACACTTTTAGTAACTAAGGTGAAGCCCTAGAGGGAATTTAGTAATGCCTGTACCCTTTGCCAGATAAGACTCACAATCTGGCAATTTTTTAATTACCCCAAGGGACGACATTATCTGAAATTGCCCTACATTGGGCTTCTTTTCACTAAATGGCCTTGGTTTACTCTTTCCACCATTCTTAGTCATGCTTTATGAGGCAAGAACGACCAGAAATGGTCAGCAAATGTTTCTCTATTTTTATGTACCTGCTCCCTCACTTTTAATGTGAACTGTAGATAAGGTTTCAGAAACATAAACCAATGTTAAAATGTTAAAGCAGTGAGTACCTCACAAACCTTGCAATGTTTGATAAAATTGACATTCTGTATTTGGGTTGCTATTAGAGATGAGCGAGCATTGATGCTCGTTCGAGCATTAGCGTACTTGCAACGGCTCGTTGCTCGGACGAGTATTTCGCCAGCTCGAGAAAATGGCATCTTGCAGCGATTAGCTGTTTGGCGGCCATGTCGATACATGTCGATAGCAGTGGTTGGCTGGCCTGATCAGGGGACCCTGGAATAGACTAGCCCCTGCCCGCGCTGCTCGGATCATTCTCTGTCTGGATGCCGCTAGGGAGAGAGCTGCTGCTGCAGGGATAGCGTTAGGGTGTTATATTAGCTTACTGTTAGGCAGGAGTGAGTCTACAAGAACCCAACAGCCCTTGTTAGGGCTACAAATTATTTTCTTTTATTTTCTTGTGGCTGGGCTTGCTGGCACTAGTAGTGCAGCTACTGCACTATTTTAGCAGGGAGACTTGCGAACGTTTTGGCTCTTAGTGACAAACAGCTAGCTAAGTGGGACAATTTATTGGGGGTTTGATAGAATTAGGCACAGTCTGCCGATTTTTTTTTTGTTTTCCCCAAATTGAATGTCACAGCACAAAATCCTTTTGTGTGCTGTCAGTGTTGGTTAAATTAGCCATAGCAATCATCTTCTGAGGTTGCTGTGCTGTATGATTTCTTCTGCACGTTTTTTCTATTAAAAAAAAAAAAATTAAAAATTAAAAATTAAAAAAAAATAATAAATAAGTAAAAAAAAAAATACCAAAAAATGTTTACAGTTTATATTTCTGTTTTGTCTATAAAAGACACTTTTCTTAGCAAAATGTTGAACCCAAGGGCTAAGGGTAGAGGACGAGGTCGTGGGCGTGGGAATCCCAATACTGCAGAGGTCAGAGGCCGTGGTCCTGGGCGGGGTGAGACACTGTCTGCTGGGAGTAGGGGAACGCCGCAGAGCTACACTCCCTAGCTTCATGTCTCAACTTACTGGGACTCGTGGTAGAGCACTGTTGAGGCCAGAACAGTGCGAACAGGCGATGTCGTGGAATGCGGACAATGCTTCTAGCCAGTCCACCAGTCAGTCTTCCATACAGTCCACCCATGTTACCCAAGTGAGCACTCCTCCAGCTCCTCCATCTCAGCCTCCTTCCCCCCAGTCTGCCCCCTCCCAGGAAAATTCGGAATTTGATCCGTCATACTCTGAGGAACTGTTTCTGGACCCATTCCAGAGGGTGATGATAACATTTTTGACTAGTGGAAGAAGTGTGTAAAGAGGTGTCGGACGATGAGGAGACACGGTTTTCAGACAGTGGTGAAGTTGTTGTCAGGGCAGGAAGTCTGAGGGGGGAGAAGACTGAGGGATCGGAGGATGATGAGGTGACAGACCCAAGCTGGGTTGATAGGCCGGGTGAAGACAGTGCTTCTGAGATGGAGGCGAGTCCTATACGAGAACAGGTTGGAAGAGGCAGTGGTGGGGCTAGATGGAGAGGCAGGGCCAGAGCTGGTGCATAAGCGCCAAATGTTTCACGTAGTGAAGCTTCCATGGTGAGGGCTAGATTTTCGGAAGTCTGGAGGTTCTTTAAAGAAACACTGGATGACCGACAGACTGTGGTGTGCAACCTGTGCCACACCAGGATCAGCAGGGGTTCCACCACTACTAGCTTAACCACCACCAGTATGCGCAGGCATATGAGTGCTAAACACCCCACTCAATGGAACCAAGGCCGTTCACTTCCGGCCGGGCCCACCACTGCTCCTTCCCCTGTGTCATTTGCTGCCTCTGCTAGTAAGCCCCCTGCCCAGAACCCCGGCCAAAACATCTCCCGTTCGAAAACCACACCTTCGCCTCCACGATCCTCCACATCATCCACCAATGTCTCCATGCGCAGCGTTCAGCTGTCTATACCCCAGACGCTGGAGCGCAAGAGGAAATACAGTTCCACCCACCCACATGCCAAAGCCCTCAACGTCCACATCTCCAAATTACTGAGCCTGGAGATGCTGCCCTATAGTCTGGTAGAGAAAGAGGCCTTTCGCAAACTCATGGCGGCGACCGACCCTCGGTATTCGGTCCCCAGCCGCCACTACTTTCCCGAAGCGCCGTCCTAGCCCTGCACCAGCACCAACCCCGTTTTTGACAAGGTCCACCTAACCACAGACACGTGGACGAGTGCTGCCAGGCAGGGCCACTATATATCGCTGACGGCACATTGGGTTAACTTGGTGGAGGCTGGTACCGAGTATGACCCTGGGGCAGCTCATATACTGCCGACGCCAAGGATTGCGGGGCCTACCTCGGTCACGGTCTCTCAGGCCTACTATGCCTCCTCCTCACATCCCTCCTCCACCTCCTCCTCCAAATTACCATCCGTGGGCATGGCGCCATCAGTCGGTAGCTCTAGGCGCAGCAGCAGTGCCGTCGCAAAGCGACAGCAGGTGGTGCTCAAACTGCTGAGCCTAGGCGATAAAAGGCACACAGCCCAAGAGCTATTAGAGGGCATCATGGCACAGACTAATCTGTGGCTGGCACCGCTGAACCTGAAGCCAGGCATGGTTGTATGTGACAACGGCCGTAACCTGGTGGCAACTCGGCAGACTGACACATGAGCCATGCCTGGCCCATGTGTTAAATCTCATAGTTCAGTGGTTCCTCAAGACATACCCCAATCTGTCTGATTTGTTTACGAAGGTGTGCCGCATCTGCGCGCATTTCAGAGAGCCGACCACAGATGCTGCCAGCGCAGCGCCGCCTACAACTGCCCACTCCCCGACTGTTGTGCGACGTGCCCACGAGGCGGAATTCCACATTAACCATGGTATCCAGAGTTTACCAGCAGCGCAGAGCGATTGTAGACTGCCAGATGTCAATTTCCACCAGAACTGGCAGTCAGGTCAGTCAGCTTCCTCAAGTCTACAATGAGGAGTGGACGTGGATGTCTGATATCTGTCAGGTGCTGAATAACTTTGAGGAGTCAACACAGATGGTCAGTGGCGCTGCCGCCATCATCAGCCTCACCATCCTGCTGCTTGGCCTGTTGAAAAACTCTCTGGTCAGCATGAAGTCGGAAGCTTTGCGCTCATCACAAGAGATGGGGGAAGAAGATTCCCATGTTGATAAACAGAGCACCCTCCGGTCTGTTTCTCAGCGCGTATCGGAGGAGGTGGAGGAGGATGAGGAGGAAGAGGAGGAGAATGTCGGCGAGAAAGAAGAGGGGGCCATTGCTCAGTCCTTAACTGTTCAGTGTGTATAGGCAGAAGAAGAGGAGTTGGAGGAGGAAATGGGCAGTCAGACCAGTGAGGGGAGTGAATTCTTGCGCGTTGGGACTCTGGCGCATATGGCAGATTTCATGCTAGGCTGCCTATCCGGTGACCCTCGTGTTCAAAGAATTTTTTCCAGCACCGATTACTGGGTATTCACTCTCCTGGACCCACAGTACAAGCAAAATCTTTCCACTCTCATCCCTGTAGAGGAAAGGAGTGTGAGAATGCATCAATACCAGCAGGCCCTGGTGCACAAGCTGAAACAGTCTTTCCCATCTGACACCGCTAGCGGCACAGGGCATACTTCTGCGGGACAAGTAGCGAGGGAGAGTAGGCCAGCAGGCAGCTTATCCAGCACTGGCAGGGGTATGCTTTACAAGGCCTTTGCCAGTTTTATATCACCCCAGCAAGACACTATCACCTGTCCCCAGTCTCGGCAGAGTAGGGCTGGTCTTTATGGAAAGATGGTGAGGGAGTACGTACCTGACCATACCATCGTCCTAAATGATCACACAGCTCCCTACAACTACTGGGTTTCAAAGCTGGACATCTGGCCCGAACTAGCGCTGTACGCCTTGGAGGTTCTTGCCTGCCCTGCCGCTAGCGTGTTGTCAGAGCGGGTTTTCAGTGCAGCTGGTGGCATCATCACCAATAAGCATACACGCCTGTCGACTGGCTGACGCTTATCAAGATAAATCAAGCATGGATTTCTCATGATTTCCATTCTCCACCAGGTGAAAGCAGCTCAACCTGAATAATTATCATGTATGCACTCCTCCTCCTCATTCTCCTCCTTCTCCTCCTTCTCCTCCTCTTTGTACACTAAAGCAGAGGCAACTGGCTATTTTTTGCCAGGGCCAACTGGCTCTAGCTATAGTACTATATCTATTTAATTTTTCTGGAGGGCCACCTACTTGGTCCTCAGTATTGCAAATGTTTTTGGACTGCCACATACAGGTACTCTATGTATTCAATTTCTCTGGAGGGCCACCTACCCGGTCCTCAGTATGGCAAATGTTTTTGCACTGCCACATACAGGTACTCTATGTATTTAATTTTTCTGGAGGGCCACCTACCCGCTCCTGTGTTTTGAAAACTTTTTTGGACTGCCACATACAGGCACTCTATTTAATTTTTCTGGAGGGCCACCTACCTGCTCCTCTGTTTTGAAAACTTTTTTGGACTGCCACATACAGGCACTCTATCTATTTAATTTTTCTGGAGGGCCACCTACCCGCTCCTGTGTTTTGAAAACTTTTTTGGACTGCCACATACAGGCACTCTATTTAATTTTTCTGGAGGGCCACCTACCTGCTCCTCTGTTTTGAAAACTTTTTTGGACTGCCACATACAGGCACTATCCAAATTTAATTGTCTCCATAGCAGCCTCCACATGTCGTCTTTATAGCAGACTCCACAAGCCGTCTCCATAGCAGCCTCCATACGTCATCTCCATAGCAGCCTCCAGATGCCGTCTACATAGCAGCCTCCAGACGCCGTCTCCATAGCAGCCTCCACACACCGTCTCCATAGCTGCCTCCACACGTTGTCTCCATAGCTGCCTCCACACGTTGTCTCCATAGCTGCCTCCAGACGCCGTCTCCATAGCAGTCTCCAGACGCCGTCTCCATAGCAGCCTCCACATGCCATCTCCATAGCTGCCTCGACACGTTGTCTCCATAGCAGCCTCCACATGTCGTCTCCATAGGTTTTTCAGGTGTTTTACCAGATACGTTATGGAACTTGGTCACTCTGTCGCCCCCATGCTGTGTTATCGATTAAATATACTGTCAACCTTTTGTTCACATAGGAAATCATTTCAGCGCTTTTTGCTCACCTCTTTTGGTTCCTCTCTGCCGCCATAACCAGGCCAAATACTGATACATACAGTGCTACACGTTAACCCTCGCCAAAAGGAATTTTTTAAATTGGTTTGAAGCCTGAGTACATTTGGGGTATGTGGCCATGCCACTCTCTAGCCTGCTGCTGCCTCCGCATGCTGTCCCCTATAGTGTCAGAGTCAATTATTGGGTGTTTTAGATGCTATCTTGCCTCACTCGGTCACTCTGTCATCGCCATGCTGTTGCCCATAATTTTGGCATAAAGGTGCGATTAGGCAGCCTCAGAGACATCCATGCATGCTGCCCCTGCTGTTTCCTGTCCATTTCCGTGGTGTTTCCATCATTTTCTGAGGTTTCCAGGTTTTTGGCCAAGCTTCCCTGTGCAGAGCCTTGGTCGCCTTGAAAAATGCTCGAGTCTCCCATTGACTTCAATGGGGCTCGTTATTCGAGACGAGCACTCGAGCATCGGGAAAAGTTCGTCTCGAGTAACGAGCACCCAAGCATTTTAGTGCTCGCTCATCTCTAGTTGCTATACTTTATATACCTTTTTAATAATCCAAGTTACCTAATTAACATTTTATTAACAATCTAGTACTGGTGCTGCCATTTGGCCCAGATATTCTTCTCCGCAGGACAGGAATAGATCAACAGGTTGAAGCGTGAAAAGAAGGGCAGTCTGGAGATATAGGAGGTTCTTATGATCTGTATATACACAGTCAAGATGGTGAGCTCCTTCCAGTAGATCTCTATCTCCAATAGAGTAATTCCTCTCTGCGGCGGAAAAAGTCTTAGAGAAAAAAATGCAAGAGAGAGTACAGCCTTTATGATGTTTCTGGTTGAGCACCGCCTCAGCACCTACGGTGGATGCATCAACCTCAAGATGAAAGGGCTTCTCTGTGTCAGGCCTAGAGAGAACTGGAGCCAAGGCAAAGGTGGAATTCAACCTTGAGAAGGCCTCTTCAGCCGCCAAAGGCTAGAGACGGGGATTGGCAACTTTCGTGAGCGCCACGATGGGAGACACCAGAGTGCAAAAATGCAGAATAAACTGCCGATAATAGTTCGCAAAACCCAGGAACCTCTGTATGGCACCAAGACCTTCTGGGCATGGCCACTGTAGAACTGCAGACAGTTTAGCAGGATCCATCTGGAGACCTCTGTCGGAGATTATATAGCCGAGGAAAGCAAGGCTCCATTGGTGGAACTGAAGATTCTCGAGCTTGGCATAGAGACGATTAGCTCAGAGGCCGCCAAGAACTTGCCGTACATAGGACTAATGGGTCTCAAGGTCCAGGGAGAACACCAAGATGTCATCTAGGTAGACCACGACACACGTATACAGCAGATCTCTGAAGATGTCATTAACGAGTTCCTGGAAGACAGCTGGAGCATTACGCAGTCTAAATGGCATCACAAGGTACTCTAAATGTCCATCATGAGTGTTAAACGCTGTCTTCCATTAGTCACCCTTGCAGGTCCAGATGAGATTGTAGGCCCAATGAAGGTCCAGCTTGGAGAACACCTTGGAACTGCGCAGACAGTCAAAGAGCTCCGTGGTCAATGGCAGGGTGTAGTGGTTCTTAACCGTGACCTTGTTAAGCCCTTGATAGTCTATACAAGGACAGAGGAAGCTGTCCTTCTTGGTCACGAGAAAAAAGCCTGAGGAGGATTTGCATATAAAGCCTCTCAGTAGGTTCTCTTTAATATACTCTGACATAGCATCAGTCTCTGGAACTGAAAGAGGATACACATGACCTCTGGGAGGAGAGGAACTTGGCAGGAGATCCACAGGACCATCATAGGGATGATGCAGTGGCAAAGTCTCTGCTTGTTTTTTGGAAAAAACACTGGCAAAGTCCTGGTAACACGTAGGTAGACCATCCAAGATCTTGGGAGTCACGGAGGAAGCCAGGGCAGGCAGAGGCGCCACCATGCAGTGGGACTGACATTCTGGTCCCCAACAAAGGACCTCCCCCGTCTTCCAGTTAAGGACCAGTGTGTGGAGTTGCAGACATGGGAGACCCAACAGGAGAAATGAGGTGGAGTGAGGCAGCATGTAGAAGGACAGTTTTTCCTTTTGAAGAGCTCCTATTTGCAGAGAGACAGGCTCAGTGTGGTACCGGACCAAATCAGATAGGATTTTTCCACTGACTGAGGAGATGATGAGAGGCTTCTCGAGAGGAACCACCGGAATGTGATGCCGGGAGACCAGGGTGGCATCCACAAAGTTCCTCCAGAACCAGAGTCCATGAAAGCTGAAACCTAAATCAGAGTGCAGGAGCTGAAACGGAGGAGCATAGGAATGGTCAGGCATGAAGAAGCTTTGTTCACACCTAGGGATGCTTCTCCAAAAAATCCCTAGGTGCTGGCATTTCCCGGACGGGGACTGACCAGACAAGCCCCGATGAAGTACGTCGGACTGCCACAGTACAGGCAAAGATTCTCCTGACATCACCTGGAGCGTTCCTGGGAGGAAAGTCTGGCTCTGCCCACCTGAATAGGCTCCTCTGCAGATGGTACGGCCGGAGGCTGGAGCGACCTTTGGAAGGCAGGGGCCAGGCGAGGTAGACGTCAAGAATGGACTTGTGGATGCTTGTGACGTAACTCCTCGGCAACCGCACATCAATCAGAGTGGCTAGTGTGATGAGACCACTCAGGGTAGACGGCAATGGCTGATGCGTCCTTAACTAGAGGCAAGAGTGCTTTCTTTAAGATCTCTGACAAAGCCGCATCATTCAAGGAGAGTTCAGAGGCCAGGGTGCAGAACTGAACTGCATACTCTCTAACAGATGAGTCCCCTTCGCTCAGGTTCAGCAGCACAGTTTCAGCTGAGGAGGCTTGTGCAGGTTCTTCAAATGCAGCCCGGATTTCTGCCAGGAAAGCTGTATAAGTAGCCGTGATGGGATCGCCTCTGTCCCAAAGAGGGGTAGCCCAGGCCAAGGCCTTCCTGGACAGGAGGCTGACGATGAATGCCACCTTGGATCAAACTGATATGCCATGAGTTCTATGTGCAAGGAGCACTGAGTAATAAAGCCCTTGCACAGCCTGGGGTCTCCATCATACTTGTCGGGCATACTTGACGCTGCTGGTGAGTGGCAAGCATCTGTTGAAGGATGGTGGTGACTTCTCCTAGCTGTTCTCCTTGTGAAGCAATCTGCTGGGACTGCTGGACCACAACGGTGGTAAGATAAGCCAGTTTCGGAAGTGGCATCTTGACGGGGTCCATGGCCGGATCTTACTGTCAGGGCTCGGGGTCTGTGAACATCTTGGACCACCATGGACATTGACAGAAGCCAACACCTGGGACCGGAATCTAAATGGCACCCGGTCTTCACCAGAGCCCGCCGCAAAGCAGGATGTCCTTGCTGCGGCGTGATGCCACCAGGTCGTTCCACAGGTGCGACTTGCCCGTGGTGGCAGCCAAGGTCAAGGTACAGGAACATTAGGCAGTCCCGTGGTAAGTAACAGGCAGATAGTCCAGGCATGTGGCAATGATGTGAAGTCGGGGATGGAGCAGCAGGTCAAGGCTGGCAGCGAAGGAGCAACGTCAGGGTCAGGTCTGGGGTCACCCACCCTAGGGAGCGTGAGGCACATGGGACGGGAGCAGGAACATGGAGAGGTGAGTGAGCTAGGGACCGGGCGCCGCCGCAGAGAGGGGCGTGGGTGCGCCGGCGATCCTATACGTGAATCGCAGGGGCACCAGTGACAAAAATGAATATCTTACAATACTATTCTATCTAAGATGTATGCTGCTTTGTTTTAATACACAAATAATTAAATACTTGCAGAACTTAACTTTTCATTTTATCTGGAAAACAAATAGGCCGCGAGTGTCCAGGAAACTTTTATGTATGCCACTAATTATGGGAGGAATAGGTGTTCCATCCTATACTCACTACCAAATGGCAACCATACTAGATTCTATTAAAGAACCTTGGACAACAAATAAAACTGGAATTATCGAAAATAATTATCTGAAAGGGGCAGGATTTTGAAATTCTCAACTCTACAAACCCAATATAATATCCCCTATAGTTTTAGTTTTTAAAAGTTTTAGCATCCAGGACTGGAACAAAGCAACACTTTCATCTCATAAATGAACTATTTGTATTAACCATATAGAGACACTAAGGAAGCTTCAACTAGGCTGCTATCTTGTGCCCTCTAGATTAGCTAAAATAAACTATTCATATAGTAGTCTATGTTGGAGAGGATGTGGCCTAGTTGCCAATGTTTATCATGTCTGTTGGACATCTCCATCTCTAAAAATCTTCTGGGAATACATTTTTGATATCATATCTAGGATTGTTGGCAGTGAAATTAACCCTAGCCCAGAGCTGGCATTATTAAATATGGATCAAGGACTAATCCCGAAGAAACTAAGTTGGATAACTCGCTAGAGATGAGATAACATCAAATTGGAATAATCACAACTCCCCCTTGTTAAAAGATATCATAAAAAGATTACTGACCTTCCACACATATGAACAGGTATTCTCTAATAATGAAGTAATTTACATAAAACACTTAAAAGTAAAAGTGGAAATGCCTGGAAGATATAATGACCTGCATTAGTAATAGGTAAATAAGAACCAGGATATCTGCTGTATTTTGGAAACAAAGGATATAACAATAATTGGAATTAATGTAAGAAATTTGGGGCAAGACATTTTTATGTCTGTAAATGAATAAATTATATGTTTGTTGTTGGTTGTTTTTGTTGTTTAGTCTATTGTATTTGTCATTGTATTGTTATTAAAATTTATAAAAAAAAATATCCCTGACCTCTACAGCCACTTCCTTCCAATATATACATATATAACACTGTAACAAAAATTAATTAAAACTGTCATTAATACATTTTATGGTTACAAAAGATTCCACGGTCTCGGTGTAATGATCCATGTCCTCCAGGATCCAGGAAGGCTCCTAATAGAGGACATCATGTCTGCTGCTATAACTGTGTCCAATGTTCTGATGGTGAAGTGTCCAATGTTACAGGTAAGAAGAGTTTACATAAATATACCGTATATACTCGTGTATAAGCCAAGTTTTTCAGCACAAAAAATGTGCTGAAAAACGTCCAATCGGCTTATACACGAGTCACAACGAGTTAAAAAATACTTAAAAAATAATAAACTTATATACTCACCCTCCGGTGGCTCTGATCTGCAGCGCTGCTCCCCCGATGTCCTCTTCTGGCTCCCCCGATGTCCTCTTCTGCAGCGCTGCTCCCCCGATGTCCTCTTCTGGCTTCCCGGCACCTCCTCTGCTCTCCGTACATCGCGCTGGGCGCCGCCATTGCTGTCTCCCGGGCACCCAGGAGGACGGGCCCAGGAGCCAGAAGAGGACCCGCGCGGACATCGGGGGAGCAGCGCTGCAGATCGGGGCCACCGGAGGGTGAGTATATAAGTTTTTTTTTTTTTTTTTATGCTGGGCTGGGCTGTATACTACTGGGGGCAAGCTGGGCTGTGCTGTATACAACTGGGGGCAAGCTGGGCTGTGCTGTATACAACTGGGGGCAAGCTGGGCAGTGCTGCATAGTACTGGGGGCAAGCTGGGCAGTGCTGTATACTACTGGGGGCAAGCTGGGCAGTGCTGTATACTACTGGGGGTAAGCTGGGCTGTGCTGTATACAACTGGGGGCAAGCTGGGCTGTGCTGTATACAACTGGGGGCAAGCTGGGCAGTTCTGTATACTACTGGGGGCAAGCTGGGCAGTGCTGTATACTACTGGGGGCAAGCTGGGCAGTGCTGTATACTACTGGGGGCAAGCTGGGCAGTGCTGTATACTACTGGGGGCAAGCTGGGCAGTGCTGTATACTACTGGGGGCAAGCTGGGCAGTGCTGTATACTACTGGGGGCAAGCTGGGCAGTGCTGTATACTACTGGGGGCAAGCTGGGCAGTGCTGTATACAACTGGGGGCAGGCTGGGATGGCTGTATACTACTGGGGGCAGGCTGGGATGGCTGTATACTACTGGGGGCAGGCTGTATACTATAGGGGGCTGGCTGGCTATATACTGGGGGGGGGGGGGTCTGTGACCAATCCATTTCCCACCCTCGGCTTATACTCGAGTCAATAGGTTTTCCCAGTTTTTGGTGGTAAAATTAGGGGTCTCGGCTTATACTCGGGTCGGCTTATACTCGAGTATATACAGTAATTTATTGATGTGAAATGTGAAGTGCAATTAAACTACTTTATCTACCATCAAAGTTAAGCATGGTAAACCAGGGGCACTTACTAGATCTAGGCACTGTGACTGTTGTAATCATTTTAGACTTGTTATTCATGGCCTCCTTCCTGCTAAAGTCAACTTTTAAAACACACTAATGAGATAGAAGAGCTGCATGGGCTAAAAACTAAAAGTACACGTGTCAAATATTTTTCAAACATCTATCCAATGATACCAAACTAGCCCCCCTACCCACACCCCCTTGGGGTGAAGTGTTGTGCAACTTTAAAATCTTAAATGGAAACCCACATTTTTCATTGCAGATTCGGATTCCCCAGGAAAAATTACATAGATTCAATCTCCGATTCAAGTAATTTTCATTGACTGTTGGTGCGGTAATCACAGAATATAAAAATGGGTAAAAGAAGCACAAAAAATATGTGACTAATATTTCTTAAAAATTTTTCCAACAATACTAAAGTTGACCCTGTATTTTCACCCCCAGGCTGAGGTTGGAGGGGGAGTCAAATTTTTTATGTAGAAACTGCATTCAGAATAACCCAGGAACAGCGACTTGGACATATAAGTTTTCTTTTCTCTTTGACGGCTGGTGTAATGTGAGTCCCGTCTCTCACACATTGGAGAGATGTTTAGCTTAAGTCTCTTCCCTTCTGAAGATGGGAATTTTTCTTGTTGCCCGTTTTCAAATATCAAATGCTTTACATTAAGAGATTCAGATTTTGGATCTTAAGTGTATTTATGAAGATATCCCTTTTTTCAACATTTTTGCACACATTTGGATTTTTTTGGATTAAAGTGCCATCTGTCACCAAAATTGAAAAAGACCTATAGTAGGTCAAATCAAAGTGTTTTTTTTCCCTGGGGATTCCAAAATTGCAATAAAAAAGGGGGTTGTCATTTACATTTTTTTAAAGAAATTTGACACATATTTTTAGCTTTTTGATCCAGGTGTATTTATCAGGATACTCTGCCCTGACCTTTTTTTTACACCCTATATATAATACAGACCAAAAGTTTGGACACACCTTCTCATTAAAAGACTTTTCTGTATTTTCATGATTAAAAAAAATGATTCACACTGAAGGCATCAAAACTATGAATAAACACACGTGGAATTATATACTTGATAAAAAAAAGTATGAAACAACTGAAAATAGCCACTTTTTGCTTTGATTACTGCTTTGCACACTCAGCATTTGGTAGTCACCTGAAATGGTCTTCCAACAGTCTTGAAGGAGTTCCCAGAGATACTTAGCATTTGTTGGCCCTTTTGCCTTCCCTCTGCGGTCCAGCTCACCCCAAACCATCGGGAATGGGTTCAGGTCTGGTGACTGTGGAGGCCAGGTAATATGACGTAGCATGCATCACTCTTCTTCTTGGACAAATACCCCTCAAACAGCCTGGAGGTGTGTTTGGGGTCATGGTCCTGTTTAAAAATAAATAATGGTCCAACGAAATGCAAACCGGAAGGAATAGCTGCGGTTGCAAGATGCTGGGGTAACCATGCTGTAACCATATACCTTCTATTTTGAATAAATCCCAACAGTGTCACAAGCAAAGGCCCCCACACCATCACTCCTCCTCCATTCTTCACGGTGAGATCCAGGCCTGTAGAGTCCATTTGTTCATCTTTTCTGCGTCGCACAAAGACACGGTGGTTGGAACCAAAGATCTCAAATTTGGACTTATCAGACCACAGCACAGATTTCCACTGGTCTAATGTCCATGCCTTGTGTTCTTTAGCCCAAACAAGTCTCTTCTGCTTGTTGCCTGTCCTTAGCAGTGGTTTCCTAGCTAATTTTACCATGAAGGCTGCTGTACACAGTCTCCTCTTAACAGTTGTTGTAGAGATGTGTCTGCTGCTAGAACTCTGTGTGGCATTGACCTGGTGTCTATCAGCTGTGTATCCACCTGACCTCTGCACACAGCTGATGGTCTGAACACAACTGATGGTCCCAACCCCATTTCTACGACAAGAAATCAAACCTAACAGGGCACCTGTGATGTGAAAACCTTTTCTGGTGACTACCTCTTGAAGCTCATCAAGAAAATTCCAAAAATGTGTAAAGCTGTAATCAAAGCAAATGGTGGCTATAATATAAATTGAACCTAGAATATAATACTTATTTTCAGTTTTTTCACACTTTTTTGTTAAGTATATAATTAAACATGAGTTAATTCATAGTTTTGATGAGAAGGTGTGTCCAAAATTTTGGTCTGTACTGATTATATATTTATACAATTTATATAGCCAAGATATGGGAGTGCTAGGTGGTTGGCAATGATGGAGACACCAAGTGTAACAGTCCAAATGTTATTATTCACTCCAAAAAAGACACCAGAGTTTCCCTTCCCCAGGAGTGTCTACAAGGTGTGGACTGGAGGGGATGGGGATGGCCAGTCCCACTACAAGCCTACTTGCCATCCCTAAGAAAACGAATCCAGTAAATAAATAAATAATGTTTAGCACACATAGTTGTTCACTGAGAAAAACACCCTCTAGATTTCAATTGTCTAATCCATCTGAGCAAACTGGATAAGATGTACATACCCTCAAGTATTGTACCTGCCATCGGCTTACAATAAATTTATAGATATATTTATATGTGTAAGACATTCCAGATTTTGTAAGGTAAAAAGTTCCATAATAGTCGGAAACCAAGTAATTTTATAAACCTATAATGGGGCAGATTTACTTACCCGGCCCATTCGCGATCCAGCGGCGCGTTCTCTGCACAGGATTCGGGTCCGGCAGGGATTTATGAAGGTAGTTCCTCCGCCGTCCACCAGGTGGCGCTGCTGCGCTGAAAATCATCAGAACGCACCGGAATGCACCGAGCTGGACCAGGTGAAGGTAAGCGCCTCCCAAGCGACACTTTTTCAGTTTTTAAATGCGGCGGTTTTTCCGAATCCGTCGGTTTTTCGTTCGGCCACGCTCCCCGATTTCCGTCGCGCGCATGCCGGCGCCGATGCGCCACAATCCGATCGCGTGCGCCAAAATCCCGGGGCAATTCAGGTACAATTGGCGCAAATTGGAAATATTCGGGTAACATGTCGGGAAAACGCGAATCGGGCCCTTAGTAAATGACCCCCAATATATCCAAAAATGTAAAAGAACTTAGTGTATTATATTTTTTGAGTGGGTTGATGAAGCTAAAACTCCTGATTTCTTCCTGATGAAATATGTAATATTAAATTGTTCCAATACAATAACAACAGTTATATTACAGGATTCCTTACCTTTTGTCAAACTTCATTTACTGGTTAAGGACATGGGACGATATAGATTGTCCTAATTAGCAGGCCATTTCCCCATTAGGACTATCTATATAGTCTTCAGAATCTGCAGCAGGAGACCTGTTCCATACCATACATTACATACAGCAATGTATTGTAACTGTCAGTCATTTACTGATATTTAGCGTGTGAGGCTACCATCCCCATAGACAGGGTGCATCCTCTACACCTAGAGGAGAGGTGGTTCTACCATCACCATAGACAGGGGGCATCCTCTACACCTAGAAGAGAGGTGGTTCTACCATCACCATAGACAGGGGGAATGCTGTACACCTAGAGGAGAGGAGGTTCTACCATCACCATAGACAGGGGGCATCCTCTACACCTAGAAGAGAGGCGGTTCTACCATCACCATAGACAGGGGGAATGCTGTACACCTAGAGGAGAGGAGGATCTACCATTACTATAGACAGGAGGCATCCTCTACACCTAGAAGAGAGGCGATTCTACCATCACCATAGACAGGGGGCATCCTCTACACCTAGAAGAGAGGCGGTTCTACCATCACCATAGACAGGGGGCAGCCTATACACCTAGAGGAGAGGTGGTTCTATCATCACCATAGACAGGGGACATCCTCTACACCTAGAGGAGAGGTGGTTCTACCATCACAATAGACAGGGGGCATCCTCTACACCTAGAGGAGAGGTGGTTCTATCATCACCATAGACAGGGGGCATTCTCTACACCTAGAAGAGAGGCGGTTCTACAATCACCATAGACAGGGGGAATGCTGTACACCTAGAGGAGAGGAGGATCTACCATTACTATAGACAGGGGGCAGCCTATACACCTAGAGGAGAGGTGGTTCTATCATCACCATAGATAGGGGACATCCGCTACACCTAGAGGAGAGGTGGTTCTACCATCACAATAGACAGGGGGCATCCTCTACACCTAGAGGAGAGGTGGTTCTATCATCACCATAGACAGGGGGCATTCTCTACACCTAGAAGAGAGGCGGTTCTACAATCACCATAGACAGGGGGAATGCTGTACACCTAGAGGAGAGGAGGATCTACCATTACTATAGACAGGAGGCATCCTCTACACCTAGAGGAGAGGAGGATCTACCATTACTATAGACAGGGAGCATCCTCTACACCTAGAGGAGAGGCGGTTCTACCATCACCATAGACAGGGGGCAGCCTATACACCTAGAGGAGAGGTGGTTCTATCATCACCATAGACAGGGGACATCCTCTACACCTAGAGGAGAGGTGGTTCTATCATCACCATAGACAGGGGGCATTCTCTACACCTAGAAGAGAGGCGGTTCTACAATCACCATAGAAAGGGGGAATGCTGTACACCTAGAGGAGAGGAGGATCTACCATTACTATAGACAGGAGGCATCCTCTACACCTAGAAGAGAGGCGGTTCTACCATCACCATAGACAGGGGGCAGCCTATACACCTAGAGGAGAGGTGGTTCTATCATCACCATAGACAGGGGACATCCTCTGCACCTAGAGGAGAGGTGGTTCTACCATCACAATAGACAGGGGGCATCCTCTACACCTAGAGGAGAGGTGGTTCTATCATCACCATAGACAGGGGGCATTCTCTACACCTAGAGGAGAGGTGATTATACCATCACTATAGATAGGGGGCATCCTCTACACCTAGAGGAGAGGAGGTTCTATCATCACCATAGACAGGGGGCATCCTCTACACCTAGAGGAGAGGAGGTTCTACCATCACAATAGTCATGGGATATATTTTACACCTAGAGAAGAGGTAGTTCTACCATGAGCATAGACAGGGGGCATCCTCTACACCTAGAGGAGAGACGGTTCTACCATGATCATAGACAGGGGGTATCATCTACACCTAGAGGAGAGGAGGTTCTACCATCACCATAGACAGGGGACATCCTCTACACCTAGAGGAGAGGAGGTTCTACCATCACCATAGACAGGGGGCATTCTATACACCTAGAGGAGAGGTGGTTCTACCATCACTATAGACAGGGGGCATTCTCTACACCTAGAAGAGAGGCGGTTCTACCATCACCATAGACAGGGGGCAGCCTATACACCTAGAGGAGAGGTGGTTCTATCATCACCATAGACAGGGGACATCCTCTACACCTAGAGGAGAGGTGGTTCTACCATCACAATAGACAGGGGGCATCCTCTACACCTAGAGGAGAGGTGGTTCTATCATCACCATAGACAGGGGGCATTCTCTACACCTAGAAGAGAGGCAGTTCTACAATCACCATAGACAGGGGGAATGCTGTAAACCTAGAGGAGAGGAGGATCTACCATTACTATAGACAGGAGGCATCCTCTACACCTAGAAGAGAGGCGGTTCTACCATCACCATAGACAGGGGGCAGCCTATACACCTAGAGGAGAGGTGGTTCTATCATCACCATAGACAGGGGACATCCTCTACACCTAGAGGAGAGGTGGTTCTACCATCACAATAGACAGGGGGCATCCTCTACACCTAGAGGAGAGGTGGTTCTATCATCACTATAGACAGGGGGCATTCTCTACACCTAGAGGAGAGGTGTTTCTACCATCACTATAGATAGGGGGCATCCTCTACACCTAGAGGAGAGGAGGTTCTATCATCACCATAGACAGGGGGCATCCTCTACACCTAGAGGAGAGGAGGTTCTACCATCACAATAGACATGGGATATCTTTTACACCTAGAGAAGAGGTGGTTCTACCATGAGCATAGACAGGGGGCATCCTCTACACCTAGAGGAGAGACGGTTCTACCATGATCATAGACAGGGGGTATCATCTACACCAGGGGTAGGGAACCTACGGCTCGGGAGCCAGATATGGCTCTTTTGTTGGCTGCATCTGGCTCTCAGACAGATCTTTAGACTGATCACTGGACACAGGCAGCGATGTTACCTCTGCCTATGTCCTTTGTACGACCCAGGTCTACTGGCGGGCATGTGCTGTGGCTACCCATCTACTGGCGGGCATGTGCTGTGGCTACCCATCTACTGGCGGGCATGTGCTGTGGCTACCCATCTACTGGGAGGCATGTGCTGTGTCTACCCATCTACTGGGAGGCATATGCTATAGCTACCCATCTACTGGGGGCATGTGCAGGGAGTACCTATCTACTGGGAGGCATGTGGTGGGTGTCAAGATTTGGAGTAGTGTACCCTCTGGACCACCACGAATGATGATGATGTAAGCAGACACCTAGGACCGGAATCTAAGTGGCACCCGGTCTTCGCCAGAGCCCGCCGCAAAGCAGGATGGTCTTGCTGCAGCGTGGTACCCCCAGGTCATTCCAGAGGCACCACTTCTCCACGGTGGCAGCCAAGGTTGAGGTACAGGATCAAGACGTAGATCGCAGGGGCACCTGTGACACTGGGACCAGCTATCTACTTGGGGCATGTGCATATTGTACGGCTCTTATGGAATAACATTTTAAAATATGTGGCGTTCATGGCTCTCTCAGCCAAAAAGGTTCCTGACCCCTGATCTACACCTAGAGGAGAGGAGGTTCTACCATCACCATAGACAGGGGACATCCTCTACACCTAGAGGAGAGGAGGTTCTACCATCACCATAGATAGGGGGTATTCTATACACCTAGAGGAGAGGTGGTTCTACCATCACTTTAGACAGGGGGCATTCTCTACACCTAGAAGAGAGGCGGTTCTACCATCACAATAGACAGGGTGCATCCTCTACACCTAGAGGAGAGGTGGTTCTATCATCACCATAGACAGTGGGCATCCTCTACATCTAGAGGAGAGGCGGTTCTACCATCACCATAGATAGGGGGCATCCTCTACACCGAGAGGAGAGGAGGTTCTACCATCACCATAGACAGGGGGCATCCTCTACACCTAGAGGAGAGGAGGTTCTACCATCACTACAGACAGGGGGCATCCTCTACACCTAGAGGAGAGGCAGCTCTACCATCACTATAGACAGGGGGCATCCTCTGCACCTAGAGGAGAGGAGCTTCTACCATCACCATAGACAGGGGGCATCCTCTACACCTAGAAGAGAGGCGGTTCTACCATCACTATAGACAGGGGGCATTCTCTACACCTAGAAGAGATGCGGTTCTACCATCACTATAGACAGGGGCCATCCTCTACACCTAGAGGAGAGGTGGTTCTATCATCACCATAGACAGGGGACATTCTCTACACCTAGAGGAGAGGAGGTTCTATCATCACCATAGACAGGGGGCATCCTCTACACCTAGAGGAGAGGAGGTTCTATCATCACAATAGACATGGGATATATTTTACACCTAGAGAAGAGGTAGTTCTACCATGAGCATAGACAGGGGGCATCCTCTACACCTAGAGGAGAGACGGTTCTACCATGATCATAGACAGGGGGTATCATCTACACCTAGAGGAGAGGAGGTTCTACCATCACCATAGACAGGGGACATCCTCTACACCTAGAGGAGAGGAGGTTCTACCATCACCATAGACAGGGGGCATTCTATACACCTAGAGGAGAGGTGGTTCTACCATCACTATAGACAGGGGGCATTCTCTACACCTAGAAGAGAGGCGGTTCTACCATCACCATAGACAGGGGGCAGCCTATACACCTAGAGGAGAGGTGGTTCTATCATCACCATAGACAGGGGGCATCCTCTACACCTAGAGGAGAGGAGGTTCTACCATCACAATAGACATGGGATATCTTTTACACCTAGAGAAGAGGTGGTTCTACCATGAGCATAGACAGGGGGCATCCTCTACACCTAGAGGAGAGACGGTTCTACCATGATCATAGACAGGGGGTATCATCTACACCTAGAGGAGAGGAGGTTCTACCATCACCATAGATAGGGGGTATTCTATACACCTAGAGGAGAGGTGGTTCTACCATCACTTTAGACAGGGGGCATTCTCTACACCTAGAAGAGAGGCGGTTCTACCATCACAATAGACAGGGGGCATCCTCTACACCTAGAGGAGAGGTGGTTCTATCATCACCATAGACAGTGGGCATTCTCTACACCTAGAAGAGAGGCGGTTCTACCATCACTATACACAGGGGGCATTCTCTACACCTAAAAGAGATGCGGTTCTACCATCACTATAGACAGGGGCCATCCTCTACACCTAGAGGAGAGGTGATTCTATCATCACCATAGGCAGGGGGCATTCTCTACACCTAGAGGAGAGGTGATTCTACCATCACTATAGACAGGGGGCATCCTCTACTCCTAGAGGAGAGGAGGTTCTATCATCACCATAGACAGGGGGCATCCTCTACACCTAGAGGAGAGGAGGGTCTACCATTACAATAGACAGGGGTCATCCTCTACACCTAGAAGAGAGGCGGTTCTACCATCACAATAGACATGGGATATCCTTTACAACTAGAGAAGAGGTGGTTCTACCATGAGCATAGACAGGGGGCATCCTCTACACCTAGAGAAGAGGTTGTTCTACCATGATCATAGACAGGGGGTATCCTCTACACCTAGCGGAGAGGAGGTTCTACCATGATCATAGACAGGGGGGATCCTCTACACCTAGAGGAGAGGAGGTTCTACCATCACCATAGACAGGGGACATCCTCTACACCTAGAGGAGAGGAGGTTCTACCATCACCATAGAAAGGGGGCATTCTATACACCTAGAGGAGAGGTGGTTCTACCATCACTATAGACAGGGGGCATTCTCTACACCTAGAAGAGAGGCGGTTCTACCATCACAATAGACAGGGGGCATCCTCTACACCTAGAAGAGAGGTGGTTCTAACATCACTATAGACAGGGGGCATTCTCTACACCTAGAAGAGAGGCGGTTCTACCATCACAATAGACAGGGGCATCCTCTACACCTAGAGGAGAGGTGGTTCTACCATCGCAATAGACATGGGATATCCTTTACACCTAGAGAAGAAGTGGTTCTACCATGAGCATAGACAGGGGGCATCCTCTACATCTAGAGGAGAGACGGTTCTATCATGATCATAGACAGGGGGTATCCTCTACACCTAGAGGAGAGACGGTTCTACCATCACCATAGACAGGGGACATTCTCTACACCTAGAGGAGAGGTGGTTCTACCATCACCATAGACAGGGGGCATCCTCTACACCTAGAGGAGAGGAGGTTCTACCATCACCATAGACAGGGGGCATCCTCTACACCTAGAGGAGAGGAGGTTCTACCATAACCATAGACAGGGGACATCCTCTACACCTAGAGGAGAGGCGGTTCTACCATCACTATAGACAGGGGGCCTCCTCTACACCTAGATGAGAGGAGGTTCTATCATCACCAAAGACAGGAGGCATCCTCTACACCTAGAGGAGAGGAGGTTCTACCATAACCATAGACAGGGGACATCCTCTACACCTAGAGGAGAGGCGGTTCTACCATCACCATAGACAGGGGGCATCCTCTACACCGAGAGCAGAGAGGGTTCTACCATCCCCTAAGACAGCGGATATCATGTACGCCTATAGGAGAGGAGGTTCTACCATCACTATAGACAGAAGGCATCCTCTACACCTAGAGGAGAGGTGGTTCTACCATTGCCACAGATAGGAATGTTTTACTGTAAGAGCAGTGAGACTGTGTTGCTCTCTGCCACAAGGTGTTGTAAAGGCTGATTATTTGAACAAGAGAGGCAATAATATTATATCATATGGGAATAAAACTTTTTATAAGTAGTTTCTGTTGATCCAGGGAGTTATTCTGACCACCGTATTATGGGTCAGGAAGGAATTTTTCCCTGCTTTAGGCCAATTGGCATCAGCAATCAGAAGGGTTATTTGCCTTCTTCTGGATCAACCTTATTTACTATAATATGTATACTTTGAATATTTATTTATTTTTTGCATTTTAGATAGTGAAACTTGCCAAAAATGTCCTGTGGATACGTGGCCTGATGTGAAAAAGACAATTTGTCTTCCCAAATTATTTGAATTTCTATCCTATGAAAACGATACTTTAGTATATATTTTTTTAGTCCTTGCCTTATTTTTTTCTGCTGTAACATTGTTCATCTTAAGAACTTTCATTTCTTACTGGGACACTCCAATAGTTAGAGCCAATAACCGGACTGTGAGCTTCATCCTCCTGGTCTCCATCTTGCTGAGCTTCCTCTGTGTCTTCTTCTTCCTTGGTCGTCCAGTGGACATAACCTGCTTACTAAGACAAGTATCATTTGGGATCTTCTTTATCATTGTTATATCTTCTATTCTGGCCAAAACTATCACAGTCTACACCGCATTCAAAGCCACCAAACCGGGAAGTTCCTGGAAGAAATGGGTCTCACTGAAAGCATCAAGCTATGTCGTCTTGGTGTGTTCCTCTATACAGGTTTTCATTTGTGTTATTTGGCTGTTGGTGTCTCCTCCTTATGTAGAGTATAACCATCACACGTATCCTGGGAAGATCATCATTCAGTGTAATGAGGGGTCAGATATCTGCTTCTACTCCATGTTGGGTTATATGGGGCTCCTGGCGGCTGTGAGCTTTGTTCTGGCTTTCATGGTGAGGACATTACCGGACAGTTTTAATGAGGCCAAGTACATCACCTTCAGCATGCTGCTGGTCTGCAGTGTCTGGATCGCCATGATCCCGGCTTATCTGAGCACCAGAGGGAAATACATGGTGGCTGTGGAGATATTCGCCATCCTGACCTCATGTGCTGGGGTTGTTGGTTGTATATTTTTCCCTAAATTGCACATACTAATTTTGAAGCCAGAACTGAACTCAAGAAATATCATACTGGAGAAAAGCTAATCGTAGATAATGTATATCACATCTATATATCCTACATGATTATTTCAAATTCAAACATGTAACAGGCTGGACATTACATCATGGAGTTAATAAAATGTATATGTTACAAAGAAATACACAATCACATATGCCAGTTTTTGCAACAAACTGGTGAAACAGAAAAGGACAGTGGGGACCTGAGCCTAAGTCCCCTTCCCAGCTATGCCTGCATGATTGCCTGACCTACTCTAGGTTTTAGATGACAACTGGTGGATGTTCCCTTCTTGCTCCAAATTGCAAACACAGAGAAAAATAGAAGAGAATACAAATCGATCAGATTGTGAGCCCCTTTGGGGACAGGGACCGATTTGGCAAGCTTAGTGTAGCACTGCGTAATCTGTGTACGCTATATAATTAAAGGACATTATTAAATAGAAAAGGATTGTTACCAAATACTGGTGAGAACTAAAAGATGTAGTATGTAGTATGTAGATGTAGTGTAAAATTGAAAGGCAGGCGAGTAGTCAGCGCATCCTCAGCTGTAATCCACCGACAGAGAATGACAGAAGAATAGATACACAAAGTCTTAAACATTTTAATGAAGTTACTAATGTAATTTTAATTCCTTCAACCTATCATCAGCATTTTGGTGCTTTCTCCACTGCTATTGGTTTGATGTGAAACAAATACCTTAAAAAAAGAAACAATACAGATGTTGCCAAGTTTTAGAAATAACAGCTAAGAAATACTGTATTAAAGATATCTGAATTATAAAACTGAAGAAGGATATCTATCTCCATATTAGTTGAAAAAGTACAAAAATAATACTTTTGTCAATAAATTTCATAATAGTCAATGTAATATAGAGTATATTTGTGGTTTCTTGCATTATCTGCAAATATTATACACTATATGTGTTAGACTTGATTTAGGTGTGGGTAATAAAAATACCATGCCCTTGCTCATCCTGGAGCTGAGTGGTGTAGTTGGTGTGGTTTGAGTAATGGACAGCTGGTCCAATCAGCATCCAGGGTAATTTCCAGGCACTCCATGAATACCTAAACCATAGTTCATTTTCTGTGTATTCTGACCCTTGATACATTCTTGACTAATCTTTTTCTAATGATTCAGTATATTGTTGTTATCTTGGTTTTTTGTTTTTCATCAATTATCCTGTCTAGGTTTGTGTCTGTTTGTCTTATAGATGTAACACTTGATAACATAATTGACTTAACCCACTAACCAAAGTGATAACTCAGTCTGTAGTGTTACTGAATAAAAGAAATGCCCATTTTCTGTGATAACTAAATGAGATAACTCACTTTGAGTCATGTTAACCAGTGCTGCAACTGTATTTTGTCTTCATCGTCAATTGTTCTGAGCGTATACTTAGATTACAGAACATCGACCAGTTGCCACCTGTGGTTTAGCACAGGGCCTGGTAAGTAGGCAGGGACAGAGGTTGTGGGTAGCCTGCACCTATTCTTTGTTTTGACAGTCTTGAAACAGATACTTTATGTCTCCAGTATTTGAAAAGTAATAACTAAAGAAGGGAACAAATTACCCAGATTGTACAGAAGTGTAGATTGTGTCCATTATATCTATTATATGCTATGTGTGTAGAAAAGCCAAGCAGATAAAACCTCCTATAGTAAAAACCTCAACATCTTAAATCAGCTAAGTAAACTTGCAGTAATTCTATGTTATATAGATGACTGTGATGATGTGTCCCATGATGTGTGACATTTGTTGGAATTATAGATTATTGAATTATTCAAGCTTTGATTTACTGAAGCTTTTTAAAAAGATTCATTTTGGTTTCCGAATCAAATAGGTCCAAACCAATGTTACTCCAATTGTTTTGGAAATTGGTATAACCACCTCTAGATACTTGTTTCATCAATTTTTTAGAATTTTTTTTTATTAGTGTTGGGGTAAGAGTTACGGTCACAGAGAGGGTTAGGATTAGGGAAAGGTTTAATCCCAACCCTAACATGAATACTAACACTAATTTTAAAAAATTGTAAAAAGCTAACAATGTGTGGAGGACTAAAGGGGAAAAAATTCAGATTCAATTCAGCGTGCAAAAATTAACAGATACATGCCAAAGCTACAAATAAGAAATGTATGAAGATAACAAAACATATGCAGGCTTCTTCTACTGCATCTACTGCTACAACTGCTGGATGTTTGCACAAAGAAAGGATAAATTAACCACTTACCAAATTTTTGGCACAAATGTTACAATATTATTTGTACCTACCTGTAGCATACACCTTCTTCCCTATCCAATTTGCACTGGAGGACAACTTCACGGTAGTCCCAATTTTGTTATCTCTTTTCAAAGTAATTGATCACCAAGTCGACATTCCCTTAAATACTCTAAATAGAGAGCTCCATAGTATCTTACCAAAGTGATCATAAGCCTTACATTTCATCACTTTGTGTTCAGGGAAAATGTGGCAAGCTCATTGATTGACTACTGAGGAAACAATCAACCATCTTGCTGCCCATTATGAACCACAACCATGCCCACATTTATCATGGCTATGATTGGCCAGGCAGGACAGGTGATGCTGCTATATAAGTGTAGGGTCACATGTCCAGGCACCATTACAGAGGAGACAAAGATTAGAAAAGGTTGTTGCTTTTGATTTTGAGTGAGTCAGACATGCAGGGAATTAGCAAAAATGTATAATTACCCTTTTCAGGGCATTTAGGCAGGCAGAGGATAATGCTGTGATGAGGGACAGGTAGAAATCTGAAATAATTGTCCTTTTTAGGGCACTATAAATAACTGCATGTTGCTACTCATATGCTGCTCTAGTAAAGGGCAGTTTTAATTCAATTTGCATTCCCAGCTTCATACAGCAATATCTTAAAGGACCTCTGCATGTAGTATTTGCAGTTCCAGCAACATAGAGTAATATTATAAAGGGCCAATGTGAGTACTATTTGCAGTTCAAAAATCAAAGACTTTTCATCAGCTCCCCCTCCCAATTATTGTAGTTCAGCAGCAGTGCCTCAATAATTAATGCAGAATATAGCAGCAACCCTCAGATACTCTGAATATATATAATTCTGATTTCAGCAGCAACCCCCTGCGCCCCTTCTACAAATTTACATGCAAATGGCTCCAGCGCTGCCCATCCACAGGTACACCTCCCATATGCCAGTAAGTGCAAAGTGTTGGGCTAGTTCTTACATTTCCACTGTGCACATGTTCTTGGGTGTTCTATTAGGCCCCTTTCACACTTGCGTTGCAGATCACGTCAGAGTTTGATCAGGGTGCCATCAGGGTTTGGTCAGTGAAAAACGCACATTTTGCATCAGAGTGCAATCAGTATTCAGTCAGAGTTTGTTCAGTGTCTCAGTTTTTCACGCGCGTTTTCAATGCAATTTCAATGCAATTTCAATGCGTTTTTCACATGCAGAAAATGCACGTGAAATGGACTCAGGACTGAGCTCTATCTTTTCTATGGCAATTGATGCGTGAAAAACGCATTGCACTTGCATTGCACTTGCAAGTGTCTCAGATTGCAATGGGTTTTTGATGCGTCTCCATAGACTTGTATGGTGAGTTTTTCACGCGCATGACTTGCAAAAGTAGAGCATGTCGAGATTTAAACGCGCGTTAAAAAAAACACGCGTGTGTGCGTGAAAAAAAATGCAAGTCTGAAAAGACCTATTGGTTACCATGGGTCAGAGTGCAATGCAAGTTCTGAGCATCAAAAGCACGCGCAGAAAACGCGCATGAAAAACGCAACTGTGAAAGGGGCCTTAGATTACTGTTAGGCAGGAGTGATTCTACAAGAACCCAACAGCCCTTGTTAGGGCTACAATTGCTTTTTTTTTATTTGCTTGTGGCTGGGCTTGCGGGCACTAGTAGTGCAGCTACTGCATTATTTTTGCAGGGAGACTTGCGAATGTTAATTTTGGCTCTTAGTGACACACATATTAAACAGCTAAGTGGGACAATTTATTGGGGGTTTGATTGAATTAGGCACAGTCTGCCGATTTTTATTTTTTTTCCCCAAAGTGAAAGTCACAGCACAAAATCCTTTTGTGTGCTGTCAGTGTTGGTTAGAAACTAGCCATAGCAATCATCTTCTGAGGTGGCTGTGCTGTCTGATTTCTTCTGCACGTTTTGTTCTATAAAACAAAAAAAAAAATAAATAAATAAAAATGAATAAATAAATACAAAAAAATAATAAAAAAACAAAAAAATGTTTACACTTTATATTTCTCTTTTGTCTATAAAAGACAATTTTATTTGCAAAATGTTGAACCCGAGAGATAAGGGTAGAGGAGGAGGGTGTGGGCATCCAATTACTGCAGGGGTCAGAGGCCGTGGTCCTGGGCGGGGTGAGAACTACATTCCCTAGCTTCATGTCTCAACTCACTGGGACTCGTAGTAGAGCAGTGTTGAGGCCAGAACAATGCAAACAGGTGACGTCGTGGATTGCGGACAATGTTTCTACCCATTTGTCCACCAGTCAGTCTTCAACGCAGTCCACCCATGTTACCCAAGTGAGCACTTCTCCAGCTCCTTCACCTCAGCCTCCTTCCCCCCAGTTTGCCCCCTCCAAGGAAAATTTGGAATTTCATCCAGCTTACTCTGAGGAACTGCTTTCTGGACCCTTCCCAGAGTCAAAAACCACTTCTCTGGTTGCAGCTGAGCACTTTCCCGATGCCCAGGTTTTCCACCGGTCGCAGTCTTTGGGTGATGATGAGGATACACAGTTGTCAGACAGTGGTGTAGTTGTTGTCAGGGCAGGAAGTCCGAGGGGGGAGCAGACTGAGGGATTGGAGGATGATGAGGTGACAGACCCAAGCTGGGTTGATAGGCCGGGTGAAGACAGTGCTTCTGAGACGGAGGCGAGTCCTATACCAGAACAGGTTGGAAGAGGCAGTGGTGGGGCCAGACGGAGAGGCAGGGCCAGAGCTGGTGCATCAGTGCAAAATGTTTCACCTAGTGAAGCTCCCGTGGCGAGGGATAGATTTTCTGAAGGCTGGAGGTTCTTTAAAGAAACAGCGGATGACCGACGGACTGTGGTGTGCAACCTGTGCCAAACCAAGCAGGGGTTCCACCACTACTAGCTTAACCACCACCAGTATGCGCAGGCATATGAGTGCTAAACACCCCACTCAATGGAACCAAGGTCGTTCACCTCCGGCCGGGCCCACCACTGCTCCTTCCCCTGTGTCATTTGCTGCCTCTGCTAGTCAGCCCCCTACCCAGGAACCCGGCACAAACACCTCCACAGAGTCCACCAATGTCTCCATGCGCAGCGTTCAGCTGTCTATACCCCAGACGCTGAAATGCAAGAGGAAATACAGTTCCACCCACCCACACGCCCAAGCCCTCAACGTCCACATCTCCAAATTACTGAGCCTGGAGATGCTGCCCTATAGGCTGGTAGAGTCCAAGGCCTTGCACAACCTCATGGTGGCGGCCACCCCTCAGTATTCGGTCCCCAGCCGCCACTACTTTTCCCGATGTGACGTCCCAGCCCTGCACCAGCACGTGTCAGACAACATCATCCGTGCCCTGATCAACGCCGTTTCTTACAAGGTCCGAATTACCACCCGTGGGCATGGCGCCATCAGTCGGTAGCTCTAGGCGCAGCAGCAGTGCCTTCGCTAAGCGGTGCTGAGCCTAGGCGATAAAAGGCACTCCGCCCAAGAGCTATTACAGGGCATCATGGCGCAGACCAACCTGTGGCTGGCACCGCTGAACCTGAAGCCATGCATGGTTGTGTGTGACAATGGCCGTAACCTGGTGGCGGCTCTGCAACTCGGCAGACTGACACATGTGCCATGCCTGGCCCATGTGTTAAATCTCATAGTTCAGCGGTTCCTCAAGACATACCCCAATCTGTCTGATTTGCTCACGAAGGTGCGCCGCATCTGTGCGCATTTTAGAAAGTCAACCATAGATGCTGCCACTCTCAGGGCAGCGCAGCGCCGCCTCCAACTGCCCGCTCACCGACTGTTGTGCAACGTGCCCACGAGGTGGAATTCGACATTAACCATGTTATCCAGAGTTTACCAGCAGCACAGAGCGATTGTAGACTGCCAGTTGTCAACTTCCACCAGAACTGCTAGTCAGGTCAGTCAGCTTCCTCAAGTTTACAATGAGGATTGGACGTGGATGTCCATGACATGTACTGGGTACTTGTGGAAAAATGGTGTGTAGTCTGGTGAGGACTCTGTACCACTATGCCATTAATTAGTAGCCCGCCTCCTGGTATCGTGAGCTAATGGTCGCGTAGTGACAAAGTTCAAAAATCCTATCCTTTTGTTCCGGGGTCAAGGAGATGTTCAGGTCCTCTTTCCACTGTCTGAGATACAGAGTGCCTGGGTCGTCTGGGAATGACAGGAGGCAGGAGTAGGTTAGTGACAGGGTATGTTTCAAGCCGTCTACGTTGCCACATAGACATTCAAAAGTAATCTTTTCCAACGCATATTGCTCACAGGGGGATAATGAAGTCAGATAATGTCGCAGCTGGCTAGTTCTCCAAGCTCCCAGGGGTCAGGGCTCAGTCAGTGCTGTCAAGTCTTGGGTCGTCATCCAAGTCACGTCTTTAGTAAAGTGTTCTTCTGCGAACCTCCCGGCTTCCCTCCACTGCTTGAAGACTAGGTCCTCAAATCCAGGGGTAAAGTCTGGACAGGATCAGGGTGTAGGGAGACTACAGTAGCAGAAGTCTGTCCCGTACTAATTTTGTTTGACATATCGCCAGTGTAGGGTAGTGTAGGATAGCATTTCAGAATTGTCATTTTAGAGGGCTTCAGCAAGGGCAGGACTTGTAATGGTACCCGTGTAAAGGATTACTTGAGATAGGTCCATGGTTAAGAAGCTTGGTTACAGCACCAATCTAGGACTCTCACCATGTGTGCAGCATTGTAATAATTACAAAGGTCAGGGAGTCCCAGTCCACCCGACCTTTTATATCTAAAAAGTGTGGAATGACTAATTCTTGCTGGCTTGCCTGCCCACACAAATATGTGTTGAAGCGTGTTCAAGGAACGGAAGAAGGACACAGGCAGATGTTTGGGGATAGCTTGAAACAGATACAACAAGCGTGGAAGTATATTCATTTTGAAAATGGCACATTTCCCAAACCATGAAAAGAGTCCCTTGGATCATCTGGAGCAATCCCTTTGGATATTCTGGAGGCTAGGTGGAAAGTTCAATACATATAGTTTGGACAGCTCAGCTGGGAGATTAATACCAAAATACTTTATACTTTAAAGTTAAAGGAGACTTGCAGTGTCTCCTCAAGAGAGGCAGGTATAGAAACGTTAAGGGCTTCAGATTTCGACCAATTTAATGCTCGATCGCGAGCAGGGGAAATACTCATCCGAGTAACGAGCCGGTCCGAGTATGCTAATACTCGATCAAGCAGTATACTCAGACGAGTATACTTGCTCATCTCTAGTGTCTAGGCATTAGACACAGACCGCCAGAATAGTGGAACATAAAAAAGGACAGGTGTCTGGGATTTTGACAGGAGTTAGGAGAAGAGGGAGATACTAAAGGGGGGCCTTCTGATGAGACTCTTTAACTGACACGCGGTGAGCTAGGTCTCTGTAACCGGTGATTGGTGAGTTTGAAGGTCAGCTCTTAGGCCGGTGAGCAGCTGCACTGGTAAGGGTCTCGGACAAATTATGCTGCGGTTTTGGAAGAGAAAGAACATCCTCCTGGAGGGAGCTACTGGTGTGCTAGCGATAGTTCAGTGCAGGGAAGGGAAAGATGCACAGACAGAAGGTTGGCTAGATGTAAGTAGACAGTTGGTTGTTGAGTACAGTAGGACTGATGGAAAAGTGCAAAGTTGATTTAATGGAACATAAGGGCTGGTAGCATTGTGATAAAAAGAAAAGTAGGAGTGAAGGTTTGAAGGTTTGGGGATATCTTGGATGATCTCTTGAATGTACAAGTGAGAAAACTTGATCAGATTTGCAAACAGACACTTAAAGCCTCTGGCTTTGACGGACAGACCAGGACAGAGTGACAAGAATCCTTCAGAGTGCCCATTGAAGAAAAAGACAGGCGATAAGGGACATTTCAAAGTTTTTGATGTGGAGATAATTTGAGAAAAAGAGATTTTATTATATTTTCCTCCCTGGAAATAGGAACAAAGATGGCGTTTAGGATCCAGACCAGCACCCTCTTAGACTCCACCCCTGTATCTGGTGGTTAGAGAAGATGACACGCCCTACCAATCTTCAGTGGCGGCCATCTTAGAACAGTTTAAGTCCCTGAAGTTAATTGCCTATGACTCTACTCTGTTGGCAGCCATAAAGGCTAGTTGAGGATAATAGTTGTAGAAAACAACTGGTTTTTGTTGTAGTTTAGCAGCTGAGCACACTTGGAGATTCTTGACAGATGTCTGGAATAAGCCGGCTGAATTGATATTTCACTAATTCCAGATTTCTGCTAAGATAATTCTTGGAGTGGGAGGTTGGTTGGTTTATTATGGTTAAAACTTATTTGATCCTGACGATTATAGAAAAATTACTAAAAAAGTGTTGCAATGTCTTTGGTACCTGCTTTCTGGAGTTTAATGGGTAAAACAAGGGAGATCGAGAGGAATGAATCTGCGTTTTGTTATGCTCAGAACTGACAGGCAAATGACCTTGAAGTGCAGATAAAGCAGAATTTCTCCATATTGAGCTTCTTGGAATGCTGTGTTTTATTATCTTGTAGCTCACAGACAGTGGTAATGCAGTATGCCCTGTATGCCACGTGATGTCCCCCTGTGTACTCCACGAACAGATGTAAGCAGTTAGAACGGACTAGGAACATCTCTGCCAGACTTGTGTACAGAGCGACTGATAAGACTGTGACTGAGAGCCAGGGGAAAACAGAGACTAGTTTCACAGACCACTGCCAAAGTGACACTGACAACAGTTCCGGAAGTACCAGCTGATAGACCCAAGTGGGCGTGCTTCAACTACAGGGAGGAGACATTACTGAAGTGACTGAAGTGAGTGGCCACATTCTAGGAAACGGAGACGCCCCCGACAGGACAGGACTAGGGGGTTGGTAACGGATGAGGACGTCAGCAAGTACACCCTCCCCAAGACAGTTAGCTACGTCCATTATAAAACTGATGTGGCCCAGTGATGATTTAACCCATTCCTGGTCAAGAAAAAGACCCTTAAAGAACAGCCGGATACAAGTAGGATGGGCCATGACCTCCAAGCTGCCAATGAGTGTACTGAAGCTATTACCAGTGGTTCCTAAGCCACACACCTCACTGGCAGCCATCCCTGAGAGTGCCACTTTCTTCACTATTATTGATTTAGCAAATGTTTTCCTCTCTGGGCCCCTACATGGAGATTGCCAGTACCTATTTGCCTTTACCAGTTTAGTATTCCAGTCACCTGGTGCAGATTCCCACAAAGAGGGGGGACTCCCCCAACCAGTACTCCACGGCCCTACAGGGAGTAGACTGGCAGACTAGCTCCTTACTGGATAATGTCCTTTACAGTATGTGAATGGCCTACTGTTTTTGTGCCTCTATTTTTCAGGTTTGCCAGGATGCATCTATTGACCTTATGTGTTTTCTGTTCCAGAAGCGTTGCAAAGTTTCCGGAGACAAACTCCAGTTCTGCTAGGAGAAGGTGGTCTCCCTAGGCCACCGCTTCTCAGCCACAGGCAGATACCTGACAGAGGAATAAAGCTGGCAATCCAGAATATGCCCCTTCCCTGAGGCCCTAAGCCTCTTCACATGTAGCCCAAGCATTTGAGACAGCTCAGACTCCTGATGCCCCAGAATGTCACGCTGACAAGGTGTAAAACTCTGAATCCTGCCGTTCTGTCACCAGTCTTAAAGGATTCTGAGGGGGGAAGAGAGAAGAGTGATTAACCCAGATGTTGAGTTTTTCTTGTAGATGGCTCCAGGTCTGCAGGAGAAGACAGATGTTTCTACACTGGATATATAGTGGTCAGTGGCGCACATGAGGTAGTACAAGCAGAACCACTCCCTCCACACAGGTCAGCACAGGAGGTGGAGTGACGGCACTCATGGAAGCACTATAGCTGGAGGAAGGTAAAAGGGCAAACATCTATACTCAAGACATAGTTCTGGGGTCTAAACACGACTATGAACCCGTATGGAAGGCTAGAGATTTCCTCACCTCTGCAGGGACCCCCTCTAAGCATGGCACACTGATTAAAGAGCTCATGGATGATCTCTTACTTCCACAAGAGGTGGGGATAGTAAAAGTAAAAGCACACACAATTGGTAACTCCACAAGCCAATGGCAAGGATTTGGCTGACAGAGTGGTGAAGGCAGCTGCGCAGATGGAACCCAGAGACTGCCCGGTAGTCTCAACAGGGAGTTCTGAGTTACAAAGTTTGATCCACAGGTGTTTCAGTCCCTGGTGGCCTGAGTGTCATCAGAAGAAAAGGAAGTGTGGAGGACAGCTAGAGCCCAGATGCCGATGGGATCTGGATGCTGGGAGAGAGGGTGTGCCTGCCCAGAGCCCTGCACTCGACAGTAAGTCAAGTAGCCCAAGGACACACACACATATCCAAAATGGCCATGCTAGTGCTCATAAACCGCCAGTGGTTGCCCCGGGCATTACTACCCCTGTCACTAGACTAGTGAAAGCCTGTATAGTCTGTGCCCGCCATAACCCAGGTACGGTGGTAAAGACCCCACAGAAGGTGACACCCAAGCCACTGTATCCCTAGAGACTGCAGATGGATTTTATCCAGCTACCAAAAAGTGGTCTCTTTCCAGGGTGGCCAGAAGCTTTTCCCACGACCAAGGCTACTGCCAGAGCTGAAGCCAAGAAGTTGGTGAGTGAGATTTTCTGCAGGTTTTGGACTCCCAGAGACCATAGAGTCCGGTCACACAACCCACTTTACTGGACAGGTAAGACTGAAACCTTGTCCCTCCTGGGTGTAGAGCAGGCCTTACACACCCCTTACTCTTCCCAGGCTAGTGGTAGGGTTGAGAGACAAAATGGAACTCTTAAGTTAGAGTTCCAGGAGGCCATGGAAGAAACAGGGAAAACCATGGCCCAAGTGCCTTCCTGCTGCCCTCTATTCAGTTAGGACCACCCCCAACGGAAAGATGGTATTGCCCCCTTTGAAGTACTTTTTGGCTGTGCACCTAGCCTAGGCCTCTACTTCTCACAGAACCTAAAGCTGATGGCAGGAAACCAGGTGGAATATGCCATACAGTTGAGCCAGCCCTTGGAAAAGGTCCGCAAAAGTGTTTATGATTCCTTTTCAGATCCAGACAGAGACTTCAGGATTCATACCTTGAATCCTGGAGACTACGTGGTGGTAAAGAGACACACCAGAGAGAGAGTCTGGAGCCTCGCTATGACGGTCCTTTCCAAGTCCTGCTGACCACGTCTGTGAAGCTAGAGGGAAGCCAGCATGCTTCCATGTTTTCTATTGCAAACTTTACTTATTCTTCTTGCTAGCTGGTCTCTTCTGACTGATTGTGTGATCAAGGACAACCCAACCATGACTATTACTGTATCCATAGGGCTGACCAGGATGCCCCCAGGTAGGAAACTTTACCTACAGTTGGTGCAACAAGACAATGACCTTCTTTAACATTGACAGCACAGGTAACCATGTATTGGTAGTGTATAATGTGTATTGGATTTGTGGGGATAGAAGAGTCAGGTCAAGCCTTCCTAGAGGCTGGGAAGGTGAGTGTGCAGTGATAAAATTTGTGCATTCCTTCCCTTGTGATCCCCAAAGATAAGTTTGATCAGACACATAAAGAAAAGGTAGAGAATCCTAATGGATTCTGGAGGTCAAAGAGAGAAGCACCTAGATGACAACGTTTATATAATTTGAGACACTGAAGGGGTTAACTGTGGATGGGCGGTATGTTTCCCCTAGGTTTTCCTATTATGCAAGGCCTTAGTGCTGAGGTTGTGTTGTCCAGCACCTTGGACACAGGTGGTGGGAGCAGCCTAATCAGCCTGCATAAAGCTGCTGGGCAGAGCTGAGAGTGTGGTCTCTGACAGGAGGCTGGAGAGCACACAGCCCTCACCTCTGTGCCTGAAACAGCGAAAGTGTTAGCTCCCTGACAGGTAGGATATTATTTGTTTTTGATGCCTGAATGTGAAGGCTGTTTTATTTTGTTCCTGCTGCAATAAACACAGGCTAGACCTGTTTTGGACTGTACCTTGGTGTCACTGTCTTGAACTGCATCACAGCACCCCGCTACCACGGTCTCTACTGGGCCAAATCTCCCACATATGGTGGAGGATGCGGGCAGTTCAAAAAGACACACGCCTGAAAGGCTCGCTACATCCTGCAACATTGCATGGCCTGGGTGAAAGCAGCAGGCAAATTGCAGGATACAGACAAGATGGAGGACTTTATTAAATACCTGCAAGAGGAGGCCAGAGCTAATCAGCAGCTGCAGCAAGCCATGTTTCAGCAACAGGAGGAGAGGTCCCGCCAGCAGCAGGAAGAGTCCCGGGCTGATCGGCAGCTGCAGCAAGCCATGCTCCAGCAACAGCAGGAAGAGTCCCGAGCCATGTTCCAGCTGATAATGGAAAAGTTTTCTGGCTTTATGGCAGCACCGCAAGCGACGACTACTGAGGGGCCCCATACTGGTTTGCAAGGGTACCCGGTTGTCCAGCGTTCCGCACGGGCTGCAGTACAAAAGGCTTTACAAAAAATGATGGCGACCGACGACGTGGAGGCGTATCTCACTGTGTTCGAGCGAGTAGCTGAGCGAGAGGAGTTACCAGCTGAGCAGTGGGCTGATGTCCTGGCACCGTTCCTGACAGGCGAATCGCAGAAGGCTTACTATGAACTGAGTGAAACGGAGGCCCGTGAGTACCCCCAGCTAAAGGCAGAGATTCTGGCTCATCTTGGGGTCACCGTTCAAGTTCGTTCCTGCCGGGTCCACCAGTGGGCTTACTCAGAAAAACTACCCCCACGCTCCCAAATGCATGACCTGGTCCATCTTGTCCGGAAGTGGCTACAACTAGAGGACTGCACCCCAGCACAGATGGTAGAGAGAGTGGTTCTTGACAAGTTCACCCGTTCTCTGCCCTCTCGGCTCCAGCGGTGGGTTGGACAGGCCGGTCCCACAAAAGCTGAGGAACTCGTGTCCCTAGTAGAGAGATATCGGGCTACGGAGGATCTTCTACTTACCTCTCCAACACGAAGCAGTGCCAGTGACAGGGTCACCAAACCATCCGGCAAGACTGCTACTGCGGAAAAGGGGAGACAGGTCAGGTTGGGAGGGGATTCGTTGGGGGGCGTGGATACACAGAAACCCAGTGACGCTCGTGACAGAGGTCATAGCCGTATCCAGTGCTGGCAATGCATCAAAATGGGCCATATTGCTGCCAACTGTCCACTGTCAGTGGAGCCAATGGACTGCAACCAGACCCGGCGAGTGTCACTGTTTGCCCGGCCGGTTCTGGAAGCCGAATCGGTCACGGATGCGGAACCCCAAGTGTGTATGGTCACAATCAGGGGTCACACGGTGGAAGCCTTGCTAGACTCAGGGAGTCTGGTCACCCTGGTGCGGGGACCTTTGGTTTGGTGGTGGGGACCCTGTTTCATGAGGCTATTATCGGCAGAGACTTACTGGTGTTTTGGGACCTCTGGAGACGAAGACCCACCTCAGGTGCTGTTGCAGATAATGGACATCAGGTATGTCCGGCCTTGGCCCCTGAACCCTTTGAGGCCAATGTACCCACACCAGCAGTAGGGGTGACCGCATGTGATGAATTCTCTCCCCTAGAGGTCCTAGCTGGTGAGGTCGAGGGCCACGAGGAGGTGGCCGACATGCCGGACCTTGAGATTTCCCGTGAAAATTTTGGGGCTGCACAGCTACAGGACCCTACCTTATTTAAAGCACCGGAGAATGTTAAAGTGATAAATGGGGTACTCCAAATACCAGGGGCTGACAAAATATACCCCCGAATGGTGATTGTTGGGGAACTGTTGTACAGGGTTGACCAGGTACGGGGTGAGGAGGTTGAGCAACTTGTAGTACCCCTATCTCACCGTAGGCTGGTGCTAGATTTGGCACATAAACATGTGCTGGGAGGGCACTTAGGTGCTGAGAAGACCCGAGAGAGGATCCTGCAGAGATTTTTCTGGCCCGGGGTGTGGGAGGAGGTAAACCGGTATTGTAGCTCCTGCCCTGAGTGCCAACTTACTGCCCCGGTGTCCCACTTCAGGAGTCCTCTGGTACCGTTACCAATTATAGAGGTGCCGTTTGAACGGATTACAATGGATTTGGTTGGCCCCATAGTCAAGTCCACAAGGGGGCACCAGTACATCCTGGTTATCCTGGACTACGCTATGCGGTATCCAGAGACAATCCCGTTAAGGAACACCTCCTCCAAAAACATTGCTAGGGAGCTGTTCCAGGTATTCTCCCGCACAGGCCTCCCCAAGGAAATCTTGACTGACCAGGGAACCCCATTCATGTCTAGAGTAATGAAGGAGATGTGTAAATTACTGCAGGTTAAACAGCTCCGCACCTCTGTATATCATCATCAGACAGATGGCCTGGTCGAGAGGTTTAACAAGACCTTGAAGGGGATGCTAAAGAGGGTGGTCAGCAAAGATTGGGAGGGCTGGGATTGTTTGTTGCCTTATTTGATGTTTGCCATACGTGAAGTTCCCCAGTCCTCCACGGGTTTCTCACCCTTTGAGCTGTTATATGGCCGTTCCCCACGTGGGCTTTTGGATGTAGCTAAGGAGACCTGGGAACAGGAAAGAACCCCCCACCGTAGTGTGATTGAACACGTCTCCCTTATGCAGGACCGCATAGCGGCAGTAATGCCCCTTGTAAAGGAGCACATGACAAGGGCACAAGAGGCCCAGTCTAGGGTCTACAATAGATCAGCCAGACTCAGGACCTTTAACCCAGGCGACAGAGTGCTAGTTCTGGTGCCCACCATTGAGAGTAAGTTCTTGGCAAAATGGCAAGGTCCATATGAGGTCATGGAGAAAGTGGGGGAGGTTAACTACAAGGTATATCAGCCGGGGAGGAGGAAACCCGAACAGATATACCACATGAACCTCCTAAAGCCATGGAGGGAAAGAGAGTCCCTGATAGCCATGGGAGTAGGAAAAGCGTCTGTCCCCAAGAAGGTGACACCGGAGGTAGGTGTACCCGATGCCAAGGTGCCTGAAGTACGGATCTCGGAGTCCCTCTCCAGGGCCCAGATTCAGGAAGCAAAGGAGTTTGTGCTCCGAAACGTTGATGTGTTCTCTAAGTTACCGGGTCGTACTTCAGTCATCAAGCATGACATCATAACCGAACCCCACATCCGGGTACACCAAAAACCCTACCGGGTCCCTGAAGCGCGCCGCCAAGCCATATCCGAAGAAATCAGGCAGATGTTAGACCTGGGGGTTATTGAGGAGTCTAAAAGTGACTGGTCGAGTCCTATTGTGTTGATTCCCAAGCCTGATGGTTCCCTATGGTTCTGTAATGACTTTAGGAAGTTGAACGAGGTATCCAAATTTGATTCTTATCCTATGCCCAGAGTTGACGAGTTGATAGAACGACTTGGACAGGCTAGGTTCTTCTCCACCCTTGACCTGACGAAAGGGTATTGGCAGGTACCCCTTACTGACAGGGCTAAAGAGAAGACGGCTTTTGTTACCCCTGATGGGCTTTTTCAGTATGTGGTACTCCCCTTTGGGCTACATGGGGCTCCCGCCACATTCCAGAGGTTAATGGATCTCGTGCTAAAACCTCACCGGAGAAATGCCTCGGCCTACCTGGATGACATCATAGTCTATAGTAACGATTGGGAGAGTCATCTAGCCAAGGTACAAGCAGTGGTAGACTCCCTGAGGGCAGCAGGGTTGACAGCGAACCCCCAAAAATGTGCACTGGGTCTGGAAGAGGCCCGTTACCTGGGGTACCGTATTGGGCGAGGTGTCATCAAACCCCAAGTAAATAAAGTGGAGGCGATACAGCAGTGGCCACGACCTATGAGCAAGAAGCAAGTGAGGGCTTTCCTAGGCATAGTGGGCTATTATCGCCGATTTATTCCCGATTTTGCGACAATAGCAGCACCCCTGACTGACCTGACCAAGCAGGTCGGTAATGGTAAAGTGGAATGAAGAGGCTGAGGGGGCGTTTCAGCGACTTAAGACGGTTTTGTGCGAGGGACCGGTACTGATCACCCCTAACTTCACCAAGACCTTTATTGTGCAGACTGACGCTTCTGACGTGGGCTTAGGGGCTGTCCTGTCCCAAGTAGTGGAGGGTGAGAAACATCCCGTGACATTCCTGAGCCGCAAGCTCCACCTCCTGAGAAGAACTATAGTATAGTTGAGAGGGAGTGCTTGGCGATTAAATGGGCTCTGGAATCCCTGAGATATTACTTGATAGGGCGACAGTTTACACTAGTGACCGATCACTCTCCCCTCACCTGGATGAGTCAGGCCAAAGAGAGGAACGCCAGGGTCACAAGGTGGTTCCTAATGTTGCAGAATTTCAAGTTCACGGTAGAACATCGAGCAGGAAAGCTGCATGGGAATGCTGATGCCCTGTCTCGTACCCACTGTCTGATGGCCAAAAGTGTTCGCCCCCACAGGGTCAAACAGAGGGGGAGGGTATGTGAGACACTGAAGGGGTTAACCTTGGATGGGCGGTATGTTTCCCCTAGGTTTTCCTATAATGCAAGGCCTTAGTGCTAAGGTTGTGTTGTCCAGCACCTTGGACGCAGGTGGTGGGAGCAGCCTAATCAGCCTGCATAAAGCTGCTGGGAAGAGCTGAGAGTGTGGTCTCTGACAGGAGACTGGAGAACAGCCCTGACCTCTGTGCCTGAAACAGAGAAAGTGTTTTGTTAAGTGGTGAGTTAGAGAATCACTGTATAGTTAGCACCCTGACGGGTAGGATATTATTTGTTTTTGATGCCTGAATGTGAAGGCTGTTTTATTTTGTTCCTGCTGCAATAAACACAGGCGAGACCTGTTTTGGACTGTACCTTGGTGTCACTGTCTTGAACTGTATCACAGCACCCCGCTACCACGGTCTCTACTGGGCCAAATCTCCCACAATAAATACAGTGGGAATACCAAGGGGGTCACAATCAGATATGGGCAGGTCTAGAGTCCATTATTCCCCAGATAGCTATGAGCAAAAATGTTGATTGGGTTAACTGTTATTATTGTAATCAACAGACTATTGTGAATTATATCCGAGATACTTTCCAGAACCGCATGGCTTTGGACATGATCCTTGCTTGTTGCATGTACATCCCAGATGACATCACCCCCTATGGATCCATTACCCATGCATTACCCTGGAGGACTGTCCAGGCAACTCAAGAGAAACTCAGGAGTGGACACTTTATCCTTCACTTTGTGGTTGGGGGATTGCACGGATTGTCTTTAAGTGGGGATGATATTGGGGGTTGTGATTTTGCTCTTGTCACTTATTGCGTGTTGTGTGGTCCCTATCATCAAGTCCACCAATTATCATGGGTATCAGGAGTTAGACAAGCCAAAGACCCCTTACTCAAGTTACCTAAATTTGCATAATGAAGGTATCCCTCTGAGATCAACCACCCCTGAAACATATTAAACATCCCCCTGGAGTAGGGAAAGATAGAGTAGATATTTGATTCCTATATGTGAATGTCCACTAAATGGGAGCATACCCAACAGGGGTATGCTGTCATCTAACTGGTGAAGAAGAGAACGATGCACATATGGCAGATCTGTAGGTCCTTTGAGACCAGTGGTTCTCAACCTTTCTAACGCTATGACTCCGCAATATAATTCCACATGTTGCGGTGACCTCAAACCATGTACAAGAATATAACAACTATAATACTGCCCCCTATGTACAAGAATATAACTACTATAATACTGCGCCCTATGTACAAGAATATAACTCCTATAATACTGCCCCCTAAGTACAAGAATATAACTACTATAATACTTCCTCCTATGTACAAGAATATAACTACTATAATACCGCCCCCTATGTACAAGAATATAACTACTATAATACTGCCCCCTATGTACAAGAATATAACTACTATAATACTGCGCCCTATGTACAAGAATATAACTCCTATAATACTGCCCCCTAAGTACAAGAATATAACTACTATAATACTGCCCCCTATGTACAAGAATATAACTACTATAATACTGCCCCCTATGTACAAGAATATAACTACTATAATACTGCCCCCTATGTACAAGAATATAACTAATATAATACTGCCCCTATGTACAAGAATATAACTACTATAATACTGCCCCCTATGTACAAGAATATAACTACTATAATACTGCCCCTATGAACATGAATATAACTACTATAATACTGCCGCCTTTGTACAAGAATATAACTACTATAATACTGCCCCTATGAACATGAATATAACTACTATAATACTGCCGCCTTTGTACAAGAATATAACTACTATAATACTGCCCCCTATGTACAAGAATATAACTACTATAATACTGCCCCCTATGTACAAGAATATAAATACTATAATACTGCGCCCTATGTACACAAATATAACTACTATAATACTGCTCCCTATGTACAAGAATATAACTACTATAATACTGCCCCCTATGTACAAGAATATAACTATAATACTGCCCCCTATGTACACGAATATAAATACTATAATACTGCCCCCTATGTACAAGAATATAACTACTTTAATACTGCCTCCTATGTACAAGAATATAACTACTATAATACTGCCCCCTATGTACAAGAATATAACTATAATACTGCTCCCTATGTACAAGAATATAACTACTATAACACTGGCCCCTATGTACAAGAATATAACTACTATAATACTGCCGACTATGTACAAGAATATAACTACTATAATACTGCCCCCTATGTACAAGAATATAACTACTATAATACTGCCCCCTATGTACAAGAATATAACTACTATAATACTGCCCCCTATGTACAAGAATATAACTACTATAATACTGCCCCTATGTACAAGAATATAACTACTATAATACTGCCGCCTATGTACAAGAATATAACTACTATAATACTGCCCCCTATGTACAAGAATATAACTACTATAATACTGCCCCCTATGTACAAGAATATAACTACTATAATACTGCCCCTATGTACAAGAATATAACTACTATAATACTGCCCCCTATGTACAAGAATATAACTACTATAATACTGCCCCTATGTACATGAATATAACTACTATAATACTGCCGCCTTTGTACAAGAATATAACTACTATAATACTGCCCCCTATGTACAAGAATATAACTACTATAATACTGCCCCCAATGTACAAGAATATAAATACTATAATACTGCGCCCTATGTACACGAATATAACTACTATAATACTGCTCCCTATGTACAAGAATATAACTACTATAATACTGCCCCCTATGTACAAGAATATAACTATAATACTGCCCCCTATGTACACGAATATAAATACTATAATACTGCCCCCTAGGTACAAGAATATAACTACTTTAATACTGCCCCCTATGTACAAGAATATAACTACTATAATACTGTCCCCTATGTACAAGAATATAACTACTATAATACTGCCCCCTATGTACAAGAATATAACTACTATAATACTGCCCCTATGTACAAGAATATAACTACTATAATACTGCCCCCTATGTACATGAATATAACTACTATAATACTGCCGCCTTTGTACAAGAATATAACTACTATAATACTGCCCCCTATGTACAAGAATATAACTACTATAATACTGCCCCCTATGTACAAGAATATAACTACTATAATACTGCCCCCTATGTACAAGAATATAACTACTATAATACTGCCCCTATGTACAAGAATATAACTACTATAATACTGCCGCCTATGTACAAGAATATAAATACTATAATACTGCGCCCTATGTACACGAATATAACTACTATAATACTGCTCCCTATGTACAAGAATATAACTACTATAATACTGCCCCCTATGTACAAGAATATAACTATAATACTGCCCCCTATGTACACGAATATAAATACTATAATACTGCCCCCTAGGTACAAGAATATAACTACTTTAATACTGCCCCCTATGTACAAGAATATAACTACTATAATACTGCCCCCTATGTACAAGAATATAACTACTATAATACTGCCCCCTATGTACAAGAATATAACTACTATAATACTGCCCCTATGTACAAGAATATAACTACTATAATACTGCCCCCTATGTACATGAATATAACTACTATAATACTGCCGCCTTTGTACAAGAATATAACTACTATAATACTGCCCCCTATGTACAAGAATATAACTACTATAATACTGCCCCCTATGTACAAGAATATAAATACTATAATACTGCGCCCTATGTACACGAATATAACTACTATAATACTGCTCCCTATGTACAAGAATATAACTACTATAATACTGCCCCTATGTACAAGAATATAACTATAATACTGCCCCCTATGTACACGAATATAAATACTATAATACTGCCCCCTATGTACAAGAATATAACTACTTTAATACTGCCCCCTATGTACAAGAATATAACTACTATAATACTGTCCCCTATGTACAAGAATATAACTACTATAATACTGCCCCCTATGTACAAGAATATAACTACTATAATACTGCCCCTATGTACAAGAATATAACTACAATAATACTGCCCCCTATGTACATGAATATAACTACTATAATACTGCCGCCTTTGTACAAGAATATAACTACTATAATACTGCCCCCTATGTACAAGAATATAACTACTATAATACTGCCCCCTATGTACAAGAATATAAATACTATAATACTGCGCCCTATGTACACGAATATAACTACTATAATACTGCTCCCTATGTACAAGAATATAACTACTATAATACTGCTCCCTATGTACAAGAATATAACTACTATAATACTGCCCCCTATGTACACGAATATAAATACTATAATACTGCCCCCTATGTACAAGAATATAACTACTTTAATACTGCCCCCTATGTACAAGAATATAACTACTATAATACTGCCCCCTATGTACAAGAATATAACTATAATACTGCCCCCTATGTACAAGAGTATAACTACTATAATACTGGCCCCTATGTACAAGAATATAACTACTATAATACTGCCCCTATGTACAAGAATATAACTACTATAATACTACCCCCTATATACAAGAATATAACTACTATAATCCTGCCCCCTATGTACAAGAATATAATTACTATAATACTGCCCCCTATGTACAAGAATATAACTACAATAATACTGCCCCTATGTACAGGAATATAACTACTATAAGACTGTCCCCTATGTACAAGAATATAACTACTATAATACTGCCCCCTATGTACAAGTATATATCTACTATAATACTGCCCCCAAGTTTTAGTTCCCCCTCACTCCTGCCCCCAGTTCTTGCCCTCCCCTGCTTCCCCCAGTTCTAGTCCCCCCATCCTGCCCCCAGTTCTAGTTCCCCCTCCTTCACCCATTTTTCATCCCCCTCCTGCCCCCACTTTTTATCCCCCCTCCTGCCCACAGTTTTGGCTCTCCCCTCCTGCCCTTAGTTTTGGATCCCCCCTCCTGCCCCCAGTTCTATCCCCCCCCCTATTGCCCCCAGTTTTGGTCCCCCCCCCTCCTGCCCCCAGTTCTATTCCCCCCCCTCTGCTTCCCCCAGTTCCAGTTCACCCCTCCTGCCCCCGGTTTTGGTTCCTCCATTTGCTGCCCCAGTTGTAGTGCCCCCCTCCTGCCCCCAGTTTTAGTATCCCCCCCTCCTGCCCCCAGTTTTGGTGTCCCCCCTTCCTGCCCCCAGTTGTAGTGCCCCCCTCCTGCCCCCAGTTTTAGTATCCCCCTCCTGCCCCCAGTTTTGGTGTCCCCCCCCCTCCAGCCCCCAGTTCTAGTTCCCCCCTTCCTGCCCCCAGTTTTGGTGTCCCCCCCTCCTGCCCCCAGTTCTAGTTCCCCCTTCCTGCCCTGAGTTTTGGTGTCCCCCTTTCCTGCCCCCAGTTCTAGTTCCCCCCTTCCTGCCCCCAGTTTTGGTGTCCCCCCTCCTGCCCCCAGTTCTAGTTCCCCGCTTTCTGCCCCCAGTTTTGGTGTCCCCCGCTCCTGCCCCCAGTTCTAGTTCCCCCCTTCCTGCCCCCAGTTTTGGTGTCCCCCTCCCCTTCTGCTTTATGTTCTAGTTTCTACTCACTGTGACTGCAGTCCTGTTCCGCGGGAGTCTGTATAGAGGAGAAGCTGGAGGGTCATGTGATGATGACATCACCACAGGTCCTCCTGCTTCCCCTGTACACAGCAGCCACAGGTCCTCAAGCAGTGAGTGATCATTGCACATGATCTATTCCGTTTTTGCCGCGAATCGCGGCAAAAACATAAAAGAATCACGACCCACAGGTTGAGAACCGCTGTTCTAGACTAAGAGTTGCTGAGAGAAATTCCAGAATTTAGGGGGGACTGTTAAGGTAAACCTAGCTAATAGATCAAATCCTGTCATTTCTACTTATTTTTTTAAAAGTACTGTAACAGAGAATACATTTTTAAGATGGTGACGGCATCGTGGACCGCATTTAAAACTTTGAGGCTGAGGAATTTCAGGAATGCCCTATGGTGACGCCAGCATGATACAGCAGAAAAAGAAGATATGTTATGCTTTGTATGCTCCACCTTTTCTACTTTTTTCCTGCTTTTCTATATAGACTTGTGAAACCAAATAAACTTGTGCAGTGCTGATTTGCCCAGGGCAAAAGCATGAGTGAGACTTGAATCAGCAGTTGTCTGAGTCATTCCTTACAATATGCTTTATTAATTAGAAACACACAACCAATGCACACTAAAAGAGGATATAATAAATCCTCCACTAACACTTGTACGAAGTTGGGTAAGGAAACCTGCGGACTTGAGATGAAAAAGAGCAGGTCATCTGCATGAGCTGCAATTTTGTGCGTGGACCCTCTAGTACCCGAAACATCCTTGCTTTTACGAGTCAGTACGAACAGTAAAGGGGAGAGAGGGCAGCCCTGTTGCGCGCCGTTTCGGATACGGAAGCTTGAAGTCATGAAGGACCAAATGACTCTATCGAACGCTTTCTCAGCATCCGTGGAGAGAAGCATAAGAGGAAGTTACTCCTGCCGTGCCTCGTGTATCAGATTTATTGCCTTTGTAGTGTTGACCCTGGCCTCTCTACCTAATATAAATCCAGCCTGGATAGTCCGTTTCAGTAAAGGGGCCAGTCTTGTCGCCAAAACCTTAATAGTTTGAGATCTTGGTTCAATAATGAGATCGGTCGGTAGCTGGAGCACAGAGTGGCGTCCTTAACTGGTTCGGGTATGACAGTAATTGTGGAGTGTAACGCTTCACTTGGAAGGGGAGCGCCAGCAGCCACTGGATTGAAAGCTGCCAACCAGTGGGGTTCAAGTTGTTTTGCCAGTACCTTGTAGTAAAGCAGTGTAAAGCCGTCCGAGCCAGAGGCTTTACCAGTCTGTGTCTCTTTTAGGGCATTCCTAAACTCTAACTCTGTTATAGGGGCTTCAAGGGCTTCTGCCTCCTCGTCCACTAGAGCGGGTAAGCCTGATTCTCTGATATAAGATTTTATCTTTCGTATGAGCTCCTCCCTAGATCGTTGGGATATCGGCTGCTCTAGGTTGTACAGTGACTGGTAATAATCCCTGCAAGCAGCTGCTATATCTTGGCCAAGATGCAGAGTCATTCCTGCTGGGGTAGAGATGAAATAGCCCTTATTGATGATCAATTATTCAAGGGCTTTTGGATTACCAGCCCCTCACTGCTATGTCACCCTCTAAGTTCCTGTTAAATCAATGAGGGTTTTCTTCACTTCAGATCCTTTGCTTCTGCATCTTCTCCCGTTTTTATTATATCCTAAAAACCATAGGATATTGGATGGAGCTTATTTTGCTCCTGATGATAAGCGAAACATTTACACTGTGAATAGTAAGTACATCTCCCTCCATCACCATTTTTTACTGTATTTGTAAATTGTCATTTCATTAAATAAAAAAAATAAATTATGTGAGTGCATATACAATGGGGGGAGGGGACATCAAAATAATAAATCCAACAAAGAAAAGAGATTGTGATTCTCAACCACTAAACATAATCCATTAATCTTTATTGTACACTAATCACAGTATAAAGAATCCCTGTAATCCCGGGAAGCCCCTATAACCGGACTGAGATTGCTGGATATAAACATACAGAACAATATATATGATAAAGTTACTGCACCACCACGAGCTCTATAGTCCACACAAAGCACAGCACCCATAAGAGCGGAGGGGGAGCGAGTTACGGTTGTATCTGAATATTGTAGCTTCGCAGTTTATACTATGGTGTTCTGTTTCTTTATTTAAAAAGCAATTTTAAGGGAAAACAGAACTTAAAAATTTTGTTTTTTGTTTCATGAAGCAGCAGCGCAGGTGATTTTCGTCACCATTGTTGTATATTTTATAAAAGTGCACGATTTATTACATGTGTATCCTACTGCCCATAAAGGGAGAGAGGAGAGGAAGGCGACGTCTGCAGGGCAGGGAGATAAGAGACCACGACCCACATTTACTAAGCAGCCGGCCCGGTATTCTGGTGCAGACTGCGCAAAAACACATCAGCAATCTGGTTGCACATGCATTTCTGTAGAGTTTCCGCCAGTATGTGTCACGGCTGTGCTATATACACCATGTTACAGTACTGAGCACATAATCCAGCCTGATCCGAGTGGATAGTCCGTTTCAGTAAAGGGGCCAGTCTTGTCGCCAAAACCTTAATAGTTTGAGATCTTGGTTCAATAATGAGATCGGTCGGTAGCTGGAGCACAGAGTGGCGTCCTTAACTGGTTCAGGTATGACAGTAATTGTGGAGTGTAACGCTTCACTTGGAAGGGGAGCGCCAGCAGCCACTGGATTGAAAGCTGCCAACCAGTGGGGTTCAAGTTGTTTTGCCAGTACCTTGTAGTAAAGCAGTGTAAAGCCGTCCGAGCCAGGGGCTTTACCAGTCTGTGTCTCTTTTAGGGCATTCCTAAACTCTAACTCTGTTATAGGGGCTTCAAGGGCTTCTGCCTCCTCGTCCACTAGAGCGGGTAAGCCTGATTCTCTGATATAAGATTTTATCTTTCGTATGAGCTCCTCCCTAGATCGTTGGGATATCGGCTGCTCTAGGTTGTACAGTGACTGGTAATAATCCCTGCAAGCAGCTGCTATATCTTGGCCAAGATGCAGAGTCGTTCCTGCTGGGGTAGAGATGAAATAGCCCTTATTGATGATCAATTATTCAAGGGCTTTTGGATTACCAGCCCCTCACTGCTATGTCACCCTCTAAGTTCCTGTTAAATCAATGAGGGTTTTCTTCACTTCAGATCCTTTGCTTCTGTATCTTCTCCCGTTTTTATTATATCCTAAAAACCATAGGATATTGGATGGAGCTTATTTTGCTCCTGATGATAAGCGAAACATTTTAAATCACTGCTAATAAAAAGTAGAGTTAAATTCTGAACACAAAATTTTAGTTTCATTCCTAAATGGATGAAATTATCTATGGACGTCTTCATTTTCTCATTTTGCTGAGTGTAAATCTGTCCCCGGTTGTGTATATAAGCGGCTGCAGAGTGACGGCCTGTGCCTCTCCTGTGCTGAGGATCTGCAGAGCCGGGGGACGCTGTGCTGGAGGAGAAGACCTTGTCCCTGTCATGAGCTGCTCTCCTCTTCTTACTGCCTGTTATGTATTTCTATTACCTGTAATATGTCTGGGACATGATGCTGGATGCTCTATGCCTGGAATCACACCAGTGATAGACTATGAGTATTACCAGGAGGGAGATGTCATTATAGGAGGACTGATCGCCGCTCACCATAGAACTGAACGTTTCATGGAGTATGAAAGCAAAGATAGTTTAGAATTACACTGTGAATAGTAAGTACATCTCCCTCCATCACCATTTTTTACTGTATTTGTAAATTGTCATTTCATTAAATAAAAAAAATAAATTATGTGAGTGCATATACAATGGGGGGAGGGGACATCAAAATAATAAATCCAACAAAGAAAAGAGATTGTGATTCTCAACCACTAAACATAATCCATTAATCTTTATTGTACACTAATCACAGTATAAAGAATCCCTGTAATCCCGGGAAGCCCCTATAACCGGACTGAGATTGCTGGATATAAACATACAGAACAATATATATGATAAAGTTACTGCACCACCACGAGCTCTATAGTCCACACAAAGCACAGCACCCATAAGAGCGGAGGGGGAGCGAGTTACGGTTGTATCTGAATATTGTAGCTCTGCCGTTTATACTATGGTGTTCTGTTTCTTTATTTAAAAAGCAATTTTAAGGGAAAACAGAACTTAAAAATTTTGTTTTTTGTTTCATAAAGCAGCAGCGCAGGTGATTTTCGTCACCATTGTTGTATATTTTATAAAAGTGCACGATTTATTACATGTGTATCCTACTGCCCATAAAGGGAGAGAGGAGAGGAAGGCGACGTCTGCAGGGCAGGGAGATAAGAGACCACGACCCACATTTACTAAGCAGCCGGCCCGGTATTCTGGTGCAGACTGCGCAAAAACACATCAGCAATCTGGTTGCACATGCATTTCTGTAGAGTTTCCGCCAGTATGTGTCACGGCTGTGCTATATACACCATGTTACAGTACTGAGCACATAAATGGTGCGTTCTGGTGCGCATTCGTGGACAACTCTTTTGTGTTGTGTATAGTCCCGTCTTTATCTGTGTGTTTGCACTTTGTCACAAGAAAGAAACTTGTACCAGTTCTCACCTTCCACTTAGGAGAGGCTGGACAATTAGGTAGGGATAGATTGGAAAGTGGTTTAAGTCAATCCAAGGCTGTTCCCTTACAGCAGCATAATTGTAGTTATAACATAATAATAATCTGCTAACATTTGTGGAGAAATGCGCTGTCATTTCCAACATGCTTCTTTAAATAGATCCCATCAGGCAAAATAACCTCCTGAACTAAATATATTTTCATAAACTGCCATTAGAAAGCATTGCCTCTATCCCTTCATCGTCCGTCTAAATGCCTGTAAACTTAAGCAATGAGGTCCTAAAGTAGTATGCAAATGACCTGTGAGATGTCCAATGGGTCATTATCATATTCAAGCTGTCCAGCTTATTCATGAGTGGGAGGCACAACCACACCCCACAGTGCTTGACTGACAGCCTGTATAATGAATGAAGGTATAATGTTATACGGCTCTTCCATGTGCTTCCTGGTGCTGGCGCCCCCTGCAGCCTGTGTGTATGAGATACTCCTATACACATGACTGACAGCCTGTATAATGATGTGAGGTATAATGGTTTAATGGCTCCTCCATGTGCTTCCTGGTGCTGGTGGCCATGCCCCCTGCAGCCTGTATGTATGAGATACTCCTACATGTTAGGTACTTGTGTAGCTGATGTCTGTGTCTCACACATGTGTATAGCAGAACATGTCAGGTACTTGTGTAGCTGATGTCTGTGTCTCAAACATATGTATATCAGAACATGTCAGGTACTTGTGTAGCTGATGTCTGTGTCTCTCCCATGTGTATAGCAGTACATGTCAGGTACTTGTGTAGCTGATGTCTGTGTCTCTCACATGTGTATAGCAGAACATGCCAGGTACTTGTGTAGCTGATGTCTGTGTCTCTCACATATGTATGGGGGACAGAGCATGTCAGCAGGTAAATCACAGACACTAGCAATGCTTTACTATATTACACAGACATAAGCAGGGGGAGGAAAGGGGAGGGGGAACAGGGGTGACAGTCTGTGCCTCCAGTCTCATTCAGAACACAGTATAAAATAATAACCCTCCATCTGCCAGTAATGTTAGATTAATCTCTACCTTGATTCGAACCTCTCATGCACATCTCCGGGACTTTTATATGTAGCTCTTAGTCATGGCCATGACTAACAATTAGATTTAACAGCTTGAAACAGAAAGGTCTTTTTAGTTTTCCCAATATCAAGCAGTAGCCCATTTTCCTTCCACCATCTTGTATAACAGTTCATTGTACTACGATACACTGACTCATCCTTATCACGGATGCAACCTACCAGAAGTGTATCGTCACTAAATTTCTGCAGAAAGCATTCCCTGCTATCGTGCCTTATGTCAGCCGTGTAGACACCAAACAGAAAAGGTGCTAGGACTGCCCCCTGTGCTACCCCGCTGCTGCAGTACTGTTTGTTCGAGAAAGAATTTCCTAGTTTGACACACTGAGGTTGTGCAGTTAGATACTCGTAGACCCAATTCCCTGAGTGAAGAGGAACACCTTTCTTCACAAGTTTACAGGATAAATACAAGGTGACACCTCGGGACACCTGTGGGTGGTTGAGTGCCCCATATCACTATGACATTTTCCCTATAGGTAAAATTTCTGAATACATTCTTGTAATTGTTTACTTGTGTTTTGCCACTTTGTGTTATTTATTATTTCTTATACTTTATATCTTTCCAGCATTGGTATTGATATCTATAGAAGCATCCTGTCCTTCATCTTTGCTGTGGAGGAGATTAATCGGAATCCTTACGTCCTCCCTAACATCACTCTGGGATATCATATACTGGACACTTGTGGAGATGCAAAGAAAACCACTAAATCTTTCTATCAAATCCTGTCCGGGAGAAGAAATGAGGTTCCTAATTATTCCTGCAGTCATCATGCGGAGCTGGCCGCCTTTGTGGTAGATTCTAATAGTTATGCCATGCAAGCCATGCTGCCATTATCCAGCCTGTATGAGAACACGCAGGTAAGGGACATCTGTATATTTTTATTGAAGTCAAAGAATAAGTGGCGTCCTCCACTACAGACTGCACATGTGCCCAGATCGGCACTGCCGGATAGTATTGCTGCCAGATGGAAATTTCCTGTCAAATAATGAGCTGCCAAGTAGTGAGCTATACCGTGTAGGCTCCTGGGACAACAGTTACTGGGAGATAGTGAGGTCTGGCAATCCAGCATTATTTCGGGGTCACATGGCCGAACCTGAACGCTGAACCCAAATGGGAATGTCAGGTCCGCTCATGTCTACTGCTGAGGAAGGAGCCAGGCAGCTTAGAAATGCAGCCAGATAAATAATTCCATTATATGTAGTTGATGAATAAGGTACAACAAGACTTCCTTAATCCCCAGAAGTTCATGTTGTACCATGAGGAAGAAGTTACGTAATAAAAGTTTTTTTTTTTTTTTTGTAAATACATTTTTATTGAACATTTTAATAAAACAACAAAATTACATTTTACATTGTTGGACTACAGCAAGTTGATACATACATTTTAAAGATATCATAGTTTCTATCCAGCTCTGGGGAAAGCAATAATACCATTGTGATAATAGAGTAATACCGACATTCTGTTTATCCATATTAATCTGCTTCGCTTAAGTCCCGAGCTTAATCTTGGTAATCTCATGTGATTTTCTAGTTCTTTGCTAATTGGAACTAGCGCTTTTTTCATCATCATCCTGCCCAACTTTTCTCTTAGACCTAGATTTGTATGTTAACCAAAACCTTAACCAACAATTTAAAGGGGTTGTCCGAGTTTAAAAAAAAAAATATATATGTGGCCGGGAGCGGGCTGACTAAAACAATAAAGCTGTACTTACCTCCCGGTGCCCTCCCGTATCCAGCGCTGCTGTCGCTCCGGTCCGGGGGCCATGTAAACAAACATGGCCGCCGGAGCACCGCTGCATTCAGCTTCCGGCCGGCCGTGGACGGGTACGCCTAACCGTCCCTATACACAGCATTGTGTATGGGGACCGGAAGGTTGTCGCATCCGGCCGGAAGCTGAATGCAGTGCTGCTCCGGCGGCCATGTTTGTTTACATGGCCCGCGGACCGGAGCGACAGCAGCGCTGGATACGGGAGGGCACCGGGAGGTAAGTACAGCTTTATTGTTTTAGTCAGCCCGCTCCCGGCCACATATATATTTTTTTTTAAACTCGGACAACCCCTTTAAACTGAACAAAGGGCCAGTTCAAATAGCCAGCTCCTTCCCGAGGGAGGGGGAAATTACTAGATTACTCCTGACTAGGAAGTCAATCAGTCTGTCATCCTCTAGGTACCAATGTGTATTCCCGTTAGGATATTCCAGTTATCTGGGATAATGTAAATTTTTTCTGACTTTCTTTATTCTGAAAGGCCCGGTAAGCCTGGGTCTAGTTGAGGATATGCTTTTAACCATGGGTTCCACATACCATGGAACTCTGGGAGTGAGTTTCTCCTTATGGCCAATAGTTTTTCAAGTGAAAAGTGTTCTGCCAGTAGTGCATTAATATCCGGTCGGGTGGATTTCTTCCAATTACTATCAGCTTGGCAGTTTTCTAAATTTTGCATGTATTTTACCAATTCCTATACTTAGGAGGGCTAGGGCAGGTCTTGAAAAGGTCTTAGTTGATGTCAATTTTGAACATAGATCGAACACGTCTTTCCAAAAGGAACTAATTACCTTACATCCCCCAAAAATGTGATTCCTTCTCTACCACATTCCCTCCAGCAATCTCTTTTGTAGCCTGAAAACAGTTTAGCTAGTTTGCTCGGCACCATATACCATCTGGTGACCAGTTAATGGTGTACTTCGATAAGGTTAGGCGATTTGGAGGCTTTAGATGTCCAGTAGTTAACCTGTTTCCATTCTCCATTGGAGATGGATTTTCCCAAGTCCCTTTCCCATTTGGACAGTGAGGATATTTGTCTTGGGAATTGGGCACTTCTTAAAGTTTCTCATATTGCTTTTGTTTTCTTTAAAGGGGTTGTCCGAGTTTAAAAAAAAAAAAATATGTGGCCGGGAGCGGGCTGACTAAAACAATAAAGCTGTACTTACCTCCCGTTGCCCTCCCGTATCCAGCGCTGCTGTCGCTCCGGTCCGGGGGCCATGTAAACAAACATGGCCGCCGGAGCAGCGCTGGACTCAGCTTCCGGCCGGCCGTGGCCGGGTACGCCTATCCGTCCCTATACACAGCATTGTGTATGGGGACCGGAAGGTTGTCGCATCCGGCCGGAAGCTGAATGCAGCGCTGCTCCGGCGGCCATGTTTGTTTACATGGCCCCCGGACCGGAGCGACAGCAGCGCTGGATACGGGAGGGCACCGGGAGGTAAGTACAGCTTTATTGTTTTAGTCAGCCCGCTCCCAGCCACATATATTTTTTTTTTTAAACTCGGACAACCCCTTTAAGGATTTACAAGGAGCACCTTCTAAATAATTGGCCAGGCTCATTGATATAGGAATTGTTGGGCCTTTAAGCTTGTTAACGATAGGTTTGATCTGTGCAAATAGGAGAAAGTCAGTTTTGTTTAAAAAGAATTTGTCTCTTAGTTGGCTGAATGGAGCGATTGAATTTTCCTTCCATATTTCGCTTACCGTTTGAATACATTTCTGTAACCAATGTTGAATCAGTAGATTTGGGTTGACAATTTTTAACGCTGCAAGGGGTATGTCTATAAGTTTTGTTCTGGGGGATAGAGTGAGGACGGCGGAGCATATCTGTTTCCACACTTCCACTGAGGCCCGTACTGTTGGTACTGAGTGGGGGGGTAAGGAGAGTTTGCTCCACTCAGAGTGGGCTATGAGTAGATTCTGGAGAGATCTTCTACCTGATAGATGCCATGCGGAATTATGATGCTCATGGCACCATTCTTCAACTTGTTGGAATAGGAAAGTCTTGTAGTACATATATAGGTTGGGGACTCCCATCCCTCCCTCCGATTTTGGTGTTTGTAATGTTTTTGTGTTCACTCTTGGTTTGTGCCCATTCCATATATACTTTATCATCTGCTTTTGGAATTTATTAATTACATATTTGGGGATTGGGATAGCCATGGTTCTAAAGGATTATATAATTTTTGGCAAAATCATCATCTTATATATCGTAATTTTACCTAACCATGAATGTTCCATTTAGCTTAAGGCTTTCAATTCCTCTTGTAGTTTGTGGGGTAGCGGGATAAAGTTGAATGTAAGCATCTTTTTTAGGGGTATGCAGATTTTATACCAAGATAGGGGACACATTCTTTCTCTCACTTAAAAGGGAACTCCTTGGTTATTGCTATCTTCAATTTGTGATCTACTTTACAACCCTGTAAAAGTGATCTATTGGCGTTTACCTTACAATAGGAGATTTTTCCAAAGTCCTCCAGGGCTTTTATTGTGTTACGTAGTGATTTAATAGGCTTTGGTAGTGCTAAAACCACGTCATCTGTGAACAGACCTATTTTGTGTTGTCTCAATCCACAATGTATACCCTCTATATCAGGGTGCCTCCAATGGTATTCTATTACCATGACAAAAATAAGAGGGGAGAGAGGACACCCCCAGCGAGTGTCATTTGTAATATTAAATGGGTCAGAAATAAAGCCGTTAGCCATAACTCTGGCTGAAGGCGCTGTATATAATGCTTTAATGGCGTTAATTATGGGGCCTCTAAAACCAAAATTTTCCAAAGTGGACAAAACAAATTGCCAATGGATGCTGTCGATTGCCTTCTCCGTATCCAAAGTTAGAAGCAGAGAAGGCATCCGAGAGGCCTCCATGGTAGAGATTGTGGCTCATTTACTAAGGGTCCACTTTACTAAGCGCATTTTCCGTTTTGCGCCGAATTGCCCAAGGATTTTGGCGCACGCGATCTTATTTTGGCGCATCGGCACCGGCTTGCATACGACAGAAATCGGGGATTCGGACTAAGTGCAGGATTTAACATTTAGAAATTTGTCACACACTTACAAGCACCAGGAAGAAGCAGGTGAACTCCAGCGGACCTCGGAGCAGAATCGACGGATGCAGGAGGTCGGCCGCATGATCTTAGTGAATCACAGCAGACCCGAATCCTCGTGGGACAACGCACCGCGGGATCGCGACAGGACCAGGTAAGTAAATCTGCCCCATTAAGTCTATGACCCTTCTTGTCCCATCTGGGGCCTGGCTGCCTTTAGGGAATCCCACTTGATCTACGTGGATTAGGTCAGCAATATTTTAAGAATTCTGTAGCACTTTCGCAAATAGTTTGGTGTCGCAGTTTAATAACGATATTCGGCGGAAATTAGGTGGCAATATGGGATCTTTGCCAGGTTTTGGCAAGGTGACTATTGTAGCTTCTAACATTGCCGGGGGCATTGTGCCGTTTGTCATGATCTTGATAAAAGCTCTTACCATACGTGGGCCTAGGACATGGAAAAACGCCTTATAGTACTCGTTTCCAAACCCATCGGGCCCTGGTGCTTTATCTTTTTGTGCAAGTTTTAAAATACTTTCAGGTCCAATTAAATCAATACTTTATTAAAAAAAAAAGACATAAAGATAAATATGAATAACACACATATTAAAAAACATCAGTGATGGTTCTCCAAAATAGACTACATTGCCATCTAGCCCGATTGAAACCCAGGAAATATATTGCTGAAAAAAGTGCAAGTGCAAAACATATAAATACTAATGGGTAAACATTTTACTCTTTCATCATAAAAATCATTACGGCACCACGGCGCTGGTGTAATCGTGCTCAGTAAACATCAACATATAGAGATTAGTTACCCCTTCAAGAAAGACTCCTGGGTCCTGGGCTGTGGTCACACAGATTAATAGATGGGACACATGTGTGTCAGCCTATCTATATGTAACATGTGCCTGTAATAATCGGTTGAGTAGTTTTAAAATGCTTTCTAGCTCCTGTGATAGGGGAGTTTAGAGCTTTGAGCTGCGAGTTTGAGAGCGATGGGAGGTGCACCTTATTTAGATATTCTTCTATCAATGCTTTAGTTGGTTGGGGGGTTTGATTATCATATTTCAAATTAAAAAGTTGGTCGTAATAGTCTTTAAACATGTTAGAGATTTTATGGGGGTGGGTTTCTTTTACTGAAGGGTCTTCAGGCTTATAGAGGAATGCTATGGCAGATTTAGGTTTCCGTGGTTTCACTTCACGAGCCATTAGTTTGCTTGGTTTATTGAAAACTGAATAGTAAGTTGCTTTAGTGGCATTAAGCCTTTTCTTATACTGTGACAGTAGTGCTTTCTATTTTTTTCTCTATTTTTTTTATGTTGGGCACTTATCTGCATCAGTGTTCCTCTTATTGTAATTTTATGGGCTTCCCAAAGCTATCTACATTATTTGTTATGAAATATTCCTTCATATCTTTCTCCACCTTGTTTTAAAGGAGGGAAGGTGAAAAAAAGGGGTGTTTCTCCACACCCGGGTGAGTAGCCCCGACCAGGGATACCTCTAAAAATACTGGGGCGTGATCCGACCACGTAGTCAATCCCACTTCTGATGAATGTACCTATGGAAGAGTGTTTCTGTCTGTTAAGAATAAGTCTATTCTGGAGAAAGATTTGTGTCTATGGGAGAAAAACGTAAATTCTCTAATAGTTGGGTTTAGGCACCTGAAACAGTCATATAAGCCTTCTTTTGTTAACCATTGGCCTAATGATGTGAGAAATACCCTACTCTTGTTGGAATAATCCATCATTGGATCCCGGATTAGGTTAAAATCTCCGCAGACAATCAAGTTGCCCTCCTCACCTTTCTGAACACCCTATTAAGGAAGCGGACCTGAGCAGAATTCGGGCAATATATGTTGACCAGCGTGAAACTTCTATTTCTAAGACGCGGCTGGCGTCGTTCTCTTCGGCTGTATCTGACGCTGCAGATCCAGGGGGCGAGATTATTTTCTCGTCCGATCCTCTCTCCGGCGGGGACCTTCATTCCAGAGCCACAGGCAAAGACGGAGAGCTGCCACTGCTGTCTGAGAGAGCATCGAGGATGGATGTTCGCCACCATTTTGGGAGAGGCCGGAGGCATGCGGTCTCGTTGAGAACACGTCAGTAAGCCTTTTTAGGCCCGTTTTTGCTGTTCTCTTCCTGGTCATCATAGTGTGGGGAATTTCAGCCGTGATCTCTAGTAGTCTGGGAGTGCTTTTTTGTTGCTGGTGTGCTGGTCATTAGCAGGCCTAGAGACGGAGCTCTTTCTCACACACCCGTCTCAGAGCTCTGCAATAAAAGATTTTGAAGACTGTCCCAGTAATCCGGAGTGATGATCTGGCAGAGCTCAATCTACAGCCGACCTCACTATCTAACAGTAACTCTCCACCTAGGAGCATGCACAGTACACATCACTATCCGGCAGTGCCTGTCTGGACACATGAACAGTGAGTAGAGAAAGACGCCACTCCAGAGACGCCAAGGATCGGGATATGCATATTATACACATATTATACATATTATATTACAGCACTTACTAGGTGAGATCTAAACAGTCTTCTTTTTCTATAGGGCAAGTGTAGAAGGGGTGTGGGGTGTGGAGGGATGAGTTTTGCCTTCAAAAACTTTTTGGATTACATCAAACATAACTGCTATAACTTGCCATTTACAGGCTAGATGTTTCAAAATAAAGTACATTTTTTAGATCTTACATTATATGTATATAAAAATATTTACAAAATAGAGACACACACCTATGTAAAACCAATAGCAGGAAACACAATTTTGGATGCTAGTAGCTGTCACCCAGTGAACACAATAAAAGCCATACCCATAGGAGAATATGTGAGAGCCAGGAGGAACTGCACAAACAATGACATCTTTCTTAAACAATCTGAGAAAACAGATAACAATTTAAGAAAGAGAGGTTATAGGAACTAGATGCTAAAAAGGGCTAAATCCTATACAGAAAATAAAACTCAGAGAAATATTCTGGGGAAACTAAAGAAAACAGGGAAACCACGCAGTACTTTGGTATTCTCCACACCTTATAGTAGAGAATACAAAAATATTTGTGAAACGATAAATAAGTATATTCCAATACTAAATAAAGATAGTGTCCTCAGAAGTATTCCGGGTGAAGGTTTTCAGTGTGTGGCAAAAAGGGGAAGATCTTTAGGGTGCATTTGGTCTCCCAGCTATTATAGTGATAAAAATTATCAAACAAAACAAAACCTGGCTGTCAACTAAAGGCTTCCATGCTTGTGGCTGCAGTCGGTGTAATGTATGCCACAGAAATGTATGTACACAGAAAAGAAAAAAATCTTCACCAACGAAGATCAAACATATAATATCAAGTCTTTTATCAGTTGTGACATCTGCTATATTGTCTATATCATAGAGGGTACAAGCTGCAACAAGAAATATGTCGGCAGCACCATTCGAAAAATGAAAGCAAGAATAGCAGAGTATTTATCTGATACTGATAAAAAAAACTACAGGTATATCGGGAGCTGCTAGACATTTCATTGGAGTCCTCAACAGGCAAGTGAATTTGTTCTCTTGCTATGGCATTGAAAGGGTGTATAGCCGAGGAGGGGCGTAACTGGGCGAGCGAGAAGCTTTTTGGAAGAAATTAAAAACCCGATTTCCCCTTGGTCTAAACAAAAAAGATGATCTATTATATATTTACTAGGGGAATATCTATTATATGCTATTATTATGTTTATACTGGATATAAATGTGTTTTTTCCATTTGTGACGTATTCAGCCTCTTATTGGTTCCAGTTTGTTTTAAATACATCATTACCAGTAGTACATGACAGCCATGATGAAGACTCTTTGTACTCGAAACGCGTAGCTGTTTGTGGATACCAATGTTCTGATTCATTTTATATGATGATTTAATGAAGAAGCAAGATTTTTTTCTATAAACAAGTGCCGGATCGTATGAATCTTTTTTTATTTATTTTTCTACACAGATGCACAATTTGATACATTTTTGCACTTCCAGTCCAATTGAGGGAACAGGTTAAGGTTTAAATAAATCATCTTGTAAATCCAATGTAGTGAAAAAGACCAAAGTACCACCTCCAGTTCTTATCCAAGATAATCACGATTAATCACATATTTATCAGGACCTCAGCGCCACGTGATAGAGCACGGCCGGCCGGGAGTGGACCCACACGGGGCGTTACTGTCCCTGATGTATATAGTATCATTCAACAATATATGTATACATCATATTACACTCCAGAACTTTTTTATTTGGTGGCCCCTGTTTTAGTTTTGCCCAGGGCCCCACTTTGTCTAAAATCGGCCCTGGCTGCTTTCGCTGTTGTTATGTACCTGTTTGGCGTTTAGAATCATTATTTACTGGTATAACTATATGTGATTGCTGATAATTTGTTCATTGAGACATTAACCACTTAAAATCGCAATATACCCAAAATAATTGTATACCGAACACTGACTGACAGTGAAAGAGGTGGGGAAGTGATAAACAAATTTATCAGACCACAAGATACAACTTTGGTGCTTTCAGATTCTATTCACTGCCATTGTGAGTTTAGCACCCTAGCCTATAATTAAGTGTAATTTTGTTTTGAGAGGGATATCATATTTCTCTCCAGACGCCATTTTGTTTACCCTGACGGCATCTTGTTTTAGCCGGGGACATCTTGTCCACAGCCATGTCATGATTCAGACAAGACCATTTTGTGTAAACTGTTTAGAAAATTCTTTGTCCTCACTACTGTTTTCCTTGTCATTTTCTGCCGCTCCTCTGCCTGAAGACCATGTTTGGCACTTGTTTAGACTCATGCAGTGCCTTCACAAGGACGTTTAGTATAAACATTCTGTTTCTCTGAGAACAAGGTCTCTGGGAGAAAAGGTGAATAGTTCATCAATATTTCATCAACATTTTAAGAAAATCGCTTAAAGGGGAGGTTCTGGTATATTCAAGCTAACCTATAGCATTCAGTATTTTATCACCTTTTCTCTCTCTCTGCAAAGCTTTTTCTGTTTCTATATACACGACTGCCTGCTTGACATAAACGCAGTGATGTGAGTACAGCTTATGACTGTATGTGTCATACTCTCTCATTCTCTCAATTGTAGAAGGGCCCTAGATAAAAATCACTAACAGTTTCATATGGGGTATATGATTTTTTACTATGCATGTTATTAAAAATAATCAGTACACACAGTATATATAGCGCTATTAATAGATGTATTCACAAAATTTAAGTTCACATAATTCTAATTTTAAAAAGAGTTTGATGTAACATTAAATACATACTGCACTGCACACTGCTTTTTTTGTATAAATCTTTTAAAATTAGGGTTAAAGTACCCAAGAGCAGGGGCCCCCAAACTTTTTACACAGGGGGCCAGTCCACTTTCTCTCAGACTGGTGGAGGGCTGGACTATAAAAAGAAAATATGAACATATTCCTACACACACTGCCCATTATAAAAGCAAAATGGGAACAAATATAATATGTAAAATAAAGAAGAAGTTAATTAAAATCCACAAACTTACCAGTATTTGGGACCTATGGACCTGCTTTTGGTTAAAGAGATGGTCAATGTCCACTTCCATATTTGTTACTGCTAACCATAACAAGTGATATAAGTTGCAAAGCTAAATTACATTACATTAGCACCTGCAGGTGCGCAGCACTTCACACCTGACTGGCTGCTCTAGAGGGCTCTGGTGCGACCAGGACACAGTGGACACAGAGACACTTCTGGTGGGCGGCTCAACTGCAGTTTGTCACCTGCGTCGCTCCGCCACCCCTCCCGAATAGTAGGCGGGCCGCGGAGGCCATCTAATTACCATCTGAAATGAGCCACGGGCCGTAGTTTGGGGTCCTCTACCCTAAAGAGTGTAAAAATTATTAAACGAAAATGTAATAAATAAAAAAAATGGTAGCATTAAAAACATCAGCTCATTTCGCAAAAAAAATTATACCTCACACAGCTCTGTACACCGAAGTATGGAAAAGTTACTAACGTCAGAACCTTTTTTTTTTTTTTCCTTGCTTAGGTACGCATGATAGTCAGGACAGTTATGGTGAGAAGGTGTGTGGGGTGGTTGCCACAAAGGTGCTCTATGGCGGGGGGGGGGGGATGAACAAAAGATAAACTGAACAAGTTCTTACAAACTAAGTATAGCATTACTGATCATTCCCAGTCATGTGACCAGTCTGCAATCAGAAGGATACCTTTTGTAAACAATAATGTCTCTCTAAACCAGTGATGGGCAACCTTTTGAGCTTGGTGTGTCAAAATTTGCCAAAAAAACCAAGCATAACTCAGGTGGTATGGCACCTTTCCTAAAATGTCTTAGCCTACTGGACAATCCCTTTAAGAAACACAAAATTGAACTTGGCAGAAGAGGTCAGTTCAAGGAGTTCTTCTTGCCAATGTCACTTCTTTTTACAGTAATTGAGGTAAAGACTATGATAAAAGTGTTTAATAGTTTAATTAATGGGAGTTCCCAAAATAGGACAGATCAGCGCAGAGGCAGCACTTACTTCAGACACCTCGTCTTCGTCGCTGCCTGAGCCCGCTCCAGAGGACAGCACAGCAGCATGTCACTACCAGCTGGCAGGTCGGCAATGAAATGCACCTTCTTCCCAGGTAGGAAGAAAAAGCCTCAACGCCTCACAGGTCAGTGCGGAAAAAAATCCAAAAGAGTCTCCCCATGAACTTCTGCCACACTATCTTGCTGTCCTCTAGCGTTCTGATTAGTCAGCACAGGAAGCATTTTGCGCCTGATTGGCCACGGAGCCCCAACTTCGGGTCTCTCCAGCGCTGACACGGATCGCTGTATCACATTTTCTGCGGTCTGACATTCCCCTTATTTGAAGCGTGCACCAGACCGCTCAGCCTGCGCACTACAGGAAATAAATGCGAAGCGTGCGGCGTCCGCGTGTCACTGAAAATGGCTACGCGTGTCAGTGCTAACACGTGTGTCATAGGTTTGCCATCACTGCTCTAAACCTTGATCCAATATGTGTATAGATAGGCCCTAAACAATACATAGTTTATTTATTGCCTCTATCTGTGAGGGCAGAAAACCTCGGATAACCCTTCAGGTAATAGTGTTAGTAGGAGTTAATTGACTGCCGACTCTTAAAAACTTTCCAAGGGGCCCGGAGTCTTTTGTATTTGTCATGGGTTCTTAATTACCTGCTTACCAATTCCTTTAATTTATACAAGTTTTCAATCCTATCCAGCCACTCCGCAATGGTGGGTGGGATTTCTGCAGCCATTTGGTAGGAATCAGCAGTTATGCAGATTTGCTGCCGGAATAAGAAGTGTAATTAGGTCTTTTTAGATGGTGACCATGTAACGTTAGTAAGCCACAGAAGTATAGACTCAAGCTTAAAGTAATTTCTCTAATATGTTTCTCAACCTGGGACCAATAATGGTGCCGCTTTGGGTATCTACAGACCATGTGACCTAGAGTAACCCCAATATTCCTACACCTCCAAAAAGTGTCCAACAGGACAATTCTTTTCTGAGCTGATAAGACCTTTGTGTTGTGCCACCGAGTCATGAATTTATATGAATTTTCTTGTATTTTAACACATCTGGAGAGCCTGTGCGACCTTTGGTGAATCTTTCTGATTTGTGTGCTAGAGAATGTGGTGTTAAGGGCAGATTCCCAGAATGTAGGCAGGTTTTGCCTTTTTAGTTTGGACTTTTTAGTTTGGCCTAGTAACCCTGTGCTAGAATATACTCATAAATAGCTGAAATGAAACCTCCCTTTAGATAACTTTTTTAGAAGCCACTTTTCTACCCAAGTCGGGTCATGTAGCAAGGAAAACTTCTTTTAAGCTCTTGTTGGTTTAGCTTAAGCTCCTCTTCCTGCAGAAGGTTCAGTGTAGGGCAGTGTGATCGCAATTCTCTCACTAAGTCAGACATGTGGAAACTATGTAATTTCCTAATAGGGATGCGTTCCATTTGCTCCCATATGGATGAAGGCTCTAATATAGTATCTGGTCTTAGCCGTATTGGTGTTAGACTACTAGACATAAGGGGGGAAGAGTGTCCTAAGATAAGTATGTCCTGAGAAAACCTGATCACTTGTATTGTGCCCATGGTAACACGATTGTGGAAGTTGCATGAGGTGTTTGTCTCACAGCTGGACATTTTGCCTTGCTCTCAGGGAGATCAGTCCTTAGAACAAGCCTCGGGTACTGAGTTTTGGGTTTTGAAGCTGGATCAATCATTTAATCTGATTAGCCCTATCATAATTATAGGCGAAAGGTAGGCCAATGCCTTATAAAGCTTCTTGAGTTCTAAACATTTGAACAGGACTCTCGCTTTTCCACCCTTCCATAAAAAAGAAATAAAGGTTGTCCTAAGTTTTAAGAAGAAGTCCTTGGGGACTGATGTGCGTAATGTCTGTATGAGATGTAGAAGTTTGGGCATAAAGAATGTCTTGAGAAGGTTCTTGTGGCCCATTAATGAAACATATGGTAGGCCGTATAGTGAAATGCTTTTCTGCGTGATGTATACACTTAAATATTTTAATTTGGTTGCTTGCCATTTTAAGGGAAAGTAAGTCTTGAGAGTGCTTCTGAGAGGGTTTCTGTTAAAAAGAACCAGTCCACCTGGTCGAACACCTTTTTGTTGTCCATGCTGAGTAGGACCAGGGGAGTGTGTTTTAAGGTTGCATAAAAAATGGCATGTATTACCCTAGATGAACTATGGTTGCCCTCCCTGCAGCTTCAGTGCAGGTAGGTGTAACTGTTGTAGAAATGTTTTCGTTAATTGTACGCGGTCTTGTGTGTGGTGGGCTTCCTCTTCCTTTAGATTATAGAGATTATTATAAAATAGGCAGAATGCTTCCACAATTTCAGAAGTTGTTGTCAGTTTATCTGCCACTGGTGCTTGAATAAACACTACTCAACACGGAGTGCTGCTCTCCTGCTATTTCTTTTGGATCCTTCTGGTGCCTTGAGTCAGGCCAAAAGAGCTTGCACCCATCTGGATTTGAATCCATTTCACTGTGCCGCCCTCATCTCTCTTCTATGCTTCCCTATGTGGATGTGATGGACTCAATGTGAGTCGCTGCCCTATTTTTCTTTAGTGTGGTATTAGCTTATTTCCCTTTTCCCCGTGGGCATAATATTTAAATGTAGCATATTGGAATTATTTGGCCCATTTTACATTAAGGAGGTCAAGAAGTTCATTTCTCAGGGACGTGGGCCACTCCTGATGGGTCAGCATTTGGGAGTGCTTTGTCAGCACCTCTAAAGCTGAAATATGGGTTAATAGTTTGTTTAGTTTGGTTTCTCTTTGTTTTTTAAGTCTAGCTTCTTACTCTTTAAGTTCCCCCCTATAAACTCTTTCGGGTATATTTATCATACGCTTGCCTTGTACTAAATAGAGCGAGGTTAATTGCTCACCTTCTGAAAGGAAGAAACAGGCATGTAGGCAGATTCTTTGTTGTCCCGAGGAAGAGCGGCTGGTAGAGATGGGCAAATCGATTCTAAAGAAGTGGAATTTGTTTTGAATTTAAGGAAAACTTCAGTTCGGCACGAATCCAAAGTTTACGGTAATTCGTGGGAAATTCCCCCCCCCCCCTTTATTAGCAAAATGGCCATGAGCTTAATGGGGCACATTTACTTACCCTGTCCTGTCGCAATCCCCAATCCGGATGGTCCGACTAAGATGAAGTCCGGCCCAATTCACCAACATTATGCGTCCTGCATGTGTCGCTTCCCCGCTGAGGTCCGCCTGAGTTCACCTTCTTCCTCCAGGTGTATGTGAGTGCATATACGATCGTCTGCGCCAAAAACCCCTGTTAAATGTAGCACAACACGAAAATGGGGTTTGTGGACCCTTAGTAAGTGAGCCCCAAAGTGTGACAGAGAACTCTGTGAAGAAGAAAGGAACACCCTTGATCACATGTGCAGACATGTAAGCCAATCAGAGACTGGCAGGCTTATGTGATGTTACAGCCCTATAAAAACAGACGGCCATTTGCAATTCCATTATTTCACACTGCATGTGCTCTCTCTAGCTTCTAGCTGTTTGTACTTCAATTCTTTTTTGTTGCTAAAGTTGATATAAAAAAAATCTGTGTCAAATCAACATAGTTTCTCTAGTGATTTTTTTGGTCATAAAGTAGATATCAATAAATCCGTGTCAAATCCACATAGTTGGTGGAGTGAATTTTTCTCAAAGTCCAGGGTGTCAGTTTTTGGGGTTCTGTATTCCCCAAATTTCAATAATTTTTTGTTGCTAAAGTTGATATCAAGAAATCCATCTCAAATCCACATAGTTAGGGGAGTGATTTTTTCTCAAAGTCCGGGGTGACAGTTTTGGGACTTCTGTATTCCCCAAATTTCAATTATTTTTGTTGCTAAAGTTGATATCAAGAAATTCATGTCAAATTAACAAAGTTGGTTAATCAATATGTCAGACAGAGAGGTGGCAGGTGGAGTAGGCATAAGTTGCAGCACAGTAAGGCTATGTCGCAGCAGGGGTGACTCTGAGGCCAGTTCTGGCGGTGTCATCTAGTGGCAGTATGTTGATCAACAACCCAAAGGTTCCCTATCAGTTGACTAGGTCATCCACTTCCTCCCAAATGACATCTGACAATCCCAGCCAAGAGCCCGTGGGTTCGTCAGATACAACCCTTAGTTGGCATGGCCCAGGAGCAGGTCAGCGGCCCTCATCTGTCCTCATCCAGCCTCTGTCCTGTTCATTTCCCTCAGCCAGTAATCTACTAGGTTCTCTGGATTCAGCGACTACTATACAGCGAGGACGAACTCTTTGAGGACAGTCAGCAGCTGTTTGGTAGTGCAGAGGTGGGGAGGACATGCGCTGCTTCGTGCAGTAGGCTGAAAAGTAGAGATGTGGAGAGTGGCACAGTAGGTTATGATGTACTTGCAAGTAGTCAGGCTGTGCATACTGAGACCATTGAGGAGAATAGCAGGGAAACACAAATCGATGATTATGTACCTGATCGCACTTTGGAGTTGGGTGAAGCAAGGGCTTCATCATCATCATTGGGAGAAGAGGGTGTCAGCTTACACATTAGACAACGAAGCAGGCAGCAAGTCGCTACTGTGTACAAAACCCGCTTCACAGGTCCAAGTAAGCAGTGGCACAGGGGCTCAGGGAGGTAGTGGCGTTAGTAGTCACTCAGTGCACATTGTTGGTGGTAAAATCACCACCTGGGTGGTGTGGCAATTTTTTGTTAAAATTCCAGAGGAGCCCGAGCAGGAGCAGCAGCATCCAATGGAACACATGCCATTTCAGCAAGTCAAGGCTCCAGCCCCTTTGCCGAAAGGAGCTATTTGTCTTTGATATCATCTCCAGATCCAGATGCTCCTGATCCTTGCTTTGCATGGTGCCATCAGTCATTGAAAGAGGTGATTACAAAGAGACAACTGTATGACTAAGGTGCAGAAGCTGACCGTGCTCCTGTCCAAGTTGTTGGTACTGCAGTCCCTCCCTTTCCAAGTCGTGGACTCTGCATCCTTCAGAGAACTAATGGCTTCTGCCAAACCGAGGTGGAGAGTTCCAAGCTGTAATTTATTTTACAAAAAGGCAAAAGCAGATCTTCACAAATATGTAGCACATAAGGTGGGCCAGTCCTTGAGCTTAAGGGTTTCTTCCAAGGTGCACGGCAGCACGGACATGTTGAACTGTAACTACGGTCAGGGCCAGTACATGTCCTTTATGGCCCACTGGATGAATGTGCTTCCCGTCCAGCCACAACAACAACTTGAACAGGAGACGCCGCTTTCTCCTTCACGTTGTCAAACTTCTGCTCCAGCGCCAATGTCCACCTCCTCCTCCTCCTTCTCCACCACCACCTCAGCCTCCTCAAGTCTAAGTGCTGCTCCATCATACAACAAGTGCAGGGCACAGTGGTGTAATAGAGTTCTACACCTGGTTTGCCTGGGCGAACTAAGTTACACAGGAGAGGAACTGCTCCGCTACATGCAAGAAGAAATCAATGTGTGGCTTTCTCCATGACAACTGCAAATCTGAACCATGGTGACAGAAAATGGGAGGAACATGGTATCCGCGCTGCACCAAGGTGGGATGGTCCATGCCCCCTGCATAATGCGCGTGTTCAATCTGGTTGTCAAAAGTTTCCTGAAGTCAATACCCATCTGCAAGACATTCTAAAAGTTGCCAGGAAACTGCATGCCCTTCATCAATTCTTACAAAGCCAAGCACACCCTCTTTGAGTTGCAGCAACAGAATGGCCTCCCCCAACATAGGCTGATATGCAATGTTTCCACCTATTGGAATTCCAGCCTCCATATGTTAGACCGCCTGCATGAACAGAGAAAAGCAATTAATGATTTTTTGATGATGCAAGCGGACAGTAGCACACCCCTGTATAACTTTGATGTTAAGCCACTGGCAGCTCATGCGTTACACCTGCCATTTGCTCAGGCCCTTTGAAGAGGCCACGTTATTCGTAAGTCGCCAGGACTACGGGATGAATAACGTCATTCCACTGCTTCATGTCCTGCAACAGATGCTGCAAAATCTGTCTGGTCAGGGCACTGGAGAAGTGGTGACTACATCTCATGGCCACAGTGGGGGCCGAACTGAATGAAGAGGACATTGGAGCACAAGCAGAGTCTGGAGAAATTAGTGTTTTTTTCTACTCAGGTGACAGGAGGAGCAGGAGCATCTGGAGGAGGTAGAAGACGAGGCAGATGACCTAGAAGCACCGTGGCAGTATGCAGTGCAGATGGAGTGTTGGAGTCCCACAAAGTCACGCAGATGGCCCGCAGTATGCTGCTTTGCCTAACTTGTGACAGCCAAATAGTCAACATCTGGCATAGGGATGACTTTTGGCTCTTCACCCTCTTGGACCCTCACTACCGGTCCAAAATGGGTGCCTTTTTTCCAGCAGCATAAAGGAAAGAACAAATGGCGTACTATAGAGAAATACTGTGCAGACAGTTTGCCGTTGCCTATGTGCGCCATTGTCCATCCTATGTGAGATCTGACTGGTGGATTCCTGGCAGTCATCGCTCACGTACTTCTACCACGGCTGGGGGGGGGGGGTAGGAACAGTAGCAGCTCCATCAGCAGCAGCTTAAGTCTGGAGTCCTTAATGAGCAGCTTTCTTCACCCGCCTAGTGTGGAGGGTAGCCGCCACCAGCAACAGCAGCAGGACATGGAGCAGACCCTGCACCAGCAGGTAGCTTGCTTGGACAGTACTCTACCACCCCAGGTTGAGGTTTCCCTTGACTACTGAGCAGGGAAACTTGCAGTAGAGAAGCTGTCCTGCCCGGCCAGTAGTGTGGCGTCAGAGCGGGTTTTCAGTGTGGCGGGGCCATCGTTACCCCAAGGAGAACCGGATTGTCCATCCATAATGTAGAGAGACTGACCTTTGTCAAGATGAAGCAGGCCAGGATTTCAACACACCAATGTCTTATGCATCAGATTAGATGAGCCATGACGCCTCCCTCAAACGTTGAGAAATGTGTCTGGATTCTAACTACCTTCCTCAGCCACTATTCTGATGCTGTCACTCGCCTGATGCCAGTTGCTCTGTCTGCCTCCCGCCATCTTTACCAGGGACTGGAATTGTCACCCACTCCCACACTCTGTCATTGTACCACTTCCTGACCTTTTGCTGCTGCCAGCACTTCCACACTGTAATTGTGCCACTCTCTGACCTCCTGCTGATGCCGCAAACTCCACACTTTGTCGTTGTGCCGCTCTGTGGCCTACCATGTTGCTGCCACCTCCAGAATTTGTCATTGTGCCACTCTGTGACCTCCAACTGCTGCTACTGCCACCTCCAGAATATGTCATTGTGCCACATTGTGGCCTACCATGTTGCTTCCACCTCCATAATTTTTCATTGTGCCAGTCTCTGACCTCATGCTACTGCCACCACCTCCACCCTCTATCTTTTTTCCACACTGTGGCCAACCATATTGCTGCCAGCTCCAGAATTTGTCATTGTGCCACTCTTTTACCTCATGATGCTGCTGCCACCTTCACACTCATTCATTCTGCCCCTCTGTGGCCTACGATGTTGCTGCCACCTCCATAATTTGTCATTGTGCCACTCTGCAGCATACTCATGCTGCTGCCAACTGACTGCTGGCTCCCTGGAACACTCTGACTTCCATAATGCTGTTTTCACCCTCCATCACTCTATGACGTTGCCTCTATGTTTGGTTTTCCCTGTGTCTGCCCCATCCCCGTACTCGGACTTACCTATCCTGGCTCCTGGTCATGCTCCGGGTTCCGGCGTGCAGGCCGCACGCCTCCTGTCTTCTAGGCCGCGCTCTCCCGCTGCCAGGGCACGTGCGCGCTGACTTCTCTGAACTTAAAGGGCCAGCGTCTTTCCCATTGGCGCTGGTCACTTCTGGGTTTCCTTCAAGTCTTCCCAAAGCCTCCGGTGTGTTTTCCGAGGTCCTGTTCCTGTGTGTACCCCGAGGTCCCATTCCTGTGTGTATCCCAAGGTCCCCTTCCTGTGTGTATCCCAAGGTCTCGTTCCTGTGTGTATCCCACGGTCCCGTTCCTGTGTGTATCACGAGGTTCCGTTCCTGTGTGTATCCTGTGGTCCATATCCGGTGGTCCGTATCCTGTGGTCCATGTCCGGTGGTCCGTATCCTGTGGTCCGTTTCCCGTGGTCCATGTCCGGTGGTCCGTATCCTGTGGTCTGTGTCCGGTGGTCTGTATCCTGTGGTCAGTTCCTGTACAACTGTGCTCCTGCAGTGTCGTCCAGGGTTCCAGCCCAGTGGTGACCTGCTGCCTTTCTGAGATTCTACCAGGCCTCAAGGGTTCCAGCCCAGCGGTGTCTTCTTTCCTTTCCAGCGTTATCAGTGCTCCTCAGCATTCTTGCTCTGCGTCATCTCAGGTTGTTACTGTTTCCTGCATTTATTACCTTGGCTGCCACCGCGGGTCTCATACCATCCCCCACGGTGGTCCAGAGACTCTTCCCAAAGAGACTCTGAGAGGTTTCACCCCTCACGAACCGTGACACATTTCATCTGTCAGAAGGAATAAAAAGCTTCAGGATTGATAGCCAAAAGCAGGAGTGGATACTGCCCCTCAAATACTGCAAGAGTACTACACAGTGAGAGACCCTGAAAATATTAGCAACACACAAAAATTACATTATTCCCTCTTGTAGACCTTATTGTTACACATATTTAATAACTTTTTAAAAATCTCTAAATGTGGCCTAACATGCAATAATGCCACCCACATTTAATGCTTGTGGTCTCCATATGGCCACCACTAATTCCTGTTCACTGTGCCCTGCACAGTAAAGTCCCCTCAATGGGTAAAGCTATCCCCTATGTATCATTAAAAGAATAAACCCAAATGCTCCCCTCTCTTCCATACTGACCGCCATTCAGAGCAGGTTACATTGTCACATTTTACAGGCTATAAAATGATTATTTTTTTTGTAATTTGGACATATGGGGGATTTTTTTTTCATATGAGATCCACTTTTCTGGCATATCATTTTAGGGGGTTATCTGTATTCTATGGATCACCATGATTACAGTGATACCCCATATATATTTTTTTTATGTTCAACTTGTGTTGCAGAATATAGATCTCATTTTGTAAGACATTGTTTATTTTTGCATCACCATGTATTAATGGGTATAACATTTATATATTTTTTTGTTTACAGAGCTTTTTAAGGGCTTGGTTTTTGTGGGACCAGCTGTGCTTTTTTCTTGGTATCAAAAATGCCAGCTCACCTCTCATTTAATAGTGTCGAGTCCGGCGCAAACCACCCCTCTGCAAGGGCGCAACACTCTAGGATTAAGGAATTCACAGTCCAGCTTGGCTCCAAGCATGAAATTTCTTTTATTGGTGCTTCAAGTAACAATACATAAATCCACTCTGACAGACTGGTACGGCCTACGCGTTTCGGACAGTGGTCCTGTCCTTAGTCATGGCTAATGCACAATACCGTAAATTCACATTTATAATAAACCCCCTGGTTCCTTCCCTAATCAAGAGATCACGTCCCTTGTTACTATGGTGTCTGTTTTCTTGTACCACTAAACATGCATGAAGGGGAATAGTTGCCTCTGTAACAGAAGGATTTATAATCTAAAAACATTCAATAGGTAATGTTGTGTCCATTCGTGCATTATTTGCACATGTTTTAAGAAACAACTGAAGATGGATCGTATCCAGTCATGCGATCATTGCCACGTGATCATGTCTCATTGCATAGCAACATGTACACGTGCCCGGACAACATAGTCCCCAGATCAGATTTCCAAGGTAAAGTCTCTTTTCTGGGGTCGGGGACCATCTGATGGAGGAGTCCAGATCGGCATCTCAACGAAGATCCAAGGTAAGGAATGATAGTAGTTATGACAAACTTGCGTGTGTCGCCGAAAATTAATTGTCATATCTTTAATTGGGGATCCACGTAGCATGGCCAAAGAGACTCCTCCATAATGTAAGGTGGGGAGAAAGATATCTGGGGAATAATACAAAAAATACAAAAATTAGTAAAACAATTGGAATTAGTGGTTAAAATATTGGGTTAAAATAAATGGACGAATGAAAGGAACAGAAACCATACAAGAACCTCTTGGCATATGGAGTCAAATGCTTACTGCTGCTTGCGACATGTGAGATGTGACAAAAGGGCGGGAAAGAGTGGAAACCTAGTAATGGTTCATTAACTCTCTCTTCAAGTTCAACCCATATGGGACACATGTTTCTAACGAGAGTATCCAAAACGCCTCCCTATTTGCCAAATGAGCTCCAGTGTTGCCCTCTGACTTTTTCAATAGCATATGTTTTCAGCAATCTGACCTCTCCTTTATGAATTTGTACAAAGTGCTTAGATGCACCAGACAGATTGCGACCAAGAGGGTTCGGTGAATCTAACTTTAAACTTTTGAGTGACATACATTAGATTACATGAGGTACAATGTATTATGTAAATAACATTTACTGAGTTACAATTAATGAAACTTTTGATTGGGAATTCTCTTTGACCATCGCTGCATATAAAGGACTTTTTCTTTTTGCTAACAAAATTGCATGTTGTGCATCTAGGTACCATCTATTTCTCAACCTGGCACAGGCATGTGACGCTTTTGTGCAAAACGTGTCATCTGTACTACAGTTCCTCCTGATGTGTGTCAGTTCCCCCACAGGGATAGCTTGAATGGTGTGGAATGGATGTTGTGTGTTGGCGTGTAGTATGGTATTGCCTGCCATTGGTTTCCGATAAGTCATGGTGATGATATTATGACCTTTAAGTCATAAATCTAAAAAATGAGAAAGTCCACCATGCCACTCAATGTTGTTCAAAAATGGATTGTTGGAAGAGATAATGGTGTGTTCTTCCCAACAAGACATGGTAAGGTAGGATAGAGAGGGGGAAAATTTTGCTCCCATACTCAAACCTTTTATCTGTAAATAAAAAGTGTTATTGAACATAAAAAAATTAAAATTTAGGTGTAATCTGTGTATTTTTCCAGATGAAAATGTAATGCCCTTAGTGCTACATCTTGTGATATGGAAGTGTACAGTGACACTACATCGCAGCTTAACCAATGATACTTTTCTTGCCAGCATTTATTTTCCAATGAAACCAGGAAATCTCTTGTATCTTGTAGATACCCCGGAGCCCTGCGTACCATTGGTTGTAATACCAAATCGAACCAGCTGCACAGATTTTTTTTCAGGGATCCAATGCCTGGAATAATCGCAGGGGGTGGAGAACACCCCTTATGTGTCTTTGGCAGGGCTTGCATTATCGGCACCACTGGTTCCCTGACAAGAATCTGCTCTGCCTAATTTTCGGTCAGGGCTCCCATGCTTAACCCTTAACTCCAGGAGTTTGCCTTATTCATCACTGAAAGTCTTGGTGGGATTATCACTCAGTTTCCTGTAAGTACATGAATGGCTTAAAAGTACTAGAATTTGTTCTCTATACATAAGTTTGTCCATCAGAACAACTGAACCTCCTTTATCGGACATTTTCACTATAACGTCCTGCCAATCCATGATCTCACGTAAAGGGGAGGAGAGAGATTGTGCTTTTGATTTTCCACAGATTTTTTCAAAATTTTCAAATCACGTTCCATCCTCTCCTGAAACAAGCCCATGGAGTCTGTATGTGCGTTCACTGGGTAAAATCTTGAATTTTTAACCTTAAAATCACTGATTACATTGTTGCATTTTAACATATCCCCACTCTCGTCCAAAGACATTAAATTCAAAGGTGTAACTTGGTCTGTAAAATTTAAGGAGGCAAACTCATTATGACTCACTTGAGAGCTTGTGGTGGTTGTCTTACGATTCTCATTTTAACAATCAGATCTCTTATAAATTTGTTTACATCACATATGGCAGAATACAGGAAGTCCCCGGGTTACGTACAAGATAAGTTCTGGAGGTTTGTTCTTAAGTTGAATTTGTATGTAAGTCGTAACTGTATATTTTATAATTGTAACTCCAGACAAAAAATTTTTTGGTCTCTGTGACAATTGGATTTTAAAAATGTTGGGTTGTCATAAGAACCAGAATTAACAATAAAGCTTCATTACAGACACCTGTGATAACTGTTATAGCTGATTATTGTAGCCTAAGGCTAAAGTATAGTAAATTACCAATATCCAGAGGTGCGTTTGTAACTAGGGGTCGTCAAAGTCCTTGTTCGGAACAAAATTAAGTCCCAATGACAGCAATTCAACCTGGTTACTGGAAAGAATATGGTTAGACAAATTAATTACATCTAAATCCCCTATTTTTTTTTCTGACTCCTTGGTTTTTACCATCGGTTTTTTCAGTGTTTCTGCGGATTTCTTATTTCTTTTTTTTTTTGTAGTAAGAGGCATTTTTTGGGGTGCTGATTCTGATTCCTGACGAAGACTCACATTCTGAGCTGAAACGCGTAGCATGTATTTACTTTTTACCTCCAATAAAAGTTCCTTTGAATCATACTACACAAGTGCAGTGTCCTGGATCCACGTGGCGCAGGCATATCCCTTATCTTGGGTGCTGGGTGCTTCCTCTTGAACCTCTGCAACTCCGTTGACTGGGACGGGACCTGCGGACTTGAAGGGATCATTGGCTGCCGGTGTGCATCGTCTACATCTTACATGTGCATATGCCCCCAGGTGAGCGTTTTACCTGTCTCATTACTCTAGTGCGATAGTTAAGACTACCTCACGAGGTCAGCGCACCTGTTTCTCTATTTGTCTCTTGTATCCCTTGAGCATCAATACGGTTGCTCTAAGAGACTCTCTGAAGACAGAACCTCTCCAGAACCCTTACACCACTTGATGATTAGTATAATTGAATTTATCTCTTAGTAACTTGGACTTCTTAGTTTCTGCAATTTCTTCTTCCATACAATTTATATGTTGGTCTATTCTTTGCATTTGAATATTAAATTCTTCCTCTGTTGTATTCTGTTTGAGACTTTCTTTTGCTTTACTAATGTCCACCTGTAACTCTTGTAATTTATTTTCTTCATGTTCAATGATGAAATTCATTAGTTTATTGGAACATTCAGACAGTATAGTGTTCCAGTTTAAAGTGAACTCCTCCGCATAAATGACTGATGGGATTTTCTTCAAGCATAATCCTCTTGGAATAAAACCTCTTTCAATGTATGCTTTGAGTGTGGTTTGGCCCCACCATACTCGGGTCTCTTGTTCTATTAGTTTTTCCAACGTTTTTTAATGTCCATATTTCCACTATGTGGATTTTGTGCATTGTTGCACAAAATTTCAGTTCTAATCATGATTATGTCATACACCGATAACTGTCCAACATCCGTTCATGCAAATGTGTCATCTCTGTGGATAATGGAGGTGTGAACAGTTGCACAAAATTGTGAGAAAAATGACAGCTCACCTCTCATTTAATAGTGTAGAGTCTGGTATGAACCACCCCTTATGTTGGGGTAAATGTTATTTTTGATCACTTTTTATCCTGTTTATCCTGTTCGGATGTGAAAATTTTATAATTTTAGTTTTTTTAAATGGTTTTTTTTAACAGCGTTTATGTGATTTTGGGGAGGAGGGATATAAATAGTTCAGGTTTTTTGTAAGGAGTGGGCAGTTTTAGGATAAGGCGTAGGGATTCTGAGGTGAAGGCGGGTTCGTGATGACAGCATAGAAAAATTTTAAAGGTGGTAAAACATGAGGGACGAGAGGTGAACCATAAAGATGAACAAGGGATGAGTTTGTCTAAATTATTTCAAGATTTTAAATTCTAGATTTTGCTGCAAGATTTGTATAATCATTTGACGCTTTAGTCTGAAAAAAAAGGTTTTAAATGCTCATACTGTCTTTTTCTATAGATTATTTATGGTGTGACTGACCCCTTCCTGCACAGCTTACACTTACCACACTCCAATACCTACCTGTTTGCTCCTGATATCTGGACCCAGTACGTGGCTATTGTCAACTTGCTGAAGTTCTTTGGATGGAATTGGGTTGGACTGATTGTTACTCCTATGGCTAATGATATAGAAGTGAGAGAACTGACTAAGCTGATGGCCGAGCATGAGATCTGCCTCGACTTCAGTATCACTCTTCAAAATAAAAAGGACGATGTTACAACTGAGATTTCTGTGGTTGATAAATCATCTGTTGAAGTTATCGTTGTCTGCGGCCCTTACTCTGATGATTGCATTAAAGTTTTCACTAAATCTGAGAAGATAAGAAATGACATCACCCTCATCCTTCACGAGTCATGGGTTAATGTTTTCCATAGAATGACACTTGATGAGATGATATTTGCCAAATGCAGTTTAGTCTTTATGGTACCAAGAAGAACAATTCCCCAAGTTACTGAATCCATTCATGATGTGAATCCAACATCACATCCAAATGATCCACTGCTGGAGGAGATCTGGTTTCTTCTCTTTCGATGCAGGGCTAAAAGCAATAGGGTAAATGGGCTTTATGAGTGGTACTACGGATTAACAGCAAGAAACTGCACAGAGACATATTATATTCCGCCACAACACTACTCATCTAAGGACAGCAGCTTATATTATACATACGTATCTGTGCATATTCTGACTAAGGTCATACACACAATAAAGCGGATGGAATATAATAGAGGGCGGCATCAAACACATGTTAAGGTAAGTGCTTACTAGAGATGAGTGAATCATTCAAGATTCCATGTGCTGAAGCTTTGCTTTTTGTTTAAGAATCAATTCAGCTCCAAATTTATTCGGTCCAAACTGATGTTGCTCTTGTATAAACCTCAACCATCGCAGTAGATAAGCTAACAAGAAGACATCTGCCCATCAGGTCCAACCTATTAATTTTATATTTATATCGAGTTGATCCATAGGAAGGCAATTATATCTACATGGCTAATGCCAATCGGCCCAAAGTAGGCAAAAATTCCTTGCTGACCTCAAATATCACAGAATAACTTCTGGATCAACAGAAACTACCTACAAAAAGTTTTATTCCCATAAGATGTGATACTATTGCTTTCTAGGCAGGTTCACATTATCTGCAATTACAAGTGTTCCATAGTCTCACCGATCTTACAGTAAAGAATCCCTGTATATGGTGATGGTATCTCTTCTCTAGGTGTAGAGGATGACATCTTGTTCGGGCCATGGGCCAAAGTATATAAAGATCTTTGGAGAGATTCTTGTACTGCCAGTTCAGGTATTTGTACATTTCAACCCCTCAACGACGCGCGCCATAATAGTATGGAGCGTGTCGGATGTGGGTATATGGAGAGGGCTCACGAGCTGAGCCCTCTCCATAACCAGTAAGTCTTTGCTGAATTTTGCAGCAAAGACATACCGGTAACACTCGTGATCAGTGCTAGCACCGATCGCGGGTGTTATCCCGCTGATCGCCACCGGCCACCGGCAGCTTCAAAAAGATGGCGACACATGGGCACCGCCATCTTTCCGAAGATTGGCGCTTCCCATGACATCATCTGGGAGCGGCAATCCATTGCTATGACAGCCTTTGGTCTTCTGAAGACCGTTTTAACCCATTCATTACAATGTGATAATTGTAATGAATGAGGAAGAAAATCCCCATATGCAGCCATACTGTAGTATGGCAGTATATGGTAGGATCAAACAGACAACCTAGGGTTAAAGTAGTAAAAATAGTAAAAGTAAAAATAAAAAACGTTTAAAAAAAATGTATAAAGAAACATAAGATTCTAATCACCCCCCTTTCCCTAGAACTGAAATAAATATAAATTAACAGTAAAAATCATAAACACATTAGGTATTGCCGCATCTGAAAATGCCTGATCTATCAAAATCCCATAACAGTTTTTCATTGGGTTTAACCCCGTAACGGAAAATAGCGTCCAGATTCGAAAATGGCACTTTTTTGCCATTTTGAAAAATATAAAAAATTCTGTAAAAGTGATGAAACGGTCGCGCAGTTCTGAAAATGATAGCATTAAAAACGTCATCAAAAGCTGCAAAAAATGACACCACCCACAGCTACGTACACCAAAGTATGAAAAAGTTATTAGTGCCAGAAGATGGCAAAATAAAAAAAATTAAAAATTGTACAGGAGGATTTAATTTTTGTAAATGTATGAAAACATAAAACCTATACAAATTTAATATCCCCGTGATCGCACCGACCCAAAGAATAATGTAGACCTGTCATTTGGGGTGCACAGTAAAAGCCGTAAAATCCAAGCCCAAACAAGAAAACGCCGCAAATGCGTTTTTTCACCATTTTCACTGCATTTGGAATTTTTTTCCCAGTACAAGGCATGGAATATTCAATACCATCACTATGAAGTGCAATTTATTTAGCAGAAAACAAGCCATTATAGAGCTCTTTACGTGTATAAATAAAAAAAGTTATAGATTTTTGAAGGTGGGGAGTGAAAAATGGAAATGAAAAAACAAAAAAGGGCAGGTCGTTAAGGGGTTAATGAGGTCTCCTCTTTTTTTTCTAAGCTGAATAACCCCAAGTTTTGTAATCTATGAATGTATTCTAGTCCTCTATTCACTTGCAGTTCCAGTTCAACTATTTCATTTATATAGCTACCGAATACTCCAGGATAGCATAAAATATTTTTACATCAACAGATGTTAGACTCACCGGTCTGTAACTTCCAGGTTGCTTTTTGTTCCTTTTTCATATACTGACACCACATTTGCTAATGCGCCAGTCCTGTGGAACAGAACCTGTCCATAAGGAATCTTCAAATATTAGAAATAACTGTCTACCTATGACAGTACACAATTCCTGTAGTACTTTGGGGGTGTTTGCCATCTGTACCTGGTAATTTGTCTTTTCTAGTTGTTTTGGCAGTGCATCACCTCTTTCTGGGTTAAGCACCCAACATTTAATAGGGAATGTACATTATTCCTCATCTTGTCTTCCACCGTGGGATTTTCCTGGGTAAAGACATTTGAGAAGGTGATTCCCAGGTTATTCCAGAGGGTCCACACTTTCAGTTTTCAGCTTTTTACTATTTATATATTCGGGGTTGTTTTTATACCCCTTGGCAAAACTTATTTCAGTCTATTTTTTTTTGCTGCCATTATGTTTTTTTTTTTCTTTTTTTCTACAGGATTTATTTTTCTCTCTATAATCCTGTAATGCCTCACCGGTTCCTTCTTGTTTTAGTAATTCATTTGTCTAATCTTTATCATATATTACTCTTTACAGTACTAATTAACTACACTGGGTTTTTTCTGTTTCTATTTTGCTTATTCCCATATGTTATATGTCATTAAATACATTCTATTTATTTTTGGTGTTTTTATTTTTGAGGACATTGTTCCAGATTATAACCTCAAGGTCCTCCCTTTACTGTTGAAAATGTGCCCTTATAACTTCAGAGTTCCTGTTGCCCCTCTTCTAAAAGTCATATTAAATAATAATTCATAGTGAATGATGTTGTGGTCACTGTTACTTGTTTGACCCTCAAACTGTAATTCTGTCCCCTGTCAGGTCTATTGGTCAAGATCACATCTATTTGACCTATCAGACGTTCTTCTGCAATCTCCATTATATTTGGAGTCTTATAACAAACTCCTAGTAAAATTTCATTATTCCTTTTTCCTCCCCTTATCTCCACCCATAGAGACTCCACAGTTTTATATGCATCACCAATGTCATCTCGCAAGACAGGCATGAGGCAAGATTTCACATATAGACAAACCCCTCCCCCTTTTTTATTTCTAAGATCATTTCTTAAAAGACTATAACCATCTGTAGTACCAGCCCAGTCATGGCTACTGTCCAGTTATGTCTCATTGATACCCACTGTGATAAAATATGGGTTATGAGGTCCCTTCTTATGATAGGTTCAAAGGGATAGCACCTGGTCCATAGGCCAATGGATCCCCACCCCCCTTTTGTGCTTCCCTTTATTCTCTTATCCCCTTATTCCCCCTTATCAAAAGAAGTGTTATTGGTTTCCTGTGTCACTTGAATGGAATTTTTAATTGATACAGACTTGGTGTCTCATAGTGGGTCATGTGTCTTAAAATGGCTACATAAGGACAGGACAAAATTGTACTTCAAAGAAAACTCAGTCATAAAGCAAATATTTAAATTTCTGGATCAGCATCCTCTAATAATCCTGGGGTGTCGAGCACCTAGGATTTCAGAGGAAGGGAACCAATAAAAATCTATTAGACCATTGGGCCAACATTTTATATTGGTGTCTGGTATTGTTATGTTTGTTAATTCATGCTGGAAAATGTGGTGGGTATAACTACTTCCCAGGAGACCCATGTGAGCAGATCTTATATAATTTGGAAATAGGTCCCCAACTTTCCACCGTGATTAAGTTGTAGTCACGTCCCTCTCACATGACCCAGGGGGGCAGATCAGATGGGTAGTTAAAAGTAACATAACAGCATTGAGTTCTTGTCAGTTCGTGAGAGATGCATTAATTTTGGTTTAATTTAATTATCGGTTTCACCCCCGAGGATCTCTGTGTCAATCCAATTAGTAAGACGTCTGTTTCTTCTTTATTTTATCCCTTTTTTACTGTTTGCTTTTATGTATGTCTGTAATGTTATCATTTTAACTACTTTTTGCATATTAAATAGTCCTTTAATAAGTTTTTCCTTGTGCTTAGCTTACCGCTAAGCCTTGTTACCTTGAGTGTGTGTGTATGCTAACAGTAGCTATAGGCAGTGAGTGTCTGTGTGCTAGAAGTAGCTATAGGCAGTGAGTGTCTGTGTGCTAGTAGAAACTATAGGCAGTGTATGTCTGTGTGCTAGCAGTAGCTATAGACATTGGGGGTCATTTACTAAGGGCCCGATTCGCGTTTTCCCGACGTGTTACCCGAATATTTCTGATTTGTGCCGATTGTACGTGAATTGCCCCTGGTTTTTGGCGCATGCGATCGGAATTTGGCGCATCGGCGCCGGTATGCACGCGACGGAAATCGGGGGGCGTGGCCGAACGAAAGCCCGACATATTCCGAAAAACCGCCGCATTTAAAAAAAAAATTGTGTCGCGAAAATTTCACTTACCTTCATCCTGGATAGGCCGGTGTATTTCGAGGCATTCCAGCGGACTTCAGCGCTGCAGCGCCACCTGGTGGACGTCGGAGGAACTGCTTTGATGAATCCCGGCCGGACCCGAATCCAGTGTAGAGAACGCGCCGCTGGATCGCGAACGGACCGGGTAAGTAAATCTGCCCCATTGTGTGTCTGTGTGCTAGTAGTAGCTATAGACATTGTGTGTCTGTGTGCTAGTAGTAGCTATAGGCAGTGTGTGTCTGTGTGCTAGTAGTAGCTATAGGCAGTGAGTGTATGTGTGCTAGCAGTAGCTATAGGCAGTGAGTGTCTGTGTGCTAGTAATAGCTATAGGCAGTGAGTGTTTGTGTGCTAGCAGTAGCTATAGGCAGTGAGTGTCTGTGTGCTAGTAGTAGCTATAGGCAGTGAGTGTTTGTGTGCTAGCAGTAGCTATAGGCAGTGAGTGTCTGTGTGATAGTAGTAGCTATAGGCAGTGTGTGTCTGTGTGCTAGTAGTAGCTATAGGCAGTGAGTGTCTGTGTGCTCGTAGTAGCTATAGGCAGTGAGTGTCTGTGTTCTAGTAGTAGCTATAGGCAGTGAGTGTCTGTGTGCTAGTAGTAGCTATAGGCAGTGAGTGTCTGTGTGCTAGCAGTAGTAATAGGCAGTGTATGTCTGTGTGCTAGTAGTAACTATAGGCAGTGTGTGTCTGTGTGCTAGCAGTAGCTATAGGCAGTGTGTGTCTGTGCTAGTAGTAGATATAGGTCGTGAGTATCTGTTTGCTAGTAGTAGCTATAGGCAGTGTATGTCTGTGTGCTAGCAGTAGCTATAGGCAGTGAGTGTCTGTGTGCTAGCAGTAGCTATAGGCAGTGAGTGTCTGTGAGCTAGCAGTAACTATAGGCAGTGTGTGTCTGTGTGCTACTAGTAGCTATAGGCAGTGTGTGTCTGTGCTAGTAGTAGCTATAGGTAGTGAGTATCTGTGTGCTAACAGTAGCTATAGGCAGTGTATGTCTGTGAGCTAGCAGTAGCTATAGACAGTGTGTGTCTGTGCAAGTAGTAGCTATAGGTAGTGGGTATCTGTGTGCTAGCAGTAGCTATAGGCAGTGAGTGTCTGTGTGCTAGCAGTAGCTATAGGCAGTGAGTGTCTGTGTGCTAGCAGTAGCTATAGGCAGTGTGTGTCTGTGTGCTAGCAGTAGCTATAGGCAGTGTGTGTCTGTGTGCTAGTAGTAGCTATTGGCATTGAGTGTCTGTGTGCTAGCAGTAGCTATAGGCAGTGTGTGTCTGTGTGCTAGTAGTAGCTATAGACAGTATGCATCTGTGTGTTAGTAGTGGTTATGGGCAGTGGGTGTCTGCGTGCTAGCAGGATATATAGGCAGTGTGCGTCTGTGTCCTAGTACTAGCTATAGGGAGATTGTGTCTATGTGCTAGTAGTAGCTATTGGCAGTGAGGGTCTGTGTGCTATTAGTGGCTATAGGCAGTTAGTGTATGTGTGCTAGTAGTAGCTATTAGCATTGAGTGTCGTTGTGTTAGTAGTAGCTATAGGCAGTGTGTGTCTGTGTGCTAGCAGTAGTAATAGGCAGTGAGTGTCTGTGTGATAGTAGTAACTATAGGCATTGTGTGTCTGTGTGCTAGCAGTAGCTATAGTCAGTGTGTGTCTGTGCTAGTAGTAGCTATAGGCAGTGTGTGTCTGTGCTAGTAGTAGCTATAGGCAGTGTGTGTCTGTGCTGGTAGTAGCTATAGGAAGTGTGTGTCTATGCTAGCAGTAGCTATAGGCAGTGAGTGTCTGTGTGCTAGTAATAGCTATAAGCAGTGTGTGTCTGTGTGCTAGTAGTAGCCAGCGTCGGACTGGGTTGCCGGGGGGCCGGGGAATTCCCCGGTGGGCCCTGGTCCCAGACACCGACAACCGGTCGACATAAAGTGCAAACGGTGCAAACGGAGGCCCCTGCCACTAGTATACAGATGCCGACGCCGGCGGCATCTGCTGACAGCCGGCCCCAGACCTGTCATCTAAGACGCAGATAACATGTCTGGTCCGGGACTGTCACCACTGTAAGACTCGCGGTACTACAAGTACCGCACGTCTTACAGTCTCCAAGACCCCGGATGTGCGGCGCGTAATGACGTCATTACGCAGCCGCGCATCGCGTCATCCCCGCTCTTCACTCCGGACCTGAAGAGCTGAAGATAGGAGGACGCGCCGCCGACCTTGATTTGGTAAGTTGTTTTTTTTTTCTCCCACGCCAAAGAATGGGGGGAAAATGGGCCCCCCGGGGGAGGGGGTAGAATTTCTAAAAATAATGGAGGGCAATGGTGGCCCTAGGAGCAAAATATAGAAAAAGAATTGAGGGCAAAGGGGGTCCTCGGGGAGGGGGGGGGGGATTTTTTTAAAAGGACGAAGAGCCCCAGGGGGGCAGTATATACAACCCCGAGTGTATAAGAAATGGAAGGGGTTGCTGTAATATAATTATATTACAGCAACCCCTTCCATTTCATGTATACAAGGGGTTGTATATACTGCCCCCCTCCATACTCCATCATATATATAGCATATATGCCAGCCCCCAGTAGTATACAGCCTGCCAGCCCCCAGTAGTATACAGCCTGCCAGCCCACAGTAGTATATAGCCTGCCAGCCTTCAGTAGTATACAGCCTGCCAGCCCCCAGTAGTATATAGCCTGCCAGCCCCCTGTAGTATACAGCCTGCCAGCCTTCAGTAGTATATAGCCTGCCAGCCTTCAGTAGTATATAGCCTGCAAGCCCCCAGTAGTATATAGCCTGCAATCCCCCAGTAGTATATAGCCAGCCAGCCCCCTGTAGTATACAGCCTGCCAGCCTTCAGTAGTATATAGCCTGCCAGCCTTCAGTAGTATATAGCCTGCAAGCCCCCAGTAGTATATAGCCTGCAAGCCCCCAGTAGTATATAGGCTGCTAGCCCCCAGAAGTATATAGCCTGACTACATACTACAGGGGGCTGGCAGGCTATATAATACACACATACTTTTTAATGTCACAGTATTATTTATTCATGGACTGTAGTATAGTAATATATTTGGGGGTAACAATGTAATTTTTGATATGCTGGGGGCACAATGGGGTTTCTTATGTAGATTCTTTAGAAGTACAGTGTGGGACATTGTTTTATCCAGGTGACATTATACTGTAAGTAACTGTGGTATTTTTAGGAGCGCAGTGCGGGGGATCTGCTTCCCAGAGCTGAACACATCTGCCAGAAAATTCTGCAACCAGATTTTACGACAATTTTTTATGTGAAGGAGAAGACAAGTCACCTGTGAGGTACAAGATGCTACTTCTTCCTGTGTCAGATCAGTATTGTAGTCACTGAATAACCTTCTAGTGTGAGATGGTTCTCAGCTTATGTACAGTTATATCTATAGGGTCAGAGAGCCAGGTGTGACTTGTCTATGTGGTGCGAGACACCGGAGTAGGGTTATTGTCATCAGTTTTATTGGAAGGTTGGTGTACAGTCCAAACACTTACATCCCTAACCACAGCCCAGCCACCAGCAGAAAGCCCGGGACACCAGGGGTAACTCTTATACTATCCCCAACCACAGCCCAGCCACCAGCAGAAGTCCTGGAAACCAGGGGTAACTCTTATACTATCCCTAACCACAGCACAACCACCAGCAGAAGCCCGGGACACCAGGGGTAACTCTTATACTATCCCTAACCACAGCACAGCCAGCAGCAGAAGTCCCAGGAAACCAGGGGTAACTCTTATACTATCCCTAACCACAGCCCAGCCACCAGCAGAAAGCCCGGGACACCAGGGGTAACTCTTATACTATCCCTAACCACAGTCCAGCCACCAGCAGAAGCCCGGAAAACGAGGGGTAACTCTTATACTATCCCTAACCACAGCCCAGCCACCAGCAGAAAGCCCGGGACACCAGGGGTAACTCTTATACTATCCCTAACCACAGCCCAGCCACCAGCAGAAAGGACTGGAAACCAGGGGTAACTCTTATACTATCCCTAACCACAGCCCAGCCACCAGCAGAAAGCCCGGGACACCAGGGGTAACTCTTATACTATCCCTAACACTAACGCCCTGAGATAACGTCACCATTGCAGCCCCTGTACACAAACCAAGAGCCGAGCACTAGCAGAGAGGGAGGGAGAAAGGGATTAGCTTATCCTTTATTTCACTGCCCCCGCTAGTGCTTAGAAATTCCCTTATCCCAGAATATTTCTATGTAGTAGTAGGTGGGCCCCCAAAATCAATTTCACAGGTGGGCCCCAGGTACCCCAGTCCGACCCTGGTAGTAGCTATAGGCAGTGTGTGTCTGTGTGCTAGCAGTAGCTATAGGCAATGTGTGTCTGAGTGCTCACAGAGGCTATAGGCAGTGAGTGTCTGTGTGCTAGTAGTAACTATAGGCATTGCATGTCTGTGTGTTTGCAGTAGCTATAGGCATTGTGTGTCTGTGTGCTAGCAGTAGCTATAGTCAGTGTGTGCCTGTGCTAGTAGTAGCTATAGGCAGTGTGTGTCTATGTTAGCAGTAGCTATAGGCAGTGAGTGCCTGTGTGCTAGTAATAGCTATAAGCAGTGTGTGTCTGTGTGCTAGTAGTAGCTATAGGCAGTGTGTGTCTGTGTGCTAGTAGTAACTATAGGCAGTGTGTGTCTGTGTGCTAGTAGCAGCTATAGGCAGTGAGTGTCTGTGTGCTAGTAGTAGCTATAGGCAGTGTGTGTCTGTGTGCTTATAGTAGCTATAGGCAGTGTGTGTCTGTGTGCTAGCATTAGCTATAGGCAGTGAGTGTCTGTGTGCTGGAAGTAACTATAGGCAGTGCAAGTCTGTGTGTTTGCAGTAGCTATAGGCAGTGTGTGTCTGTGTGCTAGTAGTAACTATAGGCAGTGTGTGTCTGTGTGCTAGTAGCAGCTATAGGCAGTGTGTGTCTGTGTGCTAGCAGTAGTAATAGGCAGTGAGTGTCTGTGTGATAGTAGTAACTATAGGCATTGTGTGTCTGTGTGCTAGCAGTAGCTATAGTCAGTGTGTGTCTGTGCTAGTAGTAGTTATAGGCAGTGTGTGTCTGTGCTAGTAGTAGCTATAGGCAGTGTGCGTCTGTGCTGGTAGTAGCTATAGGAAGTGTGTGTCTATGCTAGCAGTAGCTATAGGCAGTGAGTGTCTGTGTGCTAGTAATAGCTATAAGCAGTGTGTGTCTGTGTGCTAGTAGTAGCTATAGGCAGTGTGTGTCGGTGTGCTAGCAGTAGCTATAGGCAGTGTGTCTGTGTGTTAGTAGTAGCTATAGGCAATGTGTGTCTGAGTGCTCACAGAGGCTATAGGCAGTGAGTGTCTGTGTGCTAGTAGTAACTATAGGCATTGCATGTCTGTGTGTTTGCAGTAGCTATAGGCATTGTGTGTCTGTGTGCTAGCAGTAGCTATAGTCAGTGAGTGTCTGTGCTAGTAGTAGCTATAGGCAGTGTGTGTCTGTGCTGGTAGTAGCTATAGGCAGTGTGTGTCTATGTTAGCAGTAGCTATAGGCAGTGAGTGCCTGTGCGCTAGTAATAGCTATAAGCAGTGTGTGTCTGTGTGCTAGTAGTAGCTATAGGAAGTGTGTGTCTGTGTGCTAGTAGTAACTATAGGCAGTGTGTGTCTGTGTGCTAGTAGCAGCTATAGGCAGTGAGTGTCTGTGTGCTAGTAGTAACTATAGGTAGTGTGTGTCTGTGTGCTTGTAGTAGCTATAGGCAGTGTGTGTCTGTGTGCTAGCATTAGCAATAGGCAGTGAGTGTCTGTGTGCTAGAAGTAACTATAGGCAGTGCAAGTCTGTGTGTTTGCAGTAGCTATAGGCAGTGTGTGTCTGTGTGCTAGTAGTAGCTATAGGCAGTGTGTGTCTGTGTGCTAGTAGCAGCTATAGGCAGTGTGTGTCTGTGTGCTAGTAGTAAATATAGACACTGCATGTCTGTGTGCTTGCAGTAGCCATAGGCAGTGTGTGTCTGTGTGCTAGCAGTAGCTATAGGCAGTATGTGTAAGTGTGCTAGCAGTAGATATAGGCAGTGTGTGTCTGTGTGCTAGCAATAGCTATAGGCAATGAGTGTCTGTGTGCTAGCAATAGCTATAGGCAATGAGTGTCTGTGTGCTAGTAGTAGCTATAGGCAGTGTATGTCTGTGTGCTAGTAGAAGCTATAGGCAGTGAGTGTCTGTGTGTTTGCAATAGCTATAGGCAATGAGTGTCTGTGTGCTAGTAGTAGCTATAGGCAGTGAGTGTCTGTGTGCTAGTAGTAGCTATAGGCAGTGAGTGTCTGTGTGCTAGTAGTAGCTATAGGCAGTGAGTGTCTGTGTGCTAGCAGTAGTAATAGGCAGTGTATGTCTGTGTTCTAGCAGTAGCTATAGGCAGTGTGTGTCTGTGCTAGTAGTAGATATAGGTCGTGAGTATATGTTTGCTAGTAGTAGCTATAGGCAGTGTATGTCTGTGTGCTAGCAGAAGCTATAGGCAGTGAGTGTCTGTGTGCTAGCAGCAGCTATAGGCAGTGAGTGTCTGTGAGCTAGCTGTAACTATATTCAGTGTGTGTCTGTGTGCTACTAGTAGCTATAGGCAGTGTGTGTCTGTGCTAGTAGTAGCTATAGGTAGTGAGTATCTGTGTGCCAACAGTAGCTATAGGCAGTGTATGTCTGTGAGCTAGCAGTAGCTATAGACAGTGTGTGTCTGTGCACGTAGTAGCTATAGGTAGTGTATGTCTGTGTGCTAGCAGTAGCTATAGGCAGTGAGTGTCTGTGTGCTAGCAGTAGCTATAGGCAGTGAGTGTCTGTGTGCTAGCAGTAGCTATAGGCAGTGAGTGTCTGTGTGCTAGCAGTAGCTATAGGCAGTGTGTGTCTGTGTGCTAGCAGTAGCTATTGGCAGTGTGTGTCTGTGTGCTAGTAGTAGCTATAGGCATTGAGTGTCTGTGTGCTAGCTGTAGCTATAGGCAGTGTGTGTCTGTGTGCTAGTAGTAGCTATAGACAGTATGCATCTGTGTGTTAGTATTGGTTATGGGCAGTGGGTGTCTGCGTGCTAGCAGGATATATAGGCAGTGTGCGTCTGTGTCCTAGTACTAGCTATAGGAAGATTGTGTCTATGTGCTAGTACTAGCTATTGGCAGTGAGGGTCTGTGTGCTATTAGTGGCTATAGGCAGTTAGTGTATGTGTGCTAGTAGTAGCTATAAGCATTGAGTGTTGTTGTGTTAGTAGTAGCTATAGGCAGTGTGTGTCTGTGTGCTAGCAGTAGTAATAGGCAGTGAGTGTCTGTGTGATAGTAGTAACTATAGGCATTGTGTGTCTGTGTGCTAGCAGTAGCTATAGTCAGTGTGTGTCTGTGCTAGTAGTAGCTATAGGCAGTGTGTGTCTGTGCTAGTAGTAGCTATAGGCAGTGTGTGTCTGTGCTGGTAGTAGCTATAGGAAGTGTGTGTCTATGCTAGCAGTAGCTATAGGCAGTGAGTGCCTGTGTGCTAGTAATAGCTACAAGCAGTGTGTGTCTGTGTGCTAGTAGTAGCTATAGGCAATGTGTGTCTGTGTGCTAGCAGTAGCTATAGGCAGTGTGTCTGTGTGCTAGTAGTAGCTATAGGCAATGTGTGTCTGAGTGCTCACAGAGGCTATAGGCAGTGAGTGTCTGTGTGCTAGTAGTAACTATAGGCATTGCATGTCTGTGTGTTTGCAGTAGCTATAGGCATTGTGTGTCTGTGTGCTAGCAGTAGCTATAGTCAGTGTGTGTCTGTGCTAGTAGTAGCTATAGGCAGTGTGTGTCTGTGCTGGTAGTAGCTATAGGCAGTGTGTGTCTATGTTAGCAGTAGCTATAGGCAGTGAGTGCCTGTGTGCTAGTAGTAGCTATAGGCAGTGTGTGTCTGTGTGCTAGTAGTAACTATAGGCAGTGTGTGTCTGTGTGCTAGTAGCAGCTATAGGCAGTAAGTGTCTGTGTGCTAGTAGTAGCTATAGGCAGTGTGTGTCTGTGTGCTTGTAGTAGCTATAGGCAGTGTGTGTCTGTTTGCTAGCATTAGCTATAGGCAGTGAGTGTCTGTGTGCTAGAAGTAACTATAGGCAGTGCAAGTCTGTGTGTTTGCAGTGGCTATAGGCAGTGTGTGTCTGTGTGCTAGTAGTAACTATAGGCAGTGTGTGTCTGTGTGCTAGTAGCAGCTATAGGCAGTGTGTGTCTGTGTGCTAGCAGTAGTTATAGGCAGTGAGTGTCTGTGTGATAGTAGTAGCTATAGGCAGTGAGTGTCTGTGTGCTAGCAGTAACTATAGGCATTGTGTGTCTGTGTGCTAGCAGTAGCTATAGTCAGTGTGTGTCTGTGCTAGTAGAAGCTATAGTCAGTATGTGTCTGTGCTAGTAGAAGCTATAGGCAGTGTGTGTCTGTGCTAGTAGTAGCTATAGGCAGTGTGTGTCTGTGCTGGTAGTAGCTATAGGAAGTGTGTGTCTATGCTAGCAGTAGCTATAGGCAGTAAGTGTCTGTGTGCTAGTAATAGCTATAAGCAGTGTGTGTCTGTGTGCTAGTAGTAGCTATAGGCAGTGTGTGTCTGTGTGCTAGCAGTAGCTATAGGCAGTGTGTCTGTGTGCTAGTAGTAGCTATAGGCAATGTGTGTCTGAGTGCTCACAGAGGCTATAGGCAGTGAGTGTATGTGTGCTAGTAGTAACTATAGGCATTGCATGTCTGTGTGTTTGCAGTAGCTATAGGCATTGTGAGTCTGTGTGCTAGCAGTAGCTATAGTCAGTGTGTGTCTGTGCTAGTAGTAGCTATAGGCAGTATGTGTCTGTGCTGGTAGTAGCTATAGGCAGTGTGTGTCTATGTTAGCAGTAGCTATAGGCAATGAGTGCCTGTGTGCTAGTAATAGCTATAAGCAGTGTGTGTCTGTGTGCTAGTAGTAGCTATAGGAAGTGTGTGTCTGTGTGCTAGTAGTAACTATAGGCAGTGTGTGTCTGTGTGCTAGTAGCAGCTATAGGCAGTGAGTGTCTGTGTGCTAGTAGTAGCTATAGGCAGTGTGTGTCTGTGTGCTTGTAGTAGCTATAGGCAGTGAGTGTCTGTGTGCTAGCATTAGCTATAGGCAGTGCAAGTCTGTGTGTTTGCAGTAGCTATAGGCAGTGTGTGTCTGTGTGCTAGTAGTAACTATAGGCAGTGTGTGTCTGTGTGCTAGTAGCAGCTATAGGCAGTGTGTGTCTGTGTGCTAGTAGTAAATATAGGCACTGCATGTCTGTGTGCTTGCAGTAGCCATAGGCAGTGTGTGTCTGTGTGCTAGCAGTAGCTATAGGCAGTATATGTAAGTGTGCTAGCAGTAGATTTAGGCAGTGTGTGTCTGTATGCTAGTAGAAGCTATAGGCAGTGAGTGTCTGTGTGCTAGCAATAGCTATAGGCAATGAGTGTCTGTGTGCTAGTAGAAGCTATAGGCAGTGTATGTCTGTGTGCTAGTAGAAGCTATAGGCAGTGAGTGTCTGTGTGCTTGCAATAGCTATAGGCAATGAGTGTCTGTGTGCTAGTAGTAGCTATAGGCAGTGTATGTCTGTGTGCTAGCAGTATCTATAGGCAAAGTGTGTCTGTGTGCTAGCAGTAGCTATAGGTAGTGTATGCCGGTGTGCTAGCAGTATCTATAGGAATTTTGTGTCTGTGTGCTAATATTAGCTATAGGCAGTGAGTGTCTTTGTGCTAGTAGTAGCTATAGGCAGTGTGTGTCTGAGTGTAAGCAGTAGCTATAGTTACTGTTCTAGTAGCTCGTTTTCCCCGTATATATTTTCAGTAAGTGTCTGTTTGCTAGCAGTAGCTATTGGCAGTGTGTGTCTGTGTGCTAGCAGTAGCTATAGGTGGTGTATATCTGTGTGCTAGTAGTAGCTATAGGCATTGAGTGTCTGTGTGCTAGCAGTAGCTATAGGCAGTGTGTGTGTGTCTGTTTGCTAGCAGTAGCTAAAGGCAGAGTGTGTCTGTGTGCTAGCAGTATCTATAGGCAAAGTGTGTCTGTGTGCTAGCAGTAGCTATAGGCAGTGTGTGTCTGTGTGTTAGTAGTAGCTATAGGCGGTGTGTGTCTGTGTGCTAGTAGTAGCTATAGGCAGTGTGTGTCTGTGTGCTAGTAGTAGCTATTGGCGGTGTGTGTCGGTGTGCTAGTAGTAGCTATAGGCAGTGTGTGTCTGTGTGCTAGTAGTAGCTATAGGCATTGAGTGTCTGTGTGCTAGTAGTAGCTATAGGCAGTGTGTCTATGTGCTAGTAGTTGCTATAGGCAGTGTGTATGTGTGCTAGTAGTAGCTATAGGCAGTGTGTGTCTGTGTGCTAGCAGTAGCTATAGGCAGAGTGTGTCTGTGTGCTAGCAGTGGTTATAGGCTGTGTATGTTTGTGTGCTAGTAGTAGCTATAGGCAGTGTGTGTCTGTGTGCTAGCAGTAGCTATAGTCAGTGTGTCTGTGCTAGTAGTAGCTATAGGCAGTGTGTGTCTGTGTGCTAGCCGTAGCTATAGTCAGTGTGTGTCTGTGTGCTAGTAGTAGCTATAGGCAGTAAGTGTCTGTGTGCTAGTAGTAGTGATAGGCAGCGTGTGTCTGTGTGCTAGTAGTAGCTATAGGCAAAGTGTGTCTGTGTGCTAGTAGTAGCTATAGGCAGTGTATGTCGGTGTGCTAGCAGTATCTATAGGAATTTTGTGTCTGTGTGCTAATATTAGCTATAGGCAGTGAGTGTCTTTGTGCTAGTAGTAGCTATAGGCAGTGTGTGTCTGAGTGTAAGCAGTAGCTATAGTTACTGTTCTAGTAGCTCGTTTTCCCCGTATATATTTTCAGTAAGTGTCTGTTTGCTAGCAGTAGCTATTGGCAGTGTGTGTCTGTGTGCTAGCAGTAGCTATAGGTGGTGTATATCTGTGTGCTAGTAGTAGCTATAGGCATTGAGTGTCTGTGTGCTAGCAGTAGCTATAGGCAGTGTGTGTGTGTCTGTTTGCTAGCAGTAGCTAAAGGCAGAGTGTGTCTGTGTGCTAGCAGTATCTATAGGCAAAGTGTGTCTGTGTGCTAGCAGTAGCTATAGGCAGTGTGTGTCTGTGTGTTAGTAGTAGCTATAGGCGGTGTGTGTCTGTGTGCTAGTAGTAGCTATAGGCAGTGTGTGTCTGTGTGCTAGTAGTAGCTATAGGCGGTGTGTGTCGGTGTGCTAGTAGTAGCTATAGGCAGTGTGTGTCTGTGTGCTAGTAGTAGCTATAGGCATTGAGTGTCTGTGTGCTAGTAGTAGCTATAGGCAGTGTGTCTATGTGCTAGTAGTTGCTATAGGCAGTGTGTATGTGTGCTATTAGTAGCTATAGGCAGTGTGTGTCTGTGTGCTAGCAGTAGCTATAGGCAGAGTGTGTCTGTGTGCTAGCAGTGGTTATAGGCTGTGTATGTTTGTGTGCTAGTAGTAGCTATAGGCAGTGTGTGTCTGTGTGCTAGCAGTAGCTATAGTCAGTGTGTCTGTGCTAGTAGTAGCTATAGGCAGTGTGTGTCTGTGTGCTAGCCGTAGCTATAGTCAGTGTGTGTCTGTGTGCTAGTAGTAGCTATAGGCAGTGAGTGTCTGTGTGCTAGTAGTAGTGATAGGCAGTGTGTGTCTGTGTGCTAGTAGTAGCTATAGGCAAAGTGTGTCTGTGTGCTAGTAGTAGCTATAGGCAGTGTATGTCGGTGTGCTAGTAGTAGTGATAGGCAGCGTGTGTCTGTGTGCTAGTAGTAGCTATAGGCAAAGTGTGTCTGTGTGCTAGTAGTAGCTATAGGCAGTGTATGTCGGTGTGCTAGCAGTATCTATAGGAATTTTGTGTCTGTGTGCTAATATTAGCTATAGGCAGTGAGTGTCTTTGTGCTAGTAGTAGCTATAGGCAGTGTGTGTCTGAGTGTAAGCAGTAGCTATAGTTACTGTTCTAGTAGCTCGTTTTTCCCGTATATATTTTCAGTAAGTGTCTGTTTGCTAGCAGTAGCTATTGGCAGTGTGTGTCTGTGTGCTAGCAGTAGCTATAGGTGGTGTATATCTGTGTGCTAGTAGTAGCTATAGGCATTGAGTGTCTGTGTGCTAGCAGTAGCTATAGGCAGTGTGTGTGTGTCTGTTTGCTAGCAGTAGCTAAAGGCAGAGTGTGTCTGTGTGCTAGCAGTATCTATAGGCAAAGTGTGTCTGTGTGCTAGCAGTAGCTATAGGCAGTGTGTGTCTGTGTGTTAGTAGTAGCTATAGGCGGTGTGTGTCTGTGTGCTAGTAGTAGCTATAGGCAGTGTGTGTCTGTGTGCTAGTAGTAGCTATAGGCGGTGTGTGTCGGTGTGCTAGTAGTAGCTATAGGCAGTGTGTGTCTGTGTGCTAGTAGTAGCTATAGGCATTGAGTGTCTGTGTGCTAGTAGTAGCTATAAGCGGTGTGTCTATGTGCTAGTAGTTGCTATAGGCAGTGTGTGTATGTGTGCTAGTAGTAGCTATAGGCAGTGTGTGTCTGTGTGCTAGCAGTAGCTATAGGCAGAGTGTGTCTGTGTGCTAGCAGTGGTTATAGGCTGTGTATGTTTGTGTGCTAGTAGTAGCTATAGGCAGTGTGTGTCTGTGTGCTAGCAGTAGCTATAGTCAGTGTGTCTGTGCTAGTAGTAGCTATAGGCAGTGTGTGTCTGTGTGCTAGCCGTAGCTATAGTCAGTGTGTGTCTGTGTGCTAGTAGTAGCTATAGGCAGTGAGTGTCTGTGTGCTAGTAGTAGTGATAGGCAGTGTGTGTCTGTGTGCTAGTAGTAGCTATAGGCAAAGTGTGTCTGTGTGCTAGTAGTAGCTATAGGCAGTGTATGTCGGTGTGCTAGCAGTATCTATAGGAATTTTGTGTCTGTGTGCTAGTTTTAGCTATAGGCAGTGTATGTCTGAGTGCAAGCAGTAGCTATAGTTACTATTCTAGAAGCTCGTGCACCCCGTATAAATTTTTTTTTTTATATCTCCAGTAAGTGTCTGTTTGCTATTAGTAGCTATAGGCAGTGTGTGTCTGTGTGCTAGTAGTAGCTATAGGCGGTGTGTGTCTGTGTGCTAGAAGTAGTTATAGGCATTGAGTGTCTGTGTGATAGCAGTAGCTAAAGGGAGTGTGTGTCTGTGTGCTAGTATTAGCTATAGGCAGTGTGTGTCTTTGTCCTAGCAGTGGTTATAGGCAGTGTGTGTCTGTGTGCTAGCAGTAGCTATAGGCATTGTGTGTCTTTGTGCTAGCAGTGGTTATAGGCAGTGTGTTTGTGTGCTAGCAGTGGTTATAGGCAGTGTGTGTCTGTGTGCTCGCAGAGGCTATAGGCAACATGTGTCTGTGTTCTAGTAGAAGCTATAGGCAATGTGTATCTGTGGGCTAGTAGTAGCTATAGTCAGTGTATGTCTGTGTGCTAGTAGTAGCTATAGGCAGTGAGTGTCTATGTGCTAGTAGTAGCTATAGGCAGTGTGTGTCTGTTTGCTGGTAGTAGCTATAGGCAGTGTGTGTCTGTGTGCTAGTAGTAGCTATAGGCAGTGTGTGTCTGTGTGCTAGTAGTAGCTATAGGCAGTGTATGTCTGTTTGCTAGTAGTAGCTATAGGCAGTGTGTGTCTGTGTGCTAGCAGTGGTTATAGGCAGTGTGTGTCTGTGTGCTCGCAGAGGCTATAGGCAACATATGTCTGTGTTCCAGTAGAATCTATAAGCAATGTGTATCTGTGGGCTAGTAGTAGCTATAGTCAGTGTGTGTCTGTGTGGGCACATTACTTACTGGGGGGCTGTGTGAGGCACATTACTTACTGGGCGGCTGTGTGGGCACATTACTTACTGGGGGGCTGTGTGGGCACATTACTTACTGGGGGGCTGTGTGAGGCACATTACTTACTGTTGGGCTGTGTGGGGCGCATTACTAACTGGGGGGCCGCGTGGGGACATTATTTACTGGGGGGCTGTGTGGGGACATTACTTACTGGGGGGCTGTGTGAGGCACATTACTTACTGGGGGGCTGTGTGGGCACATTAATTACTGGGGGGCTTTGTGGGCACATTACTGGGGGGCTGTGTGTGGGCACATTACTTACTTGGGGGCTGTGTGGGCACATTACTTACTTTGGGGCTGTGTGGGCACATTACTTACTGGGGGGCTGTGTGAGGCACATTACTTACTGGGGGGCTGTGTGGGCACATTACTTAATGGGGGGCTGTGTGGACACATTACTTACTGGGGGGCTGTGTGGGCACATTACTGGGGGGCTGTGTGGGGACATTACTTACTGGGGGCTGTGTGAGCACATTACTTACTGTGGGGCTGTGTGGGCATATTACTTACTGGGGGGCTGTGTGGGCACATTACTTACTGGGGGGCTTTGTGTGGGCACATTACTGAGGGGCTGTGTGGGCACAGTACTTACTGGGGGCTGTGTGGGGGACATTACTGGGGGGCTGTGTGGGCACATTACTTACTGGGGGCTGTGTGGGGCACATTACTTACTGGGGGGCCGTGTTGGCACATTACTTACTGGGGGGCTGAGTGGGGACATTACTTACTGGGGGGCTGTGTGAGGCACATTGCTTACTGGGGGGGCTGTGTGAGGCACATTACTTACTGGGGGGCTGTTTGGGCACATTACTGGGGGGCTGTGTGTGGGCACATTTCTTACTTGGGGGCTGTGTGGGGCACATTACTTACTGGTGGACTGTGTGGGCACATTACTTACTGGGGGGCTTTGTGAGGACATTACTTACTGGGGGGCTGTGTGAGGACATTACTTACTGGGGGGCTGTGTGGGGGACATTACTTACTGGGGGGCTGTGTGGAGGACATTACTTACTGAGGGGCTCTGTGGGCACATTATTTACTGGAGGGCTGTGTGGGCACATTACTTACTGGGGGGCTGTGTGTGGGCAAATTACTGGGGGGCTGTGTGGGCACATTACTTACTAGGGGGCTGTGCAGGCACATTAATTACTGGGGGGCTGTGTGGGCACATTACTTACTGTGGGGCTGTGTGGGCACATTACTGGGGGGCTGTGTGGGCACATTACTCACTGGGGGGCTGCTTGGACACATTACTGGGGGGCTGTGTGGGCACATTACTTACTGGGGCGCTGTGTGGGCACATTACTTACTGGGGGGCTGTGTGGGCACATTACTTACTGGGGGGCTGTGTGGGGCACATTACTTACTGGGGGGCACCATTTTGTGTGAATGGGTGGAGCTTAAGGGCTAATTTACGTGGTTCCCTGGCATAATTGCACCCCCTCTTTGGACTCTGGTGAGTTGGGTTCGTGACAACCATTTTATCATATTTGCATTCTAACATTAAGAGTCCCAGTTCCTCCATTTTGTTTGTGAGGCTTCTGGCATAAGTGTACATGCACTTTATATGGTCTTCCCTATCCCTATTTCTTTTCTTATTTCTAATCCTATACCAGCCCTTCCTCCCCCATGGACTATGACGCTTCTCAGCTCTCTATCTACACTGTCTTTTTGCCCTGCACAAGTGTAGTTGCCCTCCCCCCAGGTCTCTAGTTTAAACACTCCTCCAACCTTCTAGCCATTTCCCCCAAAACAGCTGCACCCTCCCCACTGAGGTGCAGCCCATCCCTACTGTAGAGCCTGTAGCTGACAGCAAAGTCAGCCCAGTTCTCCATGAACCCAAAACCCTCCTTCCCACACCAACTTTTAAGACACTTATTTACCTCCCTGATCTCCCGCTGCCTTTCTGGTGTGGCACGTGGTACTGGTAATATTTCGGAGAAAACTACCTTTGAGGTCCTTGCCCTGAGTTTATGGCCTAAGTCCCATAAATAATTTTTAAGTACCTGCCACCTACCTCTTACTTTGATCGATGATACTCAGAAAAGAAAAACAAACAGATACAAGGTAGTGCTACCTAGCGCAAGATTATTGTCAGTACCTTTCCAGCAACCGCGCAACCACAACCAGGCTTGGCGCTAGCTGTCAGACTAGGTAAGCGGTTGCGAACTCACCCTGCGACGTCCCTGCGGGCTAAGGCCTTGCCTAACGCAGATAAACCGCCCTAATAAGGGCAAACGCACTATCAGGACCCTAACTGATGGTCCCTGAGCGACCCTACAAGATGACAGGGAAGACTAACTTTGTCTGGCAGCTGCTGGATGGTGGAGTGGACAGGTAACCGGAAACAGATATAGGTCAGGCTTCACACTGGTGCATAAAATACTAACACAAGTCTGAGACAGGGAAAGCGGGATAACACTAGGAGGTAAACAACACTGAGGGACAAACAACAGATACAGGAAGACAGGCGGGATATACACAGGTCAGGCCAAGATTAAACGGGTTATATACAGGTCAGGCCAAGATCAAACAGGTTATATACAGGTCAGGCCAAGATCAAACGGGTTATATACAGGTCAGGCCAAGATCAAGCGGGATATATACAGGTCAGGTCAAGATACAGGCATACAAGTGGAGACAAACAAACCAGGTAAAAACCAAGATGGCTGCAAAGGTACAGAATCAGATACAAAACACAGAATACCAAACAAGATAGCAAGACCACTAGATACACAGGTAGGACTTGAAGAATAACCTGCCAGGTCTGATGGGAATGGACAGGTATATAAGGCCATTCCTAGACACGCCTCCAGCAGCACTAGGGGAACTGTCCATCAGGCTAGTAACCCTTGCTGGGCAGTGCTAAAATGCAAGGAGCAGGGTGTGGCTCAGTTAATCCAAACACAAGCAGTAAGCCACAGTTCACACACAAATAAACGACATCTATTCCGCCAACTGCGGATTGTGCGACATTTAGGCACGGACGTTACCTTCAGATAAGCAGGTAGTGTTAATAAAATAGGTTAATACTAACTAGAGCTGAGCGAGCACTAAAATGCTCGGGTACTCGTTATTCGAGACGAACTTTTCCCGATGCTCGAGTGCTCGTCTCGAATAACGAACCCCATTGAAGTCAATGGGAGACTCGAGCATTTTTCAAGGGGACCAAGGCTCTGCACAGGGAAGCTTGGCCAAACACCTGGGAACCTCAGAAAAGGATGGAAACACCACGGAAATGGACAGGAAACAGCAGGGGCAGCATGCATGGATGCCTCTGAGGCTGCTTAATCGCACCATTATGCCAAAATAATGGGCAACAGCATGGCCATGACAGAGTGACCGAATGAGGCTAGATAGCATCTAAAACATCCAATAATTGACCCTGACACTATAGGGGACGGCACGCAGAGGCAGCGGCAGCAGGCTAGAGAGTGTCATGGCGACATACCCTAAATGGACTCAGGTTTCACCAAAGGAGGTGAAATGATTTCCTATGTGAACAAAAGGTTGACGGTATATTTAGTCGATAACACAGCATGGTGGCGACATAGTGACCAAGTTCCCAACGTATCTGGTGAAACACCCAAAAAATGAGCCTGACACAGCTCTTTTGATAAGGGGACGACATGTGGAGGCAGCCATGGAGACGACTTCCATGATTAAGAGTGACAGTATGGGGCATTCATATTGCGCTGCTATGATTGCAACTTCAGGTCTCCAGCATGGCGGCGACAGATGGGCCGCGTTCCACTATGTATCTGGTGAAACACCTGAAAATTCTGCCTGACATAGCTCGTTTGATAAGGGGACCATGTATGGAGGCAGTGAACTAGTAGTAGTTTAAAGGTGCTGCAGTTAAAACTATGTTAGTTGGATCTTGGGATGGAGCTGGCGCTCCGCTGCCAGGCGAGCTTTCGCCAATCCAAACCCCTGTCTCTAGGCTACTCCCCAAACAGCACTTCTAAGAACCTTTTGTATAAGATCAAGTGTAGTAGCGTTCTTATAAGTTTGGGATATGGCGGGTGAGGGGAATGTAAACAGATGCGCAAGAAGCGCTGAAATAATATCGGTAAATGATAAAAGTTTGCCAGTATATTTTGTGGATTACACAGCAGGGTGGCGACAAAGTTAACAAGTTTGATGTGGAATCCATAAAAACAACCCAAAATTCTGCCTGACACAGCTCGTTTGATAAGGGGCCCATGTATGGAGGCAGTGAACTAGTAGTAGTTTAAAGGTGCTGCAGTTAAAACTATGTTAGTTGGATCTTGGGATGGAGCTGGCGCTCCGCTGCCAGGCGAGCTTTCGCCAATCCAAGCCCCTGTCTCTAGGCTACTCCCCAAACAGCACTTCTAAGAACCTTTTGTATAAGATCAAGTGTAGTAGCGTTCTTATAAGTTTGGGATATGGCTCGAGGAAACGCTGAACTATGAGATTTAACACATGGGCCAAGCATGGCACATGTGTCAGTCTGCCGAGTTGCAGAGCCGCCACCAGGTTACGGCCGTTGTCACACACAACCATGCCTGGCTTCAGGTTCAGCGGTGCCAGCCACAGATCGGTCTGCGCCGTGATGCCCTGTAATAGCTCTTGGGCGGTGTGCCTTTTATCGCCTAGGTTCAGCAGTTTGAGCACCGCCTGCTGTCGCTTAGCGACGGCACTGCTGCTGTGCCTAGAGCTACCGACTGATGGCGCCATGCCCACGGATGGTAATTCGGAGGAGGAGGAGGTGGAGAAGGGGTGGGAGGAGGAGGAGGTATAGTAGGCCTTTGAGTCCTGGACCGAGGTAGGCCCGCAATCCTCGGCGTCGGCAGTATATGACCAGCCCCAGGGTCAGACTCGGTCCCAGCCTCCACCAAGTTAAGTGTAGTAGCGTTCTTATAAGTTTGGGATATGGCGGGTGAGGGGAATATAAACAGATGCGCAAGAAGCGTTGAAATAATATCGGTAAATGATAAAAGTTTGCCAGTATATTTTGTGGATTACACAGCAGGGTGTCAACAAAGTTTACAAGTTTGATGTGGAATCCATGAAAACAACCCAAAATTCTGCCTGACACAGCTCGTTTGATAAGGGGACCATGTATGGAGGCAGCTATATGGACGACTTTTGGAGGCAGCTATGGCGATGACGTGGGGAGGTAGCAATGGAGACAACGTGTGGAGCCAGCTGAAAAGACGACATGTGGAGGCTGCTATGGAGACAATTTAATTTGGATAGTGCCTGTATGTGGCAGTCCAAAAAAGTTTTCAAACCAGAGGAGCAGGTAGGTGGTCCGCCAGAAAAATTAAATAAATTGAGTGCCTGTATGTGGCAGTCCAAAAAAGTTTTCAAACCAGAGGAGCAGGTAGGTGGTCCTCCAGAAAAATTAAATAGATTGAGTGCCTGTATGTGGCACTCCCAAAAATTGCTTAAAACAGAGGACCGGGTAGGTGGCCCTCCAGAAAAATTAAATACATAGAGTACTATAGCTAGAGCCAGTTGGCCCTGGCAAAAAATAGCCAGTTTCCTATGCTTTAGTGTACAAAGAGGATAAGAAGGAGGACAATGAGGAGGAGGAGTGCATACATTATTCAGGTTGAGCTTCTTTCACCTGGTGGAGAATGAAAATGCGGAGAAATCCAGGCTTTATTCATCTTGATAAGCGTCAGCCTGTCAGCGCTGTCAGTCGACAGGCGTGTACGCTTATCGGTGATGATGCCACCAGCTGCACTGAAAACCCGCTCGGACAACACGCTAGCGGCAGGGCAGGCAAGAACCTCCAAGGCGTACAGCGCCAGTTCGTGCCACATGTCCAGCTTTGAAACCCAGTAGTTGTAGGAAGCTGTGTGATCATTTAGGACGATGGTATGGTCAGCTACGTACTCCCTCACCATCTTTCTGTAAAGATCAGCCCTACTCTGCCGAGACTGGGGACAGGTGACAGTGTCTTGCTGGGGTGACATAAAACTGGCAAAGGCCTTGTAAAGCGTACCCCTGCCAGTGCTGGACAAGCTGCCTGGTCGCCTACTCTCCCTCGCTACTTGTCCCGCAGAAGTACGCCCTCTGCCGCTAGCGCTGTCAGAAGGGAAATACTGTTTCAGCTTGTGCACCAGGGCCTGCTGGTATTCATTCATTCTCACACTCCTTTCCTCTCCAGGGATGAGAGTGGAAAGATTTTGCTTGTACCGTGGGTCCAGGAGAGTGAATACCCAGTAATCGGTGCTGGAATAAATTCTTTGAACGCGAGGGTCACGGGATAGGCAGCTTAGCATGAAATCTGCCATATGCGCCAGAGTCCCAACGCGCAAGAATTCACTGCCCTCACTGGCCTGACTGTCCATTTCCTCCTCCTCCAACTCCTCTTCTTCTGCCCATACACGCTGAACAGTGAAGGACTGAACAATGGTCCCCTCTTATGTCTCGCCAACATTCTCCTCCTCTTCCTCCTCCACCTCCTCCGATATGCGCTGAGAAACAGACCTGAGGGTGCTTTGGCTATCAACAAGGGAATCTTCTTCCCCCGTCTCTTGTGACGAGCGCAAAGCCACCCAGATCAGTCTGCGCCGTGATGCCCTGCAATTGCTCTTGGGCGGTGTGCCTTTTATCGCCTAGGCTCAGCAGTTTGAGCACCACCTGCTGTCGCTTAGCGACGGCACTGCTGCTGTGCCTAGTGCTACCGACTGATGGCGCCATGCCCACGGATGGTAATTCGGAGGAGGAGGTGCAGGAGGGATGGGAGGAGGAGGAGGCATAGTAGGCCTGAGAGACCTGGACCGAGGTAGGCCCCGCAATCCTCGGCGTCTGCAGTATAAGATATATAGTGGCCCTGCCCGGCAGCACTCGTCCACGTGTCCATGGTCAGGTGGACCTTTTCAGAAACGGCGTTGGTCAGGGCACGGATGATGTTGTCTGACACATGCTGGTGCAGGGCTGGACGGCACATCGGGAAAAGTAGTGGCGGCTGGGGACCGAATACCGAGGGGCGGCCGCCGCCATGAGGTTTCGAAAGGCCTCGGTCTCTACCAGCCTATAGGGCAGCATCTCCAGGCTAAGCAGTTTGGAGATGTGGAAGTTGAGGGCTTGGGCGTGTGGGTGAGTTGCACTATACTTCATTTTGCGCTCCAGCGTCTGCGGTATGGAGAGCTGTGGAGGATCGTGGAGGCGAAGATGGGGTTTTCGCACGGGAGGTGTTTGGGCCGTGGTCCTGGGCAGGGGGCTGACTAGCAGATGACATAGGGGAAGGAGCAGTGGTGTGCCCGGCCGGAGGTGAACGGGCTTGGTGCCATTGAGTGGGGTGTTTAGCATTCATATGCCTGCGCATACTGGTGGTAGTTAAGCTAGTAGTGGTGGAACCCCTGCTGATCCTGGTTTGGCACAGGTTGCACACCACAGTCCGTTGGTCATCCGGTGTTTCTTTAAAGAACCTCCAGACTTCTGAAAATCTAGCCCTCGCCACGGGAGCTTGACTACATGAAACATTTGGCGCTGATGCAAAAGCTCTGGCCCTGCCTCTCCATCTGGCCCCACCACTGCCTCTTCCAACCTGTTCTGGTATAGGACTCGCCTCCGTCTCAGAAGCACTGTGTTCACCCGGCCTATCAACCCAGCTTGGGTCTGTCACCTCATCATCCTCCAATCCCTCAGTCTGCTCCCCCCTCAGACTTACTGCCCTGACAACTTCACCACTGTCTGACAAACGTGTCTGCTCATCGTCCGACACCTCTTTACAAACTTCTTCCACTACGTCAACAATGTCATCATCACCCACAGACTGCGACCGGTGGAAAACCTGGGCATCGGAAAAGAGCTCAGCAGCAATTTGTGACTCAGCAGCAGTGGTTTGTGACTCTGGGAAGGGTCCAGAAAACAGTACCTCAGAGTATGCCGGTTCAAATGCCAAATTTTCCTGGAAGGGGGCAGACTGGGGGGAAGGAGGCTGAGGTGGAGGAGCCGGAGGAGTGCTGATTTCGGTGACATGGGTGGACTGCGTGGAAATGGCATTGTCCGCAATCCACGACATCACCTGTTCACACTGTTCTGGCCTCAACAGTGCTCTACCACGAGTCCCAGTATCTTGAGACATGAACCTAGGGAGTGTAGCTCTGCGGCGTTCCCCTGCTCCCTCATCAGCAGGTGGTGTCTCACCGCGCCCAGGACCACGGCCTCTGACCCCTGCAGTAGTTGGACGCCCACGTCCACGCCCTCGTCCCCTACCCCTAGCCCTCGGGTTCAACATTTTCAAAATTAAAGTTCAAACTGTAAATTTTATTTGTTTTTTTTTTTCACTTTGGTGTTTGAGGTGGATATGTGTGTCAATAAGCGCTAAACACAACGGTCGCAAGTCTCCCTGCAAATTCCTCACAATATGGTACTAGCTGCACTACGAATGCCAGCAAGCCCAGCAACAAGGAAACAAAAAAAAAATAAAATATATAACGCTATTCTAGCCCTAACAAGGGCTGATGGGTTCTTGTAGACTCACTCCTGCCTAACAATAAGCTAATAGAACACCCTAACGCCAGTGGCGTAACTAGAGTCCACTGGGCCACGGGACAAAATTCCTAATGGGCCCCCCCCCCCAATTATACCTGAAAAAACCCCTCAAAACCCTTTCTGCTAACCGACATTTCAGTGATTACATATTCTGCCCCCCACAATTAACTATTTAATATTCTCCCCCCCCCCACAATGAATTATTTAATATCCCCCCCCCTACAATGAATTATTTCCTATTCTGTCCGCCCCACAATAAATAATTACATATTCTGCCCCCCCCCCACAATGAATTATTACATATTCTGTCCCCCCCACAATGAATTATTTAATATTCTCTCCCCCCACAATGAATTATTTAATATTCTCTCCCCCCACAATGAATTATTTAATATCCCCCCCCACAATGAATTATTTCCTATTCTGTCCCCCCCCCACAATGAATTATTTAATATTCTCTCCCCCCACAATGAATTATTTAATATTCTCTCCCCCCACAATGAATTATTAAATATTCCGCCCCCCCCACACAATGAATTATTACACATTCCGCCCCCCCCCACAATGAATTATTACATATTCTACCCCCACAATGAATTATTACATATTCTACTCCCCCCCACAATGAATTTTTACATATTCCCCCCCCCCCCCGCACAATTAATTTTTACATCAAATAAATTATTATATACAATAAGCCCCTTTTACAACTGATTGATTAAAAAAAAAAAACCTGTACACTCACCTCTGGCAGCAGGTCCCGCGTCTTCGTTCTTCAGCCCGCGGCCAGACAGGAAGGGGTGCATCCTAGTTCATGGAGCGATGTGCGCCGGGGTGGTTTTCCGGCCACATCGCTCCAGTAATAGTGCTCGACCGGCTGGAAACGGCCACATCGAGCACTATACAGTGACGGGCAGGAGCTTCCTGTCCGGACGGACGGAGGCCCCTGCCCAACTGCCAGTGGCGTACCGACCACTGTCGCCATTGATACGTCCGACGGGCCCGGTCTCAATGGCGACCGCTGCGACTGCGGTCGGCACGCCACTGCCTAATGCTTTCCCTGACCAACAGCAGCTCTCTCCCTAGCGGCATCCAGACAGAGAATGATGCGAGCAGCACAGGAAGGGGCTAGTCTATTCCAGGGTCACCTAATCAGGCCAGCCAGCCACTGCTATCGACGTGTAAGGGTACCACGTCATGCTGGGTGGAGTGCAGAGTCTCCTGGCTTGTGATTGGCTCCGTTTCTGGCCGCCAAAAAACAAAACGGCGGGAGATGCCATTTTCTCGAGCGGGCGAAATACTCATCCGAGCAACGAGCAGTTTCGAGTAGGCTAATGCTCGAACGAGCATCAAGCTCGGACGAGTGTGTTCGCTCATCTCTAGTCACGACTGATTACACGTTTTCATGATCCAGTGTGGTGGAATCATGCAGAAAATAAACTTTGAAGTGAAATGTAAATTAGTTGTGTAAAGTCAAGGAGGTACAGATTATAAAGAGGAACTGTCACCCCAAAAAAATTGCCCATTTTTAGCAGTGATAAACTGCTAACTTTATGGGAATCCTCGATAAAGGTAGAAGACACTGCAGCGCCGTACAATATGAACGCCAGATCGAGCTCACAGCGGTCTGATGTATTCATGAGGGGGCTGTACAAGGAGGCAGTGACTGCAGTATGAAGCCTGGCAGTCACCGCCTCCTCGGACAGCCCCCTCATGAATACGCCGGACCGCTGTGAGCTTGGTCCGGCATTCCTATTGTACGGCGCTGCAGTGTCTGCTAGCTTTATCGGAGGGTTCCTTATTAGAGAGCACATAATAAAATAATTAAGATTCTGAGCAAAAATTTTAAATTAAGAAAATCCACAAGTTTCTCCGAGACCTTCAGACCTACGGAAAGACAACAGACTATGTTCATTAGTTGGACAGCATGAGAGCTTTGAGTAAAATATTTCTTCTATTATTTTTAGTTTAAAAGTAATGTTATGAGGCCATAACAGCTCCATGCCCTTTCTCTAACCCCCACAGACTTAAAAATGTGTTATGCAAAATTAAATTAGAAAAAAATTGGCAACTACCATAAAGGTTGTCACAAAAACTTCCTGACACATTTCATTCCACACATTGGGGCTCATTTACTTACCCGGTCCTGTCGCGATCCAGCGGCGCGTTCTCCGACGAGGATTCAGGTCTTCCGGCGATTCACTAAGGTTGTGCGCCCAATATCCACCAGGTGTCGCTGCTGCGCCGAGGTCCGCTGGAGTTCACCATCTTCTTCCTGGTGCATGTAAGTGTGTGTCAAGCGACACTTTTAAAAAAAAATACAGCGATTTTTCCGAATCCGTCAGGTTTTCCGACGGACACCCCCCCCCCCCGAATTCCATCACATGCAACCTGATCGCGTGCGGCAAAATCCCGGCGGAATTCGACGCAAAACGGAAAAAAGTCGGGATACCCGACGAAAGTGCAGCCGCGGAGCCCCATTGTATCATTTTCATTGCTTTTTTGCAGTGGCAGAAGTTGATGAAATACGTTCACTACACGGATCCCGATGGAAAGGATATTTCCTTCAATGAAAGGAGAGAAGTGCCTATTACATGGGAATTAACGGACTGGCTTTTGTTTGCAAACAAAACAAAAAAATTTATGAAAGCTGGGAAAGTGGCAACTTTTCAACATACTGGGGAAATGGAGAGCATTGTGCCTCTACAATATATTGTATGGAAAAATGACAAGGTAAGACTCGTCCACATGAAAAACATATGAAGTTTTGATTTTACTTTCTGTTCAGAATCAGAATTTACCATTGTAAACATGGCCTAATGGGTTTTCACATTCGTTACACCCATTAAACTATTGGTTGGTCTGTTTGGCCCCAGTGATCACAAGCAGCAAGGTCCATAATTTTCCTTGAGTGCCCTTTGTATGGAAGTAAACAAAGTGTTAATCCTAAGAAAACACTCACGGTGGTCGCCACCTATAGGATAACATAATAAGATGGGGGATTATTCTACTCTCCTCTATGGAGGTGATTATCCCCTTAATATTTAACAGAAAGGGCTCTACAAGTAACAGGCTGGGCTGCCGTGTCCTGTCATGTTAATCATCTTGGCACATTCAGCCTGATCTCCGTGTATCGCAGAGGTTAAAATACAGCGGCGTAATAGCAACATTGGCCAGTGGCGTAACTAGAGTCCTGGGGGCTCCGGGGCAATATTTATGACAGCCCCCCCCCCCTTCCTATTTACAATACACTTGCAAGCATGAAAAGTTACCTTTAGTCATGCTTCGACTATAGTAAAAAAAACATAACGCCGCAGTCTGTTATTTTTTTTACATTAGAATAGTAAAAGAATGACGAAAAGGAACCTTCAATGCTGCACATCTGTTGTAAATTATGGCAAAGTATTTGATTTCCGTTATTCTCCTCCATAGTCGAAGAGAATAACCAAAACCAAAAGTGTTGATGCAGCGAGTCAGTCCTGTCCCCTCCCCCCATCATAGCAACATTACAAATTACCACTGTACAGCATATGACATATCAATGCTACTCATATTAGGAGGTTCATCAGGGACAGCACAAATCAGACACATGTAGTATCACACAAGTGGCATCTAGTAACTTACAAGAGATGATCTGCTACTCTGCTTGCAAAACATAGTGGCACTTCCTGATCGTAAGTTATTGTTGCTGTATTCACCCACGACCCCAGCGTCTTTAGCTCCGTGCAGAACATCCTCCACACTGTACAACTATAAACATCACAATCACTTAAAGTATAGTGTCACTTGTATAATTACACTATGCTCCTAAATAATGCTTCCCCTCACACAACAACTGACTACACTGTGCTCCTAAATAATGCTTCCCCTCACACAACAACTGACTACACTGTGCTTCTAAATAATACTTCCCCTCACACCACAACTGACCACACTGTGCTCCTAAATAATGCTTCCCCTCACACCACAACTGGCTACACTGTGCTCCTAAATAATGCTTCCCCTCACACTACAACTGACCACACTGTGCTCCTAAATAATACTTCCCACTCACACCACAACTGACCACACTGTGCTCCTAAATAATGCTTCCCCTCACACCACAACTGACCACACTGTGCTCCTAAATAATGCTTCCTCTCACACAACAACTAACTACACTGTGCTCCTAAATAATGCTTCACCTCACACCACAACTGACCACAGTGTGCTCCTAAATAATACTTCCCACTCACACCACAACTGATCACACTGTGATCCTAAATAATGCTTCCCCTCACACCACAACTGACCACACTGTGCTCCTAAATAATACTTCCCGCTCACACCCCAACTGACCACACTGTGCCCTTAAATAATGCTTCCCCCTCACACCACAACTGACCACACTGTACTCCTAAATAATGCTTCCCCTCACACCACAACTGACCACACTGTACTCCTAAATAATGCTTCCCGCTCACACCACAACTGACCACACTGTGCTCCAAAATAATGCTTCCCTTCACACCACAAATGACCACACTGTGCTCCCCAAAAATATATTTCACACAGCTGCATACGCAAAGTATAAAAAAATTATTAGCGTCAAAATATGTCAAAATCATAAATAAAACATACAAAAAGGTTTTAATTTTTTTAAAACCTATTAAAACCTAAATAAATTTGGTATCCCTGTAATCGCACTGACCTAAACAAAAAAGGGCAGTTGTCAGTTGGAGCGCTCAAAGAAAGCCGTAAAAATAGAGCCCTCAAGAAACTGGCAAAAAGCACCATTTTCCCTAAATGCATTAGGTTTTCTAAAAAGGTTATTTCAGTCACAATAAATTAACCCCTCCACCACCATAATAAACAAAATTTTACGCCATTGTATATACCTATACAGGGTTGGATTAATGTTGGTGGGTGCCCTGGGCACAAAATCTGATGGAAGCCCCCACTGAGTGTATTGTACATACACGTCCTCCTGTTCACTATCCACTATCCCCGCAGTAACACATCTATATACAGCTGCATCACCCCCAGTAACACAGCTACATACAGCCGCCTCACCCCTGGTAACACAGCTACATACAGCTGCCTCGCCTCCAGTAACACCGCTACATACAGCTGCCTCACCCCCAGTAACACCGCTACATACAGCCTCCTCGCCCCCAGTAACACAGCTACATACAGCCGCCTCATCCCCAGTAACACAGCTACATACAGCTGCCTCACCCCCAGTAACACATCTACATACAGCCACCTCACCCCCAGTAACACAGCTACATACAGCCGCCTCGTGTCCAGTAACACTGCTACATACAGCCTTCTCCCCCGCAGTAACAAAGCTACATAAAGCCGCCTCACCCCCAGTAACACAGCTACATACAGCCACCTTGCTCCCAGTAACACAGCTACATACAGCTTCCTCACCTCCAGTAACACAGCTACATACAGCCGCCTCACCCCCAGTAACACTGCTACATACAGCCGCCTCGCCCCCAGTAACACAGCTACATACAGCCACCTCACCCCCAGTAACACAGCTACATAAAGCCGCCTCACCCCCAGTAACACAGCTACATACAGCCACCTCGCCCCCAGTAGCACAGCTACATACAGCTGCCTCATCTCCAGTAACACAGCTACATACAGCCGCCTTGCCGGCAGTAACACAGCTACATACAGCCACCTTGCCTCCAGTAACACATCTATATACAGCCGACCCGCTTCCAGTAACACATCTGCATACAGCCGCCTTGCCGGCAGTAACACAGCTACATACAGCTTCCTTGCCCCCAGTAATACAGTGTCAGGCTTCTGGAGTAGTGAACCCCCTGGACCACTGTGGATGATGACACAAGCGGACACTTGGGACCGGAATCTAATTGGCACCCGGTCTTCACCAGAGCCCGCCGCAAAGGCCGTTTCACAAACGCGATTTGTACGCGGTGGCAGCCAAGGTCGAAGTACAAAGTCAGTGGGCAATCTCGTGGTCGGGGACAGGCAATTGGTCAAGGCAGGTGGCAAACTTTCAGGGTCTGGGACGGAGAAGGAGGTCTGGCTGGCAGCGGAGGAGCTAAATCAGGAACAGGCCTGGGGTCACAACGGGAGGTCAATACACAGAAACATGTCACGGGGAAGAGTTTTCTCTGAGGCATATGAGCACAAAGATCAGGCGGGTAATTCTGGGAAGGGACAGCTTTTAACTAATTCGGGAAAGTAGCCAGCACCAATCAGCGGTGCACTGGCCCTCCAAGTTTACAAGTGGCGGCCCCCTCTTCTTGGTCTGGAGAAAACTTTGCAGAAAGCTACAGTCCAGAATGTTCTCCTCAAGCTCCCAGGATCTCTCCTCAGGCCCAAACCTCTTCCAGTCAACAAGGAAGAACCGCTTACCTCTCCCTGTCTTCATGTCCAGAATCTCTTTAACCTCATAGACGTCAGTGGAGTCAGCCTCTGGAGCAGCAGAGAAGCGGTTCAAGATGACAGGAATGAGTTCGGGATGTGCATAGTGGGAGATAGGTGGAGTTTGTACGCCACAGGATTTAAGCGATTTATGCGCTTCACCACCTCGAAAGGACCCGGAAAGTGTAGATCACGCTTGTAGCTAGGGATTTTAAGCTGGACATATCTGAATAATAGCCACACCTTGTCAACCGTAGAGAAGACAGGAGGAGACCTACGTTTTTTTATCAGCCTGGATCTTGATGCGGGCAGAGGCCCGAAGGTGAGACTGACGAGATTGCTTCCAAAACGATTTGAGGTCCTCTACCAGCTCTTCTACCGCAGGGACATCCGAGGGAATGGACAGAGGAAGAGGTGGGTGAGAAATTCGTCCACAGCAACAAAGAAAGGAGCTGCCCCAGCAGACTAAGAGTCCAGGAAGTTATAGGAGAACACAGCCCATGGCAACAGATTGGACCTGTCATCCTGACAGGCAGAGGCAAAATGGCGGAGACAACAGCCCAAAGTTTGGTTCACCCTTTCCACTTGACCATTCCACTGTGGGTGATTAGTGGAAGAAAAGTCCAGATTCACTTGCATCTGGTTACACAAGGTTCGCCAGAATTTAGACACAAACTGAACCACTCGATCTGACACAATGGGGAACATTTATCATACGCTGGTGCTCATGTGCCAGCGTATGATTGCCCCAGCGCTGCATATTAGCAGCGGCATACATCAAGAGGCTTCCGCTTCTTGATGTATCGGGGCGGGAGGCTGCGCAGCGTTTATTCTACATTTATTCTGACGTGGCGCAGAGGTCCTGATTAATATGCCCCAATGTGTTGAGGAAGTCCATGCAGCTGGAAGATGTGATGAAAGAACAAACTGGCAAGACGGGAGACCTGGAAGCGAAACAAAATGGGACATCTTGGAAAACCGGTCAGTCACCACCCAGATGACGGTATTGCAAGAGGAAGGTGGAAGGTCCATGACAAAGTCCATTGCCACACAGGCGACTGGGTATCGGCAATGGAAGCAGCAGGCCCAGCCGGTTTACGGCGAGCTGGCTTATTACGGGCATACTGATAGGATCGACCGGTCCACTATTCTTTACAAATTGAAGGTGCAGTGAATGCAGCTTTTATACTCACAATTGCTTTGGAAGTTGTATTGGTCTCCAGTACTGCGGACATTGTGCTCTGTAGCTGATTTGTATTTTTAGGAATAGTGGTGCGCCACTAACCGCACTACCAACTGCGCTACAAATAGTGGCACAAACCAACAACACATGTGCGACAAACTGTGCCACAAACCAACAACATGTGTGCCAGAAACTGCGCCACGGACCAGTAACATATTTGCTGGAAGGATTCCTGTGCACGTGGCCTCCTGTGACCAGTGGTGCCACAAACAAGTAATACACAAGTGCAGCAACTTTGATTGAAAATTGTTATAAAGGTCCGGCAGTCACCACAACCAGCACAAGACTCTACACAATAATGCTGGAGGCTCAATGGAGGTCGTACAAAACATGTTTTTGTGAGTTTTAAACTTATTATATACGAGTCACGGCTATAATCCATTTTACAGTTTTATTTTTGCTCTGGACATCAGTGCAATATATAGCAAACTTTATCAACCCTCCTATGATTTGGATGTGATCTTATATACAACTGTGTCTGGACATTTTTGAGTATCATATATGGACAATTTAGTGCACAATCTGACAAAAGTGCAGTGCAAAGCCCTTAGTAAATGTGCCCCACTGTCTGCCATGTAATTGCCCAATGTCTCAACTTTCTGTGGCCTATTGGTGCACACCCTGGTACCTCAATGCACCAGAGGAAATTGGAGCCGGCAGAGACCAGATCCATCACCACCAGCAGCAGCACCACCACAATATGGTGGATGATGCAGTAAACACTAATAACCATGTCTGGTCTTTCCAAGTATTGCTGTATAATCCTCTTTAAACAGCAAAAATATTCCTTCCCTACAGCAGGCTATGAGAAGCCTTATGCAGATGTTCAAAGTGCCCTAATATGATCAATTATTTGAGATTTCCCCCTGTCTCAAATAACATTAGCCTCTTCTCTCCATCTAAGTGCCCTGAAGAGGGCATTGCTGTTTTTTCAGAAGAGCTGCAGTCCCTGCGGTAGAAGAGCTGGTAGAGGACCTCAAATCAATTTGGAAGCAGACTCGTCAGTCTCTCCTTCGAGCCTTTTGGCTGCTTCGGCAGCCCACCAAGCAGCTTGGCGCTTATTTCCAACCAAACTCCTAGATCCCAAGCAGCACTGCTTGTTTGGTCTCCATTTCCATATTTGGTATGAACCCGCATTGCAAAGTGAGCCTTAATTGTATCGTTGTCCAAAACTCTCCCCCTGAACAAGTCTGCTGGCAGCTTCCTAGCGCCCTGGCAATTATAGATTGGATGATTTCTTTGACAATACTGAAATAATGTATTAACATATTTATCAATGGAAACCTTACCATGTTACTTTATCCCTTTGAAAGATGCCCCGGGCTCGGTGTAATGAACAATGTTCTCCAGGATTCAGGAAGGCTCCTAATGGAGGACATCATGTCTGCTGCTATAACTGTGTCCCATGTGCTGAGGGGGAAGTGTCCAATACTACAGGTTAGACAAGTTTTAACAAAACTATTTACATTATTTTTTTATTTCTAATTTTCAGATTAACAATTGTCTGAATAACAGTAAAACAATGAGTAGATAGTGAAAGCTGCTGTTGGTGATTAATAAGTTATATACAGCAGCACAGTATGTGTTTACACCTGCATGGGCTGTTTTTTCCTTATTCCTTATTAACTGCATTGATTTTAATCACAAAATCTAATTCTCTATCAGTGCTATGAACACAGCCCTGTATAAGCAAAGACTCCTTCCGCTTCCAGGTTGCAGGATTGACTAGTGATTAAACAGACGTCTAAACAACTTAGACTGGAAATCCCCTGAAAGCGGATAGCCATGAGGCATGACTCCAACTTGTCTCTGAAGACCCTTTTGGCATTACAGATGATTGCATACACAGTTTTAAGTTATTTCTTTATAGTCAGGCAGACATAGCGACCTCTTGCTGCAAGTAGATCTGAGCAGTGAGTGAGTCTCCAGGGGGTTGTCTGAGGGGGGCATGGCCTGGCAGTGAAGTGAGATGGATGCGTGAGCTGTGAACTCCTTCCCTAAACAGCAATTAAGCGACTAATTTTGAGCGTACCTTGCTGAAAAGTACACCCAAACTTGCCTCTTACACCGAGGAAGAAGTGATGGCTACTACAAGGCGAAGAAAAAGTGCCGGAAAGCCAAAGAAGCTGATTAATTTCTACTTCTCTCTGCATGGAGAAGACAGTCAAGATGGTGCCGAGGAGCAGGTGCGCAGTGTATTAATGCAAGAACACACGCATGGCCCCGGACCCCTGCATAGCGGCAACACTCCTAGGAGAGCCTGCAACTCCCCCGATCATAACTTACCGGACACAGGAGACAACTACAGCTCTCTTGCTGCTGCGGAGGTGAGGTCCTGAACATCGGAACTCTTGGCCGCTGGTGAGGCACAGGAAACCCTTTGCTCCGTGACATCGGGATCAGCATCCAGCAGTCCGGTAAAACAGAGATGGCGACTTTCAGACCGCACTGAAGGAGAAGGTACAGGGAAGCAATGGAGACAGGAGGAACCTAATTTATTTGCAGACTTTCCTAAAGGAGACTCTATGATTACCGACTCTGCCATGAAACAAATGTTGTTAGCACTACATAAATCTACATAAATTTTTGCAAAACAGCATGGTCATTTTGATTAACCCTATGCAGACCTCAGTCACTGAGATGGAAGTCCGAGTTAACTAGATTGAATCTAAGCTACGGGAGTTTGCCTCGTCACATAATGAAGTCATTGATGCCCATCAAGATCTAGAGCAAGAGGTACAGCGTCTACCCCTCAAAGTGGCAGACCTAGAAGACAGGTCTCGCCGTAACAATCTTAAATTAAAAGGCATATCTGAGCAAGTATCTAATGCTGATCTACATAATTATATCACCGATCTTATGGTTAAGCTTCTTCCAGAATGCACTATGCAAGAATTACATATCGATAGAGCACATAGGATTCCTCGCCCCAAACACCTGTCAGAAGAGGTTCCTAGAGACGTTCTGGCGAAAATACATTTTTTCCAGACTAAGAAACTCCTCTTAGCCACCAAAAGAAAGATGGGAAATCTTCCTTCCCCTTACCAGCAAATCTCTCTATACGCTGATCTTTCAGCCTCAACATTACAGCAAAGGAGAAAACTAGCCCCGATTACAATTACAATTATTAGCCCAAAAACACAAACAGGGTAGATTCCTTATATGTGGAGACTTTAATCTGACTCCTGACCTGCAGGAAGACTCCACCTCACTCTCAAAATACAAATTATCATCCTTGGCAAACTTGCTTTGGCAAACTGATTTATTTGATCTTTGGAGGGCCCTTCATTGCACTGAAAGGGACTATAAATTCCATTCTGGGGTCCACAACACATATTCACATATAGACCTTTTCATTGCAGATAGGGATACTTTGGAGCTATTATCAAGTTCACATATTAATGATATTACATGGTCAGATTACGCATCTATCACGCTCGCCATTGAGGAACAAAATAGCCAACCTCCGATATATCTATGGAGGTGCAACCCCTACCTACTAACCCACTCATACTATAACACACGCATACCAGCTGACTTAACAGAATTTTTTGACGCCAATGCCCCAAATTTTCCTGATCCTATAACCCACTGTAATTCACATAAAGCATTCATAATAGGAAATCTGATAAAATTTGGACATGAAAAAGCGCTCGGCTAAATTACTAGCTCTAATCCGACAGAAAGAAGAAGCAAATAAAACCTCCCCTACTCCAGCCATAGCAACTCAACTAAAGTTAGGTCACCAGCTTAGACACTGCCTATTATATACCTATGAGAGGCACCTCAAGGAAACAAAGGCAAAATATTACTCACAAGATAACAAAGCAGGCGAATTACTAGCCTCCCGTATAAAAAAGCAATATTTAAAAGCCAAAATCCCCTACATATACAATACAAATAAAAGCGGTAAACTGTATAAACCAAAAGATATCGCAGACAGATTCCGTTCTTATTATGAGAAATTATACAATTTAAAAAGCTTTCTACAAACACTCTCCCTCCCATCCCTCTCCCCATCTAAATCCACAGACCTGAACAGATCAATTACCACAGAGGAAATATGTGACATTATTAGATCTATTCCGGCGTATAAAGCCCCCGGTCCAGATGGATTCACGAATTCCTACTTTAAAATTTTCAAGCCATTTTTACTGACTCCCCTATGCAACATGTTCCAGCATGCTATACATGTAGGCTCTTTCCCCAAAGAAAACCAATTAGCTTTAATAACTATGTTGACCAAACCCAAATGTCCCTCAGGAATTTAGGCCTATATCGTTATTGAATAGTGACTTGAAGATACATGGTAAATTAATCGCCACAAGAATTGCCAAAATTTTACCCTCCATAGAAAACCCTGATCAAGTAGGCTTTGTTAAAAACTGTCAGTCCTCAGATAATACCAAAAGGATGAAAGAGCTATTACATCACTTTGAAATTAACCAGATCCCCTCTGTTTTCTTAGCATTGGATGCCGAGAAGGCATTCGACCGAATTAATTGGTTGTTTGTAGAGATGAGCGAGCACTAAAATGCTCGAGTGCTCGTTATTCGAGACAAACTTTTTCCGATGCTCGAGTGCTCGTTTTGAATAACGAACCCCATTGAAGTCAATGGGAGACTCAAGCATTTTTCAAGGGGACCAAGGCTCTGCACAGGGAAGCTTGGCCAAACCTAAGAAAATGACGGAAACACCACGGAAATGGACAGGAAACAGCAGGGGCAGCATGCATGCAGCATGAAGCTGCCGAATCGCACCATTATGCCAAAATTATGGGCAACAGCATGGCGATGACAGAGTGACCGAGTGAGGCGAGATAGCATCTAAAACACCCAATAGTTGACCCTGACACTATAAGGGACGGCATGCGGTGGCAGCGGCAGCAGCGGCAGGCTAGAGAGTGGCATGGCGACATACCCCAAATGGCTTCAAACCAATTTAAAAAATTCCTTTTGGCGAGGATAATGTGTAGCACTGTACATATCAGTATTTGGCCTGGTTATGGCGGCAGAGAGGAACCAAAGGAGGTGAGCAAGAAGCGCTGAAATGATTTCCTATGTGAACAAAAGGTTGACGGTATATTTAGTTGATAACACACCATGGAGCCGACAGAGTGGCCAAGTTCCATAATGTATCTGGTGAAACACCCGAAAAATGAGCCTGACAAAGCTCGTTTGCTAATGGGACGACATGTGGAGGCAGCTATGGAGACGACTTTTGGAGGCAGCTATGGAGACGACATGTGGAGGCAGCTCTGGAGACGGAGTGTGGAGACTGCTCTGTAGATGACGTGTGGAGGCAATGGGGACGGTTATGGCACCCGAGGTGAACGTAAGGAGGTGAGAAAAGAGGAGTGAAAAGATAGATTTTAGAGGTAAAAGGTTATAGTAGTAGATTAAAGTTGCTGCAGTTAAAAGGATGTTAGTTGGATCTTGGGATGGAGCTGGCGGTCCGCTGCCAAGCCCCTGCCTCTCGGCTCCACCCCACCCAGAATTATCATTTTTAAAGCAGGCGCGGGCTACAAACAGCATTTCTAAAAACCTTTTGGGTAAGATCAAGTTTAGTACTGTTCTTATTAGTATTATGCTGAAATAATATTGGTCAGTTGGGTGTGATATTTTGTTGTTAACACAGCGGGGTGGCGACAAAGTTAACGAGTTTGATGTGGAAGCCATTAAAGCAACCCAAAATTTTGCCGGATACAGCTCGTTTGCCAAGGGGACGATGTATGGAGGCAGCTATGTGGACGACTTTTGGAGGCAGCTATGGAGACGACGTGTGGAGGTAGCAATGGAGACAACGTGTGGAGGCTGCTATGGAGACAACGTGTGGAGGCAGCTATAAAGACGACGTGTGGAGGCAGCTATAAAGACGACGTGTGGAGGCAGCTATAAAGACGATGTGTGAAGGCAGCTATAAAGATGACGTGTGGAGGCTGCTATATAGACGACGTGTGGAGGCTGCTATGGAGACAATTAAATTTGGATAGTGCCTGTATGTGGCAGTCCAAAAAAGTTTTCAAAACAGAGGAGCGGGTAAGTGGCCCTCCAGAAGAATTAAATACATAGGGTACCTGTATGTGACACTCCCAAAACATTTGCAATACTAAGGACCGGGTAGGTGGCCCTCCAGAAAAATTAAATAGATATAGAACTATAGCTAGAGCCAGTTGGCCCTGGCAAAAAATAGCCAGTTGCCTCTGCTTTAGTGTACAAAGAGGAGGAGAATAAGGAGGAGGAGTGCATACATGATATTTGATAATTATTCAGGTTGAGCTGCTTTCACCTGGTGGAGAATGGAAATCATGAGAAATCCATGCTTTATTCATCAGTGATGATGCCACCAGCTGCACTGAAAACCCGCTCTGACAACACACTAGCGGCAGGGCAGGCAAGAACCTTCGGGCCAGATGTCCAGCTTCGAAACCCAGTAGTTGTAGGGAGCTGTGTAATCATTTAGGACGATGGTATGGTCAGCTACGTACTCCCTCACCATCTTTCTGTAAGGATCAGCCCTACTCTGCCGAGACTGGGGACAGGTTACAGTGTCTTGATGGGGTGACATAAAACTGGCAAAGGCCTTGTAAAGCGTACCCCTGCCAGAGCTGGACAAGCTGCCTGCTCGCCTACTCTCCCTCGCTACTTGTCCCGCAGAAGTACGCCCTGTGCCGCTAGTGGTGTCGGATAGGAAAGACTGTTTCAGCTTGTGCACCAGGGCCTGCTGGTATTCATGCATTCTCACACTCCATTCCTCTACAGGGATGAGAGTGGAAAGATTTTGCTTGTATAGTGGGTCCAGGAGAGAGAATACCCAGTAATCGGTGCTAGAAAAAATTCTTTGAAAGTGAGGGTCACGGGATAGGCAGCCTAGCATGAAATCTGCCATATGCGCCAGAGTCCCAATGCGCAAGAATTCACTCCCCTCACTGGCCTGACTCTCCATTTCCTCCTCCTCCAACTCCTCTTCTTCTGCCCATACACGCTGAACAGTTAAGGACTGAGCAATGATCCCCTCTTCTGTCTCGCCGACATTCTCCTCCTCTTCCTCCTCATCCTCCTCCACCTCCTCCGTTATGCGCTGAGAAACAGACCTGAGGGTGCTCTGGCTATCAACAAGGGAATCTTCTTCCCCCGTCTCTTGTGACGAGCGCAAAGCTTCTGACTTCATGCTGATCAAAGAGTTTTTCTACAGGCCAAGCATCGGGATGGTGAGGCTGATGATGGCGGCAGTGCCACTGACCATCTGTGTTGACTCCTCAAAGTTACTCAGCACCTGACAGATATCAGACATCCACGTCCACTCCTCATTGTAGACTTGAGGAAGCTGACTGACCCGACTACCAGTTCTGGTGGAAGTTGACATCTGGCAGTCTACAATTGCTCTGCGCTGCTGGTAAACGCTGGATAACATTGTTAATGTCGAAATCCACCTGGTGGGCACGTCGCACGACAGTCGGTGAGCGGGCAGTTGGAGGCGGCGCTGCGCTGCCCTGAGAGTGGCAGCATCTGTGGTGGATTTTCTGAAATGCGCACAGATGCAGCGCACCTTCGTGAGCAAATCAGACAGATTGGGATATGTCTTGAGGAACCGCTGAACTATGAGATTTAGCACATGTGTCAGTCTGCAGAGTTGCAGAGCCGCCACCAGGTTATGTCCGTTGTCACACACAACCATGCCTGGCCTCAGATTCAGCGGTGCCAGCCACAGATCGGTCTGCGCCGTGATACCCTGTAATAGCTCTTGGGCGGTGTGCCTTTTATCACCTAGGCTCAGTAGTTTGAGCACCGCCTGCTGTCGCTTAGCGACGGCACTGCTGCTGCGCCTGGAGATACCGACTGATGGCGCCATGCCCACAATTGGTATTTCGGAGGAGGAGGTGGAGGAGGGGTGTGAGGAGGAGGAGGCATAGTAGGCCTGAGAGACCTGGACCGAGGTAGGCCCCGCAATCCTCGGCCTCGCTGGATATGAGCGGCCCCATCGTCAGACTTGGTCCCAGCCTCCACCAAATTAACCCAATGTGCCGTCAGCGATATATAATGGCCCTGCCCGGCAGCACTCGTCCACATGTCCATGGTTAGGTGGACCTTGTCAGAAACGGCGTTGGTCAGGGCACGGATGATGTTTTCTGACATGTGCTGGTGCAGGGCTGGGACGGCACATTGGGAAAAGTAGTGGCGGCTGGGGACCGAATACCGAGGGGCGGCCGCCGCCATGAGGTTGCGAAGGGCCTCAGTCTCTACCAGCCTATAGGGCAGCATCTCCAGGCTCAGTAATTTGGAGATGTGGACGTTGATGGCTTCGGCGTGTGGGTGGGACTGTATTTCCTCTTGCGCTGCAGCGTCTGGGGTATAGACTGCTGAACGCTGCGCATGGAGACATTGGACGGTGTGGAGGATCGTGGAGGCGAAGGTGTGGTTTTCGAACGGGAGTTGTTTCGGCCGGGGTCCTGGGCAGGGGGCTGACTAGCAGAGGCAGCAAATGACACAGGGGAAGGAGCAGTGGTGGGCCCGGCCGGAGGTGATCTTCCTTGGTTCCATTGAGTGGGGTGTTTAGCATTCATATGCCTGCGCATACTGGTGGTGGTTAAGCTAGTAGTGGTGGAACCCCTGCTGATCCTGGTGTGGCACAGGTTGCACACCACAGTCCGTCGGTCATCCACTGTTTCTTTAAAGAACCTCCAGACTTTCGAAAATCTAGCGCTCGCCACGGGAGCTTTACTACGTGAAACATTTGGCGCTGATGCATCAGCTCTGTCCCTGCCTGGGAAGGGTCCAGAAAACAGTTCCTCTGTTTACTCACTTCTTCCACTACGTCAACAATGTCATCATTGGGGTTAAGTAAGTCATCGATTCACTGAGGGGAGCCGGCTTCCGTCGTTCACGAAAAAGAGCCAACTCTCAGAGCCAGCTTGTTTGTGAACGACACATCACTATCATGCACTGGTCCTGGTTATGAAGCACTGCTGTGGGGAGACTGAGCAGTGTGAGGTAAGTGGTAGGTGTTTTCTGTGTGTCTTCATGTGTTTATGTCTGTCTGTGTATTTGCTGTTTCTTTCTTTCTACACTACAACTACACTTATCCTACACTACAACATATCTCAACACTACTACACCCATCCTACACTTCAATAAAGCACAGCACTACTACACAGTACACCTATCCTGTAGGTAAGAGCACAGCACTAGTAAGCACAAGTAAGTACTAATACTCCTATTCTGTATATATATCGGCACTGCACAGTACTACTACTCCTATTGTGTATATATGGTCACAGCACTGTACTACTACTCCTATCCTTTTTATATGGGCACAGCACAGTACTACTACTACTATGATGTATATATGGATACAGCACAGTACTACTACTCCTATCCTGTATATACTGTATGAGAACAGCACAGTATTACTACTCTTATCCTGTATATATGGGCACAGCACAGTACTACTACTCCTATCCTATATATATGAGTACAGTACAGTACTATTTCTCCTATCCTATATATATGAGAACAGCACAGTACTACTACTCCTATCCTGTATATCTGTGTACAGCACTATACTACTACTCCTGTCCTGTATATATGGGCATAGCACTGTACTAATACTCCTATCAGGTATATATGGGCACAGCAACATACTACTACTCCTAGCCTGTATATATGGGCATAGTACAGTACTACTACTCCTATCCTGCATATATGAGTATAGCACAGTTCTAATACTTTTATCCTGTATATATGGGCATAAGCCGGAGTAGTACACCCTGGTATCACTGCACAAGCGCTATAGGTACACAGCCTATACTATGAAGCCAGAGTAGCACACCCTGGTATCACTGCACAAGCGCTATATGTACACAGCATGTACTATGAAGCCGGAGTAGTACACCCTGTTATCACGGCACAAGCGCTGTAGGTACACAGCATGTACTATGAAGCCGGAGTAGTACACCCTTGTATCACTGCACAAGCGCTGTAGGTACACAGCATGTACTACGAAGCCAGAGTAGAACACCCTGGTGTCTCTACACAAGCACTGTAGGTATACAGCATGTAATATGAAGCCGGAGTAATACCCCCTGGTATCACTGCACAAGGGCTGTAGGTACACAGTATGTACTATGAAGCCGGAGTAGTACCCCCTGGTATCACTACTCAAGCGCTGTAGGTACACAGCATGTACTATGAAGCCGGAGTAATAAACCCTGGTTTTACTGCACAAGCGCTGTAGGTACACAGCATATATTATGATGCCAGAGTAGTACACCCTGGTATCACTGCACAAGCGCTGTAGTAACAAAGCATGTACTATGAAGTCGGAGTAGTACACCCTGGTATCACTGCACAAGCAACGTAGATACATAGCATGTACTATGAAGCCGGAGTAGTACCCCCTGGTATCACTGCACAAGCACCGTAGGTACACAGCGTGTACTATGAAGCCGGAGTAGTACCCCCTGGTATCACTGCATAAGCACCCCAGGTACACAGCATGTACTATGAAGCCGGAGAAGTGCACACTGGTATCAGGGGCGTAACTATAGGGGATGCGGTGGTTGCGGTCGCACCTGGGCCCAAGAGGTTAAGGGGGCCCTTATGGTGTCACTTTCCCATATGAGAAGACTATTACTATAAACAATACATTATAGTCGGGGAGCCGGCACAGACATTGCACTGGGGACCATCAGCTTCTAGTTACGCCACTGGGGAAGGGCGCTCCATTCAAAGGTCTGCTATGGGGCCCAGCCTCTGCTGGTTACTCCCCTGTTTTTTCTGCATATGTAGTGTATGTGCTTATGTCTGTGCAAAGTATATATGAAATATGTGGATTCTGAAGAATAACATGCAGTATGGGGCTAGCAGCGAGGATTTAGGTATTTGGAGGGCCCCGTTTCTAAGTTCGCGCCGGGGCCCACTGGAGTCTTGTTACTCCACTGCCTGGTATCACTGCAAAAGCACCGTAGGTACATAGCATGTACTATGAAGCCGGAGTAGTACCCCCTGGTATCACTGCACAAGCACCGTAGGTACACAGCATGTACGATGAAGCCAGAGTAGTACACCCTGGTATCACTGCACAAGCACTGTAGGTACACAGCATGTACTATAGAGCTGAAGTAGTACCCCCTGGTATCACTGCACAAGCGCTGTAGGTACACAGCATGTACTAGAAAGCCGGAGTTGTACACCCTGGTATCACTGCACAAGGGCTGTAGGTACCCAGCATGTACTATGAAGCCAGAGTAGTACACCCTGGTATCACTGCACAAGCACTGTAGGTACATAGCATGTACTTTTAAGCCGGAGTAGTACACCCTGGTATCACAGCACAAGTGCTGTAGGTACACAGCATGTACTATGAAGCCGGAGTAATATACCCTGGTTTTACTGCACAAGCGCTGTAGGTACACAGCATATATTATGATGCCGGAGTAGTACACCCTGGTATAACTGCACAAGCGCTGTAGGTACATAGCATGTACTATGGAGCCGGAGTAGTACCCCCTGGTATCACTGCACAAGGGCTGTAGGTATACAGCATGTACTTTAAAGCTGGAGTAGTACACCCTGGTATCACTGCACAAGCGCTGTCGGTACACTGCATGTACTATGAAGCCAGAGTAATACACCCTGGTTTTACTGCACATGCGGTGTAGGTACACAGGAATTATTATTCTGCCGGAGTAGTACACCCTGGTATCACTGCACAAGCCCTGTAGGTACACAGCATGTACTATGAAGCCGGAGTAGTACAGCCTGGTGTCACTACACAAGCGCTGTAGGTACACAGCATATACTATGGAGCCGGAGTAGTATACCCTGGTGTCACTACACAAGCGCTGTAGGTACACAGCATGTACTATGAAGCCGGAGTAGTACCCCCTGGTATCACTGCACAAGGGCTGTAGGTACACAGTATGTACTATGAAGCCGGAGTAGTACCCCCTGGTATCACTACACAAGCGCTGTAGGTACACAGCATGTACTATGAAGCCGGAGTAATAAACCCTGGTTTTACTGCACAAGCGCTGTAGGTACACAGCATAAATTATGATGCCAGAGTAGTACACCCTGGTATCACTGCACAAGCGCTGTAGGTACACAGCATGTACTATGAAGTCGGAGTAGTACCCCCTGGTATCACTGCACAAGCAACGTAGATACATAGCATGTACTATAAAGCCGGAGTAGTACCCCCTGGTATCACTGCACAAGCACCGTAGGTACACAGCGTGTACTATGAAGCCGGAGTAGTACCCCCTGGTATCACTGCATAAGCACCCCAGGTACACAGCATGTACTATGAAGCCGGAGTAGTGCACACTGGTATCAGGGGCGTAACTAGAGGGGATGCGGTGGTTGCGGTCGCACCTGGGCCCAAGAGGTTAAGGGGGCCCTTATGGTGTCACTTTCCCATATGAGAAGACTATTATTATAAACAATACATTATAGTCGGGGAGCCGGCACAGACATTGCACTGGGGACCATCAGCTTCTAGTTACGCCACTGGGGAAGGGCGCTCCATTCAAAGGTCTGCTATGGGGCCCAGCCTCTGCTGGTTACTCCCCTGTTTTTTCTGCATATGTAGTGTATGTGCTTATGTCTGTGCAAAGTATATATGAAATATGTGGATTCTGAAGAATAACATGCAGTATGGGGCTAGCAGCAAGGGTTTAGGTATTTGGAGGGCCCCGTTTCTAAGTTCGCGCCGGGGCCCACTGGAGTCTTGTTACTCCACTGCCTGATATCACTGCAAAAGCACCGTAGGTACATAACATGTACTATGAAGCCGGAGTAGTACCCCCTGGTATCACTGCACAAGCACCGTAGGTACACAGCATGTACGATGAAGCCAGAGTAGTACACCCTGGTATCACTGCACAAGCACTGTAGGTACACAGCATGTACTATAGAGCTGAAGTAGTACCCCCTGGTATCACTGCACAAGCGCTGTAGGTACACAGCATGTACTAGAAAGCCGGAGTTGTACACCCTGGTATCACTGCACAAGGGCTGTAGGTACCCAGCATGTACTTTGAAGCCAGAGTAGTACACCCTGGTATCACTGCACAAGCACTGTAGGTACATAGCATGTACTTTTAAGCCAGAGTAGTACACCCTGGTATCACAGCACAAGTGCTGTAGGTACACAGCATGTACTATGAAGCCGGAGTAATATACCCTGGTTTTACTGCACAAGCGCTGTAGGTACACAGCATATATTATGATGCCGGAGTAGTACACCCTGGTATAACTGCACAAGCGCTGTAGGTACACAGCATGTACTATGGAGCCGGAGTAGTACCCCCTGGTATCACTGCACAAGGGCTCTAGGTATACAGCATGTACTGTAAAGCCGGAGTAGTACACCCTGGTATCACTGCACAAGCGCTGTCGGTACACTGCATGTACTATGAAGCCAGAGTAGTACACCCTGGTATCACTGCACAAGCACTGTAGGTACATAGCATGTACTTTTAAGCCAGAGTAGTACACCCTGGTATCACAGCACAAGTGCTGTAGGTACACAGCATGTACTATGAAGCCGGAGTAATATACCCTGGTTTTACTGCACAAGCGCTGTAGGTACACAGCATATATTATAATGCCGGAGTAGTACACCCTGGTATAACTGCACAAGCGCTGTAGGTACACAGCATGTACTATGGAGCCGGAGTAGTACCCCCTGGTATCACTGCACAAGGGCTCTAGGTATACAGCATGTACTTTAAAGCCGGAGTAGTACACCCTGGTATCACTGCACAAGCGCTGTCGGTACACTGCATGTACTATGAAGCCAGAGTAATACACCCTGGTTTTACTGCACATGCGGTGTAGGTACACAGGAATTATTATTCTGCCGGAGTAGTACACCCTGGTATCACTGCACAAGCCCTGTAGGTACACAGCATGTACTATGAAGCCGGAGTAGTACAGCCTGGTGTCACTACACAAGCGCTGTAGGTACACAGCATATACCATGGAGCCGGAGTAGTATACCCTGGTGTCACTACACAAGCGCTGTAGGTATACAGCATGTACTATGAAGCCGGAGTAGTACCCCCTGGTATCACTGCACAAGGGCGGTAGGTACACAGCATAGACTGTAGGGAGTAAAAACCCAACCTTATGAAATCCGGTATTTGGCCTGTACTTTAACCCAACATGATAATAAAGAACCGGGAAACTTACTTGTTTGGGTAACATGGGAAGGCCACAGCATCTATTTTTAACAAAAACATAAATTATTAAATAACATAATAAACTTGAAAAATTAACCACACGGTAGGCCCATAGCCTTCTTCAAATCTTGGGACGGGACTTCACCCGAATGGCGGCTGCGGCCCGGCAGCCGGCATGTGGGAAACCTCCAAACACCTTTGGGGCTGTGTCCAACTCCGCCACGGAGCAGCCTCCTAACGCAGGCTGCGACCCCCCACACGGACCAAAGCTATAGCCCTCTCAGCCAGCTCCTGCAGGCCGAGAAGGAAGATGTCCATCCCGATAGGATTAAGATGGACCTCGTCTCCTAATAAAAGGTGGCGGTTGTCACCTTCCAGATTTTCGTGCTGGAAAACCACACCTTCCAGGGACACGACGTGTTTAGAGATCCTGATATTCAGGGTCTTCGGCACTTTTTCTATCGCACCATTGTCCCTCACGGCTCTCCAGCGCCAGCGAGGAATAATCTCAGACCACGCCAGGGAAACCGATTTAAAGAAGGTGGGAAACCTAGAAAAATCCTGTTTTATGAGGGAGACAAGTTCACCGATTTTAATTCGCCCGAGGTCATTCCCCCCCGCGTGAATGATTAAAACTACGCGGTCTTGATGGATTCTGCTGATCTCAACTACTTCCGATAGCACCTGGGACCAGGGCATACAGCGTACACCGCGCAAGTGGACCTGGGCTTTTGCCAAACCCAAGTTTTTGCTGCAAGGACGAACCGCTGCTCTCCGCTCCGCCCAATGAACAAACGAATGGCCGACAATCCACACGTGGGCGCGATGCCCTAGAAAATTAACAAGTGTAACTAACGGGAACATACCAGACATCAGGAGGGTGTCAATTAAACTTGAGGGTCAAGATCTGGACGAATATAGGACTTGAAACAGTCCGACTTCCATCTGCCTAGCTTTTTTATGGCGTTGTCACTCATCCCGCAAGAGTGCGCCGTTGTGGCAGCTCCTATGCGGAATGAATGAGTACCAGATTCCTTAGGATTAAGGCCCAACAAGAGTAAAAACTTTTTGAATACGGAATTAATTTGATAACGGGCAAGTGAGTTCCCTGATTCATGTAAAAGGAAATTATTACTACACGACGGACGTGAGAGGGAGTAATTAAAAATCAAAAACACTGGACAGGATTCTGAACCTGAGGGATGGATGGTTAACCAGGTGCCTCTTCCGTACATGTCTGTTTTAGACCGCCGCACCTTGAGTTAATAACGGAAGGAGTAGCGAGGACATCTAAAGATGACAATCCGCCGTGTTTGGTAGCACAAGGGGGTATAAGTTCACTGACGCGAAGCGCAGCGAAAAAGGCGATGGAAAAAGCTGCTTTAAATAGTGACGCCTACATACTACATCCAAAATAGGGATAAGGCGATTAAACAAGGGAAGGGAAACCGTTCTACGGGAATCGTGAGAAGAGTTCTCACGTTTCCAGCCTTTTAATAACTGTTTAACGAGAAACATCTTAGTAATATCTGGGCGGTCATGTAGCTTTAACATAAAGGATAAGGCCGCTAAATTAGACCTAGCTTTGTGAAATGAAGCTCCTTGGGATTTTAAATGTGCTAACAAATCTAAAGCCTGACTTAAGATTACTGATTTCACCGCGGGTATGGAACCGCCAGACAAAGCCAACCATTATTCCCAGGAAGTAGCATATTTCCGCCATGTGGAAGCTGAAATGGAGTTCCTCAACAGACCCGCTAGCTGCTCACGGCCAGATTCCATAAGTACTGGGGGCATCCTATCCCGGACTCGACAGGGCTGGGAAAGAGACAGGGCATTAGCCATGCCGTTCGAAGATTCAGGAACGTATCTAGCACATAGCCACATGTTATATTGCAGACAGGGAAGCACCAGATGTCGAATAAGGGCCAGCACAGGATATGAAGATAATGAAAGACTGTTCACCGCCCGTACTACCGAGATGTCATCCACCCACCACCGGATTCTGTGATCTGCTAAGGAGGGACCCCATAATTCTACCGCTACGACTAACGGGAAAAGCTTCAATAAGGGTAGGGTTATTTATAAAAATGGAAAGGATCCAGGAGGAGGGCCAAGAGTCTCTACACCAGCTTGAGCCGTAAACGGCGGCAAAGCCGTCCACGGCTGGAGCCGAAACATCTAGGGACAAGGAGTGATTGTCAGTCTCTGGCTCCTGCAGGATGCCTGCGCCATTAAATTCTTGAAGGAAGACTTGCCAAATCTGCAAGTCCTCCTTCAGGGGTTTAGTTATTCTAATGTAATGAGTGGGATGCGTAGTACCTTTTGAAGCCAGTGAGAGGTGGTGTGAAAAAGCCCGCCACATGGGGATTACTCTACAAGAAAAATTTAGCAGGCCCAAAAGGACCTGAAACTGTTGCAAAGTGGCTTTCTTTTTACTTAAAAACCAATTAATTTCCTGGCGCAAACGGTCCAACTTGTCCTCTGGCAGCCTAAAAGACATGCTAATAGAATCCAATTCAATAACCAGGAAGGATAATCTGTTAAACGGGCCGACGGTCTTATCCTCGGACAGGGGCACCCCGATGAATTCCATCAGAGATTTAAAAGTGTGGAGAAGGTAAGGACAAGTGTCAGAATCCCCATGAGCGGTGAACAAGAAGTCGTCCAGGTAGTGTGTCATTGAGTAAATACTAGAGATGAGCGAACATGCTCGTCCGAGCTTGATGCTCGTTCGAGCATTAGCGTACTCGAAACTGCTCGTTGCTCGGACGAATACTTCGCCCGCTCGAGAAAATGGCAGCTCCCGCTGTTTTGCTTTTTGGCGGCCAGAAACAGAGCCAATCACAAGCCAGGAGACTCTGCACTCCACCCAGCATGACGTGGTACCCTTACACGTCGATAGCAGTGGTTGGCTGGCCAGATCAGGTGACCCTGGGATAGACTAGCCGCTGCCCGCGCTGCTCGGATCATTCTGTGTCTGGATGCCGCTAGGGAGAGAGCTGCTGCTGGTCAGGGAAAGCGTTAGGGTGTTCTATTAGCTTACTGTTAGGCAGGAGTGATTCTCCAAGAACCCAACAGCCCTTCTTAGGGCTACAATAACGTTCTACTTTTTTTTTTTTTTATTTGCATCTAGTACCATTTTGTGAGGAATTAGCAGGGGGACTTGCTACCGTTGTGTTTAAACACCAAAGTGGGAAAATTTAGTAGGGGTTGGATTTCAATTAGGCACAGTCTGCCATTTGTCCTTTTTTATTTTACGTTTATTTTGTTTAATAACTCAGCTTCATCTCATCTGGCATAGTAGTGTGCTTTCATACTTGGCTAGAAAATAGCCATAGGAGAATCCAAACGGCTTACGCCTACAGTAGCGTTATATATTTGATTTCTGGTTGATCTGCTGGTGGCTGTACTTGCTGCAGTGCATCTAGTAGCCAATTGTGAGCAATTTGTAGTGAGACTTGTGACCGCTGTGTTTTGCGCTTAGTGACGCACATATCCATTGCAAAGACCGAAGTGGGAAAATTTAGTAGGGGCTGGATTTCAATTAGGCACAGTCTGCCATTTGTCCTTTTTTATTTTACGTTTATTTTGTTTAATAACTCAGCGTCATCTCATCTGGCATAGTAGTGTGCTTTCATACTTGGCTAGAAAATAGCCATAGGAGAATCCAAACGGCTTACGCCTACAGTAGCGTTATATATTTGATTTCTGGTTGATCTTCTGGTGGCTGTACTTGCTGCAGTGCATCTAGTAGCCAATTGTGAGCAATTTGTAGTGAGACTTGCGACCGCTGTGTTTTGCGCTTAGTGACGCACATATCCATTGCAAAGACCGAAGTGGGAAAATTTAGTAGGGGTTGGATTTCAATTAGGCACAGTCTGCCATTTGTCCTTTTTTATTTTACGTTTATTTTGTTTAATAACTCAGCGTCATCTCATCTGGCATAGTAGTGTGCTTTCATACTTGGCTAGAAAATAGCCATAGGAGAATCCAAACGGCTTACGCCTACAGTAGCGTTATATATTTGATTTCTGGTTGATCTGCTGGTGGCTGTACTTGCTGCAGTGCATCTAGTAGCCAATTGTGAGCAATTTGTAGTGAGACTTGCGACCGCTGTGTTTTGCGCTTAGTGACGCACATATCTGCAACACCCTCGCCGATGCAATGGCGAGGTAGGGTTTGCGAATACGTCCCACCTGCATGTAATCACATCACATTACATGGTCCTGATAGGACATAGGGGTATTGCAGTGGTGAATCCTGCCTGGCAAGGCAGAGGTTAAGTATTTTGTATGATGCAAGATGCTGTTGTCCAATGATATGTGTTACATCCTGTGCTCTGTAAGCTGAGATGTGATTGGAGGAGCAGCCACCACCTGACAAAAGGGAGGTAATAAAACCTCTGGTCAGGAATGTTCTAGAGCAGTCTCTCTCAGGAGAGAGAAGAGATTCTGGATGATTATTCTAGTGTGGAATCCTAGGAGAATCAGTGAGTGAGTGAGTAATCTCTGTCTAGCCCATACCAGAGCAGGAAGAGCTTAGCCCCTGCCTCTGAAGAGTGGAGCATTAGACTAGAGTTAGTGTAGTGAGGAAAGGGGTATCATCTTACCTTTAAAGGTGATACCTGAAGCCCTACAGGACAAGCTGAAGCTTCCTACCCGGACACAGCTGCCTCCCAGCCTGTGCTCTACATCCAGGCTGGTGAACTATCTCCTGAGGCTCCCTCCAACTCACATCTCAGCACTCCATCTACCTGTTAAAGGCACGTTTGCTGCGGTTCCTGCCGGTTCAAATAAAGAACTGTAAGTTGTTTTCTTCAACTTCTGTCTCCGTCTGGTCCCTGCTAATACGGCTGCCTTCATCACCGGCACCCTGTCCATCACCCAGAGACTCACACTCGGGACATTAAGGGGTTGCCCCAGGGAGATCCGCTATAGCAGCCTCTCCCTCATCATTTCTTGCCAACACCACCCTGCTGGAGACCTGCCAGGCTGTAGGACAGCCCTCCGGTTCCCCATACCAAGCACCGTGACACAAGCGTGCTTAGGCCGCAACCGCCAGCCACTCAGGTACTGCGGGCCCCGGCTGTCACCAGGCCTCACCTCAAGGGCTAGGCCCCGGTGGGGGATGTTGCAAGTGGCGTCACGATCACAGGATATATACTTCTGTGCCTTATCCTGGCACTAAAGACTGTACTTTATTAAGAAAAAGACTGTGCTGCCTAACCCTGCTACCATCCGGGTTTAGGCCCAAGTATTTGTGTGTTTCTACATTGAACTTTATACTGCTGCCATGTGCTGTCGAGCGCCGCTCCAGCACTCAAGAGGTTAATTCCTGCAAGAACTGTGTCAGCTCTGCTATATCCGGCGCTGCTGCGCCTGAAGCATTTACCTCAGAGGCGTGTGGCGCAGCAAGTATTTCCAGCCCGCCAAATCCTCACTGGCGGGAACTCCAGAGGCGTCACTAGGCTCCGCCCCCTGCGCGAGTGGCGCGAACTACCGTGGAGGAGGAGCTGGAGCGAGTGCGGCCGGCAACGAAGAGGGTTAATCGGCCATCTTGGATTTCGGCGCAGGCCGCGCCTGAAGCCTGCCAGCAGTGTGTGCCTCATCTGGAGTTCCGGCGCACGTGTCCTGCGACTGGAGAACACCGCTGAGCATCACCGAGCCCTGCTGCCTGCCGGACATCGGGAACGGAGACCTTCGTGCACCGGAGCTGTCCTGTCACCGCGGCTGATCCTGAGTGAGTACCGCTGGGGAAGTTAAAGGGGGGTAGAGATTGTTTCCGACGCTAGGTTATTGGCTCACCTCCCAGGGAATAGTGACTGTGTCTTAAAGTGCCCACGTCCCATTCTAGCCATCGCCCATAGCAACGGACATTGTGTAACCCTACAGACTTCCCTCAGCTAGGCCAGTCATGTCCACCCAGGACGAAGATACGGGACTGGAGCAAGTCCCGTCCCCTGGTCCCTCCTCAGGGTACCGGAGCATGTTAAGTCCTCCAGAGAGTCCCTTCAGCCCTGCTACAGCTAGTGCCCCTGGGACTCCCACCATGATGCCTCTGACTATGCCCTACTATTTGGGGGCCCCCTGGTTACCCTACTACGAGGGAGAATCACATACTCTCCCTGAATTCAGGGACAAGTTGTTAGCCACCTTCGCCTTGCTCCCATTCACAGAGGAACAGAAAGTGGGCATCCTCATCGGGCAGTTGAAAGGACCCGCTCTCCGGGAAGTCAAGTCTTGGCCCCGAGAACAGTGTCAGAACGTGGTCCGGATTCTTGATAGGCTACGCAACACCTTTGACAAGTGTACTGTCTCCGAGTTGAAGCAGAAATTCTTCGGGAAAAGACAGAAGCCCCAAGAGTCCCTCCGAGACTTTGCCCTCTCCCTACAGGAGACATGGAAGGCCATCACCTGCCTTGAGCCCAAAGACGCTGAAACCTCTGATCAAACCTTAAGGGAACAATTTATTAATGGACTTGTTGATAGAAATCAAAGGTGTCAACTAAAGATCATCTCTTCTCAACATGCCCAGGCCTCCTTCCTTGAGTTTAAGGAAATTGCCATTGACATATTAGGGGACCGACCGCCTACTGGACCGCAGAAAGAGCCTGAATCCGTGGAAATGGAGGAATCTGCTCTAGCTTGCTATCCAACGCAGTCGACATCACCTACTCCTGCGGCTACGGAAGTTGCTGACTTAGCAGGACAGGTCTCTAATCTGGCGGACACCCTGCATAAAATCCTCGATCGGTTGACCCAGGTGGAAGTGACTGTCTCCGCTATGAGGAGGAAACCTCCAGAGAACCCGGTACGGTCAGCTACTCCTCGTGAATCTCCGACTAAACAGCGCCCAAAAGAAGCAAAGTCGTTAAGCACCTGGAGTCAGAAGAAACCCCGCAGCGGTGCAGCTACTGCCATAAATATGGGCATGAAGAGAATGACTGTCGTCAGTTAAACGACAAACCCTTGGAGCTAAGGGACGACCTCCAAGGGAAGAACTTGTAAGTCCCCGAGATGCTAACTGGATGCCCAGGTTCGTGGGGACTCGCCCCATGGTTCATGTAACCATCAATGGAGTTACCCTACCGGCCTTAATTGATACCGGCTCTCAAGTGACCACCCTCCGGAGTGCTGCCTTCGAGAAATGCCGAGGAAAAGCATCCTTAATCCAGCCTCCCAAGGCTTACTTGAACATTATTGCTACGAACGGAAAACCCGTACCCATCCGCGGCTACTGGGAACCCACGCTAACCATTGGAGACACTGAGTTAACCAGACAGGGCGTAGTGGTGACACGTGTGCCCGAAAACGGTAACTTCTCCCTGGTACTGGGTACCAATGTCCTCCGCAATTGCTACCCTGAAGTGCTGAAGGCTCTCCACGTCTCCCTGCCAACAGTGCCCAACGGTTCCCGGAAGGTAATTCAGGAGACTATGCAGGTTCTAGCGGCGCAACAGAAGTTTGCTGGCCCTAATGGGGAAATCTGCAGAGCCCGGATCAAGGATCCCCAACCTGTCCGCCTTCAACCTGGGACTGAGACGTTAGTATGGTGTCGAGCCTGCATGGGCGTCCAAGGTCAAGACTACCAGGCGATAGTAGAACCTCTACCAGCTGATGAAGACCTGCCCATTCTAGCCGCCAGGAGCCTAGTCACTGTATCCCGAGGACAAGTACCCATTCGACTACTAAATGTGGGAGACTCCCCAGTGGATCTGAGAAAGTACCAAGCCGTAGCCACTCTCTTCAGTGTCCATCCTGAAGACTTGGTGGAAACCTCTCTGTCTGCCTCCCAACAGTTGGAAGTGAAGCAAGGTGCTGAAGATGAGCCGGCCGAGCAATCCTGGTGGCTTGAGCTCAATATTGGAGACGACGATTTTACTCCTGCAGACCAAGTACAAGGTGTCCTGGATGTCGTTATGAAGCACCACCCGGCCTTCAGCAAACACCCACTGGATTTTGGGCAGACTACTCTGATCCAACATACCATCCCGACTGGCTCTCATCCTCCTATCAAGGAATGATACCGGCCCATACCTCCAGCCCGCTACCAAGAGGTGAAAAAGCTGGTACAAGAGATGAAGACAGCCAACGTTATCCGGGAGAGCCACAGCCCATGGGCTGCCCCGCTGGTCCTTGTGAAGAAGAAGGATGGAACCCTTCGATTCTGTGTTGACTATAGGAAAATCAACAATATCACCCACAAGGATGCCTATCCTCTGCCTCGAATCGAGGAATCCCTCGCAGCCCTAGGGTCAGCTGCCTACTTCTCTACCCTGGACCTGACCAGTGGCTACTGGCAAGTGGCCATGGCGCCGGAAGACAGAGAGAAGACGGCTTTCACCACCCCAATGGGCTTGTTCGAGTTCAACAACATGCCGTTTGGGCTATGCAACGCCCCAGGCACATTTCAACGGCTGATGGAGAGATGTTTGGGTCATCGCAATTTCGAGACCGTCCTGCTATATTTGGACGACATCATCATCTACTCCAAGACTTATGAAGACCACCTCCACCATCTGGCTGAAGTCTTCCAAATCCTGACCCAACATGGGTTGAAGGTCAAGCCATCCAAGTGCCACCTGCTACAACCTAGCGTCAAGTACCTGGGACATGTGGTGAGCGCTCATGGAATTGAGCCAGATCCAGAGAAGATTGCAGCTGTCTACGACTGGCCTACCCCATCCACCGTACGGGACATCAAAAGCTTCCTGGGATTTGCCAGTTATTACAGGCGTTTCATCCCGAAGTTTGCCCAGCTGGCGGCTCCCCTGCAAGAGCTTCTAAGGGGCCTGCCAAAAGAGAGCCAACGTTCCCGAGTATCCATTGAGTGGACGGCCGAACGAGAAGCTGCCTTCCAGATGCTCAAGCAACGGCTGACTGAACCTCCGGTGTTGGGATACCCAGACTATAGTCTGCCTTTCACCCTATACACTGATGCCAGCAAGCAAGGTCTAGGGGCGGTATTATCCCAGCTCCAAAACGGAACTGAAAGGGTCATAGCCTACGCCAGCCGTTCCCTCCGAGAACCGGAGCAAAACGACCAGAACTATAGTTCCTTCAAGTTGGAGTTTCTGGCGTTAGTCTGGGCGGTGACCGAAAAGTTCAAGGACTACCTAGCTGCATCATCTTTCACTGTCTTCACAGACAATAATCCTTTGGCGCACCTGAACACCGCTCGTCTTGGAGCACTGGAACAACGGTGGGCCTCCAGACTTGCCAACTTCAACTTTACCATCAAGTACCGGGCTGGTAAGACCAATGACAACGCCGACGCTCTGTCCCGTCTCCCTGACCAGTGGGAGGGACCCTCCACGGATGCTCAGTGGGAAGATGTGGAGATGCCAGCGTTCTATGCCCGGTTTGTGCGTCAAGATGCCCAGAGAGTTTACTCCCTACCGACAGGGGCAGAGCCAGCTACTCCTCAAGAAGAGTCAGAGCCCCCTGTGGAAAAGGACCTCTGGATGAGTCTTCAGGCTGATAGCCGTGCCATAGGAGAAGTAATGGACTATCTCTCTAGTGGGCGAGTGCCTGAAAGAATCCGGCGCAGAAGAGCTGATGGAGAACTGTCTCAATTGTGGCGCCAGAGAAAGACTCTGAGCATGCACCAGGGGCTGCTAAAGAGAAGACTTCTGGACCCTATCACTTATGACCGGCTATACCAGATTGTGATTCCCAGGAGGGACGCCAAGATAGTACTGGAAATGTACCATGACCAGTCTGGACACTTTGGCGCTCAGAAGACTGAGGCCACCCTCCGAAGGCGATTCTTCTGGGTCAACATGAAGTCCGACATTGAAGCCTGGTGTCGAGAATGCCCAGCCTGCGCCATCGCTCGAGGAGAGCGACACAATCAAAGGGCCCCTCTACGTCCCATTGTGAGCCAACGGTCCTTGGAGATCCTGGCATTGGACCACGTGAAGTTGGAGCCCAGCAGATCCGGTCACAGTTATGCTCTTACGATCATCGACCACTATACCAAATTTGTGGTTGCAGTACCCGTCAGAGATCTGTCTGCAAGGACCACCGCAGCGGCCCTGTGGAAGAGCTTCATCCTCCCCTATGGCTGTCCGGACCAGATCCTTACAGACCAAGGAACAGCATTTGAGTCCCAAGTCTTCCAGGAGCTGTGCACTCTATATGGCTGCAAGAAGCTTAGGACCACAGCCTATCATCCCCAAGGCAACGGGCTTTGTGAAAAGATGAACCAGACTCTAATCAATATGCTGAGGACTCTGACCCCTGCAAAAAGGGCTGACTGGCCAAAACTGTTGCCCGAATTAGTGTACCTGTACAACAATACCACTCATTGCTCCACAGGATGCACCCCGTATTATCTGATGTTCGGGAGACACGGCCATCTCCCTGCTGATATGACCTGGGACATGGAGTCCCCTGATTCCCAGTCTTTACTCCCCCAGACTGACTGGGTTCACGAACACCAGAGGCGCCTGGCGGATGCCAGAGAAGTTGTGGATCTGCGGTTAGAAGAGGCCCGGGAGAAACAAAAAAGGGACTTCGATCGTAATGCCTGTGCTGAGCCTTTTGCCCCAGGAGATCGAGTGTGGCTGCGCAACAACCATCCTACCAGTAAGCTAGATGGGCGTTGGGAGCGTGAGCCATACCTAGTTAGGGACAGTCTCTCCCCTGAAGTCTACGAGATTTCAAGAGGAGACCGTCCACTACTCCGGGTACATAGGAACCGGCTGAAGAGATGTCTTCGTCCTTTTGCCCCTATGTCCACACCTCTCACCTCGACCCCCAACTTACAGACCTCCTTGTGTTCACCTACCCCCAGTTTCTTAGAACTTGTGACTGTGCCTCAACTCTGTTTTGTTTCCACTCCAGTAAGAGGTACCCCAGAGAGACCATTATCCCCACCGCAGTCTCCAATACTGCTGCCTGTGGAGGATGATCCGGCTCCAGAGTCTGCAACCCCTGAAGCATCAGAGGCAGCTGAGACTTCGACTCCAGCGCCTGACTCAGAGGAGGACGATGAGGAGGTTGTTATCTTCTCCAGGCCGGAACTTCGGAGGTCTCAAAGGGAGACAAAAGGTAAAGCTCCTGCGTACCTGCAGGAGTACCAACTGGTGTCACACAGACGGAGGAGGCAGGTACGCTTTTCTGACACCGAAGTACTTACCACCGAAGAAGATACTGAGTAACCCCTGATGGGCTGTAGCCCACTTCAGGTACTGTGAATACTGTGTACATATGTAAATATTATTTCCGCTAACCCTAAAGAGCCAGAGAATTTCCTGAGACTCTTACCCTTATTTATCTCAGTCAAGAGACATACCTTGAACTGATTATTGTCCTGTGCTATGATAGCACCCCTTCCTCTGCCACAGCAGAGAATTTCTTCAAAGGATTCTGTCCCTCTACACCTAGAGGAGACCCCTTTGCTTCTCAGTGCACATTCCCCCACATCAAGGGCTGTACCCAGAAGATGGACTTTGTCACTAGAGACCTTCTGAGAGACTTTTGCCAGATACTCCAGGGAAAAGTTGCTATGTCTATTGACTACTATATTGCACTTAATGCCTTCCTTTTTAGTTATGGACATTCTGCTGGCACTTTTTATGCCTTTTCTTTGCAGGAAAGAGACATTTGCTATTCTGCTACCCTGAGTAGCCTACCTATGTAACGTTTGCAACGTTTAAGATGTGTACCCATTGAGCTCCTAAGCCAATGTGAGCTTACAATATGCTTGCACCCTGTCTGTATGCCAGTAGTCTGCATTAACCCTTTCATAGGCTTTTCAGGTTGTAGTGTGGCTGTGTCGGACCGTCTTTCTTGTAAAACACTGACCGCTACCTGATCCCTCAAACTGAGGTTTGCACATGGGGGTAGTCCGTAAACTGCGGGTCCTACGGGGACCGGGGGTGTTACAGAGTTAGCACCTGGATGCCACCCATACATGGGTAAGGATGCCAGTCAGGAGGTACTCGTGTCGCATATGCTAACGCAATGCAGATAGACACCTTATATAATTGCCGCCAGGGAAGAAGCGTTGATATAACAAATATACAGGCCTTGGTGCAAGGAGTGGATTACAGGACATGACACCACACCTTTCCTACTGTACAGTTCGGTTTAATGGCGTCAGCGACCAACTGTCATACAGCTATATGTTTTTGTCTTAGTCCGACACCAACCCAGGTGCCTGTCTCCAGGACCATGGGCGGTTTGTCCCTACACCTTCACATAGCCTGCACTTCCCAGAAGTGCCTTTAGCCCCCTCCGTGCCCCAAACCATCTGTAGTCGAGCCGAGGGCGGCTCTTTCAATTGCCCCCGGGGTATGCAACACCCTCGCCGATGCAATGGCGAGGTAGGGTTTGCGAATACGTCCCACCTGCATGTAATCACATCACATTACATGGTCCTGATAGGACATAGGGGTATTGCAGTGGTGAATCCTGCCTGGCAAGGCAGAGGTTAAGTATTTTGTATGATGCAAGATGCTGTTGTCCAATGATATGTGTTACATCCTGTGCTCTGTAAGCTGAGATGTGATTGGAGGAGCAGCCACCACCTGACAAAAGGGAGGTAATAAAACCTCTGGTCAGGAATGTTCTAGAGCAGTCTCTCTCAGGAGAGAGAAGAGATTCTGGATGATTATTCTAGTGTGGAATCCTAGGAGAATCAGTGAGTGAGTGAGTAATCTCTGTCTAGCCCATACCAGAGCAGGAAGAGCTTAGCCCCTGCCTCTGAAGAGTGGAGCATTAGACTAGAGTTAGTGTAGTGAGGAAAGGGGTATCATCTTACCTTTAAAGGTGATACCTGAAGCCCTACAGGACAAGCTGAAGCTTCCTACCCGGACACAGCTGCCTCCCAGCCTGTGCTCTACATCCAGGCTGGTGAACTATCTCCTGAGGCTCCCTCCAACTCACATCTCAGCACTCCATCTACCTGTTAAAGGCACGTTTGCTGCGGTTCCTGCCGGTTCAAATAAAGAACTGTAAGTTGTTTTCTTCAACTTCTGTCTCCGTCTGGTCCCTGCTAATACGGCTGCCTTCATCACCGGCACCCTGTCCATCACCCAGAGACTCACACTCGGGACATTAAGGGGTTGCCCCAGGGAGATCCGCTATAGCAGCCTCTCCCTCATCATTTCTTGCCAACACCACCCTGCTGGAGACCTGCCAGGCTGTAGGACAGCCCTCCGGTTCCCCATACCAAGCACCGTGACACAAGCGTGCTTAGGCCGCAACCGCCAGCCACTCAGGTACTGCGGGCCCCGGCTGTCACCAGGCCTCACCTCAAGGGCGAGGCCCCGGTGGGGGATGTTGCATATCCATTGCAAAGACCGAAGTGGGAAAATTTAGTAGGGGTTGGATTTCAATTAGGCACAGTCTGCCATTTGTCCTTTTTTATTTTACGTTTATTTTGTTTAATAACTCAGCGTCATCTCATCTGGCATAGTAGTGTGCTTTCATACTTGGCTAGAAAATAGCCATAAGAGAATCCAAACGGCTTACGCCTACAGTAGCGTTATATATTTGATTTCTGGTTGATCTGCTGGTGGCTGTACTTGCTGCAGTGCATCTAGTAGCCAATTGTGAGCAATTTGTAGTGAGACTTGCGACCGCTGTGTTTTGCGCTTAGTGACGCACATATCCATTGCAAAGACCGAAGTGGGAAAATTTAGTAGGGGTTGGATTTCAATTAGGCACAGTCTGCCATTTGTCCTTTTTTATTTTACGTTTATTTTGTTTAATAACTCAGCGTCATCTCATCTGGCATAGTAGTGTGCTTTCATACTTGGCTAGAAAATAGCCATAGGAGAATCCAAACGGCTTACGCCTACAGTAGCGTTATATATTTGATTTCTGGTTGATCTGCTGGTGGCTGTACTTGCTGCAGTGCATCTAGTAGCCAATTGTGAGCAATTTGTAGTGAGACTTGCGACCGCTGTGTTTTGCGCTTAGTGACGCACATATCCATTGCAAAGACCGAAGTGGGAAAATTTAGTAGGGGTTGGATTTCAATTAGGCACAGTCTGCCATTTGTCCTTTTTTATTTTACGTTTATTTTGTTTAATAACTCAGTGTCATCTCATCTGGCATAGTAGTGTGCTTTCATACTTGGCTAGAAAATAGCCATAGGAGAATCCAAACGGCTTACGCCTACAGTAGCGTTATATATTTGATTTCTGGTTGATCTGCTGGTGGCTGTACTTGCTGCAGTGCATCTAGTAGCCAATTGTGAGCAATTTGTAGTGAGAGTTGCGACCGCTGTGTTTTGCGCTTAGTGACGCACATATCCATTGCAAAGACCGAAGTGGGAAAATTTAGTAGGGGTTGGATTTCAATTAGGCACAGTCTGCCATTTGTCCTTTTTTATTTTACGTTTATTTTGTTTAATAACTCAGCGTCATCTCATCTGGCATAGTAGTGTGCTTTCATACTTGGCTAGAAAATAGCCATAGCAATAGGATAGCATCGTTTGGTTTTAAAAACTCAAAAACACAAAAAAAAAAAAAAAACACAAAAAAAAGTTAAAAAAAAATTAAAGCTATAACTCTCATTTTAAAAATGTTTAACCCGAGGGCTAGGGGTAGAGGACGAGGGCGGGGACGTGGGCGTCCAACTACTGCAGGGGTCAGAGGCCGTGGTCCTGGCCGGGGTGAGACACCACCTGCTGATGAGGGAGCAGGGGAACGCCGCAGAGCTACACTCCCTAGGTTCATGTCTGAAGTTACTGGGACTCGTGGTAGAGCACTGTTGAGGCCAGAACAGTGCGAACAGGTGATGTCGTGGATTGCTGACAATGCTTCGAGCAATTTGTCCACCAGTCAGTCTTCCACGCAGTCCACCCATGTCACCGAAATCGCCACTCCTCCAGCTCCTGCACCTCAGCCTCCTCCCCCCCAGTCTGCCCCCTCCCAGGAAAATTTGGCATTTGAACCGGCATACTCTGAGGAACTGTTTTCTGGACCCTTCCCACAGTCACAAACCACTTGTCCGGTTGCTGCTGAGCAATTTTCCGATGCCCAGGTTTTCCACCAGTCACAGTCTGTGGGTGATGATGACCTTCTTGACGTAGTGGAAGTGTGTAAAGAGGTGTCCGACGATGAGGAGACACGGTTGTCAGACAGTGGGGAAGTTGTTGTCAGGGCAGGAAGTCCGAGGGGGGAGCAGACTGAGGGATCGGAGGATGATGAGGTGACAGACCCAAGCTGGGTTGAGAGGCCGGGTGAACACAGTGCTTCTGAGACGGAGGAGAGTCCTCGACCAGAACAGGTTGGAAGAGGCAGTGGTGGGGCCAGACGGAGAGGCAGGGCCAGAACTGGTGCATCAGCGCCAAATGTGTCAACTAGTGAAGCTCCCGTGGCGAGGGCTCTTACGGCGAGGGCTAGATCTTCAGAAGTCTGGAGGTTCTTTAAGGAAACACCGGATGACCGACGGACTGTGGTGTGCAACATTTGCCAAACCAGGCTCAGCAGGGGTTCCACCACTACTAGCTTAACTACCACCAGTATGCGCAGGCATATGAATGCTAAACACCCCACTCAGTGGCAACAAGCCCGTTCACCTCCGGCCGTGCACACCACTGCTCCTTCCCCTGTGTCAGCTGACAGTCAGCCCCCTGCCCAGGACCCTGCCTCAAAAACCCCATCGTCGCCTCCACGATCCTCCACAGCATCCACCAGCGTTCAGCTCTCCATACCCCAGACGCTGGAGCGGAAACGCAAATATAGTGCAACCCACCCGCACGCCCAAGCCCTTAATGTGCACATCTCCAGATTGCTTAGCCTGGAGATGCTGCCCTATAGGCTAGTAGAGACCGAGGCCTTTCGCAACCTCATGGCGGCGGCCGCCCCTCGGTATTCGGTCCCCAGCCACCACTACTTTTCCCGATGTGCCGTCCCAGCCCTGCACCAGCACGTGTCAGACAACATCACCCGTGCCCTGCCCAACGCCGTTTCTGACAAGGTCCGCCTGACCACGGACACGTGGACGAGTGCTGCCGGGCAGGGCCACTATATATCGCTGACGGCACATTGGGTTAACTTGGTGGAGGCTGGGACCGAGTCTGACCCTGGGGCTGGTCATATACTGCCGACGCCGAGGATTGCGGGGCCTACCTCGGTCCAGGTGTTTCAGGCCTACTATGCCTCCTCCTCCTCCCACCCCTCCTCCACCTCCTCCTCCGAACTACCATCCGTGGGCACGGCGCCATCAGTCGGTAGCTCTAGGCACAGCAGCAGTGCCGTTGCTAAGCGACAGCAGGCGGTGCTCAAACTGCTGAGCCTAGGCGATAAAAGGCACACCGCCCAAGAGCTATTACAGGGCATCACGGCGCAGACTGATCTGTGGCTGGCACCGCTGAACCTGAAGCCAGGCATGGTTGTGTGTGACAACGGCCGTAACCTGGTGGCGGCTCTGCAACTCGGCAGACTGACACATGTGCCATGCCTGGCCCATGTGTTAAATCTGATAGTTCAGCGTTTCCTCAAGACATACCCCAATCTGTCGGATTTGCTCACGAAGGTGCGCCGCATCTGTGCGCATTTCAGGAAGTCCAGCACAGATGCTGCCACTCTCAGGGCAGCGCAGCGCCGCCTCCAACTGCCCGCTCACCGACTGTTGTGCGACGTGCCCACGAGGTGGAATTCAACACTGACTATGTTATCCAGAGTTTACCAGCAGCGCCGAGCCATTGTAGACTGCCAGATGTCAACTTCCACCAGAACTGGTAGTCAGGTCAGTCAGCTTCCTCAAGTCTACAATGAGGAGTGGACGTGGATGTCTGATATCTGTCAGGTGCTGAGTAACTTTGAGGAGTCAACACAGATGGTCAGTGGCGATGCCACCATCATCAGCCTCACCATCCCGCTGCTTGGCCTGTTGAAAAACTCTCTGATCAGCATGAAGTCGGAAGCTTTGCGCTCCTCACAAGAGACGGGGGAAGAAGACTCCCTTGTTGATAGCCAAAGCACCCTTAGGTCTGTTTCTCAGCGCATATCGGAGGAGGTGGAGGAGGATGAGGAGGAAGAGGAGGAGAATGTTGGCGAGACACAAGAGGGGACCATTGTTGAGTCCTCCACTGTTCAGCGTGTATGGGCAGAAGAAGAGGATTTGGAGGAGTTGGAGGAGGAGGAAATGGACAGTCAGGCCAGTGAGGGGAGTGAATTCTTACGCGTTGGTACTCTGGCGCATATGGCAGATTTCATACTAGGCTGCCTATCCCGTGACCCTCGCGTTCAAAGAATTTATTCCAGCACCGATTACTGGGTGTTCACTCTCCTGGACCCACGGTACAAGCAAAATCTTTCCACTCTCATCCCTGGAGAGGAAAGGAGTGTGAGAATGCATGAATACCAGCAGGCCCTGGTGCACAAGCTGAAACAGTATTTCCCTTCTGACAGCGCTAGCGGCAGAGTGCGTAGTTCTGCGGGACAAGTAGCGAGGGAGAGTAGGCAAGCAGGCAGCTTGTCCAGCACTGGCAAGGGTACGCTTTACAAGGCTTTTGCCAGCTTTATGTCACCCCAGCAAGACACTGTCACCTGTCCCCAGTCTCGGCAGAGTAGGGCTGATCTTTACAGAAAGATGGTGAGTAAGTACGTAGCTGACCATACCATCGTCCTAAATGATCACACAGCTCCCTACAACTACTGGGTTTCAAAGCTGGACATGTGGCACGAACTGGCGCTGTACGCCTTGGAGGTTCTTGCCTGCCCTGCCGCTAGCGTCTTGTCCGAGCGGGTTTTCAGTGCAGCTGGTGGCATCATCACCGATAAGCGTACACGCCTGTCGACTGACAGCGCTGACAGGCTGACGCTTATTAAGATGAATAAAGCCTGGATTTCTCCTAATTTCCAATCTCCACCAGGTGAAGGAAGCTCAACCTGAATAATTTATCCACTCCTCCTCCTCCTCATTTTCCTCCTTCTCCTCCTCTTTGTACAGTAAAGCAGAGGAAACTGGCTATTTTTTGACAGGGCCCACTGGCTCTAGCTATAGTACTTTATGCATTTAATTTTTATGGAGGGCCACCGACCCGGTCCTCTGTTTTAAACAATTTTTGGGAGTGCCACATACAGGCACTCAATCTATTCCATTTTTCTGGAGGGCCACCTACCTGCTCCTCTGGTTTGAAAACTTTTTTGGACTGCCACATACAGGCACTCAATCTATTCCATTTTTCTGGAGGGCCACCTACCTGCTCCTCTGGTTTGAAAACTTTTTTGGACTGCCACATACAGGCACTCAATCTATTCCATTTTTATGGAGGGCCACCTACCTGCTCCTCTGGTTTGAAAACTTTTTTGGACTGCCACATACAGGCACTCAATCTATTCCATTTTTATGGAGGGCCACCTACCTGCTCCTCTGGTTTGAAAACTTTTTTGGACTGCCACATACAGGCACTCAATCTATTCCATTTTACTGGAGGGCCACCTACCTGCTCCTCTGGTTTGAAAACTTTTTTGGACTGCCACATACAGGCACTCAATCTATTCCATTTTTATGGAGGGCCACCTACCTGCTCCTCTGGTTTGAAAACTTTTTTGGACTGCCACATACAGGCACTCAATCTATTCCATTTTTATGGAGGGCCACCTACCTGCTCCTCTGGTTTGAAAACTTTTTTGGACTGCCACATACAGGCACTCAATCTATTCCATTTTACTGGAGGGCCACCTACCTGCTCCTCTGGTTTGAAAACTTTTTTGGACTGCCACATACAGGCACTCAATCTATTCCATTTTACTGGAGGGCCACCTACCTGCTCCTCTGGTTTGAAAACTTTTTTGGACTGCCACATACAGGCACTCAATCTATTCCATTTTTATGGAGGGCCACCTACCTGCTCCTCTGGTTTGAAAACTTTTTTGGACTGCCACATACAGGCACTCAATCTATTCCATTTTTATGGAGGGCCACCTACCTGCTCCTCTGGTTTGAAAACTTTTTTGGACTGCCACATACAGGCACTCAATCTATTCCATTTTACTGGAGGGCCACCTACCTGCTCCTCTGGTTTGAAAACTTTTTTGGACTGCCACATACAGGCACTCAATCTATTCCATTTTTCTGGAGGGCCACCTACCTGCTCCTCTGGTTTGAAAACTTTTTTGGACTGCCACATACAGGCACTCAATCTATTCCATTTTTATGGAGGGCCACCTACCTGCTCCTCTGGTTTGAAAACTTTTTTGGACTGCCACATACAGGCACTCAATCTATTCCATTTTACTGGAGGGCCACCTACCTGCTCCTCTGGTTTGAAAACTTTTTTGGACTGCCACATACAGGCACTCAATCTATTCCATTTTTATGGAGGGCCACCTACCTGCTCCTCTGGTTTGAAAACTTTTTTGGACTGCCACATACAGGCACTCAATGTATTCCATTTTTATGGAGGGCCACCTACCTGCTCCTCTGGTTTGAAAACTTTTTTGGACTGCCACATACAGGCACTCAATCTATTCCATTTTACTGGAGGGCCACCTACCTGCTCCTCTGGTTTGAAAACTTTTTTGGACTGCCACATACAGGCACTCAATCTATTCCATTTTTCTGGAGGGCCACCTACCTGCTCCTCTGGTTTGAAAACTTTTTTGGACTGCCACATGCAGGCACTCAATCTATTCCATTTTTATGGAGGGCCACCTACCTGCTCCTCTGGTTTGAAAACTTTTTTGGACTGCCACATACAGGCACTCAATCTATTCCATTTTACTGGAGGGCCACCTACCTGCTCCTCTGGTTTGAAATCTTTTTTGGACTGCCACATACAGGCACTCAATCTATTGCATTTTTATGGAGGGCCACCTACCTGCTCCTCTGGTTTGAAAACTTTTTTGGACTGCCACATACAGGCACTCAATCTATTCCATTTTTATGGAGGGCCACCTACCTGCTTCTCTGGTTTGAAAACTTTTTTGGACTGCCACATACAGGCACTCAATCTATTCCATTTTACTGGAGGGCCACCTACCTGCTCCTCTGGTTTGAAAACTTTTTTGGACTGCCACATACAGGCACTCAATCTATTCCATTTTTATGGAGGGCCACCTACCTGCTCCTCTGGTTTGAAAACTTTTTTGGACTGCCACATACAGGCACTCAATCTATTCCATTTTTATGGAGGGCCACCTACCTGCTCCTCTGGTTTGAAAACTTTTTTGGACTGCCACATACAGGCACTCAATCTGTTCCATTTTTATGGAGGGCCACCTACCTGCTCCTCTGGTTTGAAAACTTTTTTGGACTGCCACATACAGGCACTCAATCTATTCCATTTTACTGGAGGGCCACCTACCTGCTCCTCTGGTTTGAAAACTTTTTTGGACTGCCACATACAGGCACTCAATCTATTCCATTTTTCTGGAGGGCCACCTACCTGCTCCTCTGGTTTGAAAACTTTTTTGGACTGCCACATACAGGCACTATCCAAATTGAATTGTCTCCATAGCAGCCTCCACACGTTGTCTCCATTGCTACCTCCAAAAGTCGTCCATATAGCTGCCTCCATACATCGTCCCTTTATCAAACGAGGTGTGTCAGGCCGAAATTTGGGTTGTTTTCATGGATTCCACATCAAAGTTGTTAACTTTGTCGCCACCCTGCTGTGTTATCCACAAAATACACTGGCAAACTTTTACCATTTACGGATATTATTTCAGCGCTTCTTGCGCATCTGTTTACATTCCCCTCACCCGCCATATCCTAAACTTATAAGAACACTACTACACTTGATCTTATACAAAAGGTTCTTAGAAGTGCTGTTTGGGGAGTAGCCTAGAGACAGGGGCTTGGATTGGCGAAAGCTCGCCTGGCAGCGGAGCGCCAGCTCCATGCCAAGATCCAACTAACATAGTTTTAACTGCAGCACCTTTAATCTACTACTAGTTCACTGCCTCCATACATGGTCCCCTTATCAAACGAGCTGTGTCAGGCAGAATTTTGGATTGTTTTCATGGCTTCCATGTTAACTTTGTCGCCACCCTGCTGTGTAATCCACAAAATATACTGGCAAACTTTTATCATGTACCGATATTATTTGAGCGCTTCTTGCTCACCTCCTTTGGTCCCTCTCTGCCACCCATTGGTTTGAAGCCTGAGTCCATTTAGGGTATGTCGCCATGACACTCTCTAGCCTGCCACTGCTGCCGCTGCCTCTGCATGCCGTCCCCTATAGTGTCATGGTCAATTATTGCATGTTTTAGATGCTATCTAGCCTCATTCGGTCACTCTGTCATGGCCATGCTGTTGCCCATAGTTTTGGCATAATGGTGCGATTAAGCAGCCTCAGAGGCATCCATGCATGCTGCCCCTGCTGTTTCCTGTCCATTTCCGTGGTGTTTCCATCCTTTTCTGAGGTTCCCAGGTGTTTGGCCAAGCTTCCCTGTGCAGAGCCTTGGTCCCCTTGAAAAATGCTCGAGTCTCCCATTGACTTCAATGGGGCTCGTTACTCGAAACGAGCACTCGAGCATCGGGAAAAGTTCGTCTCGAATAACGAGTACCCGAGCATTTTAGTGCTCGCTCATCTCTAGTAAATACCCATCTCGTACCCCACGAGCCACTCCAAAAACGTACTAAACACTTCAAAATAATAGCACGAGATGGAGCAACCCATGGGGAGACACATGTCGTAGAAATAACTACCATATAGTGAACAGCCTAAAAGATGGAAGCACTTTGGGTGTACCGGGAGTAACCTGAACGCGGATTCAATGTCCGATTTTGCCAGCCAAGCGCCCGGGCCGGCTTGTCGAACTAAATCAACAGCCCTATCAAAGGAGACGTACGTAACAGCCGCATCCTCCTTTGATATGGCGTCATTGACAGAAGAACCCTTTGGAAAGGATAAATGGTGTATTAACCTAAATTTACCAGGCTCTTTTTTGGGAACTAAACCTAGCAGGGAAATCCGGAGGTTGGGAAAAGGGGGTTCTTGAAACGGGCCGGCCATTCTGCCCAAAGAAACCTCCTTTGCCACCTTTTCAAGCGCCAATGCAGGATTTTCTTTAACCGAAATTAAATTGCTACATGTCACCAAAATCGGGGAAGGGTGATGGGGAATGAAAAAAACGTAATGGAAACCATCCTCAAGAAGGTTTGCCTCCCAATTCTTTGGTTATAACTTAGCCTGTTGGCGTTCACTGCCATTCTCGGATTGAGAGGGGTTAGCATTCGGGCCCTGTTTGTTACGTTTGAAGCATCTGAGGGCCGAATGATTGCCACCGCAGATGGAGCATTCATGCCTAAATTTGCACGAAGCGAAAAATCTGCAGTGGCCCTCATTATAGAGCCAACATGCTCCGGTGGGTTTGTGCACCACAGAGGCCGGCTGTTGAGACGACCCTGAGGTGGTCCCAGGAAAAGGACGTCGGGAGCGTTCAGCAAGAATGAACTGAATCCACACGTCAGTGGCCTTAGAAGCCCAACCGACGTGTGGATTTAGGGGGAGGCCACGACGAAACTCTTCATCATACCTCCACCAGGCTGCACCGCCGTGCAGTTTAAATGCATTTTATATTGTGTTCGTGTATACGAAGAGGTCTGGGGCAGTGGCTGGAGACTTTTGCGTTATGATGGAGGCCATAACCGCAAATGCCTGCAGCCAATTGTTGAATGTCTTAGAAACCTTCAGCTTCTTCTCAGAACCCTTTTCATATGATTGCTCCTTATCGACCGTAACATCGTCAACATTAAGGAGCGACCATATGTCAACATACTCACCTTACTAATTTTCTCTTTAGTATCCTCTGGGACATGTTTACCCAGGGGTGCTACACCACAAAACATAGAATCTCTAAATGTGATACCTTGCCCTGCACTGGTTATGTTCGCTAACCCCCCGGGGCTATCCTGATTACTTTCTAGTTGTGTTAAAAGTGATTTGATAGATGTGATGACATTGGATGTGGTGTTGGAAGAGGTAATGGCCGATCCCGAAGGGAGACCACTGAACTCACCCGTGGATGTCTTCGCTAGTGGGGCTGCAGGGTTGTGATGTGTGTCTGTCGCTCGTCTTCTTCAGCTGGTCTGTGGTGTGGGGAGCTAGGAGGAGCGGCGGCAGTCGTTCTGAGATGAGAGGCGTGCGGCTGGTCCTGGGCATGTGATCTGGAGTGTGAAGCTTAACGCTGCTCTTGGGTGCTTTGGGAAGATGACCTCTGGAAGGATGCTGACGGATGATGTGAAGATCACCTTCTATCCGAACCGCTGGGTGAAAATCTGTGCTGAGTTGACCGGGGACCTGAAGCCCATCTGGATCATTTGGACAGACGGTGTGGGGAGTCGCTATGGCTTTGACGGAGGTCTTGGCGGTGGGAGCTGCTGTGCAAGTGCGCTACCTCCTGGCCGCTTGAACAAGATGAGGATGGGCTGGCATATCGTCTGCGATGCCCGTCGTGCTGGTAGTAGCGGCTGCGATCTGGTGAATAGCACCAGCATCTGCAGCTCGGCTGCGGTAAGGCCTCTGCAAGTCAAATCCAGCTGCATCCCTCTAAGAGTAGTAGCAGTGACTCCGATTCCTGCGGGCCTCAGTAGGTAAGGGGGTTTCTGCCACGTCCACAGTATGGAGCGTGGCTTCAGGGGAGAAGGACAGAATGAGGGAAGGGGACCTGCCCAATGACCCAGGGCTGTAGGTAGGCCTGGGCAAGGAAGTATGGGAGGTGCGGGGTGGGGACTGTGAAGGGGACTGGGATCCCTGGTGCCTGCCATGATGCTGGGAGGGGCATGAATAGGCCCGGGGAGGCCTGGCGGTGTCAGGACTGCGGGAACGGTGCCTGGCATGATGGGAGGAGCAGGGGGAGGGGCGCTGGCCCAGCTCAGATGAGAAGCTGGGGCTCCGGGAGGCAGTACTTTGCTGCCGGCGGCGCTGCTGGGCAGAGGTGTAGGGAGTGTAGTGGTGTAGTGGCTCCCTGACTTCTGCCCGCAGCTCCCCGACTTCTGGCCGCGGCTCCTCGACTTCTGGTCGCGGCGGTAAGGTGCGGGGGGTAGGGGGGTGTCCGCACGTGTGAGCGGCGGCTGCCGCCATGCTAAGTGGAGGGGACCAAGGGTGGATAGCGCTTGCTGCACTTGTGAGAGGCCGCAGGTGAGTGTCGCTGAAGAGGGGGAGATGCAGGGGGGTAGTGGCGCTGCTGGCGATCGTAGCCCTTGCTGCGCCGGTAATGGGGAGATGAAGGTGGGTTGCGGTGCTGCTGCGGAGCGTGGGGCTGCTGGGGATCTTGTCGCTTGACACGCTGGTGAGGGGGAGATGAAGGGGGGTTGCGGGGCTGCTGGGGAGAGTGGTGCTGCAGGGGAGAGCGGCGACTGCTGCAGTGGTGATGGGGGGAAGAAGGGGGGTTGTGGCGCAGTCGAGGAGAGCTGGGGGGCACACGTGAAGCGCGCGGTGAGGGGGAACTACGTGGCGGGGAGCATCGCTTACCGTGGGTAGCGACAGGGCTGTTCCCCCGCTGATCTGGATGCTCGTGTTGAGATGAAGGCCTACGTGGTGTGGGAGACGCCATTTTCTTCTGTGCCGCGACGCGCTTCCTGCTTACAGGAGGGGATTGAGGGCTCAGATGGTCGGGCGGACGAATCTTCCTCACTGGTCTTCCACGATCCGACGCCAGCTGCTCCATGGGACCTGATCGGGACAAGCTGCGAGGCCTGGTGGCACGAGGGGACTTCTGCAAAGGTGAGGAGCACGGGGTTGCAGGCGGAAACAGGGTGGTGGGCCGGCGGGCAGGGGCGGCGGCTGACACAGAAGCTGTTGGAGCCGGTAGATTCATTACTAGAAAGGGAACCGACCCTGCAGCACGGCGTGTCCAGCCAGACTGAACCCTCCGTGGATACTCTCTCCAAAACCTGATCCTCCAGGGATGCCATCTTCATGGGTAGGCGCAGAGCATGGAGGGGGGTCTCAGACTTCACACCTCTCCGATCCTGAGGGCAGAAGGAAAGAGGCCCCCCCCCCACGTGCACTGGAGCTTTTTAAAACACCCGGGCGGGTCCATACCCGCCCCAAAAACCGCCTCCAATGACCTCATTCAGGGAGGGGTAAAGGGCCAACCACCAAGAGCCTTCTAGAAGCTCTGAAACTACACCCCCCACAGTCCTCAGCCCCTTCGCTAGTCGAGTAGTATACCCTGGTGTCACTACACAAGCGCTGTAGGTACACAGCATATACTATGAAGCCGGAGTAGGACACCCTGGTATCACTGCACAAGGGCTGTAGGTACACAACATATACTATGAAGCCGGAGTAGGACACCCTGGGCGCTAATGGAGTCACTTCTCAGCATATTTCTCAAAGGAGCCAAGTTACTTGTTAGAGTCAGTCTATTTTCTATAAACAGCCGCACTACTACAATCCAGTACAACACTATTACTAAGATCCAGTGACCGGCCTCAAAATGTTTGTAAACTGTTTTTTTCTCTAATGATTTTTTTTCTAATGTACTTGTAGTTGTTAATACGTGTTTTACAATCTGCTGCACATTGATCACTTTGATTAATATTGGCCAATTCTAAATATTCTGGATTTTGGAACATCCACAATCTGGGATAAGGCTGCATTTTTTGGCTTACACCACACTTACATATCCAGTCTCTACATACATAATTGTCATGTTCCCCAATATTCCACCAGATCCTTCTCTAAAGTAGCGCTCCAAAAAAAAGTTTTTCGATGTTTGGAGACAGTGTTCTTCTATCTTTCCAAACTTTCATGTGACATGTCATAAATCTTATCTAGAATCTTATGAACATTATGGCCCAAATTTATTAAAGTAATTTCTGTCTGACTGTGCACTGAAAAGAACGTACAAACTGCTTGCACATGTATTTAAGATGTATGTATTTATATATATATATATATATATATATATATATATATACACACATATAGCATATTCACATATACATACAGTACATACTGCATATAGTCACACATACACAGAAAGAGGTGGGCAGGTCAGGCTGGGCGTGGCTGCAACAACTAAGGAAGCAGCAGAGGGATGGCCCAGAGGCACAGTCGAGTCATAATGCATTCATGCCGTGCCCCTGGGCCCATCTCTCTATGTCCCTGATTAGCATAGCCACCTACAGCGTCTGCTGCCCGGCACGGAAAAGAGAATATAGAGTAAATAAATTATGATTCGGCTGGGCCTACTAACATGGCGGGCCCGGGGCGGATTTGGACCTTGCACCACATTTATTACTGTGACTTGACAAAGTTATGTTGTACACTCTGGGGAAGATTTATCAAGCTGTCTGAAAGTCAGAATATTTCCAGTTGCCCATGGCAACCAATCACAGCTCAGCTTTCATTTTACCAGTGCTCATGAATATTTTAAAGGGGAGCTGTGATTGGTTGCCATGGGCAACTGGAAATATTCAGACTTTCAGACAGCTTGATAAATCTGCCCCTCTATGTTAAATGTGCACTAAAAAAAAATGGTGCACACTTCCCGAGTAGTGCAGGGGGCGCCAGATTAATGAAGAACGTGCACCAGTATTTAATAACCTATGGCACTCTGAACATTAGTGGGCAGGTTAGCCTCCCAACAATGAACCATCTAGTTTGCATTGGCCGGTGCATATACACCTTCTCACCACATGCCTGCACATATATGATGCTAAAAAATAAAACTAAGAATATGAATGTCATACACATACACATAAACATTTCTGTTTTTAATTTCTTCATGCAATTGAAGACAGTAAAACCTGCAATGAATGTCCGGTAGATATGTGGCCTGATGAGAAGAAGGTGACCTGCTTTCGCAAAATAGTGGAGTTTCTATCCTATGAAAAGGACCATTTTATTTATATATTTATAGTTCTCACTTTAGTTTTTTCTGGTGTCACATTGTTCTTATTAAAAGCCTTCATTTCTTACTGGGACACTCCAATTGTTAAAGCCAATAACCGGACTGTGAGCTTCATCCTCCTGGTCTCCATCTTGCTGAGCTTCCTCTGTGTCTTCTTCTTCCTTGGTCGTCCAGTGGACATCACCTGCTTACTGAGACAAACATCATTTGGGATCTTCTTTACCATTGGGGTCTCTTGTGTTTTGGCCAAGACTATCACAGTCTGTGTTGCCTTCAAAGCCACCAAACCTGGAAGTTCCTGGAAGAAGTTGATTTCATATAAAGTCGATAACTGTGTGGTCCTGGTGTGTTCTTCTGTACAAGTTCTTATTTGTGTTATTTGGCTGTTGGTGTCTCCTCCTTATGTAGAGTATAACCATCACACGTATCCTGGGAAGATCATCATTCAGTGTAATGAGGGGTCAGATATCTGCTTCTACTCCATGTTGGGTTATATGGGGCTCCTGGCGGCTGTGAGCTTTGTTCTGGCTTTCATGGTGAGGACATTACCGGACAGTTTTAATGAGGCCAAGTACATCACCTTCAGCATGCTGCTGTTCTGCAGTGTCTGGATCGCCATGATCCCGGCTTATCTGAGCACCAGAGGGAAATACATGGTGGCTGTGGAGGTATTCGCCATCCTGACCTCATGTGCTGGAGTTCTGGGTTGTATATTTTTCCCTAAATTGTATATTCTGCTTTTGAAACCAGAACTGAACTCAAGAAACATCATTCTGGAGAAATAAAAGACATACACATTGTATGTAATATCTACTCTAGCTCTAGCATGCTTTATTATATATTGTGACATTTATTCAGTTTGTTATGCAATCAATAAAATATTATAAATAACTGCACAATATCATGGAATTAAATAATTTGATGAATTAGGTTTAAAATATATTTTTGTGCCAGATCTGAAACTCTGTTTCCTTCATTTCATCTTACCTGGAACCCTGCATCCTGCTGATACAGTGGGTACGGAAAGTATTCAGACCCCTTTAAATTTTTCACCCTTAATTAATTGGTAAGATCAAAAAAGTTCTTTTTTTCTCATTAATGTGCACTCTACCCCCATCTTTACATATAAAAACACAAATGTAGATATTATTTATTAAACAAGAAAAAATAAAATATCACATTGTCATAAGTATTTAGGGCCTTTGCTCAGTGATGAGTAGAAGCAGCTTTGGAGCTGATGCAGACATGAGTCTTCTTGGGAATGATGCAACAAATTTTTCACACTTGGATGTTGCTATCCTTTGCCATTCTACCTCTAGATCCTATTCAGTTCCCTCAGGTTGGATGGCGAACTTTGGTGGACATCATGTTCAAGTCTCTCCAGAGATGCTCAATTGAGTTTAGGCCCAGGCTCTGGCTGGACGGGTCAGGAATGGTCACCGAGATGATCTGGAGCCTCTGCTTTCTTATTTTATCTGTATGCTTAGGGTCATTGTCTTGTTGAAAGGTGAACCTTTGGCTCAGTCGGAGGTCCAAAGCTTTCTGGAAGAGGTTTTCATCCACAACATCTCTGTACTTGGCCGCATTCATCTTGCCTTCAACCAGTGGTCCTGTCACATAGCATGATGCTGCCACCACCATGTGTCACTGTTGGGATTGTATTTGGCAGGTGATGAGCAGTGCCTGGTTTTCTCCACACATGCTGGTTGGAAAGTTCAATCTTTGTCTCATCAGACCAGAGAATTTTATATCTCATAGTCTGGGGGTCCTTCATGTATTTTTTTGCACAGTGTATGCGGCTTTCAAATGTCTTGCACTGAGGAGAGGCTTCCTTGAGCAAACTTTCTATAAAGCCCAAGCTGGTGGAGGGCTGCAGTGATAGCTGTCTTTGTGGAACTTTCCCCCATTTCCTACTTCCACAGTGATCTTGGGGTTCTTTACATCTCTCACCAAGGCTCTTCTCTCACAATTTCTTAGTTTGGCTGGACGGCAAGGTAAAAGAAGAGTTTTGGTCATCCCAAACTTCTTCCATTCAAGGATTATGGAGGCCACTGGGCTCGTAGGAATCTTAAGTGTTGCAGAAATTCTTTTGTAACTTTGGCCAGATCTGTGCCTTGCCACAATTTTGTCTCTGAGCTCCTTGGAAAGTTCCTTAGACCTCATGATTCTCATGTGCTATGACATGCACTGTGAGCTGTAAGGTCCTATATAGACAGGTTTGAGCTTTTTTGATCTTACCAATTGGCTGCAATGAAGCAGAGTGAAAAATTTAAAGGGGTCTGAATACTTTCAGTACCCACTGTATCTACCAGTTCCAGAACCCCAAACCTTGTATCTTGCCTGATCCAGAACTCTTAACCCCTTAATGACCAAACTCTTTTTTAATTATTTTTATTTTATGAGGAGCCCCTGCGAGTACTGGAAGATGAGCGTTATATACATATACAGACCCCGAAAATTTCCATAATATATAAAGTACATAAAAGTGTTAGTAATCCCCCAGGCAGACTTATAGTCTTGGGAATACATTGACTTTTTTCTCCAACCGTTGGTTAAAAATATGAAGTCATATCTTAGAGATTCACAACATTTGATTAACATATTATAGATATTGGAAATAATGATTATATTATACTTTGTTGTGATGTTTCATCACTGTACACCTTTATTCCAAAGATCATGGGGTGACAGTGATAGAAGAGAGACTAGATCACATTCCAAATATGGAATACAATAACAAAGGTTTATAGTGGAGGGAATATATTTCTGTTTAAAACACAACTATTTTTGGTTTGATGATACATTTTTTGCACAAGTTGATGGTACGGCGATGGGGGCGAAATTCGCTCCATCGTTCTCTAATTTGTACATGGAAAAATGGGAGGAAGAATACATATATGGAGAGAATAACCTTTTTAAAAACAATATACCATATATACTCAAGTATAAGCCAACCCAAGTATAAGCCAAGGCCCCTAATTTTACCACAAAAACCTGGTAAAACCTATATTTTTTTTACTCGAGTTTGGGTTTTCAGCACTTTTTTTGTGCTGAAAAACTAGGCTTATACTTGAGTATATATGGTAATATTATTTAAAAGGTATATCGATGATTGTATCTTTATACGGAAAAGAGACAGTATGAAATTGGATGAATTTATAAGATTTTTGAATATAAATGATTATAATTAGAGATGAGCGAACATACTCGTCCGAGCTTGATGCTCGATCGAGCATTAGCGTACTCGTAACTGCTCGTTGCTCGGACAAGTATTTTGCCCGCTCGAGAAAATGGCAGCTCCCGCCGTTTTGCTTTTTGGCGGCCAGAAACAGAGCCAATCACAAGCCAGGAGACTCTGCACTCCACCCAGCATGACGTGGTACCCTTACACGTCGATAGCAGTGGTTGGCTGGCCAGATCAGGTGACCCTGGGATAGACTAGCCGCTGCCCGCGCTGCTCGGATCATTCTCTGTCTGGATGCCGCTAGGGATAGAGCTGCTGCTGGTCAGGGAAAGCGTTAGGGTGTTCTATTAGCTTACTGTTAGGCAGGAGTGATTCTACAAGAACCCAACAGCCCTTCTTAGGGCTACAATAACGTTATACTTTTTTTTTTTATTTGCTTGTGGCTGGGCTTGCTGGCACTAGTAGTGCAGCTAGTACCATATTGTGAGGAATTAGCAGGGGGACTTGCTACCGTTGTGTTTAGCTCTTAGTGACACACATATCCACCTCAAACACCAAAGTGGGAAAATTTATTAGGGGTTTGATTTCAATTAGGCACAGTCTGCCAGTTTCTTTTTATTTTACGTTTATTTTTTTAATAACTCAGTGTCATCTCATCTTGCATAGTAGTGTGCTTTAATACTTGGCTAGAAAATAGCCATAGGAGAATCCAAACGGCTTACTTACGCCTACAGTAGCGTTATATATATTTGATTTCTGGTTGATCTGCTGGTGGCTGTAGTTGCTGCAGTGCATCTACTAGCAAATTGTGAGCAATTTGGAGTGAGACTTGCGACCACTGTGTTTTGCGCTTAGTGACGCACATATCCATCGCAAAGACCGAAGTGGGAAAATTTATTAGGGCCCGGGGTTGGATTTCAATTAGGCACAGTCTGCCATTTCCTTTTTTATTTTATGTTTATTTTTTTCATAATTCAGCGTCATCTCATCTGGCATAGTAGTGTGCTTTAATACTTGGCTAGAAAATAGCCATAGGAGAATCCAAACGGCTTACTTACGCCTACAGTAGCGTTATATATATTTGATTTCTGGTTGATCTGCTGGTGGCTGTAGTTGCTGCAGTGCATCTACTAGCAAATTGTGAGCAATTTGGAGTGAGACTTGCGACCACTGTGTTTTGCGCTTAGTGACGCACCTCTCCATCGCAAAGACCGAAGTGGGAAAATTTATTAGGGCCCGGGGTTGGATTTCAATTAGGCACAGTCTGCCATTTCCTTTTTTATTTTACGTTTATTTTTTTCATAATTCAGCGTCATCTCATCTGGCATAGTAGTGTGCTTTAATACTTGGCTAGAAAATAGCCATAGGAGAATCCAAACGGCTTACTTACGCCTACAGTAACGTTATATATATTTGATTTCTGGTTGATCTGCTGGTGGCTGTAGTTGCTGCAGTGCATCTACTAGCAAATTGTGAGCAATTTGGAGTGAGACTTGCGACCACTGTGTTTTGCGCTTACTGACGCACCTCTCCATCGCAAAGACCGAAGTGGGAAAATTTATTAGGGCCCGGGGTTGGATTTCAATTAGGCACAGTCTGCCATTTCCTTTTTTATTTTACGTTTATTTTTTTAATAACTCAGTGTCATCTCATCTGGCATAGCAGTGTGCTTTCATACTTGGCTAGAAAATAGCCATAGCAATAGCTAACTAAAAAACACACAAAAAAACTACTGCAGGGGTCAGAGGCCGTGGTCCTGGGCGGGGTGAGACACCACCTGCTTATGAGGGAGCAGGGGAACGCCGCAGAGCTACACTCCCTAGGTTCATGTCTGAAGTTACTGGGACTCGTGGTAGAGCACTGTTGAGGCCAGAACAGTGCGAACAGGTGATGTCGTGGATTGCCGACAATGCTTCGAGCAATTTGTCCACCAGTCAGTCTTCCACGCTGTCCACCCATGTCACCGAAATCGGCACTCCTCCAGCTCCTGCACCTCAGCCTCCTCCCCCCCAGTCTGCCCCCTCCCAGCAAAATTTGCCATTTGAACCGGCATACTCTGAGGAACTGTTTTCTGGACCCTTCCCACAGTCACAAACCACTTGTCCGGTTGCTGATGAGCAATTTTCTGATGCCCAGGTTTTCCACCAGTCGCAGTCTGGGGGTGATGATGACCTTGTTGACGTACTGGAAGAAGTGTGTAAAGAGGTGTCCGACGATGAGGAGACACGGTTGTCAGACAGTGGGGAAGTTGTTGTCAGGGCAGGAAGTCCGAGGGGGGAGCAGACTGAGGGATCGGAGGATGATGAGGTGACAGACCCAAGCTGGGTTGAGAGGCCGGGTGAACACAGTGCTTCTAAGACGGAGGAGAATCCTCGACCAGAACAGATTGGAAGAGGCAGTGGTGGGGCCAGACGGAGAGGCAGGGCCAGAGCTGGTGCATCAGCGCCAAATGTGTCAACTAGTGAAGCTCCCGTGGCGAGGGCTTTTGCGGCGAGGGCTAGATTTTCAGAAGTCTGGAGGTTCTTTAAGGAAACACCGGATGACCGACGGACTGTGGTGTGCCACATTTGCCAAACCAGGATCAGCAGGGGTTCCACCACTAATAGCTTAACTACCACCAGTATGCGCAGGCATATGAATGCTAAACACCCCACTCAGTGGCAACAAGCCCGTTCACCACTGGCCGTGCACACCACTGCTCCTTCCCCTGTGTCAGCTGATAGTCAGCCCCCTGCCCAGGACCCTGCCACAAAAACCCCATCGTCGCCTCCACGATCCTCCACAGCATCCACCAGCGTTCAGCTCTCCATACCCCAGACGCTGGAGCGGAAACGCAAATATAGTGCAACCCACCCGCACGCCCAAGCCCTTAATGTGCACATCTCCAGATTGCTAAGCCTGGAGATGCTGCCCTATAGGCTAGTAGAGACCGAGGCCTTTCGCAGCCTCATGGCGGCGGCCGCCCCTCGGTATTCGGTCCCCAGCCGCCACTACTTTTCCCGATGTGCCGTCCCAGCCCTGCACCAGCACGTGTCAGACAACATAATCCGTGCCCAACGCCGTTTCTGACAAGGTCCACCTGACCACGGACACGTGGACGAGTGCTGCCGGGCAGGGCCACTATATATCGCTGAAGGCACATTGGGTTAACTTGGTGGAGGCTGGGACCGAGTCTGACCCTGCGACTGGTCATATACTGCCGACGCCGAGGATTGCGGGGCCTACCTCGGTCCAGGGCAGAACTATTACAGGGCATCACGGCGCAGACTGATCTGTGGCTGGCACCGCTGAACCTGAAGCCAGGCATGGTTGTGTGTGACAACGGCCGTAACCTGGTGGTGGCTCTGCAACTCGGCAGACTGACACATGTGCCATGCCTGGCCCATGTGTTAAATCTGATAGTTCAGCATTTCCTCAAGACATACCCCAATCTGTCTGATTTGCTCACAAAGGTGCGCCGCATCTGTGCGCATTTCAGGAAGTCCAGCACAGATGCTGCCACTCTCAGGGCAGCGCAGCGCCACCTCCAACTGCCCGCTCACCGACTGTTGTGCGACGTGCCCACGAGGTGGAATTCAACACTGACCATGTTATCCAGAGTTTACCAGCAGCGCCGAGCGATTGTAGACTGCCAGATGTCAACTTCAACCAGAACTAGTAGTCAGGTCAGTCAGCTTCCTCAAGTCTACAATGAGGAGTGGACGTGGATGTCTGATATCTGTCAGGTGCTGAGTAACTTTGAGGAGTCAACACAGATGGTCAGTGGCGATGCCGCCATCATCAGCCTCACCATCCCGCTGCTTGGCCTGTTGAAAAACTCTCTGGTCAGCATGAAGTCGGAAGGTTTGCGCTCCTCACAAGAGACGGGGGAAGAAGATTCCCTTGTTGATAGCCAAAGCACCCTTAGGTCTGTTTCTCAGCGCATATCGGAGGAGGTGGAGGTGGAGGAGGATGAGGAGGAGAATGTTGGCGAGACACAAGAGGGGACCATTGTTGAGTCCTCCACTGTTCAGCGTGTATGGGCAGAAGAAGAGGATTTGGAGGAGTTGGAGGAGGAGGAAATGGACAGTCAGGCCAGTGAGGGGAGTGAATTCTTACGCGTTGGTACTCTGGCGCATATGGCAGATTTCATGCTAGGCTACCTATCCCGTGACCCTCGCGTTCAAAGAATTTATTCCAGCACCGATTACTGGGTGTTCACTCTCCTGGACCCACGGTACAAGCAAAATCTTTCCACTCTCATCCCTGGAGAGGAAAGGAGTGTGAGAATGCATGAATACCAGCAGGCCCTGGTGCACAAGCTGAAACAGTATTTCCCTTCTGACAGCGCTAGCGGCAGAGTGGGTAGTTCTGCGGGACAAGTAGCGAGGGAGAGTAGGCAAGCAGGCAGCTTGTCCAGCACTGGCAAGGGTACGCTTTACAAGGCTTTTGCCAGCTTTATGTCACCCCAGCAAGACACTGTCACCTGTCCCCAGTCTCGGCAGAGTAGGGCTGATCTTTACAGAAAGATGGTGAGGGAGTACGTAGCTGACCATACCATCGTCCTAAATGATCACACAGCTCCCTACAACTACTGGGTTTCAAAGCTGGACATGTGGCACGAACTGGCGCTGTACGCCTTGGAGGTTCTTGCCTGCCCTGCCGCTAGCGTCTTGTCCGAGCGGGTTTTCAGTGCAGCTGGTGGCATCATCACCGATAAGCGTACACGCTGACGCTTATTAAGATGAATAAAGCCTGGATTTCTCCTAATTTCCAATCTCCACCAGGTGAAGGAAGCTCAACCTGAATAATTTATCCACTCCTCCTCCTCCTCATTTTCCTCCTTCTCCTCCTCTTTGTACAGTAAAGCAGAGGAAACTGGCTATTTTTTGACAGGGCCCACTGGCTCTAGCTATAGTACTTTATGCATTTAATTTTTAAGGAGGGCCACCGACCCGGTCCTCTGGTTTGAAAACTTTTTTGGACTGCCACATACAGGCACTCAATCTATTCAATTTTTCTGGAGGGCCACCTACCTGCTCCTCTGGTTTGAAAACTTTTTTGGACTGCCACATACAGGCACTCAATCTATTCCATTTTTATGGAGGGCCACCTACCTGCTCCTCTGGTTTGAAAACTTTTTTGGACTGCCACATACAGGCACTCAATCTATTCCATTTTTATGGAGGGCCACCTACCTGCTCCTCTGGTTTGAAAACTTTTTTGGACTGCCACATACAGGCACTATCCAAATTGAATTGTCTCCATAGCAGCCTCCACACGTTGTCTCCATTGCTACCTCCAAAAGTCGTCCATATAGCTGCCTCCATACATCGTCCCTTTATCAAACGAGGTGTGTCAGGCCGAAATTTGGGTTGTTTTCATGGATTCCACATCAAAGTTGTTAACTTTGTCGCCACCCTGCTGTGTTATCCACAAAATACACTGGCAAACTTTTACCATTTACGGATATTATTTCAGCGCTTCTTGCGCATCTGTTTACATTCCCCTCACCCGCCATATCCTAAACTTATAAGAACGCTACTACACTTGATCTTATACAAAAGGTTCTTAGAAGTGCTGTTTGGGGAGTAGCCTAGAGACAGGGGCTTGGATTGGCGAAAGCTCGCCTGGCAGCGGAGCGCCAGCTCCATGCCAAGAACCAACTAACATAGTTTTAACTGCAGCACCTTTAATCTACTACTAGTTCACTGCCTCCATACATGGCCGCCTTATCAAACGTGCTGTGTCAGGCAGAATTTTGGGTTGTTTTCATGGCTTCCACAACAAACTTGTTAACTTTGTCGCCACCCTGCTGTGTAATCCTCAAAATATACTGGCAAACTTTTACCATTTACGGATATTATTTCAGCGCTTCTTGCGCATCTGTTTACAACCCCTCACCCGCCATATTCCAAACTTATAAGAACGCTACTACACTTAACTTGGTGCAGGCTGGGACCGAGTCTGACCCTGGGGCTGGTCATATACTGCCGACGCAGAGGATTGCGGGGCCTACCTCGGTCCAGGTGTTTCAGGCCTACTATGCCTCCTCCTCCTCCCACCCCTCCTCCACCTCCTCCTCCTCCGAATTACCATCCTTGGGCATGGCGCCATCAGTCGGTAGCTCTAGGCACAGCAGCAGTGCCGTCGCTAAGCGACAGCAGGCGGTGCTCAAACTGCTGAGCCTAGGTGATAAAAGGCACACCGCCCAAGAGCTATTACAGGGCATTCCACATCAAACTTGTTAACTTTGTCGCCACCGTGCTGTGTAAGCCACAAAATATACTGGAAAACTTTTTTCATTTACGGATATTATTTCAGCGCTTCTTGCGCAGATGTTTACATTCCCCTCACCCGCCATATCCCAAACTTATAAGAACGCTACTACACTTGATCTTATACAAAAGGTTCTTAGAAGTGCTGTTTGGGGAGTAGCCTAGAGACAGGGGCTTGGATTGGCGAAAGCTCGCCTGGCAGTGGAGCGCCAGCTCCATGCCAAGATCCAACTAACATAGTTTTAACTGCAGCACCTTTAATCTACTACTAGTTCACTGCCTCCATACATGGTCCCCTTATCAAACGAGCTGTGTCAGGCAGAATTTTGGGTTGTTTTCATGGCTTCCATGTTAACTTTGTCGCCACCCTGCTGTGTAATCCACAAAATATACTGGCAAACTTTTATCATGTACCGATATTATTTGAGCGCTTCTTGCTCACCTCCTTTGGTTCCTCTCTGCCACCCATTGGTTTGAAGCCTGAGTCCATTTAGGGTATGTCGCCATGACACTCTCTAGCCTGCCACTGCTGCCGCTGCCTCTGCATGCCGTCCCCTATAGTGTCAGGGTCAATTATTGCATGTTTTAGATGCTATCTAGCCTCATTCGGTCAATCTGTCATGGCCATGCTGTTCCCCATAATTTTGGCATAGTGGTGCGATTAAGCAGCCTCAGAGGCATCCATGCATGCTGCCCCTGCTTTTTCCTGTCCATTTCCGTGGTGTTTCCATCCTTTTCTGAGGTTCCCAGGTGTTTGGCCAAGCTTCCCTGTGCAGAGCCTTGGTCCCCTTGAAAAATGCTCGAGTCTCCCATTGACTTCAATGGGGCTCGTTACTCGAAACGAGCACTCGAGCATCGGGAAAAGTTTGTCTCGAATAACGAGTACCCGAGCATTTTAGTGCTCGCTCATCTCTAATTATAATCTGAAATTTACTTATGAAAAAGGGGAGAATAAAATTTGTTTTTTTGGATTTAGAATTATTTAAAGATGGGACAAAAATTAAAAGTAGGAACTACTTCAAACCAATAGATGGTAATAGTTTGATACAATTTGATAGCTGTCACGATAGACCATGGATTAACAACATTCCTGGGAGACAGATTAAAATAATAGGGAAGAATTGTATGAATGAAAAAGAAACAAAACTACAGGTAGAGATTATCAAAGAAAGGTTTAGGGAAAGGGGGTACCCGACAACCTATTCAGCAAAAAAAATGTAGGAGAAAATATGGAAGAATATAATAAGAGGAAAAAAAATACAAGAAATGTGGGGATAAGAGAAGGAAATAATGGAAATCCGATATTTATAACAAAGTATTCAAAAGAAGCCTTAGGATTAAAATCTATTTTACAAAAACATTGGCATATTGTATCCGGGGACCCGGTTTTAGGAGATTTACTTCCAAAAAAACCCTAAGGTTGTGTTAAAAAAAGCTCCTTCCTTAGATCTGTTAACCAATAGTTACATAAAAAAATCAAAACAGGGCAAAAAGGGGTTTTTTGACGTTTTTTTCCATTGTGGAAAGTCCAAACCATGTAGGGACACCAAAGAAAATCGGAAGAATGATGGAAAATTGAATTGTTCAATCATATGAACTGTTATACTTTTAATGTTATATATTTATTGTTGTGTCCATGTGGACTAGGCTATATAGGCAGAACAGGGCCAAAGTTAAGGAAGGGTGAGCACATAAGGAATATTAGGAAAGGGTTAATAATGCATAGTGTATCAGCACATTTCAAAAAAGCACAGAATTCAAATCCAGTTAAATTGAAGTTTTGGGTGATTGATAAAGTGGAGATACATTGGAGAGGTGAACATCTAAACACTGTGTTGAGTAGGAGAGAAGGACAGTGGATATACAAATAAGGAACACTTGCACCAGGTGGATTAAATATACAGTAGACAATGAATTAAAATGCTTTTTGAGGGATATATGTCTAAAGATGTTAATAAATATAAAAGAATTCACTGTTATACACTTGTTTTAGGGTAATACATTATGGATGGTATTTATGTCCTGTAGCTTAATATGTTATGTATTGTAGTTTAATTTATATTATTTTTAATGTCAAGTTGTAAAATATATCAGTAATTAATATAGATATATATTGTAGGGGTTCAGCTCAAATGTGGGGGTCGGCAATGATAAAGCTCTCTTGGACAGCAGGATTAAAGTTGAAACTGTGCATTTATTCCAGCAAAAACAGCAGTAACAAACAAAACATCAAATAAAATCCTTGCCTGTCCGGCTCTAACTAAACACTTGGCGGCCCTCACTAGCCACTGGAGGGCTTCTCCCTGCCAGCATGAAACATACGTTCAGTAACCCCGTGTCACTCACGGGTGGCTCTCACACAGTCCAGCTTCTGTGTCTCCAGGTAGAGAGCGACTTCTGACTGCTCCACACCCTTCTTTAAGGGATTGCACACCTGGTACATTGTTAGACTCATTAGAATCTGGAAGCTTTGGTCTGGAGCAGTGATCGCACTTCTGTCTCCACTCCAGCAATTAGGGTCCTGTACCAGGTCTTCCAAGAGACCAACACACGGAAAACAGCTTCCAGTTTGACCCAATTCACATTGTGGTCGCTGTAATACACAAAAACACTCATTTTCTCTCCAATTCAATAGTGACCTTGTCACAATATATATATATATATATATATATATATATATATATATATATATATACATACATATATTCATTGAATAATTATGAAAAATTATAACTCATGACTTTTGAGAAATATATAGAATTAATAATTGGAAGAATATGGGGAATATGCTGTAACATCAAAATATTCCAAAATATTCCTTACTCGGGACACAAAAGAGATGAAAAAGAATGTAGTTGTCATATATTAGGAGTATTATCCAGAGTACCACAAATCCTCTATGTATAGAAGCTATTAGAATCATATATGAAGTTCCAAATATTCAAGGTTCTGTTAATTTATATGTTTAGCTTGAGAAGAATAAGAAAATTACACACAAAGTTTTAAACAAACGTAGGGTGTCAAGAGGAAATCATATATTACGATCACCCCCTAGAATGTTAAAATACTTTGTCTATTTGCCCCCATAGCTAAAACTATTTTATCCAAGCATAGAAATACTAGTGAAAGATACTATGGGGGGAGGGGAGGGTGTAAAGGTGTAACTTCTCTGATAGGCTGAGAATAGTGCCTCCTGATTGGAGGAATCTGCTGGTAGAGGCGTGTCGGGTATGGTTAATCCTGATATGCTGGTGATATTATTTGATTGGTTGAGAGCTTAGCTAGAAATTCATTGGTCGAAGCCCACGTGGGTTTTTTAAATGTGGGAAATTCAAATGTTAGTGTTAAAGATATTACACTGGACTCAGACGCCATTTAACATATTGTCGGACATTTTAAAGACTCAGCATTCATTTCATATAACTTTGTGTAGTGATAACTAAAGTTTGGGTGTGCCCCTCAGCACACAAAGACTTAGCGCTCGCCTAGTGGAAGGTATCCAGGTGAACATCTGGACATCTGGTTTATGTGAAGACAGCCAATGGTTCTACATTCCTTTGTGTGCTTACATCCAATAGTGTTACATTTCCTGGGTGAAAACACCCAATTATAGTTGCTGCTTTTCTAATTACACGCCTTATGTAAAGTGCCTTATGGTTTCCTATAAATGTCGGTCCCACAATAAACTTATCAGTCTTGTTGTTTGCTAACTTCCTGCAAGGACAGGTTTTGTCTTTTCTTTCAAGTTAGTCAAACTCCAGCGCTGGACACAGATTTAATTTGAAAGTCACCTTACAATGATTAGGGATTTGAGCCCCAGATAAAAATCTATAAGATTAGCGAAAGGTATATTTATGTAAGGAATAGATATTGTCTACAATATGTTTGTAATGTGAATTATTCTTGATGTGTTTCTGATTTTATATTGAATATGAATGTAGCAACTATGTATAAATTGAAGGAGAGGACTGACATCGGTCATGCCCCGGAAGAAGCTGAGAGGCGAAACCCTGGGTCGGGCAATGACTGCCGTTCTTGTGGATTGATTTATTATATGTGCATTTTTCCTTATTTTATGTGAGTAGAACTAAGAATTAAAATTTTACATTTGTTGAAAAAGTCTACGCTATGTCTGTACATATCTTTTCTATATAGCAAGCAGAGTTATGGAAGATATTTGAGAAGAAAAAAACTGCAGCGGTTTCGTGTCTGAATGGCGTCTTTGGTTGGAATACTTTCACCAGTTATAATTGCAGGCAGAAGAGCAGCGCTCCGTGGTATTCAGTGTTTATTCACAAGTTGAAAATACAGTGTAACGTTTTGGCTAGCTCAATGTAGCCATCTTCATTGCTTGAAGATGGCTACATTGAGCTAGCCGAAACGTTGCACTGTATTTTCCACTTGTGAATAAACACTGAATACCACGGAGTGCTGCTCTTCTGCCTGCAATTTTTGGATATCCCCTGGGGCTTTGAGTCGAACCCCTTGAGCCTGCACCCACATTGGATTACAATCCTGTTGATCTCCCTGTGCCGCCTACATTTGTTTCTTGTTCACCAGCTATAAGAAGTTTTATATGTATATCGGAATAGAAGAAAAATCGAAGAATTAGTTGTGAGCTTTGGTCCGATTGAATTTACTTTTTCTAGTCCTAGTCATTGTAACCAATCACAGCTCAGAGCTCATATTAATGACTTGTGGCAGAACAGCAACCAATCACGGCTCAGCTTCTAACTGCCATAGCAGCAGCAGACATGTATATGGTGGTTAATAAGAGTATTTTAGAAAGTGAGGGGGTGAAAATTTCGGCTCAAAACCAAGTCTATGACGTTCATTGAGTCACAGGGAGCGGCTGTGCAATATTTGGTGATTGTGAATGCAACGGTGCAGATTCCTTTAGTGGACATACATAAATACATACATACACACACACACATACATACATACATACATACACTCAGCTTTATATATTAGATAGGTCTCCGTAGGGCTTAAAGAACAGTATACCTTGAGTTATAGCCTTTCCATATGTTTATCTAGGATCTACCTAGGTATATTACAGTATATACATACTCAAAAGGTTAATATAAGAAGTGAACCCATGATCAATGTTCCATTCATACAAGTAGTCCGAGGTCCATGCTATAAAGGCAAAGAATAAAACAAATAATAACAAGTCATGACTGTGTAAAGAAACACTCACCAATGCTGTCTCTAATCAATATAAACATCTGGTATAATGCGCTGATAGAATCGTACAGCAGCGCACCAGGAAATGCGCTCTAGAGCCTATCAGGGAGTGAGTGTGAGTGATAACGAGGCTTGGATGTGATAGTGTGGCGCATGTGGGATAGGGTTCAGCAGTAACTATATGCTGTTTAAGTGACCTCCCTGTGCGTGCATGGAAAAAGAGGCCGGACCGGCATCTTCATATCTCAGAAAGTATAGGGGCATTAATGGAGTCATATTAATCAGTGTAGGGTTGGTGATTTCGGTAATCTTTTGGAGAATGTGACATAAATGTAAAAACTGATGTAGTATGAGAGTGCAAAGTATGTGAGTCTTTTGTTAGAAGGTCACAGAGGGCGAGATTGGATGGATCGGAAAGAGATTTTGTCAATTGTGAAAAAATATAAAAGTGTCCAGTAGAAAGGATTTGGTTTGTTTTATGAGTGGGGTCAATACTTTTTCTAACATGACTGATAAGGGTGACAGGACAGAGTCTGTTGAGGTTGGTCTCCCAGTTGGATTATCTAAGGTATAAATTTATACATTTATAAATTTTGGGCCACATGTAGAAGACGCAAGTTACTAGATGAGGGTTAGATAAAAATCTGACCGTTGGCTCATCAGTTATGTGTGTATTGTATCGGGATGTTTTGTATCTTACCCCTGATCCTATGGACAGGGTCATAGGGTAGTTTGATGTATATGTCCTGATCATTGAGTTGACGTAATGCCTCATCAACATAACTCCACTTATCCATGATAACTAAAAATCTTTTTATTTTTACACTTAAAGAGCTCTGTGATGGCTTGTTTTTTGCATAAAATATTGTACTTCATAGTGACGGCACTTAATATTCCATGCTGTGTACTCGGAAGCGGGAAAAATATCCAGATGCAGTGAAAATGGGGAAAAATGCATTTTCTTGTGGGCTTAGATATTACGGCTTTCACTGTGTTCCCCAAATAACATGTCTACTTTATTTTTGGGGTCGGTGCAATCATGGGAATACCCAATTTTTATAGGTTTTGTAATGTTTGCATACATTTACAGAAATTGAAACCTCCGGTACAAATTTTTTTTTTTCATTTTTTGCCATTTCTGTCGCTTATAACTTTTCATACTTCGGTGTACGGCGCTGTGGGTGGTGTCATTTTTTGTAACTTTTCATGACATTTTCAATGCTACCATTCTTAGAACTGTACAACCTTTTGATAACTTTTTATTGAATATTTTAATATATATTTAAAAAAAAAATTGCAAAAAGTGCCATCTTCGAATTTGGGTGTTATTTCCCGTTACGAAGTTAAATGTAGTGAAAAAACATTGTAATATTTTGATATATCGGCCATTTTCGGACTTGGCTATACCTAAAGTGTTTATGATTTTTACTGTTTAATTATATTTATATGACTTGTAGGGAAAGGGGGTGATTTGAATTTTTAGGCGTATTGTCATTCCCCAATTTTCTGCTCCTCCTCCCTTTGTTGATTGGGTTTATAAGGTTTCTTTTTTTTCCTTTTTAACAGTTTTTATTGTTTTTGACAACCAAAAAAGGATTTACATACATATATTCCGTAACAAAGATTCCAAAATGGTTGCAATGGGCAATGTGCAGGATGATGGAAGTTTACAACATTATTCTTACAACACGTTTCAAATCGGTAGATCTTTTCCTCTGAACATTTAAGATGTGAGTTTTTGCAAATCCAGTAAATGAGTAAAGATGCCACCACCAAGGTAAGTATCCACAGTTGGGACAATCTTGACAAACCAAACATTAAAAGTATAACATCAAAAGGATAACAGAAAGGGCTTGAGCAAAATTTTCCTCAGAAATTATTTGAAGTGTTTATTTGGAGAAGTTTACACTTTGGCACCATATGTCCCAGAGCGGGCAGAAAGAGCTATATTTATATGCATATATTCTATTCATATGTCCTATCACTCCCCAATATTGGGGCTTCTAGTGTCCTTCCAGCGTCTCATGATTGCAAGTTTTGTGGCCTTTAAAATATGAGAAGTTATATTACGGATATTAAGAGGAAGTTCATCTAGATGCATGAGGAGTAAGGCTGTAGCTATGGTGAAAGGAACATTTTCATTGCTGACATTTTGTAATAAATTGTATGCTCCCTGCCAGAGATGTTTAAACAGAGATGGGCGAATTTGTTAAAATTTCGAAAAAATTTTATTCGACCCGTATCGAATCAAAGCGAATCACGTTAAAAAACAGGCATTTCCTTGCTGCAGAGAGCCTGTAGGGTGTTGTAGAACGTTGTGCCATGCTTAAATATTCATAGGGAGCGTGGTTTGGTCTTCAAACAATGCTGTGTTTTAGTATGACATGCACATGAGAGCCGCGGCTCTTAGAATAGCTTCACTCTTCACTTCCATGGGCACTTACAGAGGCCAACTTCCCCAAATAAGCGAAGCGGGAACGCAGCCTGACAAGGTAACATCTGTGCCAGCTCGAAAGGACCGAGCTGAGGAACAAGATCCCACTATAACATCAAAGAGTGAACTCTTTTTACACTGACATCAGATGATTCCATAGATTACGACAGAACCTGTTCTGTTAAACGAGGATACATGTGGAAAGCCCCCCAAAAGAGTGCAGAGGATGTCGGCAGTAATTTTGCATTGAGGTCACTGATCATTTTGCCCTTCTTTTCACGCGTCAGTGTCCTCTTTCAATCGGTCAATAATCCATCAGTATTGCTAAAGCCAAAAACAAACAGGAGTTGATCCAGAATAGAGATGAGCAGAAAATGGGATACTTGCATGTCCTCTGTGTTCTGTATCCACTCCTGCTTTTGGCTATCAATCCTGAAGCTTTTCATCCTTCTAACAGATAAAATGAAGGGGAAAACCAAACATAGTGGCAACGTCATAGAGTGATGGAGGGTGAAAACAGCATTATGGAAATCACAGGGTGTTCCAGGGAGACAGCGGTCAGTTGGCAGCAGCATGAGTAGGCTGCAGAATGGCACAATGACAAATTATGGAGGTGGCGGAAACATGGTAGGCCACAAAGTGGCACAATGATAAGAGTGTGGAGGTGGCGGCAGCAGAAGCAGCAGCAGAAGCCCACAGGTAACAGCAACATGGTGGCAGCAACAGGGATAGCCACAGAGTGGCACAATGATTTAGTGTGAAGGTGGCATCAGCAGCAGGATCCCACAGGTGGCAGCAACATGGTGGCAGTAACAGGGAAAGCACAATTATATAGTGTGGAGGTGGCAGCAGCAGCAGCAACAGGAGGCCACAAAGTGGCACAATGATAATAGTTTGGAGGTGGCGACAGAAGAAGCAGCAGCAGGAGTCCACAGGTGTCAGCAACATGGTGGCAGCAACAGGGATAGCCACAGAGTGGCACAATGATATAGTGTGAAGGTGGCATCAGAAGCAGCAGGAGCCCGCAGAGTGGCACAATGATATAGTGTGAAGGTGGCATCAGTAGCAGCAGCAGGAGTAACAAAATGATATAGTGTGAAGGTGGCATCAGAAGCAGCAGGAGCCCACAGAGTGGCACAATGATATAGTGCGAAGGTGGCATCAGAAGCAGCAGGAGCCTGCAGAGTGGCACAATGATATAGTGTGAAGGTGGCATCAGAAGCAGCAGCAGGAGCCCGCAGAGTGGCACAATGATATAGTGCGAAGGTGGCATCAGAAGCAGCAGCAGCAGAAGCCCGCAGAGTGGCACAATGATATAGTGTGAAAGTGGCATCAGAAGCAGCAGGAGCCCGCAGAGTGGCACAATGATATAGTGTGAAGATGGCATCAGAAGCAGCAGGAGCCTGCAGAGCGGCACAATGATATAGTGTGAAGGTGGCATCAGAAGCAGCAGGTGCCTGCAGAGTGGCACAATGATATAGTGTGAAGGTGGCATCAGAAGCAGTAGAAGCCTGCAGAGTACCTGTATGTGGAACTCCCAAAAGTTGCTAAAAACAGAGGACCGGGTAGGTGGCCCTCCAGAAAAATTAAATAGATATAGAATTATAGCTAGAGCCAGTTGGCCCTGGCAAAAAATTGCCAGTTGCCTCTGCTTTAGTGTACAAAGAGGAGGAGAATGAGGAGGAGGAGTGCATACATGAGAATTATTCAGGTTAAGCTGCTTTCAACGGGTGGAGAATGGAAATGCTTGATTCATCTTGATAAGCGTCAGCCTGTCAGCGCGGTCAGTCAACAGGCGTGTGCGCTTATCGGTGATCTGCCAAATGAGTCCCAACGGGCAACAATTCACTCCCCTCACTGGCCTGACTCTCCATTTCCTCCTCCTCCTACTACTACTCCTGTTCTGCTCATACACGCTGAACAGTTAATAAGGACTGAGCAATGGTCCCCTCTTCTGTCTCGTCGACATTCTCCTCCTCTTCCTCCGATATGCGCTGAGAAACAGACCGGAGGGTGCTTTGGCTATCAACAAGGGAATTTTCTTCCCCCGTCTCTTGTGACGAGCGCAAAGCTTCCGACTTCATGCCGACCGGAAAATTTTACAACAGGCCAAGCAGCGGGATGGTGAGGCTGATGATGGCGGCATCGCCACTGACCATCTGTGTGGACTCTTCAATGTTACTCAGCACCTGACAGATATCAGACATCCACGTCCACTCCTCATTGTAGACTTGAGGAAGCTGACTGACCTGACCAGCATTTCTGGTGGAAGTTGACATCTGGCAGTCTACAATCACTCTGAGCTGCTGGTAAACTCTGGATAACATGGTTAATGTGGAATTCCATCTCGTGGGCACGTAGCACAACAGTCGGTGAGCGGGCAATTGGAGGCGGCGCAGCGCTGCCGTATGCAACGGAGGAAGTAACAGGAAAGTCCCAGGAAAACCGCAGGAGTGTTGGTCTGAAGAGCAGTACATTCTTATCGGAGGATTCAGGAATTTGTGCTGCAGGAGTGTGAACTACTCTATTTTGCGAGGGACCTATTGGAGGAAGAACACACGGAAGCAAGAAAAGAACAAAACATGCAGAAGTAACCTCATAAGATGATTGCTATGGATAGTTTCTAACCAACACAGATTTTTTTTTTTAAATGTCCCGGTATTCATAGTATCATAGTATATAAGGCTGGAAAAAGACGCAAGTCCATCAAGTCCAACCTTTAAGAATTAAATAAATGTTTTATCCCCATAACCCGTGATATTTTTTCTCTCCAGAAAGGCATCCAGGCCTCTCTTTAACTTGTACATAGAGTCCGCCATAACAACCTCCTGCGGCAGAGAGTTACATAGTCTCACTGCTCTTACAGTAAAGAACCTTTGTCTATGGCTATGGTAGAATCTCCTCTCCTCTAGGCGTAGAGGATGCCCCCTTGTCCTGGTCACAGGCCTAGGTATAAAAAGATCTTTGGAGAGATCCTTGTACTGTCCGTTCAGGTATTTGTACATTGTAATGAGGTCTCCCCTCAGTCGTCTTTTTTCTAAACTGAACAATCCCAAATTTTGTAATCTGTCATTGTATTCTAATCCCCCCATTCCCCTAATAATCCTGGTTGCTCTCCTCTGCACCCGTTCCAGCTCTACTATATCCTTTTAATACACTGGTGCCCAAAGCTGTACACAATATTCCATGTGTGGTCTGACCAGGGATTTGTATAAGGGCAAAATTATGTCTTTATCATGAGAATCTATTCCTCTCTTGATACATCCCATAATTTTATTTGCTTTAGCAGCAGCCGCCTCGCTCTGGTCACTAAAATTAAGTTTACCATCCACCAACACCCCCAAGTCCTTTTCAGCTCCAGTTTTACCAAGTAATTGACCGTTTAGAACATAATTATACTTTTTGTTTCCATGGCCCAAGTGCTTAACTTTACATTTATCTACATTAAACCTCATCAACCATTTCTCTGCCCACTCCTCAAGCTTCCACAAATCCCTCTGTAATGCTAAACTATCAACCTCAGTATTGATTACTTTACACAGCTTAGTATCATCTGCAAATATTGAAACTTGACTGTGTAAACCCACTACAAGGTCATTAATAAAAATACTAAAAAGAAGTGGCCCCAATGCTGACCCCTGTGGCACTCCACTGGTAACGTCAACCCAATCTGAGAATGTGCCATTAATGACGACCCTTTGTTTTCAATCACTAAGCCAATTACTTACCCAAATACACAGATTTTCTCCTATTCCCAGCAGTCTCATTTTATATACCAACCTTTTATGTGGCACGGTGTCAAATGCCTTTGAAAAGTCCAGATATACAACATCCACAGTGTCCCCCAGATCCAGTCTTGAACTTACCTCCTCGTAGAAACCAATCAGATTAGTCTGACAGGACCGATCTTTTGCTATGCGCCAGTCCTGTGGAACATAACCAGTCCGCAGTGAATCTTCAAATAACGGTCTGTCTATCACGGTACATAGTTCATGCAGAGCCCGGGGGTGTATGCAATCTGGCCCCGGTGATTTATCTATCTTAGTGGTTGCGAGGCGGCGCCGTACCTCTTCCTGGGTTAAACTGTTGACATTCCAAAAATAATTTACATTATTCCTCATTGTGTCTTCCACCAGGGGATTTTCCTGGGTAAAGACAGTTGAGAAGGCGACATTCAGTAGATTGGCCTCTTCCTCATCTCCTTCCACCATGACCCCCATGTTATTTCTAAGGGGACCCACACTCTCTGTTTTTAGTTTCTTATCATTTATGTGCTTGAAAAATAATTTGGGATTATTTTTGCTCTCCCTGGCAATATTTCTCTCAGTCTCTATTTTTGCAGCCTTTATCTGCTTTTTACAGGATTTATTTTTCTCTCTATAATCCTGTAATGCCTCATCGCTACCTTCACGTTTTAGAGCCTTAAACGCCTTATCTTTCTCGCTTATTGCTTTCCTTACAAGACTAGTTAGCCACATTGGCTTTTTCTTGTTCCTCTTATGCTTTTTCCCATAAGGTATGTGTTTCTCACAGGACTTTTTCAGAATATATGAGAAAAATTCCCATTTTGGGGGGGGGCTTTTGTCTTTGAGAACATTATCCCAGTCTATGCCTTTAAGGTCTTCCCTTAGTTGCTGAAAATTTGCCCTCCTGAAGTTTAGAGTGTTGGTTGCCCCTTCCCTAAAGTTCTTAGTAAAGCGTAATACAAAATCAATGATATTATGATCACTATTCCCCAGGTTCCCCCCAACCTGTAGTTTTGATACCCTATCAGGTCTGTTGGTAAGGATAAGGTCCAGCAGTGCCCCCCCTCTTGTTGGCTCCAGGACTATTTGCGACAGGTAATTGTCTTTTGTTGTTGACAAGAACCTGCTGCCATTGAAGGACCTGCAGGTTTCTGCCCCCAGTCAATATTTGGGTAATTAAAGTCCCCCATGATAAGTACTTCACCATGCTTTGAAGCCACATCCATTTCACTTGTCAGCATTTCCTCTGCTGCCTCCATTATATTTGGAGCCTTATAACAAACCCCTAGTAATATTTTATTATTCTTTTTCCCTCCCCTTATCTCCACCCATAGGGACTCCACATTTGCATTTGCGTTACTGATGTCATCTCGCAAGACAGCCTTGAGGCAAGAATTCACATATAAATAAACCCCTCCCCATTTTTTATTTATACAATCCTTTCTAAAAAGGCTATAACCATCTATAGTGGCCGCTCAGTCATAGCTACTGTCCAGCCATGTCTCTCTGATACCCGCTATATCATATTTCTGCTCCAACATCAAGAGTTCCAGTTCCTCCATTTTGTTTGTGAGGCTTCTGGCATTTGTGTACATGCACTTTATATGGTTTTCCCTGTCCGTATTCCTATTGTTCGTATTCCCCAATCTCATTCCAGCCCCCCCTCCTCCCGCATGGACTATGACTCTTCCCAGCTCTCTATCTACACTGTCTATTTGCCCTGCACAAGTGTAGTTGCCCTCCCCCCAGGACTCTAGTTTAAACACTCCTCCAACCTTCTAGCCATTTTTCCCCCAAAACAGCTGCACCCTCCCCATTGAGGTGCAACCCAATTGATGTGAACAAAAGAGCGTATTAGATTATGCCACACGTGACGTAGAGTACGCTTCACCGGCAGAGAGAATGTAGATTGGGATTTCTGGAGACTAGCTTGCTAAACAGTAGCAGGCACATCTGTTCAACTACAGTAGACAAAATTTGATTGCTATAACGGAGATTTCCCACCCCCAAAAAAAAAATTAAAAGAGAAAATGTATAATTTTTTTGTTTTTTCTTTTTTAGAACTTTTTTTTTGTTTTCTTGTTTATTTCTTTATGAACGAAACACACAGAAAGCAAGAAATCAGAAAGCAAACTGAAATGCGGATTGCTGAATGTCCCGGTACTAATGCGAACAAAAAACCATACTAGATTACGCCACACGTGACGTACAATACGCTTCACCGGAGAGAGAATGCGGATTGGGTTTTCTGGAGACTAGCTTGCTAAACAGTAGCAGGCAGACTAAGCTAGATGAAATTGCATTTGCACCACTGACAGCACACAAAAGGATTTTGTGCTGTGACTCACTTTCATTTTTGGAAAATAATAAAAAATCGGCAGACTGTGCCTAATTCAATCAAACCCCCAATAAATTGTCCCACTTAGCTGTTTGAAATGGATATGTGTGTCACTAAGAGCCAAAAATAACGTTTGCAAGTCTCCCTGCAAATTCGTCACAATATGGTACTAGCTGCACTACTAATGCCAGCAAGCCCAGCCACAAGCAAATAAAAAAAAATATATATATAACGCTATTGTAGCCCTAACAAGGGCTGTTGGGTTCTTGTAGAATCACTCCTGCCTAACACTAATCTAATATAACACCCTAACGCTTTCCCTGACCAGCAGCAGCTCTCTCCCTAGCGGCATCCAGACACAGAATGATGCGAGCACAGCTGGGAGTGGCTGGTATATTCCAGGGTCACCTGATCAGACCAGCCAACCACTGCTATCGAAATGTAAGTGTGTTTTGTGTTTGGCTCTGTTTCCGGCCGCCAAAATCTAAACGGAGGGAGATGCCATTTTCTCTAGCGGGCGAAATACTCGTCCGAGCAACGAGCAGTTGCAAGTACACTAATGCTCGAACGATAACATAGAGATTTTGGGTTCATTGCCTGGAAACTCCCCAGATCTTAATCTCATTGAGAACTTGTCATCAAGAGACAGGAGGACAAACAAAAACCAACAAATTAGGGCAGATTTACTTACCCAGTCCAGCCGCGATCCAGCGGCGGGTTCTCCAACACTGATTTGGATTCTGACGGGATTCACTAAGGTCATGTGCCCGATATCCACTAGGTGTTGCTGCTGCGCTGAAATTACGCGATTCTTCCGAATCCATTGAGTTTCCCGACGGCTAGGCCTCCCGATTTCTGTTGTGTGAAAGACGGCATCGATGCGCCACAATCCTATCGTGTGCACCAAAATCCCGGGGCAATTCAGCGCAAATCGAAAATATTCGGGAAACCCGACAAAATTGCGCAATTCGGACCCTTAGTAAATGAGCCCCACTGTGACAAAATGCAGCAGTGATTGTGCAGGAATGGACGGCTATCAGTCAGGATTTGGTGCAGAAGGTGATTGAGAGCTGCCAGGGAGCATGACAGCATGAAGGCAGAGGAGCACATGGAATCTCATGTGTTCCCCTCCTCCCCTTCATGGGAGGCCTGGCGTAGAAAAAAACGCAGGCCGCGCCGGCTGCGCCCCCCCTTCACGCCCATTCACGCCCAACTGGCATGAAGGTGCCGGATCGGAGCTAATATTCGCAAAAGCTAGCAATAAGCTAGCATTTGCGATTATTTCAGGGCCTCTGCGCCACTGGCGTTGCAGAGAGGTCCTGATAAATATGCCCCTCAGTGTGTGAGTGAGTATATGAGTAGATGCTGTGCTGAGTGACTATGGAAGTGTGAAAGTAAATGTCTGTGTGTTATTGAAAATTGAAAGAGAATGAATCAGGGGAGGCCGCTGCTGGTCATATACTGAGTGGAGTCCGCTGCTAGTCATGTACTGAGTGGAGGCCGCTGCTGGTCATATACTGAGTGGAGGCTGCTACTAGTTATGTACTAAGTGGAGGCCGCTGCTAGTCATGTACTGAGTGGAGGCCGCTGCTGGTCATGTACTGAGTGGAGGCCACTTCTAGTCATATACTGAGTGGGGGCCGCTACTAGCCATGTACTGAGTGGAGGCCGCTGCTGGTCATATATACTGAGTGGAGGCCAATACCGGTCATATACTGAGTGAAGGCTGCAGCCGGTCATGTACTGAGTGGAGGCCACTGCTGGTCATATAATGAGTGGTGGCCAGTGCTGGTCATGTCCTGAGTGGAGGCCTCTGCTGGACATGTACTGAGTGAAGGCTGCTGCTGGTCATGCACTGAGTGGAGGCGGCTGCTGGTCATGTACAGAGTGGAGGCTGCTACTGGTCATGTACTGAGTGGAGGCTGCTATTGGTCATATACTGAGTGGAGGCTGCTGCCGATCATGTACTGAGTGGAGGCCGCTACCGGTCATATACTGAGTGGAGGCCACTACCAGTCATATACTGAGCGGAGGCTGCTAGCGGTCATATACTGAGTGGAGGTCGCTACCGGTCATAAACTGAGTAAAGACTGCTGCCGGTCATGTACTGAATGGAGGCCACTGCTGGTCATATACTGAGTGGATGCCACTGCTGGTCATGTCCTGAGTGGAGTCTGCTACCGGTCATATAGTGAGTGGAGGCAGTTGCTGGTCATTTACTGAGTGGAGGCCACTACCAGTCATATACTGAGTGGAGGCCGCTACCGGTCATATACTGAGTGGAGGCCAGTGCTGATCATGTCCTGAGGGGAGGTCACTGCTGGTCATGTGCAGCTGGATTTTATATATATGGGGGCCTCGTAGGGGACCCAAAGTTGGCATCGGGTCAACTGGTGTCTTGTTATGTCACTGTAGCCAACCTCTGCCCCCTACAATTTGAATCTTAACCAAGACCTTTCCAGTAGTCTACTACCCTCTTTTTTAGATCTTCCCCCCGTTCCAAAGGAACCACCCCTGATCCCACCAACAGAGGCCCTCGTCCCCTTACTAGAGAGCCCCAAAGCTACATACTCAATATTCAACCAACCACTCACTGCCCTAAAAAGAAAAGAAAGACCAGGGGCAAGAGAGGAGGACGAAGAAACACCCTCAACAAAAAAGAAAACCAACCAACCAATGATACCAAAAAGTCAGTAAAAAAAAAAAATTTTTAACCTCTCAGATTACCCATTAACGATCGACGAACAAAACCTACTTAGCAAAGGCCTCTCCTTCTGCCCCTCTAATAGATCTAAAGAGCTAGACCTGTTCACTGACCTAAACAACTTTGTAAGGAAAGTGACTCTCAAACGACACTTCACTATGAAAGAAATAAAGAGCCAAATGGACATAACTCCTATAACCGAACCCACCCAGGCAACCGAACAAACCTCAAAATTCATCCATACACACCTTAAACCCAAATCCAACTACAACCCAACCCAAAGCCGTGGTCCTTTCATCGATACTTTTTATGCACTTGTCTCCTCGGACCTAAGAACCATCAAAAGACCACATAAACAAATATCCAACCTCAATTAAAAAGAAAGGGAAGCCCTTAAGAATCTCATGGACAACCCGCAAATCATTATAAAACCCGCAGATAAGGGAGGAGGCACGGTCCTACTTAATAGGGACGACTACATCCAAGAGTCCCAGAAAATTCTATCGGACAAGGAATACTATACGCTCCTTAGTGAGGACCCTAAACAAGATAATATAGCCAAACTTACAGGTCTACTCAATGACGCCCACCAATCAGGCATCATCAGCAAAAAAGAATACCAATATCTTCTCCCCAGAAACCCCAGGACAGCAGTTTTCTATTACTTACCGAAGATCCACAAAAATCCCACCCACCCACCGGGACGCCCAATAATCTCAGGCATAAACTCCCTGACGTCTAACCTTTCAGAATATGTGGATATCTTGCTCCAGGACTATGTCAAACTCCTACCCTCCTACCTAAGAGATTCAACTGAACTCATCTTACAACTCAAAGGTTTCAAATGGGAACCTACTTTCTACATGGTAACAATGGATGTTACCTCATTATATACTAATATTTCCCACACTTTGGGCATGCAAACAATCCTACAAGTCTTACAAAGAGACCATAAAATGCCAGCACAACAGATCGATTTCATACTCCAGAGCATCCACTTCATATTAAACCACAATATTTTCACTTTCCAGACCTCCATATACTCTCAAAAGAGAGGTACGGCAATGGGGACGAAGTTCGCCCCTAGCTACGCGAACCTATTTATGGGTGAATTCGAGAGAAATTTCATCACCGGCAACTCAGAATACAACAGTAAGATCAAGATGTTCAAACGATACATCGACGATCTCTTCCTGATCTGGGACGGCACCGAACAAGAGGCCGAGGAGTTCTTACGAATCATTAACACCAACCCATGGGGAATAACACTCACCCTTAACTCCTCACCCATTCGCATTGAATACTTGGAGCTGCTAATCTCATTGGACCCCACTGGAACAACCCTGATAACAGAAACATACTTCAAAACAGTTGACGTTAATAGTTTTCTGGAGTACTCCAGTTCCCATCACAGGAAATGGCTTAACAACATTCCATACAGCCAGTATAAACGGATACGGAAAAACTGTACCCAAAAGCCCACATACAAGGAACAATCTGGAATTCTGAAAGAACGTTTCATACAAAAAGGCTACCCCCTTAAAATCATTAAGGACGCCTACCAAAGGGCAAATAGCCTTACCCAGGAAGAATGTTTACTCCCATCTGGAAAACATCCCAACTCAGAGACAAACCGAAAACTTCATCACCACCTACTCATCCGACCACTCAACAATTAGATCAGTCTTGAAAAAGCACTGGCCCATACTCCAACAAGACCCGTATCTAGCGAGGGTTCTATCTAAGAACCCCATGCTCACATTCAAATGAGCTCCAACCTTAAAAACACTGTTAGCACCCACCAAGATGCGACCAATTTCAAAAAAACAGTCCCCTAATCTTCAACATGACACCATGTTCCCAACACTTAAGGGAACCTACAGATGCAATAGCCCAAGATGCCTGACGTGCCCAATCATGCAACATAAAGCACAAACATTTACGTCCCTCACCACTTCCGAAACCTTTCCTATACAGTCTTTCGTCAACTGTTCCTCGGATCATGTCGTTTATCTATTGGTATGCCCCTGCTCTCTTCAATATGTTGGACGGACAACCCAACCCTTCAGGGAGAGAATCAACGCCCACCGCAGCAAGACTAAAGCAGGATATCTTCTACATAGCGTATCCAGGCACTTCAAATTCCATCATAATAAGGACTTCTCCTTAGCCAGAGTCAACATAATAGAACAAATTTCAAGACACCACCCCAATAGATCAGAACAACTGATCAAAAGGGAAAACTTTTGGATCTTCAAATTGAACACTATGAGCCCATATGGCTTAAATGAATCCATAGAAAAGATATAAGATGAGAGACCAGTTTTCCACCCGCTTTAGAACCACATACACCACCTTACTAGTCCCTTTCCCCTAGTCTCTATGACATACATTACTAACAATCCCAGTACCGCTAAACATATCCATCTCCGCAACTCAAATTCGACTTAATTCCACCACCTTTAACATTACCGAACCAGACTGACAGCCAACCCATTCACTCTCCCTATTCCAGCTCCTTCTTCTTCCCACCAGACAACATAATTGCCAATATCCTAATAAAGCTTTAGCATGATCCAGTCAGTGGAATTAACTAATAAGGTCAACCTTAAATCCATCCTCTAGCCCTTGCCCATCCCACCCCTCCCACCAAGGGACCAGACTACCGTTATTCCGATGCATTCTTCCAGTCTTCTGTCATCCGAACTAAGTCCCGATACTAACGCAGGCTCAGACCGCCGGCAAATTTCCGCTGTCCACGCAGTCGCAGATGACTACAGAGTTCCGCACGAACTGCGCATGCGCACTCTCCTCTCCACCACTATAAAAAACCCCCGCCCGTCACCGGCAGCGATCATTCTCTCAGCTGCTGCCGGCCGGGACGGACTGGATACCAAGTAAGTCTTACATCACAAGCTCCCCTAACGCTGTGCCTACGTCCACAATTCTTACTGAACAACACCTTTAGTTTTTTCAGGTACCCTCCTGTTATTGGTCACCCCACAAACAGCTGCCTTCGCCCCTACCCTCCAGCCTAAGAGGTTAGTCATTTAGCAACCCAATGCACTAACCCGTTATCTCACCAATCACATCTATAACATCTTCCTAACATATGCTAACCCCCCCCCCCTCTTCTTTTTTCCCTCTCATCAGCAAGTAAACTAAAGTACAGAGAGGTCAGTACCACCCTTTACCTATCTTTGATACATATTTCTCTATACATCTTTTAGGTCTACATATTAGCTGTACATTTATTTAAGCCTACATACTATTTAATAATATTCTAAAAAATGTCTCCTTAAAAAATGTCTCCTTGAAGTTTGTATACCAATCTGCATAAATTGACAAATTCAGAATGGCTATGTATGATCCATGAATCTATTTGTTTGAACTACTCCATATGTACACCTATATATGTATTTTATCGCATTTTATCCTTCTATTTACAGACTAATAATTCTATATATATATTATTTATCATTGTCTATATTTTTTATAACGTTTTAACAGCAACGATTTTAGCTACGACTCACCAATTTTACATGTTACAGAACCATCGGACCTGAAGAAGGGGCTAATTCCGCCCCGAAACGCGTTGTCCACCCTCCTACTACTTTTTATTGACACTTTGTACTCAGAATCTTTGATGTATTAAATGTTGTATATTGTTAAAAAATTTATATCTGTCTGCAGACCTATTGCTCTTCATCTGCACTACTGATAATACTATCCAAACAAGCAGCGCGACCATCTTACTGGTTATGAAATCCAATAATTTTCCTATGCATACCAGGTAATATTACCTGACTACCAGAGGACGCAGCAGCTGTCTCCGTCAGACCACACAGTGCTACATATCTTTCCACATACACCCGCAGCCACACCTCCTGCATCCCTGCCACCTCCCGGGATACAGCCCCCCTTTTTACATGAAGCGCGGTATCACCCTATAAATAACCCTAGTATATAGACAGAGGATGCCCCCTAATATATAGCCAGCGCCTGCCCCCTAGTAAATAGCGAGTGCCTGCCCTCTGGTAAAAATCCAGGAGTCCCCTGCCCACAGTATATACCCTGCAGCCTTGTATATACCAATGCCTGCCCCCTTGTATATAGCCAGCCAGTCCCCTGTATATAGCCAGTGCTCGCTTCCCCAGTATATAGCCAGTTCCTCCCCCCATGTATAGCCAGTGCCTTCCCCCAGTATATAGCCAGTGCCTGCCGCCCATATATAGCCAGTGCTCGCTCCCCCCTTATATAGCCAGTGCCTGCCCCCACTATATAACCAGTGCCTGTCCACAGAATATAGCCAGTGCCTGCTCCCTAGTATATAGCCATTTCATGTCCCCCTGTATGTAGCCAGTACCAGCCCTATAGTATAAAGCAAGTGCCTGCCCCTTGTATATAGTCAGTGACTGCCCCCTTGTATATAGCCATAGCTTGCTCTCTTGTAAATAGCCAGTCACTGCCCCTTGTATAAATCCAGTGTCTGCCCTCTTGTTTATAGCCAGTAGCCCCCTTCTCCCAGTATATGGCTATCAGTCTTCTTCTATATAGCAAGCCAGTGTCCCCTAGTACACAGCTAACCAGTCCCCAGTATATATAGCCAGTGCCTGCCCCCAGTATATAGCCAGTGCCTGTCCCCCAGTATATAGCCAGTGCCTGTCCCCCAGTATATAGCCAGTGCCTGCTCTTCAGTATATAGCCAGTGCCTGCCCCTCAGTATATAGCCAGTGCCTGCCCCCCAGTATATAGCCAGTGCCTGCCCCCCAGTATATAGCCAGTGCCTGCCCCCCCCTCCCCTCCGTATATAGCCAGAATCCCTCTGCCCGGCCTAAAAAAAACATAATATTCTGTACTCACCTTTCCAATGCCCCTGCCGGTCCTTTTCTTTCTTCAGCTCCGGCTCCATTTTCGGGTTCCCTTTGCGGTGCCGTCGCATATATCATGATGTCAGCTGCTTGCTGACAACATGTTATGTGCCGATGGCAGCGAGGCTGATGTCATGGTGCAGCCGTGGGGATCCAAAGACAGAGCTGGAGCCAGAGCTGATGACAGCAGAGAACCTGCGGGGGTGTCGGAGTAGAGAAGTTTTTTTTCATAGACTCGAGTATAAGCCAAGTTATCATAGAATATTCTTAGCATATTCTGGCATTTCCCTTCCACCCCGTTTCAAAGGAGCACCACCCTCTACTGCTCCCAGCTATACCCACAGCTTTATACGAATCAGCACCACCCTCTACTGCTCCCAGCTATACTCACAGCTTTATACGAAGGAGCACCACCCTGTACTGCTCCCAGCTATACCCACAGCTTTATACGAAGGACCACCACTCTGTACTGCTCCCAGCTATACCCACAGCTTTATACAAAGGAGCACCACCCTGTACTGCTCCCAGCTATACCCACAGCTTTATACGAAGGAGCACCACCCTCTACTGCTCCCAGCTATACCCACAGCTTTATACGAAGGACCACCACCCTCTACTGCACCCAGCTATACCCACAGCTTTATACGAAGGACCACCACCCTCTACTGCTCCCAGCTATACCCACAGCTTTATACAAAGGAGCACCACCCTGTACTGCTCCCAGCTATACCCACAGCTTTATACGAAGAACCACCACCCTCTACTGCTCCCAGCTATACCCACAGCTTTATACGAAGGAGCACCACCCTGTACTGCTCCCTTCTATACCCACAGCTTTATACGAAGGAGCACCACCCCTTACTGCACCTCTCTTTCCGTGTATTAAAATGCATTGTGGGGAATTTATTATTTCTTGTGACTGTAAAGCAGTAAGACCTATGTAAATGGTGAATAAATGCATTTTCTTGTGAACCCCAAAAATAATAAGCTTCTGTATGAATGGGGAAAATTTGAACATCTACGATTCTTATCGTTTTTTAAATTTATTTTATTTTTAAACGTCTCTGTGTAGCAGCCATATTTCATTCATTTTTTGAAAGCTCCTGTGTTGTCAAAATGCCCATTGCATCTCACTGTAAATAATCTGAGATGTCCAGCTTCCAAAATGAGGTCAACTGTTGATGGTTTAGAAGGAACCTGTCATCAGGAGGTTCTTGTACCCATAGAGAATAGTGCACACATTGCCAAAGAGTTTTTATAGTAAAATTGGCAGAGTAAGTTAGATCAAAGTTTACCTTTCTGTATGCAGAGCTATGTCTCTAGTCCCATGGGAGTGGCCAGTGAGGAGTGGTCCCCCCCCACCCCCCCGGGAAACTGCTCCATTATGTATCAAATAAAAAATATAGATAAACTTTCATCTATCATATATTTTATTTGGAAAAAGCCACTGAGCAAAACGGACATGTACGGCCGTCTGCTCCATCTCCGGAGCCATGAGGGGTCCGATGGAAGTACTTCGGACCTAGTCGGACCCCCGTTCTCATGATCTGTGGGGGTCTCATCACTAACTTGTTTGGCGGAAAAACCTCTTGGAGGACATCATTTTCACTATTTTATTGTTTTTACTGTTCTGGTATCTCAGGGGCTCAATAAATGTAACAAAGCGCCAGATCTTTTCCGGCAAAATATTACAGAAGCCCCATGGTGCGCCATTTCCTTTTTAATTTTTAATGTCATTAAATTGTATGCTCCCGTGTGGTTACAATGTTTATTGTGCCCCTTCATTCATTCTTTGAGGGATTTGGTTTCCATACTGGAGTCATTTGTCGGTTTCCATTGTTCTTGTGGGGTCTACACTTGATGGCGCAAGTTTTTCCATCAAAGCAAGACCTATTGAATTTCAGTGCGTCTCCTTCCCTTCTGCACCGCGGCCATTTCCTAAACAGAGATGAACATGTGGAGTTTTGTCCTACCCCAGAGAAACTGCACTAAACATCTGAGGGGCTTTTATTATATTTTCCATACCATATTTTTCCTACCAGTTTTGGGATTAGTCCACATAGTGAAAATGTACCTGATCCTCGAAGAGTTAATTAAGTCTATTGTTTATTGTGTGATTATTTATTTATAACAATATATATATTTATTACATAACCAAAAAGTACAATTTTTAAAACATTTTTTGAATTCTTGTATATTTTGTATTGCATTATAACCTGCAGTTTTCACATCTGATTTTCTTTTCATTGCTTTTATCATTTATTCATTTATAACCTCCAGTTCAGACCTGTGTATTTAATATACATATTTAATAAACATACTTATACATTTAAGTATTTATTGAATGATGTATTGAATGGATTAATGGAATTATACATTGTGTGAGTGTCTTGTATTATTCTGTGTATTGGAGGTGACATTGTATAAGCAGATGAGAGATGCGGCTGCGCTCCCGGCTCTGGTGCTCCCCCCCCCCCCCCCCCCCTCACTACATGGATAGATGTGTAATACATCCAGCAGTTACCTGGAGACATAATTACACAGCACAAAGAATCAAAGTTATAGTAAGAAATAACCGGAGGAGCGGCGCGGCCCCCTCCTCACATCTCAGTCACATCTCCGCCCCGTGTACAATTCCCCCGTCACATCCCTCATACAGAACCATAATTACAGGGCAGAACCGGATTCTCGCCACATCACAGACTCCAGAGAACACGAGGAAACTTTTACTTATTTACAGCCCAGAAACTTCTGCACATTGGGAATTAGACTCTGAATCTTCTCTTAACTCATCGGATACAGGAGAAAAATTGATAAATGAAAAATTCTCACTGTCATGTATCAGACATCAAAATCAATGGGATATTCCTATAATACAATACAATGTAATATAATACAATACAGGGTCATATAATACAGCATTATATAATGTAATATAATACAATACAGGGTCATATAATACAGCATTATATAATGTAATACAATACAATGTAATATAATGTAAAATTATATAATGTAATATGATTAACAATATTAACACAAAGTATAACATGGAAAATAATAATAACAAAAAATGTTAATATAATCTTTGCTGAGATTGGCTTTTTACTACTATAGTTGCTTGTTTCTGAGATTCCCTACATTTACACATTTCAAAATTATTGAATACCAGTCAATTCACCTAATTCCCGGAACATTTATACATTTTTGTAAAATTCCCTAACCTTACTGCATCCATTACTTCTGCCCTGAGGTCCGTCGGAGTTCAGCCGCTTCTTCCTGGTGCTTGTAAGTGCCTGTCTTGCGACACATTTCTAAATGTTAAATCCCGCGCGTTGTCCAAACCCGTTGGGTTGTCCATGCCCCCCATTTCTGTCGCATGCAAGCCGGCGCCGTTGCGCCAAAATCCGATCGTGTGCACCAAAATCCCGGGGCAATTTGGTGCAAAACGGAAATCGTCTGGAAACCCAGCGAAAATGCGTCCGATGGACCCTTTGTAAATGAGCCCCAATGCACTTTACATTAGTTAAAAAAAGTTGGATGATATCTTTTGAGTTTAGTTATGAAGTATTTTCTAAAACTTCTGCATTCTCCAAGTTCTAAATTTTCAGCTTTTTAGACAGATAGTCATACCACCCAAATGTCTTCCACATCTTGACTTTTTATGCACCTCTCATTTTTATGATCGTTAGGTGGTTTTCAATTTTGGATGTAATTTTTTATTTTATATGAAAATCATATAAATCAAGATTTTGAGAAGCCTAAATAATAGTAGAGCCCTGTAAATTACCAATTATAGAAATTACAGCCATCACATATGAAAAGTCACCTTTAAGAAGTTTGTTAACCCTTAAGGGTTTTCACAAGGGTTAAAACAAAATGGAGGTGCAATTTACAAACTCTAATTGATGACAATACATTTACCCCTTCAGGACTCAAGGACATGGCCCCAGGTTTCATATCTGCCCTGAGTCACTAGAAGTGGTTATAGCTTTGGAACGCTTTATACATATCCAGGGGATTTTGATATCATTTTCTCGTGAAATCGTGGGGCACATTTACTTAATTGTCTGCTGGAGTTCACCGAAAGTGCATTGTCCATGTATAATGCCCTGTGCCACGAGTTACTAAGATCGAGCGCCCGATATCCTGCATGTGTCGTTTCCCCGCTCAGGTCCGACAGAGTTTATCTTCGTCTTCCTGGTGCATGTAAGTGCTTGGGCTCACAACAAATTCGAAAGTTAAATCCCGTGCTCAGTCCGAATCACTCGGATCGTCTGACGGCACACTTACAATTTGTGTCGCACGGAAGCAGCTGCGCCTAAAACCGATCACGCGCAACACAATCCCAGTGCAGTCACTTGTTAAATATTTGTCCAAGCCATGCTCCACAGGTTTTCTTTCAATAGTATCGTGATCAACTCCATCGCATAAATAGTAAGAACCTCCAACAAGAATAGACCACTATTCAGACCATCCTTAGTGCAATTTGTCCTCCTTTGATTCCACCATTCGCCGCAGAAGGTGCGGCCGGCCGGGAGCTGGACATTACTGTCCACGCACTGACACACTCGCTGACGCCAGCGAGAATAAACACGGCGCAGCCTCCTGCCCTCCTTCCTCCTGCATCCGCCTCTTGATGTATGCCGCTGCGAATATGCACAAGGGCCAGCGTATGATAAATGTCCCCCATATTGTTTTTATTTTTTGGCTGACAAATCTGGTTAACGGCTTATTTTTAGCGAGAAGAGCTGTACTTTTTAGCGGTGTTATTTTGGAGTGCTTAACATTTTTTATCACTTTTTAGAGCATTTTGTAAAGGTTATCTAATTTTTACAGCATTTACCATTAGGGTAGAAAAATGATTATGTTTTATTGTACAGATTGTTACGGATGTGGCAATACCAAATATGTGGGTGTTTTTTGTGTATTTGTGTTCTTTATACTTTATTAAGTTTTTGTATGGGAAACTGACATTTTAGGGGCTTATATTTTATTTTTTTATTTTAATGTCTTAAATAGAGATGAGCGAGCACTAAAATGCTCGGGTACTCGTTATTCGAGATGAACTTTTCCCGATGCTCGAGTGCTCGTCTCGAATAACGAACCCCGTTGAAGTCAATGGGAGACTCGAGCATTTTTCAAGGGGATCAAGGCTCTGCACAGGGAAGCTTGGCCAAACACCTGGGAACCTCAGAAAAGGATGGAAACACCACGGAAATGGACAGGAAACAGCAGGGGCAGCATGCATGGATGCCTCTGAGGCTGCCTAATCGCACCATTATGCCAAAATTATGGGCAACAGCATGGCCATGACAGAGTGACAGAATGAAGCTAGATAGCATCTAAAACATCCAATAATTGACCCTGACACTATAGGGGACGGCATGCAGAGGCAGCGGCAGCAGGCTAGAGAGTGTCATGGCGACATACCCTAAATGGACTCGGCACATAACATGTTTCACCAAAGGAGGTGAGCAAGAAGCGCTGAAATGATTTCCTATCCGAACAAAAGGTTGACAGTATATTTAGTCGATAACACAGCATGGTGGCGACATAGTGACCAAGTTCCATAACGCATCTCGTGAAACACCCGAAAAATGAGCCTGACACAGCTCTTTTGATAAAGGGACGACATGGGGAGGCAGCCATGGAGGCGACTTCCATGATTAAGAGTGACAGTATGGGGCATCCATATTGCTTCTATGATTGAAAACACAGCTCGTTTGATAAGGGGATGATGTGCTGCATATCCTCTCGTGCTCCAGCGTCTGGGGTATAGACAGTTGAAAGTTGCACATGGAGACATTGGTGGACGCTGTGGAGGATCGTGGAGGCGAAATGGACAGGAAACAGCAGGGGCAGCATGCATGGATGCCTCTGAGGCTGCCTAATCTTGGGATGGAGCTGGCGGTCCGCTGTCCAAGCCCCTGTCTCTCGGCTCCTTATTACGCTATTGTAGGCCTAAGTAAGCTGTTGGGGTTCTCCTATGGCTATTTTGTAGCCTACAATGAGAGCACACTGCTTTGCAAGATGAGTTTGAGCTATAAAATGAAATACAGCTAAAAAAAAAAAATCAGCAGACTCTGCCTAATTCTACTCAAACCCCTAATAAATTGTCCCACTTTGGTGTTTGAGGTGGATATGTGTGTCACTAAGAGCTAAACACAACGGTAGCAAGTCCCCCTGCAAATTCCTCACAATATGGTACTAGCTGCACTACAAGTGCCAGCAAGCCCAGCCACAAGCAAATAAAAAAAAAAAAAGTATAACGTTATTGTAGCCCTAAGAAGGGCTGTTGGGTTCTTGTAGAATCACTCCTGCCTAACACTATTCTAATAGAACACCCTAACGCTTTCCCTGACCAGCAGCAGCTCTCTCCCTAGCGGCATCCAGACACAGAATGATCCGAGCAGCGCGGGCAGGGGCTAGTCTATTCCAGGGTCACCTGATCTGGACAGCCAACCACTGCTATCGACGTGTAAGGGTACCACGTCATGCTGGGTGGAGTGCAGAGTCTCCTGGCTTGTGATTGGCTCTGTTTCTGGCCGCCAAAAAGCAAAACGGCGGGAGCTGCCATTTTCTCGAGCGGGCAAAGTATTCGTCCGAGCAACGAGCAGTTTCGAGTACGCTAATGCTCGAACGAGCATCAAGCTCGGAGGAGTATGTTCGCTCATCTCTAGGCACACCGCCCAAGAGCTATTACAGGGCATCACAGCGCAGACTGATCTGTGGCTGGCACCGCTGAACCTGAAGCCAGGCATGGTTGAGTGTGACAACGGCCGTAACCTGGTGGTGGCTCTGCAACTCGGCCCATGTGTTAAATCTCATAGTTCAACTGTTCCTCAAGACATACCCCAATCTGTATGATTTGCTCGCGATAGTCCAGCACAGGAAGTCCAGCACAGATGCTGCCACTCTTAGGGCAGCGCAGCGCTGCCTCCAACTGCCTGCTCACCGACTGTTGTGCGACGTGCCCACGAGGTGAAATTCAACATTAACCATGTTATCCAGAGTTTACCAGCAGCGCAGAGCGATTGTAGACTGCCAGATGTCAACTTCCACCAGAACTGGTAGTCAAGTCAGTCAGCTTCCTCAAGTCTACAATGAGGAGTGGACGTGGATGTCTGATATCTGTCAGGTGCTGAGTAACTTTGAGGAGTCAACACAGATGGTTAGTGGCGATGCCGCCATCATCAGCCTCACCATCCCGCTACTTGGCCTGTTGAAAATCTCTCTGGTCAGCATGAAGTCGGAAGCTTTGCGTTCGTCACAAGAGACGGGGGAAGGAGATTCCCTTGTTGATAGTCAAAGCACCCTCAGGTCTGTTTCTCAGCGCATATCGGAGGAGGTGGAGGAGGATGAGGAGGAAGAGGAGGAGAATGTTGGCGAGACACAAGAGGGGACCATTGTTCAGTCCTTCACTGTTCAGCGTGTATGGGCAGAAGAAGAGGAGTTGGAGGAGTTGGAGGAGGAGGAAATGGAGAGTCAGGCCAGTGAGGGGAGTGAATTCTTGCGAGTTGGGACTCTGGCGCAAATAACAGATTTCATGCTAGGCTGCCTATCCTGTGACCCTCGCGTTCAAAGAATTTATTCCAGCACCGATTACTGGGTATTCACTCTCCTGGACCCACGGTACAAGCAAAATCTTTCCACTCTCATCCCTGGAGAGGAAAGGAGTGTGAGAATGCATGAATACCAGCAGGCCCTGGTGCACAAGCTGAAACAGTATTTCCCTTCTGACAGCGCTAGCGGCAGAGTGCGTAGTTCTGCGGGACAAGTAGCGAGGGAGAGTAGGCGAGCAGGCAGCTTGTCCAGCACTGGCAGGGGTACGCTTTACAAGGCCCTTGCCAGTTTTATGTCACCCCAGCAAGACACTGTCACCTGTCCCCAGTCTCGGCAGAGTAGGGCTGATCTTTACAGAAAGATGGTGAGGGAGTACGTAGATGACCATACCATCGTCCTAAATGATCACACAGCTCCCTACAACTACTGGGTTTCAAAGCTGGACATGTGGCACGAACTGGCGCTGTACGCCTTGGTGGTTCTTGCCTGCCCTGCCGCTAGCGTGTTGTCAGAGCAGGTTTTCAGTGCAGCTGGTGGCATCATCACTGTTAAGCGTACACGCCTGTCGACTGACAGCGCTGACAGGCTGACGCTTATCAAGATGAATCACGCATGGATTTCTCATGATTTCCATTCTCCACCAGGTGAAAGCAGCTCAACCTGAATAATGTATGCAGTCCTCCTCCTCCTTCTCCTCCTTCTCCTCCTCTTTGTACACTAAAGCAGAGGAAACTGGCTATTTTTTGCCAGGGCCAACTGGCTCTAGCTATAGTACTCTATGTATTTAATTTTTTTTTTTTTTTAAACTTTTTTGGACTGCCACATATAGGCACTCAATCTATTTAATTTTTCTGAAGGGCCACCTACCTGCTCCTCTGGTTTGAAAACTTTTTTGGACTGCCACATACAGGCACTATCCAAATTTAATTGTCTCCATAGCAGCCTCCACACGTCATTTTTATTGCTGCCTCCAGACGTTGTCTCCATTGCTACCTCCACACGTCATCTCCATAGCTGCCTCCAAAAGTCGTCCACATAGCTGCCTCCATACATCGTCCCCTTAGCAAACGAGCTGTGTCAGGCAGATTTTGGGTTGTTTTAACGGCTTCCACATCAAACTTGTTAACTTTGTCACCACCCTGCTGTGTTATCCACAAAATATACCGCCAAACATTTGTCATTGACTGATATTATTTCAGCGCTTCTTGCGCATCTGTTTACGTTCCCCTCCCCCGTCATAACCAGGCCAATTACTTATAAGAACAGTACTACACTTGATCTTATACGAAAGGTTCTTAGAAGTGCTGTTTGTAGCCCCGCCTGCATTTAAATTATAATTTTTCCAAAGTAAACGCTTCTGGCCCCCAGGCCCATTTTGGGTGGAGAGGAGCCGAGAGACAGGGGCTTGGACAGGTGAAAGCTCGCGTGGCAGCGGACCGCCAGCTCCATCCCAAGATCCAACTAAAATAGTTTTAACGGCAGCACCTTTAATCTACTACTACCTTACTGCCACTATACATCATCCCCTTATCAAACGAGCTGTGTCAGGTAGAATTTTCAGGTGTTTCACCAGATACATAAAGGAACTCGGCCCATCTGTCGCCGCCATGCTGGAGACCTGAAGTTTCAATCATAGCAGCGCAATATGAATGCCCCATACTGTCGCGCTTAATCATGGAACTGTTTCCGGAAAAAATTATAAATAGAACCGCTATGCTATTCCATTATTCCTAGATGAAATATTCAAACGACCCCGCCTGCTTTGAAAATTATAATTTTTTCAAAGTAAACGCTTCTGGCCCCCAGGTCCATTTTGGGTTGGGAGGAGCTGAGAGGCAGGGGCTAGGACAGACGAAAGCTCGCCTGGCAGCGGACTGCAAGCTCCATCCCAAGATCCAACTAACATCGTTTGAACTGCAGCAACCTTCACCCCACAACCTATAACCTTTTACCTCTAAAATCTATCTTTTTACTTCTCTTTTCTCACCTCCTTATGTTCAACTCGGGTGCCATAACCGTCCCCATTGCCTCCACACGTCGTCTCCATAGCAGGCTCCAGGTGCCGTCTCTACAGCTGCCTCCACACGCCGTCTCCATAGCTGCCTCCACACGTTGTCTCCATAGCTGCCTTCACTTGTCGTCCCATTAGCTAACGAGCTATGTCAGGCTCATTTTTCGGGTGGAACTTGGTCACTCAGTCTTGCTATGCTGTGTTATCGACTAAATATACCGTCAACCTTTTGTTGACATAAGAAATCATTTCAGCGCTTCTTGCTCACCTCCTTTGGTTCCTCTCTGCCACCCATTGGTTTGAAGCCTGAGTCCATTTAGGGTATGTCGCCATGCCACTCTCTAGCCTGCCGCTGCCTCTGCATGCCATACCCTATAGTGTCAGGGTCCATTATTGGATGTTTTAGATGCTATCTAGCCTCATTTGGTCACTCTGTCATCGCCATGCTGTTGCCCATAATTTTGGCAATTTCTGTATTGTTCCAGGGTAACAATGGGTAACAACGTGTCCAACATAACCTCCAACTGACACTCTATATGCGTCTAATCAGCGCTCGAAGAACTTCTTGGATACAAAATCAACAATTCCATAAAATGGATAAAATTGTGAGGCGTCCCGGACTTGGACCTTCATCAGGCAGTACATATAAATCTCATTTTCCCCTATACATATATATACACACTAACACCAGATATCCATAGCTCCTGGTTTCCGTGACCACTTCCGGTCATGTGATGGTCACCTTGGTTTGTTCATCAGAACAAAAAAAAGAAGAGAATTCTTATAAACAGTATTTCAACTCTACAATTGGTTGTAAACAAGAAATTTCACAAAGATTTATGTGCATATAGAAATTCATTAAAAACAGCAGATTAGACGGAGTGCACACATGTGATAAACACAATATAATAGGATTATACGTACAAACACGTTTTTTTCTCCTTTACTTTTCATAGATTTTCAAAGTTTCCCTTAGATTTGGTCAGTTCTACTCTTAGCCCATCGCTATAGCAATGTTGCTACAGAAGCCTGTGAGGTCCAAAACAGCTTCCTGTTGAGGGTACAGGTGGAATAAGAACAGATAACATCTCTTCTATTCCCAATGCTTGCGTTCCCATTTAAGAAGCGAGCGCAATATTGGACCAGTTCATTCATTTGGATTACTGGTGATCCCAACACAGGGAGGAGGGGGAGTGGCTTGTGAGATTAAAATTCTATCCACTTAAACCAATCTGCATTTAAGGAAAGAGTCAAAACTACAATTTCTTCTATTAATTCAGGGCATTGTTTAGCTCATAGTACCACTAGATTTTCTTCAGAGAGTTTATATTACCTTAACCACCTGGCCTTTTTTGTTTTTTCATTTCCATTTTTCACTCCGCACCTTCAAAAATCTATAACTTTTTAATTTTTACATGTACAGAGCTCTGTGAGAGCTTGTTTTCTGCTTAACAAATGGCACTTCATAGTGATGATATTGAATATTCCATACCATGTACTAGGAAGCAAGAAAAAAATTCCAAATGCAGTGAAAATGGTGAAAAAATGCAATTGCACCGTTTTCTTGTGGGCTTGGATTTTATGGATTTCACTGTGCGCCACAAATGACCTGTCTGCTTTATTCTTTAGGTCGTCATGATCACGGGGATACCAAATTTGTATAGGTTTTATAATGTTTTCATACATTTACAAAAATTAAAACCTCCTGTACAAAAGTTTTTTTTTTTATTTTGCCATTTTCTGTTGCTAATAACTTTTTCATACTTCAGCTTACGGAGCTGTGGTTGGTGTCATTTTCTGTGACTTTTCATTACGTTTTTAATGCTACCATTTTAAAGACTATATGACCTTTTGATCACTTTTTATTAAATTTTTTATTTATTTTTCAAAATGGCAAAAAAGTGCCATTTTTTACTTTGGGCGCTATTTTCTGTTACGGGGTTAAACGCATTGAAAAACCATTAATATATTTTGATAGATCGGGCATTTTCGGACGCCTCGATACCTAATGCGTTTATGATTTTTACTGTTTATTTATATTTATATCAGTTCTAGTGAAAGGGATTGGAATTTTTATAATTTTTTATTATAATTTTTTTTTTTTACTATTTTTTATTTTTACTATTTTTCAGTCTCCCTAGGATATTTTGACCCTAGGTTGTCTGATTGATCCTACCTTATACTGCCATACTACAGTATGGCACTATATGGGGATTTTTCACCTCATTCATTAAAATGTACAAATCTCACATTGTAATGAATGGGTTAAAACAAGACAGCCTCGGGTCTTCAGAAGACCCGAGACTGTCATGGCGACCGACCCTGAGCCGTCTCTATGTACCAGCACCCGACGCGTGCCGTACTACTACTTCGCACGTCGGTAAGGGGTTAAACCAGAGGGTTTTTTACTCGGTCTTTACTCGGTCTCCATGTGATATTTGCCTGTTTGGCCGCTATTCCCTTTATCTGGGGATCATTAACAATATGTCCCTATGTTAATTTCGAAATTTCCTTATTTCCCCATTATCTTTATCGAAAGTTGTCAGGAAGTGTAGAGAAAAGGATTGTGTCGTTTTTTTACAACATTTTGGGTTTCAGACCCAAAAATAGCAGGACAAAAAGAAAAGAAAATTAGACAGGAGAAGGAAAGAAAGGAAATCATGGAGAGATCCCAAAACCAATAGACTTACTGCATGAAGATGGAGATCACTTTAGACGAAAGGATTAAACTTTTGCCCAAATAAGAACAAAGATGAATTTGATTTGTTTGTGGATCTCAACCTTTTAAGGAAACCTACCACTTGAAGTGGCAGGTTTCTGATGGAAATACCGAGCACCAGCTCAGGGTAAGATCAGGGTGAGCTGGTGCCGGAGCTTATTTTTGTTAGTGTTTTAAGCCGGTGTATCGCGGTTCAAAACACTTTTTAAACTTTATAGCCGGCGCAGGGAGGTACACGCTCGGCGCTTACCGTGCGCGCAGCTACATAGGAAGTGAAGGAGAGCCGCGCACATGGTAAGCGCCGAGCGCGTACCTGCCTGCGCCGGCTATAAAGTTTAAAAAGTGTTTTGAACCGCGATACACCGGCTTAAAACACTAACAAAAATAAGCTGGTGCTCGGTATTGCCATCGGAAACCTGCCACTTCAAGTGGTAGGTTTCCTTTAAGTAAAAAAGTTAACAAAGCAAAGATACTTAAAAATTATGGAGAGAAAAAGTTCTATAGATACTGAATCAAAGATACAAGACCAAAGAGCCTTCAGTGCATCAAAGTGTAAAAAAGAAATGAAACTTTAATCCGTTTATAGAAAAGTTTTTTTACAAAGTCGCCAAAAAAAACCCCTAATTTTGACACAAATCTACAGCTGCCCCTGACCAGGTGTAGAAATGAGCTCAGAGTGGATTTGGAGACTTTTTGCTATTTTTGTTTTAGAAAGTCGAATATTTTATATATAGAGAAAAAGAAGATGGAGAGCACAAATATAGCGCGGCAGGTTAAGTAACGCCAATCCAGTAGGTAAGTGCAACTAGGTGCTCACCTTGAGAGGTTGTGTCATAAGCTTTCGTAGGACAAATCCGCAGGGCTGCCCTTGGAGGACCCACAGTCTCCCGACCAGTGGCTATGTTACAGATAGAAGTTTGTGAGCAGGTAGGTCGTATGTGAAAAAATCCCGTTCGGCGCCCGTTTTTTCACTTTTTTATTCATTCTGATTAAAAAAAAAACATTAAATTGAACTATAATTAAAATCACAGTAAAAATGTATTTCTTCGGAGACGCGTTTCGTACCAGTGCCGGGCATGCCATCAGTCCATATTCTAGTGCTTCTTTGTTGGAGTTATATAGAGTCATTTTGGGTCGTAGATGCTATGGTTTTGGCGCCCATTTGTGATGATATGCGACATTTTGATTGTTTTTGTTACATTTACACATTAATAGAAAGGAGAATATATAATATATACTAATCTATCTAATACATTATTCCCCTGCTCTTTTTTTATTAGTATTATAAAGTTTCACTTTGATTGCGATCTTTGCGTGTATTTTCTCTAATTGGGAGAGTGTTATTTCCCCTTAGGGTCACTAGAGGGCGTATGTTTGTACATCTTGGGGGTGTAGTCATTTCTTTTCCCCAATAGTTGGCCTTAGTGTTCTTTATTGGTGATTATGGGCTGTTGTGTTTATATGTTACCACTAGAGGTCCTCAGTGTGCGGGGGATTTTTCAGGTACATGTGACTATGTGATTGTAGTATTCGGTTTTTTCCTTTTTGTTCCTGGATCTGGGAAAGCCTGAAGTTGTAAGAGAACAGCGTCTCGTCGTCTGGGTGTTTGCTGCCAATCACTGCGTTTTTCGTGCGGTGCCGCATCGGACCCGGTGAGTATGGGGTTCTTTCCCTTTCTGACAGTATTCCTGCATCTAGGATGTTATCTGCCTCCATGTGCTCGTGGGTTATAGTTTCCTCCAGTACATTTCATCCTCCCGGATTTAATGCGCCTCATTTATAAATCCAGTAGATTTCTCTCTTTTTCAGGGATTGAAACCTGTTTTGTGTGGATTTACTTATACGATCAATGGGGATAACTGTGATTTTACCACCCAACTGATTCTGTTTTAGGACACAATGTCGGGATAATCCGTGGTTGATGTTTTTGTGTTTTATGTTGTGCCTTTGCTGCTTCATTCTACTGTGTGGCTTCTGCACCTCCTCCCTACATACTGTTTGCCGCAGTTACATCATTGCTTTGGCGATATAAAGTGAGTTTTATGTTATATTTTCCCTGTAGCATTGGACTTGAATTCTTGTGTTACTTTATTCTCTGTGCAGCAAAGGCATTTTTTGTTCCCGCATTTAAAACTCCCTCTTTTATTGTTATTATTAGGCTTTTCTTTCTTTCTTTGTCGTTTTAATCGACTGGGGGCAATCAGATGTTTTGATCTTAGGTTTGGTAGGGAGCACTTGTTCCAGATATTCCAGTGTTCTTCTATGATTTGTTTTATCTTTTTAGGATCTCTCGTGTATGTGGTTATTAAGCTTAGGGGGATTTGTTTACTGTCAGTTTTTATTTTCACAGTTTTCTTCCCAAGACTTTTTGTTCCTTTCCTTGATTTTATATGTCGGCGTCCCTTCACAATTCTTTTGGATAATTTTTCTCCCTAAACCTTTGCTGTAATACTTAGGCTTGTTGTGTGTAGTCTTTTCCATCTCTACAGTTCCTCCTTATCCTTTGTTATTGGCTATAAGGAATATTTTTTAACCATGTTTGGTAATAGTTACTAGTATAGTCAACGTAACTATTTGCATCTACTGTTTGGCTTTATGCAGGGGGGCTGGCTGTATACTGGAGGGCTGTTTGGCTATATACAGGGGGCTGGCTGTATACTGGGGGGGCTGTTTGGCTATATACATGGGAGCTGGCTGTATAATGGGGGGCTGTTTGGCTATATACAGGGGGCTGGCTGTATACTGGGGGGGCTGTTTGGCTTTATACAGGGGGGCTGGCTGTATACTTGGGGGGCTGTTTGGCTATGTACAGGGAAGCTGGCTGTATACTGGGGGGGTATTTGGCTATATACAGAAAAGCTGGCTGTATACTGGGGGGTATTTGGCTATATACAGGGGGCTGGCTGTATACTGGGGGGCTGTTTGGCTATATACAGGGGGCTGGCTGTATACTGCGGAGACTGTTTAGATATATAGAGGGGGCTGGCTGTATACTGGGGGGCTGTTTGGCTATATACAGGGGGTCTGTCTGTGTACTAGGGGGGCTCTTTGGCTATATAAAGGGGGCTGGCTGCATACTGGGGGATTGTTTGCCTATGCTGTCTGTTTGGCTATATACTGGAGGGGCTGTTTGGCTTTATACAGTGGGACTTGCTGTGTAATAGGGGGGCTCTTTGGCTATAAACAGGGGGCTGGCTGTATACTAGGGGGGCTCTTTGGCTATATACAGGGGGGCTGGCTGTATACTGGGGGGCTGTTTGGCTATATACAGGGGGTCTGTCTGTGTACTAGGGGGGCTCTTTGGCTATATAAAGGGGGCTGGCTGCATACTGGGGGATTGTTTGCCTATGCTGTCTGTTTGGCTATATACTGGAGGGGCTGTTTGGCTTTATACAGTGGGACTTGCTGTGTAATAGGGGGGCTCTTTGGCTATAAACAGGGGGCTGGCTGTATACTAGGGGGGCTGTTTGGCTATATACAGGGGGCTGGCTGTATACTGCGGAGGCTGTTTAGATATATAGAGGGGGCTGGCTGTATACTGGGGGGCTGTTTGGCTATATACAGGGGGTCTGTCTGTGTACTAGGGGGGCTCTTTGGCTATATAAAGGGGGCTGGCTGCATACTGGGGGATTGTTTGCCTATGTTGTCTGTTTGGCTATATACTGGAGGGGCTGTTTGGCTTTATACAGTGGGACTTGCTGTGTAATAGGGGGGCTCTTTGGCTATAAACAGGGGGCTGGCTGTATACTAGGGGGGCTCTTTGGCTATATACAGGGGGGCTGGCTGCTTACTGGGGGGGGGCTGTTTGCCTATGTACAGGGGGGCTGGCTGTATACCTGGATGGACTGTTTAACTATATACAGGGGGGCTGGCGGCATACTGGGTGGTTGTTTGCCTATGTACAGGGGGCTGTTTGGCTATATACAAGGGTGATGGCTGTATATTAGGGGGGGCTGCGTGGCTATATACAGGGGGGCTGGCTGCTTGCTTGTGGGGCTGTTTGCCTATGTACAGGGGGGCTGGCTGTATACTGGGGGGCTGTTTGGCTATATACAGGGGGGCTGGCTGTATACTGGGGGGGGGGTTGTTTGGCTATATACAAGTGGGCTGGCTGTGTACTGCCGGAGCTGTTTGGCTATATACAGGGGGCTGGCTGTATACTGGTTGGAGGGCTGTTTGGCTATATTCGAGGGGCTGTTGGCTACATACAGGGGGGCTGGCTGTATACTGGGGGGATGTTTGGCTTTGTACAGGGGGCTGGCTGTGTACTGCAGGGGGCTGTTTGGCTGTGTACTGCAGGGGGCTGTTTGGCTGTATACAGGGGGCTGGCTCTATACTGCGGGGGGGCTTTTTAGCTATATACCAGGGGCTGGCTGTTTACTGCAGGGGTGGCTGTTTGGCTGTATACTGGGGGGGGGGCTGTTTGGCTATATACCGGGGGCTGGCTGTTTACTGTGTGGGGCTGTTATGCTATGTACGGAGGGGGGGGCTGGCTGTATACTGGGGGGTTGTTTGCCTATGTACAGGGGGCTGTTTGGCTATATACTGGAAGGGCTGTTTGGCTATATACAAGGGTGATGGCTGTATATTAGGGGGGGCTGTGTGGCTATATACAGGGGGGCTGGCTGCTTGCTTGTGGGGCTGTTTGCCTATGTACAGGGGGGCTGGCTGTATACTGGGGGGCTGTTTGGCTATATACAGGGGTTCTGGCTGTATACTGGGGGGTTGTTTGGCTATATACAGGTGGGCTGGCTGTGTACTGCAGGGGGCTGTTTGGCTATATACAGGGGGCTGGCTGTATACTGGTTGGAGGGCCGTTTGGCTATATTCGGGGGGCTGTTGGCTACATACAGGGGGGCTGGCTGTATACTGGGGGGCTGTTTGGCTTTGTACAGGGGGCTGGCTGTGTACTGCAGGGGGCTGTTTGGCTATATACAGGGGGCTGGCTGTATACTGCGGGGGGCTGTTTAGCTATATACCGGGGGCTGGCTGTTTACTGCAGGGGTGGCTGTTAGGCTATGTACGGGGGGGCTGGCTGTATACTGGGGGTTGTTTGCCTATGTACAGGGGGGCTGTTTGGCTATATACTGGAGGGGCTGTTTGGCTATATACAAGGGTGATGGCTGTATATTAGGGGGGGCTGTGTGGCTATATACAGGGGGGCTGGCTGCTTGCTGGGGGGGCTGTTTACCTATGTACAGGGAGGCTGGCTGTATACTTGGGGGCTGTTTGGCTATATACAGGGGGGCTGGCTGTATTCTGGGGGGGGGGGTTGTTTGGCTATATACAGGTGGGCTGGCTGTGTACTGCTGGGGGCTGTTTGGCTATATACAGGGGGCTGGCTGTATACTGGGGGGATGGCTGTTTGGCTATATTCGGGGGGCTGTTGGCTTTGTACAGGGGGGCTGGCTGTATACTGGGGGGCTGTTTGGCTTTGTACAGGGGGCTGGCTGTGTACTGCAGGGGGCTGTTTGGCTATATACAGGGGGCTGGCTGTATACTGCGGGGGGCTGTTTAGCTATATACCGGGGGCTGGTTGTTTACTGCAGGGGTGGCTGTTTGGCTGTATACTGGGGGGGGGGGGCTGTATACTGGGGGTTGTTTGGCTATATACAGATGGACTGGCTGTATCCTGGGGGCTGTTTGGCTATATACAGTGGGCTAGATCTATACTAGGGAGGCTGCTTGGCTATGTACAGGGGGTGTGGCTGTATACTGGGTAGGCTGTTTGGCTATATACAGGCAGGCTGGCTGTATACTGGAGGGGCTGTTTGGCTATATACAGGGGGGTTGGCTGTATACTGGGGGGGCTGTTTGGCTATATACAGGGGGGCTGGCTGTATACTGGGGGGCTGTTTGGCTATGTACAGGGCGGCTGGCTGTATACTGGGGAGGGCTGTTTGGCTATATACAGGTAAGCTGGCTGTATACTGGGGGGGCTGTTTGGCTATATACAGGGGGCTGGCTGTATACTGGGGGGGCTGTTTGACTATGTACAGGGGGCTGGCTGTTTACTGGGGGTCTGTTTGACTATGTACAGGGGGCATGGCTGTATACTGGGGTGGCTGTTTGGCTATATACAGGGGGCTGGCTGTTTACTAAGGGTGGTGTTTGGCTATATAAAGCAGTTATATTCTTGTACATAGGGGACAGTATTATAGTAGTTATATTCTTGTACATAGGGGGCAGTATTATAGTAGTTATATTCTTGTACATAGGGGGCAGTATTATAGTCCTTATATTCCTGTACATAGGGGGCAGTATTATAGCAGTTATATTCTTGTACATAAGGGGGAGTATTATAGCTACAGAAATTGGTGGGCGTGGCCAAACGAAAACCCGACGGATTCGTAAAAACCGCCACATTTTTAAAAAAAAAATGTGTCACGAAAATTGCACTTACCTTCACTCAGCCCGGCTTGCTGGATTCCAGTGCGTTCCGATGCTTTTCAGCGCAGCAGCTCCACCTGAACAGCGGAGGAACTACCTTACTGAATCCCGGCCGGACCCGAATCCAGCACAGAGAAGGCGCTGCTGGATCGCGAATGGACCGGGTAAGTAAATCTGCCCCTATATCTTGTATTAATGTTATAAGATGTGTGGAAGCTCTGAAGTAACGGGGAAGTCGTTGTACATATGGCTGCTGGTGCACGTCTAGGAAGTCTGATAAATTACTGGTAGCGGAATTGATATCTGACACTATTGGTCGCCCCGGTGGATTGTCTAGATTCTTGTGTATCTTTGGCACATGGTAAAAGTATGGAGTGGTTGGAAAATGTGTATAAACGTTTTCTTTTTTATTTATTACTTTCTCTTTGTATGCTTCTTCTGTTTTTTCTACTTGTTTTTCTACTTCTAAAAAAACGGATTCCAATCAACTGTCTCCTGGTAGTTTTTACCTGATCACATATTCTGTGCTTCATTGTGATGATGATTGTAATCTTGTATCACAATGCCCTCGCCTCTCTCGGCGGGTCTTTATTATTTGCTAGGGATTTTAGCGCTAGCCTTTCATTTTTGGGTAGATTGTATTTCGTTTTGTTTGTTTTACTCTCAATTACCTCCTGTATTTCTTTCTCTACAAGTTCATGAAAAACTCTGATATGGTTACCCGGATTTTGTGTTGGGTGGGAGAATGATGGTGTCTTTACATCTATATGTTTGTATAGATCTTTACTATTTTTATCTTCAGAGTTTTTTCTTTTACTTTGTCTTTTTCTAATGTTTTATTTGATTTTGATTGTATGTTAAAATGTCTCTTTATTGTTAATTTTCTTGTGAATCTGTGTAAGTCTAGGAAGATTTCATAAGGATCTGTATTATTGATTGGGCAGAACGAAAGACCTTTCTCTAATACTTGTGTCTCGTGGGATGTTAAACCATATTGTGAGAGGTTGAAATTTTTTTTATTATTAGGTTCTCTTTTCTCCGTCACCTGTTGTGATCTGGTTATTCTTTTTTTTTTGGGTTTTTTTACCCCCTCTTTTGCCCCTTCTTCTTCTTTTTTTCTCTCCATAAGCTGGTTTGAATTTTGCGTGGGGAAATAAGCCGTTATAGGCTTGATTGGTGTTTTTATTTTTTGCAGCTCGAGTAGGGGTTAGGCATAAAAAAATTATCAATATTGCTTGGATTTTTTGGGGTGTATTGTATGTTTTCTTGCCTTTGCTCTTGTGTTGATGTATATGGTTCTGGATGTATGGTTACATCTGATGTATTGAGTTATACATCAGATTTGTTTAAGTTTCCCCTTTGTGACCGCCTCCTATTCAGGTTATGATACCTTTCTTTGAATTCTTCGTTCTTTTCTCTCAGTTCTCTATATTGATTAGGTCTAAGGGGATTTGGAGGTCAGAATTATTGGTCTCTGGCTGCCTTTGGTTTTTTTGGCTAAGTGTTGTACTGTTCTCTGATTGCAGGGATTCCAGGTATTTTTGGGATGAGTGTTTTCTGGGTAATGGGTGACTGAAGTGGTTTTGGTATCGCTTTCTGCTGGTTATTCGTCTTTGTGCCCCTGGGTTTAATGTGTTCCATATTCTGGTTAGTTTTTTCTATATAATTTGTGTCTGTGTGGGTTTTGTCATTGCTAATATATTTCTTATTAGTATTACGTTCTCTTTCATTGATGTTTTCTATGTTATCCCTTGGGGGTGGCTTTTCTCTCGTGAAATTTGCTATTTGTGAATTGTTTAGTATACTTATTTGTTGTTCTTGATGAATCCCTGCTGTTTTTTTGATAGTGTGTTTGTTTCCCTGCATTATAGGATGTTCTCTCGCCGTTCTGAGGTATTAGTTTGTGTGATAATACTATTCTGTCCTGTTCTGAGTCATTAGACTCCTTTTGACCAGTTTTACAATCTGCCAGGAAGAGGAGCCTGGCAGTGTGTGCCTAACACGCCAGGGAGTTTGATCAGAGAAACATGCACTTCCCCAGGTGACGAAATTGACACTTCAGGCCAGTGTGGTCCAGGAAGTGGGGGATGAAAAGAAGCAGCAGACTGTAGTTTACCCTCCAAATTTAGACAAAGGGTATATCATAGCTGTCCATAACTGGGGCATCATTCATTAAGGGTCCCCAGTTACACAGGACAGTTATGGGGTCTAGACAAACTCCTGGAGCGAAAATCAGAATGTTAGCACCAGGGGAAGGCAGCCAATAGCAGAACACCCTTGATATTAGGCTAAGACACCCCGAGTTTGGTATGTGGTTGATGGGAATAACGTACCCATTTGGTTGGAAGCCATGGCACAATTGTGCCATCTTCCAATCAAAATTTATGTGGTTTTGATAAAAACCCAGACTCAAAAAGTAGCTCACTGATGGGAGGGGGATAGTAAAACTCCCCCCTCACAGTGACATCACACATCCAGGGGTGGGGGTCAAAATGCCCCTGGGTGTAAATTAGTGAAACAGCCACATAGTGTGGTCCAGTCTGGGGGAGTCTATGACACTAGAAGGCTGGATCAATGTCTATGCCCTGTCCTAGGGCCAAAGAATTTCTTCCTATTTTACTAGCAAGAATTGTTTTGTCTCCTTCTTCCCTCATTGTTTGTAAGTATTGTATGTGTATTGTTTTTATCTTTTTTCATTTTATCTGACAATTACATTCTTTGAGTGTACTGTATTTTTTATGTAAATTAAATTGTTCTTTTAATCAGTCTCTGCTTGTAGCCTTAAAGAATCTGAAGGGAATCACGTTACCAGAGGTCATTGTTAACATAGTCTATGTAGTAAGCGATTGCATGTTCTGTGTGAATTTATCAGTTTAATATAGTATAAGTAGTGAGTGCATATGCTGAGTTATCATCAGTGTGCATTGTCTGTGTGGTTGAGGTGCCTACGGCCTTCTTTGCGTAAGTAACTCGTGGGTGGTGGCAGTGGATTGGCTGGGTGCCGAGATTGCGTGGAGTAAATTTAGCGCTAGGACGCCATTTTATGGAAGTGGGCGGAGCTTAAGGGCTAATTCCTGGGACTCCATAGAGTAGGTTTTCCCGTGTGTGAACTCTGGTGAGTCGGGTTCGTGGCAGTTTGTTAATAGCGTTGTATTGTTTGTCCCTATTCTTGGTTTTATTCCATTATCTATACCTTCCCTGTGCTCTGTCATCCCTGTCCCTTTCTCTAGCTTCAGTGTTTGTTGTTTGTTTGTTATTTGTTTCTAGGTCTGTTATCCATTTGTATATTTTGTTACATATATATTCATAGTCTTTATGTTTGGAATATTGGGATAGATCTTTGTATATTGTCTTTATTTCCTCATGTGCTTTATTATACAATTCTAATCTTTTGTGATGGAACATTTTTAACATTATACTTGAAAAAATATCTAGACATTTTTCCCACTGTTCTGTGTAAGTGATGTCTTCAGGAAGGTGGAGGGTGCTGCAAGGCATAATCCTCTTGGTGCATTCCCTTCTTGAATATATATTTCTAGATACATAAAGTCAAGATGATGCATTGTTTCAACTTTCATTATATCTTCAAATTCATGAAACAGTGTAGTCATTTGTTCAGTTTTGTCCAGCTGTGCTGGCTTACTGTGCTCCACGGTCCTCTGGGTTTCCAAGTCCATAGCTGTGGTTGATTGTACGAGTTGTTCCCTCCTTGCTTTGCCTTCCATGAGGTGTTCCATCGTCCTTGTCTTGTACCTGTATACTATTTGCTGCTTTATCCGTGGCCCAATTGGGTCCTTTATCCCTCTCACTTGTGACAGCTCGGGGGATCGTCTTGTCGAATATTTGTGATATAGAAAAAAAGAAGGTGGAGAGCACAAATATAGCGTAGCAGTTTAAGTAATGCCAATCCAGTAGGTAAGTTCAACTAGGTGCTCACCTTGAGAGGTTGTGTCATAAGCTTTCGTAGACCAAATCCGCACGGCTGCCCTTGGTAGACCCACAGTCTCCCGACCAGTGGCTATGTTGCAGATAGAAGTTTGTGAGCATGTAGCTTGTATGTGAAAAAATCCCGTTTGGCACCCTTTACTGGATTTTTCACTTTTTTATTAATTCTGATAAAAAAAAAAACATTAAAATGAACTATAATTAAAATCACAGTAAAAATGTATTGCTTCGGAGACGCGGGTACGTCATCAGTCCATTTTCTAGTGCTTCTTTGTTGGAGTTATATAGGGCCTTTTTGGTGCGTAGATGCTATGGTTTCAGCGCCCATTTGTGACAAAATGCGACATTTTGGTTGTTGCGACATCGGACCTGGTGAGTATGGGGTATTTTTTCCTTTTTGACAGTATTCCTGCATCTAGGATGTTATCTGCCTCCATATGCTAGAATATGCTTCAGAATATAAAACTATTACTCCGGAGATTATCCTCATTAACGGAAAATTGTGGCCGAATATCCAAATTGCCATATAAAATTTTTTATAAAAAGTGATCAAGATCATTCAGTCCCAGAAAGGGTATCAAAAAAACGTTACCTTGTCCCACAAAATGTGACACCTTACCGGATCCATAGACAATAGTATGAAAAAGTTAATGGTGTCAGAATATGGCAAAACTAAGAATTACCGTATATTCCGGCGTATAAGACGACCTGGTGTATAAGACGACCCCCCTACTTTCCTGTTAAAATATAGAGTTTAAGATATATTCGCCGTATAAGACTACCCCTTTTCCAACGCATACAAAACACCGGTAAAAATAAAAAAAAAAAATAGATATGAATTTAACATGGTCCTTTTTTAATTTAAATTCTTATGACATGCAGGTATATAGCAGGAAAACTGTTGCTCATAAACATACGGCATACAACAACATTACCATCGTCCATTTTACTGTAAATGTTACCATACTGTACTATAATACTGCCCCTTATTTACAGGAATATAACTACTATGCCATATACCACCACCAGCCCCCCCAGTATATATCTAGCCCTCCCCTGTATATAGCCAAACAACCACCCCAGTATACAGTCAGCCCCCCTATATATTGCCAGCCAGTCCCCCCAGTATACAGCCAGCCCCCTGTATATAGCCAAACTGCCCCCCCCCTAGTATACTGACTAATAACCACTGACATAACCACTGACTAATCTATGGGGGTGCAGACTCATAGGCCCTTTCAATATTAAAGTATTCTGCTTTATTGTACATTATCGTCCTGTGTACTGTACATTGCTTTATTGATGGCCCCATGGCAAGATTTTCTCTAGAGCGTCTCACCTTTCCCGCGATCCACCGAAGCTCCACTGCTACACTCCGGCCGGCGGTGACAGCTCATTGAGCGCTGGCGGCTCACAGAATATGACGTCAGCCGCGTGCCGACGTCATATTCTCTGCGACGCCGGCACCCACGGAGCTGTCACCGGCGGCCGGAGTGTAGCAGCGGAGCTTTGGTGGATCGCGGGAAAGGTGAGAAATATTAGCGGTGTATAAGACGACCCCAGACCAGACAGAAGATTTTTCAGTCTTCAAAAGTCGTCTTATACGCCGGAATATATGGTAGGTTTGTACAAAAGATTTGTAATTTATTTATTTAGGATTAAACCATTATAAAACCTATTTAAATTTGTTATCTCTGTGATTGCATTGAATAAAGGAGAGATGTTATTTGGACCTCAAAGGAAAAGATGTATTCGGACGATAAGAATATTTTTTTTTGTCACAGGCACGGGCAGCCCCGCGATCCTTGTCACGTATCGTGGGTGCACCCGTGCTCCCTATCCTGGCCCCCTGCCCCGGCACTGAACTTTCCTTTCCACGCTTCTGCTGTTCTCGTCCAGACTAGGCCCCACTTGCGCTCCTGCTCCCTAGGGCGTGCATGCGAAAGAGCTCAGAGCTTTAGAGGGCCCGTGTACAGGTGATTGGGTTGGTATTACCGCCAGATCTTCAAGCCACTTCCCTGAAGAGAAAGCCCCTCTGTGTATCCTGCGTTCCTGTGTATGCTGCTGTCCTGTATGCCAGTCTGTTCATGTGGTCCTGATCCTTGTACCAGTCCGTTCCTGTGTTCCTGATCCGTGTGCCAGTCGTACCTGTGTTCCTGATCCGTTTTCCAGTCTGTTTGACTAGTACCATCTCCCGCGGTGGTTCAGAGGGTCCACAGACTCACAGCCCTGACAGTAAGATCTGGCCATGGACCCCGCCAAGGAGCTACGTCAGATACTGGCTGAACTTTCCAGTGTTGTCGCCTGGCAGTCTCAGCAGATTGCTGCCCAAGGAGAATTTCTAGGCCAATTTGCTTCTGCACTGCAACAACTGCTTGACTCTCAGCTTCAGGCTCCTGTCACCACTCCTGCGGCAGTTCCAGTGTCTACCCCTGCGACTTCTCCTGTCATCCTGGCTTGTCCACCGGCACCAGAACCTAGGCTAAAACTGTCTAGCCATAGACAATGGCTTTCCAAAGTGTGCAGAGGTTTCATTACATAGTGCTCGCGGCATATAGAGTAAATGCCATCTCAGTTTGTCACCGATCGCTCCAAGGTGGCATTCATTACCACTCTGTGGTACAGTGTCAGCCACCCATACTGTTTTTCTGGATTAGTTCCGGTCCATGTTTAAGGAACCCGCACAAGACTCCTCTGCTGAAACAGCGCTACTGAACCTACGTGAAGGAGACTCAACTGTGGGTGAATACGCTGTCAAGTTCCATATCCTGGTGTCTGAACTCTCTTGGAATGACGCAGCCTTATCTGCGACCTTTAAAAAGGGACTGTCTTCACGGGTCAAAGATGCATTGGCTGGCCGTGATCTGCCAACTACTCTGAGTAGTCTTATCTGGCCACTCGGATAGACGTGTGGTTTCTGAAATGAGCTGAAGAGTTGCGGCATGAGCGACCTCTAGTCCATCTTCCATGTCTGCCTCGGTTGGCTTCGGTCTTCTAAAATCCGCTCCAGCCTCCGGTCGCTCAGTCTGCAGTTGAACCTATTAAGGTTGACAGAGCCCGACTCACGTCTGGGGAACTTTCTATACGTTTTCAAGAAAACCTCTGCGTCTACTGTGCCAGTCCCAAGCTCCTCATGGGGACTTGTCCAATCTGTCCCCAACGTCGAGGAAACGCCAGCACCTAGGGTTTCTGGGAGAAGCGTCCTTAGGTGTGAATTCAGCTCCTCCATGTCTGACTATTCCAGTACTCCGCAGTTTCAGTTCCAGCGCTCCCATGGAGGTCTCAGCAATCCTGGACTCTGGAACTTTGTGTATGCTGCTCTGGTCTCTCTTCTTCGCATTCCGGTGGTTCCCCTCAAGTCACCCCTCGTTATTTCCTCGGTAAGCAGACTTTCCAATCCGGTACTGCATGGAACCTATCCGTCTTCAAGTTGGAGTCCTACACCAAGAATACCCCGCCTTCAATGTCCTGCCTAGCTCCACCTCAGATTTTCTTCTGGGTCTTCCTTGGCTTCAACTCCATGCTCCGGACCTCAATTGGAAGACTGAGAGATCCTGCTTTGGGGTCCTGAATGGGGTCCTGCTTTGGGGTCCTGAATGACAATCCAAATTTATGGTGGCACCATACATCATGATACTTCTTTCTGATCTGGTCCGGTACCGCAGGGAACCTATCTGTCTTCAAGTTGGAGTACTACACCAAGAAAACCTGGCTTTCTATGTCCTGCCTCGCTCCACCTCAGATTTCTTCTGGGTCTTCCTTGGCTTCAACTACATGCTCCGGACCTCAATTGGAAGACTGGTGAGATCCTGCGTTGGGGCCCTGAATGCCAATCCAGATGTATGGTGGCACCACTTCTGGTCCTGACGTCTTCTGTGTCTTCCAAGTCTCTGGCGGGTCTGCCAGCTTGTTATCGGGACTTTGCAGATGTTTTCTCTAGGAAACAAGCAGAGACTTTGTCACCACACCATTCCTATGATTGCCCTGTGGATCTCCTTCTGGGCGCCACTCTTCCCAGAGGTCGTGTCTATTCTCTTTCTGTACCCAAGAGAGCTGCCATGTCCAACTACATCAAGGACCACCTGCAGAGGGGTTTTATATGCAAGCCCTCCTCTCCGGCTGGTGCAGGTTTCTTCTTTGTTACCAAGATGGGCACTTTGAATATTTAGTAATGGACTATGTAATGCCCCTGCTGTCTTTCAGGAGTTTGTGAGCAACATTTTTTGGGATCTTCTTTATACATGTGTCGAGGTCTACCTATATGACATCTTAGTGTATTCTCCAGACCTTGAGTCCCACCAGGGACATGTACAACAAGTTCTTGGTTGACTATGTGCCAATCACCTCTACGCCAAGTTAGAAAAATGCCAGTTTCACCAGCACAGCCTTCCATTCCTCGGTTACATCATTTCTGACAGAGGCCTCCAGATGGACCCTGCAAAACTGTCTGCAGTTCTTAAGTGGCATTTCCCCACTCTGGTGTCTCCCATCGTGGCACTCACCAAGAAGGGTGCCAATCCACGTGCCTGGTCTCCTGCTGCTGAAATGGCCTTCTCCAAGTTGAAGTCTGCTTTTGCCTTGGCTCCCATGCTCACTAGCTTGCTCTGGAAGAATGGTGGTATCTTCTGGAGGGTGCTCTCCATCCTGTTAGTGTGTACACTGACCACAAGACTTACTGTACCACCAGACAGCTCAGTACCTGAATTCCAGGCAAGCCCGGTGGTCATTGTTTTTCCTCTCGCTTCCTCCATGGACTTTATGACTGATCTGTCTGTCTTCTCAGGCAGTACTGTCATCTGGGTGGTGACGGACTAGTTTTCCAAAATGTCCCATTTTGTTCCCCTTCCAGGTCTTACGTCTTCCCCACGGCTTGCCATTTTGTTCTTCAAACATATCTTCCGGCTGCATGGTCTTCCGCTACACATCGTGTCCGATCAAGCGGTCCAGTTTGTGTCCAAATTCTAGCGTTCCTTGTGTAACCAGCTGCAACTCAACCTTGACTTTTGCTTACCACCCTCAGTTGAATGGTGAAGTAGACTTACTGTTACTTCGTCTCAGCCTGTCAAGATAACTGGGCTGACCTGCTACCATGGGCTGAGTTCTCCTAAAATTCCCTGGACTTGGGGTCTACTGGCTCAGCTCTGTTCTTTATGGTTTACAAACGTATTCCTCGCCCTCCTCTTCCGCTGTCTACTCCCTCGGATGTCCCTGTGGTAGTGGAGCTGGTGCAGGACCTCAAGTCTGTTTAGGACTAGACCTGCCAGTACTTTCTGCGAGCCATAGACCATACCAAGACCCAGGCTGATAAGAAACATCATGCTCCTCCTGTCTTCTCTCCTGGTGACAAGGTGTGGTTGTACTTAGGATACGTCTGGCTTCAAGCCACTTCCCTGTAGAGAAATCCCCCTGTGTATCCTGCGTTCCTTCATTCCTGTATATTCTGCGTTCCTGTGTATTCTACGGTCGTTCAGAGGGTCAACAAACTCACAGCCCTGACAGTTTTTTGGCAATTCTGCCATGCTTGGAATTTTTTTTCCAGCATCCCTGCACAAAAAACAGAATCTAAAATGGTGTACCCTAGAAGTTGCTCCTAGCAACTTGTCCCACAGATGACAAGCCCGCATGTGTCTCTGTAGAGACACAAAAAGGATATTGGTTGTGGTAAGAGGGGATTAAAAAAATGAAACGCAAAAATACAAAAGGACCCGGTAAGGAAAGGGCTGTCAAATTCCTGATCTAATGACTAGTGATCTAATGAAGCAGCATTACAACACACCCGGTCATATAGACCCTGTCATTTTGCCAGAACAAATGGCCTATTGCTTCTATGTAGCTATAAGAACAAGCAAAAGGACAGGAGGACCTAAAACAGCTAACAACTCATAAAACATAGCACCTCTGTCACACCCTCACTCCAAAATCCACATCCTCAGTCTGTATAACAAGTCACAGGACCACGACAAGTGAAAAAGGTGCTTGGTTTACATTTAGGGATTAGTGGAGCAAAACCACAATGTTCGGGTCCGTGCTGAACATTGCAGGTTCAGCTCCCTGAACCCAGACTTCAGGCTTGGCTTTCAGGCTCACCTCCACTGGTAACACTTTAAAAATGTTACATTTTTAAATTCCAATTTTTTCCCTAGGATCATTGCTCCCTACAACATCACAGCACCGATCACAGGTATAAAATAGTCATTACTAAGAGATTAGGGGCAGGGCCATATTTGGTGCTAATGCTGCCAAAGTACTCTCCCTATCGGTGCCATCAAGCTTACGCCTCTGCCTATAATTCTCTTCCACTTTGCTTCAGTTGTGTTCCTCAATGTAATTCTAGCACAGTGTTTGAAAGTAACCACCAGGAACCTAAATGTTCTCAGTAACCCTAAGCCAACTAACCCTAGTCCCACTAACCCTAAGGTACTGACCCACTAACATATACATTGCCCTCCATAATTAAAGGTGTTGTCTAAGCTGAGGAGGGCTGGCATAAAAACAAGAAAGCTTTTCTACTTACTTTCCTGGCGCATACATAAATAAGCACATTAACAGAATTAATTGTACAAATATGGTTAGTTTACTAACATTATTTGTGCAATTAATTTAATTAAAGGGGTTTTCCCCAAAAAAGGTTAGGCCCTTTCCACTGGCAAAAATGAGGGGTCCGTCGGAGCTGACGGAGATCGGTGAGTGTGGCGCTCGGCAATTTCCGTCAGACTCATAGAGATTATTGAAGCAGAACGGTCATGCCTGTCCGTCTCCTCCATTTATCTGACAGAGCGGTGAGGGGTCCGACGGGTCTCAGCACTGAGACCCCCACTGATCTGCAAGTTAAGCCCTATCTGGTGGATGGGGTCTAACTTTAGTTCATGGGAAATCCCCTTTAATGTTCTTATTTATTTATTCAATTTTATTGCTGAATTTATTTGTAAATTTCATTTGTGCAATAACATGATATGTTTATTTTATTCATTCTACGCAATTCAATTACCATGTGCAATATATCCTAATGACCAATGCATTTTCATTAACCCCACTCATCTATGGCCTCATTTATTTGTTTATATATACAGGCGGTCCCCTACTTAAGGACACCCGACTTACAGACAACCCATAGTTACAGACGGACCCCTCTGCCCAGTGTGACCTCTGGTGAAGCTCTCTGGATGCTTTATTATAGTTCCAGACTGCAATGATCAGCTGTCAGGTTTCTGTAATGGGGTTTTATTGATAATCCTTGGTCCAATAACAGCAAATATTTTGAAACTCCAATTGTCACTGGGGCAAAAGAAAAAAAATTGTCTAGAACTTCAATTATAAAATATACAGTTTCGACTTACATACAATTTCAACTTAAGAACAAACCTCCAGACCCTATCTTGTATGTAACCCGGGGACTGCCTGTACAGTTATTTATTCACATATTTATTGTTTTTTACCGACTGTAAGGATCAGTGCATCCCCTGGACCACCGCGGAAGGTGGTACTAGCCGACACCTGGGACCGGAGTCTAAGTGACACCTGGTCTTCACCAGAGCCCACCGCAAAGCAGGATGGACTTGCTGCGGCAAGGTACCACCAGGTCGTTACACAGGTACGACTAGCCCACGGTGGCAGCCGAGGTCGAGGTACGTTAATGGAAGACTTGTGGTTGGGTCCAGGCACAGGGTCAGGGCAGGGGGCAGAGATGCAGGGTCAAGTCTAATCCGGGGTCAGCAACGGGAAGCCCAGGCAGATGCGGGTGCGGGAACACAGGCACATGGTACACAGGAACACAGCAATGCAGTAACACAGCAACATGCAAGAACTTTGGTAACACAGAAACACGGAGGGACTCAGCAACACAGGACTCAGGAGCAGGAACACACAGGAATGCATGAATAGACAGGAACCCAGGAATACACAGGAAGGCAGGAATATAACTTGGAATCTTTCTCTTAGGCTGCGAGGCACAAAGTTCCGGCAGGGTTTGCAGGAAGAGCCAGGGTTGAATGGATTACCTAAAAATGGCCAGTGACAATTAGTGTCGCGCTGGCCCTTTAAATCTCCCGAAGGTGGCTGGCGCGCCCTGGGAGTCGGGGATGCGCACTGCCGAAGAGGATGGAGAAGGAGCCGGACCCATGAGTTGTGCGTGTGATGTGCTGGCAGGGAGAGAGCGGGGCACGGGTGAGCCCGCAACCCACGATATGTGACGCGGGACCACCCGTGATAGAACCCCCCTTCGGCCTCCCCCTATTCTTGGGCTTATGGACTCTGCAATCCTGGACCTGGATATTGTCCTCTGGCTCCCAAGATCTCTCCTCCAGCCCACACCCCTTCCAGTGAACCAAGAAGAATTGCTTACTCCTCACTTTCTTCATATTCAGGATCTCCTTTACCTCATAGATGTAGGAGGAGTCAGCCACAGGAGCAGGGAGCTTAGGATCACAGGCTTGAGCAGGGAGCCATGGAAGGAGTTCGGGATGTGCATGGTGGGAGGAAGGCGCAACTTGTAGGAAACCAGATTGATGCAACTCAGCACCTTGAAGGGACCCAGAAAAAGAGGACCAACCTTGTAGCCAGGGATCTTAAGCTGGACATGCTTGGAGGATAGACTTTGCCACCAGGAGCGAAGATAGGAGGAGGCCTGTGTCTTTTATCGGCCAGGAACTTGGTTCAGGCTGAAGCCTGTAATAAAGAAAGGTGAGTCTGCTCCCAGATGGTCTTCAGGTCCAGTACCAATTCCTCAACAGCAAGAACATCCGATCACATGGGCAGAGGAAGAGGAGGGCAAGGATGCAGTCCACAATTTACAAAAAATGGGGCAATGACAGTGGATGCAGAGTCCAACGAGTTGTAAGAGAACTCCGTCCATGGCAATAGAGTGGACCAATCGTCCTGACGGGCAGAAACAAAATGACGTAGATAGCAGCCCAGAGTCTGATTAACTCTTTCCACTTGCCCATTAGACTGGGGATGATAGGCGGAAAAGAAGTCTAATTTCACTTGAAATTGGTTGCAGAGAGAATGCCAGAATTTAGAGATGAACTGAACCCCACGGTCAGAGATGATGTGCATCGGAAGTCCATGGAGTCGGAAGATGTGAAGGAAGAACTAGCTGGCAAGACGTGGAGCAGATGGCAAACCTGGCAGAGGAACAAAATGGGACATCTTCGAGAAACGGTCAGTCACCACCCAGATGACGGTATTGCCTGATGAAGGCGGCAGGTCTGTGATGAAGTCCATGGCCACATGAGTTCACAGACAGCTGGGTACCGGCAACGGCAGAACAAGACCAGCAGGCTTGAGACGTGATGGCTTATTCTGGGCACAGGAAGCACAGGAGCCCACAAAGTCCCAAACATCCTTGGCCAGATCTGGCCACCAGAAGAATCGGGAAATGAGGGCGACATATCTCTGCACCCCAGGATGCCCAGCCACACGTGAGCAATGTCCCCAAGTCACAATCTTCCTCTGTAGAGCAGGTTGTACGTAGGTCTTGCCAGGAGGTAGTTGACGAAGATCCACAGGCTCGGCCAGTACCAGTCGGTCAGGAGGGATGACAGGCCGAGGTGCCAGTTCTTCCCCAATGACATCCGAGGCACAAGAAAGGGCGTCAGCCTTGATGTTCTTCTCAGCCAGACGAAAATGAATAAGGAAATCGAACCAGGTGAAAAAGAGTGACCAGGGAGTGTGAAGTGGATTGAGTCGCTGAGCAGTCTGGAGATAGAGGAGGTTCTTGTGGTCCATATAAATTCTGACTGGAAACCGAGGTCCTTCCAGGAGGTAACGCCATTCTTCTAAGGCAAGCTTAATCACCAGGTTTTTCTCTATCACCTATAGAATAATTCCTCTCTGTGGAGGAGAAAGTCTAGGAGAGTTCGGCCTTTGGGACCCTTCTGCATGAGCACTGAACCGGCCCCTACAGAGGAGGCATCCACTTCCAGATGGAAAGGCTTCTCTGTGTCAGGATGCACCAGAACTGGAGCTGAAGCAAACATAGACTTTATGTTTGTGAAGGCCTCCTCAGCTGCCGAAAGCATATATACACACACATCCAGTACATACAGCACATACACACAGATATACAGCATATATACACACGCATCCAGTACATACAGCACATACGCACAGATATACAGCATATATACACACACGCATCCATTACATACAGCACATACACACAACTATACAGCATATATACACACGCATCCAGTACATACAGCACATATGCACAGATATACAGCATATATACACACGCATACAGCACATACAGCACATACGCACAGATGTACAGCATCTACACACACATCCAGTACATACAGCACATATGCACAGATATACAGCATATATACACACACATCCAGTATATACAGCACATACGCACAGCTATACAGCATACATACACACACACATCCAGGATATACAGCACATATGCACAGCTATACAGCATATATACGCACACATCCAGTATATACAGCACAAATGCACAGCTATACAGCATATATACACACACACATCCAGGATATACAGCACATATGCACAGATATACAGCATATATACACACACATCCAGTATATACAGCACATATGCACAGATATACAGCATATATACACACACATCCAGTATATACAGCACATATGCACAGCTATACAGTATATAAACACACACATCCAGTATATACAGCACATATGCACAGCTATACAGCATATAAACACACACATTCAGTATATACAGGACATACGCACAGCTATACGGCCTCCAGGACCTTGGGAGCCACAGAAGAAACCAGGACTGGCACTGGATGAGGCATCTCCACACAGAGAGACTGGCAATCATGACCCCACTGAAGGATTTCCCCCATCTTCAAGTTAAGAACGGGTGCGTAGAGCTGCAACTATTTTAGCCCCAACAAGATAGAGGACGTGGACTGTGGTAGTACATAAAAAGACTTTCCTTATACAGCACACCGACTTGCAAGGACAGAGGCTTAGTGCAGTATTGGACTGGGTCAGAGAGTTTTTGGCCACTGACAGAGGAGATGACCAAAGGCTTCTCAAGGCGAACCACTGGGATGTGATACTGAGAGACCAGAGCGGAATCCACGAAGTTCCCTGTGGAACCGGAGTCTAAGAAAGCAGAGACGTGAATCTGGGTGCCGGTACCAATACTGAGAATCACTGGAATCATAAGGCGTGGAAAAGCTTTGGTTACACCTAAGTACGCTTCTCCCAAGAACCCTAGGTGCTGGCATTTCCCGGACCCTGGGGATGGACAGGACAAGTCCCGATGAAGTGCTCTTGTGTGGCACATTACATGCAGAGTTTCTCCTGACATCGTCTGGAACGCTCTTGTAGGGAAAGCTGGATTCGGTCCACCAGCATAGGTTCCTCAGCAGAAGATTCAGGCGGGGACTGGAGCGGCCTTTGGAAGGCAGGTGCCAGACGAGGGCGTAGTTCCTCGGCGTGTTCCTTGAACCAAACATCAATTCGAGTGGCCAGGATGATGAGACCACTCAGAGTTAACGGCAGGTCCTGAGCTGCCAGCGTGTCTTTGACCTGCGCAGAAAGTTCTTAATGGTAGCGATGAGGACTGCATCGTTCCAGGCAAGTTCAGAGGCCAGGATGCGGAACTGAACTGCATACTCTCCCACAGACAAGTTGCCTTCGAAGACTGACTGGAACTCTGACAGAAATGCTGTGAGAGTAGCCGTAACCGGGTCCTCTCTGTTCCAAAGCTCAGGCCAGGGCTTTCCCAGAGAGGAGGCTGAGGATAAATGCCACCTTGGATCGCTCCATGACAAATTGCGATGGCATGAGTTCTATGTGCAGAGAGCACTGGGTTATAAAGCCGCTGTCGCGGGTCGCGGGACCACCCGTAACACCGACCTTGTAACTTTTCACCAATCATGGGCTCATTTATTATTTACGTCTACTCTAACTACTTTTACTACTTTTACTTTTGACCCATTTATCATTCATGAGATCTATTTACTATTTATTAATCGGTTACTAACTGTACAGTTATTAGGATAAGCCTCTTATTTCATTTATTCAATTTTATTTATTTCATTTACTAATACCTTCTAATTTAAATTTTTAATGCTTTTGTTTTTGTTTGAACGTAGTAATAAAATGGGAAACAGTCTTTGTTTATTTGACCTGATGAAGACGCCAATCCAGCGTTGAAATGTGTTGTCCTTTTGTTAACGATAAAACATTCAAAAATCCAAAACAGTTTACTAGCGAATGCAGCGAATCTTTAAAATTTCCCAGTTTTTTCTTCATTTTCTGCATTTTTTTTTACTGGACCATCCATCTAGCCCGGGGTCAGACGTTGCAACAATCCTCTTGCCACATCCATTTTTGCAGTATTTGTGTACATAAATGGGGCCTAGCTCGACAAACTCTCTTCAAAGATTTGTTTTTACTGTAACCGCTTCCTTTGAACTGTTCTGTGAAACTCTCACAAATGAAGGCCATTCTATGCAACAAATTGCCAAGAAACTGAAGATTTCCTACAATTGTGTGTACAACTGCCTTCAGAGGAGAACACAGACTGGTTCTAACCAGAGTAGAAAGAGAAGTGGGAGGCCCCACTGCATAACTAAGCAACAAGACAAGTACATTAGAGTCTCTACTTTGAGAAACCAATGCCTCACAGGTCCTTAACTGGCAGCTTCATTTAATAGTACCCGCCAAACGCCTACAGTGAAGAGGCCGTGTCAGGATCAGTGGTAGTGAATCCTCTGGGTCTAAGTGGCACCCGGTTTTCACCAGAAGCCAAAAAGCGTGTTGAATTTGCTACGACGTAGTACCACCAGGTCATTCCACAGGCGCAACTTTGTCCGCAGTGGTGGCCAAGGCGAAGTACGGAGTTGCAAGGCAACATCTTGATTGGGGACAGGCAGGAGGTTGAGCCCGGCAGCACACAAGCGAGGTCAGGAACGGAATCAAGGTCACAACGGGAAATGAGGATCATCGCACAGGGCATCAGAAAAGCTTTCTCTAAGGCTTTGAGGCACAAAGTTCTGGCAGGAGACACGGGAAGGGGCTAGAAATCTATCAGGGAAGGCGGCAGGTCAGCACCATTTATCAGCACGCTGGCCCTTTAAATCCTTGCGAACTGGTACGGGCGCACTGGACCATGAGAGCTGTGGAGACCGCCAATGGAGCCAGGGTGGGCCCAGAAAACGAGGACCGAGTTTGTAGCCGGGGATCTTCAGACAGACATATCTGGAGGACAGCCAGACTTTATCTTCAGACAAGAAGACTGGAGGAGGCCTAAGTTTAATTCGGCCTCTGTTAGAGAATGGCGAGTTTGCTCCCAGATGGACTTATAGCAGTTCTTCTACAGCAGGAACATCAGAAGTAACAGCAGGAGGAAGAGGTGGGTGTGGAAGTTGTCTGTAGACAATAAAAAAGGGAGCAGCACCGGCGGATTCAGAGTCCAGAGAATTATATGAAAATTCCGCCCAAGGTAGGAGGGAGGACCAATCATCCTGTAGGGCAGAGACAAAGTGCCATACATAGCAGCCCAGAGTCTGGTTGAATCTCTCCACTTGCCCGTTATACTGAGGATGATATGCAGAGGAGAAGTCCAGTTTAACCTGCAGTTGATTGCAGAGAGAACACCAGAACCTAGAAACAAACTGGACCCCACAGTCCGAGACAATGTATAAAGGAAGACCATGTAGCTAGAAGAAAGAACAGGCTGACAAGACGAGGAGATGATGGCAGACCTGGCAGAGGCACAAAGTGGACAGCTTGGAGAACCGATCTGTTACCACCCAGATGAATGTATTACCTATAGAAGATGGCAAATCTGTAACAAAGTCCATGGCTATGTGAGTCCACGGGCAACTGGGTATCGGCAACGGCAGGAGAAGACCTGCTGGCTTGAGATGTGATGAATTGTTACAGACACAGGAAGTGCAGGAACTCACAAAATCTCAAACATAGAGATGAGCGAACATGCTCGTCCGAGCTTGATGCTCGGTCGAGCATTAGGGTACTCGAAACTGCTCGTTGCTCGGACGAATACTTCGCCCGCTCGAGAAAATGGCAGCTCCCGCCGTTTTGCTTTTTGGCGGCCAGAAACAGAGCCAATCACAAGCCAGGAGACTCTGCACTCCACCCAGCATGACGTGGTACCCTTACACGTCGATAGCAGTGGTTGGCTGGCCAGATCAGGTGACCCTGGGATAGACTAGCCGCTGCCCGCGCTGCTCGGATCATTCTGTGTCTGGATGCCGCTAGGGAGAGAGCTGCTGCTGGTCAGGGAAAGCGTTAGGGTGTTCTATTAGCTTACTGTTAGGCAGGAGTGATTCTCAAAGAACCCAACAGCCCTTCTTAGGGCTACAATAACGTTCTACTTTTTTTATTTTAATTTGCATCTAGTACCATTTTGTGTGGAAATAGCAGGGGGACTTGCTACCGTTGTGTTTAGCTCTTAGTGGCACACATATCCATAGCAAAGACCGAAGTGGGAAAATTTAGTAGGGGTTGGATTTCAATTAGGCACTAACTCAGTGTCATCTCATCTGGCATAGTAGTGTGCTTTGATACTTGGCTAGAAAATAGCCATAGGAGAATACAAAGAGCTTACTTACGCCTACAGTAGCGTTCTATATATTTGATTTCTGGTTGATCTGCTGGTGGCTGTACTTTCTGCAGTGCATGTACTAGCCAATTCTGAGCAATTTGTAGTGAGACTTGCGACCGCTGTGTTCTGCGCTTAGTGACGCACATATCCATAGCAAAGACCGAAGTGGGAAAATTTAGTAGGGGTTGGATTTCAATTAGGCACTAACTCAGTGTCATCTCATCTGGCATAGTAGTGTGCTTTGATACTTGGCTAGAAAATAGCCATAGGAGAATACAAAGAGCTTACTTACGCCTACAGTAGCGTTCTATATATTTGATTTCTGGTTGATCTGCTGGTGGCTGTACTTTCTGCAGTGCATGTACTAGCCAATTCTGAGCAATTTGTAGTGAGACTTGCGACCGCTGTGTTCTGCGCTTAGTGACGCACATATCCATAGCAAAGACCGAAGTGGGAAAATTTAGTAGGGGTTGGATTTCAATTAGGCACTAACTCAGTGTCATCTCATCTGGCATAGTAGTGTGCTTTGATACTTGGCTAGAAACTAGCCATAGGAGAATACAAAGAGCTTACTTACGCCTACAGTAGCGTTCTATATATTTGATTTCTGGTTGATCTGCTGGTGGCTGTACTTTCTGCAGTGCATGTACTAGCCAATTCTGAGCAATTTGTAGTGAGACTTGCGACCGCTGTGTTCTGCGCTTAGTGACGCACATATCCATAGCAAAGACCGAAGTGGGAAAATTTAGTAGGGGTTGGATTTCAATTAGGCACTAACTCAGTGTCATCTCATCTGGCATAGTAGTGTGCTTTGATACTTGGCTAGAAAATAGCCATAGGAGAATACAAAGAGCTTACTTACGCCTACAGTAGCATTCTATATATTTGATTTCTGGTTGATCTGCTGGTGGCTGTACTTTCTGCAGTGCATGTACTAGCCAATTCTGAGCAATTTGTAGTGAGACTTGCGACCGCTGTGTTCTGCGCTTAGTGACGCACATATCCATAGCAAAGACCGAAGTGGGAAAATTTAGTAGGGGTTGGATTTCAATTAGGCACTAACTCAGTGTCATCTCATCTGGCATAGTAGTGTGCTTTGATACTTGGCTAGAAAATAGCCATAGGAGAATACAAAGAGCTTACTTACGCCTACAGTAGCGTTCTATATATTTGATTTCTGGTTGATCTGCTGGTGGCTGTACTTTCTGCAGTGCATGTACTAGCCAATTCTGAGCAATTTGTAGTGAGACTTGCGACCGCTGTGTTCTGCGCTTAGTGACGCACATATCCATAGCAAAGACCGAAGTGGGAAAATTTAGTAGGGGTTGGATTTCAATTAGGCACTAACTCAGTGTCATCTCATCTGGCATAGTAGTGTGCTTTGATACTTGGCTAGAAAATAGCCATAGCAATAGGATAGCATTGTTTGGTTTTAAAAACTCAAAAAAAAAAAAAAAACACAAAAAAAAACAAAAAACACAAAAAAAAACAAAAAAAAGTTAAAAAAAAAATAAAGTTATAACTCTCATTTTAAAAATGTTTAACCCGAGGGCTAGGGGTAGAGGACGAGGGCGGGGACGTGGGCGTCCAACTACTGCAGGGGTCAGAGGCCGTGGTCCTGGGCGGGGTGAGACACCACCTGCTGATGAGGGAGCAGGGGAACGCCGCAGAGCTACACTCCCTAGGTTCATGTCTGAAGTTACTGGGACTCGTGGTAGAGCACTGTTGAGGCCAGAACAGTGCAAACAGGTGATGTCGTGGATTGCTGACAATGCTTCGAGCAATTTGTCCACCACCAGTCAGTCTTCCACGCAGTCCACCCATGTCACCGAAATCGCCACTCCTCCAGCTCCTGCACCTCAGCCTCCTCCCCCCCAGTCTGCCCCCTCCCAGGAAAATTTGGCATTTGAACCGGCATACTCTGAGGAACTGTTTTCTGGACCCTTCCCACAGTCACAAACCACTTGTCCGGTTGCTGCTGAGCAATTTTCCGATGCCCAGGTTTTCCTCCAGTCACAGTCTGTGGGTGATGATGACCTTCTTGACGTAGTGGAAGTGTGTAAAGAGGTGTCCGACGATGAGGAGACACGGTTGTCAGACAGTGGGGAAGTTGTTGTCAGGGCAGGAAGTCCGAGGGGGGAGCAGACTGAGGGATCGGAGGATGATGAGGTGACAGACCCAAGCTGGGTTGAGAGGCCGGGTGAACACAGTGCTTCTGAGACGGAGGAGAGTCCTCGACCAGAACAGGTTGGAAGAGGCAGTGGTGGGGCCAGACGGAGAGGCAGGGCCAGAGCTGGTGCATCAGCGCCAAATGTGTCAACTAGTGAAGCTCCCGTGGCGAGGGCTCTTGCGGCGAGGGCTAGATCTTCAGAAGTCTGGAGGTTCTTTAAGGAAACACCGGATGACCGACGGACTGTGGTGTGCAACATTTGCCAAACCAGGCTCAGCAGGGGTTCCACCACTACTAGCTTAACTACCACCAGTATGCGCAGGCATATGAATGCTAAACACCCCACTCAGTGGCAACAAGCCCGTTCACCTCCGGCCGTGCACACCACTGCTCCTTCCCCTGTGTCAGCTGCTAGTCAGCCCCCTGCCCAGGACCCTGCCACAAAAACCCCATCGTCGCCTCCACGATCCTCCACAGCATCCACCAGCGTTCAGCTCTCCATACCCCAGACGCTGGAGCGGAAACGCAAATATAGTGCAACCCACCCGCACGCCCAAGCCCTTAATGTGCACATCTCCAGATTGCTTAGCCTGGAGATGCTGCCCTATAGGCTAGTAGAGACCGAGGCCTTTCGCAACCTCATGGCGGCGGCCGCCCCTCGGTATTCGGTCCCCAGCCGCCACTACTTTTCCCGATGTGCCGTCCCAGCCCTGCACCAGCACGTGTCAGACAACATCATCCGTGCCCTGACCAACGCCGTTTCTGACAAGGTCCACCTGACCACGGACACGTGGACGAGTGCTGCCGGGCAGGGCCACTATATATCGCTGACGGCACATTGGGTTAACTTGGTGGAGGCTGGGACCGAGTCTGACCCTGGGGCTGGTCATATACTGCCGACGCCGAGGATTGCGGGGCCTACCTCGGTCCAGGTGTTTCAGGCCTACTATGCCTCCTCCTCCTCCCACCCCTCCTCCACCTCCTCCTCCGAACTACCATCCGTGGGCACGGTGCCATCAGTCGGTAGCTCTAGGCACAGCAGCAGTGCCGTCGCTAAGCGACAGCAGGCGGTGCTCAAACTGCTGAGCCTAGGCGACAAAAGGCACACCGCCCAAGAGCTATTACAGGGCATCACGGCGCAGACTGATCTGTGGCTGGCACCGCTGAACCTCAAGCCGGGAATGGTTGTGTGTGACAACGGCCGTAACCTGGTGGCGGCTCTGCAACTCGGCAGACTGACACATGTGCCATGCCTGGCCCATGTGTTAAATCTGATAGTTCAGCGTTTCCTCAAGACATACCCCAATCTGTCTGATTTGCTCACGAAGGTGCGCCGCATCTGTGCGCATTTCAGGAAGTCCAGCCCAGATGCTGCCACTCTCAGGGCAGCGCAGCGCCGCCTCCAACTGCCCGCTCACCGACTGTTGTGCGACGTGCCCACGAGGTGGAATTCAACACTGACCATGTTATCCAGAGTTTACCAGCAGCGCAGAGCAATTGTAGACTGCCAGATGTCAACTTCCACCAGAACTGGTAGTCAGGTCAGTCAGCTTCCTCAAGTCTACAATGAGGAGTGGACGTGGATGTCTAATATCTGTCAGGTGCTGAGTAACTTTGAGGAGTCAACACAGATGGTCAGTGGCGATGCCGCCATCATCAGCCTCACCATCCCGCTGCTTGGCCTGTTGAAAAACTCTCTGGTCAGCATGAAGTCGGAAGCTTTGCGCTCGTCACAAGAGACAGGGGAAGAATATTCCCTTGTTGATAGCCAAAGCACCCTCAGGTCTGTTTCTCAGCGCATATCGGAGGAGGTGGAGGTGGAGGAGGATGAGGAGGAAGAGGAGGAGAATGTTGGCGAGACACAAGAGGGGACCATTGTTGAGTCCTTTACTGTTCAGCGTGTATGGGCAGAAGAAGAGGAGTTGGAGGAGTTGGAGGAGGAGGAAATGGACAGTCAGGCCAGTGAGGGGAGTGAATTCTTACGCGTTGGTACTCTGGCGCATATGGCAGATTTCATGCTAGGCTGCCTATCCCGTGACCCTCGCGTTCAAAGAATTTATTCCAGCACCGATTACTGGGTGTTCACTCTCCTGGACCCACGGTACAAGCAAAATCTTTCCACTCTCATCCCTGCAGAGGAAAGGAGTGTGAGAATGCATGAATACCAGCAGGCCCTGGTGCACAAGCTGAAACAGTATTTCCCTTCTGACAGCGCTAGCGGCAGAGTGCGTAGTTCTGCGGGACAAGTAGCGAGGGAGAGTAGGCGAGCAGGCAGCTTGTCCAGCACTGGCAAGGGTACGCTTTACAAGGCTTTTGCCAGCTTTATGTCACCCCAGCAAGACACTGTCACCTGTCCCCAGTCTCGGCAGAGTAGGGCTGATCTTTACAGAAAGATGGTGAGGGAGTACGTAGCTGACCATACCATCGTCCTAAATGATCACACAGCTCCCTACAACTACTGGGTTTCAAAGCTGGACATGTGGCACGAACTGGCGCTGTACGCCTTGGAGGTTCTTGCCTGCCCTGCCGCTAGCGTCTTGTCCGAGCGGGTTTTCAGTGCAGCTGGTGGCATCATCACCGATAAGCGTACACGCCTGTCGACTGACAGCGCTAACAGGCTGACGCTTATTAAAATGAATAAAGGCTGGATTTCTCAGAATTTCCAATCTCCACCAGGTGAAGGAAGCTCAACCTGAATAATTGATCCACTCCTCCTCCTCCTCATTTTCCTCCTTCTCCTCCTCTTTGTACAGTAAAGCAGAGGAAAATGGCTATTTTTTGACAGGGCCCACTGGCTCTTGCTATAGTACTTCATGCATTTAATTTTTCTGGAGGGCCACCTACCCGGTCCTCTGTTTGAAACAATTTTTGTGAGTGCCACATACAGGCACTCAATCTATTCCATTTTACTGCAGGGCCACCTACCTGCTCCTCTGGTTTGAAACATTTTTGGGACTGCCACATACAGGCACTCAATCTATTCCATTTTACTGCAGGGCCACCTACCTGCTCCTCTGGTTTGAAACATTTTTGGGACTGCCACATACAGGCACTCAATCTATTCCATTTTACTGGAGGGCCACCTACCTGCTCCTCTGGTTTGAAAAATTTTTGGGACTGCCACATACAGGCACTCAATCTATTCCATTTTACTGCAGGGCCACCTACCTGCTCCTCTGGTTTGAAACATTTTTGGGACTGCCACATACAGGCACTCAATCTATTCCATTTTACTGGAGGGCCACCTACCTGCTCCTCTGGTTTGAAAAATTTTTGGGACTGCCACATACAGGCACTCAATCTATTCCATTTTACTGCAGGGCCACCTACCTGCTCCTCTGGTTTGAAACATTTTTGGGACTGCCACATACAGGCACTCAATCTATTCCATTTTACTGCAGGGCCATCTACCTGCTCCTCTGGTTTGAAACATTTTTGGGACTGCCACATACAGGCACTCAATCTATTCCATTTTACTGGAGGGCCACCTACCTGCTCCTCTGGTTTGAAAAATTTTTGGGACTGCCACATACAGGCACTCAATCTATTCCATTTTACTGGAGGGCCACCTACCTACTCCTCTGGTTTGAAAAATGTTTGGGACTGCCACATACAGGCACTATCCAAATTAAATTGTCTCCATAGCAGCCTCCACACGTTGTCTCCATTGCTACCTCCAAAAGTCGTCCATATAGCTGCCTCCATACATCGTCCCTTTATCAAACGAGGTGTGTCAGGCAGAAATTTGGGTTGTTTTCATGGATTCCACATCAAAGTTGTTAACTTTGTCGCCACCCTGCTGTGTTATCCACAAAATATACTGGCAAACTTTTACCATTTAGGGATATTATTTCAGCGCTTCTTGCGCATCTGTTTACATTCCCCTCACCCGGCATATCCTAAACTTATAAGAACGCTACTACACTTGATCTTATACAAAAGGTTCTTAGAAGTGCTGTTTGGGGAGTAGCCTAGAGACAGGGGCTTGGATTGGCGAAAGCTCGCCTGGCTGCAGAGCGCCAGCTCCATCCCAAGATCCAACTAACATAGTTGCAGCACCTTTAATCTACTACTAGTTCACTGCCTCCATAATAATAATAATAATAATCTTTATTTATATAGCGTCATCATATTCTGTAGCGCTTTACAAATCATAGGAAACAAATACAAATGTAATGTAACAGAGCACAACATTTGTATGGAACAACAGGAGTGAGGTCCCTGCTCGCCAGAGCTTACGGTTTATGAAGATGATGGGGTAACACGAGGTAAAAGAATATTTAATGGTCAAGCCATTCTTCTTAGGGAATAGAAAAAAATATAATAAATGGAATTGCTGTCGCTTGAACCACTCAGCCGTCATCTTATATACCAGGTCCAGGGTGAATGGGACTGCAGAGAAGTCTGGTGCCTGTTGGTTGCTGGATAACAGATGGGAGGACGACACAGGACGGGTTAGTAGAAGAGTTAAAACTTCATGCAGTTAATGAGTGTTATAGGCTTGCCTAAAGAAATGGGTTTTAAGAGCACGTTTGAAACTTTGGAGGTTAGGTATTAGTCTGATAGTCCGGGGCAGAGCATTCCATAGAATTGGTGCAGCTCTAGAGAAGTCTTGGAGACGCGAGTGGGAGGACCGCACTAGGGTAGAGGTTAATCTAAGATCACTGGCGGATCTAAGAGCACGGGTTGGGCGATAGACTGAGATAAGAGAGGAGAGGTAGGGGGGTGCAGCATTATACAGAGCTTTATGGATGAGGGTTATTATTATTTTAAACTGTATTCGAAAGGAGACTGGCAGCCAGTGCAGCGACTGGCATGAACTGTAAGCATACATGGTCCCCTTATCAAACGAGCTGTGTCAGGCAGAATTTTGGGTTGTTTTCATGGCTTCCATGTTAACTTTGTCGCCACCCTGCTGTGTAATCCACAAAATATACTGGCAAACTTTTATCATGTACCGATATTATTTGAGCGCTTCTTGCTCACCTCCTTTGGTTCCTCTCTGACACCCATTGGTTTGAAGCCTGAGTCCAATTAGGGTATGTCGCCATGCCACTCTCTAGCCTGCTGCCGCTGCCTCTGCATGCCGTCCCCTATAGTGTCAGGGTCAATTATTGGATGTTTTAGATGCTATCTAGCTTCATTCTGTCACTCTGTCATGGCCATGCTGTTGCCCATAATTTTGGCATAATGGTGCGATTAGGCAGCCTCAGAGGCATCCATGCATGCTGCCCCTGCTGTTTCCTGTCCATTTCCGTGGTGTTTCCATCCTTTTCTGAGGTTCCCAGGTGTTTGGCCAAGCTTCCCTGTGCAGAGCCTTGGTCCCCTTGAAAAATGCTCGAGTCTCCCATTGACTTCAATGGGGTTCGTTATTCGAGACGAGCACTCGAGCATCGGGAAAAGTTCGTCTCGAATAACGAGTACCCGAGCATTTTAGTGTTCGCTCATCTCTACTCAAACATCCTTGAGGGTGCCCAGCCACAAAAGATCAATGTCCCCAAGTTAATATCCTCTTCAGAGAGCAGGTCGGTCATAAGGCTTGCCAGGAGGAAGCTGCCATAGATCAACAGGAGTGACAAAAACCTGTCGTGTTGGAGGAACAATATGAGTAGCTGGTTCTTCCCTAATGGCAAAAGAGGCATTAGAGAGAGCATCAGCCTTAACATTCATCTCTGCTGGATGGAAGTGTATTATAAAATTGAAACGGCAGAAGAAGAGGGACCAACAAGCCTGTTGAGGGTTGAGACACTGGGTGGTCTGGAGGTATAGGAAATTCTTGTGATCCATATAGATACAGACCGGATGAAGAGCTCCTATCAGCAGATAACGCCACGCTTCCAAGGCAAGTTTTATGGCCACAAGCTCCCGATCACCTATGAATAGTTCCTCTCTGCAGCAGAAGTCTTTGAGAAGAAATCACAGGTGAGCGTTTAGCCAATGTGCCTTTTATGGGTAAGTATGGCTCCAGCTCCCACAAAGGAAGCGTCAACCTCAAGCTGGAACGGTTTCTCCATATCAGGCCACTTGAGAACAGGAGCCGAAGCAAAGGCAGACTTTAATTTAGAAAATGCTTCTTCGGCCACCAGAGGCAAAGGCTTATGGTCAGCATTTTTCCTTGTTAATGCTATAATAGGCGACCAGAGGGAAGAAAAATGTGGTGTGAACTGCCGGTAGTAGTTAGCGAGGCCTAACCGCCGACAACTTGGTGGGATCCAAATGTAGACCCTTGTCAGAGATGATAATCCCGAGGAACGGAAGACTCTTCTGGTGGAACTGGTACTTCTCGAGTTTTGCAAATAGGCTATTGGCCCTTCGACACCTGAGAACTTGTCGTATGTGGGCCTCATGGGATTCGAGGTCAGTAGAGAACACCAGGATATCGTCCCAGTAGACCACAACACAGGTAGATCAGGGAAGTACATAAAATGACAGTCTCTCCTTTTGCGTAGCCCAAACTTGCAGAGACAGAAACTCGGTGCAGTAATATACTGGATCGCTGAGGATCTCCCCACTGACAGAGGAGATAGCCATAGGAAGGTGAAACTGAGTACCTGCCCTGGAGCTGAGTAAAACAGGTAAGTTCAGTCGTGGTGAAGCTTTACTCTCACCTAGGGATGCTCCTCCCAAGAACCCTAGGTACATGCGTTTCCTGGACACTTGAGGAAGGGCTGGACAAGACTCAAGAAAGTGTTCAGGGCTGGCACAATAGAGGCAAAAGTTCTCCTATCTGTCAGATGAGCTCATCCACCTGCATGGGTTCCTGGGCAGCAGAAGGCGGCAGAGGTGGACTATGGAAGACAGGAGCCGGGCGGGGCAGACAGCGGATCTTGACATTCAGACGCTGCTTCTCAAAACACTTAGTAATCCATATGTCAATCTGAGTGGCCAAAGAGATGAGATCACGTACAGAAATCCCCTATTTACAGGTTGCGACCAAAGTTGTTTCATTCAAGGCTAGCTCAGAAGCCAGGGTATGGAACTTAAACACATAGTCACCAACAGACAAGTCCCCCTGACACAAGTTCAGCAGGGCAGTCTCAGCAGAAGACGCCCGGGCTGGTTCCTCAAAGATGGTTTGGAACTCGATGAAGAAGTTGGTGATATTAGCCAAGACCAGGTCTTTCCTGTCCAAGAGAGGAGTAGCCCATGCCAGGGCCTTCCTGAAGAGGAGGCTGACAATGACAGCTACTTTAGACCATTCTGTAATGAACTGTGTAGTCCATGGCTGGATCTTACTATTTAGATCAAATGTATTGGATCCTCTGGACCACCGTGGATGATAACGTAAGCCGACGCCTGGGACTGGCGTTTTCACCAGAGCCCGCCGCAAAGTGGGTTGGACTTGCTGCAGCTTGGTACCGCCAGGTCGTTCCACAGGCACCAAGGTGAAATACAGAGTCATAAGGCAAGATCATAGTCAGGGACAGGCAGGAGTTCGAGATGGGAAGCAAAGAATCAGAGTCAGACACATAGCAGAAGGTCAGGAAGGGCAGCACAGAAGGTCGGGAACGGACTTATGGTCACAACGGGAAATCTGGATAATGGCACAGGGCATGAGCAAAACATTCTCTAAGGCTATGAGGCACAAAGATACAGCAGGGGCTGGGAATTTATCAGGGAAGGCGGCAGACCAGCGCCAATTGTCGGCATGCTGGCCCTTTAAATCCCGGTGAGCTGGCGCATGCGCTCCCTAGCAGCAGCAAAAGCTGTAGAGGCTGACGCTGGAGCTGGATGCTGGAGCTAGGATAGGTGAGTTCTCCTGCAGGCAGGCTCCGGGGGTATCGGAAGGCACAAGTGTGTGCCTGCGACCCTGGATGTGGGTCGCAGGGGCACCAATGACAAGCGGCTTCAGGATGCAGCCTTCAGGGTAGAGTTGCAAAGAAAAAGGCATATCTGTGACTGGCGAATTAAAGCAAACGATTAATATGGGCAAAAGAACACAGATTTTGGAAAGAGAAAAATTGGCAAAAGTCTTATAGACAGACAAATATAAGTTTGAGGTGTTTGGATCACATTTGTGAGATGTAGAACAGCTGAAAAGATGCTGGAAGATCCCTGATGCCATCTGTCATGTGATTGTCTGGGGTTGCTTTTGTGTTGGTAAAGTTGGAGATATGTCCATGGTCAAAGGGATTGTGAATAAGGAATGCTATCACTCCATTTTGCAACAATATGCCATACCCTGTTGACAGCGCTTGATTTGATCCAGTTAGGGCCATATATGTAGTTGGTGGAGCCCTAGGGACTCACTGGCCACTCCCATGGGACTAGGTTTACAGCTCTGCATACAGAAAGGTAAACTTTGATCTAAATTATGTTTTTTTTTAAAAAAGCCAGTTTTGCAATAAAAATGTTTGGCAATGTGCACACTATTCTCTTTGTGTACATGCGGGAGCCAGAAAAAGGGCTCCTGATGACAGGTTCCCTTTAAAAGTATGTGGCACTAGCACTACACTAGCACTACACTATTTTGTGCTAAACTGTGTAGGAATGGCCACATCCTCAGAAGATACAGCTTTTCTGGGATGAGATCCCATGGCTGCAATGCAAGATGGCTGAATGGACTTGTTGCTGTGCTTGCAGCTGAGGGTGCAAAGGCCAGATGTGCAACAGCATGCACATGTTTCAGCCCATCCTACTCCATGGGTCTACGGCTGCAAACAAGCTGGGTGGTGTGAAACACATGCAGACCCCTGCACAGCAGTAGCAACCCACATAAAGGAAAGGTCCTCCTCACGCTGTATGTGGTCACTTAGCTCTGTGATCGAAGGGTCGCCAATGATACCTGGCTACTGCACGTCCCAGAAAATATGCAAATCCATGCTCATAGGCATGGGCAAAGACTACCATGGGAACATTGTGGTCAGGCATACTGTATATAGATAAGAAGGGGGGAGCAGAGAAGGAAAGGTTTGAACTAGCAGCAGCAATTATGGAAGCATGTTCAACCCCAGTCCGTAGGCCACATCCCTACTGTTGCCAGGAGCACCCTTCACTCTCTCACTCACTGAGCAGCACTAACTAACTAAGTACATGTACATTGTCTTCCCACTGGGACCTGATTATTGTCTTGGTATAGCTGAATTCCCAGGAACCCGTGTCGCCAAAATCAGTTAGCTGGCTAGTAAGATCCAAGAAGAGTTCTGCTGCTTTTTCAGCAATATGGACCCGGTCTCTGTGATATTTGCTCACAGAGCTTATGGTCTGTTATGGTAGAGACTGACAAATGACCCATCCAGTCAGAGGAAATATTTATAGCTCAAACCAAAAACCAGCCTCAGGCTGTGAAAAGGATAACAGATTGCAACAATTAATATCAACATGACATATTAACGCTCCAGTACACAGTCATGGGATCTTATAAGTGTAATTCCCCTTGGTGACATTAGATGGCAAAAAAGTTAAGAGATAAAGAGGATTTCCAGTGATATTAGGTAAAACCCCTCAGATTAGCACAATAGAGATGGCTGCACTCTATTAGCTAGCCTGGAAGACAACTGGTACTAATTTGTCAGTAATGAGCAGCCCAGCGGGCCATTACACATGTCTAAGAAGTAGCCCCTTTTTATAAACTCTTCTCCTAGTTTCAATATTAGATAACTCCTATATGTATAGGTTCTACTTCTCAATCATAAACAGGTAGAAAATACTGCAAAATATCCCATTCATGTGCTTTAACCCATAAACTCATGTGCAGGGGCCCAAAGGGGAACTTTGAGATGCTACATATTCTCTCCTTGTCAAGCCGCATTGTGTGTCTCTTTTAGGGTACATTCACACAGCGGTATACCCACCGGGAGAGGAGGAGGAGGCGAACGATCCCCGCTTCATAGAGAAAAGAGGGGCACGGCCGCACACACCCGGAAAGATGGAACTTTTCCCTGTGTACGGTGCGAATCGGTGCCACACATGTGTGTACCGCCGCCGGGCCTCTATTGCCGTCTATGGAGACGTATATGCGGCCTCAAATTTGCGGTTGCATATACATCCCCACAGACGGCCATGTGAATGCTCCTTTACTCTGTCATAAAAACTGTGAGGTATATGGGAAAGATTTATATTATTGATTGAGTTAAAAATTTTGAAAACAGAAATAGCTCAGTCATAAGAGGATGGAATTATCTATAGACGTGGATTTCTTTCTATTTCTCTTACATCTTTTATTATTGTGGAGCTGATTCTGAGTGTAAATCTGTCCCCGGTTGCGTATATAAGCGGCTGCAGAGTGACGGCCTGTGCCTCTCCTGTGCTGAGGATCTGCAGAGCCGGGGGACGCTGTGCTGGAGGAGAAGACCTTGTCCCTGTCATGAGCTGCTCTACTCTTCTTACTGCCGCTTATGTCTTTATCCATGTACTGTCTGTAATATGCCAGGGAAGTGATAACATAGGATGCTCTATGCCCGGAAGGATCCCGTTCATAAACTATGAATATTACAAGGAGGGAGATGTCATCATCGGAGGACTGACCGCTGCTCATCGAGAAAGTTATCAGAGCTTAATGCATGAAACCAAAGACTGCTTAGACTTGCACTGTGGAAAGTGAGTTTATCTTTCTACCTCACTTATTATTTGATGTATTTCCTGTTTCTCTGCAGCTTTATACATATATTGTTCTCCAACTTATTATAATCAAAATTGGAAATATTTCAATTTCTTTTAAAAATTTATTTCAAGGTGAACCGAAATGTAGTCAGAACTTGTTTGTTCTTTTGTTTAAAAGCCCAAAAAATTAGGCAGTGATAATAGTAATTTTTTTTTAACATTGTACCAAGTTGTCCGATTAACCCCTTAACGACCTGGCCGTTTTTTGTTTTTTCATTTCAATTTTTCACTCACCACCTTCAAAAATCTATGACTTTTTTATTTTTACACATAAGGAGCTCCGTGATGGCTTGTTTTTTGCGTAACAAATTGCACCTCATAGTGATGATATTGAATATTCCATGCCATGTACTGGGAAACGAAAAAAAAATAAATTCCAAATGCAGCAAAAATGGTGGGAATATGCATTGGCGCCGTTTTCTTGTGGGCTTGGATTTTATGGCTTTCACTGTGCGCCCCAAATGATCTGTCTGCTTTATCCATTGGGTTGGTATGATTACGGGGATACCAAATGTGTACAGGTTTTATAATGTTTTCATATATTTACAGAAATTAAAACCTCCTATACAAAAGATTTTCCCTCTTCTGGAGCTAATAACTTTTTTTTTTGGACTATATGACATTTTGATCACTTTTTATTGAATTTTCTTATATTTTTCAGATTTCAGAAAAGTGAGATTTTTTAATTCGGGTGCTATTTTCCTTTATGGGGTTAAATGCAGTAAAAAAAACGTTATTATATTTTGATAGATCTGGGATTTTTGGACACGGCGATACCTAATGTGTTTATGATTTTTACTGTTTATTTATATTTATATGACTTCTAGTGAAAGGGGGGGTAATTAGAATTTTTATGTTTTTTATTATTATTTTTTTTAAACTTTTTTTTATTTTTACTATTTTTCGGACTCAACCCTAGGTTGTCTGAGCGATCCTATCATATACTGCCATACTACAGTGATGTCACGGGGGGGCGTCGATTATCGGCAAGGCGGCGGTGCCCATGCGCTGCCATCTTTTTGATGCAGCTTTGCCGGCGGCAATCGGTGGATAACACCTGCGATTGGTGCCAGCCAATATGCAGCAAAGACTTACCGGCTAAGGAGAGGGTTATGCCTGTGAGCCCTCTCCATGCACCAGGTCCCGATGGCAGCCGTAATATTACTGCATGCGTCATTATGGGGTTAATAACTTCTGTATTTCTCAGATAGAATCATTGCACTGAGCTGCAGGGATGTCAATTATTAGCAGACTGTTAATGATGTGTTAATGGAAAAATGTACTTGTGTTTTCCCCCTTCTGTATTATATCCTCAAAAGTGAACTTACCTGGGCCATAAGTCAGCCTGCCACAGGGTCAGGTGCAAGAGGGAGGGGGGGGGGGGTTAGTGCTCCTTACCCCTCCCCTCTCCATAGAATGCTCACCATGACATGACCGGGTACTCACCATGACATGATCGGGTGCTATGGGCCTCTATGAGGACATACAGACAATCTAAAACTTAAGGACACCCCACTTACAGAAATCCCTAGTTTCAGACGGACCTCTCTGGTGAAGCTCTCTGAATACTTTATATTAGTCCCATGCAATTATCAGCTGTAAGGTGTGTGTAATGAAGCTTTATTCTTAATCCTTGTTCCCATTTCTGTAAAAAATGTTCAGAATCTAATTTTTATTGGGAGAATTAGATTATAAAATTATAAAATACAACAGTTCCGACTTACATCCAAATTCAACTTAAGAACGAGCCTGAAGAACCTATCCTGCACGTAACCCGGGGTCTGCCTGTAATACCACAAAATTAAATAAATTAAATAAACGCAGACGTCGACTTTTCACATTCAAAAGGTCACCAGCAGCAGTGAGTGCACCGACACGGAGACAGTAATTCCCCGCCTCGGCCCACTCCTGGTCGGCCGTGCCCTCCTTTCGTCTGGGCGCCCCCCTCCCCTTCATTCCCCACTGGCATGAAGGTGGCGGATTGGGGCAAATAATCGTAAGTACTAGCAATAAACTAGTGTTTGCGATTATTTCAGGGTCCTGATAAATGCCCCAATGACTTCAAGATTTCAGAGATTGTGGAGCACATTTACCTACCCGGCCGCTGGAGCGCATTGTCTGACGATCATGAACTCTGCCGCGATTCACTAAGATTCTGCATCCGATATCCTGAATGTGTCGCTTCCCCACTCAGGTCCCCCGGAGTTAACCTTCTTCTTCCTGGTGCATGTAAGCATGTAAGTACATTATCGGGCTCCGTCCCCCCCCACCCCCACGATTTCTGATTTCTAACACTCACATGGCTTGTATCCTCTCCTGTATATAACCCCTCACATGGCTTGTGTCCTCTCCTGTATATAACCTCTCACATGGCTAGTATCCTCTCCTGCATATAACCCCCTCACATGGCTTGTGTCCTCTCCTGTATATAACCCCTCACATGGCTTGTATCCTCTCCTGTATAAAACCCCTCACATGGCTTGTATCCTCTCCTGTAAATAACCTCTCACATGGTTTGTATCCTCTCCTTCATATAACCCCCTCACATGGCTTGTGTCCACTCCTGTATATAATCCCTCACAAGCCCCTCACATGGCTTGTATCCTCTCCTGTATATAACCCCCTCACGTGGCTTGTGTCCTCTCCTGTATATAACCCCTTCACATGGCTTGTGTCCTTTCCTGTATATAACCCCTCACATGGCTCGTATCCTCTCCTGCATATAACCCCCTCACATAGCTTGTGTCCTCTCCTGTATGTAACATGTTAAATCCTAAATTAAAAGGAATGTCCATTCCTGTATATAACCCCTCACATGGCTTGTATCCTCTCCTGTATATAACCCCTCACATGGCTTGTATCCTCTCCTGTATATAACCACTCACATGGCTTGTATCCTCTCCTGTATATAACCCCCTCACATGGCTTGTATCCTCTCCTGTATATAACCCCTCAAATGGCTTGTATCCTCTCCTGCATATAATTTCTCACATGGCTTGTATCCTCTCCCGTATATAACCCCCTCATATGGCTTGTATTGTCTCCTGCAAATAACCCCCTAACATGGCTTGTGTCCTCTCCTGTATATAACCCCTTCACATGGCTTGTATCCTCTCCCATATATAACCCCTCACATGGCTTGTATCCTCTCCCGTATATAACCCCTCACATGGCTTGTGTCCTCTCCTGTATATAACCGTCTCACATGGTTTGTGTCCGCTCCTTTATATAACCCCTCACATGGCTTGTATCCTCTCCTGTATATAACCCCTCACATGGCTTGTATCCTGTCCTGTATATAACCCCTTCACATGGCTTGTATCCTCTCCTGTATATAACCCCTTCACGTGGCTTGTATCCTCTCCTGTATATAACCCCCTCACATGGCTTGTATCCTCTCCTGTATATAACCCCTTCACATGGCTTGTATCCTCTCCTGCATATAACCCCTCACATGGCTTGTATCCTCTCCTGCATATAACCCCCTCACATGGCTTGTGTCCTCTCCTGTATACAACCACTCACATGGCTTGTATCCTCTCCTGTATATAACCCCCTCACATGGCTTGTGTCCTCTCCTGTATATAACCTCTCACATGGCTAGTATCCTCTCCTGCATATAACCCCCTCACATGGCTTGTGTCCTCTCCTGTATATAACCCCTCACATGGCTTGTATCCTCTCCTGTATAAAACCCCTCACATGGCTTGTATCCTCTCCTGTAAATAACCTCTCACATGGTTTGTATCCTCTCCTTCATATAACCCCCTCACATGGCTTGTGTCCACTCCTGTATATAATCCCTCACATGGCTTGTATCCTCCCCTGTATATAACCCCCTCACATGGCTTGTATCCTCTCCTGTATATAACCCCCTCACATGGCTTGTATCCTCTCCTGCATATAACCCCCTCACATGGCTTGTATCCTCTCCTGTATATAATCCCTCACATGGCTTGTGTCCTCTCCTGTATATAAACCCTTCACATGGCTTGTGTCCTCTCCTGTATATAACCCCTCACATGGCTTGTATCCTCTCCTGTATATAACCCCCTCACGTGGCTTGTGTCCTCTCCTGTATATAACCCCTTCACTTGGTTTGTATCCTCTCCTGTATATAACCCCTTCACATGGCTTGTGTCCTCTCTTGTATATAACCCCTCACATGGCTCGTATCCTCTCCTGCATATAACCCCCTCACATGGCTTGTGTCCTCTCCTGTATGTAACCCCTCACATGGCTTGTGTCCTCTCCTGTATGTAACCACTCACAAGGCTTGTGTCCTCTCCTGTATATAACCCATCACATGGCTTGTATCCTCTCCTGTATATAACCCCCTCACATGGCTTGTATCATCTCCTGTATATAACCACTCACATGGCTTGTGACCTCTACTGTATATAACCCCTCACATGGCTTGTGTCCTCTCCTGTATATAACCCCTCACATGGCATTGTCATCTCCTGTATATAACCCCTCACATGGCTTGTATCCACTCCTGTATATAACCCCTCACATGGCTTGTATCCTCTCCTGTATATAACCCCCTCTCAGGGAAATGGACAGGAAACAGCAGGGGCAGCATGCATGGATGCTTCTGAGGCTGCTTAATCGCACCATTATGCCACAATTATGGGCAACAGCATGGCGATGACAGAGTGACCGAATGAGGCTAGAAAGCATCTAAAACATCCAATAATTGACCCTAACACTATAGAAGACGGCATTAAGAGACAGCGGCAGCAGCGGCAGACTAAAGAGTGGCATGGCGACATACCCCAAATGGACTCAGGCTTCAAACCAATGGGTGGCAGAGAGGAACCAAAGGAGGTGAGCAAGAAGCGCTGAAATGATTTCCTATGTGAACAAAAGGTTGACGGTATATTTAGTCGATAACACAGCATGGTGGCGACATAGTGACCAAGTTCCATAACGTATCTGGTGAAACACCCGAAAAATGAGCCTGACACAGCTCGTTTGATAAGGGGACGACATGTGGAGGCAGCCATGGAGACGACTTCCATGATTAAGAGTGACTACTGGGGCATCCATATTGCGCTGCTACGATTGAAACTTCAGGGCTCCAGCATGGCGACGACACATGCGCCGAGTTCCATTATGTATTTGGTGAAACACCCGAAAATTCTGCCTGACACAGCTCGTTTGAAAAGGGGATGATGTGCTGTATATCATCTCGCGCTCCAGCGTCTGGGGTATAGAGAGTTGAAAGTTGTGCATGGAGACATTGGTGGACGCTGTGGAGGATCGTGGAGGCGAAATGGACAGGTAACAGCAGGGGCAGTATGCATGGATGCCTCTGAGGCTGCCTAATCTTGGGATGGAGCTGGCGGTCCGCTGCCAGGCGAGCTTTTGCCTGTCCAAGCCCCTGTCTCTCGGCTCCTCCCCACCCAAAATGGGCCTGGGGGCCAGAAGCGTTTACTTTGAAAAAATTATCATTTTCAAAGCAGGCGGATTCGTTTGAATATTTCATCTAGGAATAATGGAATAGCATAGCGTTTCTAATTTTAATTTTTTTTTCGGAAATGGCTCCATGATTAAGAGCGACAGTATGGGGCATACATATTGCGCTGCTATGATTGTAACTTCAGGTCTCCAGCATGGCGGCGACAGATGCGCCGAGTTCCATTATGTATCTGGTGAAACACCCGAAAATTCTGCCTGACACAGCTTCTTTGATAAGGGGACGATGTATGGAGGCAGTGAACTAGTAGTAGATTAAAGGTGCTGCAGTTAAAACTATGTTAGTTGGATCTTGGGATGGAGCTGGCGCTCCGCTGCCAGGCGAGCTTTCGCCTGTCCAAGCCCCTGTCTCTCGGCTCTTCCCCACCCAAAATGGGCCTTGGGGCCAGAAGCATTTACTTTGAAAAAATTAGCATTTTCAAAGCAGGCGGGGCTACAAACAACACTTCTAAGAACCTTTTGTATAAGATCAAGTGTAGTACTGTTCTTATAAGTAATTGGCTTGGTTATGGCGGGAGAGTGGAATGTAAAAAGATGTGCAAGAAGCGCTAAAATAATATCGGTAAATGATAAAAGTTTGCCAGTATATTTTGTGGATAACACAGCAGGGTGGCGACAACGTTAACAAGTTTGATGTGGAAGCCATGAAACAACCCAAAATTCTGCCTGACACAGCTCGTTTGCTAAGGGGACGATGTATGGAGGCAGCTATATGGACGACGTTGGGAGGCAGCTATGGAGATTATGTGTGGAGGTAGCAATGGAGACAACGTGTGTAGGCAGCTATAAATACGACGTGTGGAGGCTGCTATGGAGACAATTAAATTTGGATAGTGCCTGTATGTGGCAGTCCAAAAAAGTTTTCAAACCAGAGGAGCAGGTAGGTGGTCCTCCAGAAAAATTAAATACATAGGGTACTATAGCTAGAGCCAGTTGGCCCTGGCAAAAAATTAACCAGTTTCCTCTGCTTTAGTGTACAAAGAGGAGGAGAAGGAGGAAAATGAGGAGGAGGAGTGCATACATTATTCAGGTTGAGCTTCTCTCAGCTGCTGGAGAATGGAAATCCTGAGAAATCCAGGCTTTATTCATCTTGATAAGCGTCAGCATGTCAGCGCTGTCAGTCGACAGGCGTGTGCGCTTTTCGGTGATGATGCAACCAGCTGCACTGAAAACCTGCTCAGACAACACGCTAGCGGCAGGGCAGACAAGAACCTCCAAGGCGAACAGCGCCAGTTCGTGCCACATGTCCAGCTTTGAAACCCAGTAGTTGTAGGGAGCTGTGTGATCATTTAGGACGATGATATGGTCAGCTAGTTACTCCCTCACCATCTTTCTGTAAAGATCAGCCCTACTCTGCCGAGACTGGGGACAGGTGACAGTGTCTTGCTGGGGTGACATAAAACTGACAAAGGCCTTGTAAAGCGTACCCCTGCCAGTGCTGGACAAGCTGCCTGCTCGCCTACTCTTCCTCGCTACTTGTCCCGCAGAAGTACGCCCTCTTCCGCTAGCGCTGTCAGAAGGGAAATACTGTTTCAGCTTGTGCACCAGGGCCTGCTGGTATTCATGCATTCTCACACTCCTTTCCTCTCCAGGGATGAGAGTGGAAAGATTTTGCTTGTACCGTGGGTCCAGGAGAGTGAATACCCAGTAATCGGTGCTGGAATAAATTCTTTGAACGCGAGGGTCACGGGATAGGCAGCCTAGCATGAAATCTGCCATATGCGCCAGAGTACCAACGCGCAAGAATTCACTCCCCTCACTGGCCTGACTGTCCATTTCCTCCTCCTCCAACTCCTCCAACTCCTCTTCTTCTGCCCATACACGCTGAACAGTGAAGGACTGAGCAATGCTCCCCTCTTCTGTCTCGCCAACATTCTCCTCCTCCTCATCCTCCTCCACCTCCACCTCCTCCGATATGCGCTGAGAAACAGACCTGAGGGTGCTTTGGCTATCAACAAAGCTTCTGACTTCATGCTGACCAGAGAGTTTTACAACAGGCCAAGCAGCGGGATGGTGAGGCTGATGATGTCGGCATCGCCACTGACACCTCTTTACACACTTCTTCCACTACGTCAACAATGTCATCATCACCCACAGACTGCGACCGGTGGAAAACCTGGGCATCGGAAAAGAGCTCAGCAGCAACCGGACAAGTGGTTTGTGACTCTGCGAAGGGTCCAGAAAACAGTTCCTCAGAGTATGCCAGTTCAAATGCCAAATTTTCCTGGGAGGGGGCAGACTGGGGGGAATAAGGCTGAGGTGGAGGAGCTGGAGGAGTGCTGATTTCGGTGACATGGGGGGACTGCGTGGAAGACTGACTGGTGGACAAATGGCTTGAAGCATTGTCCGCAATCCACAACATCACCTGTTCGCACTGTTCTGGCCTCAACAGTGCTCTACCACGAGTCCCAGTAACGGGAGACATGAACCTAGGGAGTGTAGCTCTGCGGCATTCCCCTGCTCCCTCATCAACAGGTGATGTCTCACCCCACCCAGGACCACGGCATCTGACCCCTAGCCCTTGGGTTCAACATTTTCAAAATTAAAGTGTAAACTGTAAATTTTTTTTTTTTTTTTTTTTTTGTGCTTTTTTGTGTTTTTGTTTTTTTAACAAAACAATGCTATCCTATTGCTATGGCTACTTTATAACCTACACTGACAGCACACAACAGGATTTTGTGCTGTGCCTGATGACTTTTAGTTTTGAAAAAAAAAAAAAAGAAAAGAAAAAGCAGACTGTGCCTAATTCAATCAAACCCCTAATAAATTGTCCCACTTAGGTGTTTGAGATGGATATGAGCTAAATAGAACGTTCGCAAGTCTCCCTGCAAATTCGTCACAATATGGTACTAGCTGCACTCAGGGCCGGATTAAGGTTGGTGGGGGCCCCTGGGCGCAAAATCTGGTGGAGGCCCCCACTGATTGTAGCGTGCACACACGTCCTCCTGCTCACTATCCACTATCCCCGCAGTAACACCGCTACATACAGCCGCCTCGCCCCCAGTAACACAGCTACATACAGCCGCCTCGCCTCCAGTAACACAGCTACATACAGCCGCCTCATCCCCAGTAACACAGCTACATACAGCCGCCTCATCCCCAGTAACACTGCTACATACAGCCGCCTCGCCTCCAGTAACACAGCTACATACAGCCGTCTCATCCCCAGTAACACAGCTACATACAGCCTCCTCATCCCCAGTAACACAGCTACATACAGCCGCCTCATCCCCAGTAACACAGCTACATACAGCCGCCTCATCCCCAGTAACACAGCTACATACAGCTGTCTCATCCCCAATAACACAGCTACATACAGCCACCTCATCCCCAGTAACACAGCTACATACAGCCGCCTCATCCCCAGTAACACAGCTACATACAGCCGCCTCATCCCCAGTAACACAGCTACATACAGCTGTCTCATTCCCAATAACACAGCTACATACAGCCACCTCATCCCCAGTAACACAGCTACATACAGCCGCCTCACCCCCAGTAACATAGCTGCATACAGCCGCCTCATCCCCAGTAACACAGCTGCATACAGCCACCTCGCCCCCCAGTAACACAGCTACATACGGCCGCCTCATCCCCAGTAACACAGCTACATACAGCCGCCTCACCCCCAGTAACACAGCTACATACAGCCGCCTCGCCCCCAGTAACACAGCTGCATACAGCCACCTCGCCCCCCAGTAACACAGCTACATACGGCCGCCTCATCCCCAGTAACACAGCTAAATACAGCCGCCTCACCCCCAGTAACACAGCTACATACAGCCGCCTCATCCCCAGTAACACAGCTACATACAGCCGCCTCATCCCCAGTAACACAGCTACATACAGCCGCCTCATCCCCAGTAACACAGCTACATACAGCCGCCTCATCCCCAGTAACACAGCTACATACAGCTGCCTCATCCCCAATAACACAGCTACATACAGCCGCCTCATCCCCAGTAACACAGCTACATACAGCCGCCTCACCCCCAGTAACACAGCTACATACAGCCGCCTCATCCCCAGTAACACAGCTACTTACAGCCGCCTCGCCCCCCTGTAACACATCTTTATATCTACCTTCACCGCTACCAGATATGCAGTCCCATGTAACATACACCTCAGCCCGCACAGCAACACACACACACACATTCACTATATGGAGCATATACATAGCATATATAAAAACACACATCATATATACATATATTTAAAGGTGCACCTATATATGTGCATATAAATTTATGCGTGTATAAATACAGTACAGACGGTCCCCTACTTAAGAACACTCGACTTACATACGAACCCTAGTTACAAACGGACCTCTGGATATTGGTAATTTATTGTACTTTAGTCCTAGGCTACAATGATCAGCTGTAACAGTTATCACAGGCGTCTGTAATGAAGCTTTATTGTTAATCCTGGTTCTTATGACAACCCGACATTTTTAAAATACAATTGTCACAGATTCCAAAAAAGTTCTGGCTGGGATTACAATGATAAAATATACAGTTCCGACTTACATACAAACTCAACTTAAGAACAAACCTACAGACCCTATCTTGTATGTAACCCGGGGACTGCCTGTATATGCATCTATGCATATATCCACAGCATATACATATATACACAGTATAAACATATATGCACAGTATATACATATATACACAGTAGATGCATATATACACATATATACACAGTATATACATATTTAGGGCTCATTCACACGGCCGTCTGGGGGGACGTACATGCGGCCGCAAATTTGCGGCCTCATATACGTCCCCATAGAGGGCAATGGCGGCCCGGCAGCGGTACAGTGCCACACATGTGTGGCACCAATCCGTGCCATACATTGCAGAAAGATAGAGCATGCTCTATCTTTTTGCGTGTGTGCGGCCGCTCAACGCTGTTTTCTATGAAGAGAGGAGGGATCACCTCCTCCTCCTCTCCAGCACATGGCGGTGCCCGCATGTTGGGCATACCTCGTGTGAATGTACCCATACACAGTAGATACACAGTATATACACATTTACACAGTATATACACGTATATACAGTAGATGCATACATACAAATACACACACATTTACACAGTATATACACGTATATATAGTAGATGCATACATACACATATACACACATTTACACAGTATATACACATATATACACGTATATACAGTCGATGCATGCATACACATATACACACATTTACACAGTATATACATGTATATACAGTCGATGCATACATACACATATATACACATTTACACAGTATATACACGTATATACAGTCGATGCATACATACACATATACACACATTTACACAGTATATACACGTATATACAGTTGATGCATACATACACATATACACACATTTACACATTATACACGTATATACAGTCGATGCATACATACACATATACACACATTTACACAGTATATACACGTATATAAAGTCGATGCATACATACACATATACACACATTTACACAGTATATACACGTATATACAGTCGATGCATACATACACATATACACACATTTACACAGTATATACACGTATATACAGTCGATGCATACATACACATATACACACATTTACACAGTATACACATATATACAGTCGATGCATACATACACATATACACACATTTACACAGTATATACACGTATATACAGTCAATGCATGCATACACATATACACACATTTACACAGTATATACACTTATATACAGTCGATGCATACATACACATATACACACATTTACACAGTATATACAGTAGATGCATATGTACCCAGTATATACACATATATATAGTAGATGCATATATACACAGTATATACACATATATTCAGTAGATGCATATATACACAGTATATACACATATATACAGTAGATGCATATATACACATTATATACACATATATACAGTAGATGCATATATACACATAATATACATATATACAGTAAATTCATATATACACATAATATACATTATATATACACACAAATACATATTTATATACTTACCTTTAAGGGTTACTGGCCACAGCGTCAGGCGGGTGTTCGAGCCGGTGGGGGGTCTTGCAGGTGCTTGTTCGGCCGGGGGGGGGGGGGGCGCGGGTGCATTTTTCAGACGGGGGAAGCTGGGGAGGGCGGGTACTCTTTCGGGCGAGGGGCGGCAGGGTTGCTTGTTCGGCGGAGGTGGGGCGGCAGTGTTCGCGCAGGTGCTTTTTCCAGCCGGGGGGGGGGGGGTTGGATGGGCGGACGGAGAGAATTGCGGAGGGCAGGTGCTTTTTCCAGCGGGGGGGGGGGGCGGTTGTGGTTGTGACGGAGGGAGTTGCGGAGGGCGGGCGTTTTTTCCAGCGGGGGGGGGGGGTTGTGACGGAGGGAGTTGCGGAGGGCGTTTTTTGGGCGGGGGCGGCGGGAGTACTAACATTGTAGCGCAGGTGGATGGGCAGGCGTGTTGGCGGTCGACTGTGCAGTGGGCGTGCAGCTCGGCCTTGCAGGGGGATGGACGGGGGGCGGTAGGCTCGGACATGGAGGCGGGTGGGGAGGAGGTGACCTATGCCGTGGAGGCGGACAGTTGGAAGTCACCTGTGGCGGGGGGCAGCCGGGCTTCAGGGAGGTGGCGGCAGAGGAGTTGAGCCGCGGGGGTGCAAACTGGTGGAGGCCCCCTGGGGGGGCAAGATGGTGGGGGCCCCGGGGCTAGAGCCCCGTGAGCCCCGCCTATAATCCGGCCCTGGCTGCACTACTAGTGCCAGCAAGGCCAGCCACAAGCAAATAAAATAAAAATATATATATAACCCGATTATAGCCCTAAGAAAGCCGGTTGGGTTCTTGTATGCCTAGTTTCTAACCTACACTGACAGCACACAACTGATTTTTGTGGTGTGCCTGTCACTTTAAGTTTTGATGTAATGATGGGTCAATGTTATCTATATAGATGTCATTGTACAGGGAGGGGGAGGAGATAAGCTGTGACATCATCTACTGTCAGTAGTGATGTAATGATGGGTCAATGTTATCTGTATAGATGTCATTGTACAGGGAGGGGGAGGAGATAAGATGTGACATCATTTATTGTCAGGAGTGATGTAATGATGGGTCATTGTTATCTATATAGAGGTAATTGTACAGATATATGGAGGAGATAAGCTGTGACATCGTCTATTGTGAGTATTGATGTAATGATGTGTTAGTGTTATCTATTTGAAGGTCATTGTACAGGGAGGGGGGCATGGGATAAGCTGTGACATCATCTATAGTCAGGAGTGATGTAATGATGGGTCATTGTTAGAGATGAGCGAACATACTCGTCCGAGCTTGATGCTCGATCGAGCATTAGCGTACTCGTAACTGCTCGTTGCTCGAACGAGTATTTCGCCCGCTCGAGAAAATGGCAGCTCCCGCCGTTTTGCTTTTTGGCGGCCAGAAACAGAGCCAATCACAAGCCAGGAGACTCTGCACTCCACCCAGCATGACGTGGTACCCTTACACGTCGATAGCAGTGGTTGGCTGGCCAGATCAGGTGACCCTGGGATAGACTAGCCGCTGCCCGCGCTGCTCGGATCATTCTGTGTCTGGATGCCGCTAGGGAGAGAGCTGCTGCTGGTCAGGGAAAGCGTTAGGGTGTTCTATTAGCTTACTGTTAGGCAGGAGTGATTCTCCAAGAACCCAACAGCCCTTCTTAGGGCTACAATAACGTTCTACTTTTTTTTTTTTTTATTTGCATCTAGTACCATTTTGTGAGGAATTAGCAGGGGGACTTGCTACCGTTGTGTTTAGCTCTTAGTGGCACACATATCCACCTCAAACACCAAAGTGGGAAAATTTAGTAGGGGTTGGATTTCAATTAGGCACAGTCTGCCATTTTTCCTTTTTTATTTTACGTTTATTTTGTTTAATAACTCAGTGTCATCTCATCTGGCATAGTAGTGTGCTTTCATACTTGGCTAGAAAATAGCCATAGGAGAATCCAAACGGCTTACGCCTACAGTAGCGTTATATATTTGATTTCTGGTTGATCTGCTGGTGGCTGTACTTGCTGCAGTGCATCTACTAGCCAATTGTGAGCAATTTGTAGTGAGACTTGCGACCGCTGTGTTTTGCGCTTAGTGACGCACATATCCATTGCAAAGACCGAAGTGGGAAAATTTAGTAGGGGTTGGATATCAATTAGGCACAGTCTGCCATTTGTCCTTTTTTATTTTACGTTTATTTTGTTTAATAACTCAGCGTCATCTCATCTGGCATAGTAGTGTGCTTTCATACTTGGCTAGAAAATAGCCATAGCAATAGGATAGCATCGTTTGGTTTTAAAAACTCAAAAACACAAAAAAAAAAAAAAAACACAAAAAAAGTTTAAAAAAAATTAAAGCTATAACTCTCATTTTAAAAATGTTTAACCCGAGGGCTAGGGGTAGAGGACGAGGGCGGGGATGTGGGCGTCCAACTACTGCAGGGGTCAGAGGCCGTGGTCCTGGCCGGGGTGAGACACCACCTGCTTATGAGGGAGCAGGGGAACGCCGCAGAGCTACACTCCCTAGGTTCATGTCTGAAGTTACTGGGACTCGTGGTAGAGCACTGTTGAGGCCAGAACAGTGCGAACAGGTGATGTCGTGGATTGCTGACAATGCTTCGAGCAATTTGTCCACCAGTCAGTCTTCCACGCAGTCCACCCATGTCACCGAAATCGCCACTCCTCCAGCTCCTGCACCTCAGCCTCCTCCCCCCCAGTCTGCCCCCTCCCAGGAAAATTTGGCATTTGAACCGGCATACTCTGAGGAACTGTTTTCTGGACCCTTCCCACAGTCACAAACCACTTGTCCGGTTGCTGCTGAGCAATTTTCCGATGCCCAGGTTTTCCACCAGTCACAGTCTGTGGGTGATGATGACCTTCTTGACGTAGTGGAAGTGTGTAAAGAGGTGTCCGACGATGAGGAGACACGGTTGTCAGACAGTGGGGAAGTTGTTGTCAGGGCAGGAAGTCCGAGGGGGGAGCAGACTGAGGGATCGGAGGATGATGAGGTGACAGATCCAAGCTGGGTTGAGAGGCTGGGTGAACACAGTGCTTCTGAGACGGAGGAGAGTCCTCGACCAGAACAGGTTGGAAGAGGCAGTGGTGGGGCCAGACGGAGAGGCAGGGCCAGAGCTGGTGCATCAGCGCCAAATGTGTCAACTAGTGAAGCTCCCGTGGCGAGGGCTCTTGCGGCGAGGGCTAGATCTTCAGAAGTCTGGAGGTTCTTTAAGGAAACACCGGATGACCGACGGACTGTGGTGTGCAACATTTGCCAAACCAGGCTCAGCAGGGGTTCCACCACTACTAGCTTAACTACCACCAGTATGCGCAGGCATATGAATGCTAAACACCCCACTCAGTGGCAACAAGCCCGTTCACCTCCGGCCGTGCACACCACTGCTCCTTCCCCTGTGTCAGCTGATAGTCAGCCCCCTGCCCAGGACCCTGCCACAAAAACCCCATCGTCGCCTCCACAATCCTCCACAACATCCACCAGCGTTCAGCTCTCCATACCCCAGACGCTGGAGCGGAAACGCAAATATAGTGCAACCCACCCGCACGCCCAAGCCCTTAATGTGCACATCTCCAGATTGCTTAGCCTGGAGATGCTGCCCTATAGGCTAGTAGAGACCGAGGCCTTTCGCAACCTCATGGCGGCGGCCGCCCCTCGGTATTCGGTCCCCAGCCGACACTACTTTTCCCGATGTGCCGTCTCAGCCCTGCACCAGCACGTGTCAGACAACATCACCCGTGCCCTGACCAACGCCGTTTCTGACAAGGTCCACCTGACCACGGACACGTGGACGAGTGCTGCCGGGCAGGGCCACTATATATCGCTGACGGCACATTGGGTTAACTTGGTGGAGGCTGGGACCGAGTCTGACCCTGGGGCTGGTCATATACTGCCGACGCCGAGGATTGCGGGGCCTACCTCGGTCCAGGTGTTTCAGGCCTACTATGCCTCCTCCTCCTCCCACCCCTCCTCCACCTCCTCCTCCGAACTACCATCCGTGGGCACGGCGCCATCAGTCGGTAGCTCTAGGCACAGCAGCAGTGCCGTTGCTAAGCGACAGCAGGCGGTGCTCAAACTGCTGAGCCTAGGCGATAAAAGGCACACCGCCCAAGAGCTATTACAGGGCATCGCGGCGCAGACTGATCTGTGGCTGGCACCGCTGAACCTGAAGCCAGGCATGGTTGTGTGTGACAACGGCCGTAACCTGGTGGCGGCTCTGCAACTCGGCAGACTGACACATGTGCCATGCCTGGCCCATGTGTTAAATCTGATAGTTCAGCATTTCCTCAAGACATACCCCAATCTGTCAGATTTGCTCACGAAGGTGCGCCGCATCTGTGCGCATTTCAGGAAGTCCAGCACAGATGCTGCCACTCTCAGGGCAGCGCAGCGCCGCCTCCAACTGCCCGCTCACCGACTGTTGTGCGACGTGCCCACGAGGTGGAATTCAACACTGACCATGTTATCCAGAGTTTACCAGCAGCGCCGAGCCATTGTACACTGCCAGATGTCAACTTCCACCAGAACTGGTAGTCAGGTCAGTCAGCTTCCTCAAGTCTACAATGAGGAGTGGACGTGGATGTCTGATATCTGTCAGGTGCTGAGTAACTTTGAGGAGTCAACACAGATGGTCAGTGGCGATGCCGCCATCATCAGCCTCACCATCCCGCTGCTTGGCCTGTTGAAAAACTCTCTGATCAGCATGAAGTCGGAAGCTTTGCGCTCGTCACAAGAGACGGGGGAAGAAGATTCCCTTGTTGATAGCCAAAGCACCCTTAGGTCTGTTTCTCAGCGCATATCGGAGGAGGTGGAGGTGGAGGAGGAAGAGGAGGAGAATGTTGGCGAGACACAAGAGGGGACCATTGTTGAGTCCTTCACTGTTCAGCGTGTATGGGCAGAAGAAGAGGAGTTGGAGGAGTTGGAGGAGGAGGAAATGGACAGTCAGGCCAGTGAGGGGAGTGAATTCTTACGCGTTGGTACTCTGGCGCATATGGCAGATTTCATGCTAGGCTGCCTATCCCGTGACCCTCGCGTTCAAAGAATTTATTCCAGCACCGATTACTGGGTGTTCACTCTCCTGGACCCACGGTACAAGCAAAATCTTTCCACTCTCATCCCTGCAGAGGAAAGGAGTGTGAGAATGCATGAATACCAGCAGGCCCTGGTGCACAAGCTGAAACAGTATTTCCCTTCTGACAGCGCTAGCGGCAGAGTGCGTAGTTCTGCGGGACAAGTAGCGAGGGAGAGTAGGCGAGCAGGCAGCTTGTCCAGCACTGGCAAGGGTACGCTTTACAAGGCTTTTGCCAGCTTTATGTCACCCCAGCAAGACACTGTCACCTGTCCCCAGTCTCGGCAGAGTAGGGCTGATCTTTACAGAAAGATGGTGAGGGAGTACGTAGCTGACCATACCATCGTCCTAAATGATCACACAGCTCCCTACAACTACTGGGTTTCAAAGCTGGACATGTGGCACGAACTGGCGCTGTACGCCTTGGAGGTTCTTGCCTGCCCTGCCGCTAGCGTCTTGTCCGAGCGGGTTTTCAGTGCAGCTGGTGGCATCATCACCGATAAGCGTGCACGCCTGTCGACTGACAGCGCTGACAGGCTGACGCTTATTAAGATGAATAAAGCCTGGATTTCTCATAATTTCCAATCTCCACCAGGTGAAGGAAGCTCAACCTGAATAATTTATCCACTCCTCCTCATTTTCCTCCTTCTCCTCCTCTTTGTACAGTAAAGCAGAGGAAACTGGCTATTTTTTGACAGGGCCCACTGGCTCTAGCTATAGTACTTTATGCATTTAAGTTTTCTGGAGGGCCACCTACCCGCTCCTCTGGTTTGAAAACTTTTTTGGACTGCCACATACAGGCACTCAATCTATTTCATTTTTCTGGAGGGCCACCTACCTGCTCCTCTGGTTTGAAAACTTTTTTGGACTGCCACATACAGGCACTATCTAAAATAAATTGTCTCCATAGCAGCCTCCACACGTTGTCTCCATTGCTACCTCCAAAAGTCGTCCATATAGCTGCCTCCATACATCGTCCCCTTATCAAACGAGGTGTGTCAGGCAGAAATTTGGGTTGTTTTCATGGATTCCACACTTTGTCGCCACCCTGCTGTGTTATCCACAAAATATACTGGCAAACTTTTATCATTTACCAATATTATTTCAGCGCTTCTTGCGCATCTGTTTACATTCCCCTCACCCGGCATATCCTAAACTTATAAGAACGCTACTACACTTGATCTTATACAAAAGGTTCTTAGAAGTGCTGTTTGGGGAGTAGCCTAGAGACAGGGGCTTGGATTGGCGAAAGCTCGTCTGGCAGCGGAGCGCCAGCTCCATGCGCATCATGCGCTTCTTGCGCATCTGTTTACATTCCCCTCACCCGCCATATCCCAAACTTATAAGAACGCTACTACACTTAACTTGGTGCAGGCTGGGACCGAGTCTGACCCTGGGGCTGGTCATATACTGCCGACGCAGAGAATTGCGGGGCCTACCTCGGTCCAGGTCTCAAAGGTCTAGTATACCTCCTCCTCCTCCCACCCCTCCTCCACCTCCTCCTCCTCCGAATTACCATCCGTGGCCATGGCGCCATCAGTCGGTAGCTCTAGGCACAGCAGCAGTGCCGTCGCTAAGCGACAGCAGGCGGTGCTCAAACTGCTGAGCCTAGGCGATAAAAGGCACACCGCCCAAGAGCTATTACAGGGCATTCCACATCAAACTTGTTAACTTTATCGCCACCCTGCTGTGTAATCCACAAAATATACTTGCAAACTTTTATCATTTACGGATATTATTTCAGCGCTTCTTGCGCATCTGTTTACATTCCCCTCACCCGCCATATCCTAAACTTATAAGAACGCTACTACACTTGATCTTATACAAAAGGTTCTTAGAAGTGCTGTTTGGGGAGTAGCCTAGAGACAGGGGCTTGGATTGGCGAAAGCTCACCTGGCAGCGGAGCGCCAGCTCCATGCGCATCATGCGCTTCTTGCGCATCTGTTTACATTCCCCTCACCCGCCATATCCCAAACTTATAAGAACGCTACTACACTTGATCTTATACAAAAGGTTCTTAGAAGTGCTGTTTGGGGAGTAGCCTAGAGACAGGGGCTTGGATTGGCGAAAGCTCGCCTGGCAGCGGAGCGCCAGCTCCATGCCAAGATCCAACTAACATAGTTTTAACTGCAGCACCTTTAATCTACTACTAGTTCACTGCCTCCATACATGGTCCCCTTATCAAACGAGCTGTGTCAGGCAGAATTTTGGGTTGTTTTCATGGCTTCCATGTTAACTTTGTCGCCACCCTGCTGTGTAATCCACAAAATATACTGGCAAACTTTTATCATGTACCGATATTATTTGAGCGCTTCTTGCTCACCTCCTTTGGTTCCTCTCTGCCACCCATTGGTTTGAAGCCTGAGTCCATTTAGAGTATGTCGCCATGCCACTCTCTAGCCTGCCGCTGCTGCCGCTGCCTCTGCATGCCGTCCCCTATAGTGTCAGGGTCAATTATTGGATGTTTTACATGCTATCTAGCTTCATTCTGTCACTCTGTCATGGCCATGCTGTTGCCCATAGTTTTGGCATAATGGTGCGATTAAGCAGCCTCAGAGGCATCCATGCATGCTGCCCCTGCTGTTTCCTGTCCATTTCCGTGGTGTTTCCATCCTTTTCTGAGGTTCCCAGGTGTTTGGCCAAGCTTCCCTGTGCTGAGCCTTGGTCCCCTTGAAAAATGCTCGAGTCTCCCATTGACTTCAATGGGGCTCGTTATTCGAGACGAGCACTCGAGCATCGGGAAAAGTTCGTCTCGAATAACGAGTACCCGAGCATTTTAGTGCTCGCTCATCTCTAGTCATTGTTATCTATATAGAGGTCATTGTACAGGGAGGGGGGCATGGGATAAGCTGTGACATAATCTATTGCCAGTAAGGATTTAATGATGGATAAGTGATATCTATATAGAGTTCATTGTACAGGGAAGGGGGAGATAAGCTGTGACATCATCTACTTTCAGGAGTGATGTAGTGACGGGTCAGTGTTATCTATATAGAGGTCATTGTACAGGGAGGGGGCAGGAGATAAGCTGTGACATCATCTATTGTCAGTAGTGATGTAATGATGGATCAGTGATATCTATATAGAGGTCATTGTACAGGGAGGGGGCAGGAGATAAGTTGTGACATCATCTATTGTCAGTAGTGATGTAATGATGGGTCAGTGTTATCTATATAGAGGTCATTGTACAGGGAGGAGGAGATAAGCTGTGACATCATCTATTGTCAGTAGTGATGTAATGATGGGTCAGTGTTATCTATATAGAGGTCATTGTACAAGGAGGGGGAGGGGGTAAGCTGTGACATCATCTATTGTCAGTAGTGATGTAGTGACAGGTCAGTGTTATCTATGTAGAGGTCATTGTACAGGGAGGGGGGAGGGGATAAGCTGTGACATCTATTGTCAGTAGTGATGTAATGATGGGTCAGTGTTATCTATATAGAGGTCATTATACATGTAAGGGGGGATGGGATATGCTGTGACATCATCTATTGCCAGTAAGGATGTAATGATGGATCAGTGATATCTATATATTGTTATCTATTTATCTATTTTTCTATTGTTATCTATTTATCTATTTATATCTATGTATATCTATTATGGGTCATTGTTATCTATTTAGACGTCATTGTACAGGGAGGGGAGGAGATAAGCTGTGACATCATCTATTGTCAGTAGTGATGTAGTGATGGGTCATTGTTATCTATTTAGACGTCATTGTACAGGGAGGAGGAGGAGATAAGCTGTGACATCATCTATAGTCAGTAGTGATGTAATGATGGATCAGTGATATCTATATAGAGGTCATTGTACAGGGAGGGGGCAGGAGATAAGTTGTGACATCATCTATTGTCAGTAGTGATGTAATGATGGGTCAGTGTTATCTATATAGAGGTCATTGTACAGGGAGGAGGAGATAAGCTGTGACATCATCTATTGTCAGTAGTGATGTAATGATGGGTCAGTGTTATCTATATAGAGGTCATTGTACAAGGAGGGGGAGGGGGTAAGCTGTGACATCATCTATTGTCAGTAGTGATGTAGTGACAGGTCAGTGTTATCTATGTAGAGGTCATTGTACAGGGAGGGGGGAGGGGATAAGCTGTGACATCTATTGTCAGTAGTGATGTAATGATGGGTCAGTGTTATCTATATAGAGGTCATTATACATGTAAGGGGGGATGGGATATGCTGTGACATCATCTATTGCCAGTAAGGATGTAATGATGGATCAGTGATATCTATATATTGTTATCTATTTATCTATTTTTCTATTGTTATCTATTTATCTATTTATATCTATGTATATCTATTATGGGTCATTGTTATCTATTTAGACGTCATTGTACAGGGAGGGGAGGAGATAAGCTGTGACATCATCTATTGTCAGTAGTGATGTAGTGATGGGTCATTGTTATCTATTTAGACGTCATTGTACAGGGAGGAGGAGGAGATAAGCTGTGACATCATCTATAGTCAGTAGTGATGTAATGATGGGTCATTGTTATCTATTTAGACGTCATTGTACAGGGAGGAGGAGGAGATAAGCTGTGACATCATCTATAGTCGGTAGTGATGTAATGATGGGTCAGTGTTATCTATATAGAGGTAATTGTACAGGGAGGGGGAGGGGATAAGCTGTGACATAATCTATTGTCAGTACTGATGTAATGATGTGTTAGTGTTATCTATTTAGAGGTCATTGTACATGTAAGGGGGGATGGGATAAGCTGTGACATCATCTATTGCCAGAAAGGATGTAATGATGGATCAGTGATATCTATATAGAGGTAATTGTACAGGGAGGGGGAGGAGATAAGCTGTGACATCATTTATTGTCAGGAGTGATGTTATAATGGGTCATTGTTATCTATAAAGAGGTAATTGTACAGATATGTGGAGGAGATAAGCTGTGACATCATCTATTGTGAGTAGTTATGTAATGATGTGTGAGTTTTATCTATTTGAAGGTCATTGTACAGGGAGGGGGAAGAGATAAGCTGTGACATCATCTATTTTCAGGAGTGATGTACTGATGGGTCAGTGTTATCTATATAGAGGTCATTGTACAGGGAGGGGGAGGAGATAAGCTGTGACATCATCTATTGTCAGGAGTGATGTAGTGGCGGGTCTGTGTTATCTATATAGAGGTCATTGTACAGGGAGGGGGGAGGGGATAAGCTGTGACATCATCTATTGTCAGTAGTAATGTAATGATGGGTCAGTGTTATCTATATAGAGGTCATTGTACAAGGAGGGGCAGGGGGTAAGCTGTGACATCATCTATTGTCAGGAGTGATGTAGTGACGGGTCAGTGTTATCTATATAGAGGTCATTGTACAGGAAGGGGGAGGAGATAAGCTGTGACATCATCTATTGTCAGTAGTGATGTAATGATGGGTCAGTGTTATCTATATAGAGGTCATTGTACAGGGAGGGGGAGGAGATAAGCTGTGACATCATCTATTGTCAGTAGTGATGTAATGATGGGTCATTGTTATGTATTTAGATGTCATTGTACAGGGAGGAGAAGGAGATAAGCTGTGACATCATCTATAGTCAGGAGTGATGTAATGATGGGTCATTGTTATCTATATAGAGGTAATTGTACAGGGAGGGGGATGGGATAAGCTGTGACATAATCTATTGTCAGTACTGATGTAATGATGTGTTAGTGTTGTCTATTTAGAGGTCATTGTACATGTAAGGGGGGAGGGGATAAGCTGTGACATCATCTATTGTCAGTAGTGATGTAATGATGGGTCAGTGTTATCTATAAAGAGGTCATTGTACAAGGAGGGGGAGGGGATAAGCTTTGACATCATCTATTTTCAGTAGTGATGTAATGATGGGTCAATGTTATCTATATAGAGGTAATTGTACAGGGAGGGGGATGGGATAAGCTGTGACATTATCTATTGTCAGTACTGATGTAATGATGGGATTGTTTTATCTATATAGAGGTCATTGTATAAGTAGGGGAATGGATAAGCTGTGACATCATCTATTGTCAGTAGTGATATAATGATAGATAGTATTATCTCTAAAGAGGTAATTGTACAGGGAGGGGGAGGGGATAAGCTGTGACATCAGCTCTGGTCAGTAGTGATGTAATGATGGGTCAGTGTTATCTATATAAAGGTCATTGTACAGGGAGCGGGAGGAGATAAGCTGTGATATCATATCTTGTCAGTAGTGATGTAATCATGTGTCAGTGTTATCTATATAGAGGTCATTGTACAGGAAGGGGGAGGAGATAAGCTGTGACATCATCTATTGTCAGTAGTGATGTAATGATGGGTTAGTGTTTTCTATATAGAGGTCATTTTACAGGGAGGGGAGGAGATAAGCTGTGACATAATGGGGAAGGTTTACTTACCCGGTCCATTCGCGATCCACCGGCTTGTTCTCCGTCGAGGATTCGGGTCTTCCGGCGATTCACTAAGTAAGTGTGCCCCAGGTATTGCTGCTGCGCTGAAGTCCGCCGGAGTTCGCTGGAGTTCACCGTCCTATCTTGGGTGCAGGTAAGCGCGTGTCAAGCTCCACATTTTTCCTTTAAAATTCTGCGTTTTTTCCGACTCCGTCGGGTTTTCCGGCGGCCATGCTCCCCGATTTACGTCCCGTGCATGCCGGCGCCGAAGCGCCACAATCCATTCACTTGCGCCAAAGACCCGGGGCAATTAGGCGCAAGTCGGTAATTTTCAGGAAACCCGATAAAAAATAGCGATTCGGACCCTTAGTAAATGACCCCAAATGTATTGTCAGTAGTGATTTAATGATAGGTCAGTTTTATTTATAAAGAGGTCATTGTTCATTGATGGGGACGGTATAAGCTGTGACATCATCTCTTGTTAGTAGTGATGTAATGATTGGTCAGTGGTAGAGATGAGCGAGCACTAAAATGCTCGGGTGCTCATTATTCGAGACAAACTTTTCCCGATGCTCGAGTGCTCGTCTTGAATAACGAGTCCCATTAAAGTAAATGGGAGACTCGAGCATTTTTCAAGGGGACCAAGGGTCTGCACAGGGAAGCTTGGCCAAACACCTGGAAACCTCAGAAAATGATGGAAACACCACGGAAATGGACAGGAAACAGCAGGGGCAGCATGCATGGATGCCTCTGAGGCTGCCTAATTGCACCATTATGTCAAAATTATGGGCAACAGAATGGCCATGACAGAGTGACTGAATGAGGTGAGATAGCATCTAAAACATCCAATAATTGACCCTGATACTATAGAAGACGGCATGCAGAGGCAGCGGCAGCAGGCTAGAGAGTGGCATGGCGACATACCCCAAATGGACTCAGGCTTCAAACCAATTTTAAAAATTCCTTTTGGCAAGGATAACGTGTAGCATTGTATGTATCAGTATTTTGCCTGGTTAAGGCGGCAGAGAGGAACCAAAGGAGGTGAGCAAGAAGCACTGAAATTATTTCCTATGTGAACAAAAGGTTGACGGTATATTTAGTCGATAACACAGCATGGTGGTGACATAGTGACCAAGTTCCATAACGTATCTGGTGAAACATCCGAAAAATGAGCCTGACACAGATCGTTTGATAAGGGGACAACATTTGGAGGCAGCCATGGAGACAACTTCCATGATTAAGAGCGACAGTATGGGGCATCCATATTGCGCTGCTATGATTGCAACTTCAGGGCTCCAGCATGGCGGCGACAGATGGGCCGAGTTCCATTATGTATCTGGTGACACACCCGAAAATTCTGCCTGACACAGCTCGTTTGATAAGGGGTTGATATGCTGTATTTCCTCTCGGGGTATAGACAGTTGAAAGTTGGGCATGGAGACATTGGTGGATGCTTTGGAGGATCGTGGAGGCGAAATGGACAGGAAACAGCCGGGGCAGTATGCATCGATGCCTCTGAGGCTGCCTAATCTTGGGATGGAGCTGGCTGTCCGCTGCCAGGCGAGCTTTCGCCTGTCCAATCCCCTGTCTCTCAGCTCCTCCCCACCCAAAATGGGCCTGGGGGCCAGAAGCATTTACTTTGAAAAAATTATAATTTTCAAAGCAGGCGGGGTCGTTTGAATATTTCATCTAGGAATAATGGAATACCATAGCGGTTCTATTTTTAATTGTTTTTTCGGAAATGGTTCCATGATTAAGAGCGACAAAATGGGGCATCCATATTGCGCTGCTATGATTGCAACTTCAGGTCTCCAGCATGGCGGCGACAGATGGGCCGAGTTCAAATATGTATCTGGTGAAACACCCAAAAATGCTGCCTGACACAGCTCGTTTGATAAGGGGTTGATATGCTGTATTTCCTCTCGCGCTCCAGCGTCTGGGGTATAGACAGTTGAAAGTTGAGCATGGAGACATTGGTGGACACTGTGGAGGATCGTGGAGGTGAAATGGACAGGAAACAGCAGGGGCAGTATGCATGGATGCCTCTGAGGCTGCCTAATCTTGGGATGGAGCTGGCGGTCCGCTGCCAGGCGAGCTTTCGTCCTGTCCAAGTCCCTGTCTCTTGGCTCCTCCCCACCCAAAATGGGCCTGGGGGCCAGAAGCGTTTACTTTGAAAAAATTATAATTTTCAAAGCAGGCGGGGGCTACAAACAGCACTTCTAAGAACCGTTTGTATAAGATCAAGTGTAGTACTGTTCTTATAAGTAATTGGCTTGGTTAAGGCGGTTATTCAGGTTGAGCTTCTTTCACCTGGTGGAGAATGGAAATCCTGAGAAATCCAGTCTTTATTCATCTTGATAAGTGTCAGCCGCATGATCTCATTCGGATCATTTGATTGCCAGTTGCATACTTTGCCGGATTTATAGTCCTCTGAGTCTCTGTGCCATTTGTGGCGTTTATTTTCCACTTGCTCCATCTTAAATTTTAGAAGAATCTGTGAAGATTTTTCTTTGTATGTTGTAAATTCAGTAGAGTCCATCAGCGTTTGCAATTGTGCTTCATGTAAGGAGATCCTCTGGGTAGTGGCACTGATTTCCCTCTGGAGGAAATCAATGTTCAAAAGGATGATGTCAAAGGCATATTTGTTAGTCAGTCCTTCAAAACTCCTGCAAAATTCTGTGTTGGTCGGAAACAGATTAGGCCGTAGGTGAGGGCACAGGCCGCGTGACATCATTTTTTTGTGATAATATTCTCCCAACAGGAATAGGTGTAAGTTTAACGTGATCAACCTCCTGGATTCTGATTCGAATACTCTTTTGATATCAACTTTAGAGGGAACACTTAAGAATGTAGTCTCTCCCAGAGGTCCACCAAGGATGCGAGTTACATCATCATCATTGTAGGAAAAAAACACAGGTGAAGTATTTTCAGTGCGTAGAAAATACCTGGTGCGGGGGTTAACAGCACTGACGGCCTCGTAGAGGTGTTCAGACTCTCAGACTCCGTGGGGTACACAGGGCCATACACCCGCATCTTGGGTATTTTGTGGCTGCAAATTGACCCCCTCTGGACTTGTTGCCATGGGAATCCTGAACCTTATTGCGCTGGCCTGGTAATTTGCTGTGCCCGGACACCATGGGGGTATATCCATAACTTCACTGGCATATTGGACACCTTTCCCTTACTAAAGATGGCCACAGGCGAATGGGCACCGCTCTCGCGAGACACACAGCGTGTCACGTGACGTGTTTACAGCTACACCAGGATTGCGGGGTCCCATATTCGGAGCGTGTAGCAACAATCGGTGGCTCCACACAGTGTGTACTCACTGCGCTTGCCAGGTATGGCTGTCATACTTTGACGTTCTTTGGGAAGTGTCTCTTTGCCACATATTCTTCGTTTTTTTGTTTCTTTATTTACTTTTTCCAATGTGGTTTAGCTTACCTGGTTGCTATGCAACCAATTGACATGTGCACTGTTGTTAACAAACGGCTGTGCTACGGTGGTCGTTCCTCAGTTGGAATATATGTTCACACACACTTGTAATTATCTACACGTTGTTACACTTTATAGAGTACCATTTTGTGTTGTAATATGTATAATATATTTTGTGATTATGTTACCGATCACTATGTACAATGATTGGTTGTTGCATATGATGTCACTTCCTGCGGGGGATTTAAGCCCGCCTCACTATGCTTGAGAATGGCTGCATAGAGTCAGCCAAAACGTTGCTGTATCCACTTGTGAAATAAAACAACCCTTATTCACCTGAGTGCTGCCCGCTTGCCTTCTTCCTTTGGACCTTTTGGGTCTTGGAGTCAGACCCATCGAGCCTGCACCCGTTTTAGGATTTTAATCCGTTATCTCACTGTGCCGCCCTTCCCTACTTGTGATCTGCTATTTGGGGTATACAGATCCCCCTTAAAGAACAACCAGGGATTGCAGCAAGAATCGTTATTACATAGAACAGTAGCAGCAGCTGGACGCTACAGGCAGCACATGAAGTGTGAAGTGCGAGATGTAAAATGGCTGGTTTTATAGGGCTGTGTGACATCACATAAGCCTGCAGGTCACTGATTGGCTTACAGGTCTGCAGATGTCATCGGGGGTGTTCCTTTCCCCTTCCCAGAGTTCTCTCGCGCCCATTCAGCTGAAAAAAGAGGGATAAAAAACAACTTTGTTCCCGCGAAACAACATAAACTGCGGCTTCGTGACGAATTGAATTTTTCCTGAAATTCTAACCGAAGTAAGAATCTTTAGAATCGATTTGTGAGGCATAGGCTTTTCAATGCACAATCAGGCTTTGCTTGATGAAAATAATCCAAAGGAGTTTATTTTGAAAAGTCCATATATAACATAACAGGTTCAATAAACACCAGGCTCTTGTAGTTTCACAGACCAGCAGAAGGCAAAACACAAATCTCCACAATCATAATCCCCCAGATTGCTGGTCAGTGACACCTTTTATACAATTGACATACCCACAATTCTCTGCAGCTTCCCCTATAAAACACCAGAGCTGCTGCTGGCCTGCCTCTTATAAGGTCAGAGCAGACCCACCATGCTGCAGGTAAGTAGAACAGAACATTTATTACATAATTTTACATTGTAACAGCACATTCCCTGGTTTTGGTACACAGCTCCCAGGTGGTGATACTAGACAGAAGAGAATAGAGCATTAGGTGGCCGGCCTAATGAGAGAAGTAGAATAAGAAATCATTCACACAGAAGTTACCAACCAGGAAACTAATGTACCACAACCAGAGTTACAGAAAACCAGTTTTTAATACTATAAAAAAACATGCGTCTTCTTCACACGATTCACCCATCTCCAGAGATCATACATATACTTGCACCTACACAGATCTTCAGCGTATGTATCCCTTCCTTACTGTTTTTTGTTTTATCATAAAATTTTGAAAACTATTTAAAAAATCCTAAAAAAAAAAAAAAATTCCAACAATATAATTTCTAGAGATGAGCGAACACACTCGTCCGAGCTTGATGCTCGTTCGAGCATTAGCGTACTCGTAACTGCTCGTTGCTCGGACGAATACTTTGCCAGCTCGAGAAAATGGCATCTCCCGCCGTTTTGATTTTTGGCGGCCAGAAACAGAGCCAATCACAAGCCAGGAGACTCTGCACTCCACCCAGCATGACGTGGTACCCTTACACGTCGATAGCAGTGGTTGGCTGGCCTGATCAGGTGACCCTGGAATAGACTAGCCCCTGCCCGCACTGCTCGCATCATTCTCTGTCTGGATGCCGTTAGGGAGAGAGCTGCTGCTGCTGCAGGGATAGCGTTAGGGTGTTATATTAGCTTACTCTTGTAGGCATGAGTGAGTCTACAAGAACCCAACAGCCCTTCTTAGGGCTACAATAGCGTTATATTTTATTTTTTTTTTGTTTGCTTGTGGCTGGGCTTGCAGTTGTGTGCTGTCAGTGTAGGTTAGAAACTAGGCATACAATAACCCAACCGGCTTTCTTAGGGCTACAATAGTGTTAAATATATATTTTGTTGATTTGCTTGTTGCTGGGCTTGCTGGCACTAGTAGTGCAGCTAGTACCATATTGTGAGGAATTTGCAGGGAGACTTGCAAACGTTCTTCTTAGCTCCTAGTGACACACATACCCATCTCAAACACCTAAGTGGGACAATTTATTAGGGGTTTGATTGAATTAGGCACAGTCTGCTTTATCTTTTCTTTTTTTTTTTCAAAACTAAAAGTCATCAGGCACAGCACAAAATCCTGTTGTGTGCTGTCAGTGTAGGTTAGAAACTAGCCATAGCAATAGGATAGCATCGTTTTGTTAAAAACACAAAAACACAAAAAAACACAATAACAATTTACAGTTTACACTTTAATTTAGAAAATGTTGAACCCGAGGGCTAGGGGTAGAGGACGAGGGCGTGGGCGTGGGTGTCCAACTACTGCAGGGGTCAGAGGCCGTGGTCCTGGGTGGGGTGAGACACCACCTGCTGATGAGGGAGCAGGGGAACGCCGCAGAGCTACACTCCCTAGGTTCATGTCTCAAGTTACCGGGTTACTCATGGTAGAGCACTGTTGAGGCCAGAACAGTGCGAACAGGTGATGTCGTGGATTGCGGACAATGCTTCTAGCCATTTGTCCACCAGTCAGTCTTCCACACAGTCCACCCATGTCAACAAAATCAGAATTCCTTCAGCTCCTCCACCTCAGCCTCCTTCCCCCCAGTCTGCCCCCTCCCAGGAAAATTTGGCATTTGAACCGGCATACTCTGAGGAACTGTTTTCTGGACCCTTCCCAAAGTCACAAACCACTTGTCCGGTTGCTGCTGAGCTCTTTTACGATGCCCAGGTTTTCCACCGGTCGCAGTCTGTGGGTGATGATGACATTGTTGAAATAGTGGAAGAAGTTTGTAAAGAGGTGTCGGACGATGAGGAGACACGGTTGTCAGACAGTGATGAAGTTGTTGTCAGGGCAGGAAGTCCGAGGGGGGAGCAGACTGAGGGATCGGAGGATGATGAGGTGACAGACCCAGCTTGGTTGATAGGCCGTGTGAACACAGTGCTTCTGAGACGGAGGCAAGTCCTCGACGAGAACAGGCTGGAAGAGGCAGTGGTGGGGCCAGACGGAGAGGCAGGGCCAGAGCTGGTGCATCAGCGCCCAATGTTTCACGTACAGAAGCTCCCGTGGCGAGGGCTAGATTTTCGGAAGTCTGGAGGTTCTTTAACCCCTTAAGGAAGCAGTGTTTTTCTGCTCATTTCTCGCTCTCCAACTTCAAAAATCCATAACTTTTTAATTTTTACGAGTACAGACCTGTGTGAGGGCTTATTTTGTGCGTAAAAAAATTTACTTTCCCTTAATGTTATTTATTTTAACTTGCCGTGTACTGCGAAGCTGAAAAAAATTCCAAATGTGGAAAAATTGAAAAAAAACGCACGTGCGTGACGTTCTTGTGGGCTCAGTTTTTACGACTTTCACTCTTCACTCCAAATAACACACCTCCATTATTCTTTGGTTTGGTGCGATCGCGGTAATACCAAATTTATTTAGGTTTTATTGTGTTTTAATACATTTTCAAAAATTAAACGAATGTGTACAAAAAAGAAAAAAAAATTTTTGTCATCTTCTGAAGCTAATAACTTTTTCATACTTTGGCGCACAGAGCTGTTTGAGGTGTCATTTTTTGCAAAATGAGACAAAGTTTTCATTGCTACCATTTTGAGGTCTGTGCGACATTTTGATCATTTTTTATTAAATTTTTTATGTGATGTAAAAAGGTGTAAAAGTCGCATTTCGGACATTTGGGCGCCTTTTCCCGTCTCGGAGGTCACCGCCGGCCGTAACCGTTTTTATATTTTGATAGATCGGGCATTTTGGGACACGGCGATACCTAATATGTTTGGGATTTTTACTGTTTATTATGTTTTATATATATCAGTTCTAGGGAAAGGGGGGTGATTTGAATTTTTAATATTTTATAAATTTTTTTTATTTTTTAAACTTTTTTTTTTCTTTTTTTTTTCTATTTCTTAGAACATCTAGGGTACATAAACCCTAGATGCTCAGATCGCTCCTACCATATACTGCAATACTTCTGTATTGCAATATATGGCATTTTTGCAGGTCATTCATTACAATGAGCCACTGGCTCATTGTAACGAATCTGCAGAAGCCATGTAGCCTCGTGTCAATAGAAGACCCGAGGCTACCATGGCAACCGATCGCCGCCACCCGATGACGTTCGGGGGCGCGGCGATCGTAATAAAGATGGCGGCGCCCGCACACCACCGTCTTTTTGAGAGAGTTAATAGCCGCGATCAGTGCAAGCACTGACCGCGGGTATTAGCGGTGGGGGTTTTCTGCAAAATGCAAAAAACTCCACCTTTGTATGAAGAGGACTCAGCCCGTGAGCCCTCTTCATACACTCCTTATACCTCTGCGCCGTAGAGCTACGGCACAGAGCGTTAAGGGGTTAAAGAAACACAGGATGACCGACGGACTGTGGTGTGCAACCTATGCCACACCAGGATCAGCAGGGGTTCCACCACTACCAGCTTAACCACCACCACTATGCGCAGGCATATGAATGCTAAACACCCCACTCAATGGAACCAAGCCCGTTCACCTCCGGCCGGGCACACCACTGCTACGGTACTTCCCCTGTGTCATCTGCTGCCTCTGCTAGTCAGCCCCCTGCCCAGGACCCCGGCCCAAACACCTCCCGTGTGAAAACCACACCTTCACCTCCACGATCCTCCACAGGATCCACCAGTGTCTCCATGCGCAGCGTTCAGCTCTCCATATCCCAGACGCTGGAGCGCAAGAGGATGTACAGTGCAACCCACCCACACAGTGCAACCCACCCAAGCCCTCAATGTCCACATCTCCAAACTGCTTAGCCTGGAGATGCTGCCCTAAAAGCTGATAGAGAATGAGGCCTTTTGCAACCTCATGGCGCCACTACTTTTCCCGATGTGCCGTCCCAGCCCTGCACCAGCACTTGTCAGACAACATCATCCGTGCCCTGACCAACGCCCTTTCTGACAAGGTCCACCTGACCACGGACACGTGGACGAGTGCTGCCGGGCAGGACCACTATATATCGCTGACGGCACATTGGGTTAACTTGGTGAAGGCTGGGACCAAATCTGACCCTGGGGTTGGTCATATACTGCCGACGCCGAGGATTGCGGGGCCTACCTCGCTCCAAGTTTCTCAGGCCTACTATGCCTCCTCCTCCCACCCCTCCTCCACCTCCTCCTCAGAATTACCATCCGTGGGCATGGCGCCATCAGTCGGTAGCACTAGGCACAACTGCAGTGCTAAGTGACAGCAGGCGGTGCTCAAACTGCTGAGCCTAGGCGATAAAAGGAACACCGCCCAAGAGCTATTACAGGGCATCACGGCGCAGACTGATCTATGGCTGGCACCGCTGAATTTGAAGCCAAGCATGGTTGTGTATGACAACGGCCGTAACCTGGTGTCGGCTCTGCAACTCGGCAGACTGACACATGTGCCATGCCTGGCCAATTTGTTAAATCTTAGTTCAGGGTTCTTCAAGACATACCCCAATCTGTCTGATTTGCTCAGGTGCGCCGCATCTGTGCGCATTACAGGAGGTCCAGCACAGATGCTGCCACTCTCAGGGCAGCGCAGCGCCGCCTCCAACTGCCTGCTCACCGACTGTTGTGAGACGTGCCCACGAGGTGGAATTCAACATTAACCATGTTATCCAGAGTTTACCAGCAGTGCAGAGCGATTGTAGACTGCCAGATGTCAACTTCCACCAGAACTGGTAGTCAGGTCAGTCATCTTCCTCAAGTCTACAATGAGGAGTGGACGTGGATGTCTGATATCTGTCAGGTGCTGAGTAACTTTGAGGAGTCAACACAGATGGTCAGTGGCGATGCCGCCATCATCAGCCTCACCATCCCGCTGCTTGGCCTGTTGAAAAACTCTCTGGTCAGCATGAAGTCGGAAGCTTTGCGCTCATCACAAGAGATGGGGGAAGAAGATTCCCTTGTTGATAGCCAAAGCACCCTCAGGTCTGTTTCTCAGCGCATATCGGAAGAGGTGGAGGAGGATGAGGAGGAAGAGGAGGAGAATGTTGGCGAGACAGAAGAGGGGAGCATTGCTCAGACCTTCACTGTTCAGCGTGTATGGGCAGAAGAAGAGGAGTTGGAGGAGGAGGAAATGGACAGTCAGGCCAGTGAGGGGAGTGAATTCTTGCGAGTTGGGACTCTAGCGCATATGGCAGATTTCATTCTAGGCTGCTTAACCCGTGACCCTAGCGTTCAAAGAATTTATTCCAGCACCGATTACTGGGTATTCACTCTCCTGGTGCACAAGCTGAAACAGTATTTCCCTTCTGACAGCGCTAGCGGCAGAGGGCGTACTTGTGCGGGACAAGTAGCGAGGGAGAGTAGGTGAGCAGGCAGCTTGTCCAGCACTGGCAGGGGTACGCTTTACAAGGCCTTTGCCAGTTTTATGTCACCCCAGAAAGACACTGTCACCTGCCCCAGTCTCGGCAGAGTAGGGCTGATCTTTACAGAAAGATGGTGAGGGAGTATGTAGCTGACCATACCATTGTCCTAAATGATTACACAGCTCCCTACAACTACTGGGTTTCAAACCTGGACATGTGGCACGAAGGTTCTTGCCTGCCCTGCCGCTAGCGTGTTGTCTGAGCGGGTTTTCACTGCAGCTGGTGGCATCATCACGATAAGCGTACACGCCTGTCGACTGACAGTGCTGACAGGCTGACGCTTATCAAGATGAATAAAGTCTGGATTTCTCAGGATTTCCATTCCCCACCAGGTGAAAAAAGCTCAACCTGAATAATATATGCACTCCTCCTCCTCATTTTCCTCCTTCTCCTCCTCTTTGTACACTAAAGCAGAGGAAACTGGCTATTTTTTGCCAGGGCCAACTGGCTCTAGCTATAGTATTTAATTTTTCTGGAGGGCCACCTACCCGGTCCTCTGTTTTAAACAATTTTTGGGAGTGTAACATACAGGTACTCTATGTATTTAATTTTTCTGGAGGGCCACCCACCCGGTCCTCTGGTTTGAAAACTTTTTTGGACTGCCACATACAGCCATTTAATCTATTTAATTTTTCTGGAGGACCACCTACCTGATCTTCTAGTTTGAAAACTTTTTTGGACTGCCACATACAGGCACTATCCAAATTTAATTGTCTCCATAGCAGACTCCACACGTCGTCTTTATAGCTGCCTCCACACATTGGAGGTCATTTACTAAGGGCCCGATTCGCGTTTTCCTGACGTGTTACCCGAATATTTCCATTTTGCGCCAATTTTCCCTGCTTTGCCCTGGGATTTCGGCGCACGCAATCGGATTGTGGCGCATCAGCGCCGGCATGCACGCGACGGAAATCGGGGGGCTTGGCCTAGCGAAAACCCGACGGATTCGGAAAAACCGCCGCATTTAAAACAATAAAAGTGTCGCTTGGGACGCGCTTACCCTCACTTGGTCCGGCTCGGTGAACTTGAGTGCGTTCAGATGCTTTTCAGCGCAGCAGCGCCACTTGGTGGACGGCGGAGGAACTACCTTGATGAATCTCGGCCGGACCAGAATCCAGAGAGAATGCGCCGCTGGATCGCGAACGGACCGGGTAAGTAAATCTTCCCCATTGTCTCCATTGCTTCCTCCACACATCATCTCCATAGCTGCCTCCCAAAGTCATCCATATAGCTGCCACCATACATCGTCCCCTTAGCAAACGAGCTGTGTCAGGCAGAATTTTGGGTTGTTTTCATGGCTTCCACATCAAACTTGTTAACTTTGTCGCCACCCTGCTGTGTTATCCACAAAATAAACTGCCAAACTTTTATCATTTACAGATATTATTTCAGCGCTTCTTGCGCATCTGTTTACATTCCCCCCACCCGCCATAACCAAGCCAATTACTTATAAGAACAGTACTACACTTGATCTTATACAAAAGGTTCTTGAAGTGCTCTTTGTAGCCCCCGCCTGCTTTGAAAATTATAATTTTTTCAAAGTAAAAACGCTTCTGGCCCCCAGGCCCATTTTGGGGAGGAGCCGAGAGACAGGAGCTTGGACAGGCAAAAGCTCGCCTGGCAGCGGACCGCCAGCTCCATCCCAAGATAAGGCAGCCTCAGAGGCATCCATGCATACTGCCCCTGCTGTTTCCTGTCCATTTCACCTCCACGATCCTCCACAGCGTCCACCAATGTTTCCATGCGCAACTTTCAACTTTCTATACCCCATACGCTGGAGCGTGAGAGGATATACAGAACATTACTCCCTTAGCAAACGAGCTGTGTCACAAAGAATTTTGGGTTGTTTTCATGGCTTCCACATCAAACTTGTTAACTTTGTCGCCACCTTGCTGTGTGACCCCAGTTGGGAGCCCCCAAATATGTTTTCTCCGCAAATTCAAGCATTCAGTTCCAACCTAGGAATAAATATTAAAACAGATGAAATTTGTAGTCCTAATGGTTACAAAGACAAATCTGTATGCAGAACAGTTTCAGTCCAGTCACCCAGGGGCTCATCTGCCATGTTTCTCAACTCGCCTCATGAGGGGGCCTCCTGCTGGAAGAGAGGGCGGCACCAAAGTCAGTCTTATTTTAGCAGTGGTCTGTGAAACTGATCTGTTTCCTCCTGGCTTTCAGTCACAGTCTTATCAGTCGCTCTGTAAGTCAAGTCTGGCAGAGATGTCTCCAGTCCGTTAACACTTTTGGTAACAACTCGTTACAGCTGGCAAGTGCACTTTGAGTACACTACACTGTCAGGTCATACCCCATGTATCCGAAAGCTGTAAACAGTTCTCGTGGACCTCCTCCATGACCATTTACATCTCCGCTTTATCTTATCTAGACATATGGGACTTTCTTAACTATCTATAAACTTCTGGCCAGACTGCAGTATCTCAAACAGGAGTCAGGTGCACTTGTGTTGGTTTTTAGTCATAAAGGAATAAAAGTCAGTCATAAGCTCTGTCATACAGTCAAGGGGCTTGTCTTCTCAGAATGTCAAAAAGAACTCTAAACGCAGCGGTGTGCTTCCTCCCTACTGTAAACATTGGCACTAGCCTAGACACAGCAGCATTCTCAGGCAGCTCAATATGGAGAAATTCAGGCTTTCTGTGAACGTCAAGATCAGTTCTGAACAAAACAGAGACACAGATAACACAGCTCAGGACATAGACACATGGGCAAAGCCCATAGCTGCCCCCGTGATCTGACCCTCATTAACTCTTTAAACTCCAGAAAGCAGGATCCAGAGACATTGCAACAAAACATTACAGAAATTTTTCTCTAATGGTCAGGATCAAATAAGTTTTTACTAGACCATAATCAAAATAAACAGTGTCCCACTCCCAAGATCTTTAGCAGAAGTTTGAAATTAGGTGAAATCACCTATGCTGGTGTTTATTCCAGACACCTGTCAAGAATCCTTAAGGGTGCTCAGCTGCTAAACCACAACAAAAAAACAGGTGCCAACAGAGTAGAGTCATAGGCAATTAACTTTCAGGGACTTGAAGTGAATAAAACTGTCCTAAGATGGCCACCACTGAAGGATGGTAGAGCATGTCATCTTCTCTAACCACCGGATACATGGATGGAGTCTGCATTCCAGACGCCATTGTACCCTCCCAAGGAAAATATAATAAAATCTCTTTTTCTCAAATTCTCTCCACATCAAAAACTTTGAAATGTCCCTAGTCACCCATCTCTTTCCTCAATGGGCACTCTGAAGGATCACTGTTACTCTGTCCTGGTCCGTTCGTCAAAGCCAGAGGCTCTAAATGTCTGTTTGCAAATCTGATCAAGTTTTCTCACTTGTACAATAATCAGATCCTCCAACACATCCCAAAACCTTCAAACCTTCACTACTACTTTTCTTTTCACCACAATGCTACCAGGCATTAGTTCAACGTTTGCACTTTTCCATCAGTCCTACTTAACTCAACAACCTTCTGTCTACCTACATCAAGCCAATCTTCTGTTTGTGCATCTTTCCCTTCCCTGCACTGATCTATCGCTAGCGCGCTAGCTAGGTTCCCTCTGGGAGGACGACCTTTCTATTGCAAAACCGCAGCATAATTTGTCCGAGACCCTTAACGGTGCAGCTGCTCACCGGCCTAAGGGCTGACCTTCAAGCTCACCGATCACCAGTTACAGAGACTTAGCCTGTCAGTTAGAGTTTTATCAGAAGGCCCCCCTTAAAGATCTCCCTTTTCTCCTAATTCCTGTCAAAATCCCCAGACACCCGTTCTTTACCTGTTCTCCTATTCTGGCGGCCTATGTCTGATTTGCAGACATACATTCTTTTTTTCTCCTACTTCTAATGGCCCCTATGTCTGATCTTCACTGTGGCTTGGGAGCATTGGTGGATGGTAAACTTAATTTTAGTGACCAGAGCCAGGCGGCTGCTGCTAAAGCAAATGTAATTATGGGATGTATCAAGAGAGGAATAGAGCAGTATTATAGAAGTTATATTCTTTTACATAGGGGGCAGTATTATAGTAGTTATATTCTTGTACATAGGGGCAGTATTATAGTAGTTATATTCTTGTACATAGGGGGCAGTATTATAGTAGTTATATTCTTGTACATAGGGGGTAGTATTATAGTAGTTATATTCTTGTACATAGGCGGCAGTATTAAAGTAGTTTTATTCTTGTACATAGGGGTAAGTATTATAGTAGTTATATTCTTGTACATAGGGGCAGTATTATAGTAGTTATAATCTTGTACATAGGGGGCAGTATTATGGTAGTTATATTCTTGTACATATGGGGCAGTAATATAGTAGTATTATTCTTGTACATAGGGGGCAGTATTATAGTAGTTATATTGTTGTACATAGGGGACAGTATTATAGTAGTTATATTCTTATACATAGGGGGCAGTATTATAGTAGTTATATTCTTGCACATAGGGGCAGTATTATAGTAGTTATATTCTTGCACATAGGGGCAGTATTATAGTAGTTATATTCTTGTACATAGGGGACAGTATTATAGTAGTTATATCCCTGTACATAGGGGGCAGTATTATAGTAGTTATATTCTTGTACATAGGGGCAGTACTATAGTAGCTATTTTCTTGTACATAGGGGGCAGTATTATAGTAGTTATACTCTTGTACATAGGGGGTGGTATTATAGTAGTTATATTCTTGTACATAGGGGCAGAATTATAGTAGTTATATTATTGCACATTGGGGGCAGTATTATAGTGGTTATAATCCTGTACATAGGGGGCAGTATAATAGTAGTTATATTCCTGTACAGAGAGGGCAGTATTATAGTAGTTATATTCTTTTACATAGGGGGCAGTATTATAGTAGTTATTTTCCTGCACATAGTGGGCAGTATTATTGTAGTTATATTCCTGTACATAGGGGGCAGTATTATAGTAGTTATATTCCTGTACATAGAGGACAGTATTATAGTAGTTATATTCTTGTACATAGGGGGCAGTATTATAGTAGATATATTCCTTTACATAGGGGGCTGTATTATAGTAGTTATATTCTTGTACACAGGGGGCAGTATTATAGTAGTTATATTATTGTACATACGGGGCAGTATTATAGTAGTTATATTCCTGTACATAGGGGGCAGTATTATAGTAGTTATATTCTTGTACATAGGAGGCAGTATTATAGTAGTTATATTCTTGTACATAGGGGCAGTATTATAGTAGTTATATTCCTGTACATAGGGGGCAGTATTATAGTAGTTATATTCTTGTACATAGGGGGCAGTATTATAGTAGTTATATTCCTGTACATAGGGGGCAGTGTTATATTAGTTATATTCCTGTACATAGGGGACAGTATTATAGTAGTTATATTCTTGCACATAGGGGCAGTATTATAGTAGTTATATTCTTGTACATAGGGGCCATATTATAGTAGTTATATTCTTGTACATAGAGGACAGTATTATAGTAGTTATATCCCTGTACATAGGGGGCAATTTTTATTAGTATAAAACAAGCATAAATACAGAAATACTTTTTCCATCAAAATAAATCATAGATCATTCAGTATAAATCATACATGTTCAAAAAAATTTAAATTTATATTAAATGTAACTTAAGAGTCCATTTTGGCTGAAAGGGAAATAAAGAAAAACATAAGAAAACAAATGCATCCACATTATATAATCAGACAGATTTCAGCCTAGATGGATGTTCCTCCAGAGTCTTATATTCTGCCCCTTTTTCCTGACCTCTAGTGACCGGATCCACCTGAGTTCTGACATGATGAGGCTTATGGCCTTATGATGGTGGAATGGCTCGCTATGGATGGACACTCTGGTTCTCATGTGCCAGTGATAGTACTTGATGACCTGTATAACTATGTACATGGTCTCCTGGTTGAAGTTATGTACAGTAGGTGTCACGCCATACAGGATCTCAGGGTACCTAAGGGACTGCAGTGATGGTATCTTTAGCTTGGTGGATATGTCCCGCCAGATGTTCCGTCCACCCCAGCACTCTGATATAAAGTGGACCATTGTCTCCTCCTGCTGACACCCGAGGGGACACATACGATCTGACACACTTAGGAATTTTAGATTCCCCCTCACAAACAGTTTACCCTGTAATGAGAGCCAGGCAATGTCACGAAACTTATAGGGCAGCCTCCGACCATTCAGAAACCTCAAACTGTCCTTTAGGGTGGTGGTTGGACAATCTGGAAGTGCCAGTTGTAAGCAATAGAAGGTCCTACAGACTCTGGAGTACAGATCTTTTCTGGTCTTAGTTTCTAGGAAAGACTTTTCAATGCCCCATTTCCTTAAACACCGTATCCCATACTCCAGATACTGGGGGAGGAAGCCAGGAGTCCATCGGCCCCTCTTGAGACTGCCGCCTCGCACCCAAGATTCTGCAAAAGGCAATATCCAGTCCCTGACACTACTTACCCACAGGAGACCATCATTTGAGTCCAGGCAACCAAAATTTACTTTCAGAAACATGGAGTCAAAGAAAACCCTTGGATTTAACATATCCAGCCCACCCTCTCTCCTCTGCAGGTAGGTGATCCCTCTTTTAACCGGGTTCAACCTGTTCCCCCATAAAAGTTGGAAGAACAGGCTAAAGAGCCTAGCAGAGAAAGATTCTGGCAAAGGAAAGACGACAGAGACGTAGAGGAAGACAGGGACCAGGTAAGTCTTCAGCAGAGTAACCCTTTCTCTATAGGTCAGCCTCCAGTTCTTCCATTGCTGAACCTTTACATTTCCGGTTTCCAACTTATCCTCCCAGTTTAGTGTGGAATTGTCTTCCCTCCCGAATTTCACCCCAAGGATCTTAATATGGGTGGAGGCCTTGGCGAATTGTGGCAAATCAAAGCCAGGAGCAGTATCCAATGTCCAGAAAGCTTGACTCTTCTCTAGGTTGACCAGAGACCCGGAGGCCTCTGAGTAACTTCTGATGGCTGCAGACATCTCCACCTCTCGAGGCTCAGATATCACCACAGTCACATCATCCGCGTAGGCAACAACATCCAGGGGCAAACAATGGGGGACCGGCACCCCCTGAAAATCACACCGCTGCAGTGATCTCAGGAGTGGGTCAATAGCAAACACATACAGCAGTGGACTGAGGGGACAACCTTGTCGCACCCCTGCCTCTACCCTGAAAGTGTCCCCCTGCCAACCATTGATCAGAGGAAAGCTCTTCGCCTCTCTATACAAAGTTCTCAGCCAATCTATAAATTGTCCCGGAATACCGTACTTTGATAAAGTGGCCCATAGATAATCGTGGTCAACCCTGTCAAAGGCTTTAGCCTGGTCCAGACCTACAACATATCTCCCACACCTCAGAGCTTTACATCTCTCAAACATCTCCCTTATCGAGATGACTGCTCCAGAGATGTTCCGCCCTGTTACAGTGCCGTACTGAGAGCCTGCTAACAGTGCCGGGGACAAACAGACTAATCTAGAGAATAGAATTTTTGCCAGAATTTTCCTATCAACATTCAAAAGGGCGATCGGCCTCCAGTTCTTGATGTCACTAGGCTCTTTCCCTTTGGATAGCAGGATTAACGATGAGACCCTCATGGATGGAGTCATCAGGTGATTTTCTAGACAATTTCTGTAAACATCCACAAGGATTGGAGCCAAGAGGTCTCTAAACTTCTTATAAAATTCTGCTGTAATACCGTCAGGACCTGGTGCCTTCTTCAGATTTAACTTATCAATGGCCTCTTTTATCTCCTCCACCGTTATTTCTGCTGTCAAAGAAGAAAAGTCCAATTCTCTAGTGTCAGGGCCTGGAGTTGCCTCCAAGAATTGGGTCACTTTTTCCTTATCCAAAGCTTTCTTCTGAAACAAGTCAGTATAGTAAGATCTCACCACCCCCAGGATTCCCTCCCGAGACTCTTGTAAAACACCCTGGGAGTCAGTGAGACCTGTGATCAGTTTTTTCTCCACACACTCCCGGCAATTCTCAAATGGATCCGGTGCTCCTCGGGTTCCATAGTCCCTTTCCACTACCAGGGAGGTGTACCTACTATACTGATACTGTCTTATCTCAGATTTCAGCCGGTCAATCCTTTGTTGGTCATCCCCACCCGCCGAATAGAGTGACTCCAATTCTTTACGCAGTCTCAGATACTGGCTGTACTTACTTCTCCCTTTCTTAATTGACAGTCTTTGCAAGAGGGATCGGATCTCCTCCTTGACGTCCTCCCACCAGTCGGCCATGTTATTATAAAAATCTACTCTGTCCAGTTGATGATGAAAGAAAGAGTAAATGTATTCCTGCACAGAATCATCATCTAACAGACTAGAATTTAGTCTCCACAGCCCTCTACCAACATCAGGATACTTAGAGGCACCCAAACAAAAATATAAGGCCAAATGATCGGAGTATGGGACCGTTCTTTCCCTTTTTTCTCCAATGGCTTCAGTAGGACTCACCAGAGCGAGATCAATCCTACTACTGCGTCCTGCACATGTTTAAGTAAACTTAGGACTCCTACCACCCTGTACAAAAACATCGGACAGGCCAGCCTGTTAAATTATACTGTTTAGGACCTTACAGTCCCTGGTAAGGGGCCTACCGTTCCTGTCCCTGGTGGTAATGGTGGCATTAAAGTCCCCGGCCATGATGACTGGAATAGACGTGAATAGATAAGGCTTCACATCATTAAAAAGCTGAGTCCTTTCGGTCACTGTCTGTAGGCCATAGATGTTAATGAGCCGGAGTCTTCTGCCTCTGATGGTGACCTCTAGCAGCAGGCACCGTCCCATCGATACCTCGGTGAGTCTGTGGATGGTGACATCATGGGTGTTAAATATGATAGAGACTCCGGCATAAGGCTCCACAGCCAGCGACCAAAAGGAAGGACCAGACTGCCAATCTCTCTCTGCCTCTCGTATGAGACCCAAGGTGTTTAAACGGGTCTCTTGCAAGAAAAACACATCGACATTGAGATATTTCAGATGTTCGTACACAGCATGTCTGGTCCTTCTAGCCCTAATACTATTCACATTGCTGGTGACCACAGTAAGATGGAAGTGCGCCATCATGAGAAGAAATAGAAAGATCAACCCCATCATCATAAATCAGAGTCAGAGTTGTCTTCCTGACTACCGGTTTCCATATCCCAAACTGACTGTGACTCGGCATGAAGGGGTTTCCTTTTTGTGGGAGGATCCCCCCCTGGGTCGTCATCATACTCCTCCATCATGCGCTTCAGTTCTCTCTCAATCTCCTCCTCCCCATCTGACTCGGACAGTACGCTGTACCTATTAGTGGTCACAGTAACATCAGCCTGACTCTGCATTTTCATTTTTGAGGGTTTTTGGACGGTAGTCCACGCACTCTCAGGTTTTCTGGTCCTCCTGTCCTTCTTCCTCTTTTTAACACTGTGATTTCCCCCAGCGGTGGGTGTCAAGTCAGGGGAAGAGACGGGCGCTGGCTGCTCTATAGGCTGCTCCACTACCTCCATGTCTCCCTCAGTGTTACCTGTCCCTGGATGGTCCGGGGCAGCACCACTAATATCAGGAGTTTCTGGCACTGTACACACTGACCCTGATAATAGGGCCTCCTGCTCCTCATCTGGCACATCTGCCCCTTCCATCAGGTCTTCATCGGGGAGGTCCCTACAGATGTTGTGCCAGGCTTCAGGACAGTCCCTATGGGGATGACCGATCTGACCACAGAGGTTGCACCTGATGGTCTGGCAGTTGGCGCTCACATGGCCGAGGTCCCCGCACAGGGTGCACTTCACTGCGGTGCAGTTACTCGCCACATGACCGGATCTTCCACACTTAAAACATAACCTGGGCTGACCGACATAAAAGCACACACCCTTCTCTCTGCAGATAAAGAATGAGTTGGGGAGGTGATGGGTGATGTTCTGGTTCTGATGTAATTTAACCAGGACCCTCCACCCCCCGGTCCAGATTCCATCCTCATCCCTGGTCTTGGTCATGTCTGACATGAGGGTGCAATGTCTCTTGAGCCATATGATGATGTCCTGAGGGGGAACAGACTCATTCCAGAACATGATGGTGACAATCGCTGTATCTGGCTTGGAGATGGGAATGAAACTAAACTTGTTCCACCCCTCAGTATCTCTATAACGGGGTTGTTGAGCCCAGAACCGGTCCAGATTAGACATCAGCTTGAAGCTAATGTCATACCCTTGTCTGTCAGGCAGATTTATCACTGCCAGGATGTCGGCTGGCTGGAAACCCATCTGGGTGCACAACATGTCCCTGACCACATGCCTCCTGTCAGGTAGATCTTCCTTAGCCCCTCTATGCCTAAACCTGACAACATTCCTCCTCTTGAAGGCCTGGCCGGTATAGCTGGTATTAGAGGAGAAAAATGGGGAACCGCGACTCCAAGCATTCCCTGATGACTGACCCCTGTCCTGCTGTGGGGGATGTGTGGGCTGTGGATCATCAGTACAAGGGGGCTGCTGACCACCCGGACCATGGGGCTGCTGACCACCCTGACCATGGGGCACTGCTGCCTGTGGTGTGACTAGTGGGGGGAACTCCTCAGCTGTAGATTGTCCCTCACCCTCCACAACAACATCAGCGCTATCTGTGTCACCAGCTGCCATACATTGTACCTGGGATGACTCCTCAGCTGGGACATTATTATGCACAGAAACATCAGACATATCAGAAACACCAACCACAATATTAGGCACATCAGCAGCTTCATCAATATCAGCATTAACCCCTTGCAGATCACAGTCCTGAATGTCCTCCCCAGAAACATCCGGCACAGCAAAGTCCTGTGGAGAAACACCCTGAGGTGCTAAGGTGTTACCTTCAGGTGCGAGTCCTGAGTCCTCCTGCAGTTTGCTGCCTCCTGAGACTTGTGGTGTTTGCACAACTTCACTGCTGTCATCAGGTCCGCTTACTGCTGGGACTTGTGGTGCCTCATCAAGGGTTGCTGGGACTTGTGGTGCCTCACCAAGGGTTACTGGGACCTGTAGTACCTCACCGTGTTGATATCTTCTTTTGTATACATCTCCCTCCTCAAAAAGAAGAGTTGCCGGCTGCAGTACTGGTCTTACATAGGACTGCTGGGTCTCAGACCTGGATGTTGATGCAGATATTTCCTCTTTGTCAAACCTCTGCTGGTTCCTGTAGGTCTCTCCAACTGGTCCCATTTGATCAATAACAGACTCCATCTCCCTCACAATGTCAGAGAGTTGTTTGGCCAGTGAGTCCAGCTTGTTATTCAGCAGGGCCTGCTTCCCCGGGTTCGCTGCCTTCAGTTTGTAAGTGCAATCTATTTGCTTTTGCAGGTACAGCTTTTGTTTTTGTAAAGCGTCCATCTTCCTCACCAGTGCTGGGATCTGAGCGGCCAGCTGGAGCTTCGGTGATGGCTCTGGGGGCTGCAGTTTGCTGCTGGGGTTTTGTTCTGACTTGGTTGCAGGCCTGGATCCTGTAGCCGCACTACCACCGCTCTTTCCTGGTAACAGACTCTGTGACTTCTGGTGTTTGGTGGCTGCTGTTACTGCTCGTGGGTCACAATCTCTTGCTGGGTGACTGGGTCCCAGAGGTCTTGCAGACACAACACTGTTAGCACCTTTGGGTCTTTCCTCATGGCCGCCTTGCATCTCCTTCCCAGCCTGCATTCCCATACCTCCCAACTTTTGGAGAAGAGAAAGAGGGACACAAAGCTCCTCCCCCTTTTTCTAAGCCACGCCCATTGTCCCACCCTCAAGCATAGTATGATATCGAACTTGATGGTCCCCAAATTCTACAACGCCCCTTAATTTGCCCCCCTTCCCGTGGACCAATATAATATCCCCTAATGCAACTCTGTAACATGTAAAACATATAGACTGTCCTCCAGTCTCCTCCTGTAGCCTCCAGCCCCCTGTCCTCCTCCTGTATCCCCCTGTCCTCCAGCCTCCTCCTGTATCCCCCTGTCCTCCAGCCTCCTCCTGTATCCCCCTGTCCTCCAGCCTCCTCCTGTATCCCCCTGTCCTCCAGCCTCCTCCTGTATCCCCCTGTCCTCCAGCCTCCTCCTGTATCCCCCTGTCCTCCAGCCTCCTCCTGTATCCCCCTGTCCTCCAGCCTCCTCCTGTATCCCCCTGTCCTCCAGCCTCCTCCTGTATCCCCTTGTCCTCCAGCCTCCTCCTGTATCCCCTTGTCCTCCAGCCTCCTCCTGTATCCCCCTGTCCTCCAGCCTCCTCCTGTATCCCCTTGTCCTCCAGCCTCCTCCTGTATCCCCTTGTCCTCCAGCCTCCTCCTGTATCCCCTTGTCCTCCAGCCTTCTCCTGTATCCCCTTGTCCTCCAGCCTTCTCCTGTATCCCCTTGTCCTCCAGCCTTCTCCTGTATCCCCTTGTCCTCCAGCCTTCTCCTGTATCCCCTTGTCCTCCAGCCTTCTCCTGTATCCCCTTGTCCTCCAGCCTTCTCCTGTATCCCCTTGTCCTCCAGCCTTCTCCTGTATCCCCTTGTCCTCCAGCCTTCTCCTGTATCCCCTTGTCCTCCAGCCTTCTCCTGTATCCCCTTGTCCTCCAGCCTTCTCCTGTATCCCCTTGTCCTCCAGCCTTCTCCTGTATCCCCTTGTCATCCAGCCTTCTCCTGTATCCCCTTGTCCTCCAGCCTTCTCCTGTATCCCCTTGTCCTCCAGCCTTCTCCTGTATCCCCTTGTCCTCCAGCCTTCTCCTGTCCTCCAGCCTCCTCCTGTAGCCTCCAGCCCCCTGTCCTCCTCCTGTAGCCTCCAGCCCCCTGTCCTCCTCCTGTATCCCCCTGTCCTCCAGCCTCCTCCTGTATCCCCCTGTCCTCCAGCCTCCTCCTGTATCCCCCTGCCCTCCAGCCTCCTCCTGTATCCCCCTGTCCTCCAGCCTCCTCCTGTATCCCCCTGTCCTCCAGCCTCCTCCTGTATCCCCCTGTCCTCCAGCCTCCTCCTGTATCCCCCTGTCCTCCAGCCTCCTCCTGTATCCCCCTGTCCTCCAGCCTCCTCCTGTATCCCCCTGTCCTCCAGCCTCCTCCTGTATCCCCCTGTCCTCCAGCCTCCTCCTGTATCCCCCTGTCCTCCAGCCTCCTCCTGTATCCCCCTGTCCTCCAGCCTCCTCCTGTATCCCCCTGTCCTCCAGCCTCCTCCTGTCCTCCAGCCTCCTCTTGTAGCCTCCTCCTGTCCTCCAGCCGCCTCCTGTAGCCCCCCTGCCTCCTCCTGTAGCCCCCCTGTCCTCCAGCCTCCTCCTGTAGCCCCTCTGTCCTCCAGCCTCCTCCTGTAGCCCCTCTGTCCTCCAGCCTCCTCCACGTGTCCCCCAGTCTCCTCACACAATATATACCTGTCACACTGCCCCCCACACATTATATACCTGTCACACTGCCCCCCACACATTATATACCTGTCACACTGCCCCCCCACACATTATATACTTGTCACACTGCCCCCCACACATTATATACCTGTCACACTGCCCCCCACACATTATATACCTGTCACACTGCCCCCCCCACACATTATATACCTGTCACACTGCCCCCCCCCCCACACATTATATACCTGTCACACTGCCCCCCCCACACATTATATACCTGTCACACTGCCCCCCCCACACATTATATACCTGTAACACTGCCCCCCACACATTATATACCTGTCACACTGCCCCCCACACATTATATACCTGTCACACTGCCCCCCACACATTATATACCTGTCACACTGCCCCCCACACATTATATACCTGTCACACTGCCCCCCACACATTATATACCTGTCACACTGCCCCCCCCACACATTATATACCTGTCACACTGCCCCCCCACACATTATATACCTGTCACACTGCCCCCCCCACACATTATATACCTGTCACACTGCCCCCCCCCCACACATTATATACCTGTCACACTGCCCCCCCCACACATTATATACCTGTCACACTGCCCCCCCACACATTATATACCTGTAACACTGCCCCCCACACATTATATACCTGTCACACTGCCCCCCACACATTATATACCTGTCACACTGCCCCCCCCCACACATTATATACCTGTCACACTGCCCCCCCCACACATTGCCCCCCCCACACATTATATACCTGTCACACTGCCCCCCCCACACATTATATACCTGTCACACTGCCCCCCACACATTATATACCTGTCACACTCCCCCCACACATTATATACCTGTCACACTGCCCCCCCCACACATTATATACCTGTCACACTGCCCCCCCCACACATTGCCCCCCCCACACATTATATACCTGTCACACTGCCCCCCCCACACATTATATACCTGTCACACTGCCCCCCCACACATTATATACCTGTCACACTGCCCCCCCACACATTATATACCTGTCACACTGCCCCCCACACATTATATACCTGTCACACTGCCCCCCACACATTATATACCTGTCACACTGCCCCCCCCACACATTATATACCTGTCACACTGCCCCCCCACACATTATATACCTGTCACACTGCCCCCCCCCCACACATTATATACCTGTCACACTGCCCCCCCCACACATTATATACCTGTCACACTGCCCCCCCCACACATTATATACCTGTCACACTGCCCCCCCCACACATTATATACCTGTAACACTGCCCCCCACACATTATATACCTGTCACACTGCCCCCCACACATTATATACCTGTCACACTGCCCCCCCCCCACACATTATATACCTGTCACACTGCCCCCCCCACACATTGCCCCCCCCACACATTATATACCTGTCACACTGCCCCCCCCACACATTATATACCTGTCACACTGCCCCCCCCACACATTATATACCTGTCACACTGCCCCCCCCACACATTATATACCTGTCACACTGCCCCCCACACATTATATACCTGTCACACTGCCCCCCACACATTATATACCTGTCACACTGCCCCCCACACATTATATACCTGTCACACTGCCCCCCCACACATTATATACCTGTCACACTGCCCCCCCACACATTATATACCTGTCACACTGCCCCCCCCCCCACACATTATATACCTGTCACACTGCCCCCCCCACACATTATATACCTGTCACACTGCCCCCCCCACACATTATATACCTGTCACACTGCCCCCCCCCACACATTATATACCTGTCACACTGCCCCCCCCACACATTATATACCTGTAACACTGCCCCCCACACATTATATACCTGTCACACTGCCCCCCACACATTATATACCTGTCACACTGCCCCCCACACATTATATACCTGTCACACTGCCCCCCACACATTATATACCTGTCACACTGCCCCCCCCCCACACATTATATACCTGTCACACTGCCCCCCCCCACACATTATATACCTGTCACACTGCCCCCCCCCCACACATTATATACCTGTCACACTGCCCCCCCCCCACACACATTATATACCTGTCACACTGCCCCCCCCCCCACACATTATATACCTGTCTCACCTCCTTGCACTGCTTCTGTATAACATACCTTCTCATACATACCTCTGCATGCATGGCAGCAACCTCTACCGGGGTCTTCAGTAGCTCCTCCCACATAGGCGTCACATGGTCATGACCTCATCGAAGGTCCTTGACCACATTCACTGCTGTGATGATCCCCAGAGGTAGTGTGTGCTGCAGCCAGCAGGTGTGCCCTGCCCACCCGAACCCCCCGCCCCCCCTCCCCCTCGCGGTACCGCGGTCACCGCGGTTACTCTCAGCCAGGCAAGTCGGACCCTGGTCCCGGGATCAGGAGACGGGACTCAGTCTCCTGGCCCGGGACAATGCGGGGAATAGCGTGACATTCCCTTATCCTCCCGGGGCGGCGGGACTGGGGTTAAAAAGCGTGACAGTCCCGCCGAAAGCGGGACGGTTGGGAGGTATGCATTCCCCCAGACCTGGTGCGCTCCGCTGGTAACATCACTCGTTGCTGCAGGTTTTCCTGGATGGTCTGCCTCTCCAGCGATGTCCTCCTCTGCCTGCCCGGGGTGGAGGTGGATTGTCCACCTGAGGCCTGGGATGGAGGCTGCTGCACACTCTGCATGTTTCTTGCCTTTGGACTTTCAGGCACTTTTGCTCTGCTCACAGATGATCCAACATTTTCACTGGTAGGTTGTTTTACCAGCTTCTTGCTTGTAACTTCTTCATTGTCGACACAAACTTTCCTACTCGCACTGGAACTTGCACTGCTGACATTTGTTCCTTTAACAGAAACTTGGGGATTAACATCCCTTGTTTGAGCTGGCTGGGTGTTATCTGCCAGATTAGGCCTTGGAGCCTGGGCCTTGCTTGGGGAGCTTCCCCACCCAGGGTGGCCCCGCCCTGGGCTGTCTCCAGACATCAGAAGGGGTCAGGAGCTCAACGATCACACAACCTCACCTCTAGGAGGCAGTATTATAGTAGTTATATTCTTGTACATAGGGGCAGTACTATAGTAGCTATTTTCTTGTACATAGGGGGCAGTATTATAGTAGATATATTATTGCACATTGGGGGCAGTATTATAGTGGTTATAATCCTGTACATAGGGGGCAGTATAATAGTAGTTATATTCCTGTACAGAGAGGGCAGTATTATAGTAGTTATATTCCTTTACATAGGGGGCAGTATTATAGTAGTTATATTCCTTTACATAGGGGGCAGTATTATAGTAGTTATATTCTTGTACATAGGGGGCAGTATTATAGTAGTTATATTCCTTTACATAGGGGGCAGTATTATAGTAGTTATATTCCTGTACATAGTGGGCAGTATTATAGTAGTTATATTCCTGTACATAGTGGGCAGTATTATAGTAGTTATATTCCTGTACATAGTGGGCAGTATTATAGTAGTTATATTCCTGTACATAGTGGGCAGTATTATTGTAGTTATATTCTTGTACATAGGAGGCAGTATTATAGTAGTTATATTCCTGTACATAGGGGGCAGTATTATAGTAGTTATATTCCTGTACATAGGGGCAGTATTATAGTAGTTATATTCCTGTACATAGGGGCAGTATTATAGTAGTTATATTCCTGTACATAGGGGGCAGTATTATAGTAGTTATATTCTTGTACATAGGGGGCAGTATTATAGTAGTTATATTCTTGTACATAGGGGGCAGTATTATAGTAGTTATATTCTTGTACATAGTGGGTGGTATTATAGTAGTTATATTCCTGTACATAGGGCCACTATTATAGTAGTTATATTCCTGTACATAGGGGGCAGTATTATAGTAGTTATATTCTTGTACATAGGGGGCAGTATTATAGTAGTTATATTCTTGTACATAGGGGGCAGTATTATAGTAGTTATATTCTTGTACATAGGGGGCAGTATTATAGTAGTTATATTCTTGTACATAGGGGGCAGTATTATAGTAGTTATATTCTTGTACATAGTGGGTGGTATTATAGTAGTTATATTCCTGTACATAGGGGGCAGTATTATAGTAGTTATATTCTTGTACATAGGGGGCAGTATTATAGTAGTTATATTCTTGTACATAGGGGGCAGTATTATAGTAGTTATATTCTTGTACATAGGGGGCAGTATTATAGTAGTAATATTCTTGTACATAGGGGGCAGTATTATAGTAGTTATATTCTTGTACATAGGGGGCAGTATTATAGTAGTTATATTCTTGTACATAGGGGGCAGTATTATAGTAGTAATATTCTTGTACATAGGGGGCAGTATTATAGTAGTTATATTCTTGTACATAGGGACAGTATTATAGTAGTTATATTCTTGTACATAGGGGGCAGTATTATAGTAGTTATATTCTTGTACATAGGGACAGTATTATAGTAGTTATATTCTTGTACATAGGGGGCAGTATTATAGTAGTTATATTGCTGTACATAGGGGGCAGTATTATAGTAGTTATATTCTTGTACATAGGGGGCAGTATTATAGTAGTTATATTCTTGTACATAGGGGGCAGTATTATAGTAGTTATATTCTTGTACATAGGGGGCAGTATTATAGTAGTTATATTCTTGTATATAGGGGGCAGTATTATAGTAGTTATATTCTTGTACATAGGGACAGTATTATAGTAGTTATATTCTTGTACATAGGGGGCAGTATTATAGTAGTAATATTCTTGTACATAGGGGGCAGTATTATAGTAATATTCTTGTACATAGGGGGCAGTATTATAGTAGTTATATTCTTGTACATAGGGGGCAGTATTATAGTAGTAATATTCTTGTACATAGGGGGCAGTATTATAGTAGTTATATTCTTGTACATAGGGACAGTATTATAGTAGTTATATTCTTGTACATAGGGGGCAGTATTATAGTAGTTATATTCTTGTACATAGGGACAGTATTATAGTAGTTATATTCTTGTACATAGGGGGCAGTATTATAGTAGTTATATTGCTGCACATAGGGGGCAGTATTATAGTAGTTATATTCTCGTACATATGGGCAGTATTATAGCAGTTATATTCCTGTACATAGGGAGCAGTATTATAGTAGTTATATTGTTGTACATAGGGGCAGTATTATAGTAGTTATATTCCTGTACATAGGGGGCAGTGTTATAGTAGTTATATTCTTGTACATAGGGGCAGTATTATAGTAGTTATATTCCTGTACATAGGGGCAGTATTATAGTAGTTATATTCTTGTACATAGGGGGCAGTATTATAGTAGTTATATCCCTGTACATAGGGGGCAGTATTATAGTAGTTATATTCTTGTACATAGGGGCAGTATTATAGTAGTTATATTCTTGTACATAGGGGGCAGTATTTTAGTAGTTATATCCCTGTACATAGGGGGCAGTATTATAGTAGTTATATTCTTGTACATAGGGGCAGTATTATAGTAGTTATATTCTTGTACATAGGGGGCAGTATTATAGTAGTTATATTCCTGTACATAGGGGGCAGTATTATAGTAGTTATATTCTTGTACATAGGGGGCAGTATTATAGTAGTTATATCCCTGTACATAGGGGACAGTATAATAGTAGTTATATTCTTGTACATAGGGGCAGTATTATAGTAGTTATATTCTTGTACATAGGGGCAGTATTATAGTAGTTATATTCTTGTACATAGGGGGCAGTATTATAGTAGTTGGCATGTATATGGGAGAAGGTATTGTAGTAGTTTTATTTTGTATATAGAAGGCAGGATTGAATGTATTATTCTAAATGTGTTATTGCAGCATTATTCCTGTACATAGAGGCAGTATCAATATATTCTTTCTCTGAATTGTACATGTATGGCACAGGGGGAAGGTATTTAAGGCTTTTCGGGTTGTGTGTTTGCATCATTTACTGATCGACAGGTCACATTCTTTGCACATTAGATTCACTTACTAGCAAAGATATTCTTGTTTTGCATTAAGTGAATTTCCCCACTGTGGGACTAATAAAGGATTATCTTATCTTATCTTAAGGCCATCTACAAACAATTTGTCAGTTATAACCCCACCCACATTATCTGACCACACCCACTTGGGGGCCACTTTATAGTTTTTTACAGGGCCATTTTAAATTCCCAGTCCGGCCCTGAGAGTGACGGCCGGTGCCTCTCCTGTGCTGAGGATCTGCAGAGCCGGGGGACGCTGTGCTGGAGGAGAAGACCTTGTCCCTGTCATGAGCTGCTCTCTTCTTCTTACTGCCTGTTATGTCTTCACATTTTCAATATCATTACCATGTCATGAAAGAAATATTTCTCATTTGTATTCATCAGCGTTACTGCCATTAGTGGAATATGAATATTACAGTGAAGGAGATGTCACCATTGCCGGTCTGATTTCTGCACATAGATTTGTTGGCAAAGCTGAATTTTTTGAAAGAAAAGATTTTTTAGATTTATACTGTCAAAAGTGAGTGTGTTTCTAGCTTATATGTACTTTAATACACAGTACACCACACGATACAGAAGACCCTAATATCAGATGGTAAGAGATGGTAAGATCAGCGGAGAACAATAGAAGGGGCAGAAAATCCAACAATGGACACAAAACAACAACTTTCCTGCTTCATCCGGAGACATGGGGAGATCAGGTTTATGTCCCACATGATCTCAGTGATAGAAATAGCTTTAAAGTCCAGAACCAGGGTCCATTTATTCATCTGAGAAGATTCAGGGACTGTGTAAGGGGGCGGTCACACAGAAGGGCTACTGCCAGAAGTCTGTGTTTGATACCAGCATTGTCTGGGTTTCGCTCACTTCTTTGACTTGACTTTGACTTGGTGAATTGACCTGTCGACCTCCCATTGACTACATTGGGAGAGGGATTTTTCCAATGATATTTTGTGTTGGAATAAACCTCCATGTGAATGATCGTGTTAGTGGGGTGTGATATAGTATTGCCTCTTATTGGGCTGTGAATAGAATAATGTGGTTACCACCAGAAGTTGTCTGCTAGAATTTAGTGTTTTATACTCTGGCACCAACCAATATGAATGTCCCAGTATATAAGTCAGGATTTCAAGACACATCACCGCAGCTTATCAGGGCCACAACAATCCACCAATGTCTATTATATTATTATATACCAGCAGTAATAGCAAGGCCGCGTCCCCGGCTATGTGCAGCCCTGCCATAGAGAATGATTGGAGCAGCAGAGCACAGGCTCCGCCGGTACCTCCAGGTCAGACGGGGCACCATCTGCCTCTACTTTCTATACGCTGCGGGGTTGAAGAAAATGTTGAAGCTCTTTTCATCTGATTCACAACATCACTGAAGATTTATAGTAACATCGTAATTCTACAGACAGGACATCTGGAGAGATATGATGCTACACACCTTCTGACACCGAGCATGTATCCTGCATGTATATCATCTGTTAGAATAAAATATGTGCCGGATACTTGCTGCTTGTTGGAGGGATTCCCACTGTTATATGGTTGATCCCCCGTATTCCTGGTGTTCCTAACGCGCCGCTTCCAAAGGAAAGAATCTTTAGTCATAGGCCAGGGCTTGTGTTCTCTGATGCCCCCAACTGTGGCAGATTTACTAAAAGCCTCCAGTCTCATTGTGTATCCAGCGTCATGTTGTCGGACAATTTGGAATTGCACTACCTCCTGCACCAGGTACTGGCAGCATGTCATAGAGATACAGGCAGTTACCGGGTTACTTACAAGATAGTTTGCATAGGTTTGTTCTTAAGGTGAATTTTCTATGTAAGTCGGAACTGTATATTTTATAATTGCTGCTCCAGACAATTTTTTTTTTTTTTTTGCCCCACAGACAATTGGAGTTTCAAATTTTTTTCTGTAATGGGACCAAGGATGATCAGTACAGCTTCATTACAGACACCTTACAGCTTATCATTGCCCACTGGTCAAGCTCCCTGGATGTTACTATAGTCCCAGAGTGCAGAGGGGTCCGTCTTTAACTAGTGGTCATCTGTAAGTTGGGTGTCCTTAAGTAGGGGACCTCCTGTAGTTGATACCTTACCAGTTCATGGTTAAAATAATAATAAAACATGATAAAAAATTAAAACGACTGATTCGGACTGAGCGCGGGATTTAACTTTCAAATTGTGTCGGAAGCCAATGCACTTACATGCACCTGGAAGAAAAAGGTGAACTCCGGGGACCTGAGCGGGGAAACAACACATGCAGTATATATGTTATCGGTGAACTTCGGTGACCCTGTAGAAAATGTGCCCCAATGTTACTGTCCGTTTTTAACATTTGTAATTAAGAAGCCATTACTTGTATGAAAGTTAAGACGTAAGGAGGTCATTTATCTTTAGTTGAATGAAGTGTCTTGGGACACTTTCTACTTTATGTTACTTGAAAATTTTTGGTGACATGTCTACTCTATTTTTACATGGTTTCTTATGCGTCCTCTCATTGTTGTAGGATGTTACGGGGCTTTGAACTTTAGGTGCGATTTTTCACATTTTCAGAAAAAACACAAAATCCTGCTACTGATGGACCTGCTCAGATATCAAGTCAATTTGAGAGGCCGAAATAAAAGTAAAACCCCATAAATTACAGCATTATACAAACTACAACCCTAAACATATGTAAAACAACTTTCATGAAGTTTGTTAACCCTTTAATTGTTTTACAGTTCATAAAACTAAATTGTGTGTAATATTGAAATTTCTATTTTTTTGGCTAACTGAATGTGTTTTTCAAAAAATGTACAAATTCTCAGTGGATGAAATACCCAAAACACTCCACACAGTTTGATCCTCAATCTCTCCTGAGTATAACAATCCCCCATATGTGGTGGTGACTGCTGTATGGGCGCAGGGCCGGGCACGGAGGGGAGCTGCACCATTCACAGCATATAAGGGCTTATTTTCTGCGACATGAGATGCACTTTACAAATATTTCATTTTAGTGGGTCATTAGTAGTGATGAGCGAGTATACTCGTCCGAGCTTGATGCTCGGTCGAGTATTAGCATACTCGGACCGGCTCATTGCTCGGACGAGTATTTGCCCTGCTCGATGACGAGCATTTAATTAAAAAAAAAGAAGTGAAGAACAGTAAAAAAATACAATTAAAACATTTAACCCCTTCCCGACATTTGACGTAATAGTACTGCATCGCGGGAGGTGCGTTCCCGCAAAATGCAGTACTATTACGTCAAGCTTCTGGCGCCGGCTCCTGAACGGAGCCGGCGCCAGAAGCTGCGGGTGTCGGCTATATATTATAGCCGACACCCGCCTCTAACACCCGCGATCGGAGATTTCTCCGATCGCGGGTGTTAACCCCTAACACGCCGCGGTCGCGCTGACCGCGGCGTGTTAGAGGCATTTAAAGTTACCTGAAGTTGAATCGGACCCCCCCGCGGCGCTTACCGGGGGGGTCCGCTGCTCCGATCGCAGCCCCGGGACTGCCGGTGCCCGGGGCTGCGAGATCTCCCTCCGGAAGCCGGGTCCGTGCCTCCTGGCAGGACCCGGCTGTAAGACACTGGGCATGCGCAGCATGCTCAGTGTCTTACATTACACAGTGCAATACATCTGTATTGCACTGTGTAACCTGTAAAAAAGCTTGAACAAGTGATCAGAAGATCACTTGTTCAAGCTTAGATGTCATTACCTGTAAAAAAAGTAAAAATAAATAAATAAACGTTTTTTACAATAAAAATAAATAATAAAAGAAAGTGAAAGTCCCCCCAAACACCACATTTCCCTTTACACAAGTAATAAAGTATAAAAAACACTAAATCACAAAAAAACCCCACTTATTTGGTATCGATGCGTCCGTAACAATCTGTACAATAAATCCTAATCATAATTGGACCCGCTCGGTGAACGTGGTAAAAAAAAAAACCCAAAAACTTGTCAAAAATTAAAACTTTTTATCAAATTGCTTTACAAAAAATGTTCTAAAAAGTGATCCGAAAAAGTTACAAGCACCAAAATGATACCAATAAAAAGAGCAACTTGTCACGCAAAAAATAAGCTTACAACCAGCTCCGTAAACCAAAAAATACTATAATTATGCTGCTATAAAAATGGCAATACTAAAACAAATGCAATTTTTTCTATTCTAGTTTTCCTTCAATAAAATTGGACAAATAAAAATAAAACTATATAAATGAGGTATCACCGTAATCGTAGTGATCCGTAGAATAAAGATAATATATTATTGTTATGCTACAGTGAACACCCCCCCCAAAAAATGCTAAAAATCCAAAAGAAGAATTGATGATTTTATTTTCCTCCACACGTAAAAAGTTAATAAAATTGCTTCAATAAGCTAAAAACCCACTAAAATAAAGTTTTTTTTACAGTGCATCTCGTCTCGCAAAAAATAAGCCCTTATTTGTCTAAATTGCTTAAAAAATAAATAAAGATTGTATAGCCTATAGCCAACGAGCGTTGTTATAGAACGGTGCGGCGGGTAGTGACTTTCCAACACCGGTCAGGGTAAGACGGCAGCTGTTCACTGATCGGGGTAAGACGGCGGCTGTTCCTGACAGCCATCCATCCTGCCCCATGGACCAGAAGGGTTACGTCCCCCCCACACACCCCCAGTTTATTATTGCTGCTATTGGCTCATCAATTCAGATGAGCCAATAGCAGCGAATTTACTTATGACGTCAGTAATACCGGTCACCATGTCTGTAGACACGGTGATCGGGGCAGGGTGGCGGCTGTTCCTGACAGCCACCAATTTTGCCTTGCGGTCCAGAGGGGTTTTGTTGCCCCCCTCTGTCCATGTTTGCCGCTATTGGCTGGTCGATTTGGTCCAGCCAAAAGCAGCAATATTCGTCACAATGGGCATCGCTAGGGTGAATAAGAGCAACACTTGGCGATAATTTCCCTACGAAAAACGAAGATATGGTACAAAAGTGCTGGCCGTGCACATTGTACAGATTATGCTGTACAACTCTTACGAGCTGTTCCAATGTGCACGTCCTGCCGTATCATTTCTCCGTTTTCAAGAGGAAGATATTAGGAAACTAATATTGGGACAAGAAGGACGGGGCCCCAGTCGCTCTGGTTTAGATGTTCCTGTGTTTTGCCAGGACAGCATTTTCCCAGTGAATTCTGCTGCTTCTAAAGATAAGACTCAATAAAGAGTCTGTTCCAAAAGAGGAGTTAGGATGGACACTACATACTAAGGATGGACACTACATACTACTAAGAGACCTGCGACAACTCTAGAGTGACAAAAGTTTAGTTGGTCCCCTGGTCTATTCTACCTCCTTATACACTAAACATTCACAATTCACGCCCAACCTATTGTGAATTAATTTTGGTAAAATGAATAATTGTAACAACTGTTATGTCCCGTTGCTCCCTATACCCCTCCATTATTTCATAAGGGGCGCCACATAACGGGCACTGAACTTTCCAGAAATAATTGAAATTTCCATCTTGGACTCCATTGCACATCATATTTGGAAACCACCTGTATGTTCAAAATGCTCATTTCACCACGTGTATTACACTACACCACATATTACACCTTGCTATATTCCCCAAGGGGTGTACATTCAACAATTAGGGTCACTTTTCGGGTTTTCCTCTGTTTTGGTACCACTGCGGCTCTCCAAATGTATCCTGACACATGTGAAGGATTTCTTACAAATTTGGCCTCTAAAAGACAAACATCCCTCTTTTCCTCTACTGTGCGCCCATAAAGCATTTTATATGCACATGTGGGGTACTTCTACACTCGGGAGAAATAGTTTTACACCTTTTTCGGGGTTATTTAATATATTATCCCTTGTGGCTTACATAAATTAGGGGTAAAGTGACATTTATAGGAAAATTTTCACCTTTTTAATGATTAGGGCCTAATTGGATCATTCACCTGTAGGGGCAAATGCATATATTACACATTGCAAAATTCTCTAAGGGGTGTGTGTTCAAAAATTAGGGACACTTTTTGGATTCTTCTCTGTTTTATACCACTAGGGTTCTCCAAATGCATGTCAAACATTTCTGTCAAATTTGGCTTCTAAAAGGCAAACATTCCCCTTTCCTTTTACTGTGCGCCCATACAACATTTTATATACACATGTGGGGTACTTCTACACTCGAGAGAAATAGGTTTACACATTTTGGGGGGTTATTACATTTTTTTATCCCTTGTGGCTATATAAAATTAGGAGTAAAATGACCTTTATAAGAAAATGTTCACCTTTTATCTATTTAAGTCCTAATTAAATCAAACACCTTTACGGACAAATACACATATTACACCTTGCTAAATTCTTTAAGGAGTGTGCTTTCCAAAATGGTGATACTTGTTGGGGTTCCCCTCTGTCTTCGTACCACTACAGCTCTCTAAATGCATCCTGACACATGTAAAGGATGTCTGTCAAATTTGGCTTCTAAAAGGACAACGCCCCTCTTTCCCTTCTGAGCTTCACTGCGTACCCATACAACATTTTATTTGCATGTGTGGGGCAATTTTATACTCGGGAGGAATGCTAGTACACATTTTTTGGGGTTGTTTCATCTTTAATGCCTTATGGGATACAAAAATTAGCCGTAAAAGTTACTTTTTGGGGAAAATGTTCACCTTTTTCCTTTTAGGGACCTAATTGAAGCAAACACCTGTAGGGGAAAATACACATATTACACCTTGCTGAATTCTCCAAAGGGTGCACTTTCCAAAATGGTGACACTTGTTGGGGTTCCCCTCTGTTTTGGTACCACTAGGGCTCTCCAAATGCATCCTGACACATGTAAAGGATGATTGTCAAATCTGGCTTCTAAAAGGCCAAAGCCCCTCTTTCCCTTCTGAGCCCTACTGTGCACCCATACAACACTTTATATGCAAAAGTGGTGCAGTTTTGTGCTTAGGAGAAATAGTTTTACACATTTATGGGGTTGTTTAATCTTTTATCCCTTGTGGCTAACAAAAATTTGGGGTAAAAGTGACTTTTTTTAGAAAATTTTCACCTTTTTTCCCTTTTGGGGCCTAATTGAATCAAACACCTGTTGGGGCAAATACACATATTACACCTTGCTAAACTCTCCAAGGGGTGTGCTTTCCAAAATGGTGTCTCATGTTGGGGCTTTCCTCTGTTTTGGTACCATTATGGCTCTCCAAATGCATCCTGACACATGAAAACTTTTTCAGCCATATTTGCCCTGCAAAAACGAAACAACGCTCTTTCCCTTCCAGGTGCCCCCCTGTGCCCGTACAGCATGGTACAGTGACAAAATGGGTATTGGCATACTCAGGAGGAATTGCCCTCAACATTGTAAAATGCATTTTCCTTTTTAACCCATTGTGAAGGTGCAAATTTTAGTGTTCAATGAATCTATAGTAAGATAAAATTACATTTCTCTAATTTCACTTTCATTTATCTTTCACCCTCATGAAACGCTCATAGGGTTAACAGAATTCCCAAAGGTTGTTTTGAATATTTTGAGGGGTGTAGTTTCTAAAATGGTGTCATTTGTGGGGGTTTTCTGTTATGTGGGCCTTATAAAGTCACTTCTAACTAAATTGACCCTCCAAAAGTAGGTTTTGATGATTTTCGTGAAAATCTGAAAAATTGCACCTAAAGTTATAAGCCTCCTAACATCCTAAATAAAGGAAAAGAGGTTTGAAAAATGATGCCAAGTTAAAGCAGACATGTGGAAAATATTAGTTATCAAGTTATTTTAGTGATATGACCAACTTTCCAAAAAGTAGAAAATTTTGAATTTGGAAAACATTGTTTTTTTCAAAATTTTTGCCAAATTTCCATTTATTTCATAAATAAATACTAAATATATTGATTAAATTTCTCAACCAGCATGAAGTACAATGTGTCACGAAAAAACACTCTCAAAATCAACTGGATATGTTAAAGCGTTCCAAAGTTATAACCACTTAAAAAGACACATGTCAGATTTTAAAAAATGGGCCGTGTCAGGAAGGTGAAAAGTGGCTTCAGCGTTAAGGGGTTAATTTAATTGAAGAAAACAGTGAAAGAACACTGTGCAGAATAGATTGCAGATGTTCGGGAACATCTGCGATCTGTTCCGGATACACGCGTGCAGAACGGTGTTCTCCACAATAGTATTTGAAGAACAATATGTGTGAAGAACAACTTGCAGATTTTTCCAAACATCTGCAAGTTGTTCTTCACACATATTGTTCTTCAAATACTATTGTGGAGAACACCGTTCTGCACGCGTGTCTCCGGAACAGATCGCAGATGTTCCCGAACATCTGCAATCTATTCTGCACTGTGTTCTTTCACTGTGCTCGTTCAGTATGTAATTTTACTGAAAAATGCTCGGGTCTCCCATTGATTTCAATGGGGCTCGTTACTCGAAACGAGCACTCGAGCATCGGGAAATGTTCGGCTCGAGTAACGAGCACCCGAGCATTTTAGTGCTCGCTCATCTCTAGTCATTAGCTTATTGATGAGATTTTATTAACTCTTGAATGTATGGAGGAAAAGAAAATCGACAATTTTGGTTTCCTTTCTTTTTGTATTTTTTTTGTAAAAGATAAAAATAACATATTAACTGTATTCTATAGATCACTACGATTATGTTTATAGCTCATTTTATTTATTTTTTTACATATTTATTAAATTTTACTGAAGAAAAACTAATAAAGAGAAAATCTAATTTATTTACATATCGCCATCTTTTTGAAGATATAACTTTAAAAATTTTCTTGGATGACGGAGTTGGTTTAGGGCTTATTTTTTATGTGTTGGGTTTCCATTTTCAGTGGTACCATTTTGGCACACATAACTTTTTTTAAATTACTTTTTGGGACATTTTTGTAAAGGACTTTGTAGGGCACCGTAGCTTTGTGTAGACGTTGTTTCATAAGTGTCCTTTAGTTTTGTTACAATGCTTAAAAGATCACAAATGGAACAGCAGATTTATACATTTTATTTCTATAGGGGTTTTTAAAGTTGAAAAATTTATGGAAACCTGCCACAGATTACCCCATTCTAATGATTTGACCCCTCAATTCAAAACAGCATTTAGCAAGATTGTTAACCCTTTAAGTATTTTTCAGAATTTGAAACAAAATCAGGGTTTTTATCAGTAATTTTCGAATTTTGTTATTAATATGTTTATTTGGCCCTAAAATTTGCTCCCGTAAGCTGAATAAAAGTCGAACCCCTGAGGTACCCGAAACCCATTCACCCTAGAGAACAACTTCATTTTGTAAAATGATTCTTTGTTTTGGGACAGGCACAGGGATGAAAAATTTACATAGAATTCATTATGTTTTGATAAAGTTAAAGAAATAAAAGCTATTGAACAAAAAAACAGGCTTTTTACTTTATTCTGACGCTAATAACTTTTTCATATTTTGGGGGACATTATTTATTTCTTTTTTCACCAGAATAACCGTATTTTTATTGTGATGGACTGTGTATACCTTATGATACCTAATGTGTTGTGACTTGTTTTATATGTTTTATATGTAAAGGTGATTTCATTGAATTTTAATTATTAAAATATTTTTTTTTTTTTTTTTTCTTTACATTAACAGTACATGAAGTAGTGATCATGTGAGCACTAGTTTTTACTAATGTATTGCAGTGCATTTGTAATAAAAGTCTATGAACAGCTTATAAATGGACCTGGGGACTCCGGTTGTCCCTTGTAAGACTGTGTGATCTAATGGGTTATTAGTCCGGATCTGATATCATTCCATTCTGGACTCTTATAGCAGGGAAACACAGTTTTTCATGGTGCACAGTTTGCCCCTTAAGGAGCTACTCACGGTATAAGACCGGTCCACACAGTCTTAGAAAAAGTCCACAGAAATAGAGAATATAATTTCACTATGACCGGAGCTCCCAATATTATTCTTCTACCTCGTTATTCCTTCTTTAACCACCGATGAAAAGCACAAATCCTCAGTTTCTCCTGCTGAAAGTATGTCACCATTCAGACTAGCACCATCGCACTCTCATTATCCTCCTTTAATTATATTGTAGCTGGAAGAAACTCACCACTAGGACTCACCACTAGTTGCTGGTAGGGAGCCAGGTAATGTGAAATAAATTCATATAAACTGCTGAAAGGATTCAGAATGTTGACAATGGCATTTTTAAAATGAGAACAGCAGAAGCTACTGGAACCTCTCACCAGCAAAAATCACATTCCTACAATTAAAAACTAAATTGAGAAAGTTAAAGAGGACCTGTCACCCTTAAGTAGGCAGCTCCTAGCGCGACGCCAGTATTAGCAGTGTTAAACTGCTAGCTTAATTGAAACTTTCCGATAATGCAAAAGAACACTGCACTACTTATTGTCATACCCTCAGAATCAAACAATCATGGCTGTTAAAGACCTGTCACCCTAAAACCACGCTCTAGGAGCTGTATACTAAAGTAAGAAGCTCCTAGCCCTACCCCATTATTAGCAGTGTTAAGCTGCTAGCTTTATTGGAATCTTCTGATAATGCTAACGAACACTGCAGTGCCATACCCGCAGAACGCTGGACTGAGCTAACAGCAGTCCAGCACATTCATGAGGATACGGTACAAGGAGGCCGCATGAAGCCTGGCAGTGTCCGATGGCGTATGGCATGGGAGGAGTGGACCTCTGTAAGCTCTGTCCGGTATTCTGAGGGTATGGCAATGCGGTGTTCAATAGCTTTATCTGAAGGTTCCAATAAAGCTAGCAGTTTAACACTGCTAATAAAGGGGTAGCGCTAGGAGCCGCTTCCTTTAGTATACAGCTCCTAGAGCTTTTTTTTAGGGTGACAGGTCTTTAACAGCCATGATGGATGCTATTATATTACTGTATATTAAACCCAAAACACAATGGGGGTCATTTACTTACCCGGTCCTGTCGCTATCCAGTGGAGCGTTCTCCGACAAGCATTCGGGTCTTCCGGCGATTCACTAAGGTCGTGTGCCCAATGTCCACCAGGTGTCGCTGCTGCGCCGAGGTCCGGCGGCGTTCACCAACCTATTCCCGGTGCATGTAAGGCCCCTTCCACACTTGCGTTGCAGATCACGTCAGAGTTTGATCAGGGTGCGATCAGTTTTTGGTCAGTGAAAATCGCACATTTTGCATCAGAGTGCAATCAGTTTTCATTCATCAGTTTGTTCAGTGTCTCAGTTTTTCACGCGCGTTTTCTGGACTCAGGACTGAGCTCTATCTTTTCTATGGCAATGGATGCATGAAAAACGCATTGCACTTGCATTGCGCTTGCGAGTGTCTCAGAGTGCAATACGTTTTTGCATCTCCATAGACTTGTATGGTGCGTTTTTCACGCGCATGACTTGCAAAAGTAGAGCATGTCGAGATTTAAACGCTCGTTAAAAAAAAAATGCGCGTCTGTGCGTGAAAAAAAATGCAAGTCTGAAAAGACCCATTGGTTACAATGGGTCAGACTGCAATGCAAGTTCTGTGCGTCAAAAGCACGCGCAGAAAACGTGCGTGAAAAACGCAAGTGTGAAAGGGGCCTAAGTGCTTGATTTTGCAACATAATTGTTTTTTTAAATTCCGCGGTTTTTCCGAATCCGACCCCCCCCCTCCCCGATTTCTGTCACACGATTGTGCCAAAATCCGATTGCATGCGCCAAAATCCCAGTGGAATTCGACGCAAAACAGAAAAAGTCGGAGAACCTGATGAAAGTGTGGCCGTGGATCCCTTAGTAAATGTGCCCCAATGTGCATGGAGAGGGCTCCAAGTTGTCTCCAAACACAACCCTATGACGTAATAATACACCACATATTGGGAAAATGTGAAAACCCCTCTCAAACCAACATAGAAATACTGAATATTACGAATGTGTAAGAACAGATGACTCATCTCTACTTCTCTATCCCTCAGCATTTGTCCTACTTTATAGTCTTTATGTTAGATCTTGTTTTTGTGTTTATTAACTATTTTATATTGATAACATTTCCAGTGTTGACATTGTAAACTATAGGAGCGTGTTATCATTCATCTTTGCTGTTGATGAGATTAATAAGGATCCTAATCTTCTCCCCAATGTTACTCTGGGATATCACATGATTGATACATGTGGAAATCCATTGCTGACTTCTAGTGCCATCTTCAGGATCCTATCAGGAAGATATTTTAGGATTCCTAATTATTTTTGCTGGAATCACGGGGAAGTGGCTGCTTTTGCAATTGATACTAAATATCACACCAGTCAAACCATGCTCCCACTACTCAACCTCTATAGGTTCACTCAGGTAAGTGGCATCTACATGTAGCAAAGTCTAATCTTCAGACCTGCAGAAAAGAACATCACTGAGACGGCTACAGAAAAATCTAAACTATAAAGCAGAGTGTATGTGTGTATATGTGTGTGTGTATTTGTGTGTATGTATGTATGTGTGTGTGTGTGTGTATGTATGTGTGTATGTATGTATGTGTGTGTGTGTATATGTATGTGTGTGTGTATTTGTGTGTATGTATGTATGTGTATGTATGTATGTGTGTGTGTATGTATGTATGTATGTGTGTGTGTATGTATCATAGTATATAAGGCTGGAAGGAGACGCAAGTCCATCAAGTCCAACCTTTAAGAATTAAATAAATGTTTTATCCCCATAACCCGTGATATTTTTTCTCTCCAGAAATGCATCCAGGCCTCTCTTGAACAAGTACATAGAGTCGGCCATAACAACCTCCTGCGGCAGAGAGTTCCATAGTCTCACTGCTCTTACAGTAAAGAACCTTTGTCTATGGTGATGGTAAAATCGCCTCTCCTCTAGGCGTAGAGGATGCCCCCTTGTCCTGGTCACAGGCCTAGGTATAAAAAGATCTTTGGAGAGATCCTTGTACTGTCCGTTCAGGTATTTGTACATTGTAATGATGTCTTCCCTCAGTCGTCTTTTTTCTAAACTGAATAATCCCAAATTTTTTAATCTGTCAGTGTATTCTAGTTCCCCCATTCCCCTAATAATCCTGGTTGCTCTCCTCTGCACCCGTTCCAGCTCTATTATATCCTTTTTATACACTGGTGCCCAAAACTGTACACAATATTCCATGTGTGGTCTGACCAGGGATTTGTATAAGGGCAAAACTATGTCTTTATCATGAGAATCTATTCCTCTCTTGATACATCCCATTATTTTATTTGCTTTAGCAGCAGCCGCCTGGCTCTGGTCACTAAAATTAAGTTTACCATCCACCAATACCCCCAAGTCCTTTTCAGCTTCAGTTTTACTAAGTAATTGACCGTTTAGAACATAATTATACTTTTTGTTTCCATGGTCCAAGTGCATAACTTTACATTTATCTACATTAAACCTCATCAACCATTTCTCTGCCCATCCCTCAAGCTTCCACAAATCCCTCTGTAAAACTATAGACCTCAGTATTTATTACTTTACACAGCTTAGTATCATCTGCAAATATTGAAACTTGACTGTGTAAACCCACTACAAGGCCATTAATAAAAATATTAAAAAGAAGTGGCCCCAATACTGACCCCTGTGGCACTCCACTGGTAACATCAACCCAATCTGAGAATGTGCCATTAATGACCACCCTCTGTTTTCTATCACTAAGCCAATTACTTACACAAATACACAGATTTTCTCCTATTCCCAGCAGTCTCCAACCTTTTATGGTGCACGGTGTCAAATGCCTTTGAAAAGTCCAGATATACAACATCCACAGCGTCCCCCAGATCCAGTCTGGAACTTACCTCCTCGTAGAAACCAATCAGATTAGTCTGACAGGACCGATCTCTCATAAACCCATGCTGACGCTGGGTTATAAGGTTGTGCACAGTGAGATACTCCAGGATAGCATCTCTAATAAACCCCTCAAATATTTTCCCCACCACAGCAGTTAGACTCACGGGTCTGTAGTTTCCAGGATCGCTATTTGATCCTTTTTTGTATATTGGTACCACATTTGCTATGCGCCATTCCTGTGGAACATAACCAGTCCTCAGTGAATCTTCAAATATTAAAAATAACGGTCTGTCTATCACGGTACATAGTTCATGCAGAACCCGGGGGTGTATGCCATCTGGCCCAGGTGATTTATCTATCTTAGTGGTTGCGAGGCGGCGCCGTACTTCTTCCTGGGTTAAACTGTTGACATTATAAAAAGAATTAACATTATTCCTCATTGTGTCTTCCACCAGGGGATTTTCCTTGGTAAAGACAGTTGAGAAGGCGACATGTATGTATGTATGTGTGTGTGTGTGTATGTATGTGTGTGTGTGTGTGTATGTATGTATGTGTGTGGGTGTGTATGTATGTGTGTGTGTGTGTGTGTGTATGTGTGTGAGTATGTGTGTATGTATGTATGTCTGCTAAAGGAATCTGTATTGTCATGTTTACCAACACCATATTTTGCACAGTCCGTCATAGACTTGGTTTTGAGACGAAATTTTTACCCCATGCATTCCAAAATCCACTTATTACCCACCATATGCAGGGGCCATTTTCTGCTGCTGCTGTGGCAGTTGGAAGCTGAGCAGTGATTGGTTGCTATTCTGCCTCAGGTCATTATTACAAGCTCTGAGCTGTGATTATTTACTAAGGGTCCGTGGATCGGATTTTCGCTGGATTTTAAACGTTTTCAGGATTTGCTCCGCTGTGACAGATATTTAACTGGGGATTGTGTTGCAGCTGCGCTGCTTTCATGCGACAGAAATTGGGGGGCGGCCCGTCGGATGATCCGACTGATTCAGACTTAGGGCGGGATTGAAGATTAAATTTGTATCGCAAGACAGTGCACTTACATGCACTAGGAAGAAGAAGGTGAACTCCAGGACCTGAGCGGGGAAGCGACACATGCAGGATTTTGGGGCACGATCTTAGTGACTCCCCGCACAGCGCATTATACATGGACAATGCACTTACATGCACCAGGAAGAAGAAGGTTAACTCCGGGTACCTGAGCGGGGAAGCGACACTTGCAGGATATCGGATGTACGATCTTAGTGACTCCCCGCACAGCGCATTATACACAGACAATGCACTTACATGCACCAGGAAGAAGAAGGTGAACTCCGGGGACCTGAGCGGGGAAGCGACACATGCAGGATATCGGGAGCAGGATCTTAGTGAATCTCAGTAGATGTGCATTCTTGTCGACAGTGCATTTTTGGGAATCGTGCAGGACAGGTAAGTAAATGTACCCCATTGCCAAGAAATATGAAAACTGGTGCAATCTGCCTTAGTGCAGTTTTCTTACTAATGTGCTAGTTGTGCCACTTTATTTAATAGTGTTGCACGCTCTTAGGTCGTCCAATCTGTTTTCAGGATATGACAATGTTGCACCTGTTTTTACTTGCTACCAAGAACCAACTAAAAAGGAAACTACACTAAGGCAGATTGCACTGGTTTTTATATATCTGGGCCAATGTGTTGAGAAAATCATCAATGCGTCATGTTGTTGCGAAAGAAATGTGGCAAAGCCCAATGATAAATGGGATGAGATTAGGAACACACCGAAACCGTCCCTATAATTGCACAGCTCTCAAAAGTAAAATGCACCCGCAACAAAATTGTGGCACAAACACATAATAAATACATGACCAAAGACACGTTTTTTTCATGCAAACTTAGACAAAAAAAACCTGCCAATCAAGCAAATTGATGCCTATAGCATCTAGATACGACTATGATTGGGCAGAGGGACACCCGTTCTCTTCAGCGGCCAATCCAGTAATATGTGGGGGGGGTCAGACGGCCAAACTCAAACCTGAGATGATCCTGAGATGAGATATGAGTGGTGCTAAGTCTTCCAACCTGGATTGGCAGGAAATGTCCAGAACTGAATTGTCGGCACAAAAAAAATTTGTAAACCAACCCCAATGTTTGTAATTGTTTTGGGTAATTTACTTATGCAGTGATTGGGGGGTATGCCACCATGTAAGTGTCCATGGCTTAAATCCACCTAGTTGATTTCCTTTCATTCTAGCTGCTGTATCAGTGTAGCGCAATCACCCAAAAATTACTTCACTTGTGGCTCATCCATTGAATCTTAATCCATTCTGTTCGTTCAGGACCAAGTAGATCCGCAAAGATGGATGTTGCAGTGGCTGGAAGGGCTTTATGTGCAGTGCACTCACCTACAGCGCCCATTCTTCCTGCAGCTGCTATTTTTCTGGACCTCCAGAACAGTAAGCAAAGTAGGGGAACTCATATATGGTCAAAGACACCTATGTACTATCTGCTGAGGAACATGGAAAAGTGAGAGGGCCACAAGTGGAGAGAAGAAGTGCCACAATGAGAAGGGGGGCATAGGAGTGGCCACAATATGGTTAGTAAATCGGAGGGGCCAGAATATGAGGGGCATATTAAAGTGGGAAAAAAATGATAAGAATTGTGAGGGTCCATAACATAAGGAGGAGAGGTCGGAGGGGTCACAATATGAGTGGGGGTGAGAAAGGGAAACATATCAGGAAGAGTGAGTGGCCACAATATGAGGGGGCCACAATATTAGTAAGTATTATGTTTTGAAATATGTTTTCTCCTGTTTAAATTTGCACCAAACCAGACAACATGTTTTACCCCTCTAGGTCTTCTTCAACCACTTCAAGTTCCATCCAGGCCTTATGGATCAATTTATATGGATTTTATTGTGGATCTTCCTCCTAAGGAAATGACCAACATCCTTGTTGTTGTGGACCGACTCACAAAAATGACCTACATTAAACCAAATGAGATATTTAGGCTGCACCGTACTCCTAACAATGTCATTTCAGATAGAGGTGTTCGGTGTTTGGAAAATGACTGTACACCTTTAGGAATTACAGTTATTGGGGGACATTTAATCACCAGGCCACTGGAGATCCCCGAAAATGCATTGTCCGATGAGAATGCACTGTGCTGCGATTCACAAAGATCATGCGCCCAATATCCTGCTTGTGTCGCTTCCCCTTAGTAAATAAGCCTCAATGTGTCTTCTGCTTTTCATCCTTGGTTAAATCGCCAAACTGAAAGGACACAAATCTCCGCAGTTTTGTTCCCTCCCTTCAGGATGATTGGCCGGACTCTTTACTAACAGCAGAATTTGTTTACAATTCCAATCACAATTCTCAAAGTCCATTGGATACTAATTTGCTTGCATTCAATATTTATTTTTAACCTTCCGTCTAGAAGCTTCTCCCACTGTTACTGACAGAATAGCCAAAATGCAGGAAAACCAGAAAAAAATAATTGATATGCTAAAAGGTGTCCAAGAAAACTACAAACTACATAACCCTTTGGGGGAGATGTATTATCATATATGCGCCAAAAAAGTCAGGCACAAAAGTGCCGCGGATTATTTATAATGCGTTTGCGCCAGAAAGAACAGATGTTTCAGACTCGTCCGTCTTTTTGCGGGACAAGTGGGCGTGGCCTATATTTTCCACATCATCTTCCACATTTATGTTGAGATTGTCGGGTTTTTTAGGCACAATTTTTGGCGCAGAACAGACCAGGAAAAAAAATGGTCTGAAAACAAAAGAAAAAGAAAACAGGCGAAGCCCATGTGAGATTTTAGCGCACATCTCATTTGTGTCAGCATTTGCTACTTTGGGCTATGCTTTCTGTCATCGGATCTTAGATGCCAACTGTCTTTTCTGTTGACACCCTTGTTTTTGCAAAAAGAGTTGCCATTTTCAGTTGTATTTTTTAAGGGCACGTAACGTTTTATGATGGCTATTTAGGAAATTTTTTGTGATCGCTATTTAGGACATTTTTTGTGAGAGTAATGAAACAATTACATGTTACAAGAAGTTTTTTGTGTTTTGTTTCATGCTGTTCACAGTGCGAGTTCAATGTTGCTTTACAATTATTGTACAGATTTATAGGGACCCGGCGATACCAAATATGTACTTTTTTGTGTTGTCTTGTCTTTTATATACCATATATACTCGTGTATAAGCCGAGTTTTTCAGCACAAAAAATGTGCTGAAAAACCTCACCTCGGCTTATACACGAGTCCACCAAAAAAATAAAAACTTATATACTCAACCTCTGGCAGCCTGATGCTCCACGCGGCTCCCCGATGTTCCCGATGTCGTCCCGGCTTCTCTTCTTTTTTCCCCGCTGCTCCTCTTCTTTATTCTGTCTTCTTTAACAGCCGGCATGGAGGCGGCCATGTTATCTTCCGGCCAGCTGGCGCATACTATGACGTCAGCAGCGGCCGCATCATAGTATGCGCCCGCTGGAAGAAAACATGGCCGCGTCCATGCCGGCTGTTAAAGAAGACAGAAGAAAGAGGACGAGCCGCGCCGACATCGGGGAGGCTGTATACTACTAGGAGGCTGGCTGTATACTACTAGGGGCTGGCTGGCTGTATACTACTAGGGGCTGGCTGTATACTACATGGGGGCTGGCTGGCTGTATACTACATGGCTGGCTGTATACTACAGGGGGCTGGCTGGATGTACACTATATGGGGCTGGCTGGCTGTATACTACATGGGGGCTGGCTGTATACTACATGGTGCTGGCTTTATACTACATGGGGCTGGCAGGTTTTTTACTACAGGGGACTGGCAGGCTGTATACTACTAGGGGGTGGCTGTATACTATGGGGGGCTGGCTGGCTGTATGGTCCATGGGGGCTGGCTGTATACCACATGGAGGCAGACTGGCTCTATACTACTGGGAGCTGGTTGGCTATATACTACTGGGGGCTTGCTGGCTATATACTACAGGGGGGGCTGTGACCAATGCATTTCCCACCCTCAGCTTATACTTGAGTCAATAGTTTTTCCCAGGTTTTGGCAGTAATATTAGGAGTCTGGGTTTATACTCGGGTTGGCTTATACTCGAGTATATACGGTACTTTATTTGTTTTTATACAAAACTGAGGTTATTAGGGGACCTTTATTTTATTTAATTTTATTTATTTTTCTTATTATAAAATGATTTTTAATTTTTCCCACACTTGGGCTGGAACAAGTTTTTATATAAATACCTACAAACTAGATTACATGGGCTGGAACAAGTTTTTATATAAATACCTACAAACTGGATACTAAATTACATAAGCAAGGCCTACAAATATCATGAGATAAATACCTACAAGTAGACTTTGCACTTTTTCATACCAAAGAATACAACGGAATCAGTCCTCAGTTCACTACAATATATGTATATATTATTATGTATACAAACAATTTCATCATCACTATGACTTAAAAACACCTATTAAAAACAGTATCACAAAAGGTGGTAAAGACAAGTTTGTGCACATCATGATCAAACATAAAGGGGCACATTTACTTTCTCGGTCCCTCCGCAATCCCAAATTTGGAATGTCCGAAGTTGTTGGATCGTCCGACGGCCGCCCCCTATTTGCGTGAAAGCCGAAGCGATTGCGACACAATACGATCGTGTGCGACACAATCCTCGGCGAGATCCCCGAAAAGTCGGGAAACCGACGAAAATGCGTCCGCGGGACCCTTAGTAAATTAGCCCTAAAGTATCTACTGTCACCACGTAGAACATTAACTTCTGTATAAATATCATTGGCTCGTCACTGCAAAATAACACAGTATCAAAAGTATAAATGCAGGTACATATTCAAAAAGCACCAACCAGACTGCATGTTGAATTGGACCAGAGGTGCCACCACACCACCACAGAACCCTGAGGCATGTTTCAAGGGTACCCCTTGAGAAAGCGATAGCGAAGCGTCTGTCGCGACCTGCCGTCTTGTGCTGGACTCTCTGCTAATCTTTCTTCCACTAACTAAAATCTCTCCACTACAATCTATTCTTTATGCAGCAGCCAGGCTCATCTTATAGACCAAACGCTACACGGATGCCTCCAGTCTGTGCAAGAAACTGCATTAGTTGTCAGTCTGTTTCATAATACAGTTGAAAATAATCATCCTCATCCTCAAAGACCTGTACAATGCTGCATCGCCCTACCTTTCCTCTCTCTTCTCGGTTTACCGTACAACACATACTCTTCGATCTGCCAGTTATTCTAGATTATTCACAACCTTAATTCAAACCTCTCAGTCATATTTACAGGACTTCTCATGAGCTGCACCTGTTCTCTGGAATGCCCTTACCTAAACTATAAATCGAATATCCAAACTCTAAAGTTTCAAAATCGCTCTTAAAACCCATCTATTTGAAATTTTAACTCACTCTTTACTTACCCAATCTGTGTCATCCTTTTTATGTTATCTGGCAAATACAAAATACCAAGCTCCAGGCTTCTCTGCAGTCGCACTGACCCTGGATGTTGTATAAAAGATGAGGCTGATGGATGGTTCAAGCAACAGCATTTTTATTTATCAAATTATTTTATTCTGTTCCCTGGGCGATTACACTAGCACAAATACCTCTTGTATCAATTATTCTTCCTCATAGACTAAAAGCTCTTGTGTCACCCCCTCATCCACATAGACTGTAAGCTCTTGTGTCCCCCCCTCATCCTCATAAACTGTAAGCTCTTGTGTCACCCCCTCATCCACATAGACTGTAAGCTCTTGTATCAACCCCTCATCCTCATAGACTGTAAGCTCTTGTGTCACCCCCTCATCCTCATATACTGTAAGCTCTTGTGTCACCCCCTCATCCTCAAAGACTGTAAGCTCTTGTGTCACCCCCCTCATCCTCATAGACTGTAAGCTCTTGTGTCACCCCCTCATCCTCATAGACTGGAAGCTCTTGTGTCACCCCCTCATCCTTATAGACTGTAAGCTCTTGTGTCCCTCCCCTCATCCTCATAGACTGTAAGCTCTTGTGTCCCTCTCCTCGTCCTCATAGACTGTAAGCTCTTGTGTCACCCCTCATCCTCATAGACTGTAAGCTCTTGTGTCCTCCCTCATCCTCATAGACTGCAAGCTCTTGTGCCCCCCCATCCTCATAGACTGTAAGCTCTTGTGTCACCCCCCTCATCCTCATAGACTGTAAGCTGTTGTATCACCCCCTCATCCTCATAGACTGTAAGCTCTTTTGTCACCCCCTCATCCTCATAGACTGTAAGCTCTTGTGTCACCCCCTCATCCTCATAGACTGTAATCTCTTGTGTCACCCCCTCATCCTCATAGACTGTAAGCTCTTGTGTCACCTCCTCATCTTCATAGACTGTAAGCTCTTGTGTCACCCCCTCATCCTCATAGACTGTAAGCTCTTGTGTCACCCCCCTCATCCTCATAGACTGTAAGCTCTTGTGTCACCCCCTCATCCTCATAGACTGTAAGCTCTTGTGTCACCCCCTCATCCTCATAGACTGTAAGCTCTTGTGTCACCCCCTCATCCACATAGACTGTAAGCTCTTGTGTCACCCCCTCATCCTCATAGACTGTCAGCTCTTGTGTCCCCCCTCATCCACATAGACTGTGAGCTCTTGTGTCACCCCCTCATCCTCATAGACTGTAAGCTCTTGTGTCCCTCCCCTCATCCTCATAGACTGTAAGCTCTTGTGTCCTCCCCTCATCCTCATAGACTGTAAGCTCTTGTGTCATCCCTCATCCTCATAGACTGTAAGCTCTTGTGCCCCCCAATCCTCATAGACTGTAAGCTCTTGTGTCACCCCCCTCATCCTCATAGACTGTAAGCTGTTGTATCACCCCTCATCCTCATAGACTGTAAGCTCTTGTGTCACCCCCTCATCCTCATAGACTGTAAGCTGTTGTATCACCCCTCATCCTCATAGACTGTAAGCTCTTGTGTCACCCCCTCATTCACATAGACTGTAAGCTCTTGTATCAACCCCTCATCCTCATAGACTGTAAGCTCTTGTGTCACCCCCTCATCCTCATATACTGTAAGCTCTTGTGTCACCCCCTCATCCTCAAAGACTGTAAGCTCTTGTGTCACCCCCCTCATCCTCATAGACTGTAAGCTCTTGTGTCACCCCCTCATCCTCATAGACTGGAAGCTCTTGTGTCACCCCCTCATCCTTATAGACTGTAAGCTCTTGTGTCCCTCCCCTCATCCTCATAGACTGTAAGCTCTTGTGTCCCTCTCCTCGTCCTCATAGACTGTAAGCTCTTGTGTCACCCCTCATCCTCATAGACTGTAAGCTCTTGTGTCCTCCCTCATCCTCATAGACTGCAAGCTCTTGTGCCCCCCCATCCTCATAGACTGTAAGCTCTTGTGTCACCCCCCTCATCCTCATAGACTGTAAGCTGTTGTATCACCCCCTCATCCTCATAGACTGTAAGCTCTTTTGTCACCCCCTCATCCTCATAGACTGTAAGCTCTTGTGTCACCCCCTCATCCTCATAGACTGTAATCTCTTGTGTCACCCCCTCATCCTCATAGACTGTAAGCTCTTGTGTCACCTCCTCATCTTCATAGACTGTAAGCTTTTGTGTCACCCCCTCATCCTCATAGACTGTAAGCTGTTGTATCACCCCCTCATCCTCATAGACTGTAAGCTCTTGTGTCACCCCCTCATCCTCATAGACTGTAAGCTCTTGTGTCACCCCCCTCATCCTCATAGACTGTAAGCTCTTGTGTCACCCCCTCATCCTCATAGACTGTAAGCTCTTGTGTCACCCCCTCATCCTCATAGACTGTAAGCTCTTGTGTCACCCCCTCATCCACATAGACTGTAAGCTCTTGTGTCACCCCCTCATCCTCATAGACTGTCAGCTCTTGTGTCCCCCCTCATCCACATAGACTGTGAGCTCTTGTGTCACCCCCTCATCCTCATAGACTGTAAGCTCTTGTGTCCCTCCCCTCATCCTCATAGACTGTAAGCTCTTGTGTCACCCCCTCATCCTCATAGACTGTAAGCTCTTGTGTCACCCCCTCATCCTCATAGACTGTAAGCTCTTGTGTCACCCCCTCATCCACATAGACTGTAAGCTCTTGTGTCACCCCCTCATCCTCATAGACTGTCAGCTCTTGTGTCCCCCCTCATCCACATAGACTGTGAGCTCTTGTGTCACCCCCTCATCCTCATAGACTGTAAGCTCTTGTGTCCCTCCCCTCATCCTCATAGACTGTAAGCTCTTGTGTCCTCCCCTCATCCTCATAGACTGTAAGCTCTTGTGTCATCCCTCATCCTCATAGACTGTAAGCTCTTGTGCCCCCCAATCCTCATAGACTGTAAGCTCTTGTGTCACCCCCCTCATCCTCATAGACTGTAAGCTGTTGTATCACCCCTCATCCTCATAGACTGTAAGCTCTTGTGTCACCCCCTCATTCACATAGACTGTAAGCTCTTGTATCAACCCCTCATCCTCATAGACTGTAAGCTCTTGTGTCACCCCCTCATCCTCATATACTGTAAGCTCTTGTGTCACCCCCTCATCCTCAAAGACTGTAAGCTCTTGTGTCACCCCCCTCATCCTCATAGACTGTAAGCTCTTGTGTCACCCCCTCATCCTCATAGACTGGAAGCTCTTGTGTCACCCCCTCATCCTTATAGACTGTAAGCTCTTGTGTCCCTCCCCTCATCCTCATAGACTGTAAGCTCTTGTGTCCCTCTCCTCGTCCTCATAGACTGTAAGCTCTTGTGTCACCCCTCATTCTCATAGACTGTAAGCTCTTGTGTCCTCCCTCATCCTCATAGACTGCAAGCTCTTGTGCCCCCCCATCCTCATAGACTGTAAGCTCTTGTGTCACCCCCCTCATCCTCATAGACTGTAAGCTGTTGTATCACCCCCTCATCCTCATAGACTGTAAGCTCTTTTGTCACCCCCTCATCCTCATAGACTGTAAGCTCTTGTGTCACCCCCTCATCCTCATAGACTGTAATCTCTTGTGTCACCCCCTCATCCTCATAGACTGTAAGCTCTTGTGTCACCTCCTCATCTTCATAGACTGTAAGCTTTTGTGTCACCCCCTCATCCTCATAGACTGTAAGCTGTTGTATCACCCCCTCATCCTCATAGACTGTAAGCTCTTGTGTCACCCCCTCATCCTCATAGACTGTAAGCTCTTGTGTCACCCCCCTCATCCTCATAGACTGTAAGCTCTTGTGTCACCCCCTCATCCTCATAGACTGTAAGCTCTTGTGTCACCCCCTCATCCTCATAGACTGTAAGCTCTTGTGTCACCCCCTCATCCACATAGACTGTAAGCTCTTGTGTCACCCCCTCATCCTCATAGACTGTCAGCTCTTGTGTCCCCCCTCATCCACATAGACTGTGAGCTCTTGTGTCACCCCCTCATCCTCATAGACTGTAAGCTCTTGTGTCCCTCCCCTCATCCTCATAGACTGTAAGCTCTTGTGTCCCTCTCCTCATCCTCATAGACTGTAAGCTCTTGTGTCACCCCTCATCCTCATAGACTGTAAGCTCTTGTGTCATCCCTCATCCTCATAGACTGTAAGCTCTTGTGCCCCCCAATCCTCATAGACTGTAAGCTCTTGTGTCACCCCCCTCATCCTCATAGACTGTAAGCTGTTGTATTACCCCTCATCCTCATAGACTGTAAGCTCTTGTGTCACCCCCTCATCCTTATAGACTGTAAGCTCTTGTGTCACCCCCCTCATCCTCATAGACTGTAAGCTCTTGTGTCACCCCTCATCCTCATAGACTGTAAGCTCTTGTGTCACCCCCTCATCCTCATAGACTGTAAGCTCTTGTGTCACCCCCTCATCCTCATAGACTGTAAGCTCTTGTGTCACCTCCTCATCTTCATAGACTGTAAGCTTTTGTGTCACCCCCTCATCCTCATAGACTGTAAGCTGTTGTATCACCCCCTCATCCTCATAGACTGTAAGCTCTTGTGTCACCCCCTCATCCTCATAGACTGTAAGCTCTTGTGTCCTCCCTCATCCTCATAGACTGTAAGCTCTTGTGTCCTCCCTCATCCTCATAGACTGTAAGCTCTTGTGTCACCCCCTCATCCTCATAGACTGTAAGCTCTTGTGTCACCCCTCATCCTCATAGACTGTAAGCTCTTGTGTCACTCCCTCATCCTCATAGACTGTAAGCTCTTGTGTCACCCCCCTCATCCTCATAGACTGTAAGCTCTTGTGTCACCCTCATCCTCATAGACTGTAAGTTCTTGTGTCACCCCTCATCCTCATAGACTGTAAGCTCTTGTGTCCCCCCCCCCCCCCCTCATCCTCATAGACTGTAAGCACTCACTCCTATTGTTTTATATGGCTGTTTGTATTCTGTAATGTCTTATTTAATTTGTAATTTGTATTTGGCCCCTACATGTTGTAAACTGCTATGAAGTATAATGGTGCTATATTAATAAAGATTATCGTTTTTATAATATTCATGCCCCTAATATGTGTAGAGGTCACCCTGAAAGCAGAGGACCACTGTCAGGACCCAGAGATCCTGTGCCCCAGTCTGCAGCTCAACTAAGCTATGCATCTTTCTGGACTTCAAGCAGAACTTTGACCATAACAAAAACCCAATAGAGACCTGGATTTTATCACTACAAAATCGCTTTAAAGTGCGGCTAGTAAGAAAAAGAAGAAGAAAATAATGTTGTTGATGTCACTTCATGAGGACATCCCAAGACAGATTGATGCACATCCCACGCTTTGTGCATTTGCTTAACCTGGAGATGCAGACATGCCAGAGCTGCTGTGTAACGTGCATGCTGTCTATTCAGTCTATAAAGTACTTAAAATATTAACATGACATAAGGCATATAAAATAAAGAGAAAATTTTAAAAAAAATTGTCACAGGAGTGACACAGGAATTAATAAATGTTCGGATGTCCATGTTGGCTCCAGAAAGGCAAATCCTCTTGTTGGTGGTGACACCAGCCTCAGTACTGAACCACGCTCTGACCGCACAATAGCCACTGGGCAGCACAGCACCTGCATGGCTTAGAGGGAAAGCTCCGGCCACATGTCCAATTTTGCTCCCCCAGAAATTGTACTTGATAGACCCAATCTTCATTTCCGGGAAAAGTGTGGACAGATAATCCTCCACAATGTGAGTCAAATTCTGCCTCCTGGTACTTGCACCCTCCTGGTACTTGCACCCTCCTGGTACTTTCCCGATCCGCCATCCCCATGGCTTTGCTAACACCAGTGGTGCAAGCGCTGCACTGACTAGATGAAGAAGCAGGAGAGGAGGAAGCAGAATAGGAAGCAAATGGAGTCAAGGACTAATATCCAGCAAACCTGAGTTGGGGCAGAATGTGAATCGGAGCAGGTCCTGCTTTGGGACTAGCAACCACTACATTAATCAGTTGGCAGTTAAGGAGACGTAAGGTCCCTGCCCGTTCTTAATGGTCAACAAATCAGCTGTGAGGTGTATTTCTTAGTGCAGGGTTGGAATGGCCGGCCATGAAAAGTAGTGGCAGCTGGGAACTTCACACTGTGGGACAGAAGCCACCATCATATCTTTATCTCTGTCTGTCTCTAACAGTCTGAATGGAGCATTTCAAATGCCAACAATTTGGAAATGCTAATATTCAGGACAAGAGCTTGTGAGTAAATGGCCCAAAGGTACACTTTCTCTTCATAATTTGGGGAATTAAAGGGAACCTGCTACCATAATTCTACCTATAAAGATAGAACGGGTGGTAGGTGCATGTATGGGACGTGAGGATAGCCCTTTTTAAAGCTAATCATCACATCCCCGCTATCTTTTCTAAATCTTTATTGCCCTAATATGTAAATTTTGTAAAGCGGCTACTGGGGCGTGGAGTAGCCGGATATGAGGCTACAAGTCGCAGCTACTCCACACCCAGTAGCCTCTTTGCTCCTACGACCCTGAGATCTTTGGGTAGCTGCACGCCCTCATCCGAGAAGCCAGGATTTTGCACTGCGTGGCCACAGCTCTGAGGCCGGAGCTACTGTGCATGCAAGAATCTCAGAGTAGGAGGAGCAAAGAGGCTAATGGGGCATGGAGTAGTTGCGACGTGTAGCCTCATATCCGGCTACTCCACACCCCAGTAGCCGCTTTACAAAATTTACATATAAAGGCAATAAAGATTTCAAAAAGATAGCAGGGACGTGAGGATTAGCTCTAAAAAGGTCTATCCCCAAGTCCAATACATGCAACTACCACATGTTGTACTTTTATAGTTAGAATCGTGGTGGTAGGTTAAGTTTTTAAATCCGAATAAATGGTGTGAACAGGCTCGTTGATGGTGACGGTGGCACGTCTTGTGATAGAAGTGGTGTTTGTGTATTCCATTTTTGGGGGAGACAAGTAGCCCTGTCACTCTGGTGGCGGTCATAAAGGCTGAGCCAACCTATGTAGAGCAGGGAGCTTTGGGTGTCTGCAGGGTTTCGCGTTGCCTCATCCACTGCAGCTCATGTTTACTTTTCAGGTACCTGGTCATACATGTGGTGCTTTGATTGTTAAGGTTTTGGACATGCTTTTTGGATTAGTATTTTGCATTCCAGAAGAACAATTGCCATGCCAAGACCCCCTGTGGATGGACTTTGTTTACTGGATTCCTAAGTGTGCAGGGCAGTATCAGGCAACCGTGTGACTATAGGCTGTCAGTTGCCCCTTGGAACCCTTTCACTCGGTTTGGCTGCCGGGGAATTCCTTACCACCTTTTTGTCCAAACAATTACTGCCTTACAAACACGTAGGTAGGGCCCGGGAACTCATCATTACCCTTCACTTCTTCTACAACAACGCTCAACTCAACTACAAGCCTAAAAAAGCAGTGGATTATGTTAGAAGTCTATCTCACCACATCAGAAAGCATGAGGGATAAATAATCTCCAGTAGTCTTTTCATGCACTTGGAGTCCCCGCGGAAGAAGGATGAAGAGGCAAAACCTGGGTCAGACGTGGTGCCTGGTGTTTTTAACTAAAAAGCGCATGAAAACACTACTGGAGATTATTGATCCCTTACGCTTTCTGCTGTTATGAGAGAGACTTCTAATATAATCGACTGCTCTTTAGGCTTAAGGAATTATTGTTCCTTTTTTATATGTGTTAGAGAAGTTTGGAGATCAATTGCTGCTTCAAAAGTCATCATTACCTTTGAGGACAGATTTCTGAAGGATGAAGATATTATAGGATTTTTACAGAGGAGATAATGAACAGAAAATATTATGATATACCAAGGACGTTTTACGTTATTTGGGATCATACATGTCGATAGATCAGGCCATTCGGGTATTTAATCAGTTTGGACAAATGTTAAGGCCCCTGTACAAATTGGAAAAAATCTCTTTGTTTATCCATCGATCCCTGACACCAAGCTGAAAGTAGAAAATGGTAATAAAGTGGAGAGGGCTATTAGATATATAGGGATAGATATTTCAGCAAATACATTAGATTTTTTAAGGTTAAATGTACTCCCACTGAGCAGCTTTCGGGATACCCTCTTAAGCATATGGGAAAGAGGGGTAAAGCTTCAAGCCTGTCGGCCAGAAGGATTCCGCAGTATTTTCAGGCCACTGCAAACCATGCCAAATATGGCGCCGGTGCCACAAGGCTGAAGGGAGCAGGCAATCCGGAAGGACGATCGACCAGAGCAGAGACACTCTCCGCTGCACATACAAATAAGGTGACTAAAGCAGGAGACACAGAACACACAGCCCCCGACTTTGAGATGCCCACCAGGTGGTCAGGAATGCCATCCCCGTCGGCAGACAAAATGGCCTCCGGCAACCCGAAACAGGGCAAGAACTCCCGCTCAGCTAGAGAAACGGAGGCACAGAGCTCCAAGTCCACGAGCTCCAAGCACTGGGGAAATGAATGCGGAGTTATAGGAAGAGCTGGAGCCTCAGATGAAGCAGATGCTTTTGAAGCTTTCCAAACTTCTGATAAAGCGGTGATAAGTTAATAAGCACCCTTCAATCTAATATAGCTGAGATGCAGGAGCAAGTCTCCCATGTAGAATCTAACATGGCGGAATACGCCTCAGAGTTCAATAACCTGGCTGATGGGCATCAGGCATTGGGGGAAAAAGTATCCCATTTACAAGCTAAACTAGTGGACTATGAGGACCGCAACAGGAGAAACAACATTAAGTTCAGGGGGTTCCCCGAATCGGTTGCAGGCCCCCAACCAAGAGAATATGTGACTCAATTAACCAAACCCTGCCTACCAAAAGTATTGGACTATGAAGTAAGCGTGGACAGGGCTCATAGAATCCCTAAGCCAAAAAATCTGCCGGATACTGCCCCCAGAGATGTGCTAGCACATTACTGCTTCTATCATACTAAAGACCAATATCTAGCCTATTCAAGAAAACATCCAACTCTTCCGAATCCTTACTTTACAGTCAAGCTCTACGCAGATCTGTCTGCAGCCACATTACAGGGCAGAATAGAATACTAACCTCCAACTACGCTGCTGCGCCAGTACGCAATTCCATATAGATGGAGATTCCTGATCAAGTTATTGATCAAATATCAAGACAAAATACATGTCCTAAGGATGGTGTTGGTCTGCTGAACACGTGGGATCCGGTATTTATAATTACTACATTATAGTTGTAATGTTAATTGTATGGATGCACTGAATTTATTGTGGTTATTAACTAGATAACTCCTGAATTATCTTTAGAGATTGGCTGTGCAGATTTATATATTAGCAGCTGCTCAGCAGCAAAAGGGCTAGTTTATGTTGTTACCACATTGCCCAACTTACTTGAGTACATCATCTGTACTCAAAAAACTGACTAACTTAACTGTCTTATCTGTGTTTACTGGTTGTCTGGTGGAAATATTGCCTAAATTGTTGTCGTGTATATTATAACCAACCCTGTGTTACAAGCACAACACCACAGCCGAAGTAATTGGGGAGAACATTACACACGGTAGACCCGTTCTGACATTACAGGCTTCAATATGGGATATAAAATAGTATCCATGAACATAAAAGGCTTGAATAGCCCACAAAAGAGAGCTTTCATGTGGACGGAAGCTATATCACAGAAATGTGATCACCTCCACCTTTGGGAAAGAAAAGAGAGGAGTGATGATGGCCTTCAGAGATACTCTAGCAATAGAGATGAGCGAACATACTCGTCCGAGCTTGATGCTCGTTCGAGCATTAGCGTACTCGAAACTGCGCGTTGCTCGGACGAATACTCCGCCCGCTCGAGAAAATGGCATCTCCCGCCGTTTTTGCTTTTTGGCGGCCAGAAACAGAGCCAATCACAAGCCAGGAGACTCTGCACTCCACCCAGCATGACGTGGTACCCTTACACGTCGATAGCAGTGGTTGGCTGGCCAGATCAGGTGACCCTGGAATAGACTAGCCCCTGCCCGCGCTGCTCGGATCATTCTCTATCTGGATGCCGCTAGGGAGAGAGCTGCTGCTGGTCAGGGAAAGCGTTAGGGTGTTCTTTTAGAATAGAGTTAGGCAGGAGTGATTCACCAAGAACCCAACAGCCCTTCTTAGGGCTACAATAACGTTTTATTTTACTTTTTTTGGTTTGCCTGTGGCTGGGCTTGCTGCCATTAGTAGTGCAGCTAGTACCATATTGTGAGTAATTTGCAGGGAGACTTGCTACAGTTGCTACAGTTGAGTCTGCTGATTTATTTTTTTTTACCTTTATTTCTTTTTATAGCTCAAAGTCATCTTGCAAAGCAGTGTGCTTTCACTGTAGGCTAGAAAATAGCCATAGGAGAACCCCAACGGCTTACGTAGGCCTACAATAGCGTTATATTTTCCTTTTTTTGTTTGCTTGTGGCTGGGCTTGCTGGCATTAGTAGTGCAGCTAGTACCATATTGTGAGGAATTTGCTGGGAGACTTGCGACCATTGTGTTTAGCTCTTAGTGACACGCATATCCACCTCAAACACCGAAGTGGGACAATTTATTAGGGGTTTGATTACTGTTAGGCAGAGTCTGCTGATTTTTTTTTTTTTTTAACTTTATTTCTTTTTATAGCTCAAAGTCATCAGGCACAGCACAAAATCTAGTTGTGTGCTGTCAGTGTAGGTTAGAAACTAGCCATATCAATAGGATAGCATCGTTTTGTTTTAAAAAAATAAATAAAAAACACACAAAAAAAAAAATTCAGTTTACACTTTAATTTTGAAAATGTTTAACCCGAGGGCTAGGGGTAGAGGACGAGGGCGGGGACGTGGGCGTCCAACTACTGCAGGGGTCAGAGGCCGTGGTCCTGGGCGGGGTGAGACACCACCTGCTGATGAGGGAGCAGGGGAACGCCACAGAGCTACACTCCCTAGGTTCATCATGTCTCCAGTTACTGGGACTCGTGGTAGAGCACAGTTGAGGCCAGAACAGTGCAAAGAGGTGATGTCGTGGATTGCGGACAATGCTTCTAGCCATTTGTCCACCAGTCAGGCTTCCACGCAGTCCACCCATGTCACCGAAATCAGCACTCCTCCAGCTCCTCCACCTCAGCCTCCTTCCCCCCAGTCTGCCCCCTCCCAGCAAAATTTGGCATTTGAACCGGCATACTCTGAGGAACTGTTTGCTGGACCCTTCCCACAGTCACAAACCACTTGTCCGGTTGCTGCTGAGCAATTTTCCGATGCCCAGGTTTTCCACCGGTCGCAGCCTGTGAGGAAGAAGTGTGTAAAGAGGTGTCGGACGATGAGGAGACACGGTTGTCAGACAGTGGTGAAGTTGTTGTCAGGGCAGGAAGTCCGAGGGGGGAGCAGACTGAGGGATCGGAGGATGATGAGGTGACAGACCCAAGCTGCGTTGATAGGCCGGGTGAACACAGTGCTTCTGAGACGGAGGCGAGTCCTATAGCAGAACAGGTTAGAAGAGGCAGTGGTGGGGCCAGACGGAGAGGCAGGGCCAAAGCTGGTGCATCAGCGCCAAATGTTGCCTGTAGTCAAGCTCCCGTGGCGAGGGCTAGATTTTCAGAAGTCTGGAGGTTCTTTAAAGAAACACCGGATAACCGACGGACTGTGGTGTGCAACCTTTGCCAAACCAGGATCAGCAGGGGTTCCACCACTACTAGCTTAACTACCACCAGTATGCGCAGGCATATGAATGCTAAACACCCCACTCAATGGCACCAAGCCCGTTCACCTCCGGCCGGGCACACCACTGCTCCTTCCCTTGTGTCATCTGCTAGTCAGCCCCCTGCCCAGGACCATGGCCCAAACACCTCCCGTGCGAAAACCCCATCTTCGCCTCCACGATCCTCCACAGCATCCACCAGCGTTCAGCTCTCCATACCCCAGACGCTGGAGCGCAAAAGGAAGTATAGCGCAACCCACCCACACGCCCAAGCCCTCAACGTCCACATCTCCAAGTTGCTTAGCCTGGAGATGCTGCCCTATAGGCTGGTAGAGACCGAGGCCTTTCGAAACCTCATGGCGGCGGCCGCCCCTCGGTATTCGGTCCCCAGCCGCCACTACTTTTCCCGATGTGCCGTCCCAGCCCTGCACAAGCACGTGTCAGAGAACATCATCCGTGCTCTGACCAACGCCGTTTCTGACAAGGTCCACCTGACCACGGACACGTGGACGAGTGCTGCCGGGCAGGGCCACTATATATCGCTGACGGCACATTGAGTTAACTTGGTGGAGGCTGGGACCGAGTCTGACCCTGGGGCTGGTCATATACTGCCGACGCCGAGGATTGCGGGGCCTACCTCGGTCCAGGTCTCAAAGGCCTACTATGCCTCCTCCTCCTCCCACCCCCCCTCCACCTCCTCCTCCGAATTACCATCCGTGGGCATGGCGCCATCAGTCGGTAGCTCTAGGCACAGCAGCAGTGCCGTCGCTAAGCGACAGCAGGCGGTGCTCAAACTTCTGAGCCTAGGCGATAAAAGGCACACCGCCCAAGAGCTATTACAGGGCATCACAGCGCAGACTGATCTGTGGCTGGCACCACTGAACCTGAAGCCAGGCATGGTTGTGTTTGTAACAACGGCCGTAACCTGGTGGCGGCTCTGCAACTCGGCAGACTGACACATGTGCCATGCCTGGCCCATGTGTTAAATCTCATAGTTCAGCGTTTCCTCAAGACATACCCCAATCTGTCTGATTTGCTCACGAAGGTGTGCCGCATCTGTGCGCATTTCAGGAAGTCCAGCACAGATGCTGCCACTCTCAGGGCAGCATAGCGCCGCCTCCAACTGCCCGCTCACCGACTGTTGTGCGACGTGCCCACGAGGTTGAATTCAACATTAACCATGTTATCCAGAGTTTACCAGCAGCACCGAGCGATTGTAGACTGCCACATGTCAACTTCCACCAGAACTGGTAGTCAGGACAGTCAGCTTCCTCAAGTCTACAATGAGGAGTGGACGTGGATGTCTGATATCTGTCAGGTGCTGAGTAACTTTGAGGAGTCAACACAGATGGTCAGTGGCGATGCCGCCATCATCAGCCTCACCATCCCGCTGCTTGGCCTGTTGAAAAACTCTCTGGTCAGCAAAAAGTCGGAAGCTTTGCGCTCGTCACAAGAGACGGGGGAAGAAGATTCCCTTGTTGATAGCCAAAGCACCCTTAGGTCTGTTTCTCAGCGCATATCGGAGGAGGTGGAAGAGGATGAGGAGGAAGAGGAGGAGAATGTTGGCAAGACACAAGAGGGGACCATTGTTGAGTCCTTCACTGTTGAGCGTGTATGGGCAGAAGAAGAGGAGTTGGAGGAGGAGGAAATGGACAGTCAGGCCAGTGAGGGGAGTGAATTCTTGCGCGTTGGTACTCTGGCGCATATGGCAGATTTCATGCTAGGCTGCCTATACTGTGACCCTCGCGTTCAAAGAATTTATTCCAGCACCGATTACTGGGTGTTCACTCTCCTGGACCCACGGTACAAGCAAAATCTTTCCACTCTCATCCCTGGAGAGGAAAGGAGTGTGAGAATGCATGAATACCAGCAGGCCCTGGTGCACAAGCTGAAACAGTATTTCCCTTCTGACAGCGCTAGCGGCAGAGTGCGTAGTTCTGCGGGACAAGTAGCGAGGGAGAGTAGGCGAGCAGGCAGCTTCTCCAGCACTGGCAAGGGTACGCTTTACAAGGCTTTTGCTAGCTTTATGTCACCCCAGCAAGACACTGTCACCTGTCCCCAGTCTCGGCAGAGTAGGGCTGATCTTTACAGAAAGATGGTGAGGGAGTACGTAGCTGACCATACCATCGTCCTAAATGATCACACAGCTCCCTACAACTACTGGGTTTCAAAGCTGGACATGTGGCACTAACTGGCGCTGTACGCCTTGGAGGTTCTTGCCTGCCCTGCCGCTAGCGTCTTGTCCGAGCGGGTTTTCAGTGCAGCTGGTGGCATCATCACCGATAAGCGTACACGCCTGTCGACTGACAGCGCTGACAGGCTGACGCTTATCAAGATGAATAAAGCCTGGATTTCTCCTAATTTCCAATCTCCACCAGGTGAAGGAAGCTCAACCTGAATAATTTATCCACTCCTCCTCCTCCTCATTTTCCTCCTTCTCCTCCTCTTTGTACAGTAAAGCAGAGGAAACTGGCTATTTTTTTACAGGGCCCACTGGCTCTAGCTATAGTACTTTATGCATTTAATTTTTATGGAGGGCCACCGACCCGGTCCTCTGTTTTAAACAATTTTTGGGAGTGCCACATACAGGCACTCAATCTATTCAATTTTTCTGGAGGGCCACCTACCTGCTCCTCTGGTTTGAAAACTTTTTTGGACTGCCACATACAGGCACTCAATCTATTCCATTTTTATGGAGGGCCACCTACCTGCTCCTCTGGTTTGAAAACTTTTTTGGACTGCCACATACAGGCACTATCCAAATTGAATTGTCTCCATAGCAGCCTCCACACGTTGTCTCCATTGCTACCTCCAAAAGTCGTCCATATAGCTGCCTCCATACATCGTCCCTTTATCAAACGAGGTGTGTCAGGCCGAAATTTGGGTTGTTTTCATGGATTCCACATCAAAGTTGTTAACTTTGTCGCCACCCTGCTGTGTTATCCACAAAATACACTGGCAAACTTTTACCATTTACGGATATTATTTCAGCGCTTCTTGCGCATCTGTTTACATTCCCCTCACCCGCCATATCCTAAACTTATAAGAACGCTACTACACTTGATCTTATACAAAAGGTTCTTAGAAGTGCTGTTTGGGGAGTAGCCTAGAGACAGGGGCTTGGATTGGCGAAAGCTCGCCTGGCAGCGGAGCGCCAGCTCCATGCCAAGAACCAACTAACATAGTTTTAACTGCAGCACCTTTAATCTACTACTAGTTCACTGCCTCCATACATGGCCGCCTTATCAAACGTGCTGTGTCAGGCAGAATTTTGGGTTGTTTTCATGGCTTCCACAACAAACTTGTTAACTTTGTCGCCACCCTGCTGTGTAATCCTCAAAATATACTGGCAAACTTTTACCATTTATGGATATTATTTCAGCGCTTCTTGCGCATCTGTTTACATTCCCCTCACCCGCCATATTCCAAACTTATAAGAACGCTACTACTCTTAACTTGGTGCAGGCTGGGACCGAGTCTGACCCTGGGGCTGGTCATATACTGCCGACGCAGAGGATTGCGGGGCCTACCTCGGTCCAGGTGTTTCAGGCCTACTATGCCTCCTCCTCCTCCCACCCCTCCTCCACCTCCTCCTCCTCCTCCGAATTACCATCCGTGGGCATGGCGCCATCAGTCGGTAGCTCTAGGCACAGCAGCAGTGCCGTCGCTAAGCGACAGCAGGCGGTGCTCAAACTGCTGAGCCTAGGTGATAAAAGGCACACCGCCCAAGAGCTATTACAGGGCATTCCGCATCAAACTTGTTAACTTTGTCGCCACCGTGCTGTGTAAGCCACAAAATATACTGGAAAACTTTTTTCATTTACGGATATTATTTCAGCGCTTTTTGCGCAGATGTTTACATTCCCCTCACCCGCCATATCCCAAACTTATAAGAACGCTACTACACTTGATCTTATACAAAAGGTTCTTAGAAGTGCTGTTTGGGGAGTAGCCCTGAGACAGGGGCTTGGATTGGCAAAAGCTCGCCTGGCAGCGGAGCGCCAGCTCCATGCCAAGATCCAACTAACATAGTTTTAACTGCAGCACCTTTAATCTACTACTAGTTCACTGCCTCCATACATGGTCCCCTTATCAAACGAGCTGTGTCAGGCAGAATTTTGGATTGTTTTCATGGCTTCCATGTTAACTTTGTCGCCACCCTGCTGTGTAATCCACAAAATATACTGGCAAACTTTTATCATGTACCGATATTATTTGAGCGCTTCTTGCTCACCTCCTTTGGTTCCTCTCTGCCACCCATTGGTTTGAAGCCTGAGTCCATTTAGGGTATGTTGCCATGCCACTCTCTAGCCTGCCGCTGCTGCCGCTGCCTCTGCATGCCGTCCCCTATAGTGTCAGGGTCAATTATTGGATGTTTTAGATGCTATCTAGCCTCATTCGGTCACTCTGTCATGGCCATGCTGTTGCCCATAATTTTGGCATAATGGTGCGATTAAGCAGCCTCAGAGGCATCCATGCATGCTGCCCCTGCTGTTTCCTGTCCATTTCCGTGGTGTTTCCATCCTTTTCTGAGGTTCCCAGGTGTTTGGCCAAGCTTCCCTGTGCAGAGCCTTGGTCCCCTTGAAAAATGCTCGAGTCTCCCATTGACTTCAATGGGGCTCGTTACTCGAAACGAGCACTCGAGCATCGGGAAAAGTTCGTCTCGAATAACGAGTACCCGAGCATTTTAGTGCTCACTCATCTCTATTCATGATCTCTCTAGTGCTAGGAGAGGCTGTGCACTGACAATGTGTTTAGATTATCAGGGTTCAGGGTTTATATACACATTCATTTAGATCCATGAGATGCACATTACACACAATAACAGAGTCAGATCTGCTACATACCTTCTGTATCATACTATCAGATCTGATTGTGCCTCTCTCCCTCTCCCCAGATAAAGAACTAATCTTCCTGTAGCTCTCTACTGGCTGCTGATGTTTGCCATCACGGAGGGTGTTTCAATGTGAGCTTAACCTGGAGTGCAAGGATAGGGGCTGCTGCAGGGAACAGGGATGAGCTCAGCTCCACAGTCAGAAGATCCTGGTCAAAAACAAGGGGTTACTGAAACTGTGTAGACCAGGACTGATAAAGACTGGTTGCGATTATATCTGTGAAATTCTGAATTATTGTTAATAACAGTGAATTAGAGACTGTTATTTTGTTATCCTGAGTACATATAAGAAACTTGTCTTTATGGGAATACAAAGTAAAATGTGCTTATTGCCTAAAATTGTTAAAATGATATATATATATATATATATTTGTGGGAGATTTGTCCCAGTAGAGATCGTGGTAGCGGAGATTTGTGATGCAGTTCAAAACAGTGACACCAAAGTGTCCAGCAGCAGGTACAACATAAAACAGCCATCACATTCTGGTATCAAAACATAATCCTACCCTTCTGGGTGCTAGATAAACAGGTGAGTTCCCCTAACTCACCACTAAAACATAAAGAAAGTTGCTTGTTCCAGGCATAGAAGTCAGGGCTATGTGCGCTCTCAATCCTCCTTTGAGGGTGCGGTCACACGTTGCAGTTAAAACTGCATCGCAATTAGTTTTGGGGTAGATTTAGGTGATATTATTTATTTTAACAAGTAAAAGACATCAAATCAACAGGTGAATGAAATTTTTGGAACAGCTTTCTCCTTCAAAATCAAATTCACCCTTTCAGTTCATGTCTTTCACCTGTGAAATTGACAAAACTGCACCTAAAACCACCTCCAAATTCCCATGCAGTTTTAACTGCAACATGTGACTGCACCCTCAGACTTTTAGGGCCAATTCTCTCAGCTCTGCTCAGCAGCTTTATGCAGCCTGATTAGGCTGCTCCCTCCACCTGTGTCCAAGGTGCTGGACAACACAACTTCAGCATTAAGGCCTTGCATTGTAGGAAAACCCAGGGGAAACATATCGCCCATCCACAGTTAACCCCTTCAGTGTCTCACTGCCTGTATATATATAGACAGTCCCCATGTTACGTACAAGATAGGTTCCTTGGGCTTGTACTTAAGTTGAATTTGTATGCAAGTTGGAAAAGTCGGAACTGTATATTTTAGAAATGTAGCTCTAGACAAAAATGTTTTAAATTCATTACAGACACATTACAGCTGATCATTGCACCCTGGAAGTAAAGTAAAGTATCCAGAGACCTTTACCAAAGTTCACAGTGGGAAAATGGGTCTGTCTGTAACTAGGGGTAGTCTATAAGTCAGGTGTTCTTAAGAAGTCAGGTTGCAAGGAAAATAACAGACTGCATATACTATACCAAGCCTAGAAATCTTAGATGAAACTTAAAAAACAAAAAAGTATTTATGGTATATTGAGGGTTTTCTCCACTTTTGGGGTATTTTAAATCCTTCACGCACCTGGACATAATAGTACATCCCTGCGGGAAGATACTTCCAGCATCGGTATGTTTTATTACATCCCGCTTCTGGCACTTGTTCCAAGTGTTAACCCTTTAAATCTATAACCATGGCATGTAAGGGTGATCTCTTTAAAGATCGGACCCCCCGTGACACTTGCCGGGGGTTCAGATCCACTTGTGGGCGGCCGTGAGTTCTGCTGAGTGCCCCGGGCTTCCCGATGTTCCAGGCAGTCAGACCCCTTCCGGTCTGCACATGAGTGAGTATTAGTATTGCAGAGCAGTGTATTGAACTTGAATAAGAGCATTGCTGGTTCAAGTTAAAGTTTGTATAAGTTAAAATAGTTAAAAAACTGTTTAAAACATTAAAATAAATTAAAAAAAAATAAATAAAATTATAAGCCCCCAAAATGTGGCTTTATCATAAAAACACTTAAAGTATAAAAAATACAAATACACAAAAGCCCCCACATTTGCTATCACCGCGTCCATAACAATCTGTGTATTACAATGCAGCAGGACAAAAACCACCCCGAAAATAAATAATTTTTAATTAATATCCTTAAAAATGCTCTTAAAAGTGATTTTAAAAAGTTACACATTCTAAAATAAGAGCACTCTTCTCACAAAAAAATGAGCCCTTAACCAGATTTGTCAGCCAAAAAATAAAAAAAAGTATGCATCTGAAAATATGGTGAGGCTAAAATCAACAAGATTTTCTCTTAATTAGTTTTTTTTCAGTATAATTGAGCAAAATACACATAAACCCCACATATTTGGTGTTACTGCATCCGTAACAATCTGTTTAATAAAACAGAGTCATTGCTGGACCCGCACAGTGAGCCCTGTAAAAAAAAAACATCAAAAAATGTTCCAAAAAAAGAATTTTTAATTAAAACCCTTTAAAAAATGCTCTAAAAGTGATTTAAAAAAATGTTACTTGCTCCCAAATTAGACCACTAAAAAGGACAATGCTTCTCGCAAAATTTGATTTGTCAGCTGAAAAATAAAAATGTTATGCAGTTGAAAAGACATTATGCATTTGGTGCTAAAATGAAAAGATTTTCTCTAAATTAGTTTTATTGAGTAACATTGGAAAACAGATCTATATAAATGAGGTATCTCCGTAATCATGGCAACCCAAAGAATAATAATAAAAAAAACTAAACAGAAAAAACAAAAATTGATGATTCCCTCCACCAACAAAGAGTTAATCAAATCTTATGAATTAGCTATAGATGCCCCAGTATTACGTACCAGAAAAGTGAATCTCATGTGGTAAAAAAATAAGCCCCTATAGGTCCACATTCAAAAAAGAAATAAATTATAGCCTGTACAAGGTGACACTGCAAATCTGCTCTGGATGGCTCCTCCCATTCTATGCCCGGCTGTGCGCCCATAGCAGGTAACCACCTCCGGTATCAAGCCTTTTTTCATCTAATACATTGCAAATTTTTAATTTTCCGTCCAAAACAAATGTATTTTTAAAAAATATTACAATTTATAGAGCTCACCTCCATTTTTTTTAACCCCTAAAAAAATATAAAGGGTTAACAAACTTCTTAAAAGTTCTTTTTTATACATTGAGGTGTGTAGATTCCATATTGAGGTAATTTACAAGTCTTTCTATTATTTAGACCTCTTGCAGACAATTACATGTGAGCAGGTCCATAAAAATACGGGTTTTGAGATTTTCCAAAAAATGTAAAAATGGCCCCAAATTCTAAGCCTCATAACATTCTAGCAAAATATGTGGAATCTAAAAAAAAACATCCAATATAAAGCAGACATTTGAGAAATGTAAGTAAGGAATTTATTTGGGTGCTATGACTATCTGCATCAAAAGTTTTTTTTTAATAACTAAACACATAAGATCCAAATTTTAAAACTAATTAGAAGTACAATATGTCTTAAGAGAACAATCTCAAAATCCCCCGGATATGTTGAAGAGTTCCACAGATATTATCACTTATAGTGACACAGGGCAGATTTGAAAAATGGGACAGCGTCCTAGAGGCCAAAAGAGTTCAAAAAATGTGCTGAAAAACGTCCCCTTGGAATATACACGAGTCTACTACACAACCCACTTAAAAAAATAATCCACTTAAAAAAAATAAACTTATATACTCACCCTCCAATGTCGGCGAGGCTCCCCGATGTCCCCGATGTCGGCGCGTCCCGTCTTCTTTCTTCCCTGTGGCTCTTCTTCTTTCTTCTGTCATGGACGCGGCCATGTTTTCTTCCTGGCCGGCACATATTATAACGTCAGCAGCGGCCGCGTCATAGTATGTGCCTGTGGAAGAAAACATGGCCGCGTCCATGACAGAAGAAAGAATGAAAAAGAAGAGCCGCGGGAAGGAAAGAAGACGGGACGCGCCGACATTGGGGACATCGGGGAGCCTCGCCGACAACGAGGGTGAGTATATAAGTTTTTTTTTTAAGAGTTGGGGGGGGGGCGGCTGTATACTACTGGGGGCTGGCTGTATACTACATGGGGGCTTGCAGGCTGTATACTACTGGGGGCAGGCTGGCTATATACTGCATGGGGCTGGCCACAAAATGACACTCAAATGGATTAAAAACACAGAAATAACAGGACAAAGGGTGGTGGTCAAAATAGTAATAGCTATACTTCCCTCAATGCGGTATCCCAGTCAGGCACAAAAGGATAATCAAAATATAAGTTATACAAACAGTACCAATGCCCACAAGTGCCTACCAATGGTGTTCGAATCACCAGACCAGGGGGCTGGCAGGCTGTATACTACATGGGGGCTGGCAGGCTGTATTCTACTAGGGGCTGGCTGTATACTGATGGGGGCTGGCAGGCTGTATACTACTGGGGATGGCAGGCTGCATCCTGCTGGGGCTGGCAGGCTATATACTACTGGGGACTGGCAGGCTGTATGCTACAGGGGGCTGGCAGGCTGTATACTACTGGGGGCTGGCAGGCTGTATACTACTGGAGGATGGCAGGCTGTATACTACTGGTGGCTGGCAGGCTGTATACTGCTGGGGGCTGGCAGGATGTATGCTACAGGGGGCTGGCAGGCTGTATCCTGCTGGGGCTGGCAGGCTATATACAACTGGGGGCTGGCAGGCTGTATGCTACAGGGGGCTGGCAGGCTGTATACTACTGGGGGATGGCAGACTGTATACTACTGGGGGCTGGCAGGCTGTATACTACTGGGGGCTGGCAGGCTGTCTACTGCTGGGGGCTGGCAGGTTGTATACTACATGGGGGCAGGCTGGCTGTATACTACATGGGGGCAGGCTGGCTGTATACTACATGGGGGCAGGCTGGCTGTATACTACATGGGGGCAGGCTGGCTGTATACTACATAGGGGCAGGCTGGCTGTATACTACATGGGGGCAGGGTGGCTATATACTACTGGGGGCAGGCTGGCTGTTTACTACATGGGGGCAGGGTGGCTATATACTACTGGGGGCTTGCTGGCTATATACTGATGGGAGCAGGCTGGCTGTATACTACTGGGGGCTTGCAGGCTGTATACTTCTGCGGGCTGGCAGGCTGTATACTACTGGGAGCTTGCAGGCTGTATACTGCTGGGGGCTGGCAGACTGTATACTACATGGGGGCAGGCTGGCTGTATACTACATGGGGGCAGGCTGGCTGTATACTACATGGGGGCAGGCTGGATGTATACTACATGGGGGCAGGCTGGCTGTATACTGCGCATTAGGCGCCTTTTGGATTTGAATTCAATGTGGTCTCCTTGGATGAGAAGTAATAGGTTATGTTATGGTAATGTATTTGATATGTGAGGGGAGAGAGTGGGGGAGGGATGGGGAATGTGAGTAGGAGATAAAAGGTGAAAAATGTTGGTGTTCTTTTGGGGCGGGGGCGTGAATAGGAGGTGGTTAAGAGAAAATAAAAAAAATTGAAATATTTTAAAACATGAAACAGGATATGAATTAGAAAGACTTTTTTGCTGTACAATGTTGATAATAGTATATTTATAAAAAATATGAAACTTTAGTGCGATTTGTATCCACCATTACTCTAGAAAACGAATTCAGTGGAGAACTGGACTGGTGCAAAATGCAGCTGTCGATACTGGTGCGAGCTCAGTAGAAGTTAAAGGGCAATATGCTAATTGGTTAAAAAACAAAAAACAAAATAAAATATGTAAAATATAGATAAAAATGATCAAAGTATTTTGTGCCCACTACCAGTCGCGCTTCAATGTAACACTTTTATAATTCGGTTGTAAAATGGAATAAATGCACTCAGTTACTCAACTTACCTTATGGTAGATGCATGATGCTTTCTGTATCAATTCCTCATGATTTTCTAGATCTCTGCTTGCTGCCCTTCTATAGAAAGCTTCTATGTTACTTCCAGTGGACAGAAATCTGACCCTGGTCACACAGGTGCACAGCTCGTCATATCCCCGGTCATGTGATGTCACACAGGTGCACGGCTCGTTATAGCACCGAGGGTAATCAGAGCTGTGGGTTATGATGAGCCTTCACCTGTGTGACCATGATCAATTGTCTGTCCACTGGAAGGAAACATAAAAGATTTTTATAGAATGACAGTAAGCAGAGATCTAGAAAACCGAGAGACATGAGTACAGAAAGAACATTGTGAAACTGGTCAACTTTTTACACTACAAACAACAACATTAATTTGCTGAAATGGGAACACCCCTTTAAGCTTCTTGTATGGTTCTGATGATGGCACAATGGCACCTTCACAAGCCTACATTGTATTGTGAGATTTAATGGATATCCCTCTTAACCCCACCCCTCCATAGGTAAAGCAAAACAACTTAAATAGTTTTCTAATAAGCTCCGCCTTTTGACAAAAATGTACTTTATGGGATTCAAGTAGAAAGAGGCCATCACATTTTTTTCAACTAAAATATTCTGTTGGACCACTGGTCTATTTGTTATTGGCAGGAAAAAAAATGTTTACAATATCTTGAAAATAGTCTTTTTGGTGAAAAAGAAGCCATTTGTATTTCTTATCCCATTGTGTTCTGTCTCCGCAGCTCAGATATGGAGTCAGTGACCCCATCCTACACGATAGAGATGTATCCTCCACAAAATTTCAGTTTGCTCCCGATGACTCCACTCGATATGCGGCAATTGTTACATTTCTGAAAGGTTTTGGATGGAACTGGGTTGGGATTATCACAACAGGTGAGGGGAGCAATGAGATGGGAGTAAGAGAACTGAGTAACCTGATGGCCAAGCACGGGATCTGCATTGAGTATATTATTAATCTGAGCCGGAAAGAGAAAGCCATAAGGCAAATGGAGGAGATCGATAAATATACTGCACAAGTTGTGGTGATCTGTGGACCTTATTCACCAAACTATATTCCAATTATAAGAAAATCTAAAGCTCTTATAGAAAATATCACCCTCATCCTTCACGAGTCATGGATCGGTTTATTGAGAACAAAATATGATATGATACAATTTATCAACTGCAGTTTAGTTCTCATGGTGAAGAGAAGAACAATCTCACGGGTGGTGAAATCTATTCAGAATGTGAACCCATCAACCCGTCCAAACGATCCACTGCTGATGGAGATCTGGTACAAGCTCTTCCATTGTCTGACCAAGGATAAACATAGGAATATCTTTTACCGGTTGCATTATGGACATCGCGGAGTGAACTGCACTGAGATTTATTCTATTCCACCAGCATATTATGACTTGATTGATAAAAGCTTATACTATACATATGTATCGGTGTATATTCTGGCCCATGCCTTACACATTATGAAGGCGACTGGGAATAAACTAAGTGGATATAAATTTCAATGGAAGGTAAGAATTACAGTGGGGAAATAAGTATTTGATACACTGCGCATTGTAGACGTCTGTAATTCATATTGTTCTTATTTAACTGTGAGAGACAGAATATAAAAATATCAGAGTATAATAATTCCTCGTGCTTCACACTTAGGGCGATGTGCTCTTGAGTTTGAACTCATCCTTCAACTTCCTCCAAGCACAGTGAGTGGAGTTGATACCATTGGTCTCATCCTACCATTTAACCTTCTCCCATGCCCCCTCTGATCATCCAGATGGTCATTTGTGAGCTATAAATGGGCCGGGACATGTGCTGGCATGAGAAGGGGAACCTTGTGGCACCTGCAGGATTTTACTCCGTGAGATCGTATTGTATAACTGATAGTAATTGTTATTGTGGTCACAGCTACCTACAAGTCATTGTTTGGGTCCTCCTGTGTAGTTTCGGGGTGATTACTGACATATTTTTAGAATTCTTCTTAGCCTACATGGCAATAATTTGCATGGAGCCCCAGACTGAGGAAGATTATCTTGTGACCAGCCTTCCGCAGGTTTACAATGTGGGCCTGGTGTCGGTAAGGCCGCTTTCTGGTCTTGTCCATGGTGGAGAGGTTGATGTGTGAGTGAATGACTTTGTGGACACGTGTCTTTTATATGGGTAACCAGGTCAAACATGTGTAATAAGTGCAGAGTAGTGAGAGCTTCTTAAAGGAAAACTAACATCTGAGATGGCATGAATCCCTGCTCATTGTAGGAAGTTTTTTTTTTTTTTAAATTTTCTGCCTAACTAGAACGTTTAAAAGACAAAACTTTATTATGTAACAAAAAATATATTAAAACCTGGGCTAATTAAATAGCCGTATCAAATCAAACTGGACTTAGGCTAACCAGTGTGATACCCCTTAACCCTCTATACGTGGTGAGGTGCTCAATAGTCACCAGGGTTGGGGGAGTTCACACTGGACTAAAATACGCCGCCTCAGCTCTAAATCTAGCTGATTAGCGTCCAGGAGCTTTAGCTGGCTGCAGGGTTGAAGCAAGCCAGTGAATTGCCTATTCTTGTATTTCCTGCCTTACGCGTTTCAGCATTGGCCCTTATGACCAATGCATCATCAGAGGCACCACAACATTCAGGCACATTCACACATTTAGATGCCGCAGAACAGACGCTGCGACCACCATAGGATAATATTCAGGCAGTCACAGTCGTCCGTCTGCTTCTCCGGCACTGTAGCGGCCGTACGCGCCGCGCGATGCGGCAGGCTATTTATTTATAAAGCCCCACCTCTTGTGGGCGGTACTCCATCGGGTCCACCAACCGCAACGCCCACCTTCCATATGACGTAGACGGAGGCCCGATCACCTGGACCAATAGTATCGCACCACCGGTGATCACGTGGAATGCGAAAAAACGCATCTCTTCAACTGCAGGGATCGATCATGCGGTTTATTAGAGTAAAGAGATTATACCTAATAGCTTCAAAAAGCGAGGAGGAATTCCAGAAGGAGCCGGTAAAACAAGGTGAAATAAATGAATTCATAGAGGACAATAAAAAAGAAAAAAGAAAGAAGAAATATATCACATACTCGTTCCCCATTCATGGGTACGTGGGCACCTATAAATGATATTAGGTACTCCAAATCCATATCAAAACAGGTTTTATAGAAAGCAGGCATAATTAATAGAGTCATTAAGACCCTGCGGTTTTTCGGTGGCCATCACACAAATCCAACGGGACTCTCGTTGAGTGACAAGACGGTCAAAGTCACCCCCTCTTATTGGTGGTGAGACCGCTTCAATTCCTTGAAATTTAATGCAGAGGGCATCTCCTTTATGTTTGTCCCAAACATGTCGGGATACAACCGTATCATCTTTTCTTTCGATGTTCCTTATGTGTTCCCTAATACGTACACGGAATTCCCGTATGGTTTTCCCCACGTATTGGGACCCACACTTGCAAGTAAGCAAATAGACGACCCCTCTGCTCCTGCAATTAATAATCTGTTGGTTCGGATATACACGTCCCGTAATTTTACTCATGAAGGTCCTACTCGGTAGGATCGATTGGCATGCCTTGCAGGAACCACATTTGAAAGTTCCGCATGGTGGTCTGGGGAGCCAGGTTTCCACAACCTCAGGTTCCAAGTGGCTATGCACCAATTTATCTTTAAGATTCCTGCCCCTTCGATATGTTATCTTTGGAAACTCACCTACCAAGTGGCCCACATCTGGATCCATTTGTAGCAGCTTCCAGAAGGTGGACAAAATTTCCCTGACCTGTCTATGTTGTGCATCATAGGTTGCAATGATGCGTACGTCCTCTGAGGATTCATCCCTGCTTTGAGGGGTCAGGAGGGTTTCCCTTCTTTGGGATAGGGCATTTTGGTGGGCATCTCTAAGAATAGCAGTCGGATACCCCCTATCCTGAAATCTATCCCTTAAGTCAGAAGCTGCTCTAAGATATTCTGACATATCGGAACAATTCCTCCTAGCCCGAAGGTATTGTCCTTTTGGGATACCACGTTTAAGTGGTGTGGGATGCCAACTATTCCATGCTAGTAGGCTATTTGTAGCCGTTGGTTTCCTAAAGATCTTAGTTCTTAAACCTCCTGACAGAGTCTTTTCTATAGAGAGGTCAAGGAACGAGATCCTGTCTTCATGAATCTCTGAGGTCAGAAACAGTCCTATGGTATTTGTATTAAGGACCCTGACAAATTCCTTGAAGTCCTCTACCGTGCCATTCCACAGAATGAGCACGTCGTCTATGAAACGTAACCAGATCATTATGTGGGATGTGAAAAGTTCCAACTGGTCATTAAAGACCAGTTCTTTCTCCCACCAGCCCAGGAAGAGATTAGCGTATGTGGGAGCACAAGGGCTCCCCATAGCCACTCCCCTGAGCTGGTGGAAGAACTTCCCATTAAACGTAAAAACGTTATGTTCCAACACAAAGCGTAGGAGAGAAATTATCAGTTCATTGTGTTTCATAAATTGTGTGCCTCTGGATTGCAAAAAATAGGCAACGGCATTGCAACCAGCATCATGAGGTATCGAATTGTACAGTGCTTCGACATCCAAACTAGCCAGGAGGGTGCCCTGATCTATTTGGACTCCTTCCAGTCTCTTTAACACGTCCATCGTATCTCTCACATACGATGGAAGTGTCTGGACGAAAGGGCGAAGAACCTGGTCCACATATAGACTTGTATTCTGAGTGACACTGTCGATCCCCGATACAATAGGGCGGCCCTTAAGGGGTGTTGTCCCCTTATGGATTTTGGGGAGGCCATAAAAAGTGGCCACCCTAGGGAATTTAGGTATCAAGAACTCAGATTCGGCTGGACTAACCAATTTATCAGAGAGTGCTTGGCGTATGATCTCCTTCAGAATATCCCTGAATCGTGTAGTGGGATTCTGATCCAAGGCTCTATAGCAGTCCCTGTCTCTTAAAATGTTCCGGCACATCAGGATGTATTGGTCCCTGTCCATAATGACCAAGTTTCCCCCTTTGTCAGAGGGCTTGATCACTATGGATTTATCATCCTCCAAGTTTTTGATGCATTGCCTCTCTGCTTTGGTGATGTTATGTTGCACCTTACCAGAGTTGGTCTCTAGACTTCTCAGTTCATCAGTAACCAGGGTTAAGAAGATATCCAATGAGGTGTCATTACTTGTCGGTGGGAATTTCATAGAGGGGGGCTTAAGTTTAGTAAACGGGCCCTCCCCCTCCTGTTGTTGTGTTTCACCCACCAGACCCATCATTGCTTCAAAGCACTCCAGGTCTGTATCTTCTAGGCCCAGCTCCTCACACTGTCTCCTACTGTGTTGTTTGAAAAATTTTCTCCATTTCAATTTCCTAATAAATAACTGTAAATCTTTGACCCAGGTAAACATATCAAAAGAGGGCGTTGGTACAAATGATAACCCCTTACTTAAGGTCTGTCTTTCTGTATCTGTTATTATTCGTTTGGAGAGATTTATAATCTGCATTTGGTTTTGAATAGGGCTCAATTTCATTTTTGTTTCCTCCTCACCATGTAATCGGTGATTGGTGCCTCTCTGGCTAAAAAACCCCCCCGTTGTTGTTTTCTCTGCGGGGCCCCTCTTCCTCTATTTCCTCCTCTGGAACTAGTACTCTCCACTCCCCCTTGATATTGATAGGGTCTATTCGGCTGTTTTCTGGGTGTGTTATTTATTCTCCGCACAGATTCACTATCTGATAGTTCGCACTCAGAAGATGACGGTTCAGCTTCTGATACACCCTCAGTTTTGTCAGAGTGTGGTATATTAAATATGTTTCCCTCTTTAAAGTCTTGTGTGTCGCGACAAAATTGGTAATGTTTACGTTCTTTTATTTGAATTGTAAATCGCTCCACAGTGCGCTGCAGCGTTGCTTCTTTTTTCTCAAAGTCGCTATTGGATGTAAACTTTTTAGCACATTCAATATGTTCTTTTAACTTAAGTGATGTTACTTCCAATCTTGCTTTTTCCTCTTCTAAGAGGAGTCTCGTGAACCGCATATTTATAATTAGTAGATTTTTCTTGATTGCAAATACCTTTAGAATAGGGGATGGCAGGTTTTCTGGCTAGTGATTTAAATACTGATAAATGGCTGGATGAAGCGAGAGAGGTTTTCTCCGGAAAGGAGCTGGCAATCGATTCACAGAGTATAAGTATTTCAGCAGCATTTAAAAATCTGACCCAGGTTTACAAGGACCATATTCGGGGGTGGTGGGAGACCCAGTCTTTGGAGACATATCTTAAAAACAGCATTGTCCCCAGGGGACTTAGGATACATCTCCAGCCTGCAGCTAGGATAAGATCAGCTGAGTTTTTGAAAAGATGGGAGAAAGAGTCAATTGACTCCTCACTCAGATTCATGAGACTCCTCTTAGAAGAGGAAAAAGCAAGATTGGAAGTAACATCACTTAAGTTAAAAGAACATATTGAATATGCTAAAAAGTTTACATCCAATAGCGACTTTGAGAAAAAAGAAGCAACGCTGCAGCGCACTGTGGAGCGATTTACAATTCAAATAAAAGAACGTAAACATTACCAATTTTGTCGCGACACACAAGACTTTAAAGAGGGAAACATATTTAATATACCACACTCTGACAAAACTAAGGGTGTATCAGAAGCTGAACCGTCATCTTCTGAGTGCGAACTATCAGATAGTGAATCTGTGCGGAGAATAAATAACACACCCAGAAAACAGCCGAATAGACCCTATCAATATCAAGGGGGAGTGGAGAGTACTAGTTCCAGAGGAGGAAATAGAGGAAGAGGGGCCCCGCAGAGAAAACAACAACGGGGGGGTTTTTTAGCCAGAGAGGCACCAATCACCGATTACATGGTGAGGAGGAAACAAAAATGAAATTGAGCCCTATTCAAAACCAAATGCAGATTATAAACCTCTCCAAACGAATAATAACAGATACAGAAAGACAGACCTTAAGTAAGGGGTTATCATTTGTACCAACGCCCTCTTTTGATATGTTTACCTGGGTCAAAGATTTACAGTTATTTATTAGGAAATTGAAATGGAGAAAATTTTTCAAACAACACAGTAGGAGACAGTGTGAGGAGCTGGGCCTAGAAGATACAGACCTGGAGTGCTTTGAAGCAATGATGGGTCTGGTGGGTGAAACACAACAACAGGAGGGGGAGGGCCCGTTTACTAAACTTAAGCCCCCCTCTATGAAATTCCCACCGACAAGTAATGACACCTCATTGGATATCTTCTTAACCCTGGTTACTGATGAACTGAGAAGTCTAGAGACCAACTCTGGTAAGGTGCAACATAACATCACCAAAGCAGAGAGGCAATGCATCAAAAACTTGGAGGATGATAAATCCATAGTGATCAAGCCCTCTGACAAAGGGGGAAACTTGGTCATTATGGACAGGGACCAATACATCCTGATGTGCCGGAACATTTTAAGAGACAGGGACTGCTATAGAGCCTTGGATCAGAATCCCACTACACGATTCAGGGATATTCTGAAGGAGATCATACGCCAAGCACTCTCTGATAAATTGGTTAGTCCAGCCGAATCTGAGTTCTTGATACCTAAATTCCCTAGGGTGGCCACTTTTTATGGCCTCCCCAAAATCCATAAGGGGACAACACCCCTTAAGGGCCGCCCTATTGTATCGGGGATCGACAGTGTCACTCAGAATACAAGTCTATATGTGGACCAGGTTCTTCGCCCTTTCGTCCAGACACTTCCATCGTATGTGAGAGATACGATGGACGTGTTAAAGAGACTGGAAGGAGTCCAAATAGATCAGGGCACCCTCCTGGCTAGTTTGGATGTCGAAGCACTGTACAATTCGATACCTCATGATGCTGGTTGCAATGCCGTTGCCTATTTTTTGCAATCCAGAGGCACACAATTTATGAAACACAATGAACTGATAATTTCTCTCCTACGCTTTGTGTTGGAACATAACGTTTTTACGTTTAATGGGAAGTTCTTCCACCAGCTCAGGGGAGTGGCTATGGGGAGCCCTTGTGCTCCCACATACGCTAATCTCTTCCTGGGCTGGTGGGAGAAAGAACTGGTCTTTAATGACCAGTTGGAACTTTTCACATCCCACATAATGATCTGGTTACGTTTCATAGACGACGTGCTCATTCTGTGGAATGGCACGGTAGAGGACTTCAAGGAATTTGTCAGGGTCCTTAATACAAATACCATAGGACTGTTTCTGACCTCAGAGATTCATGAAGACAGGATCTCGTTCCTTGACCTCTCTATAGAAAAGACTCTGTCAGGAGGTTTAAGAACTAAGATCTTTAGGAAACCAACGGCTACAAATAGCCTACTAGCATGGAATAGTTGGCATCCCACACCACTTAAACATGGTATCCCAAAAGGACAATACCTTCGGGCTAGGAGGAATTGTTCCGATATGTCAGAATATCTTAGAGCAGCTACTGACTTAAGGGATAGATTTCAGGATAGGGGGTATCCGACTGCTATTCTTAGAGATGCCCACCAAAATGCCCTATCCCAAAGAAGGGAAACCCTCCTGATCCCTCAAAGCAGGGATGAATCCTCAGAGGACGTACGCATCATTGCAACCTATGATGCACAACATAGACAGGTCAGGGAAATTTTGTCCACCTTCTGGAAGCTGCTACAAATGGATCCAGATGTGGGCCACTTGGTAGGTGAGTTTCCAAAGATAACATATCGAAGGGGCAGGAATCTTAAAGATAAATTGGTGCATAGCCACTTGGAACCTGAGGTTGTGGAAACCTGGCTTCCCAGACCACCATGCGGAACTTTCAAATGTGGTTCCTGCAAGGCATGCCAATCGATCCTACCGAGTAGGACCTTCATGAGTAAAATTACGGGACGTGTATATCCGAACCAACAGTTTATTAATTGCAGGAGCAGAGGGGTCGTCTATTTGCTTACTTGCAAGTGTGGGTCCCAATACGTGGGGAAAACCATACGGGAATTCCGTGTACGTATTAGGGAACACATAAGGAACATCGAAAGAAAAGATGATACGGTTGTATCCCGACATGTTTGGGACAAACATAAAGGAGATGCCCTCTGCATTAAATTTCAAGGAATTGAAGCGGTCTCACCACCAATAAGAGGGGGTGACTTTGACCGTCTTGTCACTCAACGAGAGTCCCGTTGGATTTGTGTGATGGCCACCGAAAAACCGCAGGGTCTCAATGACTCTATTAATTATGCCTGCTTTCTATAAAACCTGTTTTGATATGGATTTGGAGTACCTAATATCATTTATAGGTGCCCACGTACCCATGAATGGGGAACGAGTATGTGATATATTTCTTCTTTCTTTTTTCTTTTTTATTGTCCTCTATGAATTCATTTATTTCACCTTGTTTTACCGGCTCCTTCTGGAATTCCTCCTCGCTTTTTGAAGCTATTAGGTATAATCTCTTTACTCTAATAAACCGCATGATCGATCCCTGCAGTTGAAGAGATGCGTTTTTTCGCATTCCACGTGATCACCGGTGGTGCGATACTATTGGTCCAGGTGATCGGGCCTCCGTCTACGTCATATGGAAGGTGGGCGTTGCGGTTGGTGGACCCGATGGAGTACCGCCCACAAGAGGTGGGGCTTTATATATAAATAGCCTGCCGCATCGCGCGGCGCGTACGGCCGCTACAGTGCCGGAGAAGCAGACGGACGACTGTGACTGCCTGAATATTATCCTATGGTGGTCGCAGCGTCTGTTCTGCGGCATCTAAATGTGTGAATGTGCCTGAATGTTGTGGTGCCTCTGATGATGCATTGGTCATAAGGGCCAATGCTGAAACGCGTAAGGCAGGAAATACAAGAATAGGCAATTCACTGGCTTGCTTCAACCCTGCAGCCAGCTAAAGCTCCTGGACGCTAATCAGCTAGATTTAGAGCTGAGGCGGCGTATTTTAGTCCAGTGTGAACTCCCCCAACCCTGGTGACTATTGAGCACCTCACCACGTATAGAGGGTTAAGGGGTATCACACTGGTTAGCCTAAGTCCAGTTTGATTTGATACGGCTATTTAATTAGCCCAGGTTTTAATATATTTTTTGTTACATAATAAAGTTTTGTCTTTTAAACGTTCTAGTTAGGCAGAAAATTTACTCAAATCTCAGAACGTGAACCGCATATTTATAATTAGTAGATTTTTCTTCATTGTAGGAAGATACAACGTTTCACCTAATAAAGGGGACAATATTCATAAATTCCTTGTAAAGTATAAAACTTTGAGCTCATAATACACAATTAATAGGATACAGTAAAAAAAAAAAAAACTAAAATAAACACAATCTCAATTTGTTCCTTTCCTGTTATTCTTATTCATATACTTTCATGATTTTCCCAACAATTTTTGATACGGAGTCAAATATAAACAATGAAACGCTATGATATAATATCTCCACCATAGAAACAGTTCTCAGTGAGTCCACAATGGCTCATTCTTCTTCCTGGTGCATGTGAGTGCTTGATCTTGCAACACAAATTGTTTTTCAAATTCTGTGGTTTTTCCAAATCCGTGGGGTTGTCCAATGGCCACGCCCCCCAATTTCTGTCGCCGGTGCGATTGTGACAGAACCACAACATTTTCTTATCCTGAAAGTTTATGGACTCTACAAAATGAATTGATTATTCTCTGATAATGTTGTTATTTTTTTTTTTTTTAATTTCTATTTTATTACTTCTACAGATTCTACACAAAATTACCCAAACTTATGAAGCTATTTTTAAAGTTGTTAGTTACTGCTTTTAGAATAACTGCTGGCATTAGAAGACTGCTTACATTCTAATAAAATTATTTTTTTTTTCTTTTTATGGAGAGTGATAGGAATAGCTCGAGGGGGACGGTGGAGGCCATTTAAAAAAAAATTGAATTTAATATTTTTTGGGTTGTGATACACATAAACAATGTAAAGCATTTACATATTAACAAATCAATGATTTTTCTCATATAAATTTATGTCATTTATTTAGAAACATTAGAAAAGATATATTTATTCAAATGCCATAAATTCATCTGGATTATCACGGCCGGTTTATAACACATGTATTCTTGATCAGGGTCTGAAAACGTGGTTCTTACTTTTGATACCACACAAGATAGGATAGGTTGTCACTTCCCTGTGCCAAGGTAGCCATGAACCAAGGAAGTAAAGCAGTCTTTGGTCTTCCGATGCTAAACTGAGAAATTAGAAACAACATGTAACTCATTATTACCATGGTTTTTAATATTTTTACGATAAAACCTATGCATGTCTTTACCTTTTTATGTAATTTTGTAGATGGTGGTCGTGGTAGTTGGTGAATCACTTGCATAATAATCCCTCTGCTGGCAGAGAATATTTAAAAAATCATGATGTGTAATGCAGCCATGGTTTTCCATGTATTGTGCTATATTTTGGATCTCTACACAACAGATAGACTCAATATTTGTGCCCATGGCAACACAATTACCGCAGCTACACCAATACACTCATCCAATTCTGTCGCTAACTTCTTCAAAAGTAAATTCAACTTAATCAGTATTTGATGTGCGCTGTGGATTATTTGGGAAGCATCCCAAACTATCCTCCTCCCCTGCATATTTCGCTCTACTCCGTGACAACAAATCCCCTGTCTAAAAAAGTGTGACACAATAAATGTACCTTACTTATTATTGCTTGTTCCCATAATGCAAAAAGGAAGTTGAAAGTACTAAGTTCAAGAAATAAATAATAAATTATACGCAGATAGAGGAATTAAATGGAAATATGTTAACAGAAATCGGCCCAATATACCACTAACAGTATCTTGTTAAAGGGGTTTTCCCACGAAGCTTTAAAAAAATGCTGAAAGCAGCATCTCTTAAGGTACCTGGGACTGCATGAAGAATTTGGGGGATTTGGTCCTGTTTGGTAAACTAAGTCTTGGGGCGATCGCCTGATTGCCCACAGAAAGGGCTCCAAGTGCCACCTCTGGCACCAGTGCCATAGGTTTTCCACCACTGGCATAGAGGAAGTACCTTATATACTCTTGTGTAAGCCGAGTTTTTCAGCACAAAAAATGGGAGTATCACTGGAGGTTGAGTATTAAGTTTATTTTATTTCTGGGCTTGGCATACAGGGGTCTGGCTGTATACTACAAGGGGCTGGCTGTATACTAAATGGGCCTGGCTGTATACTACAGGGGGCACGCTGTATACTACATGTGGCTGGCTGGATGTATACTACAAGGGGCTGGCTGTATAGTATAGGGAGCTGGCTGGCTGTATACTACATGGGGCTGGCTGTATACTACATGGGACTGGCTGTATACTACATGGGGTCTGGCTGTATACTACATGGGGTCTGACTGGCTGTATACTACAGGGGGCTGGCTGGATGTATACTATATGGGGCTGGCGGGCTATATACTACATGGGGGCTGGCTGTATACTACATGGTGCTGGCTTTATACTAGGCTACTGAGAACAATCAATACGCCCATGCTTACTGAATTTGTCTGATTTTGGTTTTGCGATTCAGTGTTGATGTGTTCCACTGCAAGGTTTTACGATGAAGATTCAGTTGTATCCTTGTCAGAGACTTGCCTAATCATGAGCTCCTCATGAAGTAGTGTCTACATTAAAATTTTTAAAAACCAAGTTCTGTTGTCTATGACAACAGCACCTCTTGTGAACACGAAAAGGGCAAGGGGATGTGGCCCAATGATAAACGTTGGTTCAATTATTACAGTACGGTATGGACCACACAAGCAACAATGTCATAATTTGACTCAACAATCAGTGTTGAATGAGGCATGATGGTAACTGTTAAAGAACATCCTCCTGTAGATTATCTGCAACATCACTTGCCTATTACAAAATAAAGCTATTTTTCTTTGAAATAAGTCATTGTGAACAAATAATGAAAAAAATTCTAGTAAGAGATAGAGCAATGTTGTGTAACATTGCGTTCTCCATAATCACTTTCTAAATGAAAATTAATTTCTGAAAAGGAAATTAATCAATTTAATTTTTGAGAAGTATTAAAAAAAATGATTTTTAAACTATGGATCTTCATATTCTTCATACATCTACATTAAACGTGATACAGCTACTGAGACTCGTACCCTGGCAAATTGGACATTCTTACTACTACTCCTATCCTAAATTTACGGTATAAATATTGTATCCCCGTAATTTTATTGACCCATAGAATAAATATAACATTATTATTAGTTAAAAAGTATTTAAGAATGATAAAACAGTATTTATCCCCAAATACATATATACTTGAGTATAAGCCTAGTTTATCAGTACAAAAAAAAATGTGCTGAAAATCCAAACTTGTCTTATACTCAAGTAAAAAAAATATATCAAAGCTCACCTTTCCAGCTTCCCCCGCTGCTGGCTATATACTGGGGCAGGGGTCTGGCTATATGCTGGGGGGCAGGTGCTGGCTATATACTACGGGGCAGGGTCCGGCAGATTATATAATGGGGGGGCTGTGACTAGAGATGAGCGAACATACTCGTCCGAGCTTGATGCTCATTCGAGCATTAGCATACTCGAAACTGCTCGTTGCTCGGACGAAAACTAAAAGTTTACACTTTAATTTGGAAAATGTTTAACCCGAGGGCTAGGGGTAGAGGACGAGGGCGTGGACGTGGGCGTCCAACTACTGAAGGGGTCAGAGGCCGTGGTCCTGGGCGGGGTGAGACACCACCTGCTGATGAGGGAGCAGGGGAACGCCGCAGAGCTACACTCCCTAGGTTCATCATGTCTCAAGTTATTGGGACTCGTGGTAGAGCACTGTTGAGGCCAGAACAGTGCGAAGAGGTGATGTCATGGATTGCGGACAATGCTTCTAGCCATTTGTCCACCAGTCAGTCTTCCACGCAGTCCACCCATGTCACCGAAATCAGCACTCCTCCAGCTCCTCCACCTCAGCCTCCTTCCCCCCAGTCTGCCCCCTCCCAGCAAAATTTGGCATTTGAACCAGCATACTCTGAGGAACTGTTTTCTGGACCCTTCCCACAATCACAAACCACTTGTCCGGTTGCTGCTGAGCAATTTTCCGATGCCCAGGTTTTCCACCAGTCGCAGTCTGTGGGTGATGATGACATTATTGACGTAGTGGAAGAAGTGTGTAAAGAGGTGTCGGACGATGAGGAGGCACGGTTGTCAGACAGTGGTGAAGTTGTTGTCAGGGCAGGAAGTCTGAGGGGGAGCAGACTGAGGGATCGGAGGATGATGAGGTGACAGACCCAAGCTGGGTTGATAGGCCGGGTGAACACAGTGCTTCTGAGACGGAGGCAAGTCCTATAGCAGAACAGGTTGGAAGAGGCAGTGGTGGGGCTAGACGGAGAGGCAGGGCCAGAGCTGGTGCATCAGCGCCAAATGTTGCCCGTAGTCAAGCTCCCGTGGCGAGGGCTAGATTTTCAGAAGTCTGGAGGTTCTTTAAAGAAACACCGGATGACCGACGGACTGTGGTGTGCAACCTTTGCCAAATCAGGATCAGCAGGGGTTCCACCACTACTAGCTTAACTACCACCAACATGCGCAGGCATATGAATGCTAAACACCCCACTCAATGGCACCAAGCCCGTTCACCTCCGGCCGGGCACACCACTGCTTCTTCCCCTGTGTCATCTGCTAGTCAGCCCCCTGCCCAGGACCACGGCCCAAACACCTCCCGTGCGAAAACCCCATCTTCGCCTCCACAGCATCCACCAGCGTTCAGCTCTCCATACCCCAGACGCTGGAGCGCAAAAGGAAGTATAGCGCAACCCACCCACATGCCCAAGCCCTCAACGTCCACATCTCCAAGTTGCTTAGCCTGGAGATGCTGCCCTATAGGCTGGTAGAGACCGAGGCCTTTTGAAACCTCATGGCGGCGGCCGCCCCTCGGTATTCGGTCCCCAGCCGCCACTACTTTTCCCGATTTCTGACAAGGTCCACCTGACCACAGACATGTGGACGAGTGCTGACGGGCAGGGCCACTATATATCGCTGACGGCACATTGGGTTAACTTGGTGGAGGCTGGGACCGAGTCTGACCCTGGGGCTGCTCATATACTGCCGACGCCGAGGATTGCGGGGCCTACCTCGGTCCAGGTCTCAAAGGCCTACTATGCCTCCTCCTCCTCCCACCCCTCCTCCACCTCCTCCTCCTCCGAATTACCATCCGTGGGCATGGCGCCATCAGTCGGTAGCTCTAGGCACAGCAGCAGTGCCCTCGCTAAGCAACAGCAGGCGGTGCTCAAACTGCTGAGCCTAGGCGATAAAAGGCACACCGCCCAAGAGCTATTACAGGGCATCACGGCGCAGACTGATCTGTGGCCGGCGCCGCTGAACCTGAAGCCAGGCATGGTTGTGTGTGACAATGACCATAACCTGGTGGCGGCTCTGCAACTCGGCAGACTGACACATGTGCCATGCCTGGCCCATGTGTTAAATCTCATAGTTCAGCGTTTCCTCAAGACATACCCCAATCTGTCTGATTTGCTCACGAAGGTGCGCCGCATCTGTGCGCATTTCAGGAAGTCCAGCACAGATGCTGCCACTCTCAGGGCAGCGCAGCGCCGCCTCCAACTGCCCGCTCACCGACTGTTGTGCAACGTGCCCACGAGGTGGAATTCAACATTAACCATGTTATCCAGAGTTTACCAGCAGCGCAGAGCGATTGTAGACTGCCAGATGTCAACTTCCACCAGAACTGGTAGTCAGGTCAGTCAGCTTCCTCAAGTCTACAATGAGGAGTGGACGTGGATGTCTGATATCTGTCAGGTGCTGAGTAACTTTGAGGAGTCAACACAGATGGTCAGTGGCGATGCTGCCATCATCAGACTCACCATCCCGCTGCTTGGCCTGTTGAAAAACTCTCTGGTCAGCATGAAGTCGGAAGCTTTGCGCTCGTCACAAGAGACGGGGGAAGAAGATTCCCTTGTTGATAGCCAAAGCACCCTTAGGTCTGTTTCTCAGCGCATATCGGAGGAGGTGGAGGAGGATGAGGAGGAAGAGGAGGAGAATGTTGGCGAGACAGAAGAGGGGACCATTGTTCAGTCCTTCACTGTTCAGCGTGTATGGGCAGAAGAAGAGGAGTTGGAGGAGGAGGAAATGGGCAGTCAGGCCAGTGAGGGGAGTGAATTCTTGCGCGTTGGGACTCTGGCACATATGGCAGATTTCATGCTAGGCTGCCTATCCCGTGACCCTCGCGTTCAAAGAATTTATTCCAGCACCGATTACTGGGTATTCACTCTCCTGGACCCAAGGTACAAGCAAAATCTTTCCACTCTCATCCCTGGAGAGGAAAGGAGTGTGAGAATGCATGAATACCAACAGGCCCTGGTGCACAAGCTGAAACAGTATTTCCCTTCTGACAGCGCTAGCGGCAGAGGGCGTACTTCTGCGGGACAAGTAGCGAGGGAGAGTAGGCGAGCAGGCAGCTTTTCCAGCACTGGCAGGGGTACGCTTTACAAGGCCTTTGCCAGTTTTATGTCACCCCAGCAAGACACTGTTACCTGTCCCCAGTCTCGGCAGAGTAGGGCTGATCTTTAAAGAAAGATGGTAAGGGAGTACGTAGCTGACCATACCATCGTCCTAAATGATCACACAGCTCCCAACAACTACTGGGTTTCAAAGCTGGACATGTGGCACGAACTGGCGCTGCATGCCTTGGAGGTTCTTGCCTGCCCTGCCGCTAGCGTGTTGTCCGAGCGGGTTTTCAGTGCAGCTGGTGGCATCATCACCGATAAGCGTACACGCCTGTCGACTGACAGCGCTGACAGGCTGACGCTTATCAAGATGAATAAAGCCTGGATTTCTCCGCATTTTCATTCTCCACCAGGTGAAAGAAGCTCAACCTGAATAATGTATGCACTCCTCCTCCTCATTGTCCTCCTTCTCCTCCTCTTTGTACACTAAAGCATAGGAAACTGGCTATTTTTTGCCAGGGCCAACTGGCTCTAGCTATAGTACTCTATGTATTTAATTTTTCTGGAGGGCCACCTACCCGGTCCTCTGTTTTAAGCAATTTTTGGGAGTGCCACATACAGGCACTCAATCTATTTAATTTTTCTGGAGGACCACCTACCTGCTCCTCTGGTTTGAAAACTTTTTTGGACTGCCACATACAGGCACTCAATTTATAAAATTTTTCTGGAGGACCACCTACCTGCTCCTCTGGTTTGAAAACTTTTTTGGACTGCCACATACAGGCACTATCCAAATTAAATTGTCTCCATAGCAGCCTCCACATGTCGTCTTTCTAGCTGGCTCCACACGTTGTCTCCATTGCTACCTCCACACGTCATCGCCATAGCTGCCTCCAAAAGTCGTCCATATAGCTGCCTCCATACATTGTCTCCTTATCAAACGAACTGTGTCAGGCAGAATTTTGGGTTGTTTTCATGGATTCCACATCAAACTTGTTAACTTTGTCGCCACCCTGCTGTGTAATCCACAAAATATACTGGCAAACTTTTATCATTTACCAATATTATTTCAGGGCTTCTTGCGCATCTGTTTACATTCCCCTCACCCGCCATATCCCAAACTTATAAGAACGCTACTACACTCGATCTTATACAAAAGGTTCTTAGAAGTGCAGTTTGGGGAGTAGCCTAGAGACAGGGGCTTGGATTGGCGAAAGCTCGCCTGGCAGCGGAGCGCCAGCTCCATCTCAAGATCCAACAAACATAGTTTTAACTGCAGCACCTTTAATCTACTACTAGTTCACTGCCTCCATACATCGTCCCCTTATCAAACGAGCTGTGTCAGGCAGAATTTTCAGGTGTTTCACCAGATACATAGTGGAACTCGGCCCATCTGTCGCCGCCATGCTGGAGACCTGAAGTTGCAATCATAGCAGCGCAATATGAATGCCCCATACTGTCGCTCTTAATCATGGAAGTCGTCTCCATGGCTGCCTCCACATGTTGTCCCCTTATCAAAAGAGCTGTGTCAGGCTCATTTTTCGGGTGTTTCACCAGATACGTTATGGAACTTGGTCACTATGTCGCCACCATGCTGTGTTATCGACTAAATATACCGTCAACCTTTTGTTCACATAGGAAATCATTTCACCTCCTTTGGTGAAACCTGAGTCCATTTAGGGTATGTCGCCATGAGACTCTCTAGCCTGCCACTGCTGCCGCTGCCTCTGCATGCCGTCCCCTATAGTGTCAGGGTCAATTATTGGATGTTTTAGATGCTATCTAGCCTCATTCGGTCACTCTGTCATGGCCATGCTGTTGCCCATAATTTTGGCATAATGGTGTGATTAAGCTGCCTCAGAGGCATCCATGCATGCTGCCCCTGCTGTTTCCTGTCCATTTCCGTGGTGTTTCCATCCTTTTCTGAGGTTCCCAGGTGTTTGGCCAAGCTTCCCTGTGCAGAGCCTTGGTCCCCTTGAAAAATGCTCGAGTCTCCCATTGACTTCAATGGGGCTTGTTATTCGAGACGAGCACTCGAGCATCGGGAAAAGTTTGTCTCGAATAACGAGTACCCGAGCATTTTAGTGCTCGCTCATCTCTAGCCAGGACCCGACGGGTTTTCTACAAAATACTATAAATGGTTACAGGGGGAATTGGGGCCCCACTTGGTGGAGGCCTTCAACTCCCTGACGGAAAATGGTGTTCCACCACATGATTCACTTAGGGCATATATCACGGTTTTACCGAAGGCGGGTAAGGACCCCATGCAGTGTCTCAGCTATAGGCCAATCTCCCTGCTCAATGTGGATTCAAAAACTCTAGCCAAGATATTGGAAGAAACATTGACACCAATAGTAAGTAAACTCATACATTTAGATCAAACAGGCTTCCTTCCCGGCAGGGAAACCAGAGATAACACAACAAAAGCAGTTAATCTGATGCACTTAGCCCGGGTACAAAAAAAGACAGTTGCCCTGCTTTCAACTGATGCAGAAAAAGCCTTTGACAGGGTGAATTGGACATACATGGCTGAGACACTGCGAGGAATCGGCCTAAAACACAACATGATGCAGTGGATTCTGGCCTTTTATACCCACCCCACAGCAAAAGTCAGGGTAAATGGGATCCTTTCCAAAGACCTGCCTATAAAGAACGGGGTAAGGCAGGGATGCCGACTTTCACCCTTAATTTTTGTTTTAACTTTGGAACCCTTTTTGAGACATATTAGGGTAGATCAGAACATCTCAGGTATTGCAATACAAAATGAAGAAGTGAAGGTGGCTGCATTTGCAGATGACTTGTTATAAATTATGAATTGCTATAAGCCTAGAGTTTCCATCCCTAATCTTCTGAGACAATTTAAGGAATACTACTCTCTGTCAAACTTTAAAATTAATTATTCTAAGTCCGAGGCAACTGCGGTGTCCATGTCCTTGGAAGAGATTAAAATGTTGGAAGAGATCTTCCCCTTTAGGTGGCCAGGGGATGGAATGTCATACCTGGGAGTAAAACTGACTAGGGACCTAAAAGATCTGTATAGAACAAACTATATTACACTTGCAAATTCAATCAAAACAGACTACGAAAGGTGGATTAAGGGAAGGTTCACATGGCTGGGTCGTATTGCGATTTTTAAAATGAACGTATTGCCAAGGATTCTATATCTATACCAAGTGCTACCCATCCGTATACCGGAGAAATTTTTTAAGTTATTAACATCGATAGAACAAAAATTTATATGGGGAGGCAAAAAACCTTGCATAAAGTTAGAAATATTATATAAACCAAGAAGTAGGGGTGGACTGGCAGTTCCGGACCTCAGAATGTACTACAAAGCTACACACATGGTGAGGTTTGTAGATTGTCTAATAATGGTCTATGTATGTCTTGTTTCTAACTTTTTTGTATCGGAAAATTAAATAAAAACAAAATTTAAAAAAAAAAAAAAGATAATAGTGATGAGTGTATCAGTGTAAATGATAATAGTGATGAGTGTATCAGTGTAAATGATAATAGTAAAGAGTGTATCAGTGTAAATGATAATAGTGATGAGTGTATTCAGTGTAAATGATAATAGTGATATGTGTATCAGTGTAAATGATAATAGTGAGGAGTGTATCAGTATAAATGATAATAGTGATGAATGTATCAGTGTAAATGATAATAGTGATGAGTGTATTCAGTGTAAATGATAATATTGATGAGTGTATCAGTGTAAATGATAATAGTGATGAGTGTATCAGTGTAAATGATAATAGTGATGGGTGTATCAGTGTAAATGATAATATTGATGAGTGTATCAGTGTAAATGATAATAGTGATGAGTGTATCAGTGTAAATGATAATAGTGATGAGTGTATCAGTGTAAATGATAATAGTGATGAGTGTATCAGTGTAAATGATAATAGTGATGAGTGTATCAGTGTAAATGATAATAGTGATGAGTGTATCAGTGTAAATGATAATAGTGATGAGTGTATTCAGTGTAAATGATAATAGTGATGAGTGTATCAGTATAAATGATAATAGTGATGAGTGTATCAGTGTAAATGATAATAGTGATAAGTGTATCAGTGTAAATGATAATAGTGATGAGTGTATCAGTATAAATGATAATAGTGATGAGTGTATCAGTGTAAATGATAATAGTGATGAGTGTATCAGTGTAAATGATAATAGTGATGAGTGTATCAGTGTAAATGATAATAGTGATGAGTGTATCAGTGTAAATGATAATAGTGATGAGTGTATTCAGTGTAAATGATAATAGTGATGAGTGTATCAGTATAAATGATAATAGTGATGAGTGTATCAGTGTAAATGATAATAGTGATGAGTGTATCAGTGTAAATGATAATAGTGATGAGTGTATTAGTGTAAATGATAATAGTGATGAGTGTATTAGTGTAAATGATAATAGTGATGAGTGTATTAGTGTAAATGATAATAGTGATGAGTGTATCAGTGTAAATGATAATAGTGAGGAGTGTATTAGTGTAAATGATAATAGTGAGGAGTGTACCAGTGTAAATGATAATAGTGATGAGTGTATCAGTGTAAATGATAATAGTGAGGAGTGTATCAGTGTAAATGACAACAGTGATGAGTGTATCAGTGTAAATGATAATAGTGATGAGTGTATCAGTGTAAATGATAATAATGATGAGTGTATCAGTATAAATGATAATAGTGATGAATGTATCAGTGTAAATGATAATAGTGATGAATGTATCAGTGTAAATGATAATAATGATGAGTGTATCAGTATAAATGATAATAGTGATGAGTGTATCAGTGTAAATGATAATAGTGATGAGTGTATCAGTGTAAATGATAATAGTGATGAGTGTATCAGTGTAAATGATAATAGTGATTAAAGTATTCAGTGTAAATGATAATATTGATGAGTGTATCAGTGTAAATGATAATAGTGATGAGTGTATCAGTGTAAATGATAATAGTGATGAGTGTATCAGTGTAAATGATAATAGTGATGAGTGTATTCAGTGTAAATGATAATATTGATGAGTGTATCAGTGTAAATGATAATAGTGATGAGTGTATCAGTGTAAATGATAATAGTGATGAGTGTATCAGTATAAATGATAATAGTGATGAGTGTATCAGTGTAAATGATAATAGTGATGAGTGTATCAGTGTAAATGATAATAATGAGGAGTGTATCAGTGTAAATGATAATAATGATGAGTGTATCAGTGTAAGTGATAATAGTGATGAGTGTATTCAGTGTAAATGATAATATTGATGAGTGTATTAGTGTAAATGATAATAGTGATGAGTGTATCAGTTTAAATGATAATAGTGATGAGTGTATCAGTGTAAATGATAATAGTGATATGTGTATTCAGTGTAAATGATAATAGTGATGAGTGTATCAGTGTAAATGATAATATTGATGAGTGTATCAGTGTAAATGATAATAGTGATGAGTGTATCAGTGTAAATGATGATAGTGATGAGTGTATCAGTGTAAATGATAATAGTGATGAGTGTATTAGTGTAAATGATAATAGTGATGAGTGTATCAGTGTAAATGATAATAGTGAGGAGTGTATCAGTGTAAATGATAATAGTGAGGAGTGTATCAGTGTAAATGACAACAGTGATGAGTGTATCAGTGTAAATGATAATAGTGATGAGTGTATTCAGTGTAAATGATAATAGTGATGAGTGTATTAGTGTAAATGATAATAGTGATGAGTGTATCAGTGTAAATGATAATAGTGATGAGTGTATCAGTGTAAATGATAATAGTGATGAGTGTATCAGTGTAAATGATAATAGTGATGAGTGTATCAGTGTAAATGATAATAGTGAGGAGTGTATCAGTGTAAATGATAATAGTGATGAGTGTATCAGTGTAAATGATAATAGTGATGAGTGTATTCAGTGTAAATGATAATAGTGATGAGTGTATTAGTGTAAATGATAATAGTGATGAGTGTATCAGTGTAAATGATAATAGTGATGAGTGTATCAGTGTAAATGATAATAGTGATGAGTGTATCAGTGTTAATAATAATAGTGATGAGTGTATCAGTGTAAATGATAATAGTGATGAGTGTATCAGTGTTAATAATAATAGTGATGAGTGTATCAGTGTAAATGATAATAGTGAGGAGTGTATCAGTGTAAATGATAATAGTGAGGAGTGCATCAGTGTAAATGATAATAGTGAGGAGTGCATCAGTGTAAATGATAATAGTGAGGAGTGCATCAGTGTAAATGATAATAGTGAGGAGTGTATCAGTGTAAATGACAACAGTGATGAGTGTATCAGTGTAAATGACAACAGTGATGAGTGTATCAGTGTAAATGACAACAGTGATGAGTGTATCAGTGTAAATGATAATAGTGATGAGTCTATCAGTGTAAATGATAATAGTGAGGAGTGTATTAGTGTAAATGATAATAGTGAGGAGTGTACCAGTGTAAATGATAATAGTGATGAGTGTATCAGTGTAAATGATAATAGTGAGGAGTGTATCAGTGTAAATGACAACAGTGATGAGTGTATCAGTGTAAATGATAATAGTGATGAGTGTATCAGTGTAAATGATAATAATGATGAGTGTATCAGTATAAATGATAATAGTGATGAATGTATCAGTGTAAATGATAATAGTGATGAATGTATCAGTGTAAATGATAATAATGATGAGTGTATCAGTATAAATGATAATAGTGATGAATGTATCAGTGTAAATGATAATAGTGATGAGTGTATCAGTGTAAATGATAATAGTGATGAGTGTATCAGTGTAAATGATAATAGTGATTAAAGTATTCAGTGTAAATGATAATATTGATGAGTGTATCAGTGTAAATGATAATAGTGATGAGTGTATCAGTGTAAATGATAAAAGTGATGAGTGTATCAGTGTAAATGATAATAGTGATGAGTGTATTCAGTGTAAATGATAATATTGATGAGTGTATTCAGTGTAAATGATAATAGTGATGAATGTATCAGTGTAAATGATAATAGTGATGAGTGTATCAGTGTAAATGATAATAGTGATGAGTGTATCAGTGTAAATGATAATAGTGATGAGTGTATCAGTGTAAATGATAATAGTGATGAGTGTATCAGTGTAAATGATAATAGTGATGAGTGTATCAGTGTAAATGATAATAATGAGGAGTGTATCAGTGTAAATGATAATAGTGATGAGTGTATCAGTGTAAATGATAATAATGATGAGTGTATTCAGTGTAAATGATAATATTGATGAGTGTATTAGTGTAAATGATAATAGTGATGAGTGTATCAGTGTAAATGATAATAGTGATGAGTGTATCAGTGTAAATGATAATAGTGATATGTGTATTCAGTGTAAATGATAATAGTGATGAGTGTATCAGTGTAAATGATAATATTGATGAGTGTATCAGTGTAAATGATAATAGTGATGAGTGTATCAGTGTAAATGATGATAGTGATGAGTGTATCAGTGTAAATGATAATAGTGATGAGTGTATTAGTGTAAATGATAATAGTGATGAGTGTATCAGTGTAAATGATAATAGTGAGGAGTGTATCAGTGTAAATGATAATAGTGAGGAGTGTATCAGTGTAAATGACAACAGTGATGAGTGTATCAGTGTAAATGATAATAGTGATGAGTGTATTCAGTGTAAATGATAATAGTGATGAGTGTATTAGTGTAAATGATAATAGTGATGAGTGTATCAGTGTAAATGATAATAGTGATGAGTGTATCAGTGTAAATGATAATAGTGATGAGTGTATCAGTGTAAATGATAATAGTGATGAGTGTATCAGTGTAAATGATAATAGTGAGGAGTGTATCAGTGTAAATGATAATAGTGATGAGTGTATCAGTGTAAATGATAATAGTGATGAGTGTATTCAGTGTAAATGATAATAGTGATGAGTGTATTAGTGTAAATGATAATAGTGATGAGTGTATCAGTGTAAATGATAATAGTGATGAGTGTATCAGTGTAAATGATAATAGTGATGAGTGTATCAGTGTTAATAATAATAGTGATGAGTGTATCAGTGTAAATGATAATAATGATGAGTGTATCAGTGTTAATAATAATAGTGATGAGTGTATCAGTGTAAATGATAATAGTGATGAGTGTATCAGTGTAAATGATAATAGTGAGGAGTGCATCAGTGTAAATGATAATAGTGAGGAGTGCATCAGTGTAAATGATAAAAGTGATGAGTGCATCAGTGTAAATGATAATAGTGAGGAGTGTATCAGTGTAAATGACAACAGTGATGAGTGTATCAGTGTAAATGACAACAGTGATGAGTGTATCAGTGTAAATGATAATAGTGATGAGTGTATTAGTGTAAATGATAATAGTGATGAGTGTATTAGTGTAAATGATAATAGTGATGAGTGTATTAGTGTAAATGATAATAGTGATGAGTGTATCAGTGTAAATGATAATAGTGAGGAGTGTATTAGTGTAAATGATAATAGTGAGGAGTGTATCAGTGTAAATGATAATAGTGAGGAGTGTATCAGTGTAAATGACAACAGTGATGAGTGTATCAGTGTAAATGATAATAGTGATGAGTGTATCAGTGTAAATGATAATAGTGATGAATGTATCAGTGTAAATGATAATAGTGATGAATGTATCAGTGTAAATAATAATGATGAGTGTATTAGTGTAAATGATAATAGTGATGAGTGTATCAGTGTAAATGATAATAGTGATGAGTGTATCAGTGTAAATGATAATAATGATGAGTGTATCAGTGTAAATGATAATAGTGATGAATGTATCAGTGTAAATGATAATAGTGATGAATGTATCAGTGTAAATGATAATAGTGATGAGTGTATCAGTGTAAATGATAATAATGATGAGTGTATCAGTATAAATGATAATAGTGATGAATGTATCAGTGTAAATGATAATAGTGATGAGTGTATCAGTGTAAATGATAATAGTGATTAAAGTATTCAGTGTAAATGATAATATTGATGAGTGTATCAGTGTAAATGATAATAGTGATGAGTGTATCAGTGTAAATGATAATAGTGATGAGTGTATCAGTGTAAATGATAATAGTGATGAGTGTATTCAGTGTAAATGATAATATTGATGAGTGTATTCAGTGTAAATGATAATAGTGATGAATGTATCAGTGTAAATGATAATAGTGATGAGTGTATCAGTGTAAATGATAATAGTGATGAGTGTATCAGTGTAAATGATAATAGTGATGAATGTATCAGTATAAATGATAATAGTGATGAGTGTATCAGTGTAAATGATAATAGTGATGAGTGTATCAGTGTAAATAATAATAGTGATGAGTGTATCAGTGTAAATGATAATAGTGATGAGTGTATCAGTGTAAATGATAATAATGATAAGTGTATCCCGTGTAAATGATAATAGTGAGGAGTGTATCAGTATAAATGATAATAGTGATGAGTGTATCAGTGTAAATGATAATAGTGATGAGTGTATCAGTATAAATGATAATAGTGATGAGTGTATCAGTGTAAATGATAATAGTGATGAGTGTATCAGTGTAAATGATAATAGTGATGTGTGTATCAGTGTAAATGATAATAGTGATGAGTGTATCAGTGTAAATGATAATAGTGATGAGTGTATCAGTGTAAATGATAATAGTGAGGAGTGTATCAGTATAAATGATAATAGTGAGGAGTGTATCAGTGTAAATGATAATATTGATGAGTGTATCAGTGTAAATGATAATAGTGATGAGTGTATTCAGTGTAAATGATAATAGTGATGAGTGTATCAGTGTAAATGATAATAGTGATGAGTGTATCAGTGTAAATGATAATAGTGATGAGTGTATCAGTGTAAATGATAATAGTGAGGAGTGTATCAGTATAAATGATAATAGTGAGGAGTGTATCAGTGTAAATGATAATATTGATGAGTGTATCAGTGTAAATGATAATAGTGATGAGTGTATTCAGTGTAAATGATAATAGTGATGAGTGTATCAGTGTAAATGATAATAGTGATGAGTGTATCAGTGTAAATGATAATAGTGAGGAGTGTATCAGTGTAAATGATAATAGTGATGAGTGTATCAGTGTAAATGATAATAGTGATGAGTGTATTCAGTGTAAATGATAATAGTGATGTGTGTATCAGTGTAAATGATAATAGTGATGAGTGTATCAGTGTAAATGATAATAGTGATGAGTGTATTCAGTGTAAATGATAATAGTGATGTGTGTATCAGTGTAAATGATAATAGTGATGAGTGTATCAGTGTAAATGATAATAGTGATGAGTGTATCAGTGTAAATGATAATAGTGATGAGTGTATCAGTGTAAATGATAATAGTGATGAGTGTATCAGTGTAAATGATAATAGTGAGGAGTGTATCAGTATAAATGATAATAGTGAGGAGTGTATCAGTGTAAATGATAATATTGATGAGTGTATCAGTGTAAATGATAATAGTGATGAGTGTATCAGTGTAAATGATAATAGTGATGAGTGTATTCAGTGTAAATGATAATATTGATGAGTGTATCAGTGTAAATGATAATAGTGAGGAGTGTATCAGTGTAAATGATAATAGTGATGAGTGTATCAGTATAAATGATAATAGTGAGGAGTGTATCAGTGTAAATGATAATAGTGAGGAGTGTATCAGTATAAATGATAATAGTGAGGAGTGTATCAGTGTAAATGATAATAGTGAGGAGTGTATCAGTGTAAATGATAATAGTGATGAGTGTATCAGTATAAATGATAATAGTGAGGAGTGTATCAGTGTAAATGATAATAGTGAGGAGTGTATCAGTATAAATGATAATAGTGAGGAGTGTATCAGTGTAAATGATAATATTGATGAGTGTATCAGTGTAAATGATAATAGTGATGAGTGTATTCAGTGTAAATGATAATAGTGATGAGTGTATCAGTGTAAATGATAATAGTGATGAGTGTATCAGTGTAAATGATAATAGTGAGGAGTGTATCAGTGTAAATGATAATAGTGATGAGTGTATCAGTGTAAATGATAATAGTGATGAGTGTATTCAGTGTAAATGATAATAGTGATGTGTGTATCAGTGTAAATGATAATAGTGATGAGTGTATCAGTGTAAATGATAATAGTGATGTGTGTATCAGTGTAAATGATAATAGTGATGAGTGTATCAGTGTAAATGATAATAGTGATGAGTGTATCAGTGTAAATGATAATAGTGATGAGTGTATCAGTGTAAATGATAATAGTGAGGAGTGTATCAGTATAAATGATAATAGTGAGGAGTGTATCAGTGTAAATGATAATATTGATGAGTGTATCAGTGTAAATGATAATAGTGATGAGTGTATCAGTGTAAATGATAATAGTGATGAGTGTATCAGTGTAAATGATAATATTGATGAGTGTATCAGTGTAAATGATAATAGTGATGAGTGTATCAGTGTAAATGATAATAGTGATGAGTGTATTCAGTGTAAATGATAATAGTGCTGAGTGTATCAGTGTAAATGATAATAGTGATGAGTGTATTCAGTGTAAATGATAATAGTGATGAGTGTATCAGTGTAAATGATAATAGTGATGAGTGTATTCAGTGTAAATGATAATAGTGATGAGTGTATCAGTGTAAATGATAATATTGATGAGTGTATCAGTGTAAATGATAATAGTGAGGAGTGTATTAGTGTAAATGATAATAGTGATGAGTGTATCAGTGTAAATGATAATAGTGATGAGTGTATCAGTGTAAATGATAATAGTGAGGAGTGTATCAGTGTAAATGATAATAGTGAGGAGTGTATCAGTGTAAATGATAATAGTGAGGAGTGCATCAGTGTAAATGATAATAGTGATGAGTGTATCAGTGTAAATGATAATAGTGATGAGTGTATCAGTGTAAATGATAATAGTGATGAGTGTATCAGTGTAAATGATAATAGTGATGAGTGTATTCAGTGTAAATGATAATATTGATGAGTGTATTCAGTGTAAATGATAATAGTGATGAATGTATCAGTGTAAATGATAATAGTGATGAGTGTATCAGTGTAAATGATAATAGTGATGAGTGTATCAGTGTAAATGATAATAGTGATATGTGTATTCAGTGTAAATGATAATAGTGATGAGTGTATCAGTGTAAATGATAATATTGATGAGTGTATCAGTGTAAATGATAATAGTGATGAGTGTATCAGTGTAAATGATAATAGTGATGAGTGTATCAGTATAAATGATAATAGTAATGAATGTATCAGTGTAAATGATAAAATTGATGAGTGTATCAGTATAAATGATAATAGTGAGGAGTGTACCATTGTAAATGACAACAGTGATGAGTGTATCAGTGTAAATGATAATAGTGATGAGTGTATCAGTGTAAATGATAATAGTGATGAAAGTATTCAGTGTAAATGATAATATTGATGAGTGTATCAGTGTAAATGATAATAGTGAGGAGTGTATCAGTGTAAATGATAATAGTGATGAGTGTATCAGTGTAAATGATAATAATGATGAGTGTATCAGTGTAAATGATAATAGTGATGAGTGTATCAGTGTAAATGATAATAGTGATGAGTGTATTCAGTGTAAATGATAATATTGATGAGTGTATTCAGTGTAAATGATAATAGTGATGATTGTATCAGTGTAAATGATAATAGTGATGAGTGTATCAGTGTAAATGATAATAGTGATGAGTGTATCAGTGTAAATGATAATAATGATAAGTGTATCCCGTGTAAATGATAATAGTGAGGAGTGCATCAGTATAAATGATAATAGTGATGAGTGTATCAGTGTAAATGATAATAGTGATGTGTGTATCAGTGTAAATGATAATAGTGATGAGTGTATCAGTGTAAATAATAATAGTGATGAGTGTATCAGTGTAAATGATAATAGTGATGAGTGTATCAGTGTAAATGATAATAATGATAAGTGTATCCCGTGTAAATGATAATAGTGAGGAGTGTATCAGTATAAATGATAATAGTGATGAGTGTATCAGTGTAAATGATAATAGTGATGAGTGTATCAGTATAAATGATAATAGTGATGAGTGTATCAGTGTAAATGATAATAGTGATGAGTGTATCAGTGTAAATGATAATAGTGATGTGTGTATCAGTGTAAATGATAATAGTGATGAGTGTATCAGTGTAAATGATAATAGTGATGAGTGTATCAGTGTAAATGATAATAGTGAGGAGTGTATCAGTATAAATGATAATAGTGAGGAGTGTATCAGTGTAAATGATAATATTGATGAGTGTATCAGTGTAAATGATAATAGTGATGAGTGTATTCAGTGTAAATGATAATAGTGATGAGTGTATCAGTGTAAATGATAATAGTGATGAGTGTATCAGTGTAAATGATAATAGTGATGAGTGTATCAGTGTAAATGATAATAGTGAGGAGTGTATCAGTATAAATGATAATAGTGAGGAGTGTATCAGTGTAAATGATAATATTGATGAGTGTATCAGTGTAAATGATAATAGTGATGAGTGTATTCAGTGTAAATGATAATAGTGATGAGTGTATCAGTGTAAATGATAATAGTGATGAGTGTATCAGTGTAAATGATAATAGTGAGGAGTGTATCAGTGTAAATGATAATAGTGATGAGTGTATCAGTGTAAATGATAATAGTGATGAGTGTATTCAGTGTAAATGATAATAGTGATGTGTGTATCAGTGTAAATGATAATAGTGATGAGTGTATCAGTGTAAATGATAATAGTGATGAGTGTATTCAGTGTAAATGATAATAGTGATGTGTGTATCAGTGTAAATGATAATAGTGATGAGTGTATCAGTGTAAATGATAATAGTGATGAGTGTATCAGTGTAAATGATAATAGTGATGAGTGTATCAGTGTAAATGATAATAGTGATGAGTGTATCAGTGTAAATGATAATAGTGAGGAGTGTATCAGTATAAATGATAATAGTGAGGAGTGTATCAGTGTAAATGATAATATTGATGAGTGTATCAGTGTAAATGATAATAGTGATGAGTGTATCAGTGTAAATGATAATAGTGATGAGTGTATTCAGTGTAAATGATAATATTGATGAGTGTATCAGTGTAAATGATAATAGTGAGGAGTGTATCAGTGTAAATGATAATAGTGATGAGTGTATCAGTATAAATGATAATAGTGAGGAGTGTATCAGTGTAAATGATAATAGTGAGGAGTGTATCAGTATAAATGATAATAGTGAGGAGTGTATCAGTGTAAATGATAATATTGATGAGTGTATCAGTGTAAATGATAATAGTGATGAGTGTATTCAGTGTAAATGATAATAGTGATGAGTGTATCAGTGTAAATGATAATAGTGATGAGTGTATCAGTGTAAATGATAATAGTGAGGAGTGTATCAGTGTAAATGATAATAGTGATGAGTGTATCAGTGTAAATGATAATAGTGATGAGTGTATTCAGTGTAAATGATAATAGTGATGTGTGTATCAGTGTAAATGATAATAGTGATGAGTGTATCAGTGTAAATGATAATAGTGATGTGTGTATCAGTGTAAATGATAATAGTGATGAGTGTATCAGTGTAAATGATAATAGTGATGAGTGTATCAGTGTAAATGATAATAGTGATGAGTGTATCAGTGTAAATGATAATAGTGAGGAGTGTATCAGTATAAATGATAATAGTGAGGAGTGTATCAGTGTAAATGATAATATTGATGAGTGTATCAGTGTAAATGATAATAGTGATGAGTGTATCAGTGTAAATGATAATAGTGATGAGTGTATCAGTGTAAATGATAATATTGATGAGTGTATCAGTGTAAATGATAATAGTGATGAGTGTATCAGTGTAAATGATAATAGTGATGAGTGTATTCAGTGTAAATGATAATAGTGCTGAGTGTATCAGTGTAAATGATAATAGTGATGAGTGTATTCAGTGTAAATGATAATAGTGATGAGTGTATCAGTGTAAATGATAATAGTGATGAGTGTATTCAGTGTAAATGATAATAGTGATGAGTGTATCAGTGTAAATGATAATATTGATGAGTGTATCAGTGTAAATGATAATAGTGAGGAGTGTATTAGTGTAAATGATAATAGTGAGGAGTGTATCAGTGTAAATGATAATAGTGATGAGTGTATCAGTGTAAATGATAATAGTGAGGAGTGTATCAGTGTAAATGATAATAGTGAGGAGTGTATCAGTGTAAATGATAATAGTGAGGAGTGCATCAGTGTAAATGATAATAGTGATGAGTGTATCAGTGTAAATGATAATAGTGATGAGTGTATCAGTGTAAATGATAATAGTGATGAGTGTATCAGTGTAAATGATAATAGTGATGAGTGTATTCAGTGTAAATGATAATATTGATGAGTGTATTCAGTGTAAATGATAATAGTGATGAATGTATCAGTGTAAATGATAATAGTGATGAGTGTATCAGTGTAAATGATAATAATGATAAGTGTATCCCGTGTAAATGATAATAGTGATGAGTGTATCAGTGTAAATGATAATAGTGATGAGTGTATCAGTGTAAATGATAATAGTGATGAGTGTATCAGTGTAAATGATAATAGTGATATGTGTATTCAGTGTAAATGATAATAGTGAGGAGTGTATCAGTGTAAATGATAATAGTGAGGAGTGTATCAGTGTAAATGATAATAGTGATGAGTGTATCAGTGTAAATGATAATAGTGAGGAGTGTATCAGTGTAAATGATAATAGTGATATGTGTATTCAGTGTAAATGATAATAGTGAGGAGTGTATCAGTGTAAATGATAATAGTGAGGAGTGTATCAGTGTAAATGATAATAGTGATGAGTGTATCAGTGTAAATGATAATATTGATGAGTGTATTCAGTGTAAATGATAATAGTGATGAGTGTATCAGTGTAAATGATAATAGTGATGAGTGTATCAGTGTAAATGATAATAGTGATGAGTGTATCAGTGTAAATGATAATAGTGATGAGTGTATTCAGTGTAAATGATAATAGTGATGAATGTATCAGTGTAAATGATAATAGTGATGAATGTATCAGTGTAAATGATAATAGTGATGAATGTATTAGTGTAAATGATAATAGTGAGGAGTGTATCAGTGTAAATGATAATAGTGATGAGTGTATCAGTGTAAATGATAATAGTGATGAGTGTATTCAGTGTAAATGATAATAGTGATGAGTGTATTAGTGTAAATGATAATAGTGATGAGTGTATCAGTGTAAATGATAATAGTGAGGAGTGCATCAGTGTAAATGATAATAGTGAGGAGTGTATCAGTGTAAATGATAATAGTGATGAGTGTATCAGTGTAAATGATAATAGTGATGAGTGTATCAGTGTAAATGATAATAGTGAGGAGTGTATCAGTGTAAATGATAATAGTGAGGAGTGTATCAGTGTAAATGATAATAGTGAGGAGTGTATCAGTGTAAATGATAATAGTGATGAGTGTATTCAGTGTAAATGATAATAGTGAGGAGTGTATCAGTGTAAATGATAATAGTGATGAGTGTATCAGTGTAAATGATAATAGTGATGAGTGTATCAGTGTAAATGATAATAGTGATGAGTGTATCAGTGTAAATGATAATAGTGATGAGTGTATTCAGTGTAAATGATAATAGTGATGAATGTATCAGTGTAAATGATAATAGTGATGAGTGTATCAGTGTAAATGATAATAATGATAAGTGTATCCCGTGTAAATGATAATAGTGATGAGTGTATCAGTGTAAATGATAATAGTGATGAGTGTATCAGTGTAAATGATAATAGTGATGAGTGTATCAGTGTAAATGATAATAGTAATGAGTGTATCAGTGTAAATGATAATAGTGATGAATGTATCAGTGTAAATGATAATAATGATGAGTGTATCAGTGTAAATGATAATAGTGATATGTGTATTCAGTGTAAATGATAATAGTGATGAGTGTATCAGTGTAAATGATAATAGTGATGAGTGTATCAGTGTAAATGATAATAGTGATATGTGTATTCAGTGTAAATGATAATAGTGAGGAGTGTATCAGTGTAAATGATAATAGTGAGGAGTGTATCAGTGTAAATGATAATAGTGATGAGTGTATCAGTGTAAATGATAATATTGATGAGTGTATCAGTGTAAATGATAATAGTGATGAGTGTATCAGTGTAAATGATAATAGTGATGAGTGTATCAGTGTAAATGATAATAGTGATGAGTGTATCAGTGTAAATGATAATAGTGATATGTGTATTCAGTGTAAATGATAATAGTGATGAGTGTATCAGTGTAAATGATAATATTGATGAGTGTATCAGTGTAAATGATAATAGTGATGAGTGTATCAGTGTAAATGATAATAGTGATGAGTGTATTCAGTGTAAATGATAATAGTGATGAGTGTATCAGTGTAAATGATAATAGTGATGAGTGTATCAGTGTAAATGATAATAGTGATTAGTGTATCAGTGTAAATGATAATAGTGATGAGTGTATCAGTGTAAATGATAATAGTGATGAGTGTATCAGTGTAAATGATAATAGTGATGAGTGTATCAGTATAAATGATAATAGTGATGAGTGTATTCAGTGTAAATGATAATATTGATGAGTGTATTCAGTGTAAATGATAATAGTGATGAGTGTATCAGTGTAAATGATAATAGTGATGAGTGTATCAGTGTAAATGATAATAGTGATGAGTGTATCAGTGTAAATGATAATAGTGATGAATGTATCAGTGTAAATGATAATAGTGATGAGTGTATCAGTATAAATGATAATAGTGATGAGTGTATCAGTATAAATGATAATAGTGATGAGTGTATTCAGTGTAAATGATAATATTGATGAGTGTATTCAGTGTAAATGATAATAGTGATGAGTGTATCAGTGTAAATGATAATAGTGATGAGTGTATCAGTGTAAATGATAATAGTGATGAGTGTATCAGTATAAATGATAATAGTGATGAGTGTATCAGTATAAATGATAATAGTGATGAGTGTATTCAGTGTAAATGATAATATTGATGAGTGTATTCAGTGTAAATGATAATAGTGATGAGTGTATCAGTGTAAATGATAATAGTGATGAGTGTATCAGTGTAAATGATAATAGTGATGAGTGTATCAGTGTAAATGATAATAGTGATGAGTGTATCAGTGTAAATGATAATAGTGATGAGTGTATCAGTGTAAATGATAATAGTGATGAGTGTATCAGTGTAAATGATAATAGTGATGAGTGTATCAGTGTAAATGATAATAGTGATGAGTGTATCAGTCATGTTTGAATAGTTATAGGAATATTGATAATAACAATGAACTCTGTCTATAATATTTAAAACTATGATAATTAGTAGTGATGATAAAAGTAGCAAGAATATTCAGGGTATGCAAACAATAGCAACACCAAACCTCAGTGTATGATGATTGTAGTAATAATACTGAGTGATGATAATTTTCTTTCTCTTTGTGTTACAGCTGTGGCAGTACATGAAGTACGTTATGTACAAGGATCCCAGTGGGTATCACATTAGGTTTGATCCCAGCGGTGAAGTTCTCTTTCACTGGCAGTTAGCAACCTGGATAATGTATCCAATGGGCATAAAAAAGTTTGAATTTGTAGAAAAAATCATTACGGTCTTCATAGAGTCACCAAAAGAGAGGTTTTCAATTAGTCAATCAACTCCAGCAAACATATGGAAAAATGACAGGGTAAGGAATAGTTAATGTTCTTATTATTTCTGTGTTTGTATTGTATATCCACGGCTGTGATGTGTCAGTGGCCTGTGTCCTGGCTCTTCTGACCCCATGCCATTTTGGGTGTGTTAGGGATCAGGCAGGGTAAGGGTTGGGCATGAGTGTGATTTACTTTATTTGATAAATATAGTAAATGGTCTTAGTTCTAGACTGGAAAAACCTCTTAGTACATCTAGACCCCAGGAGGGAGAATTTAAGATTAGAGTTTAAAACACTGTTGTATTTATATTTTCAATCAATAATTAGATCTTTACAAACTTTGTTAATTTTATCTGGAAAAACTCTATTTCTATATAAATAACCAATGTGTTTCCTCCAGATTGAGTGGGTAGGTGGGCGTGGAGTCATCGAGTGTAGAGCTCTGTAGAGTTGTAGCCTTCATTCACTTCCCTAGTGAATATAAGCATGTGACGCTGCCCTAATTCCTAATCTATGACCCCTAGTAGGCATATATAAGGAGCACTGTGGAGCAGGCCTGAACTGCAAAGTTCAGGTCGTGTACCAATCTGGTGGGTTTGGTACCCAAGGACCTGTTCAGTATCAGCAGTACAATCCACTATTCCCTGTTCTAGCAGAAGAGATAGAGATCATAGATTCCCAAGAACTTTTATTTGAGGATGAGGGTGTGGATGGTGGATTATTGGAATAGACATACAATGATCATGAAACACAACTGCCAATGGCTGCAACCACAGGCATGTCCTGTGTGCCTATGATACATGGACTGAAAATGTGACTCAGCAGTATATGAGCTAGGTCACATGTTCAGACACCATTCCAAACTGGAGACAGAGATTAGGAGAGCTTGCCACTATTTATATGATCAGAAAGACAGACAGGGACTTCTGAAATACCAATGAGAAAGGAGGCTGCTGTCAGTAAACGTACAAATGTTAGGCCCTATCAGCGGGATAGGGACTAATTTGCTGATCAGTGGCGGTCTCAGTGCTGAGACCCCCACTGATTACAAAAATGAGGGTTACGATGGGGTCCCACGTACCTCCGTTAAACCTCTTGTTGCTCCTTCAGACTAATGGAGCACATGACCGCGCATGACCGTTCTGCTCCATTAATCTCTATAAAGCTGACAGTAATTAGCAAGCACTGAGGCCCCTACTGATCAGCAAGTTAGGCCCTATCCCATGGATAAGTCCTAACTTTTTTTTGTGGGAAAACCCTTTTAAGGACAGGTGGAAATCAGAAACAATTGCCCTTTTTAGGGGACTGTGAAAAACTGCATTGAGCTACTGATAGGATGCAATAGTTCAGGAATATTCTTAATTCTTATAGACAATTATACAGCAATATTTGGAAAGTCCAGTAAATGCTAGGAATATTTGCACATAATGGACCAACCAGCAAGATCATGAAGGTCTGTTCTCTGTATAGTTTCCAACTCCAGAAAAATCATAAAAGTTATCCTGTCAGTAAATAGCATGCACCCATACCTAGATTTTAAATGGCCTCCTGTCAGTGCATATCGTGCACTAATACCAAGATGGTAAAGGTGCTGTCACTGTATGGTTTGAAACTGCAGGTCTTTTAAAATGAAAAAAATAAAAGCAGGAATTAAGGGATAGTGACTTGGCTGTGGTGCTTCTGGTGGTGATGATGGAGCTGGTGCTGCAGGGAGAAGACATGCTCCGTCTCTGCATGTTCCAAGTTCCTCTGGTTCAAGTTAGCACTAAGATGTGCAGCATGAACTTGTAGGCTACATGAAGTTGAGGCATTGGTCAATTACATGGCAGTCAGTTTCTCAACTTAAAAGTTTATATGCACCATGGTCATCCATGGTTGAAAATGCAGAGCTCTCCACCTCAACCACCTTCAAATTAGCAAAGCAGTTTCAGGCACAAGTCATGGAGCAGTAACTCATGCTGTACAATGGCTTTCCTAGCTGGGATTTTGTGGCCATCCACTTTTCCTTGTTCTGTTAGAAGAGATAGAGATCAAAGATTCCCAAAGACTTTTATTTGATGATGAGGGTGGGCATGGTGGAATTTTAGAAGGGACATACAATGATCATGAAACACAACTTCCAATGGCTGTGGTTTTCTGTGATGTGCAGACGGTGAAAGAGGGCAGCAGTGAGGGCACAGTTTTAGAAGTAGTGAGGTTTCCTGAGGTGGCCCTGGACCCAACATTGGTGGAAGGTGGTGATACCACTAGGCAGCTGACAGAGCAAGCAATAGAAATCATAACACAGCCAGCAGCCTGTAGCCATGTTGTTTTCTGCTACTGCCCATGTCTAGGGAAGCAGGAAGCAGAGGTTATACCAAAGGGTGTCTGCAGAATGCCCATTTTTCTAAAAAAATGCAGAAGACAGGACAGGATGACATTTGCATAGTGTGCCAACAGTCCATAAAGTGTGGCTAAAGCCTCAAGAATCTTGGAAACTAATGAATGTTGAACAACCTAAAAGTTAACATGACCAGTATTGACTGAGACATTGATAAAAAATGGAGCAGACCAGTTGTACTGATGGGCAGAAACAAAATGATGGAGATAGCAGCCCAGAGTCTGGTTAACTCTCTCTACTTGTCCATTCGACTGAGGATGGTATGCAGAGGAAAAATCCAGCTTTTCTTGAAGGTGACTGCTGAGAAACAGGAAACGAACTGGACCCCCCGATCAGAGATGATGTGCTCAAGAAGTCCATGTTGTTGGAAGATGTTGGTGAAGAACAGGCTGGCAAGTCGAGTGTCCGATGGCAGACCAGGCAGAGGCACAAAATGGGACATTTTGGAGAACCGGTCAGTTACCACCCTGATGATGGTATTCCCAGAGGAGGATGGAAAATCCATGATGAAATCCATTGCCACGTGAGACCATGGGCGGCTGGGTACCGGCAACAACAGTAGTAGACCAGATGATTTAAGGTGGATTGGATTATTACGAGCACAGGGAGTGCAGGAACCCACAAAATCCCATACATCTTTAACCAGAACAGACCACCAATAGAAACAGGAAATGATGAAGACTGAGTGTCAATAACCTCTTTCTTCCAGAGCAAGTTCAATGGCCAGTATCTCCTATGGAGTAATTCCTCTGTGTGGAGGAGAAAGTCTTAGAGAAAAAGCCGCAAGTGATAGTTCGGCCTTTGGGCCCTTTCTGGGTGAGCACCCCCCCAGCTCCTACTGAGGAGGCATCAACTTCCAGATGGAAAGGCTTCTCTGTATGAGGCAGAGTGAGATGTGGGGCTGAGGCAAAGTCAAACTTTATTTTTGAGAAGGCTTCTTCAGCCGCCGGTGACCAGAGTGGGGGATTTGTGCCCTTCTTGATGTGCACCCCAATCTTGGAGAGACACAAATGAGGAGAAGTGAAGGATAAATTGCTGGTAGTAATTGGTAAAGGCCAGGAATCTCTGAATAGCACATAGTCCTACTGGCCGTGGCCTTTTAAGTACCACAGACAACTTAGCAGGATCTATCTGTAGACCCATAACAGAAATTATGTGGCCAAGGAATTGAAGACTCCTCCGATGGACCTGGCACTTTTCAAGTTTGGCATAGAGGCTCTTAGACGACTGAGGACTTGATGTACGTGGGACAGATGGGATTCAAAGTCTGCAGAGAACACCAGGATATCATGAAGATAAGCCATGAAACAAGTATATACAAATTCTCCGAATATGTTGTTCACGAGTTCGTGAAAGACGGCCGGTGCATTACAAAGTTTGAACGGCATAAACAGGTGCCCATCACTAGTGTTAAAGGTGATCTTCCACTCGTCACCTCTGCACATACGGATGAGGTTATAGGCCCCACAAAGGTGCAGTTTGGAGAAGACCTTGGCTCCAAGTAGCAGGTCACACAGCTCACTGATCAATGGCAAAGGATAGACCCATCCTTTTTAGTCACAAAGAAAAAACCTGTGTCAGCCGGAGAAGAGGATTTACGTATGAACCCCCTCTGCAGGTTCTCTTAGATGTAGTCCGATATTGCTGCGGTTTTGGGAAAAGAGAGTTGGAACACCCAAATGTGAGAAGGAGACGTACCCAACAGCTGCTCAACAGAGCAGTCGTAGGGGCAGCGCGGTGGTAAAGTCTCAGCCTGCTTCTTCGCAAAGACGTCAGCAAAGTCTTGATAGCAAGCTGGGATATCCTCCATAGGCTTTGGGGACCACAAAAGAAAGCATGACAGGTACTGGATGAGGAACCACCATGACCCGAGACTGGCAATCAGATCCCCAACGAAGAATCTCCCCTGTATTCCAGTTTAGCACAGGCGTGTGGAGCTATAACCACGGAAGACCCAATAGGAGGGAAGACCTGGACCGAGGTAGCACATAGAAAGGGAGTCTCTTCTTATCTAGTGCCCCGATCTGCAGGAACAAAGGCTCAGTGTGGTACTGGACTGGATCAAAGTGGTCAGGTACTGGCCACTGACAGAGGAGCTGATCAAAGATTTCTGGAGGCGGACCACAGGGAGGTGATGCAGGGAGACCAGATAGGCATCCACGAAGTTTCCTGCAGATCCGGATTCCAAGAAGGCAAAAATCTGGAGCTGAGAGCCTATTCGTGAGCTGAGCAAAATGGGAAGGTTCAGACATGTAGGAAAAAAGTGGGGGAAAAAGGAAAATTGGCAGTAAAATATTACTTTTATTGTATTTATTTAAAAGTGTTTTGTAGATAAAATGACCCCCACAACCGCGGACGATGACGTAAGCCGACACCTGGGACTGGAATCTAAGTGGCGCCCGGTCTTCACCAGAGCCCGCCACAAAGTGGGTTGGACTTGCTGTGGCGTGGTAGTCAGGGACAGGCAGGAGGTCAGGACTGGCAGCACGGGATCAGAGTTGGGGCGTAGCAACAGGTCAGGCATGCGGAACAGGATCAAAGTCAAACACGGAACCAGGGTCACATTGGAAAATCGATAAAGAAGCACAAGGAAGGGACACAAGCTTTCTCAACCGCATAGAGCACAAAGATCCTGCAAGGAATGCTGGGAGAGGCAGGCTATTAACTATATCATGGAATGGCCAACACCAATAAGTGGTGCACTGGGCCTTTAAATCTTCACAAGCCGATGGAAAAAAGTGTCTTAACCCATTCCCACCACATCCCTTTTTAATTTTTGCATTTCAACGTAACAATTTGCACTTTATAGTGACATATTGAATATTCCATGTTGTGTACTGGGAAGTGATAAAGCATGAATAGGGGACAGAATGGAGGATTAAAGTGCTAAAATGTAACTTTTATTTATGAATCACAAAAAAGTCTCGCATTGTAGTACAGATAATGAAACAAGTATAAAAACAAAAGAAACCAAACGTTCTTTTAGATGGTTACCAAGCGGAAGTGTATGTCTGCCGTAACTATAAGAGCATGAACGTCATAAATGCATAAGCATAAATGCATAAGCATAAATGGTCATCTCCTACCATAATTCAGGCGTCTCCAGCTCAGCGGGTGGGTATAGGGGGCAACCTGGAACTGTCCTGTCCCTGAAAAGACCCCTTTAGCTCCTACCCTCACAAGGGCAGTCCACATCTGTCCTTATCATAAAAGACGCATGCCCCCTGTCAGAGCCGCCTTCCCACGTTTTGTCACCTGACTCTTCAGAGGGATAGATACTGATAACCGCCATCCTTTAGCCTGGATTACCGTTCATAGGGCATATAATGGCATGCAGTGGTTGTGAAGCATTTTGTGTACAATGCTTCAGAGACTGCACATCTCCTGTCCTGGTGGTGGACCCAGAGATTTAGTGTGCAGGCTGGCAGTCTGTAAGCACCAGATAACAGACACTTCCGCCTTATAAGATCACTAACACCGCCTCTGCTAATCCGTGATTGGGCGCACCTCCAATTTCCCATCGCTCCCATAGGCCAAGCCGCAGTTCGCCGCAAGATTGCGGCAGAACGCGATGTAACCACCTCTTTCTTATAGCGGACCAGAGTGAGAATGTTCGGCCAGGAACCGAGTGGAGCGGATACAGCGGGTTCAGTGGGACATGATCTAGTGGACACATCTCCTAGGAGATTCTCGTGCGTCCAACCCCTAATGGACACTATGTACCATGACGTAATATGGCAGTGCAAGAGGTAGGTAAAGAGATAGACAATAAAATACATTAACTTAGTAGGGTATTTGTAAATGTATACATAACGCTGGGAAAAAAAAATGTTATAATGATAGCAATGTGGACACAGAAGCCATGGCCACTGTAGCCGTATTCATGACAAGGGCACGTAGATAAGCGTATAAATACATTGGAGGATAATAGGATGGCCAAACAAAGCGCACATGCACTATTTAACATTTCTACAAAACTGAGGGGGTGACTAATAACATAGACAATGAAATCAGCGTAACAGTGTATAAAATCAGTCCAAGTATCACTGCAGCCTAGGCTCTCTGATGGAAATGAGGATTTCCCAACCACACTAAACTATTGTTAACAGTGGTTATCACAGGTGCTAAAGAGAATGCCCAAAGAATACCAATAGGTAGTAGGGACCTCCCCTTTTAGGATATTATAAAAAGGCATAAAAAAGAAAATTGATCATTCAGGCCCTTGGGTAGAATGGTGTCCAGTCTATAGATCCACCTTGCCTCCCTCTGGATTATCATCTTATCCCAATTGCCGCCACGTTCAATCCCTATAAAACGCAAAACTGACGCATCTCCTTTATGATGCATCCATACGTGATTCGATATGGGTTTATCCCTTTTGTGGGCTATATTAAACCAGATGTTCTCCGACTCTTCTGCACATACTCGAGGCCACATCTGCAAGTAATCTTATAGATAACACCAGTACTCTTGCAGTTTATATACTCTCTGATATTAAATTGGGTCCCTGTCGTATTGCTCCTGAATGTTTTCCCTGTCTGAATATAGGGGCATACATTACAGCCTCCACATCGATAACTGCCTGTTATCTGTCTCTCCAAAGATGTGCCTTTTATTTTTGGGGCTGCAAAGAGGCTATTAACCAGCCATTCTCAAATAGATCGCGTTTTACAATAGGTTATTGACGGGGTTAAGCCCACCAGACTCTTAACATCATCATCCATAAGTAGGATGGGCCAATGTTTTTCATAGTATCATAGTATATAAGGCTGGAAAAAGTCCAACCTGTAAGAATTAAATAAATGTTTTATCCCCATAACCCGTGATATTTTTGCTCTCCAGAAATGCATCCAGGCCTCTCTTGAACATGTACATAGAGTCCACCATAACAACCTCCTGCGGCAGAGAGTTCCATAGTCTCACTGCTCTTACAGTAAAGAACCTTTGTCTATGTTGATGGTAAAATCGCCTCTCCTCTAGGCGTAGAGGATGCCCCCTGGTCCTGGTCACAGGCCTAGGTATAAAAAGATCTTTGGAGAGATCCTTGTACTGTCCGTTCAGGTATTTGTACATTGTAATGAGGTCTCCCCTCAGTCGTCTTTTTTCTAAACTGAATAATCCCAAATTTTGTAATCTGTCATTGTATTCTAATCCCCCCATTCCTCTAATAATCCTGGTTGCTCTCCTCTGCACCCGTTCCAGATCTACTATATCCTTTTTATACACTGGTGCCCAAAACTGTACACAATATTCCATGTGTGGTCTGACCAGCGATTTGTATAAGGGCAAAACTATGTCTTTATCATGAGAATCTATTCCTCTCTTGATACATCCCATAATTTTATTTGCTTTGGCAGCATCTGCCTGGCTCTGGTCACTAAAATTAAGTTTACCATCCACCAATACCCCCAAGTCCTTTTCAGCTCCAGTAATTGACCGTTTAGAACATAATTATACTTTTTGTTTCCATGGCCCAAGTGCATAACTTTACATTTATCTACATTAAATCTCATCAACCATTTCTCTGCCCACTCCTCAAGCTTCCACAAATCCCTCTGTAATGCTAAACTATCGACCTCAGTATTTATTACTTTACACAGCTTAGTATCATCTGCAAATATTGAAACTTGACTGTGTAAACCCACTACAAGGTCATTAATAAAAATATTAAAAAGAAGTGGCCCCAATACTGACCCCTGTGGCACTCCACTAGTAACGTCAACCCAATCTGAGAATGTGCCATTAATGACGACCCTCTGTTTTCTATCACTAAGCCAATTACTTACCCAAATACACAGATTTTCTCCTATTCCCAGCAGTCTCATTTTATATACCAACCTTTTATGTGGCACGGTGTCAAATGCCTTTGAAAAGTCCAGATATACAACATCCACAGCGTCCCCCAGATCCAGTCTTGAACTTACCTCCTCGTAGAAACCAATTAGATTAGTCTGACAGGAACGATCTCTCATAAACCCATGCTGACGCTGGGTTATAAGGTTGTGCACAGTGAGATACTCCAGGATAGCATCTCTAACAAACCCCTCAAATATTTTCCCCACCACAGCAGTTAGACTCACGGGTCTGTAGTTTCCAGGATCGCTATTTGATCCTTTTCTGTATATTGGTACCACATTTGCTATGCGCCAGTCCTGAGGAACATAACCAGTCCTCAGTGAATCTTCAAATATTAAAAATAACGGTCTGTCTATCACGGTACATAGTTCATGCAGAACCCGGGGGTGTATGCCATCTGGCCCCGGTGATTTATCTATCTTAGTGGTTGCGAGCCGGCGCCGTACCTCTTCCTGGGTTAAACTGTTGACATTCCAAAAAGAATTTACATTATTCCTCATTGTGTCTTCCACCAGGGGATTTTCCTGGGTAAAGACAGTTGAGAAGGCGACATTCAGTAGATTGGCCCTTTCCTCATCTCCTTCCACCATGACCCCCATGTTATTTCTAAGGGGACCCACACTCTCTGTTTTTAGTTTCTTATCATTTATATACTTGAAAAATAATTTGGGATTATTTTTGCTCTCTCTGGCAATTTTTCTCTCAGTCTCTATTTTTGCAGCCTTTATCTGCTTTTTACAGGATTTATTTTTCTCTCTATAATCCTATAATGCCTCATCGCTACCTTCACGTTTTAGCTCCTTAAACGCCTTATCTTTCTCGCTTATTGCTTTCCTTACAAGACTAGTTAGCCACATTGGCTGTTTCTTGTTCCTCTTATGCTTTTTCCCATAAGGTATGTGTTTCTCACAGGACTTTTTCAGAATATATGAGAAAAATTCCCTTTTTTTTTGGGGGGGGGGGGGGGCGGGGTTGTCTTTGAGAACATTATCCCAGTCTATGCCTTTAAGGTCTTCTCTTAGTTGCTTAAAATTTGCCCTCCTGAAGTTTAGAGTGTTGGCTGCCCCTTCCCTAACGTTCTTAGTAAACCGTAGTACAAAATCAATGATATTATGATCACTATTCCTCAGGTTCCCCCCAACCTGTAGTTTTGATACCCTATCAGGTCTGTTTGTAAGGATAAGGTCCAGCAGTGCCCCCCCTCTTGTTGGCTCCAGGACTATTTGCGACAGGTAATTGTCTTTTGTTGTTGACAAGAACCTGCTACCTTTGAAGGACCTGCAGGTTTCTGCCCCCCAGTCGATATCTGGGTAATTGAAGTCTCCCATGATAAGTACTTCACCTTGCTTTGAAGCCGCATCCATTTCACTTATCAGCATTTCCTCTGTTGCCTCCATTATATTTGGAGCCTTATAACAAACCCCTAGTAATATTTTATTATTCTTTTCCCCTCCCCTTATCTCCACCCATAGGGAGTCCACATTTGCATTTGCGTTACTGATGTCATCTCACAAGACAGGCTTGAGGCAAGAATTCACATATAAACAAACCCCTCCCCCTTTTTTATTTATACAATCCTTTCTAAAAAGACTATAACCATCTATAGTAACAGCCCAGTCATAGCTACTGTCCAGCCATGTCTCGCTGATACCCACTATATCATATTTTCGCTCCAACATGAAGAGTTCCAGTTCCTCCATTTTGTTTGTGAGGCTTCTGGCATTTGTGTACATACACTTTATATGGTTTTCCCTGTCCGTATTCCTTTTGTTCTTATTCCCAAATCTCATTCCATCCCCCCTTCCTCCCCCATGGACTATGACTCTTCCCAGCTCTCTATCTACACTGTCTATTTGCCCTGCACAAGTGTAGTTGCCCTCCCCCCAGGTCTCTAGTTTAAACACTCCTCCAACCTTCTAGCCATTTTTAACCCCAAAACAGCTGCACCCTCCCCATTGAGGTGCAGCCCATCCCTACTGTAGAGCCTGTAGCCGACAGAAAAGTCAGCCCAGTTCTCCATGAACCCAAAACCCTCCTTCCTACACCAACTTTTGAGCCCTTATTTACCTCCTTGATCTCCCGCTGCCTTTCTGGTGTGGCACGTGGTACAGGCAGTATTTCGGAGAACCAACCTCTTACTTTGTCATTAGTGCCAATGTGGACCATGAACACTGGTTCCTCAGCAGCCCCTCCCAGTAATCTGTCAACCCGATCCGCAACATGCTGAACTCGAGCACCCGGCAAACAACACACTGTTCGGTATGCACGGTCTTTGTGACAGATTGCCCTGTGTGTTCCCCTAATAATCGAATCTCCCACTACCAGCAGCTGTCTAACCTTGCCTGTGCTCCCATTAACCTTCTTACTGGAGCAAACATTCCCCTGGTTGCTAGCGGCCACGTCTTGCTGCAGCATTGCCACCCCAGAGCTGATATCCCCCTCATCCGTCAGCCTGGCAAACTTATTGGGGTGCACCAGATCAGGACTAGACTCTCTACAACTCTTCCCTCTACCCGCCTTCTACATGTTACCCAACTAGCTGCCCCCTCACTCTGCACCTCCATACTTCTCTCCCCACACCCATCTGCCCCCTCACTCTGCACCTCCATAATTCCCTCCCCACACCCATCTTCCCCAGAGAGTTTGTGCTCCAGGAGCAGCAAACTTCGCTCCATATTGTCAATTGCCCGCAGCCTTGAAACTTGCTCATTTAGATCCAGAATCTGGGCTTCCAGATGAGCAATTTTCACACACGGCTGTGTTGAAGGAAAGCATACATGGCACAGGATGTACACCGTGTAGCAATGCCACTTATGGAGTCCATTGTTCTAATGGGGATTACAATAGAAATATGCACAGAAAGAAGAATTTACAGTCAAAGTAACACAAAATACCGCAGTTACCTCCTTAAGCCCCTCAAACTTTAGTCCCTTAAACCTAAGTCACACTTAGGACTCTGCACACACTTCGGATCAATGCACACTCGCCACCAAGCTCACACACCCGCTTTTCTGATGCTTTTTTAAAGGTAATGTGCCACAAAACTCTGCAGAGCTCACTGCAACAAGATCTGATTTTCCAGGCTTGAAAAGTGGCTTTAACCCTTAATATATTGTCTTGTATTTTCTCTTTGAGTGGATCTCAACAAGTCAGCCCGTTTCTTCCTGACACTATAGTGATATGCCTAAAAATCTGCGTCTCAGATCTGCAGCTTGCAGTCGGAAATCCTTCTCAGAACTGCAATTGCAGCGTACACTCAGGTACTGACCCTTGGGGATACATTTCTGCAGCGTAAAAGGGTGATGACTATCCCATTTAAGCAATGAAATAGTTGCCGTAGGTTTTCACTAAATTGATGACTGGAGGGAACCGTTCTCTGACTTTGATTCATACATCAAGAAAAGGGAGATCCCTATTATGCATCTCTGATGTAAACCGAAGTCCTACGTGATTATGATTCAATGATTCAACAAATTTTAAAAATTCATCAGGTCCACCCCTCCACAACACAAATATATAATCAATGTAACGTAAAAATAACTCTACATTCTCGATACCCTGCGACGGATTTTCTCCAAAGACACATGTGGTCTCCCACCAGCCCAGGAGCAAATTGGCGTATGAGGGAGCACAAGGGCTCCCCATTGCCGTACCCCTGAGCTGGAGGTAGATCCAAACAAAAAATGTTTCTGGTCAAAGTGAAACGCAAAAGATCCTGGACAAACTTATTGTGTGCCCGATATTGCGTGCCTCTAGTGGATAGAAAAAATTTGACTGCCTCCAGACCCTTATCATGGGGAATGGAGGAGTAAAGGGCCGCCACATCAATACAGGCGGTCCCCTACTTAAGGACACCCAACTTACAGACAACCCATAGTTACAGACAGACCCCTCTGACCTCTGGTGAAGCTTTCTGAATGCTTTACTATAGTCCCAGGCTGCAATGATCAGCTGTAAAGTGTCTGTAATGAAGCTTTATTGATAATCCTTGGTCCCATTACAGCAAAAAATGTTTAAACTCCAAATGCTACTGGGGCAAAAATTTTTGTTGTCTGGATCTACAATTATAAAATATACAGTTTCGACTTACATACAAATTCAACTTAAGAACAAACCTCCAGACCCTATCTTGTACGTAACCCGGGGACTGCCTGTACTCCCCAGTATTGTACCTTCTTCAACTGTCAAACCCTCCAAGTGACTCAGGAGGTCGGTGGTATCTCTCAAAAATGAAGGTAATGCGAAGACAAAAGGACCTAGCACTTTATCAATATAAATGTCGATATTGTGGCAGATAGAATTAACCTCCGACACAATCGGTCTTCCTTTTAGGGGTGTCCCCCTTTTGTGTATCTTGGGAAGTGGGAAAAAAATTCCAAATGAAGGGAAATTGCTGAGAAAACGCATTTGCCCCGTATTCTTGCGGGCTTCCATTTTACGGCTTTTGTTGTGCTCCCCAAATTTTACCTCATCCATTGGGTTGGTGCAATTACCGGGATAACAACTTTGTATAGGTTTTATAATATTTTCATACATTTACAAAAATTAAAAGCCTGTGCACACAAAAATATATATTTTGCCATTTTCTGGCACTAATAACTTTTTCATACTTCGGTGTACGGAGCTGTGGGTGGTGTCATTTTTTTGCAGTGCTCATCTCTCCAGCAAGAGCACCCGCTTTTCCTCCTTTCCACGATCATAGCACCGCATCACATCTCCTTTTCTACTTATGCCTTGCAATCCGTGCCTGACGAAGGTCTGATTTTATAAGACCGAAACGTTGCAAAATAATAATTTTTGTTGGATTGCTATACTGTTTATTCTGGATTAAATAAATTCTCCTCAATGTTTGACCTATAAGGAGGGCCAAGTTATCTTTACTCTGTGTCATTTTTTGCGACTTTTGATAAAGTTTTCAAGGCTTTCATTTTTAGGAATGCACAGCCTTTTGATCACTTTTTATGAAATTTTTAATATTTTTCAAAGTGCCATTTTCGGCTTTGGGTCCTATTTTCCATTACGAGGTAAAACACAGTTAAAAACCGTTATTATATTTTGATAAATCAGGCATTTTGGGATGCAGCGATACCTAACTTGTTTATGATTTTTACTGTTTATTTATATGACTTCTTGGCGAATTATTAGGTTTTTTTAATATAATTATTTGAAAACTGTTTTTTTATTCTTTTTACTATTTTTTAGACCCCCTGGGGTAATTTAACCCTAGGTTATCTGATTGATCCTGCCATTTATTGCCATACTACAGCATGGCAGTATATGGGGATTTTCCTCCTCATTCATTACAATGTGCTGGTTAAGTGTTTGCTGTGATATGCAGTAAACACTTACCAGCTATAGAGAGGGCTCAGCTGTCTACGACTGGAACAGGGACAGCTGGATGGATTACAGAATCCCTGCTTGGAGATTCATTGTACAGCTTGAATGACTGCCTCTTGACTTGTTGCTGAAATAACTTTGATACTTTGAAAGAGGTTGAGGTGAAGGGCTCTGCACTTCCAAATTAGGATGAGTGTCGGGAAGATGGTCCCTGGAAGTTTATGCACTGTCGGACATGAATATGACTGATGCCTTAATTTTGTGTTGCCTAGTGGGGCCCACTAGTACTCTCTGCACCCCCTGATGCTCACTTGCACCAGAGTAACTTGGAGAAGACAGTGACGGAACAAGTCCCCTCCCTGGTGCATCACTTCCACCACTGCCACCACCAGTAGCAGCAGCACCACGGACACATCTCTGCACCTTAATCCTTTCCTCCTCATTATAAAAGCCCTGCAGATTGGGTTAAAGCTTTTGACAGTGTCAATGGTTTGTTTTTCTATCACAAAAGATGCCGTGGTCTCGGTGTAATGATCCATGTTCTCCAGGATCCAGGAAGGCTTCTATCGGAGGAAATCATATCTGCTGCTATAACTGTGACCCATGTTCAGAGGGGGAAATATCTCCTAAACCAGGTATTTAGAAAACTTTCTGTCAGTGAAATCAGCATTCAACCATTATTTTAGGCTAAAACTATTTTACCCTTAAAAGAAATCTACTATCTAAGTCCAGCATGATACTCATAGATCCAGGCACCGGGTCTGTGGTAATCTTCTTATATTTGTTATTCATGGCCACCTTCCATCTTAAACCAACTGTTTAAAATCATGCTAATGTGCCTGAGGGGCTACCCTAGCCCCTCTGTGATCTGGTTTTACAAACTGTTACACTGTCTCACACCCCCGCCCCCCACTCTTCAGCACTTGTCTAATCCTCCACCCCTGCTGCCTTAGTGAGGAGGAATCAGCACCCTCAGGCTCTTTGTAATAATTTTAAATCCTTATTTTAGGAAGGAAGGAGGCCATGGATAACAAATATAAGAAGATACCACAGTCACGGATGAGTAATGTCCCTGGTTTATCATGATAGATTGTGATATTTTATGGACACTGTAGTCCCTGTGCATGGTACAGATACATGTATTGTTCACAAGCTGAGTATGTGTGGAAATCCTAAGATGTTCATTTCCTTCACACATTTATTCGTTTTGTACACCTGCGCATTTGTATCTCGGCAAGCAACAAGCTTATCTGTGTGCCGGCAGCTTAGCCGCCAGCACTACCAACACCGGTGTGATAATAATAGTCTGTACCTGCACTCTCCCTGTATTACACATCCATGGACTGTGCCCTACAGACAAACCCTGCGGCCATCTCACCGAGACAAGGCTCAGCTTCATCTAGGGGTGAGTGCGCCTGCGCTCCAGTGCTATTTATTATATCATCCGGATTGACATTACATCTGTCCAATCAGATGAGTTTTAAGAAATTACAAATATCTAACAAAATTGTAGTAAAAGGGCCCAGAAATGGTGGTGGAGGTATCGGATGTTTCCTGGCGCTCAAACGTAAGGAATTCGTTGGACCAATATATTAAGAAGAATTTTTATTGTGACGCGTTTCGCCTCAGAATCCGAGCCTTCGTCAAACGCTTTTTGTTTTGTTTTGTCTCCTCTACATCCACTATATACTTGGAGTTCCCACGATCCCCATAGATGGTCTCCAGGTTTGTCTACATTAATAAAATTGTGTCACATTGGAGCAATCTTTATTAGATAAAAGATGACTCGATGTTCAATTTGTTTCAAAGGTGAATATTATGACTTAATTTTAATACTTTCCATCAAATTTAAAAAAGACACTACAAAAAGTGAAACACTACAGTAACAGACTTATAATATCTGCGTACAATGTGCTCTGCAAACATCATAAGTACTAAAGCACGGAAAGAAAATGATAAGGTGAGATGATCACCACCTGTCATGCACACTGGACGGAAATGAAGAATATTCTCGTCAGACCTTGGGAGATCTTAAAATCAGACCAAGATCTAAAAGAAGATCTGAGTGACAAGTCATCGTGCGGGTTCCGGAAAGGGACCGCAATTGTAGCCTCATTAGTAAGAGTCATTTCAATTCAGCCAAAAAGATAATACTAAATATCCAGGATTTTACCCGAGGGGAATATTACAGCATATTCTTGGAAAAGAAAAATAAATTTGAAGATGGGAGAGGAATGTGAAGAAAGATCAGAGAACACATCACCTGCTCATCAGAATATATGTAGAACTTATAGCAAGAACTTGGGAGCACCTCAAAAATATAAAAAAAATATAGAAAAGAGGAAGAGGATGCAAGAAGAAAGAAATGACGCTCCAGCCGACATTGGTAGCTAAACACAAGAACATCGCCCACATGGGAAGAATACAAGATCTATCAGAGGGCACTTGGACAAAATTCTCTTGCAGACTAATAGAAAATGGATCTTCAGAATGGACATAGGTTATCCCTTTTTCCTTCCATCCCTATTTCATGTAGGTCTTTAAACATTGTACCACATCCCTTCTTATTACATAATGAACAGTGACGATTGAACGGACACCACATGGTTCTCCATCTTATCGATTTGATAAAATATAAATAATTAAATGGGTTGGCCAGTTTTCAATAATCCTCTTCCATTAGAGATGTCTCTGCATGACTATGTACCTGTGTCGTTGCCTCCTGTGAGAGCTATAGTCTTTCCCTGTTCTCCCATGCTGCCCTCTACATACATACACAACTTCCAGTTTCCCAGTCCTTTAGTCCATCCTAATGGCAGCCTCCAGTCTGACAGACACTGGAAGACGGGCGAGGGGGAGGGGGTATCAGGATGAGTCCTATTATCTTTGTTTACATGTATATGTAAAGTGCACAAAGAGTCTGCACACAGCACTAAAAGAAGCATCAGAAATGAAGAATCAATTGGTAAACATTCAGGGAATAATACTAATGCAGTAAAGGCACATGGGCAATTTATGTTAAAGAGTGGCCGGCCCCTTTGATTTTAGTATATATCTTATGGCAGTGTTACAATATGATGATACTTACCTTTTCTATGCTGATTTAGTGTTGAGTTACTTTCATCCTCTTCTTTTTATACACATCCTTTAAAATTAAGTAAAAACAATTACCTCTGAAACAAAATCGGAACATCTTCTTTCTAATTAGATTAGGAAAATGTGACAGAATTACCTATTTGTCATTTCTTAAAAGTCATCTGATTGGACAGATGTAATGTCAATCAGGATGATATAATAAATAGCGCTCGAGCGCAGGCGCACTCACTCCTAGATAGCATTGTTTTGGGGAGATGAGTAGGGCACAGTCCACAGATGTGTAATACAGGGAAAGAGCAGGGATAGACTAAGTATTAATAGGCATGCCATTTTTCTTGCTTACAAAGCTGTTTTAGGGCTTTTTTGTGTGGGACAAGCTGTAAATGGTACTTTTAGATCATTTTTTATCCAGTTTTTATGAGATTGGGTGTAAAAATATCATAATTTTTCAGAATTTTTAACTATATATTTTTACAGTTTTTACAGACGTAGTGATCACCAATATTTAGTGTTTTTGTATTGATTTTCACATTTTAGGTTGTATGTGATTCTTACATAGGATTGGAGCATTAGGGGTCTTTTATTAATTTGTGTTATTGCACTTTTATTAATACACTAGTTTTTTTAATTGTTTTATTTTGTTTCATTATGGGAGATGAATAAGTGATCATTTGATCACTTGTTCAGTGTAATATACAGCAATACTAATGTACGGCAATATATCACATTCTGCATAGGCTGACAGACATAGGGGGTCATTTACTAAGGGCCCAATTCACGTTTTCCCGACGTGTTACCCGAATATTTCCGATTTGCGCCGATTGTACCTGAATTGCCCCGGGATTTTGGCGCACGCGATCGGATTGTGGCGCATCGGCGCCGGCATGCGCGCGACGGAAATGGGGGGGGGGGGTTGTGGCTGAACGAAAACCCGACGGATTCTGAAAAACCGCCGCATTTAAGAACGGAAAATGTGTCGCTCGGGACGCGCTTACCTTCACTCAGCCCGAGCCGGTGAACTCCAGCGCGTTCAGATGCTTTTCAGCGCAGCAGTGCCACCTGGTGGACAGCGGAGGAACTATCTTATTAAATCCCGGCCAGACCCTAATCCAGTGCAGAGAACGCGCCGCTGGATCGCGAATGGACCAGGTAAGTAAATCTGCCCCATAATGTTAGTTTGTGCTGAAAGTATCTAACAGATATCAACTGAAGGTAGACTGATGAAGCACCCCAGGGCTGCCATAGAAATGTTCAACACCCTCCATGGCAGACACGAAGGGTGACAATCATGTCTATGGAAGCCCTGGGAACAGGACTGCAGCATCCTTAGGGTTAAACATCACTGATTGCAACTATTGTGATTCCAGCTGTTACGGCAGGAGCTCGGCTGTCACATACTCCCGGTGATCACCATGGCGTTACTTTACCTTCCCCGCACCTTATGACATACCGTTACATCCAGCTGGGATAAAGTAAATAAATTAAAAACAAATAAAACGCTGTTAACCTCACTGCATTTGAAAATGTTATGACCTAAGACAATAAAAAAGAACTTCTGTATAACCCAGATTGGGGGTTGTCCAAAGGCTCCTGATGGAGGAACCCAAAGTGCACCTCAAGCAGCTCAAAGTGCCCTATGCATTTCACATAGATTAATGTGCATTCAAGTTTATTCATATTGAGATACACATAACTAATAAACTATGACAACAAAACCTTTGTTACCCTCCCCTAGCCTTCCTGGTGCACTGTTACTTGGGCTGTCAGGTAGTTCCCCAGAGATAACGTGTGTAAAATGCAGAAGAACTGTGAAATCTAAATGAGCGTTTATCCACTCTTATAACAAAAAGTGGCACGATAATGGTCGCGGGAGCACCCCTGACAGTAACAACAACTGGAGGATAACCAGACTTTGTCATCCGGAGAGAAAGTAGGAGGAGGCCTGCCTTTCATATCCACCTGGAGCTTGTTCTAGCAGAAGCCTGTAGCAGGGAAAGGCAAGTCAGATCCTGTAGCACCTCTTCAACTTCAGGAACATCTGAGGACACAGGTAGAGGAAGAGGAGGGCGTGGGTGAAGACCATAGTTTATGTAGAAAGGAGCAGAGCAGGCAGATGAAGAATCCAGAGAGTTATAGGAAAATTCCACCCACGGCAGCATAATGGACCAGTTGTCCTGATGGGCAGAAACAAAATGGCGGAGAAAGCAGCCCAAAGTCTGGTTCACTCTTTCTACTTGACCATTCAACTGTGGGTGATAGGCGGAAGAAAAGTCCAATTTTACTCGAAGCTGGTTACACAAGGATCGCCAGAATTTAGAAACAAACTGAAACCCCTGATCAGAAATGATGTGCTGAGGAAGTCCATGAAGCCGGAAGATGTGATGGAAAAATAGAGTGTCAAGGCGAGGAGCAAATGGTAGACCTGAAAGAGGAACAAAATGGGACATTTTGGAAAACCAGCCAGTTACCACCCAGATGACAATATTACTAGAGGAAGGTGAAAAGTCCCTTTCTGAAGTCTAATGCCACGTGCGACCACGGGAGGCTGGGTATCGGTAATGACCAGCTGGTTTAGGGCCAGATGGCTTATTATGAGCACAGGAAGTGCCGAAACCCACAAAATCCCAAACACCTTTGAACAAGTCAGGCCACCAATAGAAACGTGAAATGAGGGCCACACGAGAGCAATGTTCCAAGTCAATATCCTCTTTCCAAGTGCAGGTCAGACATAAGTCTTGCCAGGAGGAACCTGCTGGAGATCCACTGGAACAGCAAGGACCTGTGAAAATAAGAGAGACCAGTGGGCTTGCCTAGGGTTGAGGTGTTGAGCAGTCTGGAGAAATTGGAGATTCTCATGATCTGAATATACGCATATGTCATGGTGAGCTCCCTTCAGAAGATACGTTGAAAGCTGAACCAGGGCTTGCAATTGTTCGAGGCGTAACTTCTTAAACTGGATATCAATCCACGTGGCCTGCTAAATGAGTTCTGTCAGCGTAGTCGGCAGGTCACATGCAGACAGCGCGTCTTTAACTTGTCCCGAAAGTCCCCTTTTAAAGGTCGCATTCAAGGCTGCATTGTTTCAGTTAAGTTCAGAGGCCAGGAAACGGAACTGAACCGCATAGTCACCAACAGATATGTCCCCTTGAAGCAGATTCAACAATGCAGTCTCATCTGAAGAAGTCCATGCAGGTTCCTCAAAAACGGACTGGAATTCTGTGAGGAACGCTCTGAGAGTTGCCGTGACTGGACTAACCCTGTCTGAGAGGGGAGTAGCCCAAGCCAGGGCCTTCCCGGAGAAGAGGCTGATGATGAATGCCATTTTAGACCATTCAGTGACAAATTGAGATGGCATAAGTTCAATGTGCAGGGAGCACTGGTTGATAAAGCCCCTTCAAAACTTGGGATCACCATCATACTTTGACGGCATGGAGAGTCTCGGTGGCAGGCAGACTAACTGAAGTAGCAGGAGGAGCCACAGGAGCTAGATGCTGTTGCTGAGTAGCCATCAGTTGCTGCAACATGGCAGTGACTTGACCAAGCTGTTCTCCCTGTGCAGCAATCTGTTGGGACTGCTGGACTACAATGGTGGTAAGTTCAACCAGTTTAGACAGTGGAATATTGCTGGGGTCCATGGCCAGACCTTGCATGGTGAGGCTTAAGGGGTAGTGGACCCAATGGACAACCACGGACCGGAGTCTAAGTGGTACCCAGTTTTCACCAGAGCCTGCCGCAAAGGCGGTTGGACTTACAGCATTGTGGTACCACCAGGTCTTTCCAAAGGTGCGACTTTGTCACAGTGTGTGAATCAAGAAAATATAGCAGAGCTAAGACTGCAAAAGTCTTAAATTTTCCACCAATATCTTAGAAGATCCAGGCACTATATCCACCAGGTTGGAGCTATTAAGACCAGACATGCACACCTCTGCCCACCCACCGTCTGCCTCTACATGCCCAAAATAGCATGTGGAAGGGGGGGGGGGTCATCTGAACTGGGGATGGGGAGATCACCAGTCCATTCTATACCACTTAACCAGGTACTAATCCAGGACAGACAATCTTCACTAATGTACAAAAGCAAGGCTGAACTATGGCAAGGCATAACATGTCCCAATAAAATAATTTGAGTAATATGTTCATATTTCATGTAGGCTAAGGTCACATAGAAGTCACCGTATTCTATATATTGATATTCATGTGTTTATTTTTTTTAATGACTTGCAGACAGTGACACCTGCCATCCATGTCCTGAAGATGAGTGGCCTGACGAGATGAAAGTGAGGTGCATTCCTAAAACCTACGAGTTTCTATCCTATGAGACGGACAATTTGGTTTTCATCTTTTTAGCACTTACTTTAACTTTTTCTGTTATAACATTGTTAATATTAATAAGTTACATTTATTACTGGGACACTCCAATTGTTAAAGCCAATAACCGGACTGTGAGCTTCATCCTCCTGGCCTCCATCTTGCTGAGCTTCCTCTGTGTCTTCTTCTTCCTTGGTCGTCCAGTGGACATCACCTGCTTACTGAGACAAGTATCATTTGGGATTTTCTTCACCATTGGTGTCTCTTCTGTTTTGGCCAAGACTATCACAGTCTGCATTGCCTTCAAAGCCACCAAACCTGGAAGTTCCTGGAAGAAGTTTGTCTCATTTAAAGTCTCTAATTCTGTGGTCTTGGTGTGTTCTTCTGTACAAGTTCTTATTTGTGTTATTTGGCTGTTGGTGTCTCCTCCTTATGTAGAGTATAACCATCACACGTATCCTGGGAAGATCATCATTCAGTGTAATGAGGGGTCAGATATCTGCTTCTACTCCATGTTGGGTTATATGGGGCTCCTGGCCTCTGTGAGCTTTGTTCTGGCTTTCATGGTGAGGACATTACCGGACAGTTTTAATGAGGCCAAGTACATCACCTTCAGCATGCTGCTGTTCTGCAGTGTCTGGATCGCCATGATCCCGGCTTATCTGAGCACCAGAGGGAAATACATGGTGGCTGTGGAGGTATTCGCCATCCTGACCTCATGTGCTGGAGTTCTGGGTTGTATATTTTTCCCTAAACTTTACATTTTGCTTTTAAAACCTGAACAAAACTCAAGAAACGTCATTCTGGAGAAAACAAAGTTGTAAATAGTTGATGAAAATATTGAAATAGGATAATTTAATGATTTTAAACCCCAGGAAGACAAACACAGTTTCTGTAAAATAATCCTAAAAGCCATAGAATCCATGACATTTTCATGTTTCAGTCTACATAGATGCCGTGTATGAAGGATTATTTTTTGATGGACACAATGCACACACTTTCTAAGACACCATTTACTCTTCCATGTAGTACACTGGGGCTGGGAAAAATCCAAATGTTGTGGAACTGAAAGTATGATCTCTTAAAACTGTAAAAAAAAATAGATTTTTGTATCGCCCTTTTCTGACATAACTTATTCAGAGCTGTGGTAGATAGTTTTTGCAGGGGGAGCTGCTGTTTTCGTTAATTCCATGTGGGGAGCTGTAGATTTTTAAAATCACTTTTATGGAAAATGGGTAAATGGCAGACATTAAAAAATTAATAAAATTTAATTTAAAAAAAAACTGTCTATTTTGAAGAAACGTAATGGAGAAGCTATGCAAGAAGCTTCACTATTAAGATGAGACTCCCGTGTGGCTTGTGTGAAATGGATGTCTGGCAGCAGTGCTAGAGAAAGGCATCTGATCTGTCTGGGGCTCAAAGTTTAAATGCCGGAATGTTGATTGACGCTTGCGCAGTGTGGCTGCCAGAGGGTTTCTATATGCGCATGCGCATCAGTGGTCTCTGTTGAAAGTATGTATTTATATTGTTATACACCATAAGGTGCTGCTGCTCAATTACTTCCTCTCAACATAAGAGACAACCTGCCTAACACCCTACACTAGCAGGTGACCCCCATTAAGGGATTTTGCTGTACAAAAGATATTTTACTACTAGTGCGCTGTGTCTTATAATATTCATCTATATCCTCGACATGGCCTGCCACCACATACCGTGCCCAGGGCCAAGCACAGCACAGAATAGTTTCTTGGAGAGCCACCAGTTCTTGGAGTGAGCAACAATCTCAGCACCAAGGGTATGAGCAGCAAAGTGCAAAAAAAACATGAGCCAGCACACGGCTTACCCGGGCACGTGCCAGGGCCCCAGAGGTCTCAGAGGGGCCCACAGCACACACTGCCAATTCAAGCATACTCAATTACATCGGCATGCTTGTTGCCGATGTAATTGAGAGAAGCGCGAGAAGTGCTTTATTCACACTGCCGGCGCGGCTGACACCGCAAGTGGGCAGTCACAGAACATAGGTGCATCAGCGTCGCCGATGTATTTCTGCCGCACACCGCCTATTGCTGTACAGGACGCTGGACGTGATGACTTCACGCCGCCAGCGTCCCTGCTGCTGCACAGTAGACGCTGTGCTGAAGATGTGGCAGAGCCCCAGAAGAGATGAAGAAGAAATCGCATGCAGCCCTTGAGGTAAGTTAGCGTTTATTTTTTTTTCTGGCCACTAATAATGTGTATTTACTTAATTAATGGAGGCTGGGAAGGGGGTATATATTAATTGATGGACCCTGGGAGTATTCATTAATTAATGAAGCCTCAAGGGGGTATATATTAATTAATGGACCCTGGGGGGGGGTATATATTAATTAATGGACCCTGGGGGGTATATATTAATTAATGAAACATCAAGGGGGTATATATTAATTAATGGACCCTGGGGTGGTTATATATTAATTAATGGACCCTGGGGGGTTATATATTAATTAATGGACTCTGGGGGTGTTATATATTAATAAATGGAGCCTGGGGGGTATATATTAATGAATGGATCCTGGGGGGTATATACTCATTGATTAATGGAGCCCGGGGGTGTATATTAATTAATGGATCCCGGGGGTTATATATTAATTAATTAATGTAGCCTGGAGGGTGTATATTAATTATTGGAGCCTGGGGGGTGTATATTAAATAATGGAGCTTGGGGGTGTATATTAATTAATGGAGCTTGGGGGGTGTATATTAATTAATGGAGCTTGGGGGTGTATATTAATTAATGGAGCTTGGGGGGTGTATATTAATTAATGGAGCCTGGAGGGCTTTATATACTTAATTAATGAAGCCTGGGGTGCTGTATACTGGTGGACCCTGGGGGGACTGTATATACATAATTAATGGACCAGGGGCTGTATATACTTAATTAATGGAGCTGTGGGGGATGAGGGGGGGGGTGTTGTATATTAATATTTGTATCTTAAGATTCAGCATTTTTAATGCCACCACATTTCACTGCTTAGGGGCCCACTGAGGCTTTTCGCCCAGGGGCCCAATGAAACCTGGAGCCGGCCCTGGCTACACTGCAGGATAAACCAAGGAAAAAATAGGGGCCACCACATCTATCATGAAGCCTGTCCACACCATCCCAAGGAAGCCTTCAGCTATCTATCCCTTTGGCCAATCTCACCCACGAGCGCTGGTCCTGACTGAGAGTGTTGCAATAATGCTGGCCTTTAAAAAGCTACCATTCCAGTTGATTGAGATGGAGAGTTTTTATAGTCTCATAGTAAATAAGGTTATTAAAAGACATTAATCCTTCATGTCCTACGTATTTGATTGCACCGTGTCTATCCAGAAGAAGGCAAAATCCCTGCAAGGCTGATGCCAATTAGCAGGGAAAAATTCCTTTCTTGATCAGCAGAAAATACTCCCATAAAATGTGATATTATTTCTTTCCAGGTCCCCTGTGAACGTGTTTAATTAATGACCCATTTATATCATCTGTGCTAAGTTATTCCTCTGTCGGCAGTATGCAGCTTAGGTGCCGTTAATTTCCCTTTGTGTGTGTGAACTGTGGCTTGGATAATGGCTGCTTTGTAATCGATTTGGCCACACCCAGCTCACTGCAACCTAGCCCTGTCCAGCAAGGGTTCCGAGAGTGATGGAGGCATTATCCAGGAACTCCTCTTCATAACTGCCCAGCTCCATTACACTAGGCTAGTCTTCTCATACCTGTTCTCTGTGGCTTACCTCCTTGTAGAAGCACCCACAGAGCCCTGGAGCAATGACATAAGCTGACATCTGGGAGCAGAGTATAAGTGACACCCAGTTTTCACCAGAACCCGCTGCACAGCAGGTTGGACTTTCTGTGGCGGGATACCTCCAGATTACTTAACAGGCAAGACTTGTGGTGGTAAGGCGAGATACAGAATCGGCAGGCAAAATCGTAGTCATAGACTGGCAGAAGGTCAGGACAGGCGGCACAGGATCGAAGTCGAGAGGTCACAACAGGTAATATACAGACAGTCAGGGAATGCTTTCTTAATGGCATAAAGGCACAAAGGACCAGCAGGGGTCAAAGGAAGGGGCTGGCTACTTATCAGGTCAGATGGGTGGCAGCACCAATTAGTGGAGTGCTGGCCCTTTAGATCTCACAGAGCCGACGCACACTAGGAGGCAGGGACACGCGTGCCAGAACACAGGAGCCACTGCTGCAGCACGGACAGGTGAGTGAGACTGTCGCTGGTGTGGAGGGGCACAAGAAGGTACACGGGTGCACCTGTGACTTGAGACATAGGCTGCAGGGGGACTTGGACAAACTGAGTATTTGGTCATCCACTTGGCAAATGAGGTTCATTGTGGATAAATGTAAAGTTATGCACCTGAGGGCTAATAATCCACAGACAAAATATGTCCTTGGGGGAGTAAATCTGGGAGAGTCCCTTGTTGAGAAGGACCTGGGGGTACTAGTAGATCATAAATTGAATAACAGCATGCAATGTCAATCAGCTGCCTCTAAAGCCAGTAGGATCTTCTCATGTATCAAAAGTGGTATGGACTCTCGTGATAGGGATGTAATATTACCACTATACAAGGCACTGGTTCGGCCTCACCTGGAATATGCTGTCCAGTTCTGGGCACCGGTCCATAAAAAGGAAGCCCTGGAGCTGGAGAGGGTTCAACGTAGAGCCACAAAAATGATAAGGGGTATGGAGGGTCTCAGTTATGAGGAAAGATTAAAACAACTAGATTTATTTAGTCTGGAAAAGAGACGACTACGAGGGGACATGATTAATTTATATAAATATATGAATGGTCCATACAAAAAATATGGTGGTAAGTTATTTCAGATTAAATCAAATCAAAAGACAAGGGGGCACTGTCTCCGTTTGGAGAAACCAAGGTTTAATCACCGGAGGCGACAGGGCTTTTTTACTATGAGAACTGTCAATCTGTGGAATAGCCTTCCTCAGGCGCTGGTCACAGCAGGGACAGCGGATAGCTTCAAGAAGGGTCTAGATGCCTTTTTACACCTAAATAACATTGATGGTTATGTTATATAGGATTGTTTCCCCTAAATCCCTTCCTCATCCAATCCCTTCCCTTCCTTGGTTGAGTTTATAAGTGTCTTTTTTCAACCATATAAACTATGAAACTATGATACATGGATTGCAGGGGCACCCGAGGCAATAGATTGATTGATGTAAAAGATAATTCTCTCTCAGCTTACAAAATGATCTAAAAAAACATGAAATGGAGCATCCTCTGCATGGAAGACAAATTCATGGAAGACAATGCTGTCGGCGGCTTCAAAAAGATGGCATCTTGCCGCGGATTGTCGTTTCCAGTGATATCATCGGGGAGCCACGATCCATCACCATGACAGCCTTCCGAAGAGGCTGTCTCATTTCAACCCTTTCAACCTCGATCAGCACATTGTAATCAATAAAGAGGAAAATCCCCATATACTGCCATACTGTAGTATGACAGTATATGATAGGGTCGTACAGACAACCTAGGGTTAAAGTACCCTAGGGATTCTGAAAAACAGTAAAAGTAAAGATAAAAAAAGGAAAAAAAAATTATAATAAAAAAAACTAAAAATTCAAATCACCCTCTTTTCCCTAGAACTGATAGAAATATTAATAAACAGTAAAAATAATAAACACATTAGGTGTCGCCGTGTCCAAAAATGCCCGATCAAAATATAATAATGGATTTTCACTGCGTTTGACTCCATAACGGAAAATAGCGCCCAAAGTCGAAAATGGCACTTTTTTTGCCATTTTGAAAAATATTAAAAAATCAATGAAAAATGATCAAAAGCCTCATAAAATGACTCCATCCACAGCTCCTACACCAAAGTATGAAAAAGTTATTAGCGCCAGAAGATGGCAAAATCAGAAAAAATATCTTTGTACAGGAGGTTTTAATTTTTTTAAATGTAAGAAAACATTATAAAACGATACATATTTGGTATCCCCGTAATCGTACCAACCCAAAGAATAAAGTAGACATGTCATTTTTGGCGTACAGTAAAATTCGTAAAATCCAAGCCCACAAGAATACGGCGCAAATGTGGTTTTTCACCATTTTCACTGCATTTGGAATTTTTTTCCCGCTTCCCAGTACCCGGCTTGGAATATAAAATACCGTCACTACGAAGTGCAATTTGTTACGCAGAATAAAAGCCCTCACACAGCTCTTTATGTGGAAAAATAAGTTATAGATTTTTGAATGTGGGGAGTGAAAAATAGAAATGAAAAAAAAAAAGGCTAGGTCGTTAAGGGGTTAAAGGAAATCTTCCATTATTGTGGTAATCAGAATATAATGACTGAATAAACCCCATCCAGCATTTTGTCAATAATCTTAAAGGGAACCTGTTAGCAGAAATTGCAAGTCAGTTAGTGATAATCCCCGAGGGTGCGGTCACACGTCGTGTTTAACGCGTTCAAAAACACATTGCTGTAGCTGAAGAGTGATTTGCCTAATTAAACAGCTGTTATCCCGTGTGTTTACAAAACATGGTTTGTTAACACAAACTGCATGTGTTAAAATTAGCGTTTTGTAAACGCAAGTGTTAACAGCTCTTTAATTAGGCAAATCACTCCTCAGCTATTGCAATGCGTTTTTAAGCACGACGTGTGACCGCCCCCGGACTTTCATAAATGACGCTGCAGAGTCTTACCAGTCTCGGTCTCTCGGCTTCTGTGACTTTATACAAACCACTTACAACTAATTCTACAGTAGATTTTGTGGATGAGGCCGTTACTCTCAGCCATGACAGACACAGGATCTGAAGCTGTTTAGCTGCTTGGCTACATCCAGGTCAGGGTGGGGTACTCACAGTCAGCCTCCTGCACACAATGGGGCTGATTTACTTACCCGGTCCATTCGCGATCCAGCGGTTTTTCCGAATCCATCGGGTTTTCATTCGGCCACGCCCCCGATTTCCGTTGCGTGCATGCCAGCGCCGTTGCGCCACAATCCGTTCGCGTGCGCCAAAATCCCGGGGCAATTCAGGGGAAATCGGCGCAAATCGGAAATATTCGGGTAACACGCTAGGAAAACGCGAATCGGGCCCTTAGTAAATGACCCCCAATCTGTCATTTTCTATACAGTTCTTTTGTCTTTTATAAGTGCACAGAGGATCAGAGTCGGAATCCGCAGTAAGGAATAGTGGAAAAAGGACCCAGCACTCGATTCATATCCACCCAGAAAAAAGGTTATTTTCTTATTAAGTTAAAGACATAGAATGTTTTTCATCTGATTACAATAATTTTTTCAATAAGTCATGTCACAAATAGAAAAAGTGACGCGTTTCAAATCTTCCAATTATTAATCATTGTCTGAATAGTGCCGAGAGCAAACACACTTAATTAATCATGTAGAGACTATCGTGATATCCTAACGAGACAACGCCTGGTGAGTAGCCTTGTGGGTCATTAACCTCTTCTTCTCTTCATCCTTGTAGGTCATTAATGGAGATGAGCGATCACTAAAATGCTCAGGTGCTCGTTTGGCCAAGCTACCCTGTGCAGACCCTTGTCCCCTTGAAAAATGCTCGAGTCTCCCATTGACTTCAGAAAATGATGGAAACACCACGGAAATGGACAGGAAACAGCAGGGGCAGCATGCATGGATGCCTCTGAGGCTGCTTAATCGCACCATTATGCCAAAATTATGGGCAACAGCATGGCGATGACAGAGTGACCGAATGAGGCTAGATAGCATCTAAAACATCCAATAATTGACCCTGACACTATAGAAGACGGCATGCAGAGGCATCGGCAGCAGCGGCAGGCTAGAGAGTGTCATGGCGACATACCCCAAATGGACTCAGGCTTCAAACCAATGGGGGGCAGAGAGGAACCAAAGGAGGTGAGCAAGAAGCGCTGAAATGATTTCCTATGTGAACAAAAGGTTGACGGTATATTTAGTCGATAACACAGCATGGTGGCGACATAGTGACCAAGTTCCATAACGTATCTGGTGAAACACCCGAAAAATGAGACTGACACAGCCTTTTTGATAAGGGGACGACATGTGGAGGCAGCCATGGAGACGACTTCCATGATTAAGAGCGACAGTATGGGGCATCCATATTGCGCTGCTATGATTGCAACTTCAGGTCTCCAGCATGGCGGAAGCGTTTACTTTGAAAAAATTATAATTTTCAAAGCAGGCGGGGTTGTTTGAATATTTCATCTAGGAATAATGGAATAGCATAGCGGTTCTATTTTTAATTGTTTTTTTCGGAAATGGTTCCATGTTTAAGAGCGACAGTATGGGGCATCCATATTGCGCTGTTATGATTGCAACTTCAGGTCTCCAGCATGGCGGCGACAGATGCGCCGAGTTCCATTATATATCTGGTGAAACACCCGAAAATTCTGCCTGACACAGCTCGTTTGATAAGGGGACGATGTATGGAGGCAGTAAAATAGTAGTAGATTAAAGGTGCTGCAGTTAAAACTATGTTAGTTGGATCTTGGGATGGAGCTGGCGCTCCGCTGCCAGGCGAGCTTTCGCCTGTCCAAGCCCCTGTCTCTCGGCTCCTCCCCAAACAGCACTTCTAAGAACCTTTTGTATAAGATCAAGTGTAGTAGTGTTCTTATTAGTTTGGGTTATGGCGGGTGAGGGGAATGTAAACAGATGCGCAAGAAGCGCTGAAATAATATTGGTAAATGATAAAAGTTTGCCAGTATATTTTGTGGATAACACAGCAGGGTGGCGACAAAGTTAACAAGTTTGATGTGGAAGCCATGAAAACAACCCAAAATTCTGCCTAACACGTTTGCTAAGCGGACGATGTATGGAGGCAGCTATATGGACGACTTTGGGAGGCAGCTATGGAGATGATGTGTGGAGGTAGCAATGGAGACAACGTGTGGAGGCTGCTATGGAGACAATTAAATTTGGATAGTGCCTGTATGTGGCAGTCAAAAAAAGTTTTCAAACCAGAGGAGCAGGTAGGTGGTCCTCCAGAAAAATTAAATAGATTGAGTGCCTGTATGTGGCACTTCCAAAAATTGTTTTAAAACAGAGGACCGGGTAGGTGGCCCTCCAGAAAAATTAAATACATAGAGTACTATAGCTAGAGCCAGTTGGCCCTGGCAAAAAGTAGTTAGTTTCCTCAGCTTTAGTGTACAAAGAGGAGGAGAAGGAGGACAATAAGGAGGAGGAGTGCATACATGATTTAGGTATAGCTTCTTTCACCTGGTGGAGAATGGAAATCCTGAGAAATCCAGGAATTATTAATCTTGATAAGCGTCAGCCTGTCAGCGCTGTCAGTGACATAAAACTGGCAAAGGCCTTGTAAAGCGTACCCCTGCCAGTGCTGGACAAGCTGCCTGCTTGCCTACTCTCCCTCGCTACTTGTCCCGCAGAAGTACGCCCTCAGCTGCTAGCGCTGTCAGAAGGGAAATACTGTTTCAGCTTGTGCACGAGGGCCTGCTGGTATTCATGCATTCTCACACTCCTTTCCTCTCCAGGGATGAGAGTGGAAAGATTTTGCTTGTACCGTGGGTCCAGGAGAGTGAATACCCAGTAATCAGTGCTGGAATAAATTCTTTGAACGCGAGGGTCACGGGATATGCAGCCTAGCGTGAAATCTGCCATATGCGCCAGAGTCCCAACGCGCAAGGATTCACTCCCCTCACTGGCCTGACTGCCCATTTCCTCCTTCTCCAACTCCTCCAACTCCTCTTCTTCTGCCCATACACGCTGAACAGTGAAGGACTGAGCAATGCTCCCCTCTTCTGTCTCGCCAACATTCTCCTCCTCTTCCTCCTCATCCTCCTCCACCTCCTCCGATATGCGCTGAGAAGCAGACCTAAGGGTGCTTTGGCTATCAACAAGGGAATCTTCTTCCCCCGTCTCTTGTGACGAGCGCAAAGCTTCCGACTTCATGCTGACCAGAGAGTTTTTCAACAGGCCAAGCAGCGGGATGGTGAGGCTGATGATGGCGGCATCGCCAATGACCATCTGTGTTGACTCCTCAAAGTTACTCAGCACCTGACAGATATCAGACATCCACGTCCACTCCTCATTGTAGACTTGATTAAGCTGACTGACCTGACTACCAGTTCTGGTGGAAGTTGACATCTGGCAGTCTGCAATCGCTCTGCGCTGCTGGTAAACTCTGGATAACATGGTTAATGTTGAATTCCACCTCGTGGGCACGTCGCACAACAGTCGGTGAGCGGGCAGTTGGAGGCGGCGCTGCGCTGCCCTGAGAGTGGCAGCATCTGTGCTGGACTTCCTGAAATGCGCACAGATGCGGCGCACCTTCGTGAGCAAATCAGACAGATTGGGGTATGTCTTGAGGAACCGCTAAACTATGAGATTTAACACATGGGCCAGGCATGGCACATGTGTCAGTCTGCCGAGTTGCAGAGCAGCCACCAGGTTACATCCGTTGTCACACACAACCATGCCTGTCTTCAGGTTCAGCGGTGTCAGCCACAGATCAGTCTGCGCCGTGATGCCCTGTAATAGCTCTTGGGCGGAGTGCCTTTTATCGCCTAGGCTCAGCAGTTTGAGCACCGCCTGCTGTCGCTTAGCGACGGCACTGCTGCTGTGCCTAGAGCTACCGACTGATGGCGCCATGCCCACGCATGGTAATTCAGAGGAGGAGGTGGAGGAGGGGTGGGAGAAGGAGGAGGCATAGTAGGCCTGAGAGACCTGGACCGAGGTAAGCCCCGCAATCCTCGGCGTCGGCAGTATATGACCAGCTACAGGGTCAGACTCGGTCCCAGCCTCTAACAAGTTAAACCAATGTGCCGTCAGCGATATATACAGTGGCCCTGCCCGGCAGCACTCGTCCACGTGTCCGTGGTCTGGTGGACCTTGTCAGAAACGGCGTTGGTCAGGGCATGGATGATGTTGCCTGACACCTGCTTGTGCAGGGCGGGGACGGCACATCGGGAAAAGTAGTGGCGGCTGGGGACCGAATACTGAGGGGAGGCCGCCGCCATGAGGTTGCGAAAGGCCTCGGTCTCTACCAGCCTTTAGGGCACTATCTCCAGGCTAAGCAGTTTGGAGACGTGGACGTTGAGGGCTTGGGCGTGTGGGTGGGTTGCACTATACTTCCTCTTGCGCTCCAGCGTCCGAGGTATGGAGAGCTGAACGCTGTGCATGGAGAAATTGGTGGCTGCTGTGGAGGATTGTGGAGGTGAAGGTGTGGTTTTCGCACGAGAGGTGTTTGGGCCGAGGTCCTGGGCAGAGGGCTGACTAGCATAGGCAGCAGGCGACACAGGGAAAGGAGCAGTGGTGTGCCCGGCCGGAGGTGAACGGCCTTGGTTCCATTGAGTGGGGTGTTTAGCATTCATATGCCTGCGCATACTGGTGGTGGTTAAGCTGGTAGTGGTGGAACCCCTGCTGATCCTGGTGTGGCACAGGTTGCACACCACAGTCCGTCGGTCATCCGGTGTTTCTTTAAAGAACCTCCAGACTTCAGAAAATCTAGCCCTCGCCACGGGAGCTTCACTACGTGAAACATTTGGCGCTGATGCACCAGCTCTGGCCCTGCCTCTCCTTCTGGCCCCACCACTGCCACTTCCAACCTGTTCTCGTCGAGGACTCGCCTCCATCTCAGAAGCACTTTGTTCACCCGGCCTATCAACCCAGCTTGGGTCTGTCACCTCATCATCCTCCGATACCTCAGTCTGCTCCCCCCTCGGACTTCCTGCCCTGACAACAACTTCACCACTGTCTGACAACCATGTCTCCTCATCGTCCGACACTTCTTTACACACTTCTTCCACTACGTCAACAATGTCATCATCACCCACAGACTGCGACAGGTGGAAAACCTGGGCATCGGGAAAGAGCTCAGCAGCAACCTGAAAAGTGGTTTGTGACTCTGGGAAGGGTCCAGAAAACAGTTCCTTTAGAGTATGCCGGTTCATATGCCAAATTTTCCTGGGAGGGGGCAGACTCGGGGGAAGGAGGCTGAGGTGGAGGAGCTGGAGGAGTGCTGATTTGACATGGGTGGACTGCGTGGAAGACTGACTGGTGGACAAATGGCTAGAAGCATTCTCCGCAATCACCTGTTCGCACTGTTCTGGCCTCAACAGTGCTCTACCACGAGTCCCAGTAACTTGAGACATGAACCTAGGGAGTGCAGCTCTGCGGCGTTCCCCTGCTCCCTCATCAGCAGGTGGTGTCTCACCCCGCCCAGGACCACGGCCTCTGACCCCTGCAGTAGTTGGATGCCCTCGTCCTCTACCCCTAGCCCTTAGGTTCAACATTTTCAAAATTAAAGTGTAAACTGTAAAAATTTTTTGTGTTTTTTTTTGTTTTTTTTGTGGGTTTTTTTTTGTTTTTTTGTGTTTTTTTTTTTTTTAACAAAACTATCAGAAGAAATACCACAGAAACCACAGAAGATGATGATGATTGCTATGGCTAGTTTCTAACCTACACTGACAGCACACAACTGGATTTTGTGCTTTGCCTGTGATGACTTTCAGTTTCGAAAAAAAAAGAAAAAAATCGTCAGATTGTGCCTAATTCAATCAAATCCCTAATAAGTTGTCCCACTTAGGTGTTTGAGGTGGATATGTGTGTCACTAAGAGCTAAATAGAACGTTTGCAAGTCTCCCAGCAAATTCCTTACAATATGGTACTAGCTGCACTACTAGTGCCAGCAAGCCCAGCCACAAGCAAATAAAAAAAATATATATTCTAGGGCTGTTGGGTTCTTGTAGAATCACTCCTGCCCAACACTATTCTAATAGAACACCCTAACGCTTTCCCTGACCAGCAGCAGCTCTCTCCCTAACGGCATCCAGACAGAGAATGATGCGAGCAGCGTGGGCAGGGGCTAGTCTATTCCAGGGTCACCTGATCTGGCCAGCCAACCACTGCTATCGACGTGTAAGGGTACCACGTCATGCTGGGTGGAGTGCAGAGTCTCCTGGCTTGTGATTGGCTCTGTTTCTGGACGCCAAAAATCAAAACGGAGGGAGATGCCATTTTCTCAAGCTGGCTAAATATTCGTCTGAGCAACGAGCAGTTTCGAGTACGCTAATGCTCGAACGAGCATCAAGCTCAGACGAGTGTGTTCCCTCATCTCTAGTCCTCTCACATGCCCCCAGTATATATTTATACCCTACACATGTCCCCAGTATATATTTAGTCCCTACACATGCCCCCAGTATATATTTAATCCCTACACATGTCCCCAGTATATATTTAGTCCCTACACATGCCCCCAGTATATATTTAGTCCTCACACATGCCCCCACTATATATTTAGTCCTCACACATGCCCCCAGTATATATATATATAGTCACCATACATACCCCCAGTATATATATAGTCACCATTCATGCCCCCAGCATATAATTAGTCACCACACATGCCCCCAGTATATATTTAGTCCCTACACATGCCCCCAGTATATATTTAGTCCTCACACATGCCCCCACTATATATTTAGTCCTCACACATGCCCCCAGTATATATATATATATATATATATAGTCACCATTAGAGATGAGCGAGTATACTCGTCCGAGCTTGATGCTCGTTCGAGTATTAAGGTACTCGAAACGGCTCGTTGCTCGGACGAGTACTTCCCCTGCTCGAGATCGAGCATTTAATTAAAAAAACACAGTGAAGAACAATGAAGAATAGAATAAAAACAGTGAACACAGTGAACACAGGATCATTTAAGTGAAAAAGACAGTGAAGAACACAGTGAAGAATAGATTACAGATGTTCGGCACATCTGCTTACTTGTCGGAAGATATGCGCGGAACGGCAGCAGGGAGACATCAAGCAGCAGGGAGACATCAAGCAGCAGGGAGACATCAGGCAGCGGGGAGACATCGGGCAGCGGGGAGACATCAAGCAGCAGGGAGACATCAAGCAGCAGGGAGACAGACATCGGGCAGCACTGGGGAGACAGACATCGGGCAGCACGGGGGAGACAGACATCGGGCAGCACGGGGGAGACAGACATCGGGCAGCACGGGGGAGACAGACATCGGGCAGCACGGGGGACACAGACATCGGGCAGCACGGGGGAGACAGACATCGGGCAGCACGGGGGAGACAGACATCGGGCAGCACGGGGGAGACAGACATCGGGCAGCACGGGGGAGACAGACATCGGGCAGCACGGGGGAGACAGACATCGGGCAGCACGGGGAGACTTCAGTGGAAGAAGAGGAGCGGATCCCGGGACAGCGTATCTCCCGACAAGTAAGCAGATGTGCCGAACATCTGTAATCTATTCTTCACTGTGTTTTTCACTGCGTTTTTCACTTAAATGATCCTGTGTTCACTGTGTTCACTGTTTTTATTCTATTCTGCACTGTTCTTCACATCTGCTAACTTGTCGGGAGATAATATACGCGCGGAACAGTGAAGAATAGATTGCAGATGTTTGCATACATCTGCTAACTTATCAGAAGACATTCTTTTTCAATTAAATAACACATTTTATTCCCGAACCATGGTCCCTTTGAAAAATGCTCGGGGCTCCCATTGACTTCAATGGGGCTCGTTATTCGAGACGAGCACTCGAGCATCTGGAAAAGTTCATCTCGAATAACGAGCACCCGAGCATTTTAGTGCTCGTTCATCTCTAGTCACCATACATACCCCCAGTATATATATATAGTCACCATTCATGCCCCCAGCATATAATTAGTCACCACACATTCCCCCAGTATATATTTAGTCCCTACACATGCCCCCAGTATATATTTAGTCCCTACACATGCCCCCAGTATATATTTAGTCCCCACACAAGCCCCCAGTATATATTTAGTCCCTTCACATGCCCCCAGTATATATTTAGTCCCTACACATGCACCCAGTATATATATAGTCACCACACATGCCCCCAGTATATACTTACACCCTACACATGCACCCAGTATATATATAGTCACCACACATGACCCCAGTATATATTTCGTCCCTACACATGTTCCCACTATATATTTAGTCCCTACACAGGCCCCCAGTATATATTATGTCCCCACACTGGCCCCCAGTGTATATTTAGTGCCCACACATACCCCCAGTATATATATAGCCACCATACATGCCCCCGGTATATATTTAGTCCTCACACATGCCCCCAGTATATATTTAGTCCCTACAGATGCCCCCAGTATATATTTAGTCCCCACACATACCCCCAGTATACATATAGTCACCATACATGCCCCCAGTTTATATATAGTCACCATACATGCCCCCATTATATATCTAGTGCCCACACATACCCCCAATATATATAAAGTCACCATACATGTCCCCAGTATATATATATTCACCATACATACCCCCAGTATATATATAGTCACCATACATGCCGCCCATATATATCTAGTCACCATACATGTCCCCAGTATATATCTTGTCACCATACATACCCCCAGTATATATTTAGTCCCTACACATGCCCCCAGTATATATTTAGTCCTCACACATGTCCCCAGTATATTTATAGTCACCATACATACCCCCATTATATATAGTCACCATACATACCCCCAGGATATATATAGTCCCTACACATGCCCCCAGTATATTCACAGTCCCCACACAAGCCCCAGTATATATTAAGTCCCTACACATGCCCCCAGTATATATTTATTCCTTACACATGCCCCAGTATATATATATATATATATATATATATATATTTTTTTTTTTTTTTTTTTTTTTTTTTTTTAGTTTTAACATTTTTATTTCGTTATTATACAATATATTCATATAATAGGAAATATCATTACCACAAAAAATGGAATAAACATTGACATTCCCCTCAACATATCATCCCTACACCCCATCCCCCAACCCCTACCGGGAGAGAAGAGAGGGAAAATAGAAAAAAAAAATAAATAAAAATAAAAAATAAATAAATTAATTTAAAAAAAAAACGGCTCATACTCCTTACTCCTCATAACTCCTGAAACCTTTGTCCCCCTACCAACCAGATCGTATTCCAAATGTGAAGAGACCTCCTTTTCAGATAAATGATCCTTTCCCAGGCTTTCACTTTTTTATACTTTCCATCTATTCCATATAGGATGGGCTTTGCTCACTACCCCATTTTTTTGCAACTCCCAATCTGGCAAAAAATAAGATTTTACTAATTGCTTGTTTTTTACCAATGTGTTGCCTATTAAATTCATATACCCCCAAGTTTAAGGCTACGACCAAGTTTTTATTTACAAAACCAAATATCTCCTAAATAAGATCCTAGTTCTGGGTAGGACCAGGCCACATGTATGAAATCTGCTCCTTCTCCCGCACATTGGCGGCAAGTGGAGTTTTCTCTCCGTTTCATATTAAATAATGACTTAGGGGTGTAATATAATTGATGCACAAATTAAACAGAGTCATTCTATGATTCCAGGACAAAGAAGAACTCAAAACTCCTCTATAACAGCTTGTCCAAAATTCCTTGGACACCTTACTGATATCCTTTTTAAATTTTTTTACAGGATACAGTAAGGTACATTTACTTAGATTTTCAGGGAATGCCTAGAAAGTGCGTTTCCCGACTATAATGTGATATGCGCAAAATTCACTAATTGTGCTGAACGCGATGATAAATGTTTTGGACCATACACCCCGATCAAACTGAAGGGATTGGGGATTATGACTCGTTTATGGCTCCGGCTTCGTTCCCGTGCCTGCACTCTGCATAGTCTACCTATGCAGAGCGCAGGAATCGTCATATCTAAAGGTTTGTGGCACGGGACAGGTGAGTCTGCTATGCTCACCAACTAATACCAACAACGATACCACTGCTACCAATGTTTTTTATGAGATTAGGCATATGTTCCACAACCCCCTGGGCAATGAGCATGGCCCCCTGCCCTCTGGGCAACGAGCATGGCCCCCTGGGATACGAGCATGGCCCCCTGCACCCGGACAACGAGCATGGGCCCGTGCCCCCTGGGCAAGGAGCATGGCCCCCTGGGCAAGGAGCATGGCCCCCTGCCCCCTAGGCAACGAGCATGGTCCCCTGCCCCCGGGCAACGAGCATGGCCCCCTGGGTAACAAGCATGGCCCCCTGCCCCCTTGTTTTTGTGTGTGTGTGTTTTTTTTTGTCTTGCAGGTCCGGGCCTGCTGTGGACTACTTCGGATTCGGTGGACTCCGGCGATGACCTGTTAAAAAATATTGATTAAAATTGCTAACGAGGGTGTGTCTGTTTTTCTTTCAATAAAATCTATTTTTACTATGAAGTGTTTGTGTCATTCTGTATAATTAGCCATAGTAGTGGAGCTGTTTAGTTGACAGTGCTCATTACTAAGGCCTGGACTTACTGTAAAATGGCCATATTTTTGGGGGCCAAATTTACAGTAACGCGGATACAATTAACCCTGTTAACCCAGGGGTGCCGGGAAGAGCTGGTCAGGTTCTGGGGCGGCTGCAGGCTTTTATTGTTGCGCTGGAATAGTCCCCTAACAGTGGGCTATCCCAACACAGTAATGGCAGGCTGCTGCTGTTTTTTTGTTGTATCTGGCTGATTTTAAAAATAGGGGGGAACCCACATCAATATTTTTTTAAATATTTCAACAAAATTTATTTTAAAAATTGACGTGTGTTCCCCCCTATTTTTAAAATCAGCCAGATACAAAAAAGCAGTAGCGACCCGCCATTACTGAGTAGGGATATCCCACTGTTAGGGGGCTATTCCAGCGCAACAATAACAGCCGCCCCAGAACCTGACCATCTTTAGTTCACGGGGTGAAACTGGTCAGAAAGGGGCCATAACCAGTCACCACCAAGGAGACTAAACACCTAAAGACTTCATACGCAAAGCCAATAAATCAGAATAAAAATATACAATAAAACATGGTAAACTTTATTACTGATAATCAATGTTACATAAAATACAGTAAATCTGCAGGCAGTGTAAAGGGACAGACAGACAAAAAAGAGTACACACAGTTCAATCAAGGTAACAATAGACACTAAGTGTTCCCAGGTAAGTATGGCTACGGAAAGTAAATGGTGGACACAAATAACGTCACCCACACCTAAATCCGCAGTAAAATAACATAAATCCAATGTGGAGGCTTAGTTAAAACAAATATGACATACAGACCAAGAGCATGTACACACGCCTGCAGATTTACTGTATTTTATGTAACATTGATTTAAAGTAATAAAGTTTACCATGTTTTATTGTATATTTTTATTCTGATTTATTGGCTTTGTGTATGAAGTATTAGGTGTTTAATTATACAGAATGCCACAAACACTTCATTATAAAAATAGATTTTATTGAAAGAAAAACATAGACACACCCTCGTTAGCCATTTTAATCAATATTTTTTTACAGATCCTCGCCAGAGTCCACCGAATCCGAAGTAGTTCACAGCTGGCCTGGTCCTGGAAGACAAAAAAAAACAACACACACACACACACAAAAACAAGGGGGTAAGGGGCCATGCTCGTTGCCCATAGGATGAGGGGGCCATGCTCGTTGTCGATAGGATGAGGGGGCCGTGCTCATTGCCCATGGGCAAGTGGCCATGCTTGTTGCCTAGGGGGCTGAGGGCCACGCTCGTTGCCCAGGGGGCTGGTGGCCATGCTCATGGACTAGGGGCTGGGGGACTTGCTCGTGGACTAGGGGCTGGGGGACTTGCTTGTTGCCTAGAGGGTTGTGGAACATATATGCCGAATCATATAAAATACATTGCCGGCAGTGTAATCGTTGATAGTATAAATTGGTGAGCATAGCTAGGGTTAAATTATAATTACTGTACCTAAAGGATACATTGGTGGCAGTGGGAATTGTTGTTGGTTTTAGTTGGTGAGCATAGCAGACTCACCTGTCCCGTGCCACTAACTTTCAAACTGCGCGCAGATGATGTCAGGTTAGGAGGAGTAAAGAGGCTCCTGCGGCGTGTAGTAGCTGCGACGGGTTGTCCGGGTACTCCACGCCCCAGTAGCCGCTTAACAAAATTTACATAATAGGGCCATAAAGATTTATAAAAGATAGCGGGCACGTGAGGATTAGCTCTAAAAAGTGCTTTCCTCACGTACTATATATCCACCTACCTCCCGTTCTACCTTTCTAGGTAGATTTGTGGTGGTAGCTTCCATTTAAGTGTGCCTATAAAATCTTTTAGCCATTTTTAATTTATTTTTGAAGATTACAGCACTCTATAGTTCTTGAATTGTAATTTTCTTTTTTTGTTTCATCAACAGGGAGGGCTTCTCCACCCGCGGCACTACAGGCTGCACCACCAACAGCACATGAGGCTGCACCTGGACCTCCATGTGCTTCGCCAGCCACTCCTCCTGCAGCCGTATCACTTCGTGGGTCCAGTGGGGATGAGGCTCCTGAAGCTGTGCCTGCTGAAGATAGGCCCATCTCTCTTGCCATTTTTTCCAATTATATGGAGGAAAGTCTTGCAGTGATGGGCCAAATTCAGCAGGCACTCCCAAGGCATGATCGGACGGTGGAGGAGGGGTTCCAGATTATTAGTGGAGATCTAAGAGCTCTTAACAATACTCTGGGACTCTGAGTGTGAGTGTCCCTCCATTCTCCCCACCCCAGGTCCCCACTGGTGGCACAGGCCAGCCCTGCCCCGGAATCCCTGAATCAGCTTCCAGCTAGTCAGGATTCGGGGTGCAGTTCTGGACCATCGCTGGCAGGTGCACTGGATCCCTCTCCAGTGGCCCTGGGCCCTTCCCCTGAAGCCACGTTCCTACTTTCGATCAAGGAGGAACTTAGATCCTCGGCTTCTAACCCACGGGGCCCATCAGGGAGTTGTGTGGTGACGCGGCGGCAGGCAAAAAGGGGGAAGGGGCTGTCCATCGTTCATCACGTTCTTCCAACCCTTAATTTTTTCCCCCCTTTTTTTGTTTTGTGTGTGTTTTTTTTTTACTTTTTGTCCCGCTCTATTAGTGGGTTGAGCAGACACATCCCCCTGATGCTTTAAGTGCTCAGTTAAATCTGTTGCCAGGTCAATATGTACTCTGGTGGTTGTCTCAATGTTGTGTAACATACAACAGGCTATAATGACCTTGCACACAGTGGGGGGTTTGTACAGCATAGCCCCCCCTGAGAAACCCAGGCAGCGGAAAAAACTTAAAAATCCCAAATGTCCTCTCGATGGCACTTCTGGTTCTTCGATGTGCTCTGTTGAAGCTCCTCTAATTAGTGGTACTTGGTCGCAAATACGGTGTCATCAGCCATGGCAATAATTTGTAGCCATTATCACCTTAATCACCCTACATTATCATCTTATCAACCTACAGATGGCAGGACTAGAGTGTCGGGAGCAGAGAATATTTTGGATACACAGTCGTCAAAAAAAATCCAAGATGGTTCCCCGACCTTAAGTCCGAAGTCCAAAGGGGAGAGGTTGGACTTATAAATGTGACATGCTGGATTTTTGTTAATAACACTGAATTATAGATTGTGATATTTTGTTATCCTGAATGCATTTAAGAAACTTGTCTTCGTGGTAGGAATACCCCTTTAACCCCTTAAGGACGCAGAGTTTTTTCGCTCATTTCTCGCTCTCGACCTTCAAAAATCCATAACTTTTACATTTTTAAGTGTACAGCATAACAAATTTTACTTTGCCATATTATTATTAATTTTAATATGCCGTGCATATATATTCAGTTTTGCAGGTGATTTTGTTTAGCTGTGGTGGTTATTCCTCCATTATTCATGAATTTATTTCTGAAATTTACAAAACTTACATTGATGGCAAGGAAATTTCCCCTTAGGTGCGCCTTTCTCTAACCATGTCATTTTTCTATCATTAAAGCTACTTCTGACCAAATGGTCTTTAATTGCCACCAGTGGTCTATTCACTGGGACTTTTTGTAAATCAGGGTCCCTCTCTAAAATATGCCAGCTCTTATTCCTTGTGCAATGCACCGACTTTCAGAAGCAGAGGCTTGGGGCGGTACCGCAATGTATCACAGAGGATTTGCCCACTGATGGAGGAAATGACCAGCGGCTTTTTGAGACGGACCAGAGAGAGATGATGCTGGGAGACCAGGGCAGGATCCACGGGCAGGATCCAAGTTTCCTGCAGAGCTGAAATCCAAGAATGCAGACTCCTCAAACTGGCTACATGTCCCAGAGCTGAGCAGAACAGGAATATGGAGAAGCTTTGCTCTTACCTAGGGACACTTCTCCCAAGAACCCTAGGTGCGTGTGTTTCCTGGACGCTGTGGATGGACTGGAAAAGTCTCAAGAAAATGCACCAGGCTGGCACAATAGAGGCAGATGTTCGCCTGAGCCCCCTAGTTCAACGGTGCAGTCTCAGCGCGGTATCTCAAAGACGGACTGGAATTCAGCAAGGAATACGGTGATGTTAGCCGTGACTAGGTTGTTCCTGTCCCAGAGTGGGGTAGCCCATGGCAGGACTTTTGCGGAGAGCAGGCTGACCATGAATGCCAACTTATATCTCTCTGTGCCGAACTGTGTAGGCATTAGCTCTATGTGCAGAGACCACTGTGTGATGAAGCCCCTGCACAGCTTGGGATCTCCGTCATACTTGGAGGGCATGGATAATCGCAGACAGGGTTCTGCAGAAAATGGTGAGGCCACTGTAGCGGGAGGTGCCACAGGAAAACGAAACTGCTGCTGTTGCTGGGTTGCTGATGCATAATGGCGGTCAGCTGGTTAAGCTGCTGACCCTGCACAGCAATCTCCTGGGGCAGCTGGGTCACGATGATGGTGAGATGAGCCATTTCTGGTAGCAGAACATTGGCAGGATCCATGTCTGGATCTTACTGTCAGGATTCAAGGGTAGTGGACCCAATGAGCCACCGTGGACGATAACGTAAGCTGCCATCTGGGAGTGGAGTCTAAGAGGTACTTGGCTTTCACCAGAGCTCGCTATAAAGCTATATTTGGGGTGTAGTACCACCAGGTCGCTACACAGGCATGACTTTGTCATCGGTGGTGGCCCAGGCAAGGTGCAGAATCGGGAGGCAGAGACAGAGTCAGGGACAGACAGGAGGTCATAGTATAAATAGTATATACGGCTGGAAAAAGACACAAGTCCATCGAGTCCAACCTTTAAGAATTAAATAAATGTTTTATCCCTATAACCCGTGATATTTTTTCTCTCCAGAAGTAGAAGTATTTATTACTTTACACAGCTTAGTAACATCTGCAAATATTGAAACTTGACTGTGTAAACCCACTACAAGGTCATTTAAAAATATTAAAAAGAAGTGGCCCCAATACTGACCCCTGTGGCACTCCAATAGTAATGTCAACCCAATCTGAGAATGTGCCATTAATGACGACCCTCTGTTTTCTATCACTAAGCCAATTACTTACCCAAATACACAGGTTTTCCCCTATTCCATGCAGTCTCATTTTATATACCAACCATTTATGTAACACAATGTCAAATGCCTTTGAAAAGTCCAGATATACAACATCCACAGCATCCCCCAGATCCAATCGTGAACTTACCTCCTCATAGACACCAATCAGATTAGTCTGACAGGATCGATCTCTCATAAACCCATGCTGACGTTGGGTTATAAGGTTGTGCACAGTGACATACTCCAGGATAGCATCTCTAACAAACCCCTCAAATATTTTCCCCACCACAGAAGTTAGACTCGCAGGTCTGTAGTTTCCAGGATCGCTTTTTGTTCCTTTTTTGTATATTGGTACCACATTTGCTATGCGCCAGTCCTGTGGAACATAACCAGTCCTCAGTGAATCTTCAAATATTAAAAATAACGGTCTGTCTATCACGGTACATAGTTCATGCAGAACCTGGGGGTGTATGCTGTCTGGCCCTGGTAATTTATCTATCTTAGTGGTTGCGAGGCGGCGCCGTACCTCTTCCTGGGTTAAACTGTTGACATTCCAAAAAGAATTTACATTATTCCTCATTGTGTTCTCCACCAGAGGATTTTCCTGGGTAAAGACAGTTGAGAAGGCGACATTCAGTAGATTGGCCCTTTCCTCATCTCCTTCCACCATGACCCCCATGTTATTTCTAAGGGGACCCACACTCTCTGTTTTTAGTTTCTTATCATATATACACTTAAAAAAAAAATTTTGGATTATTTTTGCTCTCCCTGGGATTATTTTTGCCCTCCCTGGCAATATGTCTCTATTTTTGTGGCCTTTATCTGCTTTTTACAGGATTTATTTTTCTCTCTATAATCCTGTAATGCCTCATCGCTACCTCCACGTTTTAGCACCTTAAATGCCTTATCTTTCTCGCTTATTGCTTTCCTTACAAGACTAGTTAGCCACATTGGCTTTTTCTTGTTCCTCTTATGCTTTTTCCCATAAGGTATGTGTTTCTCACAGGACTTTTTCAGAATAGATGAGAAAAAGTCCATTTTTGGGGGGGGGTGGGCTTTTGTCTTTGAGAACATTATCCCAGTCTATGCCTTTAAGGTCTTTCCTTAGTTGCTGAAAATTTGCCCTCCCGAAGTTTAGAGTGTTGGTTGCCCCTTCCCTAACGCTCTTAGTAAAGCGTAATACAAAATCAATGATATTATGATCACTATTACCCAGGTTCCCCCCAACCTGTAGTTTTGTTACCCTATCAGGTCTGTTGGTAAGGATAAGGTGCAGCAGTGCCCACCCCCCCCTCTTGTTGGCTCCAAGCATAGTTTCGACAGGTAATTGTCTTTTGTTGTTGACAAGAACCTGCTGCCTTTGAAGGACCTGCATGTTTCTGCCCCCCAGTCAATATCTGGTCAGGACAGGCAGCACAGGATCAGAGCTGGGGACGTAGTGAAAGGTCAGGACAGGCAGCTCAATTTAAACTGCTCTTCAATCATAAGTATTGTAGAGCAGTGTATTGGACTTGAACCAGCAATCAGAGCATCACTGGTTCAAGTTTGTAACAGTAAAATAAAGTTAAGAAAACAAAAGTTTAAGACATTAAAAAAAAAAAAAAAAAATATATATATATATATATATATATATATATATATATATATATATATACAAAATGCTCTAAAAAGTGATAAAAAATGTTAAGCTCTACAAAATAACACCGCTAAAAAGTACAGCTTTTCTCTCGAAAAATAAGCCCTTAACCAGATTTGTCAAACAAAAAAATTTAAAATATATGGGGGACATTTATCATATGCTGGCACTTGTGCATATGCGCAGCGGCATACATCAAGAGGCAGAAGCAGGAGGCAGGAGGGCAGGAGGCTGCGCCACATTTATTCTCACTGGCGGCAGCGAGTGTGTCAGCACAGGGACAGTAATGTCCCGCGCCGCCCACTCCCGCGGCGAATTGTGGAATCGAAGGAGGACAAATTGCACTAAGGATGTTCTGCATAGCGGTCTATTCTTGTTGGAGGTTCTTACTACTTATGCGATGGAGTTGATCACTATTGAAAGAAAACCTGCGGAACATTTTTAGAGAAGTAGTTGGAATATCCGGAGCTCCGGTCAGAGTATAAGAATTCTTTTTTAGCTTTCTTCCTTATGTATTCTAGTAAAATACGTGGAACTGTTAAAAAGCCCTGACATCATAAAGCAGATATTTGGGAAATGTAAGTTATGAAGTAATTTGGGTGCTATGACTATCTGCTTCAAAAGTAAAGAATTTAGAACTTTGAAAATGAAGAATTTTTTAAAATTTTTGGCAAATGTCCAATTTTTTCATAACTAAGCACAAAAGATATTATACAAATTTTTAAACTGATTTGAAGTACAATAGCGCTCATTTACTAAGGGTCACGCTGCGCACTTTCATGTAAACTGTTCATCTTTTTCGGGATTTGCATGGCTTGGACAGATATTTCACACGTGACTGCACTGGGATTGTGTTGCGCGTGATCGGTTTTAGGCGGAGCTGCTTCCGTGCGACACAAATTATAAGTGTGCCGTCAGACGATCCGAGTGATTCGGACTGAGCACGGGATTTAACTTTCGAATTTGTTGTGAGCCCAAGCACTTACATGCACCAGGAAGACGAAGATGAACTCTGTCGGACCTGAGCGGGGAAACGACACATGCAGGATATCGGGCACTCGATCTTAGTAACTCGCGGCACAGGGCATTATACAAGGACAATGCACTTTCGGAGAACTCCAGCTGACAAGTAAGTAAATGTGCCCCACGATGTCACGAGAAAACAATATCAAAATCCCGTGGATATGTATAAAGCGTTCCAAAGCTATAACCACTTCTAGTGACTCAGGGCAGATATGAAACCTGGGGCCATGTCCTAGAGTCTGTGATGTTGTTATATGTGTTCTGCTAATATGTTTACTGTTAATGTGTTTTGCATGTTCTGCCCAGCAACAGTGATGTACTGAGGAGGAGGAGCAGTCTGAGTTAGGTCAGTTGTTACAGACAGAGCAAGGAGAAGCATGGAATAAAGTTGTCTCTGAGCCTGCAGTCCAGTGATCCAGTGTGGGTTCCTTCTGCATCATACGGGTACCTACTATGACATTACAACTGGCGACGAGGATAAACTATTATCAAGTAAAGGTATTTCAGTAACTCAGAACAGCCACCCAGACTGTGATATAAGCATCCACCATGGCCTGTCTACCTGCATTCCCTTCCTTTGATGTGCACCAGTCCCAGGCAAACTTAGGAGCATGCTGGAATAAGTGGCTGAAACGCTTTGAGATATTTTTGCAAGCTATGAACATTACTAACAATGCAAGAAAGAAAGCCATGCTGCTGCACTATGCTGGAGAGCAGGTCTATGATATTTACACAACTCTGCCTCACACAGGAGATAACACTGACTATGAGCCATGTAAAGCAGCATTAAGCAAGCACTTCTCTCCACATACAAATCCAGCTTTTGAGGTTTTCAAGTTTAGACAGTGCAAACAGTCCCCATCAGAAAGCATTGCTGAATATCATGTCAGGCTCAGACATCTTGCTACATACTGTGAATTTGCAGACATTGACAATGAAATTCAAATGCAAATCATACAGGGCTGCATCTCTTCTAAACTAAGGAAGCAGGCACTGAGAGATCCCACTATGACTCTTACAAAGTTGCTGGAGACTGCACATATAAATGATGCTGCAGAGAATGAGGCTAAACTCATAGAGACCAGGACAGAGCCAGAGCAGCCATCTTATGTAGCAAAGCTCACCCAGAAACCGCACATGCCTCCTACACAGGGTACAACCTGCTACAACTGTGGTGGTGCATATCCTCACCAGAAAACCTGCCCAGCAAAGGGAGCAGTCTGCCATAACTGTGGGAAACAGAATCACTTTGCTAAAGTCTGCAGATCCTCAGCTAAACCACAAGGTCCTGTCCCTTATAAACAGCCAGTGTCACAGAGAGTCCATACAGTGCAGCCAGTGCTACCTGCTGATGAATCCAGCAGTACTTACCTATTCTCTGTCACAGAAGAGGGCTCTCACACTGTACATGCAGTTACTAATCCCAAACAGGTCATCTTCATAAATGGCAGTCCTGTGGAAATGCTTGTGGATACAGGGGCATCTGTTAATGTCATTAGTCAAGCTGTCTATGATTGTCTTAAGAACAAACCTGCTCTGCAAAGTGCCAATCTGAAAATATTTCCTTATGGTTCAGCTACTGCCTTACCTCTGTGTGGTAAATTTCAGTCAGAACTGGCAATTGATGGGAAGTCCATAAGAGACACGTTCTATGTAGTGGACTGCACCGCAGACACACTTCTCAGCTGCAGTAGTGCAGTAGCTCTAGGTTTAGTAAAGCTGGTGAACAATGTCAACAATTCAAATGTTTCACAAGTTGTAAAAGCTAAGCAACTACTTAGAGACAAAGTATGGTCTCCAAGAATTGACAATAAGGTGGAGTCCCTCATCAAAGCATGCATTCCTTGTCAAGCAGCGACAGGGGTCCATACACAAGCTCCACTACAAATGACAACTCTGCCTGAAAGTCCATGGACCACAGTTAGCATTGATTTCTGTTCATTGCCTGATCATTCTCACCTTCTAGTAGTCATGGATAATTTTTCTAGATTTCCAGTTGTTGAGCCTGTGTCCACAACCTCTGCAAGGGCAGTTATACCTACATTGGACAAGATCTTTTCTGCATATGGCATACCAGAAACAGTAAAAACTTATAAGGAGCTACCCTTCAATAGTGCAGACTTCAAATCTTTTGCCACTTATCTTGGGTTTACACACAGGAAAACAACTCCATACTGGCCTCAGGCCAATGGCGAAATGGAACGTTTCATGCAATCTATTAGCAAAACTCTCAGGATTGCCACCATGGAACACAGGGATCTGCAACAAGAATTGTACAAATTCCTTAGAGAGTACAGAGCCACACCGCACCCCTCTACGGGCACACCGCCAGCAACTGCACTTTTTAACAGGACTTTGCGCATCAAACTCCCAAATGGCCCTTCAACTCCCATTGAGTCCCCAATGGCTCTCAAGGATTCCTTATCAAAAGAAAGGATGAAGAGATATGCTGATAGAGGCAAGGATCGCTACAAAAAGGTAGTAATAAATGTGGGAGACTGGGTCCTAGTTAAGAGGTTGAGATCTAGTGACAAACTGTCTTCCACATATTATCCTGAACCCTTTCAAGTGACTCAAGTCAAAGGTACCATGATCACTGCGCAACACCATGGTCATCAGGTTACAAGGAATGTGTCCCATTTCAAAAAGCTTGAAGGATATGATCCAGGAGTAGCTAGTCCAGAGTTGGACGAAGAGGAGTTTATTCCAGATAAAAGTGTGGTCCATAGTCCATCACCGGATTTGAGATTGGTTCCTGCTTTAACAACTCCACCAACATCTAGCTCAGAAAACTCTCCAAGTAGCCCTGACAGTGGCATAGCTCAACGCTATCCTAGACGAGAAAACCGCCGGCAACCAGAACATCTTACAGACTACATTCTTCAGTGAATCTTCTAACCACTTCTTCTAAGTTCTTCTAAGAACTCTAAACATTTTTTGCGGAATTGGACTGTTGTATTTATGGTCAATATAAGTGCCATGTTTATGTTTTTCTAAATTTTTGTAAGGAGGGGAGGGATGTGATGTTGTTATATGTGTTCTGCTAATATGTTTACTGTTAATGTGTTTTGCATGTTCTGCCCAGCAACAGTGATGTACTGAGGAGGAGGAGCAGTCTGAGTTAGGTCAGTTGTTACAGACAGAGCAAGGAGAAGCATGGAATAAAGTTGTCTCTGAGCCTGCAGTCCAGTGATCCAGTGTGGGTTCCTTCTGCATCATACGGGTACCTACTATGACATTACAGAGTCCTGAAGGGGTAAATGTATTATCATCAATTAGAGTTTGTAAATTGCACCTCCATTTTGTTTTAACCCCTGTGAAACACCTTAAGGGTTAACAAACTTCTAAAGGTGACTTTTCATATGTGATGGCTGTAATTTCTATAATTGGGAATTTACAGGGCTCTACTGTTATTTAGGTGTCTCAAAATCTGAGCAGGTCCCTGTAAATATCGGCTCTGCTGATTTTCATATAAAATTTAAAAATTACATCCAAAATTGCAAACCACCTAACGATCATAAAAATGAGAGGATGCATAAAAAGTCAAGATTTGGAGGACAATTAGGAAGTGTTAGTTATGGAGTTATTTGGGTGCTATGACTATCAGTCTAAGAGCTGAGAATTTAGCACTTGGAGAACGGAGAATTTTTAGAAATTTTTGCCATACTTTGTTTTTTTTTTTTCATAACTAAACTCAAAAGATATTATCCAAGTACAATGTGTGACAACAAAACAAAATAAAACAATAAAACAGAAGTTATAACTTCTTACAATGGCAAGTTTAAAATTTGGGCTTAGTCCGAACTGGGGTTAAGGTTAGGGAATTTTCCAAAAATGTATAAATCTGCCATGAATTATGTGGATTGACTGGTTTTCAATGATTTTGAAATGTGGAAATGTAGGGAATCCCAGAAACAAGCAACTGTAGTAGTAAAAAGACAAACTCAGCAAATATTATATTAACAATTTTTGTTATTATGATTATTATTATTTTACATGTTATACTTTGTGTTAATATTATATTATATTATATAATGTTGTATTATATGACCCTGTATTGTATTATATTACATTATATAATGCTGTATTATATGACCCTGTATTGTATTATATTACATTATATAATGTTGTATTATATGACCCTGTATTGTATTATATTACATTGTATTGTATTATAGGATTATCCCATTGATTTTGATGTCTGATACATGACAGTGCGAATTTTTCATTCATCAATTTTTCTCCTGTATCAGATGAGTTAAGAGAAAATTCAGAGTCTAATTCCCAATGTGCAGAAGTTTCCGGGCTGTAAATAAGTAAAAGTTTCCTTGTATTCTCTGGAGTCTGTGATGTGGCGAGAATCCGGTTCTGCCCTGTAATTATGATTCTGTATGAGGGATGTGACGGGGGAATTGTACACGGGGCGGAGATGTGACTGAGATGTGAGGAGGGGGCCGCGCCGCTCCTCCGGTTATTTCTTACTATGACTTTGATTCTTTGTGCTGTGTAATTATGTCTCCAGGTAACTGCTGGATGTATTACACATCTATCCATGTAGTGAGGGGGGGGAGCACCAGAGCCGGGAGCGCAGCCGCATCTCTCATCTGCTTATACAATGTCACCTCCAATACACAGAATAATACAAGACACTCACACAATGTATAAGTCCATTCATCCATACAATAAATACTTAGATCTGGACTCTATAGACAATGACTCAACCCAACATAATAAATACACAGGTCTGACCTGAAGGTTATAAATAAATGATAAATCAGATGTGAAAACTGCAGGTTATAATGCAATAAAAAAATTATACAAGAATTCAAAAAATGTTTTAAAAATTGTAATTCTTGGTTATGTAATAAATATATCTATTGTTATAAATTAATAATTATACAATAAACAATAGACTTCATTAACTCTTCAAGGATCAGGTACATTTTCACTATGTGGACTAATCCCAAAACTGGTATAAAGAAATATAATAAAAGCCCCTCAGTGCAGTTTCTGTTGGGCATGACAATACTCCACATGTTCATGTTATCTCTGTTTAGGAAATGGCGGCGACGCATTGAAATTCAGTAGGTCTTGTTTTGATGGAAAAACTTGACCATCACATTTAGACCCCGCAAGAATAATGGAAACCGACAACAAATGACTCCAGTTTGGAATCCAGATCCCTCAAAGAATGAATGAATGAATGAATGAAGGGGCACAATAAACATTTTAACCCCACGGATGCATCATACAATTTAATGACATTAAAAAGGAAAAAGGAAAAGGCGCACCATAGCACTTCTATAATATATATCAGGAAAAGACATTTACAGTGAGATGCAATGGGCATTTTGACCACACAGGAGTTCACCTGTCCTCAACCAGCCTTAGCTAGAGATCTATTAGTTGTTCTGGGCTCAGCACCACTATACAGCAAGGATGAATTCTTTGAGGACAGTCAGCAGTGCATTGACAGTGAAGAGGTGGGACAGACATCCTTTGTTTTGTGCAGTAGGTGGGAAAGTAGAGATGTGGAGAGTGGCACAGGTAGTTATGTTGCACTTGCAAGTAGTAGAGCTGTGCATTCTGAGACTGTTGAGAAGGATAGCAGTAAAAGGGAAACACAAATCGATGATGATGTAGCTGTTCGCACTTGGGAGCCAAACCCCACTTTGCAGATCTAAGTAAGCAGTGGCACAGGGTCTCAACGAGGCAGTGGTGTTAGTAGTCATTCATTGCAGAGTGTTGGCAGTAAAATCACTTTTACAGTTTTTTGTTAAGACACCAGAGGATTCGAGTGTGTGAATATGTAGAATCTGCGGGCAGAAAGTGAAGCGTGGCCAGGGAGCTAACGTTGGCACCACAGCCCTGTGTCAGCACATGCATCGTCACCATCCGAACCGAGGTAGAGAGTTCCAAGCCGAATTTTTTTTTCCAAAAAGCTAGTGCAAGCCCTTCACAAATATGTAGAACAGAAGGTGGCCTAGTCCTTGAGCTTAACAGTTTCTTCCAAGGTGCATGGCAGCACGGACGTGTGGAGCTGTAACTATGGCCAAGGCCAGTACATGTCCATTACGGCCCACTGGATGAATGTGCTTCCCGTCCAGCCACACCAACAATTTGAACAAGAGACACCACTTTCTCCACCACGTTGTAAAACTGATAAGTGCTGCTTCAACATACCACATGTGCAGGGCACAGCGGTGTCATGCAGTTCATACCACACAGGGGAGGAACTGCTCCACATAATGCAACAACAAATCAATCTGTTGCTTTCTCCGCAACAACTGAAAATCGGAACCATGGTGACAGACAATGGGAGGAACATGGTGTCCGCGCTGCACCGAGAAGGGATTGGCCATGCACCCTGCACATGTTCAATCTGGTTGTCAACAGAATCCTCAAGTCTTCCACCCATCTGCAAGAAATTCTAAAAATGGGCAGGAAATTATACATGCACTTCAGCCATTGTTACAAAGCCAAGCACACCCTCCTCGAGTTGCAGCGTCAGAACGGCCTACCCCAAAAAAGTCTGATAAGCAATAACCATTAATGATTTTTTGATGATGCAAGCGGAACGGAATACTCCCCTGTGTAACTTTGATGTCAGCCACTGGCAGCTCATGCATGACACCTGCCGTTTGCTCAGGCCCTTTGAAGACGCCATGTTATTTGCCAGTCACCAGGACTGCGGGATGAATAACGTCATTTCACTGCTTCATGTCCTGGAACTCATGCTGCAAAATCTGTCTAGTCAGGGCACTGGAGTCCGGTGGAGGCTGAACTGGAGGAGGAGGAGGACATTGGAGCACAAGCAGAGTCTGGTGAAATCAGTGGTTTTTCCACTCAGGTGACAAGAGAGGAGGAGCAGGAGCATCCAGAGGAGGTAAAAGATGAGGCAGATGACCCAGAAGCACCATGGCAGTATACAGTGGAGATGGAGGCCGTGAGTCCCTCAGAATCACTTGCGCAGATGGCCCACAGCATTCTGCTTTGCCTAACTAGTGACAGCCGAATAGTCGACATCAGCGATCGGAGCACCCAAATCCTCTCTCCATCATAGTCTTTGTTCACTTGATAAAGGGGTTTCTCGGACCCCGAAACGCGTTGTGCTTTTAGACTTTTATTAAAATCTATATGTTAATTCCACTCTGAGTGCGCCACTTTACTGGATCACCAATCCTACAATATTGTCCATTCTCTGTCAGGTCTGATCAGGGGATTCCTGGCAGTCATCGCTCACATAATACTGCCACGGCTGCTGTGGGGAGGAGCAGTAGCAGCTCCATAAGCAGCAGTTAAGTTTGAAGTCCTTAATGAGCAGCTTCATTCACCCACCTAGTGAGGAGGGTAGCCGCAACCAGCAGCAGTAGGACATGGAGAAGACCTTGCATCAGCAGGTGGTGGCCTACTTGGACAGCACTTTACCACCTCAGGTAGAGGATCCCCAGGACTACTGGGCAGCCAAACTTGATGCGTGGCCGCAACTTGCAGAGTTTGCAGTAGAGAAGCTGTCCTTCCAGGCCAGTAGTGTGGCATCAGAGCTGGTGTTCAGTGCAGCGGGGCCATCATTACCCCAAGGAAAACCTGCTTGTTCACACGTAATGTGGAGAGACTGACCTTTTATGTATACCAAAACAAAGGGACGTGTTATAGGTACTGACACTATACACAAAATAGGAAACAATTATGCATCTTTATTTATAATTAAATTAACCAAAAAAATGTGCATGCCAAACATGTTAAAAACATTTAAAAAGCACTATCCAGTGCTGGGTCTCAATATAGCAGCAAGATATATGTTTTTGCAAGAATAGGCACTTGTTACTATGAGCAACCATACAATAATGTGCAAAGATAAGCAAATGGTTGCTGTACTCCCAACTACCTAATGCCTAACAGAGATAACTAGTGCCTTAAAATCCAGAATAGAAATGCAATAGCACAAGGCAAATGTCATGAAGTGTAATATCGGAACACACCAATGCCTTAAGCATCAGATTAGATCAGCCATGATGCCTCCTCCAAATATTGAATATTGGATTCGAACTACCTGCCTCAGCCATTATTCTGATGCTGCCACCAACCTGATGCCACGCATCTGCTACGAGTCGCTCAATCTGCCTCCCACCATCTTTACCAGGGACTGGAATTGTCACACACCTCCACACTCTGTCATAGTGCCACTCTCTGACCTCCTGCTGCAACTGCCAGCTCTACACTCTGTTATTGTGCCACTCTCTGACCTCCTGTTGCAGCCGCCAGCTCCACACTCTGTCATTGTGTCACTCTCTGACCTCCTGCTGCAGCCGCCAGCTTCACACTCTGTCATTGTGCCAGTCTCTGACCTCCTGCTGCTGCCTCAAGCTGCACACTCCATCATTACGCCACTCTGTGGCTTACCATGTTGCCGCCACCTCCACTCTGTCATTGTGCCACTCTGTGGGCTCCTGCTGATGCTGCCACCTACACTGTTTGCAGCCAGATCTTGTGCAGTGAGCTCTGCAGATTTTTGTGGCAGATAACTTTTAAAAAAGCATTAGCAAAGCGAGTGTATGAGCTTGGCGGCGAGTGTGCATTGATCCTTAGTGTGTGCAGTGTCTTAAGTGTGACTTAGGTTTAAGGGACTTAAGTTTGAGGGGCTTTAGCAGGTAACTGCTGTGTTCTGTGTTACTTTGACTGTAAATTCTTCTTTCTGTGCATAATTCTATTGTAATCCCCATTAGAACAATGGACTCCATAAGTGGCATTGCTACACGGTGTACATCCTGTGCCATGTATGCTTTCCTTGAACAGCCGTTCGAGGGGGAATACTGCTGTGTGGGGTGTGTGAAAATTGCTCACCTGGAAGCCCAGATTCTGGATCTAAATGAGCAAGTTTCAAGGCTGCGGGCAATTGATAATATGGAACGAAGTTTGCTGCTCCTGGAGCACAAACTCTCTGGGGAAGATGGGTGTGGGGAGGGAAGTATGGAGGTGCAGAGTGATGGGGCAGCTTGTTGGGTAACATGTAGAAGGCGGGGTAGAGGGAAGAGTTGTAGAGAGTCTAGTCCTGATCTGGTGCACCCCAATAAGTTTGCCAGGCTGGCGGATGAGGGGGATATCAGCTCTGGGGTAGCAATGCTGCAGAAAGATGTGGCCGCTAGCAACCAGGGGAATGTGTGCTCCAGTAAGAAGGGTAATGGGAGCAGAGGCAAGGTCAGACAGGTGCTGGTAGTGGGAGATTCGATTATTAGGGGAACACACAGGGCAATCTGTCACAAAGACCGTGCATACCGAACAGTGTGTTGTTTGCCGGGTGCTCGGGTTCGGCATGTTGCGGATCGGGTTGATGGATTACTGGGAGGGGCTGGTGAGGAACCAGCGGTCATGGTCCACATTGGCACTAATGACAAAGTAACAGGTAGGTGGAAGGTCCTTAAAAATGATTTCAGAGATTTAGGCCATAAGCTCAGGGCAAGGACCTCAAAGGTAATTTTCTCCGAGATACTGCCTGTACCACGTGCCACACCAGAAAGGCAGCGGGAGATCAAGGAGGTAAATAAGTGGCTCAAAAGTTGGTGTAGGAAGGAGGGGTTTGGGTTCATGGAGAACTGGGCTGACTTTTCTGTGGGCTACAGGCTCTACAGTAGGGATGGGCTGCACCTCAATGGGGAGGGGGCTGCTGTTTTAGGGGAAAAAATGGCTAGAAGGTTGGAGGAGTGTTTAAACTAGAGACCTGGGGGGAGGGCAACTACACTTGTGCAGGGCAAATAGACGGTGTACATAGAGAGCTGGGAAGAGCCATAGTCCATGGGGGAGGAAGGGGGGCTGGAATGAGATTGGGGAATAAGGACAAAAGGAATACGGACAGGGAAAACCATATAAAGTGTATGTACACAAATGCCAGAAGCCTCACAAACAAAATGGAGGAACTGGAACTCTTGATGTTGGAACGGAAATATGATATAGTGGGTATCAGCGAGACATGGCTGGACAGTAGCTATGACTGGGCTGTTACTATAGATGGTTATAGTCTTTTTAGAAAGAATCGTATAAATAAAAAAGGGGGAGGGGTTTGTATATATGTGAATTCTCGCCTCAAGCCCGTCCTGCGAGATGACATCAGTAACGCAAATGTGGAGTCCCTATGGGTGGAGATAAGGGGAGGGAAAAAGAATAATAAAATATTACTAGGGGTTTGTTATAAGGCTCCAAATATAATGGAGGCAGCAGAGGAAATGCTGATAAGTGAAATGGATGCGGCTTCAAAGCATGGTGAAGTACTTATCATGGGGGACTTCAATTACCCAGATATTGACTGGGGGGCAGAAACCTGCAGGTCCTTCAAAGGTAGCAGGTTCTTGTCAACAACAAAAGACAATTACCTGTCGCAACTAGTCCTGGAGCCAACAAGAGGGGGGGCACTGCTGGACCTTATCCTTACCAACAGACCTGATAGGGTATCAAAACTACAGGTTGGGGGGAACCTGGGGAATAGTGATCATAATATCATTGATTTTGTATTACGCTTTACTAAGCACGTTAGTGAAGGGGCAACCAACACTCTAAACTTCAGGAGGGCAAATTTTCATCAACTAAGGGAAGACCTTAAAGGCATAGACTGGGATAATGCTCTCAAAGACAAAAGCCCCCCCCAAAAAATGGGACTTTTTCTCATATATTCTGAAAAAGTCCTGTGAGAAACACATACCTTATGGGAAAAAGCATAAAAGGAACAAGAAAAAGCCTATGTGGCTAACTAGTCTTGTAAGGAAAGCAATAAGCGAGAAAGATAAAGCGTTTAAGGTGCTAAAACGTGAAGGTAGCGATGAGGCATTACAGGATTATAGAGAGAAAAATAAATCCTGTAAAAAGCAGATAAAGGCCGCAAAAATAGAGACTGAGAGAAATATTGCCAGGGAGAGCAAAAATAATCCCAAATTATTTTTCAAGTATATAAATGATAAGAAACTAAAAACAGAGAGTGTGGGTCCCCTTAGAAATAACATGGGGGTCATGGTGGAAGGAGATGAGGAAAGGGCCAATCTACTGAATGTCGCCTTCTCAGCTGTCTTTACCCAGGAAAATCCCCTGGTGGAAGACACAATGAGGAATAATGTAAATTCTTTTTATAATGTCAACAGTTTAACCCAGGAAGAGGTACGGCGCCGCCTCGCATCCACTAAGATAGATAAATCACCTGGGCCAGATGGCATACACCCCCGGGTTCTGCATGAATTATGTACGGTGATAGACAGACCGTTATTTTTAATATTTGAAGATTCACTGAGGACTGGTTATGTTCCACAGGAATGGCGCATAGGAAATGTGGTACCAATATACAAAAAAGGATCAAATAGCGATCCTGGAAACTACAGACCCGTAAGTCTAACTGCTGTGGTGGGGAAAATATTTGAGGGGTTTATTAGAGATGCTATCCTGGAGTATCTCACTGTGCACAACCTTATAACCCAGCGTCAGCATGGGTTTATGAGAGATCGGTCCTGTCAGATTAATCTGATTGGTTTCTACGAGGAGGTAAGTTCAAGACTGGATCTGGGGGACGCTGTGGATGTTGTATATCTGGACTTTTCAAAGGCATTTGACACCGTGCCACATAAAAGTTTGGTATATAAAATGAGACTGCTGGGAGTAGGAGAAAATCTGTGTAATTGGGTAAGTAATTGGCTTAGTGATAGAAAACAGAGGGTGGTCATTAATGGCACATTCTCAGATTGGGTTGATGTTACCAGTGGAGTGCCACAGGGGTCAGTATTGGGGCCACTTCTTTTTAATATTTTTATTAATGACCTAGTCAAGTTTCAATATTTGCAGATGATACTAAGCTGTGTAAAGTAATAAATACTGAGGTCGATAGTTTAGCATTACAGAGGGATTTGTGGAAGCTTGAGGGATGGGCAGAGAAATGGTTGATGAGGTTTAATGTAGATAAATGTAAAGTTATGCACTTGGGCCATGGAAACAAAAAGTATAATTATGTTCTAAACGGTCAATTACTTAGTAAAACTGAAGCTGAAAAGGACTTGGGGGTATTGGTGGATGGTAAACTTAATTTTAGTGACCAGAGCCAGGCGGCTGCTGCTAAAGCAAATAAAATAATGGGATGTATCAAGAGAGGAATAGATTCTCATGATAAAGACATAGTTCTGCCCTTATACAAATCCCTGGTCAGACCACACATGGAATATTGTGTACAGTTTTGGGCACCAGTATATAAAAAGGATATAGTAGAGCTGGAACGGGTGCAGAGGAGAGCAACCAGGATTATTAGGGGAATGGGGGGACTAGAATACAATGACAGATTACAAAATTTGGGATTATTCAGTTTAGAAAAAAGACGACTGAGGGGAGACCTCATTACAATGTACAAATACCTGAACGGACAGTACAAGGATCTCTCCAAATATCTTTTTATACCTAGGCCTGTGACCAGAACAAGGGGGCATCCTCTACGCCTAGAGGAGAGGCGATTCTACCATCACCATAGACAAAGGTTCTTTACTGTAAGAGCAGTGAGACTATGGAACTCTCTGCCGCAGGAGGTTGTTTTGGCGGACTCTATGTACATGTTCAAGAGAGGCCTGGATGACTTTCTGGAGAGAAAAAATATCACAGGTTATGTGGATAAAACATTTATTTAATTCTTGAAGGTTGGACTTGATGGACTTGCGTCTCCTTCCAGCCTTATATACTATGATGATACTATGATACTGTCTATCATTGTACCACTCTGTGGCTTACCATGTTGCTGATACCTCCACACTCTGTCATTGTACCACCCTGTGGCCTACCTTGTTGCCGCCAGCTCCACAATCTGTCATTGTTTCCATAATGTTGTTTTCACCCTCCATCGCTCTAAGACATTGCCACTATGTTTGGTTTTCCCCTTTATTTCATCTGTGAGAAGGAATAAAAAAAGCCTCAGGATTGATAGCCAAATGCAGGAGTGGATACAGAACACAGAGGACATGCAAGTATCCCATTTGCTGGTCATCTCTGTTTTGGATACACCCCTGTTGGTTTTTGGCTCAGTTACAGGGTAAATGATCACCTGTGGTCGGGGTATGTGATCAGAGCTGTACTGGGTCTAATTAGACCCAGAAACTTTGTTTAACCCCTTTAGACCCGGTGGTGATTGCCGAGTCTATGGAGTTGGCGGCCACACCGGCTCTGCTCCTCTATGCATTGCGCTGTTTCAGCACAATGCACGGAGAAGGGAGAAGTGGTAACAAACAGCATCTTCTTTCTTTCTAGGGTCTCTGGGTGTCTCTGACCGGGTCCTGACCGAGTTCTGCTCCCGCAATTAGCGCAGGAGCAGCATAAAACTGCACAACGTCTAAAGACTCAGAACCTGCGTCCACTGACGTCTAAAGTCAGCGGGCAGCCGAGTTAAATACAACCGAAGTCTATGCAGAGTATGTGCCAATTTACAGTAACAGTACAAGCATCCATTAGTTAAACACGTACGGTTGTGAATGGGCAGGTTTATTCCCATGTAACTTAACTCATATGGAATTTCTACAACCAATTAAAATGACAGTTTGATATATACAGCACACACAGTGGTGTGTCTAGAAGAGGCGAAGCCCCATAGATGAATTCTGCATGCTCTCTAGGACATGTTCTATCTTTCCCTGTGTGCACGGCCCATATGCCAGGCATTTCTATGGAGAGGGGTGGAGTCACGTTCGCCTGAATGCAGTCTTGCAGTCTTATACAATTTATATATACATATACATACTACAACACAACACACAATTTACTCATCAAATAGAATCTATACATAGCATATATTTACCTTATATACACAGGCTTAGAACATACAGACACACACAGCATATACACCCTGTGGGAGATTTGGCCCAGTAGAGACCGTTGTAGCGATGATTCGTGATACAGTTCAAGACAGTGATACCAAGATTCAGTCCAAAACAGGTCTCATCTGCATTTATTCCAGCAGCAAGGAACAAAATAAGGCTACATTCACACACATGTATGGGGGACGTATATACGGCTGACGTATATACGGCCAATATACGTCCCCCATACAACCATACGGCACACGTGCGGCACCGTACCACTCCGTAGCACGGGAAAAGATATGACATGTCCTATCTTCTCCCGTATTGCGGCGCCGTGCGCTGTATCTTCCTATGGAGAGGGGCGGAGGTGAGCAGCGCTCATCCCCTGGTCCTCTCCGCAGCGCCGATGTATGCCAGCCGTACTACGGTACGGCGGGCATACATCGTGTGAATGTAGCCTAAAACAGCCTTCATATACAGGCATCAAACATAAACAAAATCCTGACCGTCTGGGTGCTAACTAAACAGAGTTCTCCTAACTCACCACTAAAACATAAAGGATGTTGCTGCTGCATGCATAGGGGTCAGGGCTGTGTGCTCTCTCCAGCCTCCTTTCAGAGAGACAACGCTCTCAGCTCTGCTCAGCAGCTTTATTAGGCTGTGTCCAAGGTGCTGGACAACACAACCTCAGCACTAAGGCCTTGCATAGTAGGAAAACCCAGGGGAGACATACCTCCAATCCACAGTTAAAATAAGACATTTACTTTCACACTTACATAGAGTACCAACCATTAACCACTCAGGGCATCCATGAAGGAAGTCTGCAGCACCTGCAGCAACATAGGAGGAGGAGGGGAAGCCGGAGATTCCATGTGCTCTTCTGCCTTCACGCTGTACCCCTCCCCTGCTTTATCTGCCCAGAAATGGGCACTAATGGGGCAGTCCGCCTCCCTTGTGGTGCGGCATGTAGTCACAGGTCAGGGACTGTATAGTCCTTTCTCTGCCACTGCTTTCAACTGTATCATAGGGAATTGATATAGTTGAAAGCACACAGGGGACCAGGAGCTAGAATTGTCACAGAATTGTGGCAGCCACAGGCCCTTACTTCCAAGGGGACCAGTCGTGGTCGCATCCCCTGCGACCACGATTGTTACAGCCCTGGTCACAAGATTTAATCAATTACACCTAAACCATTAAAGGGGTATTTTAATTTTCAGGGTCATGATTAAAACGTAAAAAATAATGTTTTTTTCTTAATGGGAAAAACATTATAACAATGATTAAGAGTGAAATAATGTATAATTTAGATGTCAAACAAAAATGATTAAAAAGAAATGCAGATCTGAGTCTAGTCCCTAGACAATTATCATGTTACATAGAAATATAGGCAATGAATGTGCAACATCCCCCACCGGGGCCTAGCCTTTTCTTGGGACCTGGAGGCAGCCAGGGCCCAGAATACCAGAGTGGCTGGCTAGTACAGCCTAGGGTGCGCTGATGTCACAGTGCTTGGTATGGGGACCAGAGGGCTGTCCTGCAGGTCTCTAGCAGGTGGTTTGTGCAAGAAATATGGAGGGAGAGGCTGAAGTATTTGTTTCTCCCTGGGGCAGCCCCTGGGGTGTATGTAAGATAAGTCCCTGGGTAATGGATGTGGAAGCCTGTGGTGGTAGACAGGCCTATCCAGGTAGCAGACTGAGGCAATGTTGTTCAAATCAACTCACGGTTCTTTATTGAACAACAGGTAGCAGGCAATGGACCAAAACGGTCAAACAGCAGATTCGAATTCTGATACTGAAGTGGTCGTGGAGAGTGGTCCGCAGGATAAGGCACCAGCCTGATGGTATTTGCAGGCTGGGATAATTTAGATGGAGCTGTATCCAAACTGAGGAAGCTGCAGCTCTGGATTAGAGTCTCCTGGCTCAGTTTCTGGGATCGGTTTCTGTGACAGGACTAAAGAAGTTCTGTACATTAACTCTCTATTCACTCTGTCCAAAGACCATGTGCTCCCCTTGCACAGGGATTTTATACTCCAACTGGTCAGATGGTAGCACCTCTCCAATCACACTCCAGTTTACAATGCCTAGATATTGGCAGAGGTGTTGCATACCCACTTGGTAATTGAAGAGCTGACCATGGCTTGGCTATGAACCAAATGGGAAGGAAAACCAAAGCTGGCCAGCAGCATATGGCTTCCAGATGGTCCATGCACATTACAGCATGGTGCAGGTGGTAAAGTGCACTTTAGGGTAAGTGCTGGCTGTGTAGGGGGAGACAAGCCGCCCACTGTGCTGGCTGCAGGCAACCTGATTGGTGTCGGACTAGGTACATAAAAATGAGCACTGTACAGTTGGTAGCTAACACCCTGAAGCCAACTGTTTTCTTTGGTAATGTGTGGTGTCATGTCCTGTGATCCAATTCTTGCACCAAGGTCTGAAATTTGTCCAAAGACACGTCACCTAGGTGGCATAATCATAAGCATAAATGATACGACAGTACATAGGGTATACCTGCCATCTGACGGTCTTACCTTAGTGTGTAATGTCTAGGTGTCACTATTTAAACACCCCTGGTCCCCTAAGGACCCACAGTTTACAGATGCAACACAGATACAAAGCTTCGGTTTGAGGCGTAGGCCTGCGGTCGGAATTTGACAAATACAAAGACGTTCCGACACAGTCTTGTCCACAAAGCTGGAAAGCCTAAAAAAAAATTAGAATGCAAACTAAGTTATAGGATAAACTCCATAGCTGTGCAAACATATCGATCTAATTGGCTTTACCAGTCCAATGGGTACACAGCTTAAAATGTTACATAACGTTGCTAGAAGCAGCATGGCTACCCTTTTTAGCAAGATAGCAATGTCCATTTTCCTTTGGAAGAAAAAGGCACGAAATGCAAACAGAATGTCCATTTCCTAGAATTAAGTGCAAATATAATAAACTTTTTCTTTGGAGTTCCCTACCATAAGTCTCTCAGAGAGCTCTTGTAGGTAGAGTCCATACTCTGGGCACAGTCCTTGATGCAGGGAAATCATTTCAAACAAAGGGTCTCCTCCTGAGGTGAGGGACACAGTCTTTTGATGAGTAGCTCTGCATCAGCAGAGAAGGGTGCTATCATATTTTCATGGATAGTCTCTTGACTTAATAAATAAGGAAGTCCAGAATTGTCTCTGGCTCTTTAGGGTAATGGGCGCAGCCCAACCAGGAGAAAAATCAAAAATCATATTTACAAAATGTAAATAGTTAATGGTCTTCAGCCCATCAGGGTATTACTCACTGTCTGAGTCAAGCGTAGAGTCATCTACAGGAGCCACAGCAGCCTGGACGCTGTCATCGGCAGAAAGCCGAAGAGCACTGCTGGGGATGGGCCGCCATTTTGGACCTAGCGCAGAGAAGGTCGGCAGCGGAGGAATGCAGTGCGGGTAGAAAGACACCTTCCATTACTGAACGGAGGTACTCCTTTCTGGATGCAGAAAACTTGTGTCGGCACTCTGGCTGGTGCGTACGGTCACTGCCTGCGCCAAAATCAAAGATGGATGATTAACCCTCTCCCTTGCTGGGCTGCAGTCACTCTGGATCCTCCTCTAAGGTACTTTGTGCCACACTTGCAGGGGTCGGAGCTTAGCCAGCAGCCTGGATTTCCCATCGGTGAGGATTTTTGGTTGGCTGGAACTCTGCGTCACACAGTCTTCCAGAGGCTAACGCTTTGGGCGCTGCAGTGCCGGATGTAGCAGAGCTGTTCTCTGAGCACAGTTCTCTTACAGGGATTAACCTCTTGGGTGCTGAGGTTATGTTGTAGATCACAGTCCCTTGGGTCTTAAACGGATGGCAGAAGGGTTAGGCAGCACAGTCTTTTTGTAAAAGGACAGCCAATAGTGACAGTATAAGGCGCAGAAGTAACTATCCTGTTTGTGACGCCACTTGTAACATCCCCCACCGGGGCTTAGCCTTTTCTTGGGAACAATGTAGTGTTTAAAATAAAGAGAACAATAAAAAAAATGTTAACTTTCTTATTTGGAGAATACTGCAAGGGAATGCTGCTTTAGATAGACATTAAGTCCTTTTATTGAACATCCGGATTTAAATTGTACATGCCTGGTCCCTTTATTAACAATAAATAGTATACAGACAATACATTTAAGCTATTACCTGACTTATTTCTGGTCAATATTATAATATATGTTGTGTTATATATGCCCTATGTGTATAGACACCCTGTTTCAGCTCATCAAATAGAGCTCCAGCATAACCCCCCCCCCCCCCCCATCATGCCACCATGTGATGGAAGTCCGTCAGAATGTGTCTCCAGAAGCTCATCACATCTAGAGGATGAAATATTTTGACCCACTCTCCAGGCAGATGAAAGGGAGAGAGTAAGAATTAGTATATGGCCCAGGGAATTCAGACGTACTCAGTATCACTACCACACCAAAACCAAGGGTAAAACTGAGCCTGGCATGACATAGCTGGGCATAGTGGCATGTCTATCCTTCAGGTCTGAGCACAGGCAGGAGTTGTTCCAGTAACCTGACTGGGAAGAGCTCATAAAGGGAAAACCATGGGTTTGAGCACCAGGGGGTCTTTCAGCACCATCGGAGCATTCCTGGTGGGCCGCCATGCAAAGCTGGACAGTTCAGAGGGGTGTGGAGCCATGGAGCGGGTTAGAATAAAGTTCTTGCCGATTTAAGAATTGAGTAAAAAATCTGCCATTTTTCAAAGACCCAATAGAATCTGATTATATTCTGATATGCTGCTGCTGGACTTTGTCTTCCCTTTCTGGTTGCTGCACATGTTCATTCAGTGTCATGTGAAGATCATGTGGCATTGGCGGCAGCTCCACTGAGTTGGGAAAGTTGAAACTTTTTATTTTCCGAAATGTTCTGTTTCAGTGAGTTTTGAAGCACAGCACATGGGCCGGGCCAATACCCTATCACATGACTAAAACAGGAAATGGGGGTGGGGTTACCTTGATTGGCTTACCAGCTGACCAGAAGCTTCTATGAGCCAATCAGTGTACTCTACCAGAAGGAGGATCCTGGGAATACTTTATAGATCACTATTCTGTCTGCAACTCCAGAGCGGAGAGAATTATGGCCAGTAACAAGAAGAATTGGGTAGGGTTAGTACTGGGTTAGGTATTTTAGTGTGTTGTCACCAGTCAACTCAGAAGTATCTTAGATATCCTGGATTGATGGCCGTACATGTACTGAAACGTTTATTATTTAAATATCATGTCTATATTGTTCAGCCAAACAACAAGGAATCGCTGCCATCAGGGCAAAAACATGGTTTATGTGTATTGCTCTGGAGCTGTTTAAGGAGGAAAATCCATCTTGGTAGAGGAGGAGGAAGAGGACATGAAGAAGCTTCAGCTTTAGGAGGTGGAGTAAGAAGATGACCATGAGGAGGTGCAGACCCTACTGGAGGAGCATGAGAATGATAGTCACAATAGAACCAGCAGTAATAATGGTAACTTACCTTCTGTGGAACACGAGGGTAAATGTGTCTACTAGGTTCCATCCCTGCCGCTGTTTTTGGCCAGCAGAGACTAGCCGCCAGTATGCCCAATAGAGAGGCCCATTATCCACCGCAGCAGAGTCACCAAGCAGCAGGCATCCTACCAGAACAGAAGGAGCTTCATTGTTTCTGTCCCAGTCCACCTTCCATAAATGATACCTCCCAACCTTCTGGACAAGGAAAGTTTTTACAACATAAGTTATAACCTTTACTCTGCCCCTATTTCCAATGCCGAGTTTCCCCACACAGTATTACACCCATCTTATTGGTCAGCACACAGTATTGCCCCTTATTGTCACCCTGTGGACACCACATATAATACCATCTAATGCTGTATGGTAGTATCCTTCCTGAAGTTCCTCACGTAAAATATTCCCCTGCATTATACTACTCACAATACCCCTTGCATATGATGCCCCATGTATTTCTGATCCCCCAATTAGTGATCCCTTTTTTTACCCCACACTGAAGATGTTCAAGCTTGCCCTCTACTCCAACTGCCCTCCTCATTGTAATGTGGGCCTCTTCACCTCCCCAAAAATTTTGCCTCCTCCCCCCTCAAAATGGGGGTCATTTACTAAGGGCCCGAATCGCGTTTTTCCGTTGCGTAACCCGAATATTTCCGATTTGCACAGATTTTCCTTGAATCCCACTGGGATTTTGGCGCACGTGATCGAATTGTGGAGCATGGGTCACGCGATGGAGATCGGGGGCGTGCCTGTAAGAAAACCCGGAAAAAACGCTGTATTTTTTTTTTAAAAGTGTCACTTGACACACAATTACCTGCACCCAGGATAGGATAGTGAACTTCAGTGCACTCCGATGGAATTCAGCGCCGACACCTAGTGGACATCGGGCGCACTACCTTAGTGAATCACCGGAAGACCCGAACACGAATCACTGGATCGCGACAGGACCGGGTAAGTAAATCTGCCCCAATATGTCCCCTCTTCTCCTCATATTGTGCTCCCCATCCTCCTCACATTGTGGTTCCTCTCCTCCACCCCCTCACATTGTGGCCCCTCTCCTCCCCCTCATATTAAGGTTTCCTGCATAACAGGTATTGTTCCATGCTGTGGATACCCTACTGCCACTACTATCTACCTCTACTACTATAATTACTACTAACACCCATAATCTAATTTAGGCCCCTAATGGAACAATGCAGTGACGATTAGGTCTCTGTCTGGATAAATATGAGTCCCTGTAATTTTGTCATGAATGAATATGAGAGTTTCCCTGTATCACTACATGAAATATCATATCTGGTTATTGGTTTAAGCCAGTTATGTAAAATATGTCAGGCGGTTGTGAACTACTGATCCCAGAGCTTAGGAATGAGGAAAGACAAGGGAAAATTATACAAATTTGTAAAAAAATTTTACAAAACTAGATTGTACCTTTTAATTTAAAATCTATGATTTAGAGCACTATAGAGGGTTTAGAGGGTTATATACCGAATTCAGCAGATCGAATTCTGTGAATGTCTTGAATGATTAGTTTAACCTCTATCTATGTGAGTTTTCTGATGTAGAAGCCGTGCAAGAAATTGAGATTTTAACACCAACTACACCACCTCCACGTCATATGGGCGTGGACGGGGTGTAGAAGGGTGCGGTGCCCAGCAGAGTGGGTGCGCACTGGGCGTTTCCATCCTGTACCTGCATAATTTAGAAAAACTTGCGAACTTTAGGTTAGCCTAAGCCTCTTGATGTATCCGGTGGGACATAGGGGGGTATAACCACTATCCTATGCAAGGAAATGTAGGTTCAGGTTCTGCATTCAGGGACATTCCTAGTGACCCGGACATATTGCCATATTGGCCGCCAGGCGCACCTTAACTCTGACCCTACAGTTCTGGTCCACTCATCTCTATTTTGGATTTAAATACTGTTCTTAGCCCTGGTGCTCTTTATGCAGGCGTGTGTGCGCTATTTGGATTGTGGCTACTATTTCCTCAGTTTCCTTACGAAGGTCAAAAAATATTTTATTTTAGAAGAAGAGTAAGCCTCTAAAGGAAATTCTTTGTACTTAATTGTTGAGATAGGAATATTGGGACACATTTCCTTACCCGGTCACCGGAATTCACTGAATTCACTTTTTTGTGGTACATGTTCAGGGCCGGATTAAGGTTGGTGGGGGCCCCTGGGCGTAAAATCTGGTGGAGGCCCCCACTGAATGCAGCGTGCATACACGTCCTCCTGCTCACTATCCACTATCCCAGCAGTAACACAGCTACATACAGCCGCCTCGTCCCCCAGTAACACAGCTACATACAGCTGCCTCGCCCCCAGTAACACAGCTACATACAGCCGCCTCGCCCCCAGTAACACAGCTACATACAGCCGCCTCGTCCCCAATAACACAGCTACATACAGCCGCATCGCCCCCAGTAACACAGCTACATACAACCGCTTCGCCCCCAGTAACACAGCTACATACAACTGCCTCGCCCCCAGTAACACAGCTACATACAGCCGCCTCGCCCCCAGTAACACCGCTACATACAGCCGCCTCGTCCCCAATAACACAGCTACATACAGCCGCCTCGTCCCCAATAACACAGCTACATACAGCCGCCTCATCCCCAGTAACACAGCTACATACAACTGCCTCGCCCCCAGTAACACCGCTACATACAGCCACCTGACCCCCTGTAACACCGCTACATACAGCCGCCTCGTCCCCAATAACACAGCTACATACAGCCGCCTCGTCCCCAATAACACAGCTACATACAGCCGCCTCGTCCACAGTAACACAGCTACATACAACTGCCTCGCCCCCAGTAACACCGCTACATACAGCCACCTCACCCCCTGTAACACAGCTACATACAACCGCTTCGCCCCCAGTAACACATCTACATACAGCCGCCTCACCCCCTGTAACACAGCTACATACAGCCGCCTCGCCCCCAGTAACACAGCTACATACAGCCGCCTTACACCCAGTAACACTGCTACATACGGCCGCCTCACACCCAGTAACACAACTACATACAGCCGCCTCGCCCCCAGTAACACTTCTACTTACAGCCACCTCATCCCCAGTAACACAACTACATACAACCGCCTCGCCCCCAGTAACACAGCTACATACAGCCGCCTCGCCCCCTGTAACACAGCTACACACAGCCTCCTCACCCCCAGTAACACAGCTACATACAGCCGCCTCACACCCAGTAACACTGCTACATACAGCCGCCTCACCCCCAGTAACACTTCTACTTACAGCCACCTCATCCCCAGTAACACAACTACATACAGCCGCCTCGCCCCCAGTAACACAGCTACATACAGCCGCCTCGCCCCCTGTAACACAGCTACACACAGCCTCCTCACCCCCAGTAACACAGCTACATACAACCGCCTGGCCCCCAGTAACACATCTACATACAGCCGCCTCGCCCCCAGTAACACATCCACATACAGCCGCCTCGCCCCCAGTAACACATCTACATACAGCCGCCTCGCCCCCAGTAACACAGCTACATACAGCCGCCTCATCCCCAGTAACACATCTACATACAGCCGCCTCGCCCCCAGTAACACAGCTACATACAGCCGCCTCATCCCCAGTAACACAGCTACATACAGCCGCCTCGCCCCCTGTAACACAGCTACATACAACTGCCTCGCCCCCAGTAACACAGCTACATACAACCGCCTCGCCCCCAGTAACACATCTACATACAGCCGCCTCGCCCCCTGTAACACAGCTACATACAACTGCCTCGCCCCCAGTAACACATCTACATACAACTGCCTCGCCCCCAGTAACACATCTACACACAGCCGCCTCGCCCCCAGTAACACAGCTACACACAGCCGCCTCGCCCCCAGTAACACAGCTACATACAGCCGCCTCGCCCCCAGTAACACAGCTACATACAGCCACCTCATCCCCAGTAACACAGCTAGATACAGCCGCCTCGCCCCCAGTAACACCGCTACATACAGCCGCCTCACCCCCAGTAACACCGCTACATACAGCCGCCTCGCCCCCAGTAACACAGCTACATACAGCCGCCTCACCCCAGTAACACAGCTACATACAGCTGCCTCATCCCCAATAACACATCTTTATATCCACCTTCACACATTTATGTACCCATATACATTTATACACTAATAGGCTATATTCACACTACCGTTACCCGCCCATACCGTACCGTAGCGGGCAACGGCAGTGCACGGGGAGAGGAGGAGGAGGTGAGCGCAGCTCACCCCCACCCCTCTCCACAGGAAGTTATGGCGCACGGCGCCGTACTACGGGTAAAGATAGGACAGGTCCTATCTTTTTCCCGGGTACGGAACGGTACGGTGCCGCACGTGTGCTGCACCGTACCGCTCCTGTAAGGCGCCTGGCGCCCATTGCCGTCTATGGAGGACCTATATCGGCCATATATACGTCCTCCATATGGTAGTGTGAATGTAGCCATACACAGAGTATACACAAACTTATAAAGTATATACACACATACTGTATATATACATCACACATACGGCATACACATTATATACAATAAATATATATATATATTTACACATACAGTATACACTGACCATATATACACATACATGCAGTATAAAAATACCATATACACACATGCTGCATATACATACAGAATATACACACATACAGCAAATACACACACATTCAGTATATACAGCATTTTCACACACATACGGGAAATACACACACAAATTCAGTATACAGAGCATATACATACATACCACATACACAGCATTTAAACAAATCATATATACATATATATATATATATATAGATACATATATATATATATATATATATATATATATATATATATATATACATATATATATATATATATATATATATATATATATATATATATAAATGTGCACATATATAGGCTTATACAAATATATGCATGTATAAATACAGTATATACATATATAGACAGTAGATGCATATATACAGAGTATATACACATATACACAGTATATAAATATATAGACAGTAGACGCATATATACACAGTATATACAGATATAGACAGTAGCTACAAATATACACAGTATATATACTGTATATGCATATATACATCATATATACACATATACACACAGTATATACACTGTATATGCATATATACATCATACATACACACAGATAAATACATATGTAATGTATACTTACCCTTTTAGGGTGACCAGTCGTTGTGGGTGTTCAGTGGGGTGCTTGTTCGGCGTGCGGGTCAGTTGGCTGCTGGTTCGGAGGGGGGGGGGGGGTGTACGGACGGGGGGAGGGGCGGAGGACTGCTGCTTGTTCCATGGGGGGGGGACAGGACGGCTGCTGGTTCGGGGGGGGGGGGGCGCCGCAACGGAGGACTGCTGCTGGTTCCGGCGAGGGGGGTGGGGAGAGGGATGAGCGCAGGACGGCTGTTTGTTCGCGCGTGGGGGGGTGGGCGGGGGTTGGCTGGTAGCGGAGCGGGCAGGCGGGGAGCGGAGGAGGGCTGCTCATTCCAGTGGGCGAGCGGGGGACGGGGCCGACGTGAGCAGAAGACGGCTGTTTGTTCGGGCGGGGGGGGGGGGTTGCTGGGAGCGGAGGACAGCTGCTTGTCCGGGGGAGGGGGGGCTTACGGAGAACGGCTGCTTGCTCGGGTAGGGGAGGAGGGAGCGCAAGCAGGATTGCGAGCGGGCGGGAAGGTCTGGCCATGCAGCAGGATGGGCGTGCAGGTAGGCGGGAACGTGTGCCGGGCGGCAGGACGGCTCAGCTATGAAGCTGAAGGGTGGGCGGAGAGGCGGTAACTTGTGCTGGGGGGCGGACGGGCAGGCCGGCCATGCAGGGGGATATGCGGGGAGGCGGTCACCTGTGCCGGCGTCTGGCTCAGGGAGGTGGAGTCAGGGCCCGGAGGGGGTGCGATCTGGTTGGGGCCCCCTGGGGGGGCAAGATGGTGGGGGCCCCGGGGCTCTAGCCCCGGGAGCCCCGCCTATAATCCGGCCCTGTACATGTTAAACATAGGTTGTGTGACACAATTTAGAGGTTAAATACAGCGCTCAGTAGGAATCAGACGGATTGTCCTATGGACTATTGGACTACGCACGGGATTTAACATTCAAATTTGTGTCGTAAGCCAAGCACTTACATACACCGGGAAGAATAAGGTGAACTCCGGCGGACCTTAGCGGGGAAGCGACACAAGCAGGAAATCGGACGCACGTTCTTCATGTATCAAGGCAGAGTTCATCCTCGTCAGACAGTCCGGATCAGGGGTAAGTAAATGTGCCTCAATAGATTGTAAACTCTCATAGACACGAGTAGATAAGAGATCCATGCAACCCTGGATATTATGTATATCATTTTGGTGTTCCAAGTACTTATGTTTGGAGATGGCTCATGGTAATATTTATATGTACTGACCTTCATTTTGAGATATTTATATATATTATACATTTTATTGCCCTATACAGTAGATGCTCACTTGATTGTAATTTGAATTTTTGTAGTTTTTGCCATTTCTTGTGTTTCTGTCTTTTTGCATGAACCTTTCCTGGCCCCCGGGTTGGTACCTGAGTGAATGTATTACATATATATATGTTGTGAGACACGGTATCCCGAGGCGATCCCATTAAGGAACACCTCCTCCAAAAATATTGCTAGGGAGCTGTTCCAGGTGTTCTCACGCACAGGCCTCCCCAAGGAAATCTTGACTGACCAGGGTACCCCATTCATGTCTAGGGTAATGAAGGAGATGTGTAAGTTACTGTAGGTTAAACAGCTCCGCACCTCTGTGTATCATCCTCAGACAGATGGCCTGGTCGAGAGGTTTAATAAGACCTTGAAGGGGATGCTAAAGAGGTTGGTCAGCAAAGATGGGAAGGACTGGGATTGTTTGTTGCCCTATTTGATGTTTGCCATACGTGAAGTTCCCCAGTCCTCCACGGGTTTCTCACCCTTTGAGCTGTTATATGGCTGTTCCCCACGTGGGCTTTTGGATGTAGCAAAGGAGACCTGGGAACAGGAGAGGACCCCCCACTGTAGTGTGATAGAACACGTCTCCCTTATGCAGGACCGCATTGCGGCGGTAATGCCCCTCGTAAAGGAGCACATGACAAGGGCACAAGAGGCCCAGTCTAGGGTCTACAATAGGTCAGCCAGACTCAGGACCTTTAACCCAGGCGACAGAGTGCTAGTTCTGGTGCCCACCGTTGAGAGCAAGTTCTTGGCAAAATGGCAAGGACCATATGAGGTCATGGAGAAAGTGGGGGAGGTAACCTAAAAGGTATCTCAGCCGGGGAGGAGGAAACCCGAACAGATATACCACGTGAACCTCCTAAAGCCATGGAGGGAAAGAGAGTCCCTGATGGCCGTGGGAGTAGAAAAAGCGTCTGTCCCCAAGAAGGGGACATCGGAGGTAGGTGTACCCGAGTTGATAGAACGACTTGGACAGGCTAGATTCTTCTCCACCCTTGACCTGACGAAAGGGTATTGGCAGGTACCCCTTACTGACAGGGCCAAAGAGAAGACCGCTTTTGTTACTCCTGATGGGCTTTTTCAGTACGTGGTACTCCCCTTTGGGTTACATGGGGCTCCCACCACATTCCAGAGGTTAATGGATCTCGTGCTAAAACCTCACCGGAGATATGCCTCGGCCTACCTGGATGACATCATAGTTTATAGTAACGATTGGGAGAGTCACCTGGCCAAGGTGCAAGCAGTGGTAGACTCCCTGAGGGCAGCAGGGTTGACAGCGAACCCCCAAAAATGTGCACTTGGTCTGGAAGAGGCCCGTTACCTGGGGTACCGTATTGGGCGAGGTGTCATCAAACCCCAAGTAAATAAAGTGGAGGCGATCCAGCAGTGGCCACGACCTATGAGCAAGAAGCAAGTGAGGGCTTTCCTAGGCATAGTGGGCTATTATCGACGATTTATCCCCGATTTTGCTACTATAGCGGCACCCCTGACTGACCTTACCAAGGGTAGCAGGGCGGTGATGGTAAAGTGGAGTGAAGAGGCTGAGGGGGCGTTTCAGCGACTTAAGACGGTTTTGTGCGAGGGACCGGTACTGATCACCCCTGACTTCACCAAGACCTTTATTGTGCAGACTGACGCTTTGGACGTGGGCTTAGGGGCTGTCCTGTCCCAAGTAGTGGAGGGTGAGGAACATCCTGTGACATTCCTGAGCCGCAAGCTCACACCTCCTGAAAAGAACTATAGCATAGTTGAGAGGGAGTGCTTGGCGATAAAATGGGCTCTGGAATCCCTGAGGTATTACTTGATAGGGCGACAGTTTACACTAGTGACTGATCACTCTCCCCTCACGTGGATGAGTCAGGCAAAAGAGAGGAACGCCAGGGTCACAAGGTGGTTCCTAATGTTGCAGAATTTCAAATTCACGGTGGAACATTGAGCAGGAAAGCTGCATGGGAATGCCGATGCCCTGTCTCGTACCCACTGTCTGATGGCCAAAAGAGTTCGCCCCCACATGGTCAAACAGAGGGGGAGGGTATGTGAGACACTGAAGGGGTTAACTGTGGATGGGCGGTATGTTTCCCCTAGGTTTTGCTATTATGCAAGGCCTTAGTGCTGAGGTTGTGTTGTCCAGCACCTTGGACACAGGTGGTGGGAACAGCGCAATCAGCCTTTTTAAAACCGCTCAGCAGAGCTGAGAGTGTTGTCTCTCTCTGGAAGGAGGCTGGAGAGCACATAGCCCTGACCTCTGTGCCTGGAGCAGCCAAGTGATTTTGTATAGTGGTGAGTTAGTGGAATACCTGTATAGTTAGCACCCTGACGGGTAGGATTTTGTTTGTTTAATGCCTGAATGTAAAGGCTGTTTTATTTTGCTGCTGCAATAAACGCAGGCGAGACCTGTTTTGGACTGTACTTTGGTGTCACTGTCTTGAACTGCATCACAGCAGCCCGCTACCACGGTTTCTACTGGGCCAAATCCCCACAATATATATATATATATATATATATATATATAAAGATCATTTGCCATTGTACAGTATAAATTTCCTTTCAGGGCTGAGGTGGAGCTGTTCTGAGATTTACCTTGTTAAGTTAATGAATAAAAAACTACCTTTGTTTTACTGAGATGAAATGACTGTGATATTATAATTAGAGATGAGCGAACATACTCGTCCGAGCATTAGCGTACTTGAAACTGCTTGTTGCTTGGACGAGTATTTCGCCAGCTCGAGAAAATGGCATCTCCCGCCGTTGTGATTTTTGGCGGCCAGAAACAGAGCCAATCACAAGCTAGGAGACTCTGCACTCCACCAAGCATGACGTGGTACCCATACACGTCGATAGCAGTGGTTGGCTGGCCTGATCAGGTGACCCTGGAATAGACTAGCCCCTGCCCGCGCTGCTCGGATCATTCTCTATCTGGATGCCGCTAGGGAGAGAGCTGCTGCTGGTCAGGGAAAACGTTAGGGTGTTCTATTAGAATAGTGTTAGGCAGGAGTGATTCTACAAAAACCCAACAGCCCTTCTTAGGGCTACAATAACGTTTTATTTTACTTTTTTTTGGTTTGCTTGTGGCTGGGCTTGCTGCCATTAGTAGTGCAGCTAGTACCATATTGTAAGGAATTTGCAGGGAGACTTGCGACCGTTGTGTTTAGCTCTTAGTGACACACATATCCACCTCAAACACCGAAGTGGGACAATATATTAGGGGTTTGATTTGAAATAGGCACAGTCTGCTGATATATATTTTTTTACGTTTATTTCTTTTTATAACTCAAAGTCATCAGGCACAGCACAAAATCCAGCTGTGTGCTGTCAGTGTAGGTTAGAAACTAGCCATAGCAATAGGATAGCATCGTTTTGTTTAAAAAAAAAAAAAAAAATTAAGTTTACACTTTAATTTGGAAAATGTTTAACCCGAGGGCTAGGGGTAGAGGACGAGGGCGTGGACGTGGGCGTCCAACTACTGCAGGGGTCAGAGGCCGTGGTCCTGGGCGGGGTGAGACACCACCTGCTGATGAGGGAGCAGGGGAACGCCGCAGAGCTACACTCCCTAGGTTCATCATGTCTCAAGTTACTGGGACTCGTGGTAGAGCACTGTTGAGGCCAGAACAGTGCGAAGAGGTGATGTCCTGGATTGCGGACAATGTTTCTAGCCATTTGTCCACCAGTCAGTCTTCCACGCAGTCCACCCATGTCACCGAAATCAGCACTCCTCCAGCTCCTCCACCTCAGCCTCCTTCCCCCCAGTCTGCCCCCTCCTAGCAAAATTTGGCAGTTGAAACGGCATACTCTGAGGAACTGTTTTCTAGACCCTTCCCACAGTCACAAACCACTTGTCCGGTTGCTGCTGAGCTATTTTCCGATGCCCAGGTTTTCCACCGGTCGCAGTCTGTGGGTGATGATGACATTATTGACGTAGTGGAAGAAGTGTGTAAAGAGGTGTCGGACGATGAGGAGACATGGTTGTCAGACAGTGGTGAAGTTGTTGTCAGGGCAGAAAATCCGAGGGGGGAGCAGACTGAGGGATCGGAGCATAATGAGGTGACAGACCCAAGCTGGGTTGATAGGCCGGGTGAACACAGTGCTTCTGAGACGGAGGCGAGTCCTAGAGCAGAACAGGTTGGAAGAGGCAGTGGTGGGGCCAGACGGAGAGGCAGGGCCAGAGCTGGTGCATCATCGCCAAATGTTTCACGTAGTCAAGCTCCCGTGGCGAGGGCTAGATTTTCAGAACTCTGGAGGTTCTTTAAAGAAACACCTTGATGACCGACGGACTGTGGTGTGCAACCTGTGCCAAACCAGGATCAGCAGGGTTTCCACCACTACTAGCTTAACTACCACCAGTATGCGCAAGCATATGAATGCTAAACACCCCACTCAATGGCACCAAGCCCGTTCACCTCCGGCCGGGCACACCACTGCTCCTTCCCCTGTGTCATCTGCTAGTCAGCCCCCTGCCCAGGACCCCTGCCCAAATACCTCTCGTGCGAAAACCCCCCCCAAAAAAAAAATTAAGTTTACACTTTAATTTGGAAAATGTTTAACCCGAGGGCTAGGGGTAGAGGACGAGGGCGTGGACGTGGGCGTCCAACTACTGCAGGGGTCAGAGGCCGTGGTCCTGGGCGGGGTGAGACACCACCTGCTGATGAGGGAGCAGGGGAACGCCGCAGAGCTACACTCCCTAGGTTCATCATGTCTCAAGTTACTGGGACTCGTGGTAGAGCACTGTTGAGGCCAGAACAGTGCGAAGAGGTGATGTCCTGGATTGCGGACAATGTTTCTAGCCATTTGTCCACCAGTCAGTCTTCCACGCAGTCCACCCATGTCACCGAAATCAGCACTCCTCCAGCTCCTCCACCTCAGCCTCCTTCCCCCCAGTCTGCCCCCTCCCAGCAAAATTTGGCATTTGAAACGGCATACTCTGAGGAACTGTTTTCTGGACCCTTCCCACAGTCACAAACCACTTGTCCGGTTGCTGCTGAGCTATTTTCCGATGCCCAGGTTTTCCACCGGTCGCAGTCTGTGGGAGATGATGACATTATTGACGTAGTGGAAGAAGTGTGTAAAGAGGTGTTGGACGATGAGGAGACATGGTTGTCAGACAGTGGTGAAGTTGTTGTCAGGGCAGAAAGTCCGAGGGGGGAGTAGACTGAGGGATCGGAGGATAATGAGGTGACAGACCCAAGCTGGGTTGATAGGCCGGGTGAACACAGTGCTTCTGAGACGGAGGCGAGTCCTAGAGCAGAACAGGTTGGAAGAGGCAGTGGTGGGGCCAGACGGAGAGGCAGGGCCAGAGCTGGTGCATCATCGCCAAATGTTTCACGTAGTCAAGCTCCCGTTGCGAGGGCTAGATTTTCAGAACTCTGGAGGTTCTTTAAAGAAACACCTTGATGACCGACGGACTGTGGTGTGCAACCTGTGCCAAACCAGGATCAGCAGGGTTTCCACCACTACTAGCTTAACTACCACCAGTATGCGCAAGCATATGAATGCTAAACACCCCACTCAATGGCACCAAGCCCGTTCACCTCCGGCCGGGCACACCACTGCTCCTTCCCCTGTGTCATCTGCTAGTCAGCCCCCTGCCCAGGACCCCTGCCCAAATACCTCTCGTGCGAAAACCCCATCTTCGCCTCCATGATCCTCCACAGCATCCATCAGCGTTCAGCTCTCCATACCGCAGACGCTGGAGCGCAAAAGGAAGTATAGTGTAACCCACCCACACGCCCAGGCACTCAACGTCCACATCTCCAAACTACTTAGCCTGGAGATGCTGCCCTGTAGGCTGGTAGAGACCGAGGCCTTTCGAAACCTCATGGCGGCGGCCGCCCCTCGGTATTCGGTCCCCAGCCACCACTACTTTTCCCGATGTGCCGTCCCAGCCCTGCACAAGCACGTGTCAGACAACTTCATCCGTGCCCTGACCAACGCCGTTTCTGACAAGGTCCACCTGACCACAGACACGCGGACGAGTGCTGCCGGGCAGGGCCACTATATATCGCTGACGGCACATTGGGTTAACTTGGTGGAGGCTGGGACCGAGTCTGACCCTGGGGCTGGTCATATACTGCCGACGCCAAGGATTGCGGGGCCTACCTCGGTCCAGGTCTCAAAGGCCTACTATGCCTCCTCCTCCTCCCACCCCTCCTCCACCTCCACCCCACCTCCACCTACAGGAGGAAGAGGAGGAGAATGTTAGCGAGACAGAAGAGGGGACCATTGTTCAGTCTCATAGTTTCATAGTTTATACGGTTGAAAAAAGACACTTGTCCATCAAGTTCAACCGAGGAAGGGTAGGGATTGGATGAGGAAGGGATTTAGGGGAAACAATCCTATATAGCATAACAATCAATGTTATTTAGGTGTAAAAAGGCATCTAGACCCTTCTTGAAGCTCTCCGCTGTCCCTGCTGTGACCAGCGCCTGAGGCAGGCTATTCCACAGATTGACAGTTCTCATAGTAAAAAAGCCCTGTCGCCTCCGGTGATTAAACCTTGGTTTCTCCAAACGGAGACAGTGCCCCCTCGTCTTTTGATTTGATTTAATCTGGAACAACTTACCACCATATTTTTTGTATGGACCATTCATATATTTATATAAATTAATCATGTCCCCTCGTAGTCGTCTCTTTTCCAGACTAAATAAATCTAGTTGTTTTAATCTTTCCTCATAACTAAGACCCTCCATACCCCTTATCAGTTTTGTGGCTCTACATTGAACCCTCTCCAGCTCCAGGGCATCCTTTTTATGGACCAGTGCCCAGAACTGGATAGCATATTCCAGGTGTGGCCGAACCAGTGCCTTGTATAGTGGTAATATTACATCCCTATCACGAGAGTCCATTCCACTTTTGATACATGACATGATCCTACTAGCTTTAGAGGCAGCTGATTGACTTTGCATGCTGTTATTCAATTTATGATCTATTAGTACCCCCAGGTCCTTCTCAACAAGGGACTCTCCCAGATTTACTCCCCCAAGGACATATTTTGCCTTTGGATTATTGGCCCCCAGGTGTATAACATTACATTTATCCACATTAAACCTCATTTGCCAAGTGGATGACCAAACATTCAGTTTGTCCAAGTCACCCTGCAGCCTATGAACATCCTCCAAAGACTGTATTACACTACACAGTTTGGTGTCATCTGCAAAAATAGACACAGTGCTATTAATTCCTACCTCTATATCATTAATAAATATATTAAATAGTAGTGGGCCAAGCACAGAACCCTGAGGTACACCACTCATAACTGGTGACCATTCCGAGTAGGAATCATTGACCACAACTCTCTGGATACGATCCTTCAGCCAGTTTTCAATCCAATTGCAAATGATTTCTGCCAAACCAATAGCCCTAATTTTACCCATCAGGCGTCTATGAGGGACAGTGTCAAATGCCTTTGCAAAGTTCAAGAACACAATATCCACAGCTGCTCCTCCATCCAGGCACCTGCTCACCTCTTCATAGAAGCAGATAAGGTTAGTTTGACAACTTCTATTCTTAGTAAACCCATGCTGGTTATCACTTATTATTCTATTTGATGTCACATACTCCAGTATGTAGTCTTTTACTAACCCTTCCAATACTTTCCCCACAATGGAAGTTAAGCTTACAGGCCTGTAATTGCCTGGCGAAGTTCTAGAGCCCTTTATATATATTGGCACCACATTTGCCTTGCGCCAGTCACTTGGCACCACACCAGACATTACGGAATCCCTGACGATTTTAGACAGCGGTACAGCAATAACAGAACTGAGTTCTTTAAGAACTCTGGGGTGTAAATGTAATGGGGTCCTTCACTGTTCAGCGTGTATGGGCAGAAGAAGAGGAGTTGGATGAGTTGGAGGAGGAGGAAATGGACAGTGAGGGGAGTGAATTCTTGCGCGTTGGTACTCTGGCGCATATGGCAGATTTCATGCTAGGCTGCCTATCCCGTGACCCTCACATTCAAAGAATTTATTCCAGCACCGATTACTGGGTATTCACTCTCCTGGACCCACGGTACAAACAAAATCTTTCCACTCTCATCCCTGGAGAGGAAAGGAGTATGAGAATGCATGAATACCAACAGGCCCTGGTGCACAAGCTGAAACAGTATTTCCCTTCTGACAGCGCTAGCGGCAGAGGGCGTACTTCTGCGGGACAAGTAGCGAGGGAGAGTAGGCGAGCAGGCAGCTTTTCCAGCACTGGCAGGGGTACGCTTTACAAGGCCTTTGCCAGTTTTATGTCACCCCAGCAAGACACTGTCACCTGTCCCAAGTCTCGGCAGAGTAGGGCTGATCTTTACAGAAAGATGGTGAGGGAGTACGTAGCTGACAATACCATCGTCCTAAATGATCACACAGATCCCTACAACTAATGGGTTTCAAAACTGGACATGTGGCACGAACTGGCGCTGTACGCCTTGGAGGTTCTTGCCTGCCCTGCCGCTAGCGTGTTGTCCGAGCGGGTTTTCAGTGCAGCTGGTGGCATCATCACCGATAAGCGTACACGCCTGTCGACTGACAGCGCTGACAGGCTGACGCTTATCAAGATGAATAAAGCCTGGATTTCTCAGGATTTCCATTCTCCACCAGGTGAAAGAAGCTCAACCTGAATAATGTATGCACTCCTCCTCCTCATTGTCCTCCTTCTCCTCCTCTTTGTACACTAAAGCAGGGAAACTGGCTATTTTTTGCCAGGGCCAACTGACTCTAGCTATAGTAGCTTTTTCTGGAGGGCCACCTACCCGGTCCTCTGTTTTAAACATTTTTTGGGAGTGCCACATACAGGCACTCAATCTATTTAATTTTTCTGGAGGACCACCTACCTGCTCCTCTGGTTTGAACATTTTTTTGGACTGCCACATAAAGGCACTATCCAAATTAAATTGTCTCCATAGCAGCCTCCACACGTCGTCTTTTTAGCTGCCTCCACACGTTGTCTCCATTGCTACCTCCACAAGTCATCGCCATAGCTGCCTCCAAAAGTCGTCCATATAGCTGCCTCCATACATGGTCCCCTTATCAAACAAGCTGTGTCAGGCAGAATTTTGGGTTGTTTTCATGGCTTCCACATCAAACTTGTTAACTTTGTCGCCACCCTGCTGTGTAATCCACAAAATATACTAGCAAACTTTTATCATTTACCGATATTATTTCAGCGCTTCTTGCGCATATGTTTACATTCCCCTCACCCGCCATAACCCAAACTTATAAGAACACTACTACACTTGATCTTATACAAAAGGTTCTTAGAGGTGCTGTTTGGGGAGGAGCCAAGAGACAGGGGCTTGGATTGGCGAAAGCTCGCCTGGCAGCGGAGCGCCAGCTCCATCCCAAGATCCAACTAACATAGTTTTAACTGCAGCACCTTTAATCTACTACTAGTTCACTGCCTCCATACATGGTCCCCTTATCAAACGACCAGAATTTTCAGGTGTTTCAGGTGTTTCACCAGATACATAGTGGAACTCGGCCCATCTGTCGCCGCCATGCTGGAGACCTGAAGTTGCAATCATAGCAGCGCAATATGAATGCCCCATACTGTTGCTCTTAATCATGGAAGTCGTCTCCATGGCTGCCTCCACATGTCGTCCCTTTATCAAACGAGCTATTTCAGGCTTATTTTTCGGGTGTTTCACAAGATACGTTATGGAACTTGGTCACTATGTCGCCACCATGCAGTGTTATCGACTAAATATACCGTCAACCTTTTGTTCACATAGGAAATCATTTCAGCGCTTCTTGCTTACCTCCTTCGGTGAAACCTGAGTCCATTTAGGGTATGTCGCCATGACACTCTCTAGCCTGCCACTGCTGCCGCTGCCTCTGCATGCCGTCCCCTATAGTGTCAGGGTCAATTATTGTATGTTTTAGATGCTACCTAGCCTCATTCGGTCACTCTGTCATGGCCATGCTGTTGCCCATAATTTTGGCATAATGGTGCGATTAAGCAGCCTCAGAGGCATCCATGCATGCTGCCCCTGCTGTTTCCTGTCCATTTCCGTGGTGTCTCCATTCTTTTCTGAGGTACCCAGGTGTTTGGCCAAGCTTCCCTGTGCAGAGCCTTGGTCCCCTTGAAAAATGCTCGAATCTCCCATTGACTTCAATGGGGCTCGTTATTCGAGACGAGCACTCGAGCATCGGGAAAAGTTTGTCTCGAATAACGAGTACCCAAGCATTTTAGTGCTTACTCATCTCTAATTATAATTTATCTGTAGCTGATATTCGGAGATTTCTCACAGTTATGAGCTACATATTCCATGGAGAACGTGTGGAGCTGTCAGTACACGGCACATCCCGGTCTGCTCCTGAGCAGCTGCTGATGCCTCCAGAGATTGTTCTGCTTGGGCTCATTGTCTGATTAATTATTCTGTGTTTATCATTTTGTAGAAACCTGATACAGAATTTATCCTCACAATGTAAACTCTCATCCGCTGATTTACATGACACCATCAATATTTCCAATTGGGAAATGTAATTGTGGAGCAGCCCGTGTCCCAGGTAGTGGCTTGAGTCATCGTCTGCAGTGGTCCAGTGGATCCACAACCCGCCATGGATCCCGCTGAGGTTCCATCTCCCAGTCGGCCCGATCTTGCTACGATTGTGATGCATCAATCCCGGCAGATTGCCACACAGCGCGAACAGTGGAGCAAGTCATCGCCATGCTGCAACAGTTGCTATTTACCCAGCATCAGCAACAGGTCCCTGAAGCTGTTCCTGCAACTCCTGCTACCTGTTCGTCCTTCCTGCTACCGAACCCAGGCTACGTCTTTCTATGCTCGGCAAGTATGAAGGGGATCCCAAGCTATGCAGGGGATTCATCACCCAGTGTTCTCTACACATAGAGCTCATGCCGTCCCAATTCGTCATGGAGCGCTCCAAGGTGGCATTTATCCTCAGCCTCCTCTCCGGGAAAGCCCTGGCCTGGGCTACTCCACATTGGGACAGAGACGACCTGGTCACTGCTTCACTCTCGGAATTTCTGGCAAAATTCCGGTCTTTTTTCGAAGAACCAGCACGGGCCTCCTTTGCTGAGACTACGTTGTTGAATCTGCGTCAGGGCAATTCATCTGTTGGAGAGTACTCCATGAAGTTCCGTACCCTGGCCTCGGAGCTCTCTTGGAACGACGCGGCCCTGTCCGCAGCTTTCAAAAAGGGACTCTCCTCCCATGTTAAAGACGCTCTGGCCGCTCGTGATCTGCCGTCCACTCTGAGTGGTCTAATCTCTCTGGCCACCCGGATAGACGTGCGATTTAGAGAGCGTGCCGAAGAGTCTCTCCTCGAGCAGCCTCAAGCTTGTCCAAGACGTCTTCCTCGCCTGGCTCCTGTCTTCCAGAGGCCGCTCCAGTCACCGGTTGTACCGTCTGCCGAAGAGCCTATGGAGGTGGACAAAGCCAGACTCTCTTCCCAGGAATGCAACAGAAGACAGGGAGACCTCTGCCTCTATTGTGTGAGTCCTGAACATTTCATCAGGACGTGTCCTGTCCGTCCCCAATGTTCGGGAAATGCCACCACCTAGGGTTCTTGGGAGAAGCGTCTTTAGGTGTGTGCGAAGCTTCTCCATGTTTGACCATTTCTGTGCTCCTCAGCGTTGGTACGGGCAGCCAGTTCCAAGTGTGTGCCTTCTTGGACTCCGGGTCCGCAGGAAATTTTGTGAATGCTGCACTGGTCTCGCAGCATCGCATTCCAGTGATCCGCCTCGATAAGCCCTTGGTCAACTCTTCGGTCAGTGGTCAGATCCCCTCTGATCCAGTCCAGTATCGCACTGAACCACTGTGTCTGCAAGTTGGTGCCCTGCATATGGAGAGACTGTCTTTCTTTGTACTTCCACGCTCCACTTCCTCCGTCCTATTGGGACTTCCGCGGCTGCAGAGACATGCACCTGTTCTTAACTGGCAAACTGGGGAGGTTCTTCGCTGGGGTCTTGGATGCCAGTCCCGCTGTCTCAGGGCTCTTCGTCCAGCCTCTACTATACCTTCCACCTTGTCTCTCAGGTCTCTGAAGGGTCTTCCCGCTGCTTACATGGACTATGCTGATGTCTTCTCTGAAAAGCAAGCGGAGACCTTGCCACCGCATCGTCCTTACGATTGGCCTATTGAACTGCTGCCCGGAACATCCCCGCCACGAGGTCGAGTTTACCCGCTGTCTGTGCCTGAAACTGCAGCCATGTCGGCCTACATCAAGGAGAATCTACAAAAGTGGGTTCATCCGCAAATCCTCTTCTCCTGCCGGTGCCGGCTTCTTCATCCCTGCATTGACAATTGGGGCCTCAATAAGGTGACAATAAAGAACCGGTATCCATTGCCTTTAATCAAGGAACTCTTTGACCGCCTCCGTGGAGCTAAAGTCTTCTCTAAATTGGACATTAGAGGGTCCTATAATCTTATCCGCATCCGAGAGGGCGATGAATGGAAGACCACCTTTAACACCCGAGATGGGCACTATGAGTACCTGGTCATGCCCATTGGACTGTGTAATGCGCCTGCAGTGTTTCAGGAATTCGTGAACAACATTTTCAGAGAACTGCTATACACCTGTGTCGTTGTCTACGTTAGTCTTCTCTCCTGATCTGGAGTCTCATCAAGTGCATGTACGGCAAGTTCTTAGGCGCCTAAGAGCCAATTGTCTCTATGCTAAACTGGAGAAGTGCCAATTCCATCAGAAGAGCCTTCCGTTTCTAGGATACATAATCTCCGATAAAGGCCTACAGATGGATCCAACCAAGTTGTCTGCGGTACTTCGGTGGCCTTGCCCAGTGGGACTTCGTGCCATACAGAGATTCCTTGGTTTTGCAAATTATTACCGGCAATTCATTCCTCACTTCTGTTCCCTCGTATCTCCCATTGTGGCCCTAACTAAAAAAGGTGCTGTTCCCAGACACTGGTCACCAGTTGCGGAGGAAGCATTCTCAAGACTGAAGTCTGCCTTCGCCTCTGCTCCTGTTCTGACCGACCAGATTTAGAGAAACCCTTCCAACTTGAGGTTGACGCCTCCTCCGTCGGTGCTGGAGCTGTGCTCACTCAGAAAGGGCCCAAAGGCCGAACACTTACCTGTGGTTTCTTTTCCAGAACCTTCTCTGCGGCTGAGAGGAATTACTCCATAGGAGATCGGGAAGTCCTGGCTATTAAACTCGCCTTGGAAAAGTGGCGCTATCTTCTGGAAGGAGCTCGTCACCCGGTCAGAATCTCCTGTACCTCCAAACTGCTCAACGTCTCAATCCAAGACAAGCCCGCTGGTCCCTTTTCTTTTCACGTTTTAATTTTTTGATCCATTTTCGTCCAGCAGAGAAGAACATAAAGGCTGATGCCCTCTCACGTGCCTCTGATGTTATTGGGGAAGAACCGGCTCCTCGGCATATCATCCCTCCGGAACGGCTGGTTGTGGCTGCTCCAGTAGACCTTCGGCAGCTCCCTCCTGGCAAGACTTATGTCCGATCTGCTCTTTGGAAGAAGATTTTGACTTGGGGACATTGCTCTCGTGTGGCCGGGCATCCTAGGGTGCAGCGCTCCTTAGCCCTCATTTCTCGTTATTATTGGTGGTCGAATCTGGTCCAAGACGTACGGGATTTTGTGCCTTCTTGCATCTCTTGTGCTGGTAATAAACCATCATGCCTCAAACCTGCCGGTCTCCTGATGCCATTGCCGATACCCAGTTGCCAATGGACTCACGTGCCCATGGATTTTGTCACGGACCTTCCCTGTTCCTCTGGGAATACTGTCATCTGGGTGGTAACTGATCGGTTCTCCAAAATGTCTCATTTTGTTCCGCTGCCAGGTCTACTGTCTGCTCCTCGCCTTTCCAGTCTGTTCTTCACTCACATCTTCCGGCTTCATGGTCTTCCCCGGCACATAGTATCTCAACGTGGAGTTCAGTTTGTTTCCCGGTTCTGGCGTTCTCTATGCAGTCAACTCCAGGTGAAATTGGACTTTTCCTCAGCGTATCACCCTCAGTCTAATGGACAAGTCAAGAGGGTTAATCAGACCTTAGGGTGTTATCTCTGCCATTTTGTCTCCGCCCGACAGAATGACTGGTCCACTCTGCTCCCATGGGCTGAGTTCTCCTACAACTCCCTAAACTCTGAGTCTACCGGTGCCACTCCTTTCTTCATTGTCTATGGGAGACATCCACGACCACCTCTTCCTCTCTCCCTGTCTGCTGATGTTCCTGCTGTGGAAGAGTTGGTAGAAGACCTCAAATCTATCTGGGAACAGACGCGTCCGCCCGCTCAAAAACTCAAGCGGACAAGAAAAGCAGGTCTCCACTGATATTCTCTCCAGGTGACAAAGTGTGGCTGTCATCCAAGTATGTCCGCTTGAAGATTCCCAGTTACAAGCTGGGCCCACGTTTTCTGGGACCGTTCGAGGTGTTACAGCGCATTAATCCAGTGGCGTATAAACTCCGCCTTCCTCCTACTATGCGCATCCCAAATTCTTTCCACGTATCTCTGCTTAAACCTGTCATTGTGAATCGCTTTTCCCTGGCACATTCCTCCCCCCACTCCAGTGAGTGGGAAGCAGTTCTTCTTGATTGACTGGAAGGAATTTGGGCCAGAAGAGAGGTCGTGGGAGCCTGAGGACAATATTTTAGATCGTGATCTCCAGCAGAAGGGGGGTACTGTCACGAGTGGTCCCGTGACCCATATTGCGGGTCGCGGGCTCACCCATGCTGCCCAGCCCCCACCAGTGCGCCGCCAGCGCGTCTCACCTGGCCCAGCTCCCGGCTCGCTCCCCTCCGCGGTCCGCGCGTGTCCCCGACTACTAGGGCGCACGCGCGGCTTCTTCTCCAGATTTAAAGGGCCATTAATTGGCGCTGGCCATATTGCCCAATTCTGCCTCTTCCTGTAAGCTCTGCCGGATCTTTGTGCCTCACAGCCTGAGAAAAAGCTTTACTGCGATTAGCCTGTGTTCCTGTGTCTCCTGCGTTCCTGTGTCCCTCCGTGTTCCTGTGTTACCTGAGCTCCTCCGTGTTCCCGTGTACCAGTGATCCTCCGTGCTGCTGTTTAGTGTGCTGTGTTCCCGTACCCCTCTGCTTGGACCTCCTGTTGGTGACCCCAGATTGGACTCTGACGTTGCATTTCTGCCACCTGCCCTAACCCTGTGCCTGGACTTTGACCATGAGATTGATTGCCATTCTTGTACCTCAACCTTGGCCGCCAATGCAGACAAGTCATGCCTGAGGAACGACCTGGTGGTACCACGCCACAGCTTGTCTATCCCGCTTTGCGGCGGGCTCTGGTGAAAACCGGGTACCACTTAGACTCCAGTCCCAGGTAGTGGCTTGAGTCATCGTCTGCAGTGGTCCAGTGGATCCACAACCCGCAAGCCTGACACTCCCGTTAAATTTCTCCAAGGTTTTAGCTCTGTCCAAATGGTTGGGGTGAGGGGCATTATGTGGTCTAAATTGCTTCCTGAATTTTAATATTATGCAGGCATGAATAGACCTTGTTATGTCTTGGTGATTTACACAGGAGAAATGATTAGGGAGTTATGGTCCACTTGGTCCCCAGTTTTGTGGCAAGGAGTCATCGTAGCTACCACTGGGAGTTGGCGGAGGGTTCTAGGGCTTATCTGTATCAGGATCATTGGATCCTCTGGACCACCACGGGAGGTGGTACTAACCGACACCTGGAACCGGAGTCTAAGTGGCACCTGGTCTTCACCACAGCCCGCTGCAAAGCGGGATGGACTTGCTGCAGCAGGGTACCACCAGCTCGTTCCACAGGTGCGACTAGCCCGCGGTGGCAGCTGAGGTCGAGGTACCTTAGCGTAAGATAGTCTCGTGGTCAGGTCCAGTCTCAGGGCAGGCGGCAGAGATGCGAATTCAAGTCCAAATCCGGGGTCAGCAATGGGAGGTCCAGGCAGATGGGAACGGGAACACAGGCACAAGGGAACACAGCAACGTGGAGGAACTCTGGTAACACAGCAACACGGCAACACATGACTCAGGAGCAGGAACACATAGGAACGCAGGAACACACAGGAACACTGGAATACACAGGAACACAGGAATATCGCTGGGGAATTTTTTCTAAAGCTGTGAGGCAGGAAGAGGCAGGCTTATATAGAGTTTTGAGGAATGACCAGCGCCAATTAATGGCGCGCTGGCCCTTTATATTTAGATAGGCAGGGGATGCGCACAAACAGCAGACGGAAGTCAGTGGTTCAGGATGACAGGCTTGAGCAGGGAAACATGGAACGAGTTTGGGATGCGCATGGTGGGAGGAAGGCGTAGCTTATAGGCCACGGTGTTGATGCGCTTCAGCACCTCAAATGGACCCAGATAGCGAGGACCAAGCTTGGGTTTTTATGATTGATAGGAAAGGATTTAAGATATCCTCTTTATAGTGTGCCAAATCAGTTAAATGCATGTGTGCACGTCGTAAGGAATGATTCAGACAACTGCTGAACCATTCACTCATGCTACCATTGCCCAGGGCAAATCAGCACTGTGCAAGTTTATTTGGTTTCACAAGCCTATATAGAAAGAAAGCAAGTGAGAAGCAGAAAAGGAGGAGCATTCAAATCATAACAAATCTGGGTTCCCAGATCATGTAGTCTCTTGATTGGAGAGTTTCCCTGCTGTCGCACATTCACGTCACACCCACATTCCTTTAGCCTTGATGTTTTGGTTGCAGTCCACGCTGCCGGCGCCATCTTAAAATGTATTTTCTGTTACAATGCTTTTAGGAAACTCCCTCTCTCCCAGCATCCAGGTCCCATCTGCATCTGGACTGCAGCTTTCCTCCACACTTCATTCTGTTCTGATGACACTCGGGACTGGAACACCTGTGGATAAAACTTTTTAGCACAGAACTCACTGTTGAGACTTCAGGACAGTCTCTGGGTTCCATCTGTGCAGCTGCTTTCGCCACCCTGTTGGCCACATACTTGCCCTTGACTTGTGGAGTTACCAGATTTTGTGTGCTTTTACTTTTTCTATCCCCACCTCTTGTGGAAGTAAGAGAGAATCCATGAGCTATTTAATTAGTGTGCCATGCTTTAAGGGGGTCGCTGCAGAGGTGAGGAAATCTCTAGCCTTCCTTATGGGTTCTTAGTTGTGTTTAGACCCCCAAACTATACCTTGAGTATACCTTCCACCAGCTGTAGCACTTCCCTTAGTGCCATCAACTCAACCTCCTGCGCTGACCTGTGTGGAGGGAGTGGTTCTGCTTTTACTACCTCATGTGCGCCACTGACCACTGTATATCCAGTGTAGAACCGTCAGTCTTCCCCTGCAGACCTGGAACCATCGATGAGAAAAACTCAACATCTGGGTTAATCACCCAAACCAAACTCAACACGTAGGTTAATCATCCCCCCCCCCCCCCCTGAATCCTGTAAGACTGGTAACAGGAAGCAGGATTCAGGACTGTGCACCTTGTCAGTGTGACACTCTGGTAGTGCACATTGGAGTCTGAGCTGTCTGGCTATTGCTCATATGCTTGGGCTGTACTTGGGTGAGGGCACTGTACAAGTCACGTGGGGTTTACACAGTAACTGAGTGATTTTGGCTCTGGGATCAACTCACTGGCCTTGCTGAGCAGATTGCTGGAAGCAGCTGCTGACACATGACGGGCTCCCCTCATGACTGAGTCTAACCGGGCCTAATAGGGGGCGCTGGGGAGGCCACCACGTCCCTGGGCTAGGACACCGGTGGCATGGCCTAAATACTCAGTGCAAAACAAAAGGTTTGGTCCAGTGGTGTGTGTGTAGAGTGGGGCAGATAGGATTTGCCAGCTTAAAGCTGTGGAATGCATCAATTGCCTCCTGACTAAGGGCAAATGGGGAAGAGGCAATTCAGTCATCAAGGGGCAGCATCAGGCTGGAGGCAGCAGAACTTATCCCAGGCATGCAGGAGCTGACCAGTATTAGAAACATGTGAAGAGGCTTAGGGCCTCAGGGCAAGGGCATATTCTTGCACTGTCAGGTGTCTGCCTGTAGCTGAGAAGCAGTGGCCTAGGAAGACCACCTTCTCCTAGCAGTACTGGAGTTTGTCTCCGGAAGCTTTGCAACCCTTCTGGAACAGAAAACACATGAGGTCAATAGATGTATCCTGGCAAAACTGTCAAATAGAGGCACAGAAACAAGAGAACATCCAGTAAGGGGCAAGTCTGCCAGTCTGCTCCCTGTAGGGCCTTGGAGTACTAGCTGGGGGAGTTTTACCCCCTCTTTTGGGGATCTGCATCAGGTATACTGGAATACTGAACTGGTAATATCTTCAGGACACTCATTGGCAGATTGGAGGTCATGGACCATCCTACATGTATTTGGGTGTTCTTTCTGGGTCTTTTGCTTGACCAGGAATGGATTAAATCATCATTGGGCTAGAAGGGGAGACTTCTACAATGAATGGAGATAACTCTGTCTGCTGGGGTGTACTCGCTGACGTCCTGGTCCATTACCACCCCCCTAGTCCCGTCCTTTTGGGGACGTCTCCGTTTCTTGGGTCAGGCTCACACAGGACCGGAACTTTCTCTCAGTCTCACTTTGGCGGTGGTCTGTGAAACTGGTCTCTCTGTTCCTCAGTCTTATCAGTCCCTCTGTACGCAAATCAGGCAGAGATGTCTCTAGTCCCTTAACACCTTTGGAAAAAGCCCATTACAAAACAGCTGGCAAAGTGCAGTTGGTGTACACTACACTGTCAGTTCATACTTATATAAAGTGTTGGTGTTTGGTCAAAAGAGGAAACAAAAGTCATATGTTTCATATGTTCTGTCATAGAGTTGGGGGCTTGTCCTCTCTTAATCTCTTCGTGGCGTACACAGGGGGACATCACTATCAAATTACGTGGCATAAACACGGCATACTGTATTCTTGCCTCACAAGCAAATTCCATTTAAGCATTTTAGGTTGTCAGAAAAGAACATCGGAGCAGCGTCGCCCCCACCTCCTGTAAACACTTACACTTGCAAGGTCACTAGCCTGTCAGTTCTGAACATAACAAAACGCAGCTGCACAGCCCTCCCCCTCGCTCTGCCTCGCTAACGCTTCAAACTCCAAAAAGCAGGTACCAGAGACAGAGACACTTTTTTCTCTGATGGTCAGGATCAAATAAGTTTTAACTAGACCATAATAAAACTAAACATCATCTCACTCCAAGAATAATCTGAGCAGAGATCTGGAATTTAGGTGAAATCACCTGTCGCCGGCTCTTATTCCAGACATCTGTCAAAACTCTTTAAGGGTGCTCAGCTGCTAAACTACAACAGAAACCCAGGTGTTTTCTACAACTATTATCCTCAACCAGCCTTTATGGCTGCCAGCAAAGTAGAGTCATAGACAATTTACAGTCCTAAGATGGTAGGGCATGTCATCTTCTCTAACCACCAGATACAGGGGTGGAGTCTAACATGGTGCTGGTCTAAATTCTAGAGGGGCCATCTTGTTTTCCTTTTTCCAGGGAGGAAAATAAAATAAAATCTCCCTTTTCTTAATCTAATTCTTTCCACATCCCTTATTGCCTGTTTCTTTCTTCAATGGGCACTCTGAAGGATTCCTGTCACTCTGTCCTGGTCCATCCGTCAAAGTCAGAGGCTCTAAGGTACTTTTCTTTTCACCACAATGCTACCAGCCTTTATGTTCCATTATGTCAACTCTGCACTTTTCCATCAGTCCTACTGAACTCAACAACCAACCTTCATCTTTCCCTTCCCTATACTGAACTATCGCTAACGCGCCAGTGGTTCCCTCCAGGAGGACGTTCTTTCTCTTCCAAGACTGCAGCATAATTTATCCTTGCAGCTGCTTACCGGCATAAGGGCTGACCTTCAAACTCACCGGTTACAGAGACTTAGCTCACTGCATGTCAGTTACAGAAGTTTATCAGAAGGTCCCCCTTAACAATCGCTCTCTTTTCCTAATTCTTGTCAAAATCCCAGACACCTGTGCTTTTTTTGTTCCACTATTCTGGCAGCCTGTGTTTGATATGCAAACACCAGTCTTATTCTTCCCTGTTCTGGCAGCCTGTGTCTGATGTACAAATACCTGTCCTTTTCTCCTTTCTGTTCTGGCAGCCCCTATGTCTGATCTTCGCTGCGGCTTCACTTTGCAGTATCTTGTCTGGCCTTTGAACGTCCTCCCCCTCCCTTTCTGTTCTGGCTAAGCAAAGTGCGTATACACAACAATTGAGGCACTTCTTCAATTTCACACAGAGATGTCTAACAATTCAGACCCTGCCAGGTGGTTATATATATTTTACCCTCCAATCCCAGCTATCTACAATCACAGTATCACCACTCCTCGAGTCACAGGCAAGTAACAGGTTAACACATTTAATCTGAAACTTACTGTGATTGTGGGTTGATCAGTCACGGTTGGGGAGTGGTGATCCCAAGGCTGCAGACGGGGCCGGAATGAGGGGGCGTCCTGGTCCTGCTTCTCGGGAATCTCAGCAGTGCCTCCAACTGATAGGGTAGGGTTTAAGATTTCCTCTTTATAGTGTGTCAATCGTTGTGTTCCAAATCAGTTAAAAGCATTTGTGCACGTCGTAAGGAATAATTCAGACAACTGCTGCTTCAAGTCTCACTCATGCTACCATTGCCCGGGGTTAATCAGCACTGTGCAAGTTTATTTGGTTTCACAAGTCTATATAGAGAGAAAGCAGAAAAGGAGGAGCATTCAAATCATAACAAATCTGGGTTCCCAGATCATGTAGTCTCTTGACTGTAGAGTTTCCCTGCTGTCGCACGTTCACGTCACAACCCACATTGTTTTGGTTGCGGTCCATGCTGCCTGTGCCATTTTAAAATGTATTCTCTGTTACAATGCTTTTAGGAAAATCAGTAGAAATGACAGGATTTGATCAATCAGCTAGGTTTACCTTAACATGATCAGTATAGACACTGACTGGAAGATTACGCCATTCCTCCGAAGCGAGTTTAATATCCAGAAGCTCCCGATTACCAATAAAGTAATTCCGTTCTGCGGCTAAAAAGAAGGTCTTGGAGAAGAACCCACAGGTGTGAGCACGGACCTTGGGACCCTTCTGTGTGAGAACGGCTCCAGCTCCAACGGATGAGGCGTCAACCTCTGGCATGAATTGTTTCTCAGTGACAGGCCGGGTGAGAAAGGGAGCAGATGAAAAGGCAGATTTTAGCTTTGTGAAAGCGTCTTCAGCCGCCGGAGGCCAGAGCTTAGGTATGGAATTCTTTTTGGTCAGCGCCACAATAAGAGATACCAGGGAGTAAAAATGTGGGATAAACTGCCGGAAGCAATTGGCGAAGCCCAGGAATCTCTGGATAGCTCGTAGTCGCACTGGACGTGGCCACTAAAGTACTGCAGACACCTTGGCAGGATCCATCTGGAGTCCCTTGTACGAGATAATGGGGCGCATTTACTAAGGGTCCATTGGCCGCGATTCCTTCAGGTTTTCCCGATTATTTGGGATTTTCACAGTTTTGCGTCGAAGTGCCCCGGGTTTTGGTGCACGCGATTGGATTGTGTCCCATTGGCACCGGCTTGCATGCAACAGAAATTGGCGGCGTGGCCGTCGGAAAACCCTATGGATTTGGAAAAACCATGGTAGTTTAAAAAAAAATTGTGTTGCTTGACACGCACTTACATGCACCAGGAAAAAGAAGGCGGAGCTCGGAGTAGCAACGACACCAGTAGCAACCACGGAAGGCCCAGAAGAACAGAAGACGTACATCGGGATAACACATAAAAGGAAAGTCTCTCCTTGTGCAGGACCCCTACTTGTAGGCATAGGGGTTCAGTGCGGTAGCGGTACCAGTGAGGTTCTGCTGAAGGTGCCTGGCTCTTTCCTGGTAGGACAGCCGAGCTCTGTCCACCTGCATAGGCTCCTTTGATAATGACATAACTCTTCGGTACGCTCCCTAAACCGCACGTCAATCTGAGTGGTCAAGGTGATGAGACACTCAGGGTAGACATCAGGTCACGAGCGGCCAATGTGTCCTTGAAAGACCTATCCTGAAGGTTGCAGACAGGACTGCATCATTCTTGGAGACTTCCGAGGCCAGGGTACGGAAATGGACAGCATATTCTCCTATGGAGAGACTGCCTTGGCGCAGGTTCAACAATGCAGTCTCAGCGAAGGAAGCTCGCGCAGGTTCTTCAAACACGGACCGGAACTCCGCTAGAAATGCCGTGAGAGTAGCCATGACCGGGTCATCTCTGTCCCAGAGAGGGGTAGCCCAAGCAAGGGTCTTCTCGGAGAGGAGGCTGAGGATAAAGGCCACCTTGGATCGCTCCATGACGAAGTGAGATGGCATGAGTTCTATGTGCAGGGAGCGCAGGGTTATAAAACCCCTTCGGGATCTCCATAATACTTGCCGGGCATTGAGAGACGTAGCCTGGGTTCAACGGCAGGAAGACTGGCCGGGTAGCAGGAGTCGCAAGGGCTGCCTTAGGAACCTGTTGCTGATACTGGGTGGCTAGCAGCTGTTGCAGCATGGCGGTGACTTGCTCCAGCTGTTCGCGCTGTGCGGAAATCTGCCAGGATTGGTGGACCACATTGGTGGCAAGATCGAATCGAGAGGGAGGCGGAACCTTGGTGGGATCCATGGCCGGATCTTACTGTCAGGATCAGTGGATCCTCTGGACCACCAGGGGAGGTGGTACTAGCCGATACCTGGAACTGGAGTCTAAGTGGCACCTGGTCTTCACCAGAGCCCACCGCAAAGCGGGATGGACTTGCTGCGGCAGGGTGCCACCAGGTCGTTCCACAGGTGCGATCTAGCCTGCGTTGGCAGCTGAGGTCGAGGTACCTTAGTGGAAGACAGTTTCGTGGTCAGGTCCAGGCTCGCGGTCAGGGCAGGTGGCAGAGATACAAGGTCAAGTCCAAATCCGGGGTCAGCAACGGGAGGTCCAGGCAGATGGGAATGGGAACACAGGTACACGGGACAAAAAAACACAGCAACACAGGATCACAGCAACACGGAGGGACTCTGGTAACACAGCAACACGGAGGGACTCTGGTAACATTACAAAACGGAGGGACTCTGGTAACACAGCAACACGGAGGGACTCTGGTAACACAGCAACACGGAGGGACTCTGGTAACACAGCAACACGGCAACACAGGACTCAGGAGCAGGAACGCAGGAATACACAGGAACGCAGGAATATCGCTGGGGAGCTTTTTCTAAGGCTGTGAGGCACAAAGATCCGGCAGGACTTGCAGGAATAGGCAGAAATATATAGAATTTTGAGGAAATGACCAGCGCCAATAAAAGGGCGTGCTGGCCCTTTAAATTCAGAGAAGCCAGAGCGTGCGTGCCCTAGGAGACAGGTGAGCTGCGCTGGCGATGTGGGACAACCAGTGAAAGTCTGCATGATTGATGGTGTCCACATTAGCAACATATGCCAAGATCTGTGATTTTGAGGTCATCCCGCATGGTGTTGTGATAAAGTGGTGAACTGGCAAGATGAGGATTTTGTTATATGCAAGTTTAGTCTGGGGATGGAATTCCTGTAGGCAAAGATCCCAGGATGGGTCAATGGTTTCAATAGTTTGTGCCCTCAGATCAGGTGCAATAATGTCCAAGGGCAAGTCGAGAGTAATAATTATATATTCAAATGCAATTGCATATTTGCATATGCTTCAAGAAACCCCACCCCCAAGTTTACTGTATTGTTTTAATACTGTATTTGTTAAATCAGATTTTTAATAAAAAGTTATCATACCACATTATTTATGTATCACTGTATACTGCCCCTGTAGCTCATCTTTAGCTGCGTACTTTGGTTGTAGCTCCATGTTCAACACCCCTGCCAATACATAGGCAAGGTGGTTGTTGCGAAAAGCGCCCTCTCCTTGTCAGGATCTATCTGGTGAGCCTGGGCAACTCATTCAGAAGCTACTGCTAGGAGAACTTAGCAATTGTAACTGTAACCACTGCCTGTTAAGGCGAGAGTTGGTCTTAGGTCTCAGTCTGCAGAGAGTAGTGAAGAGAGAACCAGACCTCATGGTCTGACTGCTTTAGCAAGTGTCCTAATACCTGGAACCACAAGTGCCTCAGGCCATTGCCTAGCACCCAGGGCAAGTCAGGAGACTTTAGCCCAGAGCCGAGATCCACCACCTGGACTAAGCTCCATCTCAATCGCCCCAGCTTGAGGCTACTTCCAGGCTATGTGTAACCTTCCTGTGGACCATCTCTCCATGACTCTTCAAGCTTGCTGAATCTGTTCCTAAATCTGCTGTTATCATTTGGCCATTGCCTGCTGTTGAATAAAGAACTGATAGTTGATTAGCACAATGTTACCTCCGTCTGATCCCTGGATATGCCTGCTTACCACCACAGGCTTCCCCATCCATCACCCAGGAATTCATCAGGTAGCCCCAGGGATAAACAAGTACATCAGCCTCTACTTTCATATTTCTTGCACACACCACCTGCTGGAGACCTGCCGGGCTGTAGGTCAGCCCTCTTTTCCCTATACCAAGCACCGTGACCACAGCATGCCAAGGCCACCCTAGCCAGCCACTCCGGTATTCTGGGCCCTGGCTGCTTCCAGGCCACCAAGAAAAGGCTAGGCCCCTGCGGGGGATGTTGCAAGTGGCATCACAAACAGGATATTTACTTCTGTGCCTTATACTGGCACTTTGAACTGACGTTTTAAAAAGACTGTGCTGCCTTACCCTGCTGCCACCCGGGTTAAGGCCCAAGTTTTATTCTGCTTTACAAGAAAGACTGTGTTTTATTACTGCCACATGCTTAGAGCGCTGCTCCAGCACCTACCAGGTTAATTCCGACAAGGTACCTCTGAGTCAGCATGGCCGTCATCCAGCATAAGAGTGGTTAATCAGCCATCTTGGATTTCTCCACGCGCTGCCAACATGCCATACAGCCGCTGAAATGAGGAGCTAAGTGTGGCATGTCTGCCCAAGAGCCACTGGTACCTTCATCTGCTGCACCACTTACTGCTGTCTTCCACACACAGTCTACAATGGCGGATTCTCCACAGCGAATGCCTTCTCCGCTTTAAGACCTCTCGAGGACCACCTCCGATGTGATTACCATAGCCTCCAGGGCCCTAATCACAGTGACCATTTCTAAATTATTCCCTGCTGGGGTACAGTCCGGCCGCCCTGAAGAGGGCCAACCTCTCCCCTTAGGAGGCCCATGCTGTCCACTGAGAATGCCCTGCAAGCAACAGAGGTTGCCAACGCCAGCTCAACAGTGCTCCCAACAGAAGCAGGTCAGTATGGAAATAACACTCCTCCAACTGTAAGCAATGGAGAAGAATCTAAAGCTCCTGTGGTCATCATCATGCACTCTACAGCACCCCCAGCTACTGAAGGGTAATCAGAAAAGTGCCGGTCTCCTTTCTTTGCTGAGATGCCTACCGCCGCAGATGACCCTTCTGCTGTTCCAGCTACAGCTCCAGCTTCTTGGTGTCCCATGTCAGCAGTTCCAGGACCCACCAGTGTTCCTGAGGTTCCTGCTGAGTCGATTCTGCCAGCAGATGATCTCCAAGCAGTGAGATCTTCTGTTTCACAGGTTTATCCTCCAGCTGCACCGGAGGACATCCTGGCTGCTTCTGCATCTGCCTCTGCAGTTCCAGTTTCCACCACCAGAGGTTTCCAGGTGATAGATCCAAACACTGCTGATTTCACCCAGACTCCATGCTGCAGTTCCTGCTTCTATGCCTGCAGCTTTTGATTCTGTAATTGTTCCAGAATTAAAAGAATAATTCCCTGATGGGCTGAAGCCCACATGCCTTTCCTAAATAAAACAGCTGATTTAAGGGTGTTACCTACCAATTATATGGTCCTTGGTTATGTCCGATACCAACCCCCGTTACTATAGACAGGTGTCCGTGGTCAGTTTGCCTCCCCTACATTGCACATAGCTAGAGATGAGCGAACATACTCGTCCGAGCTTGATGCTCGATCGAGCATTAGCGTACTCGTAACTGCTCGTTACTCGGACGAATACTTCGCCCGCTCGAGAAAATGGCAGCTCCCGCCGTTTTGCTTTTTGGCGGCCAGAAACAGAGCCAATCACAAGCCAGGAGACTCTGCACTCCACCCAGCATGACGTGGTACCCTTACACGTCGATAGCAGTGGTTGGCTGGCCAGATCAGGTGACCCTGGGATAGACTAGCCGCTGCCCGCGCTGCTCGGGTCATTCTGTGTCTGGATGCCGCTAGGGAGAGAGCTGCTGCTGGTTAGGGAAAGCGATAGGGTGTTCTATTAGAATAGTGTTAGGCAGGAGTGATTCAACAAGAACCCAACAGCCCTTCTTAGGGCTACAATAACGTTATACTTTTTTTTTTATTTGCTTGTGGCTGGGCTTGCTGGCGCTAGTAGTGCAGCTAGTACCATATTGTGAGGAATTTGCAGGGGGACTTGCTACCGTTGTGTTTAGCTCTTAGTGACACACATATCCACCTCAAACACCAAAGTGGGAAAATTTATTAGGGGTTTGATTTCAATTAGGCACAGTCTGCCATTTCCTTTTTTATTTTACGTTTATTTTTTTCATAACTCAGCGTCATCTCATCTGGCATAGTAGTGTGCTTTCATACTTGGCTAGGTGAAGGAAGCTCAACCTGAATAATTTATCCACTCCTCCTCCTCCTCATTTTCCTCCTTCTCCTCCTCTTTGTAGAGTAAAGCAGAGGAAACTGGCTATTTTTTGACAGGGCCCACTGGCTCTAGCTATAGTACTTTATGCATTTAATTTTTCTGGAGGGCCACCGACCCGGTCCTCTGTTTTAAACAATTTTTGGGAGTGCCACATACAGGCACTCAATCTATACAATTTTTCTGGAGGGCCACCTACCTGCTCCTCTGGTTTGAAAACTTTTTTGGACTGCCACATACAGGCACTCAATCTATTTCATTTTTCTGGAGGGCCACCTACCTGCTCCTCTGGTTTGAAAACTTTTTTGGACTGCCACATACAGGCACTATCCAAATTAAATTGTCTCCATAGCAGCCTCCACACGTTGTCTCCATTGCTACCTCCAAAAGTCGTCCATATAGCTGCCTCCATACATCGTCCCCTTATCAAACGAGGTGTGTCAGGCAGAAATTTGGGTTGTTTTCATGGATTCCACATCAAAGTTGTTAACTTTGTCGCCACCCTGCTGTGTTATCCACAAAATATACTGGCAAACTTTTATCATTTACCAATAGTATTTCAGCGCTTCTTGCGCATCTGTTTACATTCCCCTCACCCGCCATATCCTAAACTTATAAGAACGCTACTACACTTGATCTTATACAAAAGGTTCTTAGAAGTGCTGTTTGGGGAGTAGCCTAGAGACAGGGGCTTGGATTGGCGAAAGCTCGCCTGGCAGCGGAGCGCCAGCTCCATGCGCATCATGCGCTTTTTGCGCATCTGTTTACATTCCCCTCACCCGCCATATCCCAAACTTATAAGAACGCTACTACACTTAACTTGGTGCAGGCTGGGACCGAGTCTGACCCGGGGGCTAGTCATATACTGCCGACGCAGAGAATTGCGGGGCCTACCTCGGTCCAGGTCTCAAAGGCCTAGTATACCTCCTCCTCCTCCGAATTACCATCCGTGGCCATGGCGCCATCAGTCGGTAGCTCTAGGCACAGCAGCAGTGCCGTCGCTAAGCGACAGCAGGCGGTGCTCAGACTGCTGAGCCTAGGCGATAAAAGGCACACCGCCCAAGAGCTATTACAGGGCATTCCACATCAAACTTGTTAACTTTGTCGCCACCCTGCTGTGTAATCCACAAAATATACTGGCAAACTTTTATCATGTACCGATATTATTTGAGCGCTTCTTGCTCACCTCCTTTGGTTCCTCTCTGCCACCCATTGGTTTGAAGCCTGAGTCCATTTAGGGTATGTCGCCATGCCACTCTCTAGCCTGCCGCTGCTGCCGCTGCCTCTGCATGCCGTCCCCTATAGTGTCAGGGTCAATTATTGGATGTTTTACATGCTATCTAGCTTCATTCTGTCACTCTGTCATGGCCATGCTGTTGCCCATAATTTTGGCATAATGGTGCGATTAAGCAGCCTCAGAGGCATCCATGCATGCTGCCCCTGCTGTTTCCTTTCCATTTCCGTGGTGTTTCCATCCTTTTCTGAGGTTCCCAGGTGTTTGGCCAAGCTTCCCTGTGCAGAGCCTTGGTCCCCTTGAAAAATGCTCGAGTCTCCCATTGACTTCAATGGGGCTCGTTATTCGAGACGAGCACTCGAGCATCAGGAAAAGTTCGTCTCGAATAACGAGTACCCGAGCATTTTAGTGCTCGCTCATCTCTACACATAGCCCAGCACTTCACCCAAAGTGTACTTTTTTTTGCACCCCTACAGGTTGCAGACTGTGTGGACCACTGTGTAGAGTGTGTCTGAAAGCTATATGCTGCTGGAGAGATGTAGCCTACATTCCCAACCGGTCCATAGCCAAGCCATGGGCGGCTCGCTCAATTACCAAGAGGGTATGCAACACCCCTGCCAACACATAGGCAAGGTTGTTGTTTTTGTGGATGGTCCCGCTCCTTGCCAGGATCTATCTGGTGAGCCTGCACAACTCATTCAGAAGCTACTGCTAGGAGAACTTAGTGATTGCAGTTATAGCCACTGCCTAGTAAGGCAAGAGTTAACACTGTGAGATGTTACTGTCCAATGATGTTCTTGTGAAGCAAGCTGGAAGCTGACTGGAGAAGTGCTACCATCTGACCAGTATATAAACCTCTAGTGGGCGGGAGCACATGGTCGTTGGTCTTAGGTCTGCAGAGAGCAGTGAGGAGAGAAACAAACCTCATGGTCTGACTGCTTTAGCAAGTAACCTTCCTGTGGACCAGCTCTCCATGATAGGGCCTACCTTGCTGATCGGTGGGGGTCTCATTGATGAGACCCTCACAGATCATGAAAACAAGGGGTCCGGTGGGGTCCCACTTACCTCCGTCGGACCCCTTATTGCTCCATGAGAGTAATGAAGCAGACTGCCGTGCGTGACCGTTCTGCTCAATACATCTCAATGGAGCCAACGGAAATTGTTAAGCGCCATGTTCAGCGATCTCCATCAGCTCCATAGAGATGTATGGAGCAGAACGGTCATGCGCGGCCATCTGCTCTACTACTCTAATGGAGAGATGAGGGGTTCAATGAGGGGTTCAACGGACCCCTTGTTTTTGTGATTTGTGGGGGTCTCATAACTGATCACCAGGTTAGGCCCTATTCGTGGGAAAACCCCTTTAAGCTACCTGCACACAAACTCTGTTCACGCCAATGACCATCGAAAATGACTGACAGGGATGCAAATCTGAGCAGGAATAGGACCCACTCTACCCTCTGCATCTAGAGCAGTCAGCTTATGCTGGGGGCTCCGAACATTCACAGCCTTGTGCATGAGCATATACACTCACTGGCCACCTTATTAGGTGCACCTGTCCAACTGCTCGTTAACACTTAATTTCTAATCAGCCAATCACATGGCGGCAACTCAGTGCATTTAGGCATGTAGACATGGTCAAGACAATCTCCTGCAGTTCAAACCAAGCATCAGTATGGGGAAGAAAGGTGATTTGAGTGCCTTTGAACGTGGCATGGTTGTTGGTGCCAGAAGGGCTGGTCTGAGTATTTCAGAAACTGCTGATCTACTGGGATTTTCACGCACAACCATCTCTAGGGTTTACAGTGAATGGTCCGAAAAAGAAAAAACATCCAGTGAGCGGCAGTTCTGTGGGCGGAAATGCCTTGTTGATGCCAGAGGTCAGAGGAGAATGGGCAGACTGGTTTGAGCTGATAGAAAGGCAACAGTGACTCAAATCGCCACCCGTTACAACCAAGGTAGGCAGAAGAGCATCTCAGAACGCACAGTACATCGAACTTTGAGGCAGATGGGCGACAGCAGCAGAAGACCACACCGGGTGCCACTCCTTTCAGCTAAGAACAGAAAACTGAGGCTATAATTTGCACAAGCTCATCGAAATTGGACAGTAGAAGATTGTTAAAATGTTGCCTGGTCTGATGAGTCTCGATTTCTGCTGCGACATTCAGATGGTAGGATCAGAATTTGGCGTCAACAACATGAAAGCATGGATCCATCTTGCCTTGTATCAACGGTTCAGGCTGGTGGTGTCATGGTGTGGGGAATATTTTCTTGGAACTCTTTGGGCCCCTTGGTACCAATTGAGCATCGTTGCAACGCCACAGCCTACCTGAGTATTGGTGCTGACCATGTCCATCCCTTTATGACCACAATCTACCCAACATCTGATGGCTACTTTCAGCAGGATAATGCGCCATGTCATAAAGCTGGAATCATCTCAGACTGGTTTCTTGAACATGACAATGAGGTCACTGTACTCAAATGGCCTCCACAATCACCAGATCTCAATCCGATAGAGCATCTTTGGGATGTGGTGGAACGGGAGATTGACATCATGGATGTGCAGCCGACAAATCTGCGGCAACTGTGTGATGCCATCATGTCAATATGGACCAAAATCTCTGAGGAGCTTCCAGCACCTTGTTGAATCTATGCCACGAAGAATTGAGGCAGTTCTGAAGTCAAAAGGGGGTCCAACCCGTTACTAGCATGGTGTACCTAATAAAGTGGCCGGTGAGTGTAGAAGCGAATGAGGACATGTGCTCGCTGCAGGACATACGCCTAGTACACCGACACATTTCCTAATGCTCTGCATAATGTGTCAGGTAATATTTACCTAATTTTAAGACTAATTTTATTTTATTACATATTTATGTCAGAAACCCAAGAAATACAAGACAGTACAATCCTTTTCACATAATAAGTCTCACAATTCTTTCAAAGGCTTCAGGCTGCGACGTCTCATTTTATCACTGATGGAAGGTTTGTGGAGAGTTAAATTCTAAAGACATAGAAATGAAAAAAAAAAATAAATCTCAGCCAGAAATGGATGAAATTATCTATAGACGTGGAACTCAAATCGTCTTCAGTTTTGCAGCTGATTCTGAGTGTAAATCCGTCTCCGGTTGTGTATATAAGCGTCTGCAGAGTGACGGCCTGTGCCTCTCCTGTGCTGAGGATCTGCAGAGCCGGGGGACGCTGTGCTGGAGGAGAAGACCTTGTCCCTGTCATGAGCTGCTCTTCTCTTCTCACTGCCGCTTATATCTTTTTATTACCTATAATATTTCAGGGAAGTGATAACACAAGATGCTCCATGCCTGGAATCACATCAGTGATAGACTATGAATATTACAAGGAGGGAGATGTCATTATAGGAGGACTCATCTCCGCTCATAATAAAGGTTTTCACAGCACAGAGTTTTATAGCAAAGTTGATTTAGACTTCCATTGTCAATTGTAAGTACATCCATCTTCATCAACTTTTATTTTCAGTATTTTGTACTTAACTAGTTGCAGATTACCCTAGGGCGCAAATAGTAAGTGAAGAATAGGGGAATCATCAGGACACGGCCAGTCCTCATCTCCATTGTCTCAGGAGGTTTTTTCATCAGGTATGTAGAGCCAAGGCCGGGTGTGGAGACTACACAGATAGACAGTGTCAGGTCCCTTACAAACAAGTGGACGCTCCTACTCGCTCGTGTGTAAGGGGCCTTTGGGTGCCTTCTAGGTGCATTTTAAACTCATTGCAAAACACATGTTTTTGGTGTTTACCATGCGTTTGGCTCATTTGAATCTGTTTTTCTTCATTGCTGGAAGTGTCAGCGGCTGCTCCAGAAACAGACAGTAGGTGTTCTCCTTAAGGAGACAATGCCAATTAAGGCCACCTTAAAGGCATGTGGAGACTTAAAGCCATAGATGCTCCACCAGGGAATTCTGGGAAAAATGCAAATAAGTTTTCCAAGGTGTTAAATGGAAAACAATACCTCCTGTTGCTACCTTGAAAGGCAGCCCCCTTAACATCAAGTATGACCTACAAGAAGTCTAAAAACATGATGTGGGATTAAGCCAAACCAGTATATCTATTCCATAAGGAACAGACTCCCAACTGTAGACAGCACTGTTTCGACCTGGTTGGGTCTCCTCAGTACAGTGTAGGGAACTGATTTGGCTATGTGAGAGGCTATTGACTAGGATCAGACAGTAGGTGTTCTCCTTAAGGAGACAATGCCAATTAAGGCCACCTTAAAGGCATGTGGAGACTTAAAGCCATAGATGCTCCACCAGGGAATTCTGGGAAAAATGCAAATAAGTTTTCCAAGGTGTTAAATGGAAAACAATACCTCCTGTTGCTACCTTGAAAGGCAGCCCCCGGTCATACTTGATGTTAAGGGGGCTGCCATTTCAAGGTAGCAACAGGAGGTATTGTTTTCCATTTAACACCTTGGAAAACTTATTTGCATTTTTCCCAGAATTCCCTGGTGGAGCATCTATGCTTTAAGTCTCCACATGCCTTTAAGGTGGCCTTAATTGGCATTGTCTCCTTAAGGAGAACACCTACTGTCTGATCCTAGTCAATAGCCTCTCACATAGCCAAATCAGTTCCCTACACTGTACTGAGGAGACCCAACCAGGTCGAAACAGTGCTGTCTACAGTTGGGAGTCTGTTCCTTATGGAATAGATATACTGGTTTGGCTTAATCCCACAGTGCTCCAGAAATGAGAAGAATGAATTCAAAGCAGCCGATCCTAAGCCCCCTAATGGAGAGCCTAAACCTGTTCTGTGGGTTTTACAACTACTAATTTCAATTTGGTCAGTCATGAAGGCGTTAAGTAACTGATTAGTGAACCAGAGATATGTAAAAGACAGGGACAAGGTACAGAAACATGAGGACAGTTTGCATCTTGTCTCTTCACTCTTGAAGAGACAAGATGCAAATTCTCCTAATCAGCTACTTAACCCCTTCATAACTGACCAAATAAAAATTTGGGATTTTGTATTGATCCCTCTCCATACACAGCAGACACTTGTTACTAACTACAGCGATCAGTTCTGATGCCCCTCGACCACTAACCTATTAGGCGGTGGTTGAACCTGACCACGGGACCTTTATAGCGCTGGCACATTATTGCTGCTGGTTGGTGCCCAATCATCAGATATCAGACGAGGCCAATCTTATGTCATCAGAAGACACTTTGGTTGCTAAATATTTTGATTCTCAAGAAAATGATATAACAATTGAAAGCAACAATGTTTCTTACTACATTCAAAGTCACGTTATAGACACTGCATCACAGCCATCAAGGAGTTAATCCAGGCGGCTGACCAGGTGTGCAGAGTGGGATCCTATCACACAGATAATTGAGGAAGGACCTGCTCCCCCCCTGTTATCTGTATACTGCTGCTGCATGTATTCAGTGGGGACTGTCCCCCGCCTACAGTGGGATAACACAAACGTCCCATCTCATGTTTCATTTTGTGGGGTGGACTTTGAATGCAGGAAGAAACATTGTCGATTCAATTGTATATAATTCTCTTTGGAGTCTAAATATTTAGCAACCAAAGTGTCTACAAATAATTTATGCACGCAGTTTGCTTTCCCATTTCCTCCCCTGGAGTAAGTTTCTCCTTCTATACAAACTGATTGCAAGTTTCAACTACTAGTGAGGGCAAAATTGTCTACTTTTTATTGGGGACGTCCCTCACTAGTCCCAGTGTAGCTTACACAAACTTACAGTGGTGATCAGTGAGAGGAAAGGTAAATACACTCTCAAAAATGTTATGTTTTAAAAGACACACTCACACTTCCCAATAAATTTGCCAGGCTGGTGGATGAGGGGGATATCAGCTCTGGGTAGCAATACTGCAGCAAGACGTGGCCTCTAGCCACCAGGGGACTGTCTGCTCCGGTAAGAAGGGTAATTGGAGCACTGGCAAGGTCAGACAGGTGCTGGTAGTGGGAGATTCGATTATTAGGGGAACAGACAGGGCAATCTGTCACAAAGGCTGTGCATACCGAACAGTGTGTTGTTTGCCGGGTGCTCGGGTTTGGCATGTTGCAGATCGGGTTGACGGATTACTGGGAGGGGCTGGTGAGGAACCAGCGGTCATGGTCCACATTGGCACTAATGACAAAGTAAGAGGTAGATGGAAGGTCCTCAAAAATGATTTCAGGGATTTAGGCCGTAAGCTCAGGGCAAGGACCTCAAAGATAGTTTTCTCCGAAATACTACCTGTACCACGTGCCGCACCAGAAAGGCAGCGGGAGATCAGGGAGGTAAATAAGTGGCTCAAAAGTTGGTGTAGGAAGGAGGTTTGGGTTCATGGAGAACTGGGCAGACTTTTCTGTCGGCTACAGGCTCTACAGTAGGGATGGGCTGCACCTCAATGGGGAGGGGGCCGCTGTTTAGGGGGAAAAATGGCTAGAAGGTTGGAGGAGTATTTAAACTAGAGACCTGGGGGGAGGGCAACTACACTTGGGCAGGGCAAATAGACAGTGTAGATAGAGAGCTGGGAAGAGTCATAGTCCATGGGGGAGGAAGGGGGGCTGGAATGAGATTGGGGAATAAGAACAAAAGGAATAGGGATAGGGAAAACCATATAAAGTGCATGTACACAAATGCCAGAAGCCTCACAAACAAAATGGAGGAACTGGAACTCTTGATGTTGGAGCGGAAATATGATATAGTGGGTATCAGCGAGACATGGCTGGACAGTAGCTATGACTGGGCGGTTACTATAGATGCTTATAGTCTTTTTAGAAAGGATCGTATAAATAAGGGGGAGGGGTTTGTTTATAAGTGAATTCTTGCCTCAAGCCTGTCTTGCGAGATGACATCAGTAACGCAAATGCAAATGTGGAGTCCCTATGGGTGGAAATAAGGGGAGGGAAAAAGAATAATAAAATATTACTAGGGGTTTGTTATAAGGCTCCAAATATAATGGAGGCAGCAGAGGAAATGCTGATAAGTGAAATGGATGCGGCTTCAAAGCATGGTGAAGTACTTATCATGGGGGACTTCAATTACCCAGATATTGACTGGGGGGCAGAAACATGCAGGTCCTTCAAAGGCAGCAGGTTCTTGTCAACAACAAAAGACAATTACCTGTCGCAACTAGTCCTGGAGCCAACAAGAGGGGGTCACTGCTGGACCTTATCCTAACCAACAGACCTGATAGGGTATCAAAACTACAGGTATAGTACTATACCTGTAGTATACTACAGAATAGTGATTATAATATTATTGATTTTGTATTACGCTTTAATAAGAGCGTTAGGGAAGGGGCAATCAACACTTCAGGACGGCAATTTTCAGCAACTAAGGGAAGACCTTAAAGGCATAGACTGGGATAATGTTCTCAAAGACAAAAGCCCCCCCCCCCCCAAAAAAAAAAAAAAAATAATGAGACTTTTTCTCATATATTCTGAAAAAGTCCTGTGAGAAACACATACCTTATGGGAAAAAGCATAAGAGGAACAAGAAAAAGCCAATGTGGCTGACTAGTCTTGTAACCAAAGCAATAAGGGAGAAAGATAAGGTGTTTAAGGTGCTAAAACGTGAAGGTAGCGATGAGGCATTACAGGACTATAGAGAGAAAAAGAAATCCTGTAAAAAGCAGATAAAGGGCGCAAAAACTGAGAGAAATATTGCCAGGGAGAGCAAAAATAATCCCAAATTATTTTTTAAGTATATAAATGATAAGAAACAGAGAGTGTGGGTCCCCTTAGAAATAACATGGGGGTCATGGTGGAATGAGATAAGGAAAGGGCCAATCTACTGAATGTCGCCTTCTCAACTGTCTTTACCCAGGAAAATCCCCTGGTGGAAGACACAATGAGGAATAATGTAAATTATTTTTGGAATGTCAGCAGTTTAACACAGGAAGAGGTACGGTGCCCTCTCGCAACCACTAAGATAGATAAATCACTGGGGCCAGATGGCATACACCCCCGGGTTCTGCATGAACTATGTACCATGATAGACAGACCGTTATTTTTAATATTTGAAGATTCACTGGTTATGTTCCACAGGACTGGCACATAGCAAATGTGGTACCAATATACAAAAAAGGATCAAAAAGCGATCCTGGAAACTACAGACCCGTGAGTCTAACTTCTGTGGTGGGGAAAATATTTGAGGGGTTTGTTAGAGATGCTATCCTGGAGTATCTCACTGTACACAACCTTATAACCCAGCGTCAGCATGGGTTTATGAGAGATCGGTCATGATTGGTTTCTACGAGGAGGTAAGTTCAAGACTGGATCTGGGGCACGCTGTGGATGTTGTATATCTGGACTTTTCAAAGGCATTTGACACCGTGCCACATAAAAGGTTGGTATTAGAGATGAGCGAACATACTCGTCCGAGCTTGATGCTCGCTCGAGCATTAGCGTACTCGAAACTGCTCGTTGCTCGGACAAATACTTCGCCCTTTTGAGAAAATGGCATCTCCCGCCGTTGTGATTTTTGGCGGCCAGAAACAGAGCCAATCACAAGCCAGGAGACTCTGCACTCCACCCAGCATGACGTGGTACCCTTACACGTGAATAGCAGTGGTTGGCTGGCCTGATCAGGTGACCCTGGAATAGACTAGCCCCTGCCCGCGTTTCTCGCATCATTCTCTGTCTGGATGCCGCTAGGGGGAGAGCTGCTGCTGGTCAGGGAAAGCGTTAGGGTGTTCTATTAGAATAGTGTTAGGCAGGAGTGATTCTACAAGAACACAACAGCCCTTCTTAGGGCTACAATAGCGTTATATTTTACTTTTTTTTGGTTTGCCTGTGGCTGGGCTTGCTGCCATTAGTAGTGCAGCTAGTACCATATTGTGAGTAATTTGCAGGGGGACTTGCGAATGTTGTTTTTAGCTCTTAGTGACACACATATCCACCTTAAACACCGAAGTAGGACAATTTATTAGGGGTTTGATTTGAATTAGACAGAGTCTGCTTATTTATTTTTTTTTACGTTTATTTCTTTTTATAACTCAAAGTTATCTGGCAAAGCAGTGTGCTTTGAGTGTAGGCTAGAAAATAGCCATAGGAGAACCCCAACGGCATATTTAGGCCTACAATAGCGTTATATTTTACTTTTTTTTGGTTTGCTTGTGGCTGGGCTTGCTGCCATTAGTAGTGCAGCTAGTACCATATTGTGAGTAATTTGCAGGGGGACTTGCGACCCTTGTGTTTAGCTCTTAGTGACACACATATCCACCTCAAACACCGAAGTGGGACAATTTATTAGGGGTTTGATTTGAATTAGGTAGAGTCTGCTGATTTTTTTTTTTTACGTTTATTTCTTTTTATAACTCAAAGTCTTCAGGCACAGCACAAAATCCAGCTGTGTGCTGTCAGTGTATGTTAGAAACTAGCCATAGCAATAGGATAGCATCGTTTTGTTTAAAAAAAAAAACACAAGAAACAAAAAAAATTTGAAGTTTACACTTTAATTTTGAAAATGTTTAACCCGAGGGTTAGGGGTAGAGGACGAGGGCGTGGGCGTCCAACTGCTGCAGGGGTCAGAGGCCGTGGTCCTGGGCGGGGTGAGACACCATCTGCTGATGAGGGAGCAGGGGAACGCCGCAGAGCTACACTCTCTAGGTTCATCATGTCTCAAGTTACTGGGACTCGTGGTAGAGCACTGTTGAGGCCAGAACAGTGCGAAGAGGTGATGTCGTGGATTGCGGACAATGCTTCTAGCCATTTGTCCACCAGTCAGTCTTCCACGCAGTCCACCCATGTCACCGAAATCAGCACTCCTCCAGCTCCTCCACCTCAGCCTCCTTACCCCCAGTCTTCCCCCTCCCAGCAAAATTTGGCATTTGAACCGGCATACTCTGAGGAACTGTTTTCTGGACCGTTCCCACAGTCACAAACCACTTGTCCAGTTGCTGCTTAGCTATTTTCCGATGCCCAGGTTTTCCACCGGTCGCAGTCTGTCGGTGATGATGACATTATTGACGTAGTGGAAGAAGTGTGTAAAGAGGTGTCGGACGATGAGGAGACACGGTTGTCAGACAGTGGTGAAGTTGTTGTCAGAGCAGGAAGTCCGAGGGGGGAAGAGACTGAGGGATCGGAGGATGATGAGGTGACAGACCCAAGCTGGGTTGATAGGCCGGGTGAACACAGTGCTTCTGAGATGGAGGCGAGAACATATAGCAGAACAGGTTGGAAGAGGCAGTGGTGGGGCCAGACGGAGAGGCAGGGCCAGAGCTGGTGCATCAGCGCCAAATGATGCCCGTAGTCAAGCTCCCATGGCGGGGTCTAGATTTTCAGAAGTCTGGAGGTTCTTTAAAGGAAACCTACCACTTCTGAAGGTAGGTATGAGATGTAAACACCGGGCACCAGCTCAGGTTGAGCTGGTGCCGGAGCTTACCTTAGCTAGTGTTTTAAACCGCTATATCGCGGTTTAAACACATTTTGATTTACAGCCCCGAGGTAGCTTCGGCGCTGCTCGCGGCCGTGCGCGCGTGACGCCTCCATACGAAGTGCCGGAGGCGTCACGTGCGCACCTCGGGGCTGTACCGCGGGGCTGTAAATCAAAATGTGTTTAAACCGCGATATAGCGGTTTAAAACACTAGCTAAGATAAGCTCCGGCACCAGCTCACCCTGAGCTGGTGCCCGGTGTTTACATCTCATACCTACCTTCAGAAGTGGTAGGTTTCCTTTAAAGAAACACCGGATGACCAACGGACTGTGGTGTGCAACCTGTGCCAAACCAGGATCAGCAGGGGTTCCACCACTACTAGCTTAACTACCACCAGTATGCGCAGGCATATGAATGCTAAACACCTCCGGCCGGGCACACCACTGCTCCTTCCCCTGTGTCATCTGCTAGTCAGCCCCCTGCCCAGGACCCCGGCCCAAACACCTCCTGTGTGAAAACCCCATCTTCGGCTCCACGATCCTCCACAGCATCCACTAGCGTTCAGCTCTCCATACCCCAGACGCTGGAGCGCAAAAGGAAGTATAGTGCAACCCACCCACACGCCCAAGCCCTCAACGCCCACATCTCCAAACTGCTTAGCCTGGAGATGCTGCCCTATAGGCTGGTGGAGACCGAGGCCTTTCGAAACCTCATGGCGGCGGCCGCCCCTCGATATTCGGTCCCCAGCTGCCACTACTTTTCCCGATGTGCCGTCCCAGCCCTGCACAAGCACCTGTCAGAGAACATCATCCGTGCCCTGACCAACGTCATTTCTGACAAGGTCCACCTGACCACGGACACGTGGACGAGTGCTGCCGGGCAGGGCCACTATATATCGCTGACGGCACATTGGGTTAACTTGGTGGAGGCTGGGACCGAGTCTGACCCTGGGGCTGGTCATATACTGCCGACGCCGAGGATTGCGGGGCCTACCTCGGTCCAGGTCTCAAAGGCCTACTATGCCTCCTCCTCCCACCCCTCCTCCACCTCCTCCTCCGAATTACCATCCGTGGGCATGGCGCCATCAGTCGGTATCTCTAGGCACAGCAGCAGTGCCGTCGCTAAGCGACAGCAGGCGGTGCTCAAACTGCTGAGCCTAGGCGATAAAATGCACACCGCCCAAGAGCTATTACAGGGCATCACGGCGTAGACTGATCTATGGCTGGCACCGCTGAACCTGAAGCCAGGCATGGTTGTGTGTGACAACGGGCGTAACCTGGTGGCGGCTCTGCAACTCGGCAGACTGACACATGTGTTAAATCTCATAGTTCAGCGTTTCCTCAAGACATACCCCAATCTGTCTGATTTACTCACGAAGGTGCGCCACATCTGTGCGCATTTCAGGAAGTCCAGCACAGATGCTGCCACTCTCAGGGCAGCGCAGCGCCGCCTCCAACTGCCCGCTCACCGACTGTTGTGCGACGTGCCCACAAGGTGGAATTCAACATTAACCATGTTATCCAGAGTTTACCAGCAGCGCCGAGCGATTGTAGACTGCCAGATGTCAACTTCCACCAGAACTGGTAGTCAGGTCAGTCAGCTTCCTCAAGTCTACAATGAGGAGTGGACGTGGATGTCTGATATCTGTCAGGTGCTGAGTAACTTTGAGGAGTCAACACAGATGGTCAGTGGCGATGCCGCCATCATCAGCCTCACCATCCCGCTGCTTGGCCTGTTGAAAAACTCTCTGGTCAGCATGAAGTCGGAAGCTTTGCGCTCGTCACAAGAGATGGGGGAAGAAGATTCCCTTGTTGATAGCCAAATCACCCTCAGGTCTGTTTCTCAGCGCATATCGGAGGAGGTGGAGGAGGATGAGGAGGAAGAGGAGGAGAATGTTGGCGAGACAGAAGAGGGGACCATTGTTCAGTCCTTCACTGTTCAGCGTGTATGGGCAGAAGAAGAGGAGTTGGAGGCGGAGGAAATGGAGAGTCAGGCCAGTGAGGGGAGTGAATTCTTGCGCGTTGGTACTCTGGCGCATATGGCACATTTCATGCTAGGCTGCCTATCCCGTGACCCTCGCGTTCAAAGAATTTATTCCAGCACCGATTACTGGGTGTTCACTCTCCTGGACCCACGGTACAAGCAAAATCTTTCCACTCTCATCCCTGGAGAGGAAAGGAGTGTGAGAATGCATGAATACCAGCAGGCCCTGGTGCACAAGCTGAAACAGTATTTCCCTTCTGACAGCGCTAGCGGCAGAGTGCGTACTTCTGCTGGACAAGTAGCGAGGGAGAATAGGCGAGCAGGCAGCTTGTCCAGCACTGGCAGGGGTACGCTTTACAAGGCCTTTGCCAGTTTTATGTCACCCCAGCAAGACACTGTCACCTGTCCCCAGTCTCGGCAGAGTAGGGCTGATCTTTACAGAAAGATGATGAGGGAGTACGTAGCTGACCATCGTCCTAAATGATCACACAGCTCCCTACAACTACTGGGTTTCAAAGCTGGACATGTGGCACGAACTGGCGCTGTACGCCTTGGAGGTTCTTGCCTGCCCTGCCGCTAGCGTGTTGTCCGAGCGGGTTTTCAGTGCAGCTGGTGGCATCATCACCGATAAGCGTACACGCCTGTCGACTGACAGCGCTGACAGGCTGACGCTTATCAAGATGAATAAAGCCTGGATTTCTCTGGATTTTCAGTCTCCATCAAGTGAAAGAAGCTCAACCTGAATAATGTATGCACTCCTCCTCCTCCTTGTCCTCCTTCTCCTCCTCTTTGTACACTAAAGCTGAGGAAACTGGCTATTTTTTGCCAGGGCCAACTGGCTCTAGCTATAGTACTCTATGTATTTAATTTTTCTGGAGGGCCACCTACCCGGTCCGCTATTTTAAACAATTTTTTGGACTGCCACATACAGGCACTCAATCTATTTAATTTTTCTGGAGGACCACCCACCTGCTCCTCTGGTTTGAAAACTTTTTTGGACTGCCACATACAGGCACTATCCAAATTAAATTGTCTCCATAGCAGCCTCCACATGTCGTCTTTTTAGCTGCCTCCACACGTTGTCTCCATTGCTACCTCCACACGTCATCGCCATAGCTGCCTCCAAAAGTCGTCCATATAGCTGCCTCCATACATGGTCTCCTTATCAAACGAGCTGTGTCAGGCAGAATTTTGGGTTGTTTTCATGGCTTCCACATCAAACTTGTTAACTTTGTCGCCACCCTGCTGTGTAATCCACAAAATATACTGGCAAACTTTTATCATTTACCGATATTATTTCAGCGCTTCTTGCGCATCTGTTTACATTCCCCTCACCCGCCATAACCCAAACTTATAAGAACACTACTACACTTGATCTTATACAAAAGGTTCTTAGAAGTGCTGTTTGGGGAGTAGCCTAGAGACAGGGGCTTGGATTGGTGAAAGCTCGCCTGGCAGTGGAGCGCCAGCTCCATCCCAAGATCCAACTAACATAGTTTTAACTGCAGCACCTTTAATCTACTACTAGTTCACTGCCTCCATACATGGTCCCCTTATCAAACGAGCTGTGTCAGGCAGAATTTTCAGGTGTTTCACCAGATACATAGTGGAACTCGGCCCATCTGTCGCCGCCATGCGACATGCTGGAGACCTGAAGTTTCAATCATAGCAGCGCAATATAGATGCCCCATACTGTTGCTCTTAATAATGGAACCATTTCCGAAAAAACAATTAAAAATAGAACCACTATGCTATTCCATTATTCCTAGGTGAAATATTCAAACGACCCGGCCGGCTTTGAAAATTATAATTTTTTCAAAGTAAATGCTTCTGGCCCCCAGGCCCATTTTGGGTGGGGAGGAGCCGAGAGACAGGGGCTTGGACAGGCGAAAGCTCGCCTGGCAGTGGACCGCCAGCTCCATCCCAAGATTAGGCAGCCTCAGAGGCATCCATGCATACTGCCCCTGCTGTTTCCTGTCCATTTTGCCTCCACGATCCGCACGAGAGGATATGCAGCACATCATCCCGGCATTGAATAGGATATTGAGGAGTGGGCAGAGAAATGGATGATTAGGTTTAATGTAGATAAATGTAAATTTATGCACTTGGGCCATGGAAAAAGTATAATTATGTTCTAAACAGTCAATTACTTGGTAAAACTGAAGCTGAAAAGGACTTGGGGGTATTGGTGGATGGTAAACTTAATTTTAGTGACCAGAGCCAGGTGGCTGCTGCTAAAGCAAATAAAATTATGGGATGTATCAAGAGAGGAATAGATTCTTATCATAAAGACATAGTTTTGCCCTTATACAAATCCCTGGTCAGACCACACTTGCAATATTGTGTACAGTTTTGGGCACCAGTGTATAAAAAGGATATAGTAGTGCTGGAACGGGTGCAGAGGAGAGCAACCAGGATTATTAGGGGAATGGGGGGATTAGAATACACTGACAGATTACAAAATGTGTGATTATTCAGTTTAGAAAAAAAAAAAGACTGAGGGGGGACCTGATTACAATGTACAAATACCTGAACGGACAGTACAAGGATCTCTCCAAAGATCTTTTTATACCTAGGCCTGTGACCATGACAAGGGGGCATCCTCTGCACCTAGAGGAGAGGAGGTTCTACCATCACCATAGACTGGGGACATCCTCTACGCCTAGAGGAGAGGCGATTCTACCATCACCATAGACAAAGGTTCTTTACTGTAAGAGCAGTGAGACTATGGAACGCTCTGCCGCAGGAGGTTGTTATGGCGGAGTCTATGTACTTGTTCAAGAGAGGCCTGGATACCTTTCTGGAGAGAAAAAATATTACGGGTTATGGGGATAAAACATTTACTTAAAGGTTGAACTTGATAGACTTGTGTCTTTTTCCAGCCTTATATACTATGATACTATGATACTATGATACATCTTTTCCACTTTTTTACATAAGTTGCCCATGTGCCTTTGGTTCTTTGTGGATGATCATTGAATGTTCATCAAGTGATTCAGCAGTCCAGATACTTACTTTTGTGCTGTGTGCAAACTTTAAATGATTCTTTGTTTACATGTCTGGGTACTGAGGATTAGGAGGAGTTGTAGCAGCTCATCCTATGACTCATCCTGCTCTCCCCCTCCCCTCTTCCTGTCTCTGTAAGTAAGGATGGACTATGAAAGAGACACAGTGAATGGTGCCGTTAGGACACTCTGATAGAGAGGAAGTTGTGTATTTATGCAGAGGGCAGCATGGTAAAAACAGGGAAAGGCTGAAACTGTCAAAATAGGCAAAGTCACAGGTACATATACATGCAGAGACGTGTCTAATGGAAGAGATTTTTTGACCAGTGCCCAACCCTTTTAATGTCGCCCCAGAGCTCTTAAACCACATGATGCCTCAATTTTGCAGCTGAGGGAGAGAGAGCATTTTATGCAGTTTGACCCAGACGTGGCTCTTGCTCTCCACCAATTACCCACATGTACAAGGCTCTTAAAGGGGTATTAGAAATAATGTTAACTCCTTAACGCTCTGCGCCGTAGCTCTACGGCGCAGAGGTATAAGGGTAGTATGAAGAGGGCTCACGGGCTGAGTCCTCTTCATACAGAGGTGGGGGTTTTTGCATTTTGCACAAAACCCCCACCGCTAATAACCGCGGTCGGTGCTTGCACCGATCGCGGCTATTAACCCTCTAAACGCCGCCCGCAAAGTCGCGGGCGGCGTTTAAAAGACGGCGGCGCGCGGGCGCCGCCATCTTTTTTTCGATCGCCACGCCCCCGAACGTCATCGGGGGGCGGCGATCGGTTACCATGGTAGCCTCGGGTCTTCTCTTGACACGAGGCTACATGGTTTATGCAGGTTCGTTACAATGAGCCAGTGGCTCATTGTAATGTAAGACCTGCAAAAACGCCATATATTGCAATACTGTAGTATTGCAGTATATGGTAGGAGCGATCTGATCATCTAGGGTTATTGTACCCTAGATGGTCTAAAAAATAGTGAAAAAAAAAAGAAAAAAAAAAGTTTAAAAAATAAAAAAAATTAATAAAATATTAAAAGTTCAAATCACCCCCCTTTCCCTAGAACGGATATAAAACATAACAAACAGTAAAAATCACAGACATATTAGGTATCGCCGCGTCCCAAAATGCCCGATCTATCAAAATATAAAAACGGTTACGGCCGGCGGTGACCTCCGAGGCGGGAAATGGCGCCCAAATGTCCGAAATGCGACTTTTACACCTTTTTACATAACATAAAAAATGAAATACAAAATGATCAAAATGTCGCACAGACCTCAAAATGGTAGCAATGAAAACGTCGCCTCATTTCGCAAAAAATGACCCCTCACACATTTCCGTGCGCCAAAGTATGAAAAAGTTATTAGCGTCAGAAGATGGCAAAATTTTTTTTTTCTTTTTTGTACACATTCGTTTAATTTTTGAAAATGTATTAAAACACAATAAAACCTATATAAATTTGGTATCACCGCGATCGCACCGAACCAAAGAATAAAGTAGGCGTGTTATTTGGAGCGAAGAGTGAAAGTCGTAAAAACTGAGCCCACAAGAACGTGACGCACGTGCGTTTTTTTTTCAATTTTTCCACATTTGGAATTTTTTTTCAGCTTCGCAGTACACGGCATGTTAAAATAAATAACATTACGGGAAAGTAAAATTTGTTACGCACAAAATAAGCCCTCACACAGGTCTGTACACGGAAAAATGAAAAAGTTATGGATTTTTGAAGTTGGAGAGCGAGAAATGAGCCGGAAAACCCTCCGTCCTTAAGGGGTTAAAGATGGAAGTTGTTTGTTTTTGTTTATTGCAAAAGAAACTTGTAAAGGATTTCTTATACTTTTACATATGATGTTATTACATGATTCTTCTTCTAAAACTCCTTCCAGCATCCGTATAGAGAACTATAGAGGCATCTTGTCCTTTATCTATGCTGTGGAGGAGATTAATAGGGATCCTTACCTCCTCCCTAATATCACTCTGGGATATCATATAGTGGACACTTGTGGAGATACAAAGAAAACTACAAAATCTCTCTTTCAAATCCTGTCCGGGAGAAGAAATGAGGTTCCTAATTATTCTTGCTTACATCATGGTGAGGTGGCCGCCTATGTGGGTGATTCTAACAATCATGTGATACAAGCCATGCAGCCATTATCTGATCTGTATAAGTACATACAGGTAAGTAACGTCCACACACTGGGGCTCCATCAACACTCCTCCCCTGTGTGACCGGCAGGTGCTAGGTCATGTCTGCCAGCGCCACAGCACATTTGAAACAAGGAAAAGAGGATGAGTGGGGCCACAATAGGAGGGGTTGGGGAGAAAAGAGACCACAATATGAGGAGGAGATGAGAGGCCACAACATAAGGAGGAGATAAGACATCACAATATAAGGAGGAGATAAGAGGCCACAATATAAGGAGGAGATGAGAGGCCACAATATGAGGAGGAGATGAGAGGCCACAAAATGAAGAGGAGATGAGATGCCCCAGTATGAGGAGGAGATGAGGTGCCACAATATGAGGAGGAGATGAGAGGCCACAATTTAAGGAGGAGGAGAGTGGCCACATTATAACCAGGAGGCGAGAGGCCACAGTATAAGGATGAAATGAGGAGTCACAATATAAGGAGAAGATGAGAGGTCACAATATGGGGGGGGGGGGAAGAGGGGCCACAATATGAGACGGGTTGTGAGGCCTCAATATGAGAAGGAGATGAGAGGCCACAATATGAGGAGGAGATGAGAGGACACAATATGAGTGAGAGATGAGAGGCCACAGTATAAGGACGAAATGAGAGGCCACAATATGAGGAGGATATGAGGGGCCACAATATGAGGAGGATATGATGGGCCACAATATTAGGAGGAGATAAGATGCCACAGTATGAGGAGGAGATGAGGGGCCACAATTTGAGGAGGAGATGAGAGGCCACAATATGAGAAGGAGATAAGAGGCCACAATATGAGGAGGAGATGAGAGGCCACAGTATAAAGAGGATATGAGAGGCCAAAATATGAGGAGGAGATGAGATGCCACAATTTGAGGAGGAGAGAAGAGGCCACAATATGAGGAGGAGATGAGAGGCCACAGTATAAAGAGGAGATGAGAGGCCAAAATATGAGGAGGAGATGAGAGGCCACAATTTGAGGAGGAGAGAAGAGGCCACAATATGAGGAGGAGATGAGACACCACAATATGAGGAGGAGATGAGAAGCCACAATATGAGGAAGAGGTGAGAGGCCACAGTATAAAGAGGAGATGGGAGGCCACAATATGAGTCGGAGATGAGCGACCACAATATGTGGAGGAGATGAGAGGCCACAGTATAAAGAGGAGATGAGAGGTCACAATATGAGTCGGAGACGAGAGACCACAATATGAGGAGGAGATGAGAGGCCAGAGCATAAAGAGGAGATGAGAGGCCACAAAATGAGGAGGAGATAAGAGGCCACATTATATAGAGGAGATAAGAGGCCACAATATGAGAGGGAGATGGGAGGTCACAATATGAGGAGGAGATGAGAGGTCACAATATGAGGAGGAGATGAGAGGCCACAGTATAAAGAGAAGATGAGAGGCCACAATATGAGGAGGAGATGAGAGTCCACAATATGAGGGGGAGATGAGAGGCCACAATATGAGGGGGAGATGAGAGGCGACAATATGAGGAGGAGATGAGATGCCCCAGTATGAGGAGGAGATTAGGGGCCACAATATTAGGAGGAGATGAGAAGCCATAATATAACAAGGAGGCGAGAGGCCACAATATAACGAGGAGGCGAGAGGCCACAGTATAAGGATGAAATGAGGAGTCACAATATAAAGAGAAGATGAGAGGTCTCAATATGGGGGGATGAGGGGCCACAATATGAGACGGGTTGTGAGGCCACAATAGGAGGAGGAGATGAGAGGCAACAATATGAGGAGGAGATGAGAGACCACAATATGAGGAGGACATGAGAGGCCACAATATGAGGAGTTGGGGAGAAAAGAGACCACAATATGAGAGGGGATGAGAGGCCACAATGGAAAGAGGAGATGAGTGGCCACAACATAAGGAGGAGATAAGACATCACAATATAAGGAGGAGATGAGGAGCCACAATATAGGGAGGAGGACAGTGGCCACAATATAAAAAGGAGGCGAGAGGCCACAATATAACGAGGAGGCGAGAGGCCACAGTATAAGGATGAAATGAGGAGTCACAATATAAGGAGAAGATGAGAGGTCACAATATGGGGGGGGGATGAGGGGCCACAATATGAGACGCTTGTGAGGTAACTATACGAGGAGGAGATGAAAGGCCACAGTATAAAGAGGAGATGAGAGGCCGCAATATGAGGAGGAGATGAGAGACCACAATATGAGGAGGAAATGAGATGCCACAATATGAGGAGGCGAGAGGCCACAATATGTCGAGGAGGCAAGAGGCCACAGTATAAGGATGAAATGAGGAGTCACAATATAAGGAGAAGATAAGAGGTCACAATATGGGGGGGATGAGGGGCCACAATATGAGGGGTTGGGGAGAAAAGAGACCACAATATGAGAGGGGATGAGAGGCCACAATATAAAGAGGAGATGAGTGGCCACAACATAAGGAGGAGATAAGACATCACAATATAAGGAGGAGATGAGAGGCCATAGTATAAGGAGGAGATGAAAGGCCACAATATGAGGGGGAGATGAGAGGCCACAATAAGAGGGGGAGATGAGAGGCCACAGTATAAGGACGAGATAAGAGGCCACAATATGAGGAGGATATGAGGGGCCACAATCAGAGGAGGAGATGAGGGGCCACAATATGAGGAGGAGATGAGATGCCAAAGAATGAGGAGGAGATGAGGGGCCACAATATGAGGAGGAGATGAGAGGCCACAATATAAGGAGGTGGAGAGTTGCCACAATATAACGAGGAGGCGAGAAGCCACAATATAACGAGGAGGTGAGAGGCCACAGTATAAGGATGAAATGAGGAATCACAATGTAAGGAGAAGATGAGAGGTCACAATATGGGGGGTGAGGGGCCACAATATGAGATGGGTTGTGATGCCACAATATGAGGAGGAGAATGAAGGCCACAGTATAAAGAGGAGATGAGAGGCCACAATATGAGGAGGAGATGAGAGACCACAATATGTGGAGGAGATAAGAGACCACAATATGAGGAGGAGATGAGAGGCAACTATATAAGGAGGATATTAGGGGCTACAATATGAGGAAGAGGTGAGAGGTCACAGTATAAATAGGAGATGAGAGGCCACAATATGAGGAGGAGATGAGAGACCACAATATGAGGAGGAGATGAGAGGCCACAGTATAAAGAAGAGATGAGAGGCCACAATATGAAGAGGAGATGAGACGCCACAAAATGAGGAGGATATGAGCGGCCAACGTATAAAGAGGAGATGAGAGGCCACAATATGAGGAGGAGATGGGAGGTCACAATATAAGAAGGAGATGAGAGGTCACAATATGAGGAGGAGACAAGAGGCCACAATATAAAGAGGAGATGAGAGGCCACAATATGAGGAGGAGATGAGAGGCCACAATATGAGGGGGAAATGAGATGCCAAAATATGAGGAGGAGATGAGATGCCACAGTATGAGGAGGAGATGAGAAGCCACAGTATAAAGAGGAGATGAGAGGCCAAAATATGAGGAGGAGATGGGAGGTCACAATATAAGGAGGAGATGAGAGGTCACAATATGAGGAGGAGATAAGAGGCCACAGTATAAAGAGGAGATGAGAGGCCACAATATGAGGAGGAGATGAGAGGCCACAATATGAGGGGAAAATGAGATGCCAAAATATGAGGAGGAGATGGGATGCCACAGTATGAGGAGGAGATGAGGGGCCACAATATGAGGAGGATATTAGAGGCCACAATATAAGGAGGAGGAGAGTGGCCACAATATAACAAGGAGCCGAGAGGCCACAAATTAACTAGGAGGCGAGAGGCCACAGTATAAGGATGAAATGAGGAGTCACAATATAAGGAGAAGATGAGAAGATAAGGTCACATAATGGGGGGGATGAGGGGCCACAATATGAGACGGGTTGTGAGGCCACAATATGAGGAGGAGATGAAAGGCCACAGTATAAAGAGGAGATGAGAGGCCACAATATGAGGAGGAGAGGAGAGGCCACAATATGAGGAGGAGATGAGAGACCACAATATGAGGAGGTGATGAGAGGCCGCAATATGAGGGGGAGATGAAAGGCCATAGTATAAGGACGAGATGAGAGGCCACAATATGAGGAGGATATGAGGGGCAACAATATGAGGAGGAGATGAGATGCCACAGTATGAGGAGGAGATGAGGGGCTGCAATATGAGGAGATGAGAGGCCACAATATAAGGAGGAGATGAGAGACCACAATATGAGGAGGAGATGAGAGGCCACAGTATAAAGAGGAGATGAGGGGCTGCAATATGAGGAGATGAGAGGCCACAATATAAGGAGGAGATGAGAGACCACAATATGAAGAGGAGATGAGAGGCCAAAAAATGAGGAGGATATGAGCGGACAAAGTATAAAGAGGAGATGAGGGGCCACAATATGAGGAGGAGATGGGAGGTCACAATATAAGGAGGAGATGAGAGGTCACAATATGAGGAGGAGATAAGAGGCCACAATATACAGAGGAGATTAGAGGCCACAATATGAGGGGAAAATGAGATGCCAAAATATGAGGAGGAGATGAGAAGCCACAGTATAAAGAGGAGATGAGAGGCCACAATATGAGGAGGAGATGGGAGCTCACAATATAAGGAGGAGATGAGAGGTCACAATATGAGGAGGAGATAAGAGGCCACAGTATAAAGAGGAGATGAGAGGCCACAATATGAGGAGGAGATGAGAGGCCACAATATGAGGGGGAAATGAGAGGCCACAATATGAGGGGAAAATGAGATGCCAAAATATGAGGAGGAGATGAGATGCCACAGTATGAGGAGGAGATGAGAAGCCACAGTATAAAGAGGAGATGAGAGGCCACAATATGAGGAGGAGATGGGAGGTCACAATATAAGGAGGAGATGAGAGGTCACAGTATAAAGAGGAGATGAGATGCCACAGCATGAGGAGGAGATGAGGGGCCACAATATGAGGAGGATATTAGAGGCCACAATATAAGGAGGAGGAGAGTGGCCACAATATAACACGGAGGCGAGAGGCCACAAATTAACTAGGAGGCGAGAGGCCACAGTATAAGGATGAAATGAGGAGTCACAATATAAGGAGAAGATGAGAGGTCACATAATGGGGGGGGGGGGAAGAGGGGCCACAATATGAGACGGGTTGTGAGGCCACAATATGAGGAGGAGATGAAAGGCCACAGTATAAAGAGGAGATGAGAGGCCACAATATGAGGAGGAGAGGAGAGGCCACAATATGAGGAGGAGAGGAGAGGCCACAATATGAGGAGGAGATGAGAGGCCACAATATGAGGAGGTGATGAGAGGCCACAATATGAGGGGGAGATGAAAGGCCATAGTATAAGGACGAGATGAGAGGCCACAATATGAGGAGGATATGAGGGGCAACAATATGAGGAGGAGATGAGATGCCACAGTATGAGGAGGAGATGAGAGGCCACAGTATGAGGAGGAGATGAGGGGCTGCAATATACTATCATATGCAACAAACCTGCACAGCTAAAAGGTAATGCAAAAAAATATATCTAGCAGCGGCCAACACACTAAAATGTCAAATTGAACATGCAAGAAAAACCAAGAGAAGTGTGTATAGGCCAAAAAATTATCCAAATCTTTATTAACTGTTGAAACCACACATAACAAACATTATAAAAGCACCTAAAAAGTACATACGTACATATATCTTAGACCCATGTGTTAGGATCACAGTAGATCCATACACAACACATCCCCTAAATGGACAATGGAAATGTTGTCCGAAGGTACCTATCAAAAGTGATGAAAAAATGGGAATTCAAAATAATGCATAGGAGAGTTCCTTGATAAACATGTATGATTTCCCTTCTAAACAATAAGCATATGTTGTTATAGGAACAAAGGCACACTCTGTGAGAAATGGTTTGATCAGAGGTACATAGTTACCCATCCAGGGAAGTTAGAGATGTACAGAGCATGCATAAAGGGTGATGTGGGCAAGAATACCCCATGCGTTTCGTCGCCAACTGCGACTTCCTCAGGGGTCAGAGGGGCTGCAATATGAGGAGATGAGAGGTCACAATATAAGGAGGAGATGAGAGACCACAATATGAGGAGGAGATGAGAGGTTACAATATGAGGAGGAGATGAGAGGCCACAGTATAAAGAGGAGATGAGGGGCTGCAATATGAGGAGATGAGAGGCCACAATATAAGGAGGAGATGAGAGACCACAATATGAAGAGGAGATGAGAGGCCACAAAATGAGGGGGAGATGAGCGGCCAAAGTATAAAGAGGAGATGAGGGGCCACAATATGAGGAGGGGATGGGAGGTCACAATATAAGGAGGAGATGAGAGGTCACAATATGAGGAGAAGATAAGAGGCCACAATATAAAGAGGAGATAAGAGGCCACAATATGAGGAGGAGATGAGAGGCCACAGTATGAGGAGGAGATGAGAAGCCACAGTATAAAGAGGAGATGAGAGGCCACAATATGAGTAGGAGATGGGAGGTCACAATATAAGGAGGAGATGAGAGGTCACAATATGAGGAGGAGATAAGAGGCCACAGTATAAAGAGGAGATGAGATGCCACAGCATGAGGAGGAGATGAGGGGCCACAATATGAGGAGGATATTAGAGGCCACAATATAAGGAGGAGGAGAGTGGCCACAATATAACACGGAGGCGAGAGGCCACAAATTAACTAGGAGGCGAGAGGCCACAGATTAAGGATGAAATGAGGAGTCACAATATAAGGAGAAGATGAGAGGTCACAATATGATGAGGAGATGAGAGGCCACAATATGAGGGGGAGATGAAAGGCCACAGTATAAAGAGGAGATGAGAGGCCACAATATGAGGAGGAGAGGAGAGGCCACAATATGAGGAGGAGATGAGAGGCCACAATATGAGGAGGAGATGAGTGGCCACAACATAAGGAGGAGATAAGACATCATAATATAAGGAGGAGATGAGGAGCCACAGTATGAGGAGGAGATGAGGGGCTGCAATATGAGGAGATGAGAGGCCACAATATAAGGAGGAGGAGAGTGGCCAAAATTTATCGAGGAGACGAGAAGCCACATTATAACAAGGAGGGGAGAGGCCACAGTATAAGGATGAAATGAGGAGTCACAATATAAGGAGAAGATGAGAGGTCACATTATGATGGGGATGAGGGGCCACAATATGAGATGGGTTGTGAGGCCACAATATGAGGAGGAGATGAAAGGCCACAGTATAAAGAGGAGATGAGAGGCCACAATATGAGGAGGAGAGGAGAGGCCACAATATGAGGAGGAGATGAGTGGCCACAACATAAGGAGGAGATAAGACATCATAATATAAGGAGGAGATGAGGAGCCACAATATAAGGAGGAGGTGATAGGCCACAGTATAAGGAGGAGATGAAAGGCCACAATATGAGGGGGAGATGAGAGGCCACAATATGAGGAGGTGATGAGAGGCCACAATATGAGGGGGAGATGAAAGGACATAGTATAAGGACGAGATGAGAGGCCACAATATGAGGAGGATATGAGGGGCCACAATATAATGAGGAGATGAGATGCCACAATATGAGGAGGGTATGAGGGGCCACAATATAATGAGGAGATGAGATGCCACAATATGAGGAGGAGATGAGGGGCTGCAATATGAGGAGATGAGAGGCCACAATATAAGGAGGAGGAGAGTGGCCAAAATTTATCGAGGAGACGAGAGGCCACATTATAATGAGGAGGGGAGAGGCCACAGTATAAGGATGAAATGAGGAGTCACAATTTAAGGAGAAAATGAGAGGTCACAATGTGGGGGTTAAGAGGGGCTCCAATATGAGACGGGTTGTGAGGCCTCAATATGAGGAGGAGATGAAAGGCCACTGCATAAAGAGGAGATGAGAGGCCACAATATGAGGAGGAAATAAGAGACTACAATAAGAGGAAGAGATGAGAGGCCATAATATGAGGGGTTGTGGAGAAAAGAGACCACAATATGAATAGGTGATGAGAAGGCCACAATATGAGGTGGAGATGAGAAGCCACAGTATAAGGACGAAATGAGAGGCCACAATATGAGGAGGATATAAGGGGCCACAATATGAGGAGGATAAGGGGCCACAATTTGAGGAGGAGATGAGATGCCACAGTATGTGGAGGAGGTGAGGGGCCACAATATGAGGAGGAGATGAGAGGCCACAGTATAAAGAGGAGATGAGAGGGCACAATATGAGCAGGATATGAGAGGCCACAATATAAGGAGGAGGAGAGTGACCACAATATGAGTGGTTGGGGAGAAAAGAGACCACAATATGAGAGGGGATGAGAGGCCATAATATAAAGAGGAGATGAGTGGCCACAACATAAGAAGGAGATAAGACATCACAATATAAGGAGGAGATGAGGAGCCACAATATAAGGAGGAGATGAGAGGCCACAATATGAGGAGGTGATGAATGGCCACAATATGAGGGGGAGATGAGAAGCCACAGTATAAGGACGAGATGAGAGGCCACAATATGAGGAGGATATACGGGGCCACAATATGAGGAGGATAAGAGGGGCCACAATTTGAGGAGGAGATGAGATGCCACAATATGAGGAGGAGATGAGGGGCCACAATATGAGGAGGAGATGAGAGGCCACAATATAAGGATGAGGAGATTGGCCACAATATAACAAGGAGGCGAGAGGTCACAATTAAATGAGGTGGTGGAGAGGCCACAGTATAAGGATGAAGTGAGGAGTCACAATATAAGCAGAAGATGAGAGGTCACAATATGGGGGGATGAGGGGCCACAATATGAGACAGGTTGTGAGGCCTCAATATGAGGAGGAGATGAAAGGCCACAGTATAAAGAGGAGAGAAGAGGCCACAATATGAGGAGGAGATGAGACACCACAATATGAGTAGGTGATGAGAAGGCCACAATATGAGGTGGAGATGAGAAGCCACAGTATAAGGACGAAATGAGAGGCCACAATATGAGGAGGATATAAGGGGCCACAATATGAGGAGGATAAGGGGCCACAATTTGAGGAGGAGATGAGATGCCAAGGTATGAGGAGGAGGTGAGGGGCCACAATATGAGGAGGAGATGAGAGGCCACAGTATAAAGGGGACATGAGAGGGCACAATATGAGCAGGAGATGAGAGGCCACATTATAACGAGGAGGGGAGAGGCCACAGTATAAGGATGAAGTGAGGAGTCACAATATAAGCAGAAGATGAGAGTTCACAATATGGGGAAGGATGAGGGGCCACAACATGAGACAGGTTGTGAGGCCTAAATATGAGGAGGAGATGAAAGGCCACATTATAAAGAGGAGAGAAGAGGCCACAATATGAGAAGGAGATGAGAGGCCAAAATATGAAGAAGAGGTAAGAGGCCACAGTATAAAGAGGAGATGAGATGCCACAATATGAGGAGGAGATTAGAGGCCACAATATGAGGAAGAGGTGAGAGGCCACAGTATAAAGAGGAGATGAGAGGCCACAATATAAGGAGGAGATGAGAGGGCACAATATGAGGAGGAGGAGAGAGGACACAGTATAAAGAGGAGATAAGAGGCCTCTGTTTAAAGAGGAGATGAGAGGCCACCATATGAGGAGGAGATCTGAGACCACAATATGAGGAGGAGATGAGAGGCCAAAATATGAGGAGGAGATGAGAGGCCACAAAATGAGGAAGAGATGAGAGCCCACAGTATAAAGAGGAGATGAGAGGCCACAATATGAGGGGGAGATAAGAGGCCACAATATAAATAGGAGATGAGTGGCCACAACATAAGGAGGAGAAAAGACATCACAATATAAGGAGGAGATGAGGAGCCACAATATAAGGAGGAGATGAGAGGTCACAATATGAGGAAGAGAAGAGAGGCCACAGTATAAGGAAGAGAAGAGAGGCCACAGTATAAGGACGAGATGAGAGGCCACAATTTGAGGTTATGAGGGGCCACAATATAAGGAGGATATGAGGGGCCACAATATGAGGAGGAGATGAGATGCCACAGTATGAGGAGGAGATGAAGGGCCACAATATGAGGAGGAGGAGAGTGGCCACAATATAAAGAGGAGGCGAGAGGGCACAATATAACGAAGAGGGGAGAGGACACAGTATAAGGATGAAATGAGGAGTCACAATAAAAGGAGAAGATGAAAGGTCACAATATGAGGGGGATGAGGGGCCACAATATGAGACGGGTTGTGAGGCCACAATATGAGGAGGAGATGAAAGGCGACAGTATAAAGAGGAGATGACAGGCCACAATATGAGGAGGAGATGAGAGGCCACAATGTGAGGGGGAGATGACAGGCCACAATATAAGGAGGAGGTGAGAGGTCACAATGTGAGGTAGAGGCGAGAGGCCACTGTATAAAGAGGAGATGAGAGGCCACATTATGCGGAGGATATGAGAGACCACACTATGAGGAGGAGATGAGAGGACACAATATGTTGAAGAGATGAGAGGCCACAACATAAAGAGGAGATGAGAGGCCACAATATGAGGAGGAGACGAGAGACCACAATATGAGGAGGAGATGAGAGGCCACAATATGAGGAGGAGATGAGAGGCCACAGTATAAAGAGGATATGAGAGGCCACAATATGAGGAGGAGATGAGAGGCCACAATATAAGGAGAAGATGAGAGGTCCCAATATGGGGGGGATGAGGGGCCACAATATGAGGAGGAGATGAAAGGCCACAGTATAAAGAGGAGATGAGAGGCCACAATATGAGGAGGAGATGAGAGGCCACAATATGAGGGAGAGGTGAGAGGCCACAATATGAGGGGGAGATGAGAGGCCACAATATGAGGGGGAGATGAGAGGCCACAGTATAAGGACGAAATGAGAGGCCACAATATGAGGAGGATATGAGGGGTCACAATATGAGGAGGATATGAGGGGCCACAATATGAGGAGGATATGAGGGGTCACAATATGAGGAGGATATGAGGGGCCACAATATGAGGAGGAGAATAGATGCCACAGTATGAGGAGGAGATGAGGGGCCACAATATGAGTAGGAGATCAGAGGCCACAATATAAGGAGGAGGAAAGTGGCCACAATATAACGAGGAGGCGAGAGGCCACAGTATAAGGATGAAATGAAGAGTAACAATATAAGGAGAAGATGAGAGGTCACAATATGGGGGGATGAGGGGCCACAATATGATATGTGTTGTGAGGCCACAATATGAGGAAGAGATGAGAGACCACAATATGAGGAGGAGATGAGAGGCTGCAGTATAAAGAGGAAATGAGAGGTCACAATATGAGGAGGAGATGAGAGACCACAATATGAGGAGGAGATGAGAGGCCACAATATGAGGAGGAGATGAGACACCACAATATGAGGAGAAGATGAGAGGCCACAATATGAGGAGGAGATGAGAGGCCACAGTATAAAGCGGAGATGAGAGGCCACAATATGAGAAGGAGATGAGAGGCCACAATATGAGGAGGAGGTGAGAGGCCACAGTATAAAGAGGAGATCAGAGGCCACTGTATAAAGAGGAGATGAGAGGCCACAATATGAGGAGGAGATGAGAGGCCACAGTATAAAGAGGAGATGAGAGGCCACAATATGAGGAGGAGATGAGAGACCACAATATGAGGAGAAGATGAGAGGCCAAAATATGAGGAGGAGATGAGATGCCACAGTATGAGGAGGAGATGAAGGGCCACAATATGAGGAGGAGGTGAGAGGCCACAGTATAAAGAGGAGATGAGAGGCCACAATATAAGGAGGAGATGAGAGACCACAATATGAGGAGGAGATGAGAGACCACAATATGATGAGGAGATGAGAGGCCACCGTATAAAGAGGAGATGAGAGGCCACAGTATAAAGAGAAAATGAGAGGCCACAATATGAGTAGGAGATGAGAGACCACAGTATAAAGAGGAGATGAGAGGCCACAATATGAGGAGGAGATGAGAGACCACAATATGTGAAGAAGATGAGAGGCCAAAATATGAGGAGGAGATAAGAGGCCACAATATGAGGAGGAGATGAGAGGCCACAGTGTAAAGAGGAGATGAGAGGCCACAATATGAGGAGGGGATGAGAGGACACCGTATAAAGTGGAGATGAGAGGCCAAAATATGAGGAGGAAATGAGAGTTCACAATATGAGGGGGAGATGAGAGGCCGCAATATGAGGAGGAGATGAGAGGCCTTAATATGAGGAAGAGGTGAGAGGCCGCAGTATAAAGAGGAGATGAGAGGCCAAAATATGAGGAGGAGATGAGAGACCACAGTATAAAGAGGAGATGAGAGACCACAATATGAGGAGGACATGAGAGACCACAATATGAGGAGGAGATGAGAGGCCAAAATATGAGGAGGAGATGAGAGGCCACAAAATGAGGAGGAGATGAGAGGCCACAGTATAAAGAGGAGATGAGAGGCCACAATATGAGGAGGAGATGAGAGGCCACAGTATAAGAAGGAGATGAAAGGCCACAATATGAGGGGGAGATGAGAGGCTACAATATGAGGACGAGAAGAGAGGCCACAGTATAAGGACTAGATGAGAGGCCACAATATGAGGATATGAGGGGCCGCAATATGAGGAAGATATGAGGGGCCACAATATGAGGAGGAGATTAGATGCCACAGTATGAGGAGGAGATGAAGGGCCGCAATATGCGAAGGAGATGAGAGGACACAATATAAGGAGGAGGAGAGTGGCCACAATATAAAGAGGAGGCGAGAGGGCACAATATAACGAGGAGGCGCGAGGCCACAGTATAAGGATGAAATAAGGAGTCACAATATAAGGAGAAGATGAGAGGTCACAGTATAGGGGGGCGGTGAGGGGCCACAATATGAGACGGGTTGTGAGGCCACAATATGAGGAGGAGATGAGAGGCCACAGTATAAAGAGGAGATGAGAGGCCACAATATGAGGAGGGGCTGAGAGACCAGAATAGGAGGAGGAGATGAGAGGCCACAATATGAGGAGGAGATGAGGGGCCACAATATGAGGAGGAGATGAGAGATCACAATATAAGGAGGAGATGAGGGGCCACAATATGAGGAGGAGATGAGAGGCCACAATATGAGGAGGAAATGAGAGACCACAATATGAGGAGGAGATGAGAGGCCTCAGTATAAAGAGGAGATGAGAGGCCACAATATGAGGAGGAGATGAGAGGCCACAGTATAAAGAGGAGATGAGAGGTCACAATATGAGGAGGAGATTAGAGGCCACAATATGAGGGGGAGATGAGAGGCCACACTATGAGGAGGAGATGAGAGGCCACAATATGAGGGGGAGATGAGAGGCCACACTATGAGGAGGAGATGAGAGGCCACAGTATAAAGAGGAGATGAGAGGCCACACTATGAGGAGGAGATGAGAGGCCACAGTATAAAGATGAGATGAGAGGCCACAATATGAGGAGGAGATGAGAGGCCACAATATGAGGGGGAGATGAGAGGCCACACTATGAGGAGGAGATGAGAGGCCACAGTATAAAGAGGAGATGAGAGGCCACACTATGAGGAGGAGATGAGAGGCCACAGTATAAAGAGGAGATGAGAGGTCACAATATGAGGAGGAGATGAGAGGCCACAATATGAGGAGAAGATGAGAGGCCACAGTATAAAGAGGAGATGAGATGCCACAATATGAGGAGGAGATGGGAGGTCACAATATGAGGAGGAGATGAGAGGCCACAATATGAGGAGGAGATGAGAGGCCACAGTATAAAGATGAGATGATAGGCCACAATATGAGGAGGAGATGAGAGGCCACACTATGAGGAGGAGATGAGAGGCCACAGTATAAAGAGGAGATAAGAGGTCACAATATGAGGAGGAGATGAGAGGCCACAGTATAAAGATGCGATGAGAGGCCACAATATCAGGAGGAGATGAGAGGCCACAATATGAGGAGGAGATGAGAGTCCACTCTATGAGGAGGAGATGAGAGGCCAAAATATGAGGAGGAGGTGAGAGGCCACATTATGAGGGGGAGATGAGAGGGCACAGAATAAAGAGGAGATGAGAGGCCACAATATGAGGAGGAGATGAGAGACCACAATATGAGGAGGAGATGAGAGACCACAATATGAGGAGGAGATGAGAGATCTCAATATAAGGAGGAGATGAGAGGTCACAATATGAGGAGGAGATGAGAGGCCACAATATGAGGAGGAGATGAGGGGCCACAATATGAGGAGGAGATGAGGGGCCACAATATGAGGAGGAGATGAGGGGCCACAATATAAGGAGCAGATGAGGGTCCAGAATATAAGGAGATGAGGGGCCACAATATGAGGAGGAGATGAGGGGCCAGAATATAAGGAGGAGATGAGGGGCCAGAATATAAGGAGATGAGGGGCCACAATATGAGGAGGAGATGAGAGGCCGTAATATGATGGGAAGATTAGAGGAGACAACATGTCAAGCTCCTCTGGAGTTTCTTCTCTCTAAATGCAGATGTGTTTAGACCTCATTGCTTGTGTCTCCTAAAAAAGTTACCACTAACCGGACGCCAGCATTTGGATCTAAACACATCTGTGTTCTGGAAGATGATTTACCTGATGAGCCTAAAATGCATTTCAAAATGCAGTTTATTCACACGCTGTGCACATGGTCTTAGGCGTCATTCACATTATGGGGGTCATTTACTAAGGGCCCGATTCGCTTTTTCCTGACGTGTTACCCAAATATTTACGATTTGCGCCGAGTTTCCCTGAATTGCCCCGGGATTTTGGCACACGCGATCGGATTGTGACGCATCGGCGCTGGCATGCACGCGACGGAAATTGGTGGGCGTGGCCGAACGCTAACCCGACGGAATCGGAAAAACCGCCGCATTTAAAAAAAAAAATTGGTTGCACGGGCCATACTCACATGCCCCACGATGAAGACGATGAACTCCGGGGCACCTCGGCGGACTTCGGCGCAGCACCGCCACCTGGTGGACATCGGGCGCAGGACCTTCATGAATCGCCGGAAGACTCGAACGCTCGTCAGAGAAGCCACCGCTGGAACGCGAATGGACCGGGTAAGTAAATGTGCCCCTATGTGTTTGCATCGCATTTTAAAACAAATTGGGAAAAACGCACCTCAAAGTACATTTGCATTCTCACCATCATTAATACTGAAGCTTTGGGATGCATTTTGTTTTATGCATTTGTAGTGTCTTTCAAAACACAGAGAAAATGCATTGTGTAAATGTGGCCTAAGAATATGCAGGTAATATTTCCATCTAGCAGTAGATGACCCCCAGGAGCAATTCCGCTGGTGGTCCCAAAGCCCCCCAGTCTGACCCTGTGAGAGTTATTTGCTTCAATGAATTCTAATGAATTGTTCACGAAGAAGTTTAATTGAATAATTAATAAAGGACTGAAATATAAAGGGAATCTGCCCCCAGTGTAATTCAATCCCAACTGAAAGTACAGTAATATATGTATTACACCAGGAGGAGCTGAGCAGATTGTACAGTGTCCTATCTGCAGGCAGCATGTTATAGAGCAGGAGAAGCTGAGCAGATTGTACATAGTGTCCTATCTGCAGGCAGCATGTTATAGAGCAGGAGGAGCTGAGCAGATTGTACATAGTGTCCTATCTGCAGGCAGCATGTTATAGAGCAGGAGAAGCTGAGCAGATTGTACATAGTGTCCTATCTGCAGGCAGCATGTTATAGAGAAGAAGGAGCTAAGCAGATTGTATATAGTGTCCTATCTGCAGGCAGCATGTTATAGAGCAAGAGGAGCTCAGCAGATTGTACATAGTGTCCTATCTGCAGGCAGCATGTTATAGAGCAGGAGGAGCTGAGCAGATTGTACATAGTGTCCTATCTGCAGGCAGCATGTTATAGAGCAGGAGGAGCTGAGCACATTGTACATAGTGTCCTATCTGCAGGCAGCATGTTATAGAAAAGGAGAAGCTCATCAGATTGTACATAGTGTCCTATCTGCAGGCAGCATGTTATAGAGCAGGAGGAGTAGAGCAGATTGTACATAGTGTCCTATCTGCAGGCAGCATGTTATAGAGCAGGAGGAGCTGAGTACATTGTAGATAGTGTCCTATCTGCTGGCAGCATGTTATAGAGAAGGGGAAGCTCATCAGATTGTACATAGTGTCCTATCTGCAGGCAGCATGTTATAGAGCAGGAGGAGCTGAGCAGATTGTGCATAGTGTCCTATCTGCAGGCAGCATGTTATAGAGCAGGAGAAGCTCATCAGATTGTACATAGTGTCCTATCTGCAGGCAGCATGTTATAGAGCAGGAGGAGCTGAGCAGATTGTACATAGTGTCCTATCTGCAGGCAGCATGTTATAGAGAAGGAGGAGCTCATCAGATTGTATATAGTGTCCTATCTGCAGGCAGCATTTTATAGAGCAGGAGAAGCTCATCAGATTGTACATAGTGTCCTATCGGCAGGCAGCATGCTATAGGGCAGGAGGAGCTGAGCAGATTGTACATAGTGTCCTATCTGCAGGCAGCATGTTATAGAGAAGAAGAAGCTCATCAGATTGTACATAGTGTCCTATCTGCAGGCAGCATGTTATAGAGCAGGAGAAGCTCAACAGATCGTACATAGTGTCCTATTTGCAGGCAGCATGATATAGAGAAGGAGAAGCTCGGCAGTTGTATGCAGGCAACATGTTATAGAGCAGGAGGAGCTGAGCAGATTGTACATAGTGTCCTATCTGCAGGCAGCATGTTATAGAGCAGGAGGAGCAGAGCAGATTGTACATATTGTCCTATCTGCAGTCAGCATGTTATAGAGCAGGAGATGCTCGACAGATTGTACATAGTGTCCTATTTGCAGGCAGCATGTTATAGAGAAGAAGAAGCTCATCAGATTGTACATAGTGTCCTATTTGCAGGCAGCATGATATAGAGAAGGAGAAGCTTGGCAGTTGTATGCAGGCAACATGTTATAGAGCAGGAGGAGCTGAGCAGATTGTACATAGTGTCCTATCTGCAGGCAGCATGTTATAGAGAAGGAGGAGCTCATCAGATTGTACATAGTGTCCTATCTGCAGGCAGCATGTTATAGAGCAGGAGAAGCTCAACAGATCGTACATAGTGTCCTATTTGCAGGCAGCATGATATAGAGAAGGAGAAGCTCGGCAGTTGTATGCAGGCAACATGTTATAGAGCAGGAGGAGCTGAGCAGATTGTACATAGTGTCGTATCTGCAGGCAGCATGTTATAGAGCAGGAGGAGCAGAGCAGATTGTACATATTGTCCTATCTGCAGTCAGCATGTTATAGAGCAGGAGATGCTCGACAGATTGTACATAGTGTCCTATTTGCAGGCAGCATGTTATAGAGAAGAAGAAGCTCATCAGATTGTACATAGTGTCCTATTTGCAGGCAGCATGATATAGAGAAGGAGAAGCTTGGCAGTTGTATGCAGGCAACATGTTATAGAGCAGGAGGAGCTGAGCAGATTGTACATAGTGTCCTATCTGCAGGCAGCATGTTATAGAGCAGGAGGAGCAGAGCAGATTGTACATATTGTCCTATCTGCAGTCAGCATGTTATAGAGCAGGAGATGCTCGACAGATTGTACATAGTGTCCTCTCTGCAGTCAGCATGTTATAGAGCAGGAGGAGCTAAGCAGAATGTACATAGTATCCTCTCTAAAGGCAGCATGTTATAGAGCAGGAGGAGCTGAGCAGATTGTACATAGTGTCCTATCTGCAGGCAGCATGTTATAGAGCAGGAGGAGCTGAGCAGATTGTACATAGTGTCCTATCTGCAGGCAACATGGTATAGAGCAGGAGAAGCTCGGCAGATTGAACAAAGTGTCCTATCTGCAAGCAGCATGTTATAGAGAAGAAGGAGCTAAGCAGATTGTATATAGTGTCCTATCTGCAGGTAGCATGTTATAGAGAAGGAGGAGCTCATCAGATTGTACATAGTGTCCTATCTGCAGGCAGCATGTTATCGAGAAGGAGAAGCTCATCAGATTGTACATAGTGTCCTATCGGCAAGCAACATGTTATATAGAAGGAGGAGCTGAGCAGATTGTACATAGTGTCCTATCTGGAGGCAGCATGTTATAGAGAATGAGAAGCTCATCAGATTGTACACAGTGTCCTATCTGCAGGCAGCATGTTATCGAGAAGGAGAAGCTCATCAGATTGTACATAGTGTCTATAGATGAGCGAACATACTCATCCGAGCTTGATGCTCGTTCGAGCATTAGCGTACTTGAAACTGCTCGTTGCTCAGACAAATACTTCGCCAACTCGAGAAAATGGCATCTCCCGCCGTTGTGATTTTTGGCGGCCAGAAAAGGAGCCAATCACAAGCCAGGAGACTCTGCACTCCACCCTGCATGACGTGGTATCCTTACACGTCGATAGCAGTGGTTGGCTGGCCAGATCAGGTGACCCTGGGATAGACTAGCCGCTGCCCGCGCTGCTCGGATCATTCTCTGTCTGGATGCCGCTAGGGAGAGAGCTGCTGCTGGTCAGGGAAAGTGTTAGGGTGTTCTATTAGAATAGTGTTAGGCAGGAGTGATTCTACAAGAACCCAAGAGCCCTTCTTAGGGCTACAATAACGTTTTATTTTACTTTTTTTTGGTTTGCCTGTGGCTGGGCTTGCTGCCACTAGTAATGCAGCTAGTACCATATTGTGAGGAATTTGCTGGGAGACTTGCGACCGTTGTGTTTAGCTCTTAGTGATACACATATCCACCTCAAACACCGAAGTGGGACAATTTATTAGGGGTTTGATTTGAATTAGGCACAGTCTGCTGATTTTTTTTTTTTTTTACGTTTATTTATAACTCAAAGTCATCAGGCACAGCACAAAATCCAGTTGTGTGCTATCAGTGTAGGTTATAAACTAGCCATAGCAATAGGATAGCATCGTTTTGTTTAAAAAATAAAAAAAAATGTAAAGTTTACACTTTAATTTGGAAAATGTTTAACCCGAGGGCTAAGGGTAGAGGACGAGGGCGTGGACGTGGGCGTCCAACTACTGCAGGGGTCAGAGGCCGTGGTCCTGGGCGGGGTGAAACACCACCTGCTGATGAGCGAGCAGGGGAACGCCGCAGAGCTACACTCCCTAGGTTCATCATGTCTCAAGTTACTGGGACTCGTGGTAGAGCACTGTTGAGGCCAGAACAGTGCGAAGAGGTAATGTCGTGGATTGCGAACAATGCTTCTAGCCATTTGTCCACCAGTCAGTCTTCCACGCAGTCCACCCATGTCACCGAAATCAGCACTCCTCCAGCTCCTCCACCTCAGCCTCCTTACCCCCAGTCTGCCCCCTCCCAGCAAAATTTGGCATTTGAACCGGCATACTCTGAGGAACTGTTTTCTGGACCCTTCCCAGAGTCACAAACCACTTGTCCGGTTGCTGCTGAGCTCTTTTCCGATGCCCAGGTTTTTCCACCGGTCGCAGTCTGTGGGTGATGATGACATTGTTGACGTAGTGGAAGAAGTGTGTAAAGAGGTGTCGGACGATGAGGAGGCACGGTTGTCAGACAGTGGTGAAGTTGTTGTCAGGGCAGGAAGTCCGAGGGGGGAGCAGACTGAGGGATCGGAGGATGATGAGGTGACAGACCCAAGCTGGGTTGATAGGCCAGGTGAACACAGTGCTTCTGAGACGGAGGCGAGTCCTATAGCAGAACAGGTTGAAAGAGGCAGTGGTGGGTGATCGACGGACTGTGGTGTGCAACCTGTGCCAAACCAGGATCAGCAGGGGTTCCACAACTACTAGCTTAACTGCCACCAGTATGCGCAGGCATATGAATGCTAAACAAACCACTCAATGGCACCAAGCCCGTTCACCTCCGGCCGGGCACACCACTGCTCCTTCCCCTGTGTCATCTGCTAGTCAGCCCCCTGCCCAGGACCCCGGCCCAAATACCTCTCGTGCGAAAACAGCATCTTCGCCTCCACGATCCTCCACAGCATCCATCAGCGTTCAGCTCTCCATACCGCAGACGCTGGAGCGCAAAAGGAAGTATAGTGCAACCCACCCACACGCCCAAGCCCTCAACGTCCACATCTCCAAACTGCTTAGCCTGGAGATGCTGCCCTATAAGCTGGTAGAGACCGAGGCCTTTCGAAACCTCATGGCGGTGGCCGCCCCTCGGTATTCGGTCCCCAGCCGCCACTACTTTTCCCAATGTGCCGTCCCAGCCCTGCACAAGCACCTGTCAGAGAACATCATCCGTGCCCTGACCAACGCCGTTTCTGACAAGGTCCACCTGACCACGGACACGTGGACGAGTGCTGCCGGGCAGGGCCACTATATATCGCTGACGGCACATTGGGTTAACTTGGTGGAGGCTGGGACCGAGTCTGACCCTGGGGCTGGTCATATACTGCCGACGCTGAGGATTGCGGGGCCTACCTCGGTCCAGGTCTCAAAGGCCTACTATGTCTCCTCCTCCTTCCACCCCTCCTCCACCTCCTCCTCTGAATTACCATCCGTGGGCATGGCGCCATCAGTCGGTAGCTCTAGGCACAGCAGCAGTGCCTTTGCTAAGGGACAGCAGGCGGTGCTCAAACTGCTGAGCCTAGGCAATAAAAGGCACACCGCCCAAGAGCTATTACAGGGCATAACGGCACAGACTGATCTGTGGCTGGCACCGTTGAACCTGAAGCCAGGCATGGTTGTGTGTGACAATGGCCGTAACCTGGTGGCAACTCGGCAGACTGACACATGTGCCATGCCTGGTCCATGTGTTAAATCTCATAGTTCAGCGTTTCCTCAAGACATACCCCAATCTGTCTGATTTGCTCACGAAGGTGCGCCGCATCTGTGCGCATTTCAGGAAGTCCAGCACAGATGCTGCCACTCTCAGGGCAGCGCAGCGCCGCCTCCAACTGCCCGCTCACCGACTGTTGTGTGACGTGCCCATGAGGTGGAATTCAACATTAACCATGTAATCCAGAGTTTACCAGCAGCGCAGAGCGATTGCAGACTGCCAGATGTCAACTTCTACCAGAACTGGTAGTCAGGTCAGTCAGCTTCCTCAAGTCTACAATGAGGAATGGACGTGGATGTCTGATATCTGTCAGGTGCTGAGTAACTTTGAGGAGTTCTCACAAAATATATAAAAACAAAGGGATGCAATAGTGCCCCAAATATACAAAAATCATTATTTGAATAGAAACAACATACATAAGATAAAAGCATCTAAAAATGCAACCAGATGCGTTGCATAATCCACTGTGCTCCTGAAAGTACTGAGCAGGGCTACAGTGACAATCCCCTCCAAACACTGCCTATAAATATATAGGTACAAAGAGAACAAGCCAATTCAAAAAAGTCAAACAATATACACAAGTCCAAAAAAGATCCCTGTAAAGACCTTGACACAGTATATGAGTGTACACATCACATCAATATCCAATGCTGAATATTCAAACAAATTCTAGATAAAGTGCAACAGTATAGCAGCAAAAGGGGGTCAAGGCATGTGGAAAAGAGAAAATTGCTTTCCACATGCATACAGTAGATCTTGATAAGTAAAGGAGATAGAGAGTGGCAAAATCTCACGGTATATGGAAGGCAGGTCGGAGGGGGGAGGCAAGACCCCACGCGTTTCGTCACCAATGTGACTTCCTCAGGAGTTAACACAGATGGTCAGTGGCGATGCCGCCATCATCAGCCTCACCATCCTGCTGTTTGGCCTGTTGAAAAACTCTCTGGTCAGCATGAAGTCAGAAGCTTTGTGCTCGTCACAAGAGACGGGGGAAGAAGATTCCCTTGTTGATAGCCAAAGCACCCTCAGGTCTGTTTCTCAGCGCATATCGGAGGAGGTGGAGGAGGATGAGGAGGAAGAGGAGGAGAATGTTGGCGAGACACAAGAGGGGACCATTGTTGAGTCCTTCACTGTACAGCGTGTATGGGCAGAAGAAGAGGAGTTTGAGGAGTTGGAGGAGGAGGAAATGGGCAGTCAGGCCAGTGAGGGGAGTGAATTCTTGCGCGTTGGGACTCTGGCGCATATGGCAGATTTCATGCTAGGCTGCCTATCCCGTGACCCTCGCGTTCAAAGAATTTATTCCAGCACCGATTACTGGGTATTCACTCTCCTGGACCCACGGTACAAGCAAAACCTTTCCACTCTCATGCCTTGGGAGGAAAGGAGTGTGAGAATGCATGAATACCAGCAGGCCCTTGTGCACAAGCTGAAACACTATTTCCCTTCTGACAGCGCTAGTGGCAGAGGGCGTACTTCTGCGGGACAAGTAGCGAGGGAGAGTAGGCGAGCAGGCAGCTTGTCCAGCACTGGCAGGGGTACGCTTTACAAGGCCTTTGCCAGTTTTAGGTCACCCCAGCAAGACACTGTCACCTGTCCCCAGTCTCGGCAGAGTAGGGCTGATCTTTACAGAAAGATGGTGAGGGAGTACGTAGCTGACCATACCATCGTCCTAAATGATCACACAGCTCCCTACAACTACTGGGTTTCAAAGCTGGACATGTGGCACGAACTGGCGCTGTACGCCTTGGAGGTTCTTGCCTGCCCTGCCGCCAGCGTGTTGTCCGAGCGGGTTTTCAGTGCAGCTGGTGGCATCATCACCGATAAGCGTACACGCCTGTCGACTGACAGCGCTGACAGGCTGACGCTTATCAAGATGAATAAAGCCTGGATTTCTCAGAATTTCCATTCTCCACCAGCTGAAAGAAGCTCAACCTGAATAATGTATGCACTCCTCCTCCTCATTGTCCTCCTTCTCCTCATCTTTGTACACTAAAGCAGAGGAAACTAGCTATTTTTTTCCAGGGCCAACTGGCTCTAGCTATAGTACTCTATATATTTAATTTTTCTGCAGGGCCACCTACCCGGTCCTCTGTTTTAAACAATTTTTGGGAGTGCCACATACAGGCACTCAATCTATTTAATTTTTCTGGAGGACCACCTACCTGCTCCTCTGGTTTGAAAACTTTTTTGGACTGCCACATACAGGCACTCAATTTATTTAATTTTTCTGGAGGACCACCTACCTGCTGCTCTGGTTTGAAAACTTTTTTGGACTGCCACATACAGGCACTATCCAAATTAAATTGTCTCCATAGCAGCCTCCACATGTCATCTTTTTAGCTTCCTCCACACGTTGTCTCCATTGCTACCTCCACACGTCATCGCCATAGCTGCCTCCAAAAGTTGTCCATATAGCTGCCTCCATACATGGTCTCCTTATCAAACGAACTGTGTCAGGCAGAATTTTGGGTTGTTTTCATGGCTTCCACATCAAACGTGTTAACTTTGTCGCCACCCTGCTGTGTAATCCACAAAATATACTGGCAAACTTTTATCATTTACGGATATTATTTCAGCGCTTCTTGCGCATCTGTTTACATTCCCCTCACCCGCCATAACCCAAACTTATAAGAACGCTACTACACTTGATCTTATACAAAAGGTTCTTAGAAGTGCTGTTTGGGGAGTAGCCGAGAGACAGGGGCTTGGACTGGCGAAAGCTCGCCTGGCAGCGGAGCGCCAGCTCCATACCAAGATCCAACTAGCATACTTTTAACTGCAGCACCTTTAATCTACTAGTTCACTGCCTCCATACATGGTCCCCTTATTAAACGAGCTGTGTCAGGCAGAATTTTGGGTTGTTTTCATGGCTTCCACATCAAACTTGTTAACTTTGTCGCCACCCTGCTGTGTAATCCACAAAATATACTGGCAAACTTTTATCATTTACCGATATTATTTCAGCGCTTCTTGCGCATCTGTTTACATTCCCCTCACCTGCCATAACCCAAACTTATAAGAACGCTACTACACTTGATCTTATACAAAAGGTTCTTAGAAGTGCTGTTTGGGGAGTAGCCGAGAGACAGGGGCTTGGATTGGCGAAAGCTCGCCTGGCAGCGGAGCGCCAGCTCCATCCCAAGATCCAACTAACATAGTTTTAACTGCAGCACCTTTAATCTACTACTAGTTCACTGCCTCCATACATCGTCCCCTTATCAAACGAGCTGTGTCAGGCAGAATTTTCAGGTGTTTCACCAGATACATAGTGGAACTCGGCCCATCTGTCGCCGCCATGCTGGAGATCTGAAGTTGCAATCATAGCAGCGCAGTATGAATGCCCCATACTGTCGCTCTTAATCATGGAAGTCGTCTCCATGGCTGCCTCCACATGTCGTCCCCTTATCAAAAGAGCTGTGTCAGGCTAATTTTTCAGGTGTTTCACCAGATACGTTATGGAACTTGGTCACTATGTCGCCACCATGCTGTGTTATCGACTAAATATACCGTCAACCTTTTGTTCACATAGGAAATCATTTCAGCGCTTTTTGCTCACCTCCTTTGGTAAAGCCTCCATTTAGGGTATGTCGCCATGACACTCTCTAGCCTGCCGCTGCTGCCACTGCCTCTGCATGCCGTCCCCTATAGTGTCAGGGTCAATTATTGGATGTTTTAGATGCTATCTAGCCTCATTCTGTCACTCTGTCATGGCCATGCTGTTGCCCATAATTTTGGCATAATAGTGCGATTAAGCAGCCTCAGAGGCATCCATGCATGCTGTTTCCTGTCCATTTCCGTGGTGTTTCCATCCTTTTCTGAGGTTCCCAGGTGTTTGGCCAAGCTTCCCTGTGCAAAACCTTGGTCCCCTTGAAAAATGCTCGAGTCTCCCATTGACTTCAATGGGGATCGTTATTCGAGACGAGCACTCGAGCATCGGGAAAAGTTTGTCTCGAATAACGAGCACCCGAGCATTTTAGTGCTCGCTCATCTCTAATAGTGTCCTATCGGCAAGCAACATGTTATAGAGAAGGAGGAGCTGAGCAGATTGTACATAGTGTCCTCTCTGCAGGCAGCATGTTATAGAGAAGGAGGAGCTCAGAAGATTGTACATAGTGTCCTTTCTGCAGCCAGCATGTTATAGAGCAGGAGGAACTGAGCTTATTGTACATAGTGTCCTATCTGCAGGCAGTATGTTATAGAGCAGGAGGAGCTGAGCAGATTGCACATAGTGTCCTATCTGCAGGCAGCATGTTATAGAGCAGAAGGAGCTGATCACATTGTACATAGTGTCCTATCTGCAGGCAGCATGTTATAGAGCAGGAGGAGCTGAGCTGATTTTACATGGTGTCCGATCTGCAGGCAACATGTTATAGAGCAGGAGAAGCTCGGCAGATTATACATACTGTCCTGTCTGCAGGCAGCATTTTATAGAGCAGGAGGAGCTGAGAAGGATGAAAACAGTGTCCTCTTTGCAGGCAGCATGTTATAGAGGAGCAGAAGCTGAGCAGATTGTACATAGTGTCCTATCTGCAGGCAGCATGTTATAGGGCAGGAGGAGCTGAGCAGATTGTACATATTGTCTTATCTGCAGGCAGCATGTTATAGACCAGGAGGAGCAGAGCAGATTGAACAAATTTTCCTATCTGCAGGCAGCATGTTATAGAGCAGGAGAAGCTCATCAGATTGTACATAGTGTCCTATCTGCAGGCAACATGTTATAGAGCAGGAGGAGCTGAGCAGATTGTACATAGTGTCCTCTCTGCAGGCATCATGTTATAGAGCCGGAGAAGCTGAGCAGATTGTACATAGTGTCCTCTCTGCAGGCAGCATGTTATAGAGCAGGAGGAGCTGAGCAGATTGTACATAGTGTCCGCTCTGCAGGCAGCATGTTATAGAGCAGTTATTATCATGGATACAACCAACTACAACAGTATTGTCCGAAAACTTCTGCAGGACACAAGAAGTACTACTGTTCCTTATATCCGCTATGTACTAAGGGGTGAGTACTGTGTCCTGCCGCCCACCCACATTGCAGGACACTTCATACAACATAATTCCCCCCAGTTTTACACTCTGTAGCCAAGCTGCAAGATCATCTAAAATCCGTCTCATCATGCACAAGGCACAAAACAATAAAAACAAAGGTGCAAACCATAAAAAGTCATAAACAAAGGCAAAAACACCAGAAATGTGGCCTGCAAGCTACAGAACATTGCGCTCAAGGACATGGTCTAAATCCCTCCAAAGGATGGACAAGATATTCTACTGAAAGTTTTTCAGAAGTTGTTTGTTTTTCAAAACTTTTTACTTACATGTTTTGCTTCATTCAGAAAAATAAGTGTAATTGCTGGGCAGCAGGGGTTAAGACCAGCAGCTAGCTGCACCTACTCCTCAGGAGCTGACTGGACTACATCTCCCAGCAAACCCTGCTGCTCTGTGCCACTGACATTGATAGGAGGAGTTGCTGGAGAAAGGGATGATGGGAGAAACAAGGGATTGTGGGAAGGAGAAGGGAGAGAGACCTCATGTGCAGCAGAGAGGACTGACAGCACATGTAGAGAGAGAGAGAGTGTAGAGAGTCATGCACTGAGAGTGACACAGCAGAGGACTAGAGACAGCCCAGCACCTCAGCCCCAGAGGAGAAGAGGACCTGCTGGAGAAGCTCCACCTCTGCACCACAGCCCCAGAGGAGAAGAGGACCTGCTGGAGAAGCTCCACCTCTGCATCACAGCCCCAGAGGAGAAGAGGACCTGCTGGAGAAGCTCCTCCTCTGCACCACAGCACCAGAGGAGAAGAGGACCTGCTGGAGAAGCTCCACCTCTGCACCACAGCCCCAGAGGAGAAGAGGACCTGCTGGAGAAGCTCCACCTCTGCACCACAGCCTGATCCCCAGGAGGTCTCCACATCCACCACACAGGAGGTTCCTGCCTGCCCCTCCATTAACATCCCGGTATCTGAACCCTGCAGCCACAAGCAGAAGCCTGGGTGCAGTTACTCAGAGTTGTGAGTAGACTTTATTGTTAGTAAGGAGTTTGCAAGAAAATAATTTCCAAGAGAACTGAGAGTATTAAGTGCACCAACTTTACAGAAAGTGTGCCAACGTCTGCGGCATCAGGGCCCCAACGAGTGGACTGTGTAATATGCATAGCTGCAGCATAAGAGTATAATCTGTGCAGGTAGAGAGAGTGTGTTGTCACCTGCAGAGTGTGTGACAGGTGCCATTTGTGTTGTGTTCTGATTTACCCCATTGTTGCTCACAGAGCTCATTATTTACAGGGACGCCCTCTCCACCATTATCCTAGCCAGGCCTGGGGAGTGCAGTTACCCTTTATTGCTACGAGCAGTACATTTTAGTAGAAAATCTGCTTCTGTAAATACTTTACCCTTGTTTATGCTTTTCCCTGTGTGGATTCATTGCACTTGGCTCATCCCTAATTCCTTCCCTTACAATAAACCTGTCAAGTTGTTTTACCCTTACCTATTGTGAGTGTGTGTTAAGCTTAGGTAGGGTTTTCCCGAGTCAACCCCTGGCAGAAGAGGAAAACCCTCCTGCTTACCTACAGAGCTTCAAGCAAGACTCGGGTGGAGGCACGGCGCCATATTGAGTTTGAAGTCAACATACACCCTTTCTGCAGAGGTAGGTCTGAAGGGGTGTTACTAGAGATGAGCGAGCACTAAAATGCTCGGGTACTCGTTATTCGAGACGAACTTTTCCCGATGCTCGAGTGCTCGTCTCGAATAACGAGCCCCATTGAAGTCAATGGGAGACTCGAGCATTTTTCAAGGGGACCAAGGCTCTGCACAGGGAAGCTTGGCCAAACACCTGGGAACCTCAGAAAAGGATGGAAACACCACGGAAATGGACAGGAAACAGCAGGGGCAGCATGCATGGATGCCTCTGAGGCTGCTTAATCGCACCATTATGCCAAAATTATGGGCAACAGCATGGCCATGACAGAATGAGGCTAGATAGCATCTAAAACATGCAATAATTGACCCTGACACTATAGGGGACGGCATGCAGAGGCAGCAGCAGCAGTGGCAGGCTAGAGAGTGTCATGGCGACATACCCTAAATGGACTCAGGCTTCACCAAAGGAGGTGAGCAAGAAGCGCTGAAATGATTTCCTATGTGAACAAAAGGTTGACGGTATATTTAGTCGATAACACAGCATGGTGGCGACATAGTTACCAAGTTCCATAACGTATCTGGTGAAACACCCGAAAAATGAGCCTGACACAGCTCTTTTGATAAGGGGACGACATGTGGAGGCAGCCATGGAGACGACTTCCATGATTAAGAGCGACAGTATGGGGCATCCATATTGCGCTGCTATGATTGCAACTTCAGGTCTCCAGCATGGCGGCGACAGATGGGCCGAGTTCCACTATGTATCTGGTGAAACACCTGAAAATTCTGCCTGACACAGCTCGTTTGATAAGGGGACGATGTATGGAGGGAGGCAGTAAAGTAGTAGTAGATTAAAGGTGCTGCAGTTAAAACTATGTTAGTTGGATCTTGGGATGGAGCTGGCGCTCCGCTCCAAGCCCCCGTCTCTCGGCTACTCCCCAAACAGCACTTCTAAGAACCTTTTGTATAAGATCAAGTGTAGTAGTGTTCTTATAAGTTTGGGTTATGGCGGGTGAGGGGAATGTAAACAGATGCGCAAGAAGCGCTAAAATAATATCGGTAAATGATAAAAGTTTGCCAGTATATTTTGTGGATAACACAGCAGGGTGGCGACAAAGTTAACGAGTTTGATGTGGAAGCCATGAAAACAACCCAAAATTCTGCCTTACACAGCTCGTTTGATAAGGGGACGATGTATGGAGGTAGCTAAATGGCCGACTTTTGGAGGCAGCTACGGCGATGACGTGTGGAGGTAGCAATGGAGACAACGTGTGGAGGAAGCTAAAAAGATGACATGTGGAGGCTGCTATGGAGACAATTTAATTTGGATAGTGCCTGTATGTGGCAGTCCAAAAAATTTCCAAACCAGAGGAGCAGGTAGGTGGTCCTCCAGAAAAATTCAATAAATTGAGTGCCTGTATGTGGCACTCCCAAAAATTGTTTAAAACAGAGGACTGGGTAGGTGGCCCTCCAGAAAAATTAAATACATTGAGTACTACTATAGTTAGAGCCAGTTGGCCCTGGCAAAAATAGCCAGTTTCCTCTGCTTTAGTGTACAAAGAGGGGGAGAAGGAGGACAATGAGGAGGAGGAGTGCAGACATTATTCAGGTTGAGCTTCTTTCACCTGGTGGAGAATGGAAATCTTGAGAAATACAGGCTTTATTCATCTTGATAAGCGTCAGCCTGTCAGTCGACAGGCTTGTACGCTTATCGGTGATGATGCCACCAGCTGCACTGAAAACCCGCTCGGACAACACACTAGCGGCAGGGCAGGCAAGAACCTCCAAAGAGTACAGCGCCAGTTCGTGCCACATGTCCAGCTTTGAAACCCAGTAGTTGTAGGGAGCTGTGTGATCATTTAGGACGATGGTATGGTCAGCTATGTACTCCCTCACCATCTTTCTGTAAAGATCAGCCCTACTCTGCCGAGACTGGGGACTGGTGACAGATATCAGACATCCACTTCCACTCCTCATTGTAGACTTGAGGAAGCTGACTGACGTGACTACCATTTCTGGTGGAAGTTGACATCTGGCAGTCTACAATTGCTCTGTGCTGCTGATAAACTCTGGATAACATGGTTAATGTTGAATTCCACCTCATGGGCACGTCGCACAACAGTCGGTGAGCAGGCAGTTGGAGGCGGCGCTGCGCTGCCCTGAGAGTGGTAGCATCTGTGCTGGACTTCCTGAAATGCGCACAGATGCGGCGCACCTTCGTGAGCAAATCAGACAGATTGGGTATGTCTTGAGGAAACGCTGAACTATGAGATTTAACACATGGGCCAGGCATGGCACATGTGTCAGTCTGCCGAGTTGCAGAGCCGCCACCAGGTTACGGCCGTTGTCATACACAATCATGCCTGGCTTCAGGTTCAGCGGTGCCAGCCACAGATCAGTCTGCACCGTGATGCCCTGTAATAGTTCTTGGGCGGTGTGCCTTTTATCGCCTAGGCTCAGCAGTTTGAGCACCGCCTGCTGTCTCTTAGCGATGGCACTGCTGCTGTGCCTAGAGCTACCAACTGATGGCGCCATGCCCACGGATAGTAATTCGGAGGAGGAGGTGGAGGAGGGGTGGGAGGAGGAGTAAGCATAGTAGGCCTTTGAGACCTGGACTGAGGTAGGCCCCGCAATCCTCGGCGTCGGCAGTATATGACCACCCCAGGGTCAGACTCGGTCCCAGCCTCCACCAAGTTAACCCAATGTGCCGTCAGCGATATATTGTGGCCCTGCCCGGCAGCACTCGTACACGTGTCCGTGGTCAGGTGGACCTTGTCAGAAACGGCGTTGGTCAGGGCACGGATGATGTTGTCTGAAACGTGCTTGTGCAGGGCTGGGACGGCACATCGGGAAAAGTAGTGGCGGCTGGGGACCGAATATCGAGGGGCCATGAGGTTTCGAAAGACCTCGGTCTCTACCAGCCTATAGGGCAGCATCTCCAGGCTAAGCAGTTTGGAGATGTGGACGTTGAGGGCTTGGGCGTGGAGGTGGGTTGCACTACCTTTTGCGCTCCAGCGTCTGGGGAATGGAGAGCTGAACGCTGGTGGATGCTGCGGAGGATCGTGGAGGCGAAGATGGGGTTTTCGCATGGGAGGTGTTTGGGCGGGGGTCCTGGGCAGGGGGCTGACTAGCAGATGACACAGGGGAAGGAGCAGTGGTGTGCCCGGCCGGAGGTGAACGGGCTTGGTGCCATTGAGTGGGGTGTTTAGCATTCATATGCCTGCATGTACTGGTGGTAGTTAAGCTAGTAGTGGTGGAACCCCTGCTGATCCTGGTTTGGCACAGGTTGCACACTACAGTCCGTCGGTCATCCGGTGTTTCTTTAAAGAACCTCCAGACTTCTGAAAATCTAGCCCTCGCCACGGGAGCTTGACTATGTGAAACATTTGGCGCTGATGCACCAGCTCTGGCCCTGCCTCTCCGTCTGGCCCCACCACTGCCTCTTCCAACCTGTTCTGGTATAGGACTCGCCTCCGTCTCAGAAGCACTGTGTTCACCCGGCCTATCAACCCAGCTTGGGTCTGTCACCTCATCATCCTCCGATCCCTCAGTCTGCTTCCCCCTCGGACTTCCTGCCCTGACAACAACTTCATCACTGTCTGACAACCGTGTCTCCTCATCGTCCGACACCTCTTTACACACTTCTTCCACTACGTCAATAATGTCATCATCATCCACAGACTGCGACCGGTGGAAAACTTGGGCATCGGTTCAAATGCCAAATTTTGCTGGGAGGGGGCAGACTGGGGGGAAGGAGGCTGAGGTGGAGGAGCTGGAGGAGTGTTGATTTCGGTGACATGGGTGGACTGCGTTGAAGACTGACTGGTGGACAAATGGCTAGAAGCATTGTCCGCAATCCACGACATCACCTGTTCGCACTGTTCTGGCCTCAACAGTGCTCTACCACGAGTTCAGTAACTTGAGACATGAACCTAGGGAGTGTAGCTCTGCGGCGTTCCCCTGCTCCCTCATCAGCAGGTGGTGTCTCACCCCGCCCAGGACCACGGCCTCTGACCCCTGCAGTAGTTGGACGTCCATTTCTACGCCCTCATCCTCTACCCCTAGCCCTGGGTTTAAACATTTTCAAAAGTCTCCCTGCAAATTCCTCACAATATGGTTCTAGCTGCACTACTATGCCAGCAAGCCCAGCCACAAGCAAACCAAAAAAAAGTAAAATATAACGCTATTGTACGCCTAAATAAGCCGTTGGTGTTCTCCTATGGCTATTTTCTGGCCTACACTGAAAGCACACTGCTTTAAAGGATTACTTTGAGTTATAAAAACAAATAAACGTAAAAAAAAAAATAAATCAGAAGACTGTGCCTAATTCAAATCAAACCCCTAATAAATTGTCCCACTTCGGTGTTTGAGGTGGATATGTGTGTCACTAAGAGCTAAACACAACGGTCGCAAGTCTCCCTGCAAATTCCTCACAATATGGTACTAGCTGCATTACTAGTGGCAGCAAGCCCAGCCACAAGCAAACAAAAAAAAAGTAAAATAAAATGTTATTATAGCCCTAAGAAGGGCTCTTGGGTTCTTGTAGAATCACTCCTGCCTAACACTATTCTAATAGAACACCCTAACGCTTTCCCTGACCAGCAGCAGCTCTCTCCCTAGCGGCATCCAGACAGAGAATGATCCGAGCAGCGCAGGCAGGGGCTAGTCTATTCCAGGGTCACCTGATCAGGCCAGCCAACCACTGCTATCGACGTGTAAGGGTACCATGTCATGCTGGGTGGAGTGCAGAGTCTCCTGGCTTGTGATTGGCTCTGTTTCTGGCCGCCAAAAATCACAACGGCGGGAGATGCCATTTTCTCGAGCTGGCGAAATACTCGTCCGAGCAACGAGCAGTTTCTAGTACGCTAATGCTCGAACGAGCATTAAGCTCGGACGAGTATGTTCGCTCATCTCTAGGCGTTACATAAGACACAATTTTATTTGTAGAAAATGTGACAGATATTAAATGGACAATATAAACCACTTATATTCTCTGTTCATATAGGTGACTTATGGTGTGACTGACCCCTTCCTGCACAGCAGAGACGTCCTACACCCCACTACCTACCTGTTTGCCCCAGATGTCCGGGGCCAGTACGTGGCTATTGTAAAGTGCCTTGAAATTCTTGGATGGAATTGGGTTGGACTCATTATTACACCTCAGGCTAATGATATAGAAGTGAGAGAACTGACTAAGCTGATGGCCGAGCATGAGATCTGCATTGACTTCACTATTACTGTAGATGATAGGAGTTCTCTTACTTCACTGAGAATGGTGGATGTGATTGAGAAATCCACTGTTGAAGTTATAGTCATTTGTGGACCTTACTCAGATAATTACATGGAATTTGCCATGAATTCGAAGAGAATGACTAAGGACATCACCCTCATCCTTCACGAGTCCTGGGCTAATCTTTTGTATAGAAGATCACATTATGAGGTAAAATTTGCCAACTGCAGTTTGGTTTTTATGGTGCCCAGAAGTACAATTCCCCAAATTACAGAATCCATCCATCATGTGAATCCATCCTCACATCCAGATGATCGGCTGCTGGAGAAGATTTGGTTCTATCTGTTTCGATGCAGGGCTAAAAACAAGAAGATAAATGCGCTATACGAGTGGTATTATGCAACTACTGGTGTGAACTGCACCGGGACGCGTTATATTCCACCATCTGAATATGGCTTTAAAGATACCAGCTTATATTATACTTATGTATCTGTGAATATTCTGGCCAAGGCCTTAAACACAAAAAAGCACCTAGAAGATCATTCAGGACAGCACCGATTACACCATCAGGTAAATGCCAACAATACAAAGTATCCATTAATATGTCATGTATAGATATGTTCTGTAATAACCCTCCCATATCCTATAAGATACTTGATAAATCCACATGCAGTGCCTGGATTAGGGGTGGCCCCAAGGCTACACTGGGTCCCCAGGACACTATCCTGGTGTCACAATGTGCTGCTGTTCTTGAAAGAGATACATCCATATCTATGTACAAGTAATTAATACCAATGTCACTATATTTAAAAACAGCAATATAAATCTTTTTGTGTTGCACAGACTCAAAGTTATGAGCTACAATAAAAGTCATGGATCGATCAAAAAGTCCACATTAAATATCATATGCTGAAATTTTATAAAATAATAAAATCTATCACCGGAGCTCTTTAGTCCAATAAAATAGCACTAGAGATGAGCGAACATACTCAACCGAGCTTAATGCTCGTTCGAGCATTAGCACACTCGCAACTGCTCAGTGCTTGGACAAGTATTTCGCCGGCTCGAGCAAATGGCGTGTAGATTTTGGTGGCCAGAAACAGAGCCAATCACAAGCCAGGAGACTCTGCACTCCACCCAGCATGACGTGGTACACTTACATGTCGATAGCAGTGGTTGGCTGGCCTGATCAGGTGACCCTAGAATAGACTATCCCCTGCCGCGCTGCTAGGATCATTCTCTGTCTGGATGCCGTTAGGGAGAGAGCTGCTGCTGGTCATGGATAGCGTTAGGGTGCTAGTAGATTACTGTTAGGCAGGAGTGATTCTCCAAGAACTTTACTGTTAGGCAGGAGTGATAGGGCTACATTAGCGTTTTTCAAAAGTTCAAGTGACACACTCAGTCACAGCACAAAATCCTTTTGTGTGCTGTCATTGTAGGTTAGAAACTAGCCATAGCAATCATCTTCTGTGGTTGCTGTCTGATTTCTTCTGCACAATTTGTTCTGTAAAAAAAATAAATAAAAATTTAAAAATAAAAAATAAAAAAACACAAAAAACCAAAAAAAAATTACAGTTTATTTTTCTGTTTTGTCTATATAATAGACTTTATTTTTGAAAATGTTGAACCCGAGGGCTAGGGGTAGAGGACGAGGGCGTGGGCGTCCAATTACTGCAGGGGTCAGAGGCCGTGGTCCTGGTCGGGTTGAGACACCACCTGCTGATGAGGGAGCAGGGGAACGCCTCAGAGCTACACTCCCTAGCTTCATGTCTCAAGTTACTGGGACTCGTGGTAGAGCACTGATGAGGCCAGAACAGTGCAAACAGGTGATGTTGTGGATTGCGGACAATGCTTCTAGCCATTTGTCCACCAGTCAGTCTTCCACACAGTCCACTTATGTCACCGAAATCAGCACTCCTCCAGCTCCTCCACCTCAGCCTCCTTCCCCCCAGTCTGCCCCCTCCCAGCAAAATTTGGCATTTGAACCGGCATACTCTGAGGAACTGTTTTCTGGACCCTTCCCAGAGTCACAAACCACTTGCCCGGTTGCTGCTGAGCTCTTTTCCGATGCCCAGGTTTTCCACCAGTCGCAGTCTGTGGGTGATGATGACATTGTTGACGTAGTGGAAGAAGTGTGTAAAGAGGTGTCGGAAGATGAGGAGACACGGTTGTCAGACAGTGGTGAAGTTGTTGTCAGGGCAGGAAGTCCGAGGGGGGAGCAGACCCAAGCTGGGTTGAAAGGCCGGGTGAACACACGCTTCTGAGATGGAGGCGAGTCCTCCACGAGAACAGGTTGGAAGAGGCAGTGGTGGGGCAGAGGGAGAGGCAGGGCCAGAGCTGGTGCATCAGCGACAAATGTTTCACGTAGTGAAGCTCCCGTGGCGAGGGCTAGATTTTCAGATGTCTGGAGGTTCTTTAAAGAAACAGCGGATGACCGACAGACTGTGGTGTGCAACCTGTGCCACACCAGGATCAGCAGGGGTTCCACCACTACCAGCTTAACCACCACCAGTATGCGCAGGCATATGAATGCTAAACACCCCACTCAATGGAACCAAGGCCGTTCACCTCCGGCCAGGCACACCACTGCTTCATCCCCTGTGTCATCTGCTGCCTCTGCTAGTCAGCCCCCTGCCCAGGCCCCTGACCCAAACACCTCCCGTGCGAAAACCACACCTTCGCCTCCACAAACCTCCACAGCATCCACCAATGTCTCCATGCGCAGCGTTCAGCTCTTCATACCCCAGATGCTGGAGCGCAAGAGGAAGTACAGTGCAACCCACCCACACGCCCAAGCCCTCATCGTCAACATCTCCAAACTACTTAGCCTGGAGATGCTGCCCTATAGGCTGGTAGAGACCGAGGCCTTTTGCAACCTCATGGCGGCGGCCGCCCCTCAGTATTCGGTCCCCAGCCGCCACTACTTTTGTGCCGTCCCAGCCCTGCACCAGCACGTGTCAGACAATATCAACCGTGCCCTGACCAACGCCGTTTCTGACAAGGTCCACCTGACCACGGACACGTGGATGAGTGCTGCCGGGCAGGGCCACTATATATCGCTGATGGCACATTGGGTTAACTTGGTGGAGCCTGGGACCGAGTCTGACCCTGGGGCTGGTCATATACTGCCAACACCGAGGATTGCGGGGCCTACCTCGGTCCAGGTCTCAAAGGCCTACTATGCCTACTCCTCCTCCCACCCCTCCTCCACCTCCTCCTCCGAATTACCATCCGTGGGCATGGCGCCATCAGTCGGTAGCTCTAGGCACAGCAGCAGTGCCATCGCTAAGCGACAGCAGGCGGTGCTCAAACTGCTGAGCCTAGGCGATAAAAGGCACACCGCCCAAGAGCTATTACAGGGCATCACGGCACAGACTGATCTGTGGCTGGCACCGCTGAACCTGAAGCCAGGCATGGTTGTGTGTGACAACGGCCGTAACCTGGTGGCGGCTCTGCAACTCGGCAGACTGACACATGTGCCATGCCTGGCCCATGTGTTAAATTTCATAGTTCAGCGGTTCCTCAAGACATACCCCAATCTGTCTGATTTGCTGACGAAGGTGTGCCGCATCTGTGTGCATTTCAGGAAGTCCAGCACAGATGCTGCCACTCTCAGGGCAGCGCAGCGCCGCCTCCAACTGCCCGCTCACCGACTGTTGTGCGACGTGCCCACGAGGTGGAATTCAACATTAACCATGTTATCCAGAGTTTACCAGCAGCGCAGAGCGATTGTAGACTGCCAGATGTCAACTTCCACCAGAACTGGTAGTCACGTCAGTCAGCTTCCTCAAGTCTACAATAAGGAGTGGACGTGGATGTCTGATATCTGTCAGGTGCTGAGTAACTTTGAGGAGTTAACACAGATGGTCAGTGGCGATGCCGCCATCATCAGCCTCACCATCCCGCTGCTTGGCCTGTTGAAAAACTCTCTGGTCAGCATGAAGTCAGAAGCTTTGCGCTCGTCACAAGACACGGGGGAAGAAGATTCCCTTGTTGATAGCCAAAGCACCCTCAGGTCTGTTTCTCAGCGCATATCAGAGGAGGTGGAGGAGGATGAGGAGGAGAATGTTGGCGAGACAGAAGAGGAGAGCTTTGCTCAGTCCTTCACTGTTCAGCGTGTATGGGCAGAAGAAGAGGAGTTGGAGGAGGAGGAAATGGACAGTCAGGCCAGTGAGGGGAGTGAATTCTTGTGAGTTGTGACTCTGGTGCATTTGGCAGATTTCATGCTAGGCTGCCTATCCCGTGACCCTCGCGTTCAAAGAATTTATTCCAGCACCGATTACTGGGTATTCACTCTTCTGGACCCACGGTACAAGCAAAATCTTTCCAATCTCATCCCTGGAGAGGAAAGGGGTATGAGAATGCATAAATACCAGCAGGCCCTGCGTACCTAGCGGCAGGGAGCGTACTTCTGCGGGATAAGTAGCGAAGGAGAATAGGCGTGCAGGCAGCTTGTCCAGCACTGGCAGGGGTACGCTTTACAAGGCCTTTGCCAGTTTTATGTCACCCCAGCAAGACACTGTCACCTGTCCCCAGTCTCGGCAGAGTAGGGCTGATCTTTACAGAAAGATGGTGAGGGAGTACGTAGCTGACCATACCATCGTCCTAAATGATCACACATCTCCCTACAACTGCTGGGTTTTAAAGCTGGACATGTGGCACAAACTGGCGCTGTACGCCTTGGAGGTTCTTGCCTGCCCTGCCGCTAGCGTGTTGTCTGAGCAGGTTTTCAGTGCAGCTGGTGGCATCATCACCGATAAGCGTACACGCCTGTCGACTGACAGCGCTGACAGGCTGACGCTTATCAAGATGAATAAAGCCTGAATTTCTCAGGATTTCCATTCTCCACCAGGTGAAAGAAGCTCAACCTGAATAATGTCTGCACTCCTCCTCCTCATTTTCTCCTTCTCCTCCTCTTTGTACACTATAGCAGAGGAAACCGGCTATTTTTTGCCAGGGCCAACTGGCTCTAGCTATAGTACTCTATGTATTTATTCCCATTTTTTGGGAGTGCCACATACAGGCACTCAATCTATTTAATTTTTTCTGGAGGACCACCTACCTGCTCCTCTGGTTTGAAAACTTTTTTGGACTGCCACATACAGGCACTATCCAAATTTAATTGTCTCCATAGCAGCCTCCACACGTCGCCCATATAGCTGCCTCCTTACATCGTCTCCTTAGCAAACGAGCTGTGTCAGGCAGAATTTTGGGTTGTTTTAACGGCTTCCACTTCAAACTTGTTAACTTTGTCGCCATCTGCTGTGTTATCCACAAAATATGCTGGCAAACTTTTATCATTTACCGATATTATTTCAGCGCTTCTTGCGCATCTGTTTACATTCCTCTCACCGCCAAAACCAAGCCAATTGCTTATAAGAACAGTACTACACTTGATCTTATACAAAAGGTTCTTATAAGTGCTGTTTGTAGCCCCCGCCTGCTTTGAAAATTATAATTTTTTCAAAGTAAACGCTTCTGGCCCCTAGGCCCATTTTGGGTGGGGAGGAGCCGAGAGACAGGGGCTTGGACAGGCGAGAGCTCGCCTGGTAGTGGACCGCCAGCTCCTTCCGCAGATTAGGCAGCTTCAGAGGCATCCATGCATACTGCCCCTGCTGTTTCCTGTCCATTTCGCCTCCACGATCCTCCACAGCGTCCACCAATGTCTCCATGCGCAACTTTCAACTCTCTATAACCCAGATGCTGGAGCGCAAGAGGATTTACAGCACATCATCCCCTTATCAAACGAGCTGTGTCAGGCAGAATTTTCGGGTGTTTCACCAGATACATAATGGAACTCGGCCAATCTGTCACCGCCATGCTGGAGACCTGAAGTTGCAATCATAGCAGCGCAATATGGATGCACCATACTGTCGCTCTTAATAATGGAACCATTTCCGAAAAAACAATTAAAAATAGAACCGCTATGCTATTTCATTATTCCTAGATGAAATATTCAAACGACCCCGGCTGCTTTGAAAATTATCATTTTTTCAAAGGAAACGCTTCTGGCCCCCAGGCCCATTTTGGGTGGGGAGGAGCCAAGAGACAGGGGCTTGAACAGGCGAAAGCTCGCCTGGCAGCGGACCGCCAGCTCCTTCCCAAGATTAGGCAGCCTCAGAGGCATCCATGCATACTGCCCCTGCTGTTTCCTGTCCATTTCGCCTCCACGATCCTCCACAGCGTCTACTAATGTCTCCATGCACAACTTTCAACTCTCTATACCCCAGACGCTGGAGCGCGAGAGGATATACAGCACATCATCCCCTTATCAAACGAGCTGTGTCAGGCAGAATTTTCGGGTGTTTCACCAGATACATAATGGAACTTGGCCCATCTGTCGCCGCCATGCTGGAGACCTGAAGTTGCAATCATAGCAGCTCAATATGGATGCCCCATACTGTCGCTCTTAATCATGGAAATCATCTCCATGGCTGCCTCCACATGTTGTCCCCTTATCAAACGAGCTGTCAGGCTCATTTTTCAGGTGTTTCACCAGATACGTTATGGAACTTGGTCACTATGTCGCCACCATGCTGTGTTATCGACTAAATATACCGTAGGAAATCATTTCAACGCTTCTTGCTCACCTCCTTTGGTTCCTCTCTGCCGCCTTAACCAGGCAAAATACTGATACATACAGTGCTACACGTTATCCCCGCCAAAAGGAATTTTTTTAATTGGTTTGAAGCCTGAGTCCATTTGGGGTATGTCACCATGCCACTCTCGAGCCTGCCGCTGCTGCCGCTACCTCTGCATGCCGTCTTCTATAGTGTCAGGGTCAATTATTGGATGTTTTAGATGCTATCTATTCTCATTCGGTCACTCTGTCATCGCCATGCTGTTGCCAATAATTTGGGCATAATGGTGCGATTAAGCAGCCTCAGAGGCATCCATGCATGCTGCCCCTGCTGTTTCCTGTCCATTTCTGTGGTGTTTCCATCATTTTCTCAGGTTTCCAGGTGTTTGGCCAAGCTTCCCTGTGCAGACCCTTGGTCCCCTTGAAAAATGCTAGAGTCTCCCATTGACTTCAATGGGGTTCGTTATTCGAGACGAGCACTCGAGCATCGGGAAAAGTTTGTCTCGAATAACGAGCACCCAAGCATTTTAGTGCTCGCTCATCTCTAATTTCCAACTATATCCCCAACTTTGAAGATATAGTAAATATCTACACGGAAGTTCTCTATCCCCCCAACCATCTCCAATGCTTCCTATTTTGGAAAACCCCACATTTACACAAGGGGTAGAAGACAGGGGATTTAGAGAATGGTTACACATTGGGAAGTCGCGAGCAAGAGATGCCAAAAAGGATAAGGCTTGGTGGTCCCTAGAAGAGTCACACACGTAAGACACACCTTGAACTCGCAGTGGAACGCGTCACAAACTATAAGTATCTGGGTGTTTATCTGGATGATAAGTTATTGTGGCATATAAATTCAGAGAAATTGTATAAAAAGGCGTCTGGGAGACTGTACTTTTTAAGATCGCTCAGGTCTTTTGATGTGGACCGTAAGATGTTGCTGTCCTTTTACCAGTCTGTAATTGGAAGTGTCTTATTCTATGCGGTGGTATGTTGGGGAAACAATGCTCGCACGACTGATTTAAACAAATTTAAGAAACTGATTAGGAAGGTGAACTCAATTGTTGGCACTAAGACAGAGGATTGGGAGTCAATCTTGTGTGCGCGTATGCTCTCCAAATTTAAGTCCATTGTATGTAATGAGAAAAACCCATTACATAACACACTGATGGGTCAACGTAGCACATTTAGTGATCGGTTTCTACATATGAAATGTAGAACGAATCGTTTTAAAAACTCCTTTATACCTAGGGCAATTGTATTAGTTAACATGGGCAAGTAATTAGTAATTAATATCTGTAACAATTGTGTTTTTCTCCTTTTTAACTTTTTATTGACTCTTTTATAATAATTGTTATTATTTATATGTATATGTACGTTGTATCTTACTGTTTTGTATATATGTGTAATTGTGATCATGAATGGAGGTGTTGCTGTTGTCGTTGTGACAAAGTCAGTTTCCCCTATGGGGACAATAAAGCATTCTATTCTATTCTATTCTAACTCAATACCGCCATCTAATTCTTTTTGTAGAAAACTAACACCTTTTAGCAAAGGTAAATAGGGGAAGGATATATTGCACATTCTCAGACACAGGTAGACCAACTTTTATAGATAAATGGGGAAGAGACTTAGGGATTCATATTTTAGAAAAACATATCTATCAACTTGTACATGGAGCATCGATAGCCAATAATATCTAGGAATCAGGGTATAAACTACTGACAGCGTGGTTAAGGGTCCTAGTAAGGGTAATGTTTTCTGATATTGCCCAATAATACGTCCTTTTTGGAACACTGTTGGACAAGTCATGAATCTTGTGTATGAGCAGGAAATAGAACTAGATGCTTCACTTTTTCTTCTTCAAATTTCCATGATCCTATAAAGAGATATAAGACCTAAATTCTAGCTCCTCAGCTGGAGCTCGTATTTCTTCAAATTGAAAGAACACATGTGCTCCTACATGAAAATAATGGGTTATGAGAGATGGGGAGGTAAGGAAGATGGAAGAACTAATGGCTTACATGAGAGGAGCATATGAGAAATATCAGGGGACTTGGGGAGGGTGGAGAGGCTTCCGATCTTCTGTAGAGTATAAGAAGCTTTTGATGTGTAATATTGTATAATGGAAGGTGTCTGGAAAGATAACTGATTATAAGTTAAGACCTCATAAAGAGGATGGGTGGCTGCAGGGGGGGAGGGACCTTCTGTTTTTTTCTCTTTTAGGTTTGGGAGGGCAGTAGGATAAGTATACTATGTACATTTGGATTGTCTTTGTGTTTCTTGAGCATATATAAATATATAAAAAACAAGTTAAATAAAGAATTTACAAAAATAAAGAAGGGGGCAACAAGAAAATAGGCACTAGGAGGGTTTAATTAAGTGCCCTTTTTGTTTTCCCTTCTATAAGGGGGCAAGAAGAGGGGCACTTAAGAAAAGGTGCAACAAAAGGGTAGTGGCAGGGCTGTACTTTTAGGTGGCTAGAAAAGGGGCACTAAGAGAACTCTTATTAAGTGCCCATTTTCATGCCCTTTCTCTTAGGGGATTCAAAAAAGGCACTTATTAAAAGAAGGAGCAATTTAAGGGGCACTTAATAAGTGGAAAAATGTGGTGAAATTGACCAAAAAATATCTGCACTATTTTCTTATGAGCTCTGTTTTATGGGGGCTCTAAATTACACAAGCACAAAATTTATATAAGTTTTATCAGTTTTCAATAAATTTTTAAAAATAAAAAAATTGATTTGCTGAACCAAATATAGTGTGCCACTTTTTGTGGGATGTGACATTTTCATTTCAAACTATTTTGGAATGTACGTCCTATTGATCAGTTCTTTATTTCAATTTTTATCAGTTGCATATCGGCAAAAAAAGAGTGCAGTTTATTTAAGCAAAATTTTTCATTACAGAATTAACTGATGGGAATAACTTGTATATTGTATATTGAGACTTTTTGGGTCACAGCAATACACATTGGGGCACATTTACTTACCTGGTCCTGTCGCGATCCCCGGGGTGTGTTCTCCAACAAGGATGAAGTCCGGTGCGATTCTTCAAGATTGTGCACCCATGATCCTGCATGTGTTACTTCCCCGCTGAGGTCCGCTGGACTTTACCTTCTTCTTCCCGTTGTATGTGAGTGCATGTCTTTCGACACAATTTAAATCATAAATCCCGCGCTTAGTGCGAATCAGTCTGGTTGTCGGTCGGCCACACCCCCCAATTGGTGTCTAATGAAAGTCGGTGCAATTGCGCCAAAATACGACTGCGTGCGCAACATTCAGAGCACAAAACAGTAATCGTTGGAATATCCAACATTTGTGCGGTCCGTGGACCCTTAGTAAATGAGCCCCAATGTGCCACGGGTGCCCCCTCGACCCACATCTCAGGTTGTGGGCACACTCGTGTCTCCCTGCAGCCCTAGGCTCCTCTCCATACCTTTCCTTTCCACATTCCTGCTCCAGCAGCCAGCTGCACACACACTATAGGATTTAAAGGGCCAACGCACTGCTAATTGGTGCTGGCTAATTCCAGGAAACTGATATAAGTCGGCCTCTCCCAGCATTCCCCTCCGGATCTTAGTGCCTATGCCTATAAGAAAGCTGTTTCCTGTGCCTCGTGCGAGTGATTGGATTTCCCATTGTGACCCCGGACATTTTCTCGACTTCGCTCCTCCGCTGCCAACCTTGCTTCATCCCTGACCTTGAACCACTGCCGCCTGCCTTGAACATCTGCCTGTCCCCGACTACGAGATTGCCTGCTGATTCTGTACCTCAACCTTGGCTGCCACCACAGACAAGACACGCCTGTGGAACGACCTGGTGGCACCCCGCCGCAGCAAGACCAACCTATTTTGCGACAGGCCCTGGTGAAGACCGAGTGCCACTTAGATTCCGGTCCCAGGTGTCGGCTTGTGTCATCGTCCGCGGTGTTCCAGAGGATCCATTACCTCTGATCCTGATTTTTTGTGTCTAATAGGAAGGGGACCTAGATATGAATTTTTGTCCCGGAGCCCATTGGACTCTGGTGACGACACTGCTAGCAGAGGTGCAAAACTAAATAATACAAATGTTACAAGCACCAAAAGATAGTGGGGGTCATTTACTAAGGGCCCGATTCGCGTTTTCCCGACGTGTTACCCGAATATTTCCGATTTGCGCCGCTTGTACATGAATTGCCCCGGGTTTTTGGCGCACGCGTTCGGATTGTGGCGCATCGGGGCCGGCATGCGCGCGACAGAAATCGGGGGGGCGTGGCCGAACGAAAACCCGACGTATTCGGAAAAACCGCCGCATTTAAAAACCAAAAATGTGTCGCTTGGGGAGCGCTCACCTTCACCTTCTATGGGATGGTGCATTCCGGGGCGTTAAGATTATTTTCGGCGCTGCACGCTGGACGGCGGAGGAACTACCATCTTAAATCCCAGCCGGACCCGAATCCTGTGCAGAGAACGCGCCGCTGGATCGCGAATGGGCCGGGTAAGTAAATGTGCCCCAGTGTCACAAAAATGTCAAATACGGTGCATTTGATATTGTACATTTCTTTTACCAGTGGGGAAAAATATTTAAATTTAAAACCTTTTTTTTGCAGTTGCAGAAGTACATGAAATATGCTCACTACACAGATATGTATGGAAGGGAGACTTTCTTTAATGACAGGATGGGAGTTAATTTTAGATGGGAATTAAGGAACTGGGTTATCTACATAAATGATGAAGATGATCAAAAACGTTTTATAAAAGATCAACACATTGCATTTTTTCGACATTCTGGGGATATCGAGACTGATGTGGTAATAGAAAATATGATATGGAAAAATAACAAGGTGAGAGTCTTCTTCAATTACAAAAATGAAACTATTTTACACTTTTTGGGGTTAGTGAATAAGCTGGTGCCCTTAGAGGGGATGTAGTAATGCCATTACCATTGCCAGATAAGACGGCCAGTGTGGCAATTTTTACCCCAAGTGACATTTTCTTAATGTAGTCTGAAATTGCCCTGCATTGGGCTTCTTTTCACTAAATGGCCTTGGTTTACCCTTCCCACCTTTGTAAGTCATGCTTTATGAGGCAAGAACGACCAGAAATGTTCTTAAAATGTTCACCTATTTCTTGGTACGGGTTCCCTCACCTCTTGAATATGAATTGTAGAAAAGGTTTCAGCAATATAAACCTATGGTAACATGTCAGGATGTGAGTACCAAACAATCTTTGTAATGTTTGATAATATGGACATGCTGTATTTGGGTTGCTATACTTATCCCTGGTCATTAAACCATATAAGTTACTTAATTAACCCTTTCAACAATCTAGAACTGGCCCTGTCATTTGGGCAAGAATTTACTTTCCACTGTGGATAGAACGAAACTGACTCATCAGGTTGGACAAGTTCTCATCTAAGCAAATCTGCTGTGAGCTTCCTGAGTCTGATGCGTACGCTCAACCACGTTATTTCACATCCCTTTCAATTTCCAATTAAACCTTCCCATGATACCATCGGTTTGTAGATGATAAGCAGGTAAATATATTTTGGTAACAGACACAGTTCTTTGGACATGAAAAGTGTTTCACCAGCCAGTGGTATTGCACCTGGATAGTAGGTTATGTAGTCCCAAACCCTTCATATATGTTGGTGACTCCTGGTAGATTTTGGAAGTGGACCAACCAGATCCATAGCAACACATTTAAATAGAATTTCAGTTATCATTAGAGGGGAAAGTTTGTTATGAAAATTTGGCAAATAGTATCAATTGGACCCTTGGGCAAGTTTCCCGTGGGGAAAAGTACCGTATATACTTGAGTATAAGCCGACCCGTGTATAAGCCCAGGTACCTAATTTTGACACAAACTTGGAAAACCTATTGACTCAAGTATAAGCCTATGCCCTCTACTATATAATCAGCCCACCGATGCCCCCAGTATACAGCAAACCAGCCTATGCCCTCTAGTATATAGCTACCCATCCCTCTGTCCCCCAGTATATAGCCAGCCAGACCAAGCCCCCTAGTATATCACCTGCCAGTCCCCTAATATATAGCTTGCAGCCCCTGCCCCCGGAATACAGCCTGCAGTCACTGCCTCAATATATAGCCTACATGCACTGCCCCAGTATTTAGCCTGCATCAACTGCCCCCATTAGCCCCTAGTCAGCCCCTTCATGAGGTATGCCCAGCCTTTAAGAAAAAAAACTTTTACTCACCTTTACGATGACCCCAAGCAGGTCCACTACTTTCCTTCAATGCTCCGGCTTCGGCCCCGGGTCCGTGCCATCGCAAGCACCATGGCTTCAGTCGCTTACCGACATCATAGTGTAGGCTGTTGGCACATTAACTATAGTTAGGTATTTCAGCACATTTTTTGTGCTGAGAAACCCTGGCTTATACTCAAGTATGTACGGTGACTCTTGGTTTCTCAATCCCTGGATGTCTCCTAAAAACAAGTGAATAAGTCAGTCAGTTTCAGTAATTTGCAGGCATAATAGTAAGCTGATCTGCTGTCAGTTGGGGTTCTATTTACCCTATGAAACAAGTCATTAGCTATCAAAACGTTCACATCACACTGTGTAACAAACCTTTATCTATTCCCAGTTCAGGGCTCACTGACCCACATAGTCTCTAGTATCACTGTGGATACAAGTCACACCAAATCAGTGGATATGGAGCCATAACACTGACACAGGACTCCCAGTGTCCAGCAATGCATATTACAGGATCATGTTCTTTATCAAACATAACGACTTTTAGTTACAATTCCAAATGAGCCCCATATGAGGGTCTAGAAAACAAAGACACACTCCTTCACAGGTCACATTTCATGGGCTATCCAAGCATCTGACACATGTCCCAGTCTCTTACAGCTCCAAATTGAGAAGTTCCGGAACCTAAATTCCCCATAGGAATTGGAAAAACAGCATGCATTAGTGAGACACCTAAGTTAAACATATACATATTGTCACGGGTGGTCTCGCAACCCACATCGCGGGTCGCGGGCTCACCCCTGCCGCCCTGCCCCCGCCAGCGCGCCGCCAGCGCATCTCACCCGTCCCGGCTCCTGGCTCGCTCCCCTTCGCTGTGCGCGCGCGTCCCCGACTGCTAGGGCGCACGCGCCACCTTCTCCAAATTTAAAGGGCCAGCGCGCCATTAATTGGCGCTGGCCATATTGCCCAATTCTTCATAAGCCTGCCTCTTCCTGTTACCCTTGCCGGATCTTTGTGCCTCATAGCCTTAGAGAAAGCTTCCAAGCGATTATTCCTGCGTTCCTGTGTATTCCTGCGTTCCTGTGTATTTCTGCGTTCCCGTGTATTCCTGTGTGTTCCCGCTCCTGTGTCCTGTGTTACCCGAGTTCCTCCGTGTTGCTGTGTTCCGTGTGCATGTGTTCCCGTTCCCACCTGCCTGGACCTCCCGTTGCTGACCTTGGACCTGGACTTGATGTTGCATCTCTGCCGCCTGCCCTGACCCTGTGCCTGGACCTGACTACGAGACTGTCATCCGCTAAGGTACCTCGACCTCGGCTGCCACCGCGGGCTGGTCGCACCTGTGGAACGACCTAGTGGTATCCTGCCGCAGCAAGTCCAACCACCTGAGTGAAGTTGGCCCCCCCACCTTGTTCAAATCAAACAAAATTGGTGTCAAACGTTTGTGCTACGTTTGTGCAGCAGAAATTTTCGTTTGTGCCGCTATTGTTTTAAAGATTTTAATGAAAGTTTCCAGAGGTCATCAGAGGTCAACCAGCCCCCCCACATTGCCCAAATCAAACAAAACCGGGACCGAACAATTCTGCTTCGTTTGTGCTGGTTTGTGCTGCTCAAATTTTTGTTAGTGCTGCTTTTGTTTTGAATATATGAACAAAAAATTAAAGTTCAAAAGGTCAACCAGCCCCCCCACATTAACCGAATCAAACAAAACTGGTGTCAAATGTTAGTGCTACGTTTGTGCTGGTTTGTGCAGCAAAAATTTCGTTTGTGCCGCTATCATTTTTAAGGTATGTTCAGGTGTTTAAGGTGTTTAGGATGAACTGGTAAAAAACCAACCTAGTGACACTTCCCTGGTTTGATCACCAGGGGGAGCTAGCAAACACATTGTACTTTGGAAGAAATGAACTCTGATGACCTCTGCAAAAAAGTATGAATATATTAAAAATAATAGCGGCACAAACGAAAATTTTTGCTGCACAAACCAGCACAAACGTAGCACTTATATTTGACACCCGTTTTGTTTGATTCGGTTAATGTGGGGGGGCTGGTTGACCTTTTGAACTTAAATTTTTTGTTTATATATTCAAAACAAAAGCAGCACAAACAAAAATTTGAGCAGCACAAACCAGCACAAACGAAGCAGAATTGTTCGGTCCCAGTTTTGTTTGATTTGGGCAATGTGGGGGGGCTGGTTGACCTCTGATGACCTCTGGAAACTTTCATTAAAATCTTAAAAATAATAGCGGCACAAACGAAAATTTCTGCTGCACAAACCAGCACAAACGTAGCACAAACGTTTGACACCAATTTTGTTTGATTTGAACAAGGTGGGGGGGCCAACTTCACTCAGGTAGTCCAACCCGCTTTGCGGCGGGCTCTGGTGAAAACCAGGTGCCGCTTGGGCTCCGGTCCCAGGTGTCGGATAGTTCCATCTTCCACGGTGGTCCAGAGGATCCACTGATCCTGACACATATCTGACCTTGTCATCCACTTCCTTCCAATATATACATATAAAGCATTGTAACACAAACTGCCATTAATATATTTTATGCTTACAAAAGATTCCCCAGTCTCGCTGCAATGATCCATGTTCTCCAGGATTGAGGAAGGCTCCTAATGGAGGACGTCATGTCTGCTGCTATAACTGTGTCCCATGTTCTGACGGTGAAGTGTCCAATATTACAGGTAAGAATAGTTTACATGTAGATATTTATAAGGAAATCTACTGTCAAAATCCATCATGATAAGCCAGGGACATTGCTCATAGATACAGGCACTGTGACTGCAGTAATCTTCTTAAATCTGTTATCCATGGCCTCCTCCAGGGGCGGACTTGCCATAAGACCCACCACCGACTAGTTTGGGGCCAGTCCAAAAATAAAAAAAACATGAGCTCACCTTTCCGACGCTCCCCCACAGCTCTGCTACATGATCCAGTCCGGAGTGACAACTCTGTACGTGCAGGCATCGCACAAACTATGACGTCTGCAAGGGGGCTGGCATCATAGTCTGTAAACCGCAGGTCAGACTACAACAAATAGTGGAGCTGCGGGGAGCGTCGAAAAGGTGAGTTCATGTTTTTTTATTTGTATGTACTGTGGTGAGAAAGGGCTGGCTGTGTAAAGGGGGCAGAATTACTGTATACTGAGGGGTAGGCTGGCTTTATACTGGGGGGGCTGTCTGGCTATATACAGGGGGATGTCTGGCTATATACAGGGGGGCTGTCTGGTTGTATACTGGGGGGGCTGTCTGGCTATTTATAGGGAGGGCCGGCTGGCTGTATACTCAGGAGGGAGGATGTCTGGCTATATACAGGGGACTGTCTGGCAGTATACTGGGGGAACTGTCTGGATATATATAGGGGCAGGCTGGCTGTATACTCGGGGGCTGTCTGGCTATATACAGGGAGAATGTCTGGCTATATACAGGGGGCTATCTGGCTGTATACAGGGGAAGCTGTCTTGCTATATATTTAGGGGGGCAGGCTGGCTGTATACTTGGGGGGGTTGTCTGGCTTTATACAGTGGGGCTGTCTGGATGTATACTGGGGGGCTGGCAATATACAGGGGGCAGGCTGTATACTGGGGGGACTGACTATACTATGGGAACTGGTTGGCTGTATACTGGGGGGCTTGGCTGGCTATATACTGGGGGGGGGGTGGCAGGCTATATAGTACAGAGGCTGGCAGGCTATATACTACAGGGGGCTGGCCGGCTGTATACTACAGGGGGCTTGCTGTATACTACAGGGGGCTGGCTATATACTACAGGGGCTGGCTATATACTACAGGGGGCTGGCTATATACTACAGGGGCTGGCTATATACTACAGGAGGCTGGCCATCTACTACAGCGGGCAGGCTGGCTGTATATTGGGGGGACAGGCTGACTGTATACTGGGGGGCAGGATGGCTGTATACTGGGGGTGGGATGGATTTATACTGGGGGGCAGGCTGGCTGTATACTGCGAGGGCTGGCTGGATATATATTGGGGGGTTGGCTGACTATATACTGGGGGTTGGCTATATACTGGGGGGGCTGGTTGGCTATATACTGGGGGGACTTGCTATATACTGGGTGGGGGCTGGTTGGCTATATACAGGGGACTGTTTGGCGGTATTACATGGAAAAATAGTAGTAGTAGTAGTAATAGTTATAATCCTGTAAATTGGGGCAGCATTTTAGTAGTTCTATTCTTGTACATAGGGGGCAGTATTATAGTAGTTATATTCTTGTACATAGGGGGTAGTATTATAGTAGTTATATTCCTGTACATAGGGGGCAGTATTATAGTAGTTATATTCCTGTACATAGGGGGCAGTATTATAGTGGTTATATTCTTGTACATAGGGGCAGTATTATATTAGTTATATTCTTGTACATAGGGGGCAGTATTATAGTAGTTATATTCTTGTACATAGGGGTAGTATTATAGTAGTTATATTCTTGTACATAGGGGGCAGTATTATAGTAGTTATATTCTTGTACATAGGGGGCAGTATTATAGTAGTTATATTCTTGTACATAGGGGGCAGTATTATAGTAGTTATATTCTTGTACATAGGGGCAGTATTATAGTAGTTATATTCCTGTACATAGGGGGCAGTATTATAGTAGTTATATTCCTGTACATAGGGGCAGTATTATAGTAGTTATATTCCTGTACATGGGGGACAGTATTATAGTAGTTATATTCTTGTATATAGGGGCAGTATTATTGTAGTTATATTCTTGTACATAGGGGGCAGTATTATAGTAGTTATATTCCTGTACATAGGGGGCAGTATTATAGTAGTTATATTCTTGTACATAGGGGCAGTGTTTTAGTAGTTATATTCTTGTTCATAGGGGGCAGTATTATAGTAGTTATGAGAGGGAAACGGGTATAAGCGCTCACACACCTGGACATGTAGTCTGTAATCCAGTCTCCACTCCTCTGGGATGCAAGAGAGCCTAGTCCGCTGGCCACGGACACAAATAGTGAAAATTCAAATGCAAGGAATAACTCCTATAATACTGCCCCCTATGTACAAGAATATAAATACTATAATACTGCCCCTATGTACAGGAATATAACTACTATAATACTGCCCCCTATGTACAGGAATATAACTACTATAATACTGCCCCCATGTACAAGAATATAACTACTATAATACTGCCCCCTATGTACAAGAATATAACTACTATAATACTGCCCCCTATGTACAGGAATATAACTAGTGTAATACTGCCCCCTATGTACAAGAATATAACTACTATAATACTGCCCCCTATGTACAGGAGTATAACTACTATAATACTGCCCCCTATGTACAGGAATATAACTACTATAATACTGCCCCCTATGTACAAGAATATAATTACTATAATACTGCCCCCTATGTACAGGAATATAACTACTATAATACTGCCCCCTATGTACAAGAATATAACTACTATAATACTGCCCCCTATGTACAGGAATATAACTACTATAATACTGCCCCCTATGTACAGGAATATAACTACTATAATACTGCCCCCTATGTACAAGAATATAATTACTATAATACTGCCCCCTATGTACAGGAATATAACTACTATAATGAAAATTCAAATGCAAGGAATAACTCAGCATCAGTAGTAAAAATCCATTCTTCTTTATTTCATTTAAATTAAAAAGTCCATAGCAATGACCAACGCGTTTCAGGAGAATAATCTCCCTTAATCATGGTAACATTTTGCTCAACGTACAACTATATTTAAAAGAAAAGAGGACTGACATGGGCGGGTACATGGGCGAGTACATGGGCGGGTACATGGGCGGGTACATGGGCGGGTACATGGGCGGGTACACCCAAGTCTGGACATCACTTCCTCTTTACACAGCAGATACAATTACAAATACACAGTGGATACAATTGTCATTACAAAACATTTTATACATTTCTTTAAAAAATCATCATAAGGTCTTCCCTAAAATTCATACCTGAGGGGATCCTAGTGTTTAAATTCATAATCCAATAAGCCTCTCTTTTTCTTAATGCTTTTAGCCAGTCACCACCTCTTTCTGGTCGGTTAACCCTCTCTACACCAAAGAATTTCAAAAAATTTGTTGTTCTATTGTGTTTTTCTACAAAGTGCTTTGTCGCCCCTGATATTCCCTTACTTTTCTTTGACACATCCGCTATATGTTCACTTATTCTGTCCTTTATTTTTCTTTTTGTGCTGCCCACATATTTTATGCAGCATGCTGTGCATTCAATGACATAAATCGCATAGTCTGAATTGCAATTAATAAATGTTTCAATATCAAAGGATCTGTCATTGCTTTTCACAGTGTTACATTTTTTGGCATATGCGCACATATTGCACCTACTCCCATGACAAGGAAAAAAACCCTTCTGTGAGAGCCAAATTTTTTTGTTTTTTTGTTCTTTGTAAAGACTAGGGGACACTATGCTTCCAATGGTTCTACCTCGTCTGGCTACAAATTGCACTCCCTCCTTTAAGATAGTTCGTAATTTTATGTCACTATTCACCATTGGCAGATATTTTTTTACTATATTACACACTTCAAATCCAACAGATGGGGGAGCTAAGGATATGGGCACCAAATCCAAATGCCACTGCAAAATCCTGTGCCCCAAAATGTAAGTATCAAAAAATACAAATTGGTACTATGCTCACAAACAATTGTAAATATTAAATAAATTTTATTAGTTATGCAAAAAATTATTAATAACAGCAAATTTACATAGCATGGTAGTTATACAATGGGAATACATGATTAAAAACAGTGCATAGCCACATATAGAACAAGCAAAGTGCCATAGGGAATAAAATGAATCAATATGGAGTAGGAGACCTAGTAACTAGAGGTAGAAAACAGCTATATACAAGCCTTAGCTTGCTAACATGAACGGCTCTAAAACAATACTAGAAAGTCATTACCATACCAGGATACCGGTCTCCTTGAGAAAGCCAGTGGGCGAAACACGTGTTGGGGCTACACAGTGCACACCCGGTATCCTGGTATGGTAATGACTTTCTAGTATTGTTTTAGAGCCGTTCATGTTAGCAAGCTAAGGCTTGTACATAGCTGTTTTCTACCTCTAGTTACTAGGTCCCCTACTCCATACTGATTCATTTTATTCCCTATGGCACTTTGCTTGTTCCATATGTGGCTATGCACTGTTTTTAATCATGTATTCCCATTGTATAACTACCATGCTATGTAAATTTGCTGTTATTAATAATTTTTTGCATAACTAATAAAATTTATTTAATATTTACAATTGTTTGTGAGCATAGTACCAATTTGTATTTTTTGATACTTATATTACACACTTGCCCATAGTTGCTGTTAAAATTTGTTGAAAAGGTGATTTTTTCCTTTTTTTGTTTTTTTCTTATTGCACCCTGTTTAGACTCTAATAAAGTGCTTCTGGGAACAGTGTCTATGCGTTTTTTTGCTTCCTCAATATGCCATCGCTTGTACCCTCTAGACCAGTGGTGGCGAACCTATGGCACGGGTGCCAGAGGTGGCACTCGGAGCCAACTATATGGGCATCCAGGCCATCACCCCAGGGCAGGGTTCGCCAGACCGGACTCAAGGCCTATTGCAGTCCCAGGCAGCCCAGGACCCTAAAAGGAAACTACAATGATAATCCAAACTACTTCTCCTTCTTTCTTTCGTATTGGTATCCTCAGGTGCCTATACACAGCAGGGAGTAATAAGTTACTGCTTACATTGTCGCATTGGCACTTTGCGAAAAACATGTGGGTTTTGGTTGTAGTTTGGGCACTCGGTGTAAAAAAGGTTTGCCATCACTGCTCTAGACTTTAAATTTTGGGCTAATTTCTCACATTCTACTTGAAAAACCTTATCTTCAGTGCAGTTTCTTTTTAGTCTGTGCATCTGACCTAGTGGGATTGCTTTTATCGTGTGGCTCGGATGACAGCTATCAGCCTGTAAAATTGAATTGACTGCTTGTGGTTTACTGTATGTCTCTGTGAGGATTGATCTGCATTTAGGATCTCCTGTGAGGAGCAGATCCAAAAATGATATCTTATCCTTTGCCATATCTCCTGTGAACACCAGATTGCAAGAATTATTATTAATATATTGCCTGAATGAACTTACTCTGTCCTCTGGTCCCTTCCAAATAATGAGGATGTCATCCATGAATCTGCCATACCATAGTATATCACCTATAAAAGGGTTGGCAGATCCATAGATGACACCCTCCTCCCACCAGGACATATATAGATTAGCTATTGATGGACTAAATTTTGACCCCATCGGGACTCCCTCTGTTTGTAGGAAAAAATCACCATTAAAGCAAAAGTAGTTAGTCTGAAACAAGTGGAATACAGCTGACAAAAGAAACTCCTTATTCTCATACCCACTGTATTTGTATAGGTGGTGTTTGAGTGCTTCCATAGCCAGGTGATGGGGGATGCAGGAGTATAAAGCTGTGACATCACAAGTCACCCACCTGCATCCCTCATCCCACGCAATATTGCGCATTGCCTGAAGTACAGATGTTGTATCTCTTAGATATCCAGGGGCTCTCTGAACAAGGGGCTGAAGGTGTAAATCCACCCAGTTAGGCCCCTTCCACACTAGCGAGTGTGATGCGATGAACTCGCATCACACTCGCAACGCAAGCTGCCGGGAACGCACGGCCCAAACGCTGCACCGCGGGAGTGAACTGACATGCTGAGTTCACTCCCGCGGTGCAGCGTTCGGGCCGTGCGTTCCCGGCAGCTTGCGTTGCGAGTGTGATGCGAGTTCATCGCATCACACTCGCTAGTGTGGAAGGGGCCTAACTCAGCCCCTCATTCAGGGAGCCAATACCCGCAATAATGGGTATTAGCGGAGGTGGGAAAACAGGTTTGTGGATTTTTGGCAATCCATGAAAGATAGGTGTGATGGGGTTTTTATTAAACAAAAAATTAGCTTCTTTTTGGGAAAAAACTCCTAGAGCTTTACCCTCCTCTAACAATCTCAGAAGATGCTCTGAAAAAGACTCTACTGGGTCTTCTTTAAGTTTTCTGTAGGTAGACTCTCTATCCAGCATTGTGTATACAATCTTCTCATATAATTTAGCATCTAAAATGACCACTGCACCCCCCTTATCCGCACTGCGGACTACAATATTAGGATTCCTCTTTATGTCATACAAGGCAACACTTTGTTTCTTAGTTAAATTCCTAGATGGAATTGTATCAGTCTTTAGGTTCTGCTCATGTAGGTCTCTCAGCTCTCCCTCAATCAGAGCATGAAAGTCCTCCAGAACAGAAGCTCTAGACTTGATGGGATAGAAGTGGGGGTTGGGAGTCATTAGAATACCTGGAGTTAGAGGGGCAGTATCAGTATTCAACCTAGATAGATCTTGTAAGTCACATAAAGTATTCTGTTCTGCAAACAGCATATCCGCATATTCATTTGGCATGTTTGACACCTCAACCGGCATATTATTGCTTGCACATTCATCATCAAAAAAATGTCTTTTTATGGTTAATAACCTAATAAATTTATTTAAATCCATCAGGGTGTCAAACATGTAAAACGTATTAGTGGGAACAAACCCCAAGCCCTTGTTTAGAACCTCTATCTGATATTCATTCAAAACCGTGGCAGACAAGTTTATGACATTGTTCACACAGTCCATATTTAAGTTGTTTGGGCTTGGTTTGATTGGATAGTGGTTTTCCTTGTAGTATACCTTCAACCTCCTCCATCTTCTGCCACCTCTCCTCCGTTTTTTGATGCCTGTTTATTTTTTTGTTGTTTTTTATTCTTTTTACTAGCATTGTCATTATCGGATAAATCAACATTTGAGTCCGATGTCTCCAACTCTGATGATGTAAAGGATACATGTTTTTCCCTAGATTTCCTCAAAATAGATCTTAAATAGAGATGAGCGAGCACTAAAATGCTCGGGTACTCGTTATTCGAGACAAACTTTTCCCGATGCTCGAGTGCTCGTCTCGAATAACGAGCCCCATTGAAGTCAATGGGAGACTCGAGCATTTTTCAAGGGGACCAAGGCTCTGCACAGGGAAGCTTGCCCAAACACCTGGGAACCTCAGAAAAGGATGGAAACACCACGGAAATGGACAGGAAACAGCAGGGGCAGCATGCATGGATGCCTCTGAGGCTGCTTAATCGTACCATTATGCAAAAATTATGGGCAACAGCATGGCCATGACAGAGTGACCGAATGAGGCTAGATAGCATCTAAAACATCCAATAATTGACCCTGACACTATAGGGGACGGCATGCAGAGGCAGCGGCAGCAGTGGCAGGCTAGAGAGTCTCATGGCGACATACCCTAAATGGACTCAGGTTTCACCAAAGGAGGTGAAATGATTTCCTATGTGAACAAAAGGTTGATGGTATATTTAGTTGATAACACAGCATGGTGTCGCCATAGTGACCAAGTTCCATAACGTATCTGGTGAAACACCCGAAAAATGAGCCTGACACAGCTCTTTTGATAAGGGGACGACATGTGGAGGCAGCCATGGAGACGACTTCCATGATTAAGAGCGACAGTATGGGGCATTCATATTGCGCTGCTATGATTGCAACTTCAGGTCTCCAGCATGGCGGCGACAGATGGGCCGAGTTCCACTATGTATCTGGTGAAACACCTGAAAATTCTGCCTGACACAGCTCGTTTGATAAGGGGATGATGTGCTGCATATCCTCTCGTGCTCCAGCGTCTGGGGTATAGAGAGTTGAAATGAGACATTGGTGGACGCTGTGGAGGATCGTGGAGGCAAAATGGACAGGAAACAGCAGGGGCAGCATGCATGGATGCCTCTGAGGCTGCCTAATCTTGGGATGGAGCTTTCGCCTGTTAAAGCCCCTGTCTCTCGGCTCCTCCCCACCCAAAATGGGCCTGGGGGTCAGAAGCGTTTACTTTGAAAAAATTATAATTTTCAAAGCAGGCCGGGTCGTTTGAATATTTCACCTAGGAATAATGGAATAGCATAGTGGTTCTATTTTTAATTGTTTTTACGGAAATGGTTCCATGATTAAGAGCGACAGTATGGGGCATCCATATTGTGCTTATATGATTGCAACTTCAGGTCTCCAGCTCGTTTGATAAGGGGACGATGTATGGAGGCAGTGAACTAGTAGTAGATTAAAGGTGCTGCAGTTAAAACTATGTTAGTTGGATCTTGAGATGGAGCTGGCGCTCCGCTGCCAGGCGAGCTTTCGCCAATCCAAGCCCCTGTCTCTAGGCTACTCCCCAAACAGCACTTCTAAGAACCTTTTGTATAAGATCAAGTGTAGTAGCGTTCTTATAAGTTTAGGATATGGCGGGTGAGGGGAATGTAAACAGATGCGCAAGAAGCGCTGAAATAATATTGGTAAATGATAAAAGTTTGTCAGTATATTTTGTGGATTACACAGCAGGGTGGCGACAAAGTTAACAAGTTTGATGTGGAAGCCATGAAAACAACCCAAAATTCTGCCTGACACAGTTCATTTGATAAGGAGACCATGTATGGAGGCAGCTATATGGACGACTTTTGGAGGCAGCTATGGCGATGACGTGTGGAGGTAGCGATGGAGACAATTTAATTTGGATAGTGCCTGTATGTGGCAGTCCAAAAAAGTTTTCAAACCAGAAGAGCAGGTAGGTGGTCCTCCAGAAAAATTAAATAAATTGAGTGCCTGTATGTGACAGTCCAAAAAAGTTTTCAAACCAGAGGAGCAGGTAGGTGGTCCTCCAGAAAAATTAAATAGATTTAGTGCCTGTATGTGGCACTCCCAAAAATTGCTTAAAACAGAGGACCGGGTAGGTGGCCCTCCAGAAAAATTAAATACATAGAGTACTATAGCTAGAGCCAGTTGGCCCTGGCAAAAAATAGCCAGTTTCCTATGCTTTAGTGTACAAAGAGGAGGAGAAGGAGGACAATGAGGAGGAGGAGTGCATAAATTATTCAGGTTGAGCTTCTTTCACCTGTTGGAGAATGAAAATCCGTAGAAATCCAGGCTTTATTCATCTTGATAAGCGTCAGCCTGTCAGCGCTGTCAGTCGACAGGCGTGTACGCTTATCGGTGATGATGCCACCAGCTGCACTGCAAACCCGCTCGGACAACACGCTAGCGGCAGGGCAGGCAAGAACCTCCAAGGCGTATAGCGCCAGTTCGTGCCACATGTACAGCTTTGAAACCCAGTAGTTGTAGGGAGCTGTGTGATCATTTAGGACAATGGTATGGTCAGCTACGTACTCCCTCACCATCTTTCTGTAAAGATCAGCCCTACTCTGCCGAGACTGGGGACAGGTGACAGTGTCTTGCTGGGGTGACATAAAACTGGCATAGGCCTTGTAAAGCGTACCCCTTCCAGTGCTGGACAAGCTGCCTGCTTGCCTACTCTCCCTCGCTACTTGTCCCGCAGAAGTACGCCCTCTGCCGCTAGCGCTGTCAGAAGGGAAATACTGTTTCAGCTTGTGCACCAGGGCCTGCTGGTATTCATGCATTCTCACACTCCTTTCCTCTCCAGGGATGAGAGTGGAAAGATTTTGCTTATACCGTGAGTCCAGGAGAGTGAATACCCAGTAATCGGTGCTGGAATAAATTCTTTGAACGCAAGGGTCACGGGATAGGCAGCCTAGCATGAAATCTGCCATATGCGCCAGAGTCCCAACACGCAAAAATTCACTCCCCTCACTGGCCTGACTGCCCATTTCCTCCTCCTCCAACTCCTCTTCTTCTGCCCATACACGCTGAACAGTGAAGGACTGAACAATGGTCCCCTCTTCTGTCTCGCAAACATTCTCCTCCTCTTCCTCCTCATCCTCCTCCACCTCCTCCGATATGCGCTGAGAAACAGACCTAAGGGTGCTTTGGCTATCAACAAGGGAATCTTCTTCCCCCGTCTCTTGTGACGAGCGCAAAGCTTCCGACTTCATGCTGACCAGAGAGTTTTTAAACAGGCCAAGCAGCGGGATGGTGAGGCTGATGATGGCGGCATCGCCACTGACCATCTGTGTTGACTCCTCAAAGTTACTCAGCACCTGACAGATATCAGACATCCACGTCCACTCCTCATTGTAGACTTGAGGAAGCTGACTGACCTGACTACCAGTTCTGGTGGAAGTTGACATCTGGCAGTCTACAATCGCTCTGCGCTGCTGGTAAACTCTGGATAACATGGTTAATGTTAAATTCCACCTTGTGGGCACGTCGCACAACAGTCGGTGAGCGGGCAGTTTGAGGCGGCGCTGCGCTGCCCTGAGAGTGGCAGCATCTGTGCTGGACTTCCTGAAATGCGCACAGATGCGGCGCACCTTTGTGAGCAAATCAGACAGATTGGGGTATGTCTTGAGGAAATGCTGAACTATGAGATTTAACACATGGGCCAGGCATGGCACATGTGTCAGTCTGCCGAGTTGCAGAGCCGCCACCAGGTTACGGCCGTTGTCACACACAACCATGCCTGGCTTCAGGTTCAGCGATGCCAGCCACAGATCAGTCTGCGCCGTGATGCCCTGTAATAGCTCTTGGGCAGTGTGCCTTTTATCGCCTAGGCTCAGCAGTTTGAGCACCGCCTGCTGTCGCTTAGCAATGGCACTGTTGCTGTGCCTAGCGCTACCGACTGATGGCGCCATGCCCACGGATGGTAATTCGGAGGTGGAGGAGGGGTGGGAGGAGGAGGAGGCATAGTAGGCCTTTGAGACCTGGACCGAGGTAGGCCCCGCAATCCTGGGCGTTGGCAGTATATGAGCAGCCCCAGGGTCAGACTCGGTCCCAGCCTCCACCAAGTTAACCCAATGTGCCGTCAGCGATATATAGTGGCCCTGCCCGGCAGCACTTGTCCACGTGTCCGTGGTCAGGTGGACCTTGTCAGAAACGGCGTTGGTCAGGGCACGGATGATGTTCTCTGACACGTGCTTGTGCAGGGCTGGGACGGCACATCGGGAAAAGTAGAGGCGGCTGGGGACCGAATACCGAGGGGCGGCCGCTGCCATGAGGTTTCGAAAGGCCTCGGTCTCTACCAGCCTATAGGGCAGCATCTCCAGGCTAAGCAACTTGGAGATGTGGACATTGAGGGCTTGGGCGTGTGGGTGGGTTGCGCTATACTTCCTTTTGCGCTCCAGCGTCTGGGGTATGGAGAGCTGAACGCTGGTGGATGCTGTGGAGGATCGTGGAGGCAAAGATGGGGTTTTCACACGGGAGGTGTTTGGGCCGTGGTCCTGGGCAGGGGGCTGACTAGCAGATGACACAGGGGAAGGAGCAGTGGTGTGCCCATCCGGAGGTGAACGGGCTTGGTGCCATTGAGTGGGGTGTTTAGCATTCATATGCCTGCGCATACTGGTGGTAGTTAAGCTAGTAGTGGTGGAACCCCTGCTGATCCTGGTTTGGCAAAGGTTGCACACCACAGTCGGTCGGTCATCCGGTGTTTCTTTAAAGAACCTCCAGACTTTTGAAAATCTAGCCCTCGCCACGGGAACTTGACTACGGGCAACATTTGGCGCTGATGCACCAGCTCTGGCCCTGCCTCTCCGTCTGGCCCCACCACTGCCTCTTCCAACCTGTTCTGCTATAGGACTCGCCTCCGTCTCAGAAGCACTGTGTTCACCCGGCCTATCAACCCAGCTTGGGTCTGTCACCTCATCATCCTCCGATCCCTCAGTCTGCTCCCCCCTCGGACTTCCTGCCCTGACAACAACTTCACCACTGTCTGACAACCGTGTCTCCTCATGGTCCGACACCTCTTTACACACTTCTTCCACTACGTCAATAATGTCATCATCACCCACAGACTGCGACCGGTGGAAAACCTGGGCATCGGAAAATAGCTCAGCAGCAACCGGACAAGTGGTTTGTGACTGTGGGAAGGGTCCAGAAAACAGTTCCTCAGAGTATGCCGCTTCAAATGCCAAATTTTGCTGGGAGGGGGCAGACTGGGGGAAAGGAGGCTGAGGTGGAGGAGCCGGAGGAGTGCTGATTTCGGTGACATGGGTGGACTGCGTGGAAGACTGACTGGTGGACTGGTGGACGCCCACGTCCACGCCCTCGTCCTCTACCCCTAGCCCTCGGGTTAAACATTTTCCAAATTAAAGTGTAAACTTTTAATTTTTTTTTTTTTGTGTTTATTTTTTTTTTTTATTTTTTTATTTTTTTAACCAAAACGATGCTATCCTATTGCTATGGCTAGTTTCTAACCTACACTGACAGCACACAACTGGATTTTGTGCTTTGCAAGAAGAGTTTGAGCTATAAAATGAAATAAATGTAAAAAAAATTAAATAAATCAGCAGACTCTGCCTAATTCTAATCAAACCCCTAATAAATTGTTCCACTTTGGTGTTTGTGGTGGATATGCGTGTCACTAAGAGCTAAACACAACGGTCGCAAGTCTCCCAGCAAATTCCTCACAATATGGTACTAGCTGCACTACTAATGCCAGCAAGCCCAGCCACAAGCAAACCAAAAAAAGGAAAATATAACGCTATTGTAGGCTTAAGTAAGCCGTTGGGGTTCTCCTATGGCTATTTTGTAGCCTACAATGAGAGCACACTGCTTTGCAAGAGGAGTTTGAGCTATAAAATGAAATAAAGGTAAAAAAAAAAAAAAAAAATCAGCAGACTCTGCCTAATTCTAATCAAACCCCTAATAAATTGTCCCACTTTGGTGTTTGAGGTGGATATGTGTGTCACTAAGAGCTAAACACAACGGTCGCAGGTCTCCCAGCAAATTCCTCACAGTATGGTACTAGCTGCACTACTAGTGCCAGCAAGCCCAGCCACAAGCAAATAAAAAAAAATATATATATAACGTTATTGTAGCCCTAAGAAGGGCTGTTGGGTTCTTGTAGAATCACTCCTGCCTAACACTATTCTAATAGAACAGCCTAACGCTTTCCCTGACCAGCAGCAGCTCTCTCCCTAGCGGCATCCAGACACAGAATGATCCGAGCAGCGCAGGCAGGGGCTAGTCTATTCCAGGGTCACCTGATCTGGCCAGCCAACCACTGCTATCGACGTGTAAGGGTACCACGTCATGCTGGGTGGAGTGCAGAGTCTCCTGGCTTGTGATTGGCTCTGTTTCTGGCCGCCAAAAAGCAAAACGGCGGGAGCTGCCATTTTCTCAAACGGGCGAAGTATTCGTCCGAGCAACGAGCAGTTTCAAGTACGCTAATGCTCGAACGAGTGTGTTCGCTCATCTCTAATCTTAAACGTCCCCTCTGTTCTTTTCTTTTCCACTCATATACTGTATTTGTGGCATAATCATTAATATCTCTCTGATACTTGCGGCTTTTGGTATCCATGATCGTCTGCTCCAGATGTTGAAGATTTTTCATGATGTTGGAGTTTAGATCTTTATACTCTACAGTGTCTGAGTATTTTCCCACATTTTGTCTTAAATCTTGTATATTAAGTTTTAGTTCTTTCATTTTTATTTCCTCATGTTCCACAATAAGATGCATTCGATTCATAGAGCATTCGCTCAAGATAGTAAACCATGAGTTTTTAAATTCGTCAGAATATATGAAAGTTGGCATTTTTCTTAGACGAAGTCCACGTGGGATCATGCTCTTTTCAATATATTTTTTAAGGGTATGGTGGTCCCACCAGATCCTCTGTTCCGATACCAGCAGTTTTTCTAGTTTCATTAATTCAGTTCTACAAACATTTATTTCTTCATTTGTCCGATCATTAAACATCTTTGTAAGTTTAGAAAAACGTGCTTCTAAGTCCGTATTAAATACATTATTCATATCAGAGTCATTTGACACCACATCTGCCATGTTGAGAAAAGCGTCCAATGTGAACACACTCCCTCTGATTGAGGGAGAGCTGAGAGACCTACATGAGCAGAACCTAAAGACTGATACAATTCCATCTAGGAATTTAACTAAGAAACAAAGTGTTGCCTTGTATGACATAAAGAGGAATCCTAATATTGTAGTCCGCAGTGCGGATAAGGGGGGTGCAGTGGTCATTTTAGATGCTAAATTATATGAGAAGATTGTATACACAATGCTGGATAGAGAGTCTACCTACAGAAAACTTAAAGAAGACCCAGTAGAGTCTTTTTCAGAGCATCTTCTGAGATTGTTAGAGGAGGGTAAAGCTCTAGGAGTTTTTTCCCAAAAAGAAGCTAATTTTTTGTTTAATAAAAACCCCATCACACCTATCTTTCATGGATTGCCAAAAATCCACAAACCTGTTTTCCCACCTCCGCTAAGACCCATTATTGCGGGTATTGGCTCCCTGAATGAGGGGCTGAGTAACTGGGTGGATTTACACCTTCAGCCCCTTGTTCAGAGAGCCCCTGGATATCTAAGAGATACAACATCTGTACTTCAGGCAATGCGCAATATTGCGTGGGATGAGGGATGCAGGTGGGTGACTTGTGATGTCACAGCTTTATACTCCTGCATCCCCCATCACCTGGCTATGGAAGCACTCAAACACCACCTATACAAATACAGTGGGTATGAGAATAAGGAGTTTCTTTTGTCAGCTGTATTCCACTTGTTTCAGACTAACTACTTTTGCTTTAATGGTGATTTTTTCCTACAAACAGAGGGAGCCCCGATGGGGTCAAAATTTAGTTCATCAATAGCTAATCTATATATGTCCTGGTGGGAGGAGGGTGTCATCTATGGATCTGCCAACCCTTTTATAGGTGATATACTATGGTATGGCAGATTCATGGATGACATCCTCATTATTTGGAAGGGACCAGAGGACAGAGTAAGTTCATTCAGGCAATATATTAATAATAATTCCTGCAATCTGGTGTTCACAGGAGATATGGCAAAGGATAAGATATCATTTTTGGATCTGCTCCTCACAGGAGATCCTAAATGCAGATCAATCCTCACAGAGACATACAGTAAACCACAAGCAGTCAATTCAATTTTACAGGCTGATAGCTGTCATCCGAGCCACACGATAAAAGCAATCCCACTAGGTCAGATGCACAGACTAAAAAGAAACTGCACTGAAGATAAGGTTTTTCAAGTAGAATGTGAGAAATTAGCCCAAAATTTAAAGTCTAGAGGGTACAAGCGATGGCATATTGAGGAAGCAAAAAAACGCATAGACACTGTTCCCAGAAGCACTTTATTAGAGTCTGAACAGGGTGCAATAAGAAAAAAACAAAAAAAGGAAAAAATCACCTTTTCAACAAATTTTAACAGCAACTATGGGCAAGTGTGTAATATAGTAAAAAAATATCTGCCAATGCTGAATAGTGACATAAAATTACGAACTATCTTAAAGGAGGGAGTGCAATTTGTAGCCAGACGAGGTAGAACCATTGGAAGCATAGTGTCCCCTAGTCTTTACAAAGAACAAAAAAACAAAAAAATTTGGCTCTCACAGAAGGGCTTTTTTCCTTGTCATGGGAGTAGGTGCAATATGTGCGCATATGCCAAAAAATGTAACACTGTGAAAAGCAATGACAGATCCTTTGATATTGAAACATTTATTAATTGCAATTCAGACTATGCGATTTATGTCATTGAATGCACAGCATGCTGCATAAAATATGTGGGCAGCACAAAAAGAAAAATAAAGGACAGAATAAGTGAACATATAGGGGATGTGTCAAAGAAAAGTAAGGGAATATCAGGGGCGACAAAGCACTTTGTAGAAAAACACAATAGAACAACAAATTTTTTGAAATTCTTTGGTGTAGAGAGGGTTAATCGACCAGAAAGAGGTGGTGACTGGCTAAAAGCATTAAGAAAAAGAGAGGCTTATTGGATTATGAATTTAAACACTAGGATCCCCTCAGGTATGAATTTCAGGGAAGACCTTATGATGATTTTTTAAAGAAATGTATAAAATGTTTTGTAATGACAATTGTATCCACTGTGTATTTGTAATTGTATCTGCTGTGTAAAGAGGAAGTGATGTCCAGACTTGGGTGTACCCGCCCATGTACCCGCCCATGTACCCGCCCATGTCAGTCCTCTTTTCTTTTAAATATAGTTGTACGTTGAGCAAAATGTTACCATGATTAAGGGAGATTATTCTCCTGAAACGCGTTGGTCATTGCTATGGACTTTTTAATTTAAATGAAATAAAGAAGAATGGATTTTTACTACTGATGCTGAGTTATTCCTTGCATTTGAATTTTCATTATAGTAGTTATATTCCTGTACATAGGGGGCAGTATTATAGTAATTATATTCTTGTACATAGGGGGCAGTATTATAGTAGTTATATTCCTGTACATAGGGGGCAGTATTATAGTAATTATATTCTTGTACATAGGGGGCAGTATTATAGTAGTTATATTCCTGTACATAGGGGGCAGTATTATAGTAGTTATACTCCTGTACATAGGGGGCAGTATTATAGTAGTTATATTCTTGTACATAGGGGGCAGTATTACACTAGTTATATTCCTGTACATAGGGGGCAGTATTATAGTAGTTATATTCCTGTACATAGGGGGCAGTATTATAGTAGTTATACTCCTGTACATAGGGGGCAGTATTATAGTAGTTATATTCTTGTACATAGGGGGCAGTATTATAGTAGTTATATTCCTGTACATAGGGGGCAGTATTATAGTAGTTATATTTTGTACATAGGGGGCAGTATTATAGTAGTTATATTCTTGTACATGGGGGCAGTATTATAGTAGTTATATTCCTGTACATAGGGGGCAGTATTATAGTAGTTATATTCCTGTACATAGGGGCAGTATTATAGTAGTTATATTCTTGTACATAGGGGGCAATATTATAGTAGTTATATTCTTGTACATAGGGGCAGTATTATAGTAGTTATATTCTTGTACATAGGGGGCAGTATTATAGTAGTTATATTTTAGTACATAGGGGGCAGTATTATAGTAGTTATATTCTTGTACATAGGGGGCAGTATTATAGTAGTTATATTCCTGTACATATGGGAGAGTATTATAGTAGTTATATTCCTGTACATAGGGGGCAGTATTATAGTAGTTATATTCTTGTACATGGGGGCAGTATTATAGTAGTTATATTCCTGTACATAGAGGGCAGTATTATAGTAGTTATATTCCTGTACATAGGGGCAGTATTATAGTAGTTATATTCTTGTACATAGGGGGCAGTATTATAGTAGTTATATTCTTGTACATAGGGGCAGTATTATAGTAGTTATATTCTTGTACATAGGGGGCAGTATTATAGTAGTTATATTCTTGTACATAGGGGGCAGTATTATAGTAGTTATATTCTTGTACATAGGGGGCAGTATTATAGTAGTTATATTCCTGTACATATGGGAGAGTATTATAGTAGTTATATTCCTGTACATAGGGGGCAGTATTATAGTAGTTATATTCCTGTACATAGGGGGCAGTATTATAGTAGTTATATTCTTGTACATAGGGGGCAGTATTATAGTAGTTATATTCTTATACATAGGGGGCAGTATTATAGTAGTTATATTCCTGTACATAGGGGGCAGTATTATAGTAGTTATATTCCTGTACATAGGGGGCAGTATTATAGTAGTTATATTCCTGTACATAGGGGGCAGTATTATAGTAGTTATATTCAAGTACATAGGGGGCATTATTACAGTAGTTATATTCCTGTACATAGGGGGCAGTATTATAGTAGTTATATTCTTGTACATAGGGGGCAGTATTATAGTAGTTATATTCCTGTACATAGGGGGCAGTATTATAGTAGTTATATTCTTGTACATAGGGGCAGTATTATAGTAGTTATATTCTTGTACATAGGGGGCAGTATTATAGTAGTTATATTCTTGTACATAGGGGGCAGTATTATAGTAGTTATATTCTTGTACATAGGGGGCAGTATTATAGTAGTTATATTCTTGTACATAGGGGGCAGTATTATAGTAGTTATATTCTTGTACATAGGGGGCAGTATTATAGTAGTTATATTCTTGTACATAGGGGGCAGTATTATAGTAGTTATATTCCTGTACATATGGGAGAGTATTATAGTAGTTATATTCCTGTACATAGGGGGCAGTATTATAGTAGTTATATTCCTGTACATAGGGGGCAGTATTATAGTAGTTATATTCTTGTACATAGGGGGCAGTATTATAGTAGTTATATTCTTATACATAGGGGGCAATTTTTATTATTATAAACAAACAAAATACATGGTACATTCCAATCAGAATTTAACAGAAATCATACATTGAAATTAATAAATAAATGTATAATAAGTAACTTAAATGTCCATCATTTGTTAAAGGGAAAAGGATTAAACATAATTACACGATGCATTAGTCTAGACATAAATTCCTCCATAAATTCCTATTCCCATCACTTTTCCCAATCTCTATGGATCGGATCCACCTGAGCTCAGACATAATGAGTGTGACTGCGGTCATGTGCTGGAAGGACTCGTTGTGGATGGAGACTCGGGTCCTGTTATGCCAGTGGTAATACTTTATGGTGGTTATAATGAGGTACATGGTCCCCCTGTCAATGTCCGTTATGTGTGATGTTACCCCATAGATGATATCTGGGTAGCTCAGAGACTGCAGACATGGTATTCTGAGCCTGCGGGACACCTCCTGCCATATCCGCCTCCCTCCCGGGCACTCGGTGGTAAAATGCTCCATGGTCTCCTCTTGGGGGCATCCTAGGGGGCACATACGGTCAGAGACGCTCATGAATTTTAAATTGCCCCTAACAAAGAGCCTCCCATGCAGGGACAACCAGGCAATGTCAAATAATTTTGCAGGAAGCCTAGGACTATTCAGAAACTTCAGACTCTCCTGCAGGGTGGCCGTTGTGCAGTCCCTCAGAGCTGGCTGTAATGTATAGAATGATCTACAGACACTCATATAAAGGTCTTTCCTGGTCTTACTATCCAGATAGGTCTTATCTATTCTCCACTTTTTCAAACACCTGAGACCATACTCCAGATACTGGGGGAGGAAGCCAGGAGTCCATCGGCCCCTCTTGAGACTGCCGCCTCGCACCCAAGACTCTGCAAAAGGCAATATCCAGTCCCTGACACTACTTACCCACAGGAGACCATTATTTGAGTCCAGGCAACCAAAATTAACTTTCAGAAACATGGAGTCAAAGAAAACCCTTGGATTTAACATATCCAGTCCACCCTCTCTCCTCTGCAGGTAGGTGATCCCTCTTTTTACTGGGTTCAACCTGTTCCCCCATAAAAGCTGGAAGAACAGGCTAAAGAGCCTAGCGGAGAAAGATTCTGGCAAAGGAAAGATGACAGAGACGTAGAGGAAGACAGGGACCAGGTAAGTCTTCAGCAGAGTAACCCTTTCTCTATAGGTCAGCCTCCAGTTCTTCCATCGCTGAACCTTTACATTTCCGGTATCCAACTTCTCTTCCCAATTTAACTTGGCATTATCTTTCCTCCCAAATTTAACCCCAAGGATCTTAATATGGGTGGAGGCCTTGGCGAATTGTGGCAGATCAAAGCCAGGAGCAGTATCCAATGTCCAGAAAGCTTGACTCTTCTCAAGGTTGACCAGAGACCCGGAGGCCTCTGAGTAACTTCTGATGGCTGCAGATAACATCTCCACCTCACGAGGTTCAGATATCACCACAGTCACATCATCCGCGTAGGCGACTACCTTCAAAGGCAAGCAATGGGGGACCGGCACCCCCTGAAAATCACACCGCTGCAGTGATCGCAGAAACAAGTCTATGGCAAACACATACAGCAGCGGACTCAGGGGGCAGCCCTGTCGCACCCCCGCCTCTACTTCAAAAGTGTCCCCCTGCCAACCATTGATCAGAGGAAAGCTCTTCGCCTCTCTGTACAAAGTTCTCAGCCAATCTATAAATTGTCCCGGAATACCGTACTTTGACAAAGTGGCCCATAGATAATCATGATCAACCCTGTCAAAGGCTTTAGCCTGGTCCAGACCTACAACATATCTCCCACACCTCAGAGCTTTACATCTCTCAAACATCTCTCTAATCGAGAGGACTGCTCCAGAGATGTTCCGCCCTTTTACTGTGCCGTACTGAGAGCCTGCCAACAGTGCCGGGGACAAACAGACTAATCTAGAGAATAGAATTTTTGCCAGAATTTTCCTGTCGACATTCAAGAGGGCGATCGGCCTCCAGTTCTTGATGTCACTCGGCTCTTTCCCTTTGGACAGCAGAATAAGGGAGGACACTCTCATGGATGGAGGCATCAGGTGATTTTCTAGACAATTAGTAAAAACATCCACAAGGATCGGGGCTAAGAGGTCTTTAAACTTTTTATAAAATTCAGCTGTTATCCCATCAGGACCTGGTGCCTTCCTCAGATGTAACTTATCAATGGCCTCTTTAACCTCCTCCTCTGTTATTCCTGCTGTCAAAGGAGAAAAGTTCAAATCACTAGTGTCAGGGCCTGGAGTTGCCTCCAAGAATTGAGCCATTTTCTTTTTATCCAAAACTTTCTTCTGAAATAATTCAGCATAGTAGGATCTCACCACCCCCAGGATATCCTCCCGAGATTCCTGTAAAACTCCCTGGGAGTCAGTGAGACCTGTGATCGATTTCTTGGCCACACGTTCCCGGCAATTTTCATACGGATCAGGGACGCCCAGTTTTCCGTAATCTCTTTCTATTACCAGGGACGTTTAGCAGCTGTACTGATACTGCTTTATCTCAGACTTCAGTCGGTCAATCTTTTGTTTGTCCCCCCCTCCCGCCGAATACAGTGACTCCAATTCTTTCCGCAGCTTGAGATACTGGCTGTACTTACTCTTACCCTTCTTCACTGACAGTCTCTTCAAGAGGGACCGAATCTCCTCCTTGACGTTCTCCCACCAGTCAGATATGTTGTCATAGAAGTCTACTCTCTGGAGCTGGTCCTGAAAAAGGGAATGGATACAATTCTGGACATATACATCATCCAGGATGCTGGAATTAAGCCTCCATAACCCCCGACCAATGTCCGAGCGGTTAGTGGCTCCCATACAAAACAATAAGACAAGATGGTCAGAATATGGGACGACTCTCTCGCTCATCCCACTAACAGTCTCTGAAGGACTTACAAACGCCATGTCAATCCTACTGTTCCTGTCAGCACAGGAGTAGGTGTATTTAGGTTTCCTCCCATCCAGGGTGAACACATCACATAAATGGGCCTGTGATACGATGTTCTGTAGTACTTTGGAGTCTCTGACCACTGCTCTGCCCGAGGACCTGTCACCCGATGTCATGGTAACATTAAAGTCGCCCGCCAATACTACAGGGATCGAGGTAAAAAGATATTGTTTTACCTCGTTGAACAGCTGGATTCTCTCTGTCACTGTCTGTGGGCCATAGATGTTGATCAGCCGGAGCCGCCTACCATGGATGGTCACCTCTAGCACCAGGCACCTCCCCATAGCGACCTCCGTCAGCCTGTGCACCGTCACGTCTGTGGTGTTAAACAGTATGGCGACCCCGGCGTAGGGCTCCACAGCCAGTGACCAGTAAGAAGGACCAGACCGCCACTCACGCTCAGCCTCACGGAGATGCCCTAAGGTGGTCAGACGGGTCTCCTGCAGGAAGATGACATCAGCCCCCAAATATCTTAGGTGGTCATATACTGCGTGTCTGGTCCTTCTTACTTTAATGCTGTTGACGTTGCTAGAAGCAACTTTTAGAGAGAATCCAGCCATTACAATGATAAAGAGCAGAGCAGCGACCCCCATCATCATATGTCAGAGTCAGAGTCTCCCTGTACACCACCTGTCTCCATGTCCGACTCCTCAGCAGCCTCTACAGGAGGGGGCTTCTTCTTAGTTGGGGGGTCTCCTGTGTCCACCTCACACTCATTATCAATGCGCTGTAACTCGCGCTCATAATCACCTTCTGACTCAGACAGAACATCATATCTGTTAGATAGGACCATGACCCCGGTATCACCACTGGACTTTTTCCTGGTTTTTGGACCTAAGTTGCACTCTTCCTCTGATTTACGGGAGGATTTATCTTTTTTATTTCTCTTGTTTTTTTTACCTCCTCACCAGGAGCTACAGAGGTGGCTGCCTGAGGCTGTTTGTGAGTCTCCACCTCCATACTCCCCTGAGCACCATCCGACATCTGAGGTGCTGGTACAGCATCACCTGACCCCTGTACCTCCCGCCTGGTCAAAATTTGCCCTGACACCAAGGCCTCCTCCTCTAAGGCGTCTGCCTCCTGCACCATCTCATCCTCTGAGAAGTCCCTGGCGATGTTATGCCAGGCCTCCGGGCAATCCTTGTGCGGGTGGCCCATCTCACCACACAGATTACATTTCACCCTCTCACAGATGGCACTGAGATGACCGACCTCCCCACAAAGGTTACACTTCACCACTGTACATATATTGGCCACGTGCCCGATCTTACCGCACTTGAAGCACTTTCTTGGTTGCCCAGGATAGAAGCAGACGCCTTTCTCTCTCCCTATAAAGAAGGAGTTGGGGAGGTGCAGGGTGATATTATTGTACTGCCTCAGTTTTACCAGAACCTTCCACCCTCCAGTCCAGATGCCGTCGGCGTCTCTGTTCTTCGTGAGGTCAGACACCAGATCACAATGGCGCCTGAGCCACACTAGAACATCCTGAGGGGGAACTGACTCGTTCCAGAATATTATATTGACCACCACGGTACCTGGCCTGGATATGGGGACAAACACGAATTTGCTCCAACCATCAGTGTCCCTGAACCGGGGGAGTTTATCCCAGAACCTATCCAGACTAGACATGAGCTTAAAGCTGACATCATAGCCCTGTCTGTCTGGAAGGTTGATGACCGCCAGGATATCATCAGGCATGAACCCCATCTGGCTGCACAGGAGATCCCGCACCACAAACCTCCTATCTGGGAGATCTTCCTTTGCGCCTCTGTTTTTAAAGCGCACCACGTTCCTCCTCTTAAATGCCTGCCCTGAGTATTGTGCGCCGGAGGTGAAGGAGGGAGCGCCGCGGCTCCAGGCATTTCTGGGAGGTTCATGACGGGGTTCACTCCGGGTATTGGGGGGAAGGTTTGATCTAGAGGGACCTGACTCAACTGGGGGGCTCGATGTTATAGGGGGGAAGTCACTTACATTGTCCTGTACCCTTTTTCCCCCATCCACCTCTATGTTATCCTCAGGTGACTGCACATCCCATACAGATTCAGGGTCCCCTCCATCCCCCGACCCCTCAGGAACATCATGATGACCACCAGTGTCCCCATTGTCTGCTCCAGCAGTAGAACAGTCCTGGATCACCACATCACCCTGACACATAGGTGTATGTCCACTGTCCTGCTGCGGTGTAGTGCCTCCTGGGACTTGTGGTGCCTGTGCCTGCTCCTGCTGCGGTGTAGTGCCTCCTGGGACTTGTGGTGCCTGTGCCTGCTGCGGTGTAGTGCCTCCTGGGACTTGTGGTGCAGGTGCATGCTCCTGCTGATGGACGGCTGTAGACCTTGGCAGCTGCTGTTTTCCCTTCTCGCCCTCTTGAAACACAAAACTTGGTGCTTGTAGTATGGGACGTGTTCCTCTCTCATCAGGGGACATGCTGGACACTGACGCAGCGTCAGAGGGTCTGGACATAGATGTTATGTTCTGTCTGGCAAAGCGTTCCTTGTTCCTATAGGACTCAGACAGCGGCCCCATCTTCTCAAGGACGCAGTCCATCTCTCCCACCACCACCGCCAGCTCTTTGCTCAGTGAGTGCAGCTTAGAGTCATACAGGGCCCTACTCTCAGGGTGCGCAGTTTTTAGTGAGTACATGCAGTCTATTTGCATTTGCAGCATCTGTTTGTGGTGACTAAGCTCCCCCATCCTCCTTACCAGTGCTGGGATCTCCTCCGCCAACTGCAGCTCAGGCGCTCGGGTGGTCTCCATCACCTGCCGTGCTGTTCTCTGTAGTGCTCCAGGCTGTGTGCATCCACCGGTCTCCATCACCTGCCGTGCTGGTCGCTGTAGTGCTCCAGGCTGAGTGCATCCACCTGTCTCCTTCACCTGCCGTGCTGGTCGCTGTAGTCCTCCAGGCTGAGTGCATCCACCTGTCTCCTTGTGAGTCACATCTCCAGGCTTGCTGCTTGCACCGGCCTTTGCAGGGACATGTTGTGGCTTCACAGCAGATCTGGTGCGGCCTGGAGCGGCCATGCTGGTCACCACATCCCTCTGCTGCAGGTTTTCTTGCAGGGTTTGCTTCTCTATGGACGTTCTCCTCTGTCTGGGTGCAGGAGTGGGGGGCTGTGCACCTGCTGCTGGTCTGACAATCTGCTGCTTCACCTGTGCTCCTCCACGCTGGGCTGGTGAGGAACTTTCTTCATTCTTTGCTGCACTCACATTCTTCACATCAACTTTCTTTGTAGCATCAACATTACATTCATTCTGTCGATTCTCTTTCTGACTGGAAACTTTTGGATTTACATCCATCTGTAGAATTGATTGGGAGTTCACTCCCGGTGTAGGCCTGGAAGCCTGGGCCTTGCTTGGGGAATCTCCCCACCCAGGGTGGCCCCGCCCTGGGCTAGCTCCAGACAAGCAGAGGTCTCAGGAGCTCAGCTCACACACAACCTCCCAGCAAGGGGGCAGTATTATAGTAGTTATATTCCTGTACATAGGGGGCAGTATTATAGTAGTTATATTCTTGTACATAGGGGACAGTATTATAGTAGTTATATTCTTATACATAGGGGGCAGTATTATAGTAGTTATATTCCTGTACATAGGGGGCAGTATTATAGTAGTTATATTCCTGTACATAGGGGGCAGTATTATAGTAGTTATATTCCTGTACATAGGGGGCAGTATTATAGTAGTTATATTCAAGTACATAGGGGGCAGTATTACAGTAGTTATATTCCTGTACATAGGGGGCAGTATTATAGTAGTTATATTCTTGTACATAGGTGGCAGTGTTATAGTAGTTTTATTCTTGTACATAGGGGGCAGTATTATAGTAGTTATATTCTTGTACATAGGGGGCAGTAGTACAGTAGTTATATTCTTGTACATAGGGGGCAGTATTACAATAGTTATATTCTTGTACATAGGGGGCAGTATTATAGTAGTTATATTCTTGTACTTAAAATGCAGTATTACAATATATTTTACTTAAGGGCTGTATTATAGTATTTACATTCAGTTACATCGGCATGTGTTTCTGAGCTGCACAAGTGGAGCAGGATGAAGTGGCGTTCAACGCTAAATCAATCTCCGAGGAACATTATTAGTGGTCCAATACTGGTTTATTGTTGCTTCGCATTTTGGTCCGGTACCTGGACCTTCATCAGGCATAAAATACATTACAATCAAGGGTGTTTATACAGATAAAAACATGAGAATGAGGCGCCGGTGATAGGCTCCGGTTACATGATGACCGGGATTTCTCAGTTCACCGGACGGCCCGATGTGATACATTGGGGGTCATTTACTAAGGACCCAATTTGCGTTTTCCCGACGTGTTACCCGAATATTTCCGATTTGCGCCGATTTCCCCTGAATTGCCCCGGGATTTAGGCGCACGCTATCGGATTGTGGCACTTCGGCGGTGGCATGCACGCAACGGAAATCGGGGGGCGTGGCCGAATGAAAACCTGACGGATTTGGAAAAACCACCGCATTTAAAACAAAAAATCTGTCGCGGAGCTTGCACTTACCTTCACTCAGTCCGAGCCGGTGAACTCCAGCGCGTTCCGATGCTTTTCAGCGCAGGTGGACGGCGGAGGAACTACCTTAATAAATCCCGGCCGGACCCGAATCCAGCTCAGAGAACGCGCCGCTAGAACGCTGTTAAGGAGGTCGCACTGGTTTCGGACGCCATCTTGACTACTGTCCGCCATCTTAGATACAGCGGCCATGTTCCCTGACCATTGTCAAGTTAATGTCATCATTCAAACTTCATTTTATGTAACCTGTTTGCTCGTCTGTCAGCTAATACCCTTTGACATTTAATGAGAAGCCAGTCTGTCCTCGATGCTGTATAATAATAAGATAAGTGGGCTCCAGAATCATATTATTATGCAGCATCGAGGACAGACTGGCTTCTCATTAAATGTCAAAGGGTATTAGCTGACAGTCGAGCAAACAGGTTACATAAAATGAAGTTTGAATCATGACATTAACTTGACAATGGTCAGGGAACATGGCCGCTGTATCTAAGGTGGCGGACAGTAGTCAAGATGGCGTCTGAAACCAGTTTGCCCTCCTTAACAATTCCCTCCTTTGAGCTTTGCTGGCCTGTAACTCCATCCTGAGCGACCTCCTCAAGCTCCAGGTACTCACAGGTAGGCTAAGCCCGTACCTGCTGGACTTGTTAACTCTTCACCAGATCCCGTGGAGGCCAGTCACTCAGGTGTTACAGGCCTGCGCACTCAAATCACATCACAGAGTTCCCATAGTTCATAGGTTTGTACACAGGCTGGTTCTCCAAAAGGCAGCATCATCCTACACTCCGGGCACTTCTCCTGTCGTGGACGGACATCTGGGACATGGTGGACTTGATGAGGGGGACCACACAACACGCAATAAGTGACAAGAGCAAAATCACAATCCCCAATATCACCCCCCACTTAAAGGAAACCCTTCCAATCCCCCAACCACAAAGTGAAGGACAAAGTGTCCACCCCAGAGTTTCTCTTGAGGTCCCTGGACAGTCCTTCAATCTTTTCACGAGCATGGGTAATGGATCCATAGGGGGCGATGTCATCTGGGATGTATATGCGACAAGCCACTCCCACCATCTTACAGACTCCTCCCTTCTCAGCAAGGATCATGTCCAAAGCCATGCGGTTCTGGGAAGGATCTCGGATATAATTCACAAATCTCTGTTAATTACAACAAAAACAGTTAACCCAACCAACATCTTTGCTCATAGCTATCTATGAATAATGGACTCTAGACCTGCCCATATCTGATTGTGGGCCTTGTACTCATCTGGGACCCCCCTGGTGCTCCCACTGTATCCATATAAACGTTGTCATCTAGGTGCTTCTCTCAGACCTCCAGAATCCTTTGGGATTCTTCTACCTTTTCTTTATGTGTCCGATCAACCTTATCCCTGGGGATCATGAGGAAGGAATGCACAAGTTTTATCACAGTACACTCACCTTCCCAGCCTCTAGGCCTGACCTGACTCTCCTATCCCCACAAATCCAATACACACCAGACACTGCTAATACAGGGTTACCTGTGCTGTCAATGTTAAAGAAGGTCATTGTCTTGTTGCACCAACCGTAGGTAAAGTCTCCTACCCTGGGGGCATCCTGGTCGCCCCGATAGATACAGTGATAGTCATGGTTGGGGTGTCCGAGAGCATACCGTCATTCAGAAGAGACCAGCTAGCAAGAAGAATAAGTAAGCATGGAATAGAAAGCGTGGAAGCATGCTGACTTCCCCCTAGCTGCACAGACGTGGCACTGGTCAGCAGGACTTGGAAAGGACCGTCGTAGCGAGGCTCCAGACTCTCTCTCTGGTGTCTCTTTACCACCACGTAGTCTCCAGGCTTCAGGTTATGCGTCCTGAGGTCTCTGTCCGGATCTGATAGAGGAATCAGAAACACTTTTGTGGACCTTTTACAAGGTCTGGCTCAACTGTATGGCATGTTACACCTGGTTTCCTTACATCAGTTATAGGGTCTGTGGGAAGTAGGGGCCTAGTCTGGGTGCACAGCCAAAAAGTACTTCAAAGGGGGACAATCCCATCTTTCTGTTGGGGGTGGTCCTAACTGAATGGTGAGCAGCAGGAAAGCACTCACGCCATGGTTTCCCTGTTACTTCCATGGCCTCCTGGATCTCTAACTTAAGAGTGCCGTTTAAAGTATCTCAAACACACCACCAACTTGGGAAGGGCAAGGGGTGTGCAGGGCCTGTTCTACACCCAGGAGGGACAAGGTTTCAGGTCTTTACCTGTCCAGTGAAGTGGGTTCTGTGACCGGACTCTATGGTTTCTGAAAGTCCAAACCTGCAGAAAAATCTCACTCAACAACTTCTTGGCTGCGGCTCTGGCAATAGCCTTGGTCATGGGAGAAGTTTCTGGCCACCCTGGAAAGAGATCAATGCACACAGGCACATATTCCTACGTACCACTTTTTGGTAGCTGGATAAAATCCATCTGCAGTCTCTGGAAGGGATACAGCAGCTTGGGTGTCACCTTCTGTGGGGTCTTTACCACCTTACCCAGGTTGTGGCGGGCACAGACTATAAAGGCTTCCACTACTCTAGTGACAGGGGTAGTAACGCCCGGGGTAAACCACTTGCGGTTTATGAGCACTAGCATGGCCATTTTGGATATGTGTGTGTCCATGGGCTACTTGACTTACTGTGGGGTGCAGGGCTCTGGGCAGGCACACCCTCTCTCCTAGCATCCAGGTCCCATCGGCATCTGGGCTCCAGCTTTCCTCCACACCTCCTTCACTTCTGATGACTCTCGGGCCACCAGGGACTGGAGCACCTGTGGATCAAACTTTTAGCTCAGAACTTACCGCTTAGTCTCTGGGTTCCATCTGTGCAGCTGCCTTCGCTATCCCGACAGCCACATACTTGCCCTTGGCTTGTGGAGTTACCAAATTGTGTGTGCTTTTACTTTTACTATCCCCACCTCTTGTGGAAGTAAGAAAGCATCCATGAGCTCTTTAACCAGGGTTCCATGCTTAAAGGGGGTCCCTGCAGAGGTGAGGAAATCTGTAGCCTTCCATATGGGTTCATAGTCGTGTTTATACCCCAGAACTACACCTTGAGTATAGATGTTTGCCCTTTTACCTTTCACCAGTTGTAGTGCTTCCCTGAGTGCCGTCACTTCACCTCCTGTGCTGACCTGTGTGGAGGGAGTGGTTCTGCTTGTACTACCTCATGTGCACCACTGACCTCATTTAAAACAAAAAATCTGTCGCAGATCTTGCACTTACCTTCACTCAGCCCGAGCCGGTGAACTCCTGCGCGTTCCGATGCTTTTCAGCGCAGGTGGACGGCGGAGGAACTACCTTAATAAATCCCGGCCGGACCCGAATCCAGCGCAGAGAACGCGCCGTTGGATCGCGAATGGACCGGGTAAGTAAATCTGCCCCATTGTGTACATTAAAAAACACACAAAGGTACTTTTAAGTTATTACACAATATACATAACTACATTTACATTCCATTTTACAGATATACTTGCGGAGATACAGGACTTGTTTGTCTTAATTTTTTGTGGATTACCGTCTGGAGCGTGAGAAGCCTGTGCGGTGCTTAGCGACTGAGTTGCTCTACGGAAGCCGCAGGGGGCACAATGCCTAGCGCTAGTCACGGTTACCGTCTAGAGGGTATGAAGCGTGTGCCGTTACTTAACGACTGAGTTGTTCTACGGAAGCCGCAGAGGGACAAGATGCCTAGTGCTCATCTAGGTAGGATCCATGGGGGATTAACGAGTGTACGTAACCGAGCAGATTTTAGTCGGTATAGATGGTATGGATGCAGCGAGCGTAATCTCCGGCAGGAACGCAAAGTATGGACAAGGAGCATTAGGCACGATCCTAGGTGTGAGTTGTGTTAAAAAGATTCTATTACTTCGTTTAGACTGTGTGGATGAAGAGTATCCAGCTTAAATATCCAGTATGATTCCCTGCGATTTAATGTTTTGATTCTGTTTTTATTTTCCTGCAGGATTTGTTCAATTGGAGTAACTTTGATCACTCCAAAGTCTCTCTCGTGTTTTAGATGTAAGTGTTTAGAGAGGCTTTGTTTCAGGAACCCTATTTTTGTCTTATGCCTGTGGCCATTCATGCGTACCCTTAGGGTTTGGAGGGTCCTTCCCACGTACTGAAGGCCACAGGCACAGTCTACCAGGTAAATAACATAATCTGATGCACAGTACAGGGTTTGTTTATTCTGAATACTTTTCCTGTTTTATTTGAGCCAAATGATGTAGTTTTATGATTAATGATCTCGCAACAAAGGTATTTCTTATGGCCGCAGTTTGTCACCCCCTGTGATAGGGTTGTGGTGTTCTTATTCCTTGTGGCATCACTTCTTAGTTTGCTCGGTGCAATCAAGTTCTTTATTGATGTTGCTTTCCTAAATGTGATCCTGGCTTGTTCAGATATTATATCTTTTAGAAAAGGGTCCATTCGCAGAATGTCCCAATATTTGTTAAGTGTTTTTCTTATTTCTTTGTTCCCTCTGTCATAAGTAGTGAGGAAGTTTAGAGAATAGCGTGAGCTATTGTTCATAGGCTGTTGTGTTTCCTTCTTTTTGTGTTTTAGACACTCGCTTTGTGTTCTTTTTTCATTTAGGTTATGGGCTTGGTTTATCAGTGGTAGTGGGTAGTTTTTCTGTCTGAATTTTTCTTTCACATCTCTCACATAGCTTGGATGTTATAATCGGACAGATTGTTACAATTCTTTCCCAGCCTATGAAATTGGCTAAAAGGGACATTCTTAAGCCATTTTGGGTAGTGGCCACTGGTATAGTCTAAAAAGCTATTGCTATCTACCCTTTTGAAATGTGTTTTGGTATTAATGCAATTATTTCCTTATTATAATTCCAGGTCCAGAAACACAATTTTTTCCTTCTCGATGTTCATAGTAAAGGATAAGCCCAATGTATTGGAATTGAGGGTATCGACAAACCTCAGAGCTTCTTCCTTGGAGCCTTGCCAGAAAAAAAATAAGTCATCGATATACCGTTTGTAGTGTTTAATATTTTTCAGCCATTGGGAAGTGCCCATAGCTGTACCACACTTCTGTAAATAAAGTTTGTTCTCAAAAAGAAAGAAATTATGCTCTAAGACAAAAAGAAGACTTTCAGTGAGAAATTTTCTTTGATCCGTTTGAATAAAGGTTTTATTCGCTAGATACCATTTTACCGCTTCTAAGCCTAAATCATGTTTTATATTGGAGTATAGGGAGCTAATATCCAAGGTAAGGAAGAAATAATCTTCCTTCTATAGAAATTTTTCGAGATCTGGTATTAGGCTCCCGGAGTCCCTAAGATATGAAGGCAGTTCCCTGACAAGGGGCTGCAGATACAGATCCACGAAGTGAGAGAGATGGCAGGTGAGCGAGTCGATCCCTGATATGATTGGGTGACCTGGGGGATTTTTCTCATCTTTGTGCACCTTAGGAAGGTGATAGAACGTGGATACTGCGGGGTGGTCAATCGTTAAGAACTGTTTTTCTTTTTTATTTAGTATCTTATTCTGATATGAAGTATTGATTACAGTCTGATATTCTTTAAGATATGTGTCCGAAGGATCTGTTTTTAAGGGGACATAATAGTTCTGGTTGTCCAGGATCTTTTCTGCTTCTTTCACATAGGTATCCCTATCTTGGATGACCATTCCTCCTTTCTTGTCGGCTCCACGGATCACAATTTTTTTTATTTTTCTTTAGATTTTCTAGCGCCTCTTTCTTTGTATTTTTCTCATGGTGGGTTTTAATCTTTTTAAACTCCTCAGATACCAGTGAGTAAAAAGTTTCTATAAAATGGCCACGATGTTGGGTGGGGTTGAACGTGGAGGTCTTTTTTACCTTTTGGTGGATATAATTATCCTCGTTGTCAGGTGTTTCGACTGTGAGGGGTTTTTTATCATCTTTTTTCTTTGCGAAAATCTTTGTTTTGTTAACTTCTTTATAAAAAGATTCAGATCCACGGATAATTCCAACTGATCTGTGGTTTTGGAGGGACAGAAATTGAGGCCCTTTGATAAAAGTGACTGTTCGTCTTGACTCAAATTGTGGGAAGATAGATTAAAAATTTTTACTGTTTCTAATCTTGTTGTGTTAGGTGCGGTATATTTAGTTGTCTTGCCCTTTTTTTATAGTTTTTTCCTCCGTGGTGTCATCTGTATGTTTTTTTCTTTTCTCCGGTTTGGGGGTGTTCAGAGGGATGAAATAATTCAGAAACTTTGTGCTCTGTCTGTTTCTTGCTATTGGGGTACTTGGATCTAACGGTATTTGTAAAGGCGTAGATGGTCTGGTGGGTCGTATCTCTAAAAAAGATACCTGGAGTTGGTACTAATGACCAGAACCTATCACTGGCGCCTCATTCTCATGTTTTTTATCTATATAAACACCCTTGATTGTAATGTATTTTATGCCTGACCAGAGGCGTAACTAGGAGAGGCAGGGCCCCATAGCAGACTTCAGAATGGGGCCCCCAAGATATAAGCCTTTACGTAATATGGTGCTGCATAACCTTAAAGGGAACCTATCAGCAGGGTTTCAGTTATCAGGTTAATGGCTGCTGCAGGTCCCATTATACACTAAACAAATACTGTATGTATTTTTTAAAGATTATTTTTGAGAAATTTTGAAATGGTACTTATCTCTATTCAGCTTTTGGGGCCCAAGTCATTCAAGCAGCAGGAGTCGTGGAGTCACCAGGAAACACCTGCCCACATGACTCAGGCTCCAGCAGTTGTATAGAGATAGATACCTTTTCAAACAAGCAGATATATTCAAATACATGTTTTTGTTGTATATAATGGGACCCACAGTAGCTGCCATTAACATGATATGTGAAATCCTACTGACAGTTTCCTTTTAAAATACATTTGAAGTTATGTTTTACAGTCACAAAATATTGCAGCCTTTCAGTAGGATAGATTATCTATGAGAGATGGACGCCTGGCACCAGCGCTGATCAGAGGAGAGCAGCTTCCAGCAGCTTTACTACACACAGGGCAGAGACAGAAGTAAACAGCGCTGCCCATTGTGTAGTGGTGCTTAACCGTAACTGCAGGGTCACATCCTCATTACTAACCTGTGCTACAGAGAGGCTGATAATATTCTGCAACTGGAAAACTCCATTTAACTTGACTTTAAATGTATTTTAAGGTTTTGGCAGAGCATGTTGGATTTATGTATAATATATTTTTGTATTTATACGCATATTTATGCAGATACCTTCATATACATGTTTATGTTCATATACACATATGCATAACCCTTATACACATACAGTTATGCACTGATACAAATACATATAATAATATACATTATAATATGAGTTGTATACATTTTTAAACTCACATATACATGTATACACACATTTATACGTGCAAAATACACTAATATATACACATGTATAAAATCATATACACATACAATTATAGGCTCATATATAAACATGTATACTCATAGACACCTTATACACACAATATACTGTACACTCATATATAGATTATTCACTCTTATATACACATTATACACTCATATAAACATCATACACACAATGAATAAACTCATATATACACATGATATACTCAAATATACGTTATACACTCATTACATACATTTTACACTGATACACACACATTATACACAATATATACATTATACACTCCTATATACACATTATATACTCATATATACATTTTACACATTATATACGCATATATACATTATATACTCATATATACATTATACACACATTATATACTCATATATACACATTATACACACATTATATACTCATATATACATTATACACACATATATACATTATACACACATTATATACTCATATATACACATTATACACACATTAAACACACATCATACACTTATACACTTTATACATACACATTAGATACTTATAAATACATTACACACTCATCCACACATTATACACTGCTATATACGTCACATACACTGATTTATATACATCATACACTCATATATACACATATCATATACATGTACATCCCCTGCACACTTACACTTGTATTCCCTGGGAGCAGCGTCCAGTGATCCTCTCACAGGCCCTGGAGCTGGTTACATCCCAGGAGACATTGTCCAGGCAGAGGGGAGGAAGTATAAGGCAGGTAGTGGTAGTCACTAGATCCTGCTCGCAGCTCAGCAGCCCCGGGCCCCAGGAGAGCTGCTCCCAGGCCAGGGGTCTGCAGGCCACATAGATAATGCAGCCGGGTGACAGGACAGGACGTTACCTGAAGTGTCTCCTGCCGCTGCCCTCCTCTGCCTCTCCCGGCATTTCTACACAGAGCAGCAGCTCAGCATAAAGTTCTGCAGCATGAAACATGTGCTGTGCAGGCACATCATCCCTTCTATAGATCGTGTGGCAGGTCGGATCCGGGCCCTCTGAGAGGCCGGGCCCCGTAGCGGCTGCTACGCCTGCTACCGTGGTAGTTACGCCACTGTGCCTGACGAAGGTCCGGGTACCGGACCGAAACGTGTAGCAACAATAAACCAGTATTGGACCACTAATACTGTTCCTTGGAGATTGATTCCGCGTTGAACGCCACTTCATCCTGCTCCACTTGTGCAGCTCAGAACCGCATGCTGATTGCACACTACTGCCTATCGGTCTACCACTGGGCAGATAAAGGTAGAAAGGAGAACGGCGCCGGGAATCCCCCATCTTACTCTACATGCACAATCCCTTGTGCTACAAGGTGAGCACCTTTAAACTGGCCTTTTAGATCACTTTTATTGAGTTTTTACAGTATCACACGAGGAGAGCGCTCCTGTCTCTTTTTGTCTCCCTCCCCCCAATTGGAGATTCGGGGCCGGTACACTCGCTGACTACCTAACCCCGATCCCCTTCTCAGGTTTATCCTCATTCTTTTTTAGTGGAGAAGGTATTGTAGTAGGGTGTATTTTGTGTATATATAAGGCAGCATTAAGTTGTGTTCTCTTATAAAAGAAGCTTTATTCCTGTATAAGGGGGCGGTATACGTCTATGAGACTGTTTCTCTGTGGTGTACATGTTGATTTAGACCATCTATAAACAGTTTGTGTGGAGTTTAGTAACTTCACCCATACCACATGGTCACGCCTACTTATTTTGACCCCCGCCCAAAGAATGGGGCCACTTTTACAGTTTTTTCCAGGGCCACTTTAACCCTTTCACGACCCATGATGTAATTGCACATCATGGGTCAGCTGCAGGTTCAGGGAGAGGTCTCACGGGCTGAGCCCTCTCCATAACCGGAAAGTCGCATATCACAGCAAAGACTTACCAGTAACACCCGCACTTGGTTCACCGTGACGTCATCGGGGAGCGGCGATCAGTTGCCATGACAGCCTCGGGTCTTCCAAACACCCAAAGCTGTCTGAATTTAACCCATTCATTACTATGTGCTAATTGCACATTGTAATGAATGAAGAGGAAAATTCCCATATACTGCCATATTTTAGTATGGCAGTATATGATCAATCGGACAACCTAGGGTTAAATTACCCTAGGGAGTCTGAAAAAAAACCTTTTCCTAGAACTGATATAAATAAAAATAAACGGTGAAAATCTTAAACACATTAGATATCGCCGCTTCCAAAAATGCCCGATCTATCAAAATAAAATAACGTTTTTCACTGTGTTTAACCCTGTAATGATAAATAGCGCCCGAATTTGCAACGACCCAAAGAATAAAGTAGACCTGTAATTTGTGGCGCATGGTGAAAGCCGTAAAATCCATGCCCACAAGAAAACGGTGCAAATGCGTTTCTTCACCAATTTCTCTGCATTTGGAATTTTTTTCCCGCTTCCCAGTACATGGCATGGAATATTAAATACCATCACTATGAAGTGTAGTTTGTTACACCGAAATCAAGCCATCACAGAGATCTTTACATGTAAAAAAAAAGTTATAGATTTTTGATTGTGGGGAGTGAAAAAAAGAAATGAAAACAAAAAAGGGCCAGGTCCTTAAAGGGTTAAATTCCCAGTCCGTCCCTGGCCTCCTCCCTTCAAAATCAACTTTTAAAATAGTGCGAAGGAGACAGAAGATCTCCGAAGGCAGAAATATAAAAACACGTGTTAAATATGTTTCAAACACTGTCATCCAATGATACCAAACCAGACTTACTACTCCACCCCTGGGTGTGGGGGGGTGGGCAACTTTAAAATGTTAAATGGGAACCTCCTTTTTATTGCAGATTCTGATTCCTCAGAAAATAATTACATTTATTCAATCTCCGATTCAAGTTATTTTCATTGACTGTTGGCACTGTAATTGCAAATAATGAAAGTCGGTAAAGAAATTGTTTAAAATGTGGGGAAATCTCAAAAAATACGCAACAGTTCAAACATAACAAAAAATGTGACAAATATTGGAGTATAATTTTTTTTATGCAGAAACTACATTCAGAATATCCTAGGTACAGTGACATAGTAGTTTTTTGTTCTCTTCGGAGGCCGGGGTAATGGAAGTATTCACATCAGGGGCTGATGTAAGTGAAGTCTCCTCCCCTCGGACATAGTAGTTTTTTGTTCTCTTCGGGGGCTGGTGTAATGGAAGTCTCCTCCCCTCTGACATAGTAGTTTTTTGTTCTCTTCGGAGGCCGGGGTAATGGAAGTATTCACATCAGGGGCTGATGTAAGTGAAGTCTCCTCCCCTCGGACATAGTAGTTTTTTGTTCTCTTCGGGGGCTGGTGTAATGGAAGTCTCCTCCCCTCTGACATAGTAGTTTTTTGTTCTCTTCGGAGGCCGGGGTAATGGAAGTATTCACATCAGGGGCTGATGTAACTGAAGTCTCCTCCCCTCGGACATAGTAGTTTTTTGTTCTCTTCGGGGGCTGGTGTAATGGAAGTCTCCTCCCCTCTGACATAGTAGTTTTTTGTTCTCTTCGGAGGCCGGGGTAATGGAAGTATTCACATCAGGGGCTGATGTAACTGAAGTCTCCTCCCCTCGGACATAGTAGTTTTTTGTTCTCTTCGGGGGCTGGTGTAATGGAAGTCTCCTCCCCTCTGAAGATGGGGATTTTTTTCATTGCCTACAATGTTTTCAAAGATCGAATGCTGTACAGTGCTAGAATATGGATAACTTTTAGAAAATGATTGCACCCGTCTATTTTCAGATTTAAATTTGATATGTATTTATCGAAATATAATAAAAGTAATAAAAGTAAATGTTGGCACAAGTGGGTCTGTACTACTCTAGCTCTTAAGTATTATATACAAACAGCCAATATATATAATAAAAGTGGATTTATTTAAGTGTATATACAAATGTTAGGAATCAAAGATAAAAAATAATAAAAGCAATAAAACTCTGCCTCTAGAAACACATCTAGCTAACAGCTGAAACGTTTATCTTACTGTTGGATCTGCCGGCCCAAATATTGAGTCTGAAAGGAGTTAGAAAGGAGCTTCCAACTGACCATCTTCATATGGTTACATTTACAGTCCAAATGTAGGGTAAGGCCCGTTCCACACTTGCGAGTGTGATGCGATGAACTCGCATCACACTCGTAGCGTATGCTACTGGGATCTCCCCAGCCGAACGTTGCAAACCGGGACTGAACTCAGCATGTCAGTTCAGTACCGGTTTGCAGCGTTTGGGTCGGGAGATCTAGGTAGCACATGCTGTGAATGTGATGCGAGTTCATCGCATCGCACTTGCAAGTGTGGAATGGGCCTAACAGTCCAAATGTAGAATTTTATTCACTCCGAACGAAAGTATGCATATGTAGCACAGAAAAAACATAAAATAAAACACCTGCCCACCTGGGCTCTAATTAAACTGAAATTGCTCACCTATAACAGAAACAAATTAAGAAAGGCAGGACAATCTCCAGCAGTGGCTCCGCCTATATGGGTTTCAAGCCAAGCTCTGCCAATGTCTGCTCTGCTAATGAGGACAATTCCAGACACATGAGTTTTGTCAGGAGTGTCCGCAAGGTGTGGACTGGAGGGGACGGGAATGACAAGTCCCACTACAGCCTACCTGTCATTCCTTAAAAAATCCAGCCCTGTGCACAGCACTTACATAATGTTTAGCAAACATAACTGTTCACTGAGAAACAAACCCTCTGGATTTCCATCATCTCATCCATCTGAGCAATCTGGATGAGATGCACCTTCCCTCCTGTATTTTACCCACCATCGGCTTACAGTATATATGTAAATAAATATATACATCGATTAATAAATCTGTAACATTGGACCCGCTCGGGGAACGCCATGAAAACAAAAATCAAAAACTAGTAAAATGTAAATTTTTCATAAAATACCTTTACAAAAACCTTCCAAAAAGTGACCAAAAAAGTTGTGTGTGCCAAAGTGGTTCCACTGAAAAGTGCAACTCAACATGTAAAATAAGCCCTAAATCATCTTTGTCAACCGAAAAATATTTAAATTATGTCTCAGAAAATATGGCGATATTAAAATAAATGAGATTTTTTCTATATTTGTAATCTAGTAATTTTTCAGTAAAATTGTAAAAATATGTAAAAAAAAACCTATATAACTGAGGTATTTATCTATAGAATAAAGATACAGGGGGCCATTTTCTTAGGGCCCGATTCACGTTTTCCCGACCTGTTACCCGAATATTTCCGATTTGCGCCGATTTTCCCTGTATTGCCCCGGGATTTTGGCGCACGCGATTGGATTGTGCCGCATCGGCGCTGGCATGCACGCGGCGGAAATCGGGGGCGTGGCCGAGCGAAAACCACACGGATTTGGAAAAACCGCCGCATTTAAAGCGAAAAAAGTGTCGCTTGGGACGCGCTTACCTTCACTTGGTCCGGCCCGTTGAATTCCAGTGCGTTTAGATGCTTTTCAGCGCAGCAGCGCCACCTGGTGGACGGCGGAGGAACTACCTTAGTTAATCCCGGCCGGACCCGAATCCACCGCAGAGAACGCGCCGCTGGATCACGAACGGACGGGGTAAGTAAATCTGCCCCAATATGTTATTTTTAAGGTACGGTGTATGGCCACAAAAAGATACAAAGAGAAAGGAAAGCAAAATTGACAATTTTCTTTTCCTCCATACATTCAAGGGTTAATAAAATCTCATCAATAAGCTACAGACCCACTAAAATGAAGTATTTGTAAAGTGCATCTCATGTCGCAGAAAATAAGCTCTTATATGTCCAAATTGCCAAAAATATGAAGATTGTATAGCCAATAAAAAGTCACCCCTTCGTTGCCCCGGCGTGTGTCCATACAGCAGTGACCACCACATATGGGGGATTGTTATAATCGGGAGAGATGGTTATCAAACCATGTGGAGTGTTTTGCTATTTTATCCACTGAGAATGGATAAAAATTTAAAAAATGTGCACAATTTGTTGTATCCCCTGTAATACAACTACCTTCAAAAATGAGAGGATACATAAAAAAATATATATTGACATAAAGAAGACATTCGGAGAAAGTTAGTTATCAAGTTTCTTGGTTGTTATGACTCATCAGTCAAGCAGAACATTTTGAATTTTGAAAATCAAACATTTTTCCAAATTTCCACCAAACATCTGCTTTTTTCATAAATAAATGCAAAACATACCACCAAAATTTTTCAACTTACATGAAGTACAAAGTGTCACGAGAAAACAATTTCAAAATCACTTGGATATGTTAAAGCGTTTTAATCTCTTAATGCTCTGCATCCGATATATCAGTCGCTAAGCGCTGTAACGTATCTCTCAGTGATATATTGGACGCAGAGCTGATGACGGTTTTCTCTTTTTATCTTTTGGAAATGTGTAAATTTTAGGGCTAAATGAACGTATAACCGACAAAATTTGACCATTCTAAAATGCACCTCCATATTGATTTAATTACTATAAAAATTTCAAGGGGTTAACAATCTTCCTAAAAGACGTTTCAGATAGCTTGAGGGGGAAGATTTGAAAAAGTTTTTTTTTAAAAATGTAATTTATTTAAAATTTCATTAAAAACTGTGATTATCCCCAAAATAGTCAATTCTGAAAATGCAATACAAAAAAATTGGAAATGTTATTCAACAACTTATTTAGGTGGTAAATCTATCTGCCTGAAAACACGATGATTTCATACTTTGAAAATGGCAAATTTTTCAAAAAAATCATTATTTTTATCTTTCTTTTATAAATAAACGGCTGGCTATATACTGGAAGGCATGGGGTGGCTGGCTATATAATAGGGGGCATGGGGTGGCTGGCTATATAATAGGGGGCATGGGGTGGCTGGCTATATAATAGGGGGCATGGGGTGGCTGGCTATATAATAGGGGGCATGGGGTGGCTGGCTTTATACTGGGGAGCATAAGCTGGCTGACGATATACTTGGAGGCATGGGCTGGCTGGCTATATAATAGGGGGCATGGGGTGGCTGGCTATATATTGGAGAGCATAAGCTGGCTGACGATATACTAGGGGGCATGGTCTGGCTGACTATATACTAAAAGGTATGGGCAGGCTAGCTATATACTGGGGGTATGGGCTGGCTTTATACTAGGGGGTATTGGGTGGCTGGCTATTTATTGGGGTGTATGGGCTGGCTAGCTATAACATAGTGGCCATGCGCTGGCTATATACTAGGACACAGGCCCCCTGAGGAAGCGATGGCACGCGAAACGCGCGTCCGGGTTTCCCATCCCTACACACCATATGCCATGGGTAAGTGAATCTATTATGATCCCCTTTTGAAAACTATTTAGGTTACAATCTTTCACTTTGCTATACCCATTGGCACATATTATTTTTTTTTTGATTGTGCACCGGCACTTTAACTTGAGTTGAGAAATAATTTATGTTCGCATTTCTGCATTGATGTATTATCGGAGTTATTGTGATATATACATAATTATGTGCCCTATGCAGCTATAAAGACTTGGTGCTGTATTGATGGATTTTATGGACCTTCAGGAATGATCCAAATGAATAACTTGTGGATACTCACAAATGTTGTAAATTAAATTGGCTTCTTTTTAAACAAACTTTTTCAATAAAAAATGGAATTTTTTAAGAATTTCTCTGTTTTTTCACTCTTGTGCTTTTTTGAATTGGTATAATATTTATGGAGTGGGTTCCATTAACAAGGAATCAGATTTTGAGGGACAACTCAGCTTTCAAGTGACTTTGAAAGGCCTAAATAATAGTTAAACCCCATAAATGACCCCTCTATAGAAGCTACACACCTCTACATTTGTAAGACAACTTATATTACGTGTATTAATTAATGGGAACCTACCACCACAAATCTACCTATAAACATAGAACAGGTGGTAGGTGGGTGTATGGGATGTGAGGATAGCCCTTTTTAGAGCTAATCCCCACGTCCCCGCTATCTTTTTAAAATCTTTATTGCCCTTATATGTTAATTTTGTAAAGAGGCTACTTGGGCGTGGAGAAGCCGGACATGAGGCTACACATCTTCAGTGAGCAGCTCCTCGTAGCATGCGCATCCTCGTCCAAGTAGCCGGTGACTGCCAAGAAGCCGGAGCTACTGCGCATGCGCCGATCTCTGGCTTCTCGGCAATGACTCGCAGCTATGAGGTTCTGTGCTCCGAAGATATCAGGGTAGTGAGTTCCAGAAGGACAAACACTGGCAGAGGTGGAAGGTCCAGATCCAATATATGCATCCTGAGATCCGCCCCAGAATCCCATAGGAGCAGGGACTCAGGATGATTCAGAAGACAGACAGCTTAAACTTCCCTAAAGCACAAGCGTCCTGGATGCCCGTTGCCCCAAGCGTGCAGCAGGGGTAACTCACTGCGGACAGGGGACGGAGCCAGCACGGAGACGCGCAGAAACTTGGGGAAGACCAATAGTATTGTCAGCATTGAGGGTGGAAGGACCAGTAGGCACGGTGTCGCTTCCAGCGGATCTGACAAGTACTATATCGTTACATTGTACAGGCGATAAAATTTTTCATTTTTTTGGTAATGTGAACATATGAGGGCTTATTATTTGCGGAATGAGATACAAGGTATAGATGAGTAATTTTGCGGGCCAATAGCTTATTTACAAAATTTTATTAGCTGTTTCAAGGCGGACACGAACAAAATCATAAATTTTTATTTGGGATATTTAGCCCTTTTTTTTCCTGCTCGCCATAACATAAAAATAATATTTTATCTTTATTCTCTGGTCACTGCGGTTACGGTGATACCTCATTTTTATAGTTTTTCTTATCTTTGCTCAGTTTTACTCAGCAAAACCAATATTGGAGAAAATGACATATTTTTTTTTACTATTGACAGCTTTTGAGGGGCCATAACTTCTGTAATTTTCTGTTGACAGATCTGGTTGAGGACTTATTTTTTTCGAAAAGTTTTTATTTTCAGTCATATCATATTGGGGCAAGTAACTTATTTTGAATACTTTTTAGAACATTTTTTATGAGGGTATTTGATGAAAAATTGTATATTACAGGAATTTTTTCTTTTACATTGTTTACTGAGCGGGTTCAATATTGATTTACATTTATTATACAGGTTGTTTTATATACGTTATTTGGATTTTATATGTAACTGGGGTGATTCGGGGAGTTTTATTTTACTTATTTACTTATTATTTTATTTTATTATTATAAAATTAGTTTCCTTTTTTTTTTTACATTTTTTAATTTCTCCAGACTTGGACTTAAACAAGCGGTACAGCCCTTAACTTGCAATACACTTGTACTTCAGTGTATAATGTAAGTAACGTTAACATGCTCAGTTAGTTACAGCCGGGTCCTGCCAAGAGGCAAAACCCAGGGGGTAAAGAGGAGCCGGAAGCCTTGGAGCACATTCCAAACCACAGGATGTAAGGGGTTAAACCCAAGACAACTGAAATTTTCCAATTCCGTGTGTTAGTACCGGGTCTTGGCTGTGATGTCAGGTAGAAAGGCGGCACTTCAGAACAAGTACCCGTAATGGCCACCGTAAAAACACCATATGGTGGTCATTAAGGGGTTTTGATTTAAAATTACTGATCTCTAGTAGAAGTCTTATTGTTTGCATTATGTTATCTTATTAATGTTTCTTGGTAAAAATTTCCAGCCCATATTTGGTCTTGAAATAGCTGATGCTTAAAAATAAGTATAAACAGTAGAATGTGAATATTATCTGCTGAAGTCTTACCAATCCCAACATCTTTTATTGTACTTATACATTGTAGACAGTGACACCTGCCAGAAATGTCCTGTGGATACGTGGCCTGATGTGAAGAAGATCATTTGTCTTCCCAAATTATTTGAATTTTTATCCTATGATAATGATGCCTTGGTCTATATTTTTTTAGTGCTTTCTTTATTTTTTTCTGCTGTAACATTGTTCATCTTAAGAACTTTCCTTTATTACTGGGACACTCCAATTGTTAGAGCCAATAACCGGACTGTGAGCTTCATCCTCCTGGTCTCCATCTTGCTGAGCTTCCTCTGTGTCTTCTTCTTCCTTGGCCGTCCAGTGGACATCACCTGCTTACTGAGACAAGTATCATTTGGGATCTTCTTTACCATTGGTGTCTCTTCTGTTTTGGCCAAGACTATCACAGTCTGCATTGCCTTCAAAGCCACCAAACCTGGAAGTTCCTGGAACAGGCTAGTATCACGTACAGTCTCTAATTCTGTGGTCCTGGTATGTTCTTCTGTACAAGTCCTTATTTGTGTTATTTGGCTGTTGGTGTCTCCTCCTTATGTAGAGTATAACCATCACACGTATCCTGGGAAGATCATCATTCAGTGTAATGAGGGGTCAGATATCTGCTTCTACTCCATGTTGGGTTATATGGGGCTCCTGGCGGCTGTGAGCTTTGTTCTGGCTTTCATGGTGAGGACATTACCGGACAGTTTTAATGAGGCCAAGTACATCACCTTCAGCATGCTGCTGTTCTGCAGTGTCTGGATCGCCATGATCCCGGCTTATCTGAGCACCAGTGGGAAATACATGGTGGCTGTGGAGGTATTCGCCATCCTGACCTCATGTGCCGGAGTTCTTGGTTGTATATTTTTCCCTAAATTGTATATTCTGCTTTTTAAACCAGAACTGAACTCAAGAAATATCATTTTGGAGAAATAAAAGACATACACAATGTATACCACAGATATAAATCTGAATCTTATCTACTCTAGCTCTAGCATGCTTTACTAAATATTGTGACATTTATTCTGTTTGTTATGCAATCAATAAACTATTATAAAAAAAAAAACTACACAATATCAGGGAATTAAATAATTTGATAATTTGGATTTAAAATATATTTTTGTGCCAGATATAGTATTCAGACCCCTTTAAATTTTTCACCCTTTTCTGCATTGTAGTTAATTAGTAAGGTGTTGATTGGACCCATAGTATGATGCTGCCACCACCATGTGTCACTGTTGGGATTGTATTTGGCAGGTGATGAGCAGTGCCTGGTTTTCTCCACACATACCGGTTAGAAAGTTCAATCTTTGTCTCATCAGAACAGACAATTTTATTTTTCATGGTCTGGGGGTCCTTCAAGTATTTTTTTTCACACTATAGGTGGTTTTTAAATATTTTGCACCATTAGGAGAGGCTACCATTAGCAAACTCTGCCATAAAGACCAAACTGGTGGAGTCATAGCTGACTTTGTGGAACTTTCTCCCATTTCCTACTGCCATAGTGATCTTGGAGTTCCTTACCTCCCTCATCAAGGTTCTTCACAATTTCTTAGTTTGACTGGAAGGCCAGGTCAAAATAGAGTTTTGATCATCCCAAACTTCTTCCTTTCAAGCATTATGGAGGCCACTGGGCTCCTAGGAACCTTGGTTGCTGCAGGAAATCTTTTGTAACCTTGGTGAGATATGTGCCTTGCCACAATTCTGTCTCTGAGCTCCTTGGAAAGTTCCTTAGACCTTATGATTCTCATGTGCTTTGACATGCACTATGAACTGTGAGGTTCTATATAGACATGTTTGAGACAACCAGTCCATTCAGTTTAATCAAACATAGCTGGACTCCAATGAAGTATTAGAACCATCTCAAGGAGGACCAGAAGGAAATGAACAGCATGTGAGTTAAGTATGAGTGGCACTGCAATGGGTCTGAATAATTATTACCATGTGATAGTTCTGTTTTTCTTGTTTAGCAAATTAGCAAAAAATATCTACATTTCTGTTATTTTCTTCCAAGTTGTTGTGCAGAGCGCACATTAATGAGCAAAAAAATGAACTTTTTTTTATCTTACCAATTGTATGCAATTGAATGAAAAAATTTAAGGGGGTCTGACTACTTTCTGTACCCTTTGTATATACCAGATCCAGAACCTTTTGATGACCAGGCTCATTTTTATTATTTTATGTTATGACGAGCCACTGCGAGTACTGGAAGATGAGCACTATATTTTTTGTGCTGGAGGCAGTGCGCTAGCTACCTAAATACTGGGGAGGGGGCGTGTGAAGAATACCTTCATACTCGGGGGGGGGGGGGGGGGCAGCTTGCTGAATACCTAAATACTAGAAAGAATGGTGTGATGGCTACCTATATACTGGAGGAAAAGGAAGCAAATATCTGCCTTCCTTATCACCTGTTCAGCAGCACACCATGGGACTTCCAAAGCAGTACTTAATGAGTGAGATTTTGAGTTGCCTTGTCTAGCAGCGCTTTTACCGAAAGCCTAACTCTCTGGGCATTGGCTGTCCAACCTGTAATGTTTTATGAATGTAGAAGTTGAAGATCATGTGGCATGTTGCAAACCTGCTGTGAAGATACCAAAGATACCAAAATTCTGCCCTGGATATAGAAGTAGATCTTAGGGGGTGGGCTCTAATCTGAGATGGGGCTTTTTTGCCAACTGGGATGTAGCATTCTTTGATGATATCTTTTATTCATCCAGCCAGTGTAGATTTACTGGCTTTACTTCATTTTCCCTGGACCTTGAAATCGCTTGTAGCATTCAAATAATTCATGACCCACATCCAGAGAATGGAGGCCCTTCTGATGTTCATTGTTGGGATCTGTAAAAAATGTGTCTATTTCCTGTTGAATGTTAGAGGAGGAAGACATGTTTTTGGCATAAGATGAGGGTTAGTATGCAGGATATAATAGTCTGATAAAATGCTTAAAAGTGCACCAAAATCTGCCTTTATAATTTTTATTCAGTTGAAACTTGGAATACAGCATATAATTTTGACCTTTTATCCATTTCAGCCTTTATCAAAAACACTGATAATAGAAAAAAAAACATTTATAGACAATATACAGGTACAGTGGATTTTTACAACTTCACATAATCATAACACGATCACATGATCAGAATACAACGTTCCAAGGATCAGACCAAATTGTTGGGAATCACTAGTCCCTAATCATATCTTCTGGGGTCTAACTCCAGATCATGATAAATTATGGAAGACAGGTTGGACAACCAACAGCAATTAAGGTAACAGACATCATGATGGAGTAAGAGGGTTCAATTTGTATTATATCAAGTACTAGCTGTAGGTCTCAGCATAATAACTGCTCCCAACTATAATAAAATAGAATGGGTTAACAAAAAATATTTTATATGTATCTATAGACAATCTCATGTCACTGTCTTTCCCTGGCAGTCTCATTCCCGTCACTGTCTTTCTCCGGCAGTCTCATTCCGGTCACTGTCTTTCTCCGGCAGTCTCATTCCCGTCACTGTCTTTCTCCGGCAGTCTCATTCTCATCACTGTCTTTCTCCGGCAGTCTCATTCCCATCACTGTCTTTCCCTGGCAGTCTCATTCCCGTCACTGTCTTTCCCTGGCAGTCTCATTCCAGTCACCGTCTTTCTCTGGCAGTCTCATTCCGGTGACGGTCTCTATTGGAGGATGTTACTTTGTCTATGGGGAGAGTTATCAGAAGTGTCTGAGAGAAGAACTGCTCTAGTCTCCCATGGCAACCCATCAGAGCTCAAGTTTCATTTTCCCACAGCTGTTTATAAAATTACAGCAGATCTCTCATTGGTTCACATGGGCAACTGGAACAGTTTTACCTCAGACATTACTTACCTCACACATAAGTTGTCTTCTACTCATCCCTAGGAAACAAATGGAGGGAGACTACCATATACCCCTAGAGCAGGGATAAACTGCCCCAACACCATACACAGCAAACAATATATCACAATTCTGATATACATCTACAAACTGTTTCTCTCCATTAAGGTCATATGAACAGAGACAAAATTTTCCCCACCAAGGGATTGGATATGGACATCTGGAAAGGGATATGAAAATTAGACGGGGTGGAAGAAAAAAAAATAGAAAACAGAGGAGATAAGAAAAATTCGAAAGAAGTGTAGCTAAAACTGGAATTTTTAACCTTAGTATTTTGGAACTAACTGATGAACATGTATCTTTATTTTAAAAAAAAAGGTCTGAAATATGCTCCGGAGTCAAAGCTTAACAAATGTCAAACTTTTGTGGACATAAATAAATAAATAAAAAAAAAAATACTTTGGCAATAAAGGAGTCAAAAATACATCTGGATTTGCCATGTTAAGAGAGAAATCTGATTTTATACCCCCACCAATGTGGGGAAATGAATATATTGACACCTTTAAACATTTGATTATAAGAGATTTTGAAAAAAATACTAAGTGGAGGGACAATTTGACAAAAGCAGAAAGAATAGCCCTAAAAAAAAATCTAAAAGAAAACAAAAAATGTACTTATAAAGAATGCCGATAAGGGGGGAGAAGGTGGTAATATTAAATAAAGAGCATTATGACAAGGAAATGTATTAATTGTTGAACAACACAAAAACTTATTAAAAAAATTGAAGGGAGACCCCACTCATACATACAAAAAAAGTGTCAGTAATCCCCCAGTCAGGCCTATTGTCTAGGGAATACATTGACTTTTATCTCCGACCGTTGGTTAAAAATATGAAGTCATATCTTAGAGATTCCCAACATTTGATTAGCATATTAAAGAATATAGATATTGCTCCATCATTCTCTAATTTGTACATGGAAAAAAGTGAGGAAGAATACATATATGGAGAGAAGAACCATTTTAAAAACAATATAATATTATTTAAAAGGTATATTGTCCATTGTATTATTATATGGAAAGGAGACAGTATGAAATTGGATGAATTTCTAAGATTTTTGAATATACATGATTATAATCTTAAATTTACTTATGAAAAGGGGGAGAATAAAATTTGTTTTCTAGATTTAGAATTATTTAACGATGGGAAAAAGTAGAAAAGAATAGTATGAATGAAAAAGACACAAAACTACAGGTAGAGATTATCAAAGAAAGGTTTAGGATAAAAGGGGTACCCGACAACCTATTGAGAAACAAAAATGTAGGAGAAAATATTGAAGAATGTAATAAGGGGAACAAAAATACAAGAAATGAGGGGATTAAAGAAGGAAATAATGTAAGTCCTATATTTATAACAAAGTATTCAAAAGAAGCCTTTGGATTAAAATCTATTTTACAAACACATTGCTATATTGTATGTGGAGACCCGGTTTTAGGCGATTTACTTCCAAAAAAAACTAAGGTTGTGTTCAGAAAAGCTTCTTTCTTAGATCTGTTAACCAATAGTTTCATTAAAAAAATCAAAACAGGGCAAAAAGGGGGGTTTTGACAATTTTATTTATATATTTTTAGTTCTCACTTTAGCTTTTTCTGGTGTAACATTGTTCTTATTAAGAACCTTCATTTATTACTGGGACACTCCAATTGTTGAAGCCAATAACCGGACTGTGAGCTTCATCCTCCTGGTCTCCATCTTGCTGAGCTTCCTCTGTGTCTTCTTCTTCCTTGGTCGTCCAGTGGACATCACCTGCTTACTGAGACAAGTATCATTTGGGATCTTTTTTACCATTGGAGTCTCCTGTGTTTTGGCCAAGACTATCACAGTCTGCATTGCCTTCAAAGCCACAAAACCTGGAAGAAGTTGATTTCATATAAAGTCGATAACTCGGTGGTCCTGGTGTGTTCTTCTGTACAAGTTCTCATTTGTGTTATTTGGTTGTTGGTGTCTCCTCCTTATGTAGAGTATAACCATCACACGTATCCTGGGAAGATCATCATCCAGTGCAATGAGGGGTCAGATATCTGCTTCTACTCCATGTTGGGTTATATGGGGCTCCTGGCAGCTGTGAGCTTTGTTCTGGCTTTCATGGTGAGGACATTACCGGACAGTTTTAATGAGGCCAAGTACATCACCTTCAGCATGCTGCTGTTCTGCAGTGTCTGGATCGCCATGATCCCGGCTTATCTGAGCACCAGAGGGAAATACATGGTGGCTGTGGAGGTATTCGCCATCCTGACCTCATGTGCTGGGGTTCTGGGGTGCATATATTTCCCTAAATTGTATATTCTACTTTTTAAACCAGAACTGAACTCAAGAAACATCATTCTGGAGAAATAAAAGACATACTGTTAGTAAAACTTACGTCTGGATTACTGTACACCAAACTACCACACAGTCTGAGTGCAGGCTGACAGAACGAAGCAAAAGAGCGAACTAACCCTGCGCTGATCTACCAACTAGACCCTACCAAGGCAGAAACCCCCTCTGCCGCAGGAACCTTCTAACTACCCTGCAAGGCCCTGGGAGGTGAGAGGAGCCTAAATAGTCACAAACTTTTAACACATATGTGGCTCCTTTTTTCCTTAAGTGTGTACACCGGTCTATGTTTCGGAGTCTCTCACACTCCTAGTATTCAACGTTCAGCAGTTACACTTTAGACCACCCAAAATTCTTTTGCAAAACTGTTTTATCGTTCAATAACATATACAATGATACATTTGGCATAAGTATTTCACCCCTCTTCGGTTGTAGTATGCCGTAGTAGTATTGAAAAGTCCACACTCAATCTTCCATGGCTTCACTGAGACGCCGAACGCCAGGTGAGTCTAGACTCACCTGGCGTTCGGCGTCTCAGTGAAGCCATGGAAGATTGAGTGTGGACTTTTCAATACTACTACGGCATACTACAACCGAAGAGGAGCCTAAATAGGTCTGTCAGCCGCAGTGAGGTGGTACAGACAGAAAAACTGCAGTGTGGGAGTTAGGACAGTAATCAGACAGGGGGAAAAAACAGGACAAACAAGGATGAATCAAGACAGCATAAGAAACCAAAGCAGACACTAGGAAAGAGAACTAGAGATGTAAAGACACTGAACATAGAAAGGTAAGCCAAACCACCAGGTCACACCAGAGGGTACGTCAAGGTCAAACCACTAGACAAGGGAGCGTAACCTAACTGGTGAATACAATACCAGGGTGAAGCAAACAATGCTACAGGAGACCAGGAATCCAGCTAGGCTGTAAGTTCTAGAAGGACACTGGCACTGGTGGAAGGTCCAGATCCAATTTATGCAGCCTGAGATCCGCCCCCAGAATCCCATAGGAGCAGGAACCCAGGCTGATTCAGAAGACAGGCAGCTAAAATTTCCCTAAGGCGCCCGCGCCCTGGATGCCAGCTGCCCAGCACCTGCAGCAGGGTTAACTCACTGCGGACTGGGGGTGGAGCAAGCGCGGGGACACGCAGACGTGGTGTCCCTTCCAGCAGATCTGACACATACACAATGTATACCAAAGCTGTAAGTGTGAATCTTATCTTCGCTCTAGCATGCTTAATTTAACATTGTGACATTTATTCAGTTTGTTATACAATCAATAAAATATTATTTAAAAAACTACACAACATCATGGAATTAAATAATTTGATGAATTGATTTTAAAATATATTTTTGGGCCAGATCTGAAACTCTGTTTCCTTCATTTCCCCTTACCTGGAACCCTGAATCCTGCTGATACAGTGGTTATGGAAAGTATTCAGACCCCTTTAAATTTTTCACCCTTAATTAATTGGTAAGATCAAAAAAGTTCTTTTTTTGATCATTAATGAGCTTTCTGCCCCCATCTTGACATACAAAAACAGAAATGTAGATATCATTTACTAAACAAGAAAAAATGAAATATCACATTGTCATAAGTATTCAGAGCCTTGGGGGCGGAGCTTGCCGCTGCACGAGATGGCAGCATAGATCGAGAGCTCCGTGCGCGGGTGCCGATGAACTCCTGTTTAAAAGAGGCTTAAGCATCGAACATGGTCAAATACGGAGGTAGTGGCCGCAACAACCACCAGAGCTCACCCCGGCTTGATAAAAGACTCAAATCCGGCACTAACGGAGACAAAACAGACGCGCTTTCGTCACCAGGGCCGAGACCCAAGATGGCGCTTCCCGCTTCTAGAGACTCTGATGTGGCTGAGGAGGAAGACGATCGATTAGGGGCAGCGAGCGAAACGGACGTGCTGGGTATGTCCAGAACAGTTCTTAAAGATATTATTACCTCAGCCTTGCAACCAGTGATGCAGGAACTGAACGAGATTAAAACAGACGTCCGCCATATTGGCCACAGGGTAGAAGCCCTAGAATGCGCCCAAGAAGAACTCACGGGGTTTGCAGAGGCGGTGCGTAAGAAACTATACGAGAAAGATGAGCAGCTTACCCACACGATGACACTCCTGGAAGACCAAGAGAATCGGAGCAGGAGGAAAAACATCAGGATCAAAGGTCTTCCTGAGGCGTGGGCTCCTGATACACTGCCGAAAGTAATGGCCCAGGTAATTACCACGCTGCTGGGAGCAGAAAGAGCAGGGGAAGTGGTGGTAGAGAGGGTACATCGTGCCCTAAAGCCAAAACCGGCAGCGACAGAGCCACCCCGAGATATAATATGTGGACTACTCAGTTTCAGGGACACCGCAGCAATTCTGCAGAAAGCAAGAGAACAGGAGTTGCAATATGAGGGGGCCAATTTAGCTGTATTCCAAGACCTAGCTCCATCTACCCTAGCAAAGCGACGAAACCTGAGGCCGCTGCTGCTCAAACTTCGGGAGCAAGATATACCATATAAATGGCTATTCCCCTTTGGTCTCCACTTCACTAAGGGCTCAAAACATGTGATAATTAGACACCCGAGAGATCTTGGAAATGCATGGAAATGCCTGGGTATAGCGCCTTTGGACATTAAATCATGGTTGCCGTCTGCGGAAGATACTGCTCTCCCTCAACTGAAATCTATGCAGCCGTGGAATACTACAGTCTCCTGGAAACAACAAAAGAACAAGAAGAAGACTCCCAGAAGACGACTGACATGAACAAGCAAACGACGAGAAACGTTTCCAGCATCCTAAAACCAAAATCCGGATGTGGATAATATACAGCACGAACAATGGACAATCCTGGGAGTTCCATGAACATCAGACTCTGTATAAAACCATGAGTATATAAAAGCATTTTATGTTTACCTTACTCGTAACCCGTTTGGGGTCAATGAGAAGCCTCTACTTGTATTAGTTAATCTATAGATATCTCTGGAATAGATTTAAATGTCAAAGTTTCACCTATAGAAACAGAGATAATAGGAGTTCACTGTTACCGAATGCGCTTTCAGCCATGGGCTGGTACATAATACCCCCTGCGCAAAAAAGGCGCTTAGGAAAAAAGGGCCATCGGGGCTCATCCTATAGATGTTCCACGATACCACCCTATAACCGTTCTAAAAGTTTTACTTCTAAACTGTTATCTAAGTTTTCTATGTTATGTTTTCAATCCCTTATTATACCTACCCAGTCAGATCCCACTCAAGTACTCGTCTATAGAATGTCTAGCTCTAACTGGATTAGTTGTAAAGATATACAATGGCAGACATTAGGGTAACTACCTGGAATGTAAAAGGGATTAATACCCCGGCGAAGAGAACTCAACTTCTCCTTCTCTTGAAACAAATGAAGGCTTCAATAATCCTGCTACAGGAGACACATTTTAAAGAAAAAAAGACCCCAAAACTCCCCACATCATTATTTGATAAGTGGTTCCATAGCTGCCACCCCATATCGGCTTCTAAGGGTACCAGTATCGGAATACACAAAGATATACCTTTTAAACTGAAAGATAAGTATGCAGATGCAGAGGGAAGGGCAATTTTTGTTAAAGGGGAAATAGGAGGTATAACATATACTTTTGCGTCAATATACGGTCCAAATAAGGGGCAGTGCACATGGCTCTGCAAAATTCTAGGGGTGTTAAAACAATTCTCGGAGGGCACATTAATAGTAGGTGGTGACATTAACATCACATTAGATCCGCTTTTAGACTCGTCTACAGGTCACTCAGCTTTGTCCTTTAGAGCCTTACGCAAGGCAAAGATAGCTATTCAAGATATGCAACTGATAGACATATGGAGATACCACAACCCTCAATCTAAGGATTTCACCTTTCACTCGGGGGCGCATGGGTCCTTTCAGAGATTAGACTATTTATTTACACAAAGCGGGCACCTGAATCTAACAAACACACCAGAAATAGGAGTCCTTTCCATCTCTGATCATGCCCCAGTCACAACGGATTTCTCCACTCCACAGTTGCCAGTCCGGGACTGGACTTGGAGACTTAACGAAACATTGCTGGGAGATGCGGCATTACTAAAAGAACTGAAAGAAAAGCTGCCAGAATTGATAACCTTAAACACTTCACAAGGTATGGAACCCTTGATGAAATGGGAAGCTCTAAAATTATTAGCAAGAGGTCTGTTGATGGAAATGGGGGCAAGGGTCCAGAAAAAGAGGAAAGGGAAGATCAGAAGTTTATTATTAAAATTATCATCGTTAGAGAGGTGTTATAAAAGATCTCAGGCAATGGCAACAAAAGAAGAACTACTAAAAACGCGGGAGCAGCTCAAAGACACGCTTAATGTACAAACAGCAAAGATATATATGAGAGCAAAACATAAGTTTTACGCCCATGGGGATAGATGCAGTAAGGTAATGTCTGCCCTCCTAAAGAAGGCTCAAGCGCGGACTTTTGTCTCTAGCATCAAGACACTGAAAGGGGACAAGGTCACTAACTCGGATGACATAGCAAAAGTATTCCGAGAATATTATGAAGGGCTGTACAATTTGAGGTCCGCAGAAGGGGACCAAAATGAGGAATACAGAGAGAAGGAGATAGGAGTTTTCTTAGAAAACTTAAATCTGCCTACTTTGACTGAGGACCAAAAAGAAAGTCTATTACAACCTGTTACCATAGAGGAAGTGAAAAAAATAGTTGCCTCCATACCGTCTGGGAAAAGCCCGGGCCCAGACGGGTTCTCTATAGCGTTCTATAAAAAGCTAGATGAAGTAGTGTTACCTTTCCTGACAGAAGCATGCAATTCTCTTTTACAAGGCAAATTACCACATCCACATATGTTAAGAGCCCACATTGCAATTCTACATAAGGAAGGTAGGGATCCAGAGTTAACAAGTAACTATAGACCAATATCGCTCCTCAATGTAGATTTAAAAATTTGGGCGAAATTACTGGCCAGTCGAATGCAACCATTACTACCAGGTATCATATCCCCAGAGCAAACAGGTTTTGAAAAAGGGAGGGAGGGAAAAGATAATTCAGGGAAGTTGTTGAGAGCCATACATCATGCACGCAGGACAAAAACGCCCTTGATCCTTCTCGGCACAGATGCCGAGAAGGCATTTAATCGGGTTGATTGGAAATTCATGGCGGGAACCTTGGGGAAATTTGGTTTCCCGGAAGCGTTTGTGAAAGCAATACTCACCTTATACTCAAACCCCACGGCACAGGTCCGTGTAAATGGAGTACTTTCCCCCGCATTCAGGATTAGCAACGGTACTAGGCAGGGGTAGCCCCTTTCCCCGTCCTTATTTATTCTCAGTCTAGAAGCGACAGTTCAGCACATAAGGCAAGATTCCCGCATTCACCCACTACAGCTAGGTACTAAAACTCTCCACCTCGCAGCGTTTGCGGATGACCTGGTGTTTTTGATTACTAATAGAGATGAGCGAACACTAAAATGCTCGGGTACTCGTTATTCGAGACGAACTTTTCCCGATGCTCGAGTGCTCGTCTCGAATAACGAACCCCATTGAAGTCAATGGGAGACTCGAGCATTTTTCAAGGGGACCAAGGCTCTGCACAGGGAAGCTTGGCCAAACACCTGGGAACCTCAGAAAAGGATGGAAACACCACGGAAATGGACAGAAAACAGCAGGGGCAGCATGCATGGATGCCTCCGAGGCTGCCTAATCGCACCATTATGCCAAAATTATGGGCAACAGCATGGCCATGACAGAGTGACAGAATGAAGCTAGATAGCATCTAAAACATCCAATAATTGACCCTGACACTATAGGGGACGGCATGCAGAGGCAGCGGCAGCAGGCTAGAGAGTGGCATGGCGACATACCCTAATTGGACTCAGGCTTCAAACCAATGGGTGTCAGAGAGGAACCAAAGGAGGTGAGCAAGAAGCGCTCAAATAATATCGGTACATGATAAAAGTTTGCCAGTATATTTTGTGGATTACACAGCAGGGTGGCGACAAAGTTAACATGGAAGCCATGAAAACAACCCAAAATTCTGCCTGACACAGCTCGTTTGATAAGGAGACCATGTATGCTTACAGTTCATGCCAGTCGCTGCACTGGCTGCCAGTCTCCTTTCGAATACAGTTTAAAATAATAATAACCCTCATCCATAAAGCTCTGTATAATGCTGCACCCCCCTACCTCTCCTCTCTTATCTCAGTCTATCGCCCAACCCGTGCTCTTAGATCCGCCAGTGATCTTAGATTAACCTCTACCCTAGTGCGGACCTCCCACTCGCGTCTCCAAGACTTCTCTAGAGCTGCACCAATTCTATGGAATGCTCTGCCCCGGACTATCAGACTAATACCTAACCTCCAAAGTTTCAAACGTGCTCTTAAAACCCATTTCTTTAGGCAAGCCTATAACACTCATTAACTGCATGAAGTTTTAACTCTTCTACTAACCCGTCCTGTGTCGTCCTCCCATCTGTTATCCAGCAACCAACAGGCACCAGACTTCTCTGCAGTCCCATTCACCCTGGACCTGGTATATAAGATGACGGCTGAGTGGTTCAAGCGACAGCAATTCCATTTATTATATTTTTTTCTATTCCCTAAGAAGAATGGCTTGACCATTAAATATTCTTTTACCTCGTGTTACCCCATCATCTTCATAAACCGTAAGCTCTGGCGAGCAGGGACCTCACTCCTGTTGTTCCATACAAATGTTGTGCTCTGTTACATTACATTTGTATTTGTTTCCTATGATTTGTAAAGCGCTACAGAATATGATGACGCTATATAAATAAAGATTATTATTATTATTATTATGGAGGCAGTGAACTAGTAGTAGATTAAAGGTGCTGCAACTATGTTAGTTGGATCTTGGGATGGAGCTGGCGCTCTGCAGCCAGGCGAGCTTTCGCCAATCCAAGCCCCTGTCTCTAGGCTACTCCCCAAACAGCACTTCTAAGAACCTTTTGTATAAGATCAAGTGTAGTAGCGTTCTTATAAGTTTAGGATATGCCGGGTGAGGGGAATGTAAACAGATGCGCAAGAAGCGCTGAAATAATATCCCTAAATGGTAAAAGTTTGCCAGTATATTTTGTGGATAACACAGCAGGGTGGCGACAAAGTTAACAACTTTGATGTGGAATCCATGAAAACAACCCAAATTTCTGCCTGACACACCTCGTTTGATAAAGGGACGATGTATGGAGGCAGCTATATGGACGACTTTTGGAGGTAGCAATGGAGACAACGTGTGGAGGCTGCTATGGAGACAATTTAATTTGGATAGTGCCTGTATGTGGCAGTCCCAAACATTTTTCAAACCAGAGGAGCAGGTAGGTGGCCCTCCAGTAAAATGGAATAGATTGAGTGCCTGTATGTGGCAGTCCCAAAAATTTTTCAAACCAGAGGAGCAGGTAGGTGGCCCTCCAGTAAAATGGAATAGATTGAGTGCCTGTATGTGGCAGTCCCAAAAATGTTTCAAACCAGAGGAGCAGGTAGGTGGCCCTGCAGTAAAATGGAATAGATTGAGTGCCTGTATGTGGCAGTCCCAAAAATGTTTCAAACCAGAGGAGCAGGTAGGTGGCCCTGCAGTAAAATGGAATAGATTGAGTGCCTGTATGTGGCAGTCCCAAAAATGTTTCAAACCAGAGGAGCAGGTAGGTGGCCCTGCAGTAAAATGGAATAGATTGAGTGCCTGTATGTGGCAGTCCCAAAAATGTTTCAAACCAGAGGAGCAGGTAGGTGGCCCTGCAGTAAAATGGAATAGATTGAGTGCCTGTATGTGGCAGTCCCAAAAATTTTTCAAACCAGAGGAGCAGGTAGGTGGCCCTCCAGTAAAATGGAATAGATTGAGTGCCTGTATGTGGCAGTCCCAAAAATGTTTCAAACCAGAGGAGCAGCTAGGTGGCCCTGCAGTAAAATGGAATAGATTGAGTGCCTGTATGTGGCACTCACAAAAATTGTTTCAAACAGAGGACCGGGTAGGTGGCCCTCCAGAAAAATTAAATGCATGAAGTACTATAGCAAGAGCCAGTGGGCCCTGTCAAAAAATAGCCATTTTCCTCTGCTTTACTGTACAAAGAGGAGGAGAAGGAGGAAAATGAGGAGGAGGAGGAGTGGATCAATTATTCAGGTTGAGCTTCCTTCACCTGGTGGAGATTGGAAATTCTGAGAAATCCAGCCTTTATTCATTTTAATAAGAGTCAGCCTGTCAGCGCTGTCAGTCGACAGGCGTGTACGCTTATCGGTGATGATGCCACCAGCTGCACTGAAAACCCGCTCGGACAAGACGCTAGCGGCAGGGCAGGCAAGAACCTCCAAGGCGTACAGCGCCAGTTCGTGCCACATGTCCAGCTTTGAAACCCAGTAGTTGTAGGGAGCTGTGTGATCATTTAGGACGATGGTATGGTCAGCTACGTACTCCCTCACCATCTTTCTGTAAAGATCAGCCCTACTCTGCCGAGACTGGGGACAGGTGACAGTGTCTTGCTGGGGTGACATAAAGCTGGCAAAAGCCTTGTAAAGCGTACCCTTGCCAGTGCTGGACAAGCTGCCTGCTCGCCTACTCTCCCTCGCTACTTGTCCCGCAGAACTACGCACTCTGCCGCTAGCGCTGTCAGAAGGGAAATACTGTTTCAGCTTGTGCACCAGGGCCTGCTGGTATTCATGCATTCTCACACTCCTTTCCTCTGCAGGGATGAGAGTGGAAAGATTTTGCTTGTACCGTGGGTCCAGGAGAGTGAACACCCAGTAATCGGTGCTGGAATAAATTCTTTGAACGCGAGGGTCACGGGATAGGCAGCCTAGCATGAAATCTGCCATATGCGCCAGAGTACCAACGCGTAAGAATTCACTCCCCTCACTGGCCTGACTGTCCATTTCCTCCTCCTCCAACTCCTCTTCTTCTGCCCATACACGCTCAACAGTGAAGGACTCAACAATGGTCCCCTCTTGTGTCTCGCCAACATTCTCCTCCTCTTCCTCCTCATCCTCCTCCACCTCCACCTCCTCCGATATGCGCTGAGAAACAGACCTAAGGGTGCTTTGGCTATCAACAAGGGAATCTTCTTCCCCCGTCTCTTGTGAGGAGCGCAAAGCTTCCGACTTCATGCTGACCAGAGAGTTTTTCAACAGGCCAAGCAGCGGGATGGTGAGGCTGATGATGGCGGCATCGCCACTGACCATCTGTGTTGACTCCTCAAAGTTACTCAGCACCTGACAGATATCAGACATCCACGTCCACTCCTCATTGTAGACTTGAGGAAGCTGACTGACCTGACTACCAGTTCTGGTGGAAGTTGACATCTGGCAGTCTACAATCGCTCGGCGCTGCTGGTAAACTCTGGATAACATGGTCAGTGTTGAATTCCACCTCGTGGGCACGTCGCACAACAGTCGGTGAGCGGGCAGTTGGAGGCGGCGCTGCGCTGCCCTGAGAGTGGCAGCATCTGTGCTGGACTTCCTGAAATGCGCACAGATGCGGCGCACCTTCATGAGCAAATCAGACAGATTGGGGTATGTCTTGAGGAAACGCTGAACTATCAGATTTAACACATGGGCCAGGCATGGCACATGTGTCAGTCTGCCGAGTTGCAGAGCCGCCACCAGGTTACGGCCGTTGTCACACACAACCATTCCTGGCTTCAGGTACAGCGGTGCCAGCCACAGATCAGTCTGCGCCGTGATGCCCTGTAATAGTTCTTGGGCGGTGTGCCTTTTATCGCCTAGGCTCAGCAGTTTGAGCACCGCCTGCTGTCGCTTAGCGACGCCACTGCTGCTGTGCCTAGAGCTACCGACTGATGGCGCCATGCCCACGGATGGTCGTTCGGAGGAGGTGGTGGAGGAGGGGTGGGAGGAGGAGGAGGCATAGTAGGCCTGAAACACCTGGACCGAGGTAGGCCCCGCAATCCTCGGCGTCGGCAGTATATGACCAGCCGCAGGGTCAGACTCGGTCCCAGCCTCCACCAAGTTAACCCAATGTGCCGTCAGCGATATATAGTGGCCCTGCCCGGCAGCACTCATCCACATGTCCGTGGTCAGGTGGACCTTGTCAGAAACGGCGTTGGTCAGGGCACGGATTATGTTGTCTGACACGTGCTGGTGCAGGGCTGGGACGGCACATCGGGAAAAGTAGTGGCGGCTGGGGACCGAATACCGAGGGGCGGCCGCCGCCATGAGGCTGCGAAAGGCCTCGGTCTCTACTAGCCTATAGGGCAGCATCTCCAGGCTTAGCAATCTGGAGATGTGCACATTAAGGGCTTGGGCGTGCGGGTGGGTTGCACTATATTTGCGTTTCCGCTCCAGCGTCTGGGGTATGGAGAGCTGAACGCTGGTGGATGCTGTGGAGGATCGTGGAGGCGACGATGGGGTTTTTGTGGCAGGGTCCTGGGCAGGGGGCTGACTATCAGCTGACACAGGGGAAGGAGCAGTGGTGTGCACGGCCGGAGGTGAACGCGCTTGTTGCCACTGAGTGGGGTGTTTAGCATTCATATGCCTGCGCATACTGGTGGTAGTTAAGCTAGTAGTGGTGGAACCCCTGCTGATCCTGGTTTGGCAAATTTGGCACACCACAGTCCGTCGGTCATCCGGTGTTTCCTTAAAGAACCTCCAGACTTCTGAAAATCTAGCCCTCGCCGCAGGAGCCCTCGCCACGGGAGCTTAACTAGTTGACACATTTGGCGCTGATGCACCAGCTCTGGCCCTGCCTCTCCGTCTGGCCCCACCACTGCCTCTTCCAACCTGTTCTGGTCGAGGACTCTCCTCCGTCTCAGAAGCACTGTGTTCACCCGGCCTCTCAACCCAGCTTGGGTCTGTCACCTCATCATCCTCCGATCCCTCAGTCTGCTCCCCCCTCGGACTTCCTGCCCTGACAACAACTTCCCCACTGTCTGACAACCGTGTCTCCTCATCGTCGGACACCTCTTTACACACTTCTTCCAGTACGTCAACAAGGTCATCATCACCCACAGACTGCGACTGGTGGAAAACATGGGCATCGGAAAATTGCTCATCAGCAACCGGACAAGTGGTTTGTGACTGTGGGAAGGGTCCAGAAAACAGTTCCTCAGAGTATGCCGGTTCAAATGGCAAATTTTGCTGGGAGGGGGCAGACTGGGGGGGAGGAGGCTGAGGTGCAGGAGCTGGAGGAGTGCCGATTTCGGTGACATGGGTGGACTGCGTGGAAGACTGACTGGTGGACAAATTGCTTGAAGCATTGTCGGCAATCCACGACATCCCCTGTTCGCACTGTTCTGGCCTCAACAGTGCTCTACCACGAGTCCCAGTAACTTCAGACATGAACCTAGGGAGTGTAGCTCTGCGGCGTTCCCCTGCTCCCTCATAAGCAGGTGGTGTCTCACCCCGCCCAGGACCACGGCCTCTGACCCCTGCAGTAGTTGGACGCCCACGTCCCCGCCCTCGTCCTCTACCCCTAGCCCTCGGGTTAAACATTTTGAAAATGAGAGTTATAACTTGTATTTTTTTTTTAACTTTTTTTTGTGTTTTTTTTTTTTTTGTGTGTTTTTTAGTTTTTAAAACCAAACGATGCTATCCTATTGCTATGGCTATTTTCTAGCCAAGTATTAAAGCACACTGCTATGCCAGATGAGATGACACTGAGTTATTAAAAAAATAAACGTAAAATAAAAAAGGAAATGGCAGACTGTGCCTAATTGAAATCCAACCCCGGGCCCTAATAAATTTTCCCACTTCGGTCTTTGCTATGGATATGTGCGTCACTAAGCGCAGAACACAGCGGTCGCAAGTCTCACTACAAATTGCTCAGAATTGGCTAGTACATGCACTGCAGAAAGTACAGCCACCAGCAGATCAACCAGAAATCAAATATATAGAACGCTACTGTAGGCGTAAGTAAGCTCTTTGTATTCTCCTATGGCTATTTTCTAGCCAAGTATCAAAGCACACTACTATGCCAGATGAGATGACACTGAGTTAGTGCCTAATTGAAATCCAACCCCTACTAAATTTTCCCGCTTCGGTCTTTGCTATGGATATGTGCGTCACTAAGCGCAGAACACAGCGGTCGCAAGTCTCACTACAAATTGCTCAGAATTGGCTAGTACATGCACTGCAGAAAGTACAGCCACCAGCAGATCAACCAGAAATCAAATATATAGAACGCTACTGTAGGCGTAAGTAAGCTCTTTGTATTCTCCTATGGCTATTTTCTAGCCAAGTATCAAAGCACACTACTATGCCAGATGAGATGACACTGAGTTAGTGCCTAATTGAAATCCAACCCCTACTAAATTTTCCCACTTCGGTCTTTGCTATGGATATGTGCGTCACTAAGCGCAGAACACAGCGGTCGCAAGTCTCACTACAAATTGCTCAGAATTGGCTAGTACATGCACTGCAGAAAGTACAGCCACCAGCAGATCAACCAGAAATCAAATATATAGAACGCTACTGTAGGCGTAAGTAAGCTCTTTGTATTCTCCTATGGCTATTTTCTAGCCAAGTATCAAAGCACACTACTATGCCAGATGAGATGACACTGAGTTAGTGCCTAATTGAAATCCAACCCCTACTAAATTTTCCCACTTCGGTCTTTGCTATGGATATGTGCGTCACTAAGCGCAGAACACAGCGGTCGCAAGTCTCACTACAAATTGCTCAGAATTGGCTAGTACATGCACTGCAGAAAGTACAGCCACCAGCAGATCAACCAGAAATCAAATATATAGAACGCTACTGTAGGCGTAAGTAAGCTCTTTGTATTCTCCTATGGCTATTTTCTAGCCAAGTATCAAAGCACACTACTATGCCAGATGAGATGACACTGAGTTAGTGCCTAATTGAAATCCAACCCCTACTAAATTTTCCCACTTCGGTCTTTGCTATGGATATGTGTGCCACTAAGAGCTAAACACAACGGTAGCAAGTCCCCCTGCTAATTCCTCACAAAATGGTACTAGATGCAAATTAAAATAAAAAAAGTAGAACGTTATTGTAGCCCTAAGAAGGGCTGTTGGGTTCTTTGAGAATCACTCCTGCCTAACAGTAAGCTAATAGAACACCCTAACGCTTTCCCTGACCAGCAGCAGCTCTCTCCCTAGCGGCATCCAGACACAGAATGATCCGAGCAGCGCGGGCAGCGGCTAGTCTATCCCAGGGTCACCTGATCTGGCCAGCCAACCACTGCTATCGACGTGTAAGGGTACCACGTCATGCTGGGTGGAGTGCAGAGTCTCCTGGCTTTTGATTGGCTCTGTTTCTGGCCGCCAAAAAGCAAAACAGCGGGAGCTGCCATTTTCTCGAGCGGGCGAAGTATTCGTCCGAGCAACGAGCAGTTTCGAGTACCCTAATGCTCGACCGAGCATCAAGCTCGGACGAGCATGTTCGCTCATCTCTAATTACTAACCCCAAAGAAGCTTTACCAGTAATATGTAAGACTTTTGAGAAACTTAATCAACTGACAAATTTGAAAATTAACTTGACTAAATCGGAGATTTTAAATGTCTCACTGGACTCCCGGACGGTTGCAGAATTAAAACCACTTTCCCCTTTTATGTGGCAGCCAACAGCTATAAAATATCTGGGGATTAAGCTCCCGGCGGACCCCAAAGATATATACAAGATTAATTTCCCACCCATTCTACAATCAGTTAAACAACTGCTCGACACATATGATATACCCACAATCTCCTGGATAGGCAGGAAAAACGTTCTGAAAGCATATATATTTCCTAGGGTTATGTACCCAATCGCGATGCTCCCCTTGCAGATACCGGAAAAGTTCTTCATGGAACTACGTAAAATGTTTTCTAAATATTTGTGGAGGGGCAAGAGACCCAGACAAGCACATACACTGCTGACAAGGAAAAAGCAGAGAGGGGGTATGGGATTACCAGACACACAACTATACTTCTGGGCGGCTCAGGTATCTAGAGTAATACCGTTAAGAGAAGGAAGTAAAGGGGAATCTCCTCACATCTCAGAAGAGGGTACTATGGACCACTTAACTAGATGTGGAGCGTGGGTTCCACCACCATGGGGTAAATCACTAGAGAAGGTTAATGAATCTACTAAGCAGGTACTACAAATATGGCATAAGGCCAACTTGAAGACTAAACTTGCCCCATACCCCTCACCTCTCATGCCGGCGTGTTTTCTCCCTATGACATTGTCACAGAATTGGGGGGACATCCCGACATGGTGGGAAGCCCTGGAAGATCTGATTAAAGAGATATTGCAGAAGACCTTACACCCTTTAGAGGAGTCTCTGACCTCCAAATTACAAAACAAAGGATCAATTCAGTTTATATCATTACAGCTACAATCGACTTGTAAAGCATTCCTTAAGAAATATGGCCAGCCTAGAGCAGCCACGCCTTTCGAGATTGCTTGTGCAGTAGGGGCAGCGAAGGCTAATACCATATCTTACATATATGATTGCATGTTAACAAACAGAGCACCATCAGAACCGCTATATCTGTCAGCCTGGGAGGAGGAGCTAAAAATCAAACTGTCAGATAGAGAAAGGAACTGGATCCTTAATTATGCTTATGGCTTCTCCAGATGTGTAAGGCTTCAGGAAAATCACTTTAAACTGTTATCAAGGTGGTATAAAACGCCGGAAAGCCTACAAAGATGGGGCTTACACCCTACAAGTAATTGCTGGAGGTGTAACAGGGGGAAGGCTACACGCAAATAAGCTGGTCACACACTTACTGGCTGCGGCAAAGACACTGATCCCGACTTTTTGGCTGAGGTCTGACACACCGCAATTAGATAATTGGAGAGAGAAAGTGGCTCAAATTTGTAGAATGGAGGAATTATCCAGCTGGGCGGCTTGCACACATGACTCCTTTGAGACAATTTGGGCACCTTGGCAGGCTTATATAACAAGAAGGACAAATCAACAATCCAGCCAATAAGAGCAGAATTTGAAGGTATAGGGCAAATGACCGAAGTTATCATTTGAATAGGTGATCTGACTCCCCCCCCCCCCCTCCTCCCTACCCAACCACCCTCCCCCGAGTAGCATGTTCACAGTTCATAGTTCATGCAGAGCCCTGTGTGTTTAGTGCTTGGTTTGGTTCTAAATACATACACAATTAATCATAATACCTGTAATAGCATATTACCTGTAATAAGATGTCAATACTTTATGAGCAATGTATTATATGATGTCAAAGAAATGTAATATTGGACAATTGTAAAAAGTAATGTATGAATACTTGTTATGCAATTCAAATTAATAAAAACAGAATTGACAAAAAAAAAATAAGTATTCAGAGCCTTTGCTTAGTGATGAGTAGAAGCCGCTTTGGAGCTGGTGAAGACATGAGTCTTCTTGGGAATGATGCAGGAAGTTTTTCTCACCTGGATTTTGGTATCCTCTGCCTTTCCTACCTCTAGATCTTCTTCAGTTCCCTCAGGTTGGATAATAAACTTTGATGGACACCATATCAGAAATGTTCAATTGGGTTTAGGTCCGGGCTCTGGGTGGGATAGTCAGGAACGGTCACAGAGATGTTCTGAAGCCTCTGCTGTGTTATTTTAGCTGTGTGCTGAGGATCATTGTCTTTTGGGAGGTTAGGCCCAGTCTGAGCCCTCTGGAAGAGTCATCCACAATATCTCTGTACTTGGCCACATTTATCTTTCCTTCAACCAGTGCTCCTGTCCCTTGGCTTGATGCTGCCACCACCATGTGTCACTGTTGGGATTGTATTTGGCAGGTGATGGGCAGTGCCTAGTTTTTTCCACCATTTTTTTTCTATTTTTTAACACCAAAAAGTTAAATCTTTGTCTCATCAGATCAGACAATCTTATTTCTAATAATCTGGATGTCCTTCATGTGTTTTTGCACACTGTGGGGGATATTTATCAGAGCCCGGAAATAATGACAAATACTAGCTCATTGCTACCACTTGTGATTATTTTTTCCAATCCGCCGTTTTCACGCCAGTGCACGCATATGCTGCAGTTGATGAATTTTCACATGTGAAAATTTGCCGACCGTGTTTATTTCGAGATGTACGCTGCACAGGACCCTGCCGGATAAATCAAGAGGCCATAGCCTCTTGATGTATTGGGCTGCGCAAGAGCAGCGGCAGGGCAGTCATACCCCGGTGCACAAGCGCCGTCATATGATAAATAAGCCCTTGTATGAGGCTTTCAAATGTCTTCTGTCGGCAAACTCTGACATAAAGACAGGGCCGCATCTGCCATGTCCCTTCATAGACATCAGAACAGGAGGATGCTGCGGGGGAGCCTTGGTGCTGGAGACCAAAGGTGAGTACGGGGGGGGGAGCTGAGAATACAGGGGGAAAGGTTGTGTATACTGGGGGGGGGGCTGAGTATACAGTGGAGAGGCTGTGTATACTGAAGGGGGCTGAGTATACAGGGGAAGAGGCTGTGTGTACTTGGGGCGTGAGTATACAGGAGGAGAGGCTGTGTGTACTTGGGGCGTGAGTATAAAGGAGGAGAGGCTGTGTGTACTTGGGGCGTGAGTATACAGGAGGAGAGGCTGTGTGTACTTGGGGCGTGAGTATACAGGAGGAGAGGCTGTGTGTACTTGGGGAGTGAGTATACAGGGGGAGAGGCTGTGTGTACTTGGGGCGTGAGTATACAGGGGGAGAGGCTGTGTGTACTTGGGGAGTGAGTATACAGGGGGAGAGGCTGTGTGTACTTGGGGCATGTGTATAGAGGGGAAGAGGCTGTGTGTACTTGGGGCGTGAATATACAGGTGGAGAGGCTGCGTATACTTGGGGAGTGAGTATACAGGAGGAGAGGCTGTGTGTACTTGGGGCGTGAGTATACAGGTGGAGAGGCTGTGTGTACTGGGGGCGTGACTATACAGGGGGAGAGGCTGTGTGTACTTGGGGCGTGAGTATACAGGAGGAGAGGCTGTGTGTACTTGGGGCGTGAATATACAGGGGGAGAGGCTGTGTGTACTTGGGGCGTGAATATACAGGGGGAGAGGCTGTGTGTACTTGGGGCGTGAGTATACAGGGGGGGAGGCTGTGTGTACTTGGGGCGTGAGTATACAGGAGGAGAGGCTGTGTGTACTTGGGGCGTGAGTATACAGGGGAAGAGGCTGTGTGTACTTGGGGCATGTGTATACAGGGGGAGAGGCTGTGTGTACTTGGGGCGTGAGTATACAGGAGGAAAGGCTGTGTGTACTTGGGGCATGTGTATACAGGTGGAGAGGCTGTGTGTACTTGGAGAGTGAGTATAGAGGAGGAGAGGCTGTGTGTACTTGGGGCGTGAATATACAGGGGGAGAGGCTGTGTGTACTTGGGGTGTGAGAATACAGGAGGAGAGGCTGTGTGTACTTGGGGCATGTGTATACAGGGGGAGAGGCTGTGTATACTGGGGGAGTGAGTATACAGGGGGAGAGGATGTGTGTACTTGGGGCGTGAGTATACAGGAGGAGAGGCTGTGTGTACTTGGGGCATGTGTATAGAGGGGAAGAGGCTGTGTGTACTTGGGGCGTGAATATACAGGGGGAGAGGCTGTGTGTACTTGGGGAGTGAGTATACAGGGGGAGAGGCTGTGTGTACTTGGGGCGTGAGTATACAGGGGAAGAGGCTGTGTGTACTTGGGGCATGTGTATACAGGGGGAAAGGCTGTGTGTACTTGGGACGTGAGTATACAGGAGGAGAGGCTGTGTGTACTTGGAGAGTGAGTATACAGGAGGAGAGCATGTTTATACTGGGGGAGAGGCTGTGTGTACTTGGGGCGTGAATATACAGGGGGAGAGGCTGTGTGTACTTGGGGAGTGAGTATAAAGGGGGAGAGGCTGTGTGCACTTGGGGCACGTGTATACTGGGGGAGAGGCTGTGTGTACTTGGGGAGTGAGTATAAAGGGGGAGAGGCTGTGTGCACTTGGGGCATGTGTATACTGGGGGAGAGGCTGTGTGTACTTGGAGCGTGAATATACAGGGGGAGAGGCTGTGTGTACTTGGGGAGTGAGTATAAAGGGGGAGAGGCTGTGTGCACTTGGTGCATGTGTATAGGGGGGGAGAGGCTGTGTGTACTTGGAGCGTGAATATACAGGGGGAGAGGCTGTGTGTACTTGGGGAGTGAGTATACAGGGGGAGAGGCTGTGTGTACTTGGGGAGTGAGTATACAGGGGGAGAGGCTGTGTGTACTTGGGGCGTGTGTATACAGGGGGAGAGGCTGTGTGTACTTGGGGAGTGAGTATACAGGGGGAAAGGCTGTGTGTACTTGGGGAGTGAGTATACAGGGGGAGAGGCTGTGTGTACTTGGGGTGTCAGTATACAGGGGGAGAGGCTGTGTGTACTTGGGGAGTGAGTATACTGGGGGAGAGACTGTGTGTACTTGACGCGTGAGTATACAGGAGGAGAGGCTGTGTGTACTTGGGGCGTGAGTATACAGGAGGAGAGGCTGTGTGTACTTGGGGCGTGAGTATACAGGAGGAGAGGCTGTGTGTACTTGGGGAGTGAGTATACAGGGGGAGAGGCTGTGTGTACTTGGGGAGTGAGTATACAGGGGGAGAGGCTGTGTGTACTTGGGGAGTGAGTATACAGGGGGAGAGGCTGTGTGTACTTGGGGAGTGAGTATACAGGGGGAGAGGCTGTGTGTACTTGGGGCGTGAGTATACAGGGGAAGAAGGTGTGTGTACTTGGGGCATGTGTATACAGGGGGAGAGGCTGTGTGTACTTGGCGCGTGAGTATACAGGAGGAGAGGCTGTGTGTACTTGGGGAGTGAGTATACAGGCGGAGAGGCTGTGTGTACTTGGGGCGTGAGTATACAGGAGGAGAGGCTGTGTGTACTTGATGCTCGTTCGAGCATTAGCGTACTCGAAACTGCTCGTTGCTCGGACGAACACTTTGCCCGCTCGAGAAAATGGCAGCTCCCGCCGTTTTGCTTTTTGGCGGCCAGAAACAGAGCCAATCACAAGCCAGGAGACTCTGCACTCCACCCAGCATGACGTGGTACCCTTACACGTCGATAGCAGTGGTTGGCTGGCCAGATCAGGTGACCCTGGGATAGACTAGCCGCTGCCCGCGCTGCTCGGATCATTCTGTGTCTGGATGCCGCTAGGGAGAGAGCTTCTGCTGGTCAGGGAAAGCGTTAGGCTGTTCTATTAGAATAGTGTTAGGCAGGAGTGATTCAACAAGAACCCAACAGCCCTTCTTAGGGCTACAATAACGTTATACTTTTTTTTTTGTTTGCTTGTGGCTGGGCTTGCTGGCACTAGTAGTGCAGCTAGTACCATATTGTGAGGAATTTGCAGGGGGACTTGCTACCGTTGTGTTTAGCTCTTAGTGACACACATATCCACCTCAAACACCAAAGTGGGAAAATTTATTAGGGGTTTGATTTCAATTAGGCACAGTCTGCCATTTACTTTTTATTTTACGTTTATTTTTTCATAACTCAGCGTCATCTCATCAGTGTGCTTTCATACTTGGCTAGAAAATAGCCAAAGGAGAATCCAAACGGCTTACTTACGCCTACAATAGCGTTATATATATATTTTATTTCTGGTTGATCTGCTGGTGGCTGTACTTGCTGCAGTGCATATACTAGCCAATTGTCAGGAATTTGGAGTGAGACTTGCGACCGCTGTGTTTAGCGCTTAGTGACGCACATATCCATCGCAAAGACCGAAGTGGGAAAATTTATTATTAGGGGTTGGATTTCAATTAGGCACAGTCTGGCAGTTTCTTTTTATTTTACGTTTATTTTTTCATAACTCAGCGTCATCTCATCAGTGTGCTTTCATACTTGGCTAGAAAATAGCCATAGCAATAGGATAGCATTGTTTGGTTTTAAAAACTAAAAAACACAAAAAAGTAAAAAAAAAATTAAAGTTATAACTTTCATTTTCAAAATGTTTAACCCGAGGGCTAGGGGTAGAGGACGAGGGCGGGGACGTGGGCGTCCAACTACTGCAGGGGTCAGAGGCCGTGGTCCTGGGCGGGTGAGACACCACCTGCTGATGAGGGAGCAGGGGAACGCCGCAGAGCTACACTCCCTAGGTTCATGTCTGAAGTTACTGGGACTCGTGGTAGAGCACTGTTGAGGCCAGAACAGTGCGAACAGGTGATGTCGTGGATTGCCGACAATGCTTCGAGCAATTTGTCCACCAGTCAGTCTTCCACGCAGTCCACCCATGTCACCGAAATCGGCACTCCTCCAGCTCCTGCACCTCAGCCTCCTCCCCCCCAGGAAAATTTGACATTTGAACTGGCATACTCTGAGGAACTGTTTTCTGGACCCTTCCCACAGTCACAAACCACTTGTCCGGTTGCTGCTGAGCAATTTTCCGATGCCCAGGTTTTCCACCAGTCGCAGTCTGTGGGTGATGATGACCTTCTTGACGTAGTGGAAGAAGTGTGTAAAGAGGTGTCCGACGATGAGGAGACACGGTTGTCAGACAGTGGTGAAGTTGTTGTCAGGGCAGGAAGTCCGAGGGGGGAGCAGACTGAGGGATCGGAGGATGATGAGGTGACAGACCCAAGCTGGGTTGAGAGGCCGGGTGAACACAGTGCTTCTGAGACAGAGGAGAGTCCTCGACCAGAACAGGTTGGAAGAGGCAGTGGTGGGGCCAGACGGAGAGGCAGGGCCAGAGCAGGTGCATCAGCGCCAAATGTGTCACGTAGTGAAGCTCCCGTGGCGAGGGCTCCCACGGCGAGGGCTAGATTTTCAGAAGTCTGGAGGTTCTTTAAGGAAACACCGGATGACCGACGGACTGTGGTGTGCAACCTTTGCCAAACCAGGATCGGCAGGGGTTCCACCACTACTAGCTTAACTACCACCAGTATGCGCAGGCATATGAATGCTAAACACCCCACTCAGTGGCACCAAGCCCATTCACCTCCGGCCGTGCACACCACTGCTCCTTCCCCTGTTTCAGCTGATAGTCAGCCCCCTGCCCAGGACCCTGGCACAAAAACCCCATCGTCGCCTCCACGATCCTCCACAGCATCCACCAGCGTTCAGCTCTCCATACCCCAGACGCTGGAGCGGAAACGGAAATATAGCGCAACCCACCCGCACGCCCAAGCCCTTAATGTCCACATCTCCAGATTGCTTAGCCTGGAGATGCTGCCCTATAGGCTAGTAGAGACCGAGGCCTTTCGCAACCTCATGGCGGCGGCCGCCCCTCGGTATTCGGTCCCCAGCCGCCACTACTTTTCCCGATGTGCCGTCCCAGCCCTGCACCAGCACGTGTCAGACAACATCATCTGTGCCCTGACCAACGCCGTTTCTGACAAGGTCCACCTGACCACGGACACGTGGACGAGTGCTGCCGGGCAGGGCCACTATATATCGCTGACGGCACATTGGGTTAACTTGGTGGAGGCTGGGACTGAGTCTGACCCTGCGGCTGGTCATATACTGCCGACGCCGAGGATTGCAGGGCCTACCTCGGTCCAGGTCTTTCAGGCCTACTATGCCTCCTCCTCCTCCCACCCCTCCTCCACCTCCTCCTCCGAACTACCATCCGTGGGCATGGCGCCATCAGTCGCTAGCTCTAGGCACAGCAGCAGTGCCGTCGCTAAGCGACAGCAGGCGGTGCTCAAACTGCTGAGCCTAGGCGATAAAAGGCACACCACTCAAGAGCTATTACAGGGTTTCACGGCGCAGACTGATCTGTGGCTGGCACCGCTGAACCTGAAGCCAGGCATGGTTGTGTGTGACAACGGCCGTAACCTGGTGGCGGCTCTGCAACTCGGCAGACTGACACATGTGCCATGCCTGGCCCATGTGTTAAATCTGATAGTTCAGCGTTTCCTCAAGACATACCCCAATCTGTCTGATTTGCTCACGAAGGTGCGCCGCATCTGTGCGCATTTCAGGAAGTCCAGCACAGATGCCGCCACTCTCAGGGCAGCGCAGCGCCGCCTCCAACTGCCCGCTCACCGACTGTTGTGCGACGTGCCCACGAGGTGGAATTCAACATTAACCATGTTATCCAGAGTTTACCAGCAGCGCAGAGCGATTGTAGACTGCCAGATGTCAACTTCCACCAGAACTGGTAGTCAGGTCAGTCAGCTTCCTCAAGTCTACAATGAGGAGTGGACGTGGATGTCTGATATCTGTCAGGTACTGAGTAACTTTGAGGAGTCAACACAGATGGTCAGTGGCGATGCCGCCATCATCAGCCTCACCATCCCGCTGCTTGGCCTGTTGAAAAACTCTCTGATCAGCATGAAGTCGGAAGCTTTGCGCTCGTCACAAGAGACGGGGGAAGAAGATTCCCTTGTTGATAGCCAAAGCACCCTTAGGTCTGTTTCTCAGCGCATATCGGAGGAGGTGGAGGAGGATGAGGAGGAAGAGGAGGAGAATGTTGGCAAGACAGAAGAGGGGACCATTGTTTAGTCCTTCACTGTTCAGCGTGTATGGGCAGAAGAAGAGGAGTTGGAGGAGGAGGAAATGGACAGTCAGGCCAGTGAGGGGAGTGAATTCTTACGCGTTGGTACTCTGGCGCTTATGGCAGATTTCATGCTAGGCTGCCTATCCCGTGACCCTCGCGTTCAAAGAATTTATTCCAGCACCGATTACTGGGTATTCACTCTCCTGGACCCACGGTACAAGTAAAATCTTTCCACTCTCATCCCTGGAGAGGAAAGGAGTGTGAGAATGCATGAATACCAGCAGGCCCTGGTGCACAAGCTGAAACACTATTTCCCTTCTGACAGCGCTAGCGGCAGAGTGCGTAGTTCTGCGGGACAAGTAGCGAGGGAGAGTAGGCGAGCAGGCAGCTTGTCCAGCACTGGCAAGGGTACCCTTTACAAGGCTTTTGCCAGCTTTATGTCACCCCAGCAAGACACTGTCACCTGTCCCCAGTCTCGGCAGAGTAAGGCTGATCTTTTCAGAAAGATGGTGAGGGAGTACGTAGCTGACCATACCATCGTCCTAAATGATCACACAGCTCCCTACAACTACTGGGTTTCAAAGCTGGACATGTGGCACGAACTGGCGCTGTACGCCTTGGAGGTTCTTGCCTGCCCTGCCGCTAGCGTGTTGTCCGAGCAGGTTTTCAGTGCAGCTGGTGGCATCATCACCGATAAGTGTACACGCCTGTCGACTGACAGCGCTGACAGGCTGACGCTTATTAAGATGAATAAAGCCTGGATTTCTCATAATTTCCAATCTCCACCAGGTGAAGGAAGCTCAACCTGAATAATTTATGCACTCCTCCTCCTCATTTTCCTCCTTCTCCTCCTCTTTGTACACTAAAGCAGAGGAAACTGGCTATTTTTTGACAGGGCCCACTGGCTCTAGCTATAGTACTTTATGCATTTAATTTTTCTGGAGGGCCACCTACCCGTTCCTCTGTTTTAAACAATTTTTGGGAGTGCCACATACAGGCACTCAATCTATTTCATTTTTCTGGAGGGCCACCTACCTGCTCCTCTGGTTTGAAAACTTTTTTGGACTGCCACATACAGGCACTATCCAAATTAAATTGTCTCCATAGCAGCCTCCACACGTTGTCTCCATTGCTACCTCCAAAAGTCGTCCATATAGCTGCCTCCATACATCGTCCCCTTATCAAACGAGGTGTGTCAGGCAGAAATTTGGGTTGTTTTCATGGATTCCACATCAAAGTTGTTAACTTTGTCGCCACCCTGCTGTGTTATCCACAAAATATACTGGCAAACTTTTATCATTTACCAATATTATTTCAGCGCTTCTTGCGCATCTGTTTACATTCCCCTCACCCGCCATATCCTAAACTTATAAGAACGCTACTACACTTGATCTTATACAAAAGGTTCTTAGAAGTGCTGTTTGGGGAGTAGCCTAGAGACAGGGGCTTGGATTGGCGAAAGCTCGCCTGGCAGCGGAGCGCCAGCTCCATGCGCATCATGTGCTTCTTGCGCATCTGTTTACATTCCCCTCACCCGCCATATCCCAAACTTATAAGAACACTACTACACTTAACTTGGTGCAGGCTGGGACCGAGTCTGACCCTGGGGATGGTCATATACTGCCGACGCAGAGAATTGCGGGGCCTACCTCGGTCCAGGTCTCAAAGGCCTAGTATACCTCCTCCTCCTCCCACCCCTCCTCCACCTCCTCCTCCTCCGAATTACCATCCGTGGCCATGGCGCCATCAGTCGGTAGCTCTAGGCACAGCAGCAGTGCCGTCGCAAAGCGACAGCAGGCGGTGCTCAAACTGCTGAGCCTAAGCGATAAAAGGCACACCGCCCAAGAGCTATTACAGGGCATTCCACATCAAACTTGTTAACTTTGTCGCCACCCTGCTGTGTAATCCACAAAATATACTGGCAAACTTTTATCATTTACCGATATTATTTCAGCGCTTCTTGCGCATCTGTTTACATTCCCCTCACCCGCCATATCCCAAACTTATAAGAACGCTACTACACTTGATCTTATACAAAAGGTTCTTAGAAGTGCTGTTTGGGGAGTAGCCTAGAGACAGGGGCTTGGATTGGCGAAAGCTCGCCTGGCAGCGGAGCGCCAGCTCCATGCCAAGATCCAACTAACATAGTTTTAACTGCAGCACCTTTAATCTACTACTAGTTCACTGCCTCCATACATGGTCCCCTTATCAAACGAGCTGTGTCAGGCAGAATTTTGGGTTGTTTTCATGGCTTCCATGTTAACTTTGTCGCCACCCTGCTGTGTAATCCAAAAAATATACTGGCAAACTTTTATCATGTACCGATATTATTTGAGCGCTTCTTGCTCACCTCCTTTGGTTCCTCTCTGCCACCCATTGGTTTGAAGCCTGAGTCCATTTAGGGTATGTCGCCATGCCACTCTCTAGCCTGCCGCTGCTGCCGCTGCCTCTGCATGCCGTCCCCTATAGTGTCAGGGTCAATTATTGGATGTTTTAGATGCTATCTAGCCTCATTCTGTCACTCTGTCATGGCCATGCTGTTGCCCATAGTTTTGGCATAATGGTGCGATTAAGCAGCCTCAGAGGCATCCATGCATGCTGCCCCTGCTGTTTCCTGTCCATTTCCGTGGTGTTTCCATCCTTTTCTGAGGTTCCCAGGTGTTTGGCCAAGCTTCCCTGTGCAGAGCCTTGGTCCCCTTGAAAAATGCTCAAGTCTCCCATTGACTTCAATGGGGCTCGTTATTCGAGACGAGCACTCGAGCATCGGGAAAAGTTCTTCTCGAATAACGAGTACCCGAGCATTTTAGTGCTCGCTCATCTCTAGTGCAGTGCAATTCTTGGACTGTATAAAGGATGTGGGGAATAGTATGTTTACTCGTGTTATGAGGATATAATATATTAGAAAGATGCTCAATAGAGATGAGCGAGTATACTCGTCCGAGTATACTGCTCGGTCGAGTATTAGCATACTCGGACTGGCTCGTTACTCGGACGAGTATCTCGCCGGCTCGAGATCGAGCATTAAATTAAGTGAAGAACAGTATTTTTATTACATAATAAAATAACCCAGATGTTTACTGATGTTTTCCTTGTAAGAACACATTGAAATAACACTATTCTTCACATTGCAGGTGTTCGCGCGTGTCTCCCGCTAAGTTAGGAGATGTTCGGAACATCTGGAATGTGAAGAATAGTGTTCTTTCAATGTGTCCTGCACTTAAATGTTCGTGTTTTCACTGTTTTAATTCTATTCTTCACATTGCAGGTGTGCGCGCGTGTCTCCCGATAGGTTCTCCGAACCTATCGGGAGACACGCGCGCACACCTGCAATGTGAAGAATAGAATTAAAAACAGTGAAAACACGAACATTTAAGGGCAGAACACATTTAAATAACACTATTCTTCACATTGCTGATGTGCGCGCACATCTCCGACATTATCGGGAGACACGCGTGCACATCTGCAAAGTGAAGAATAGAATTAAAACATTAAAAATAGTGAATACAGGAGCATTTAAGTGCAGAACACATTGAAAGAACACTATTCTTCACATTCCAGATGTTCTGAACATCTCCTAACTTAGCGGGAGACACGCGCGAACACCTGGAAAGTGAAGAATAGTGTTAGTTCAATTTTTTCTTACAAGTAAAACATCAGTAAACATCTGGGATATTTTATTATGCACTGTTCTTTTAATGTTCTCTTTTACTAAAAAAATGCTCGGGTCTCCCATTGACTTTAATGGGGCTCGTTATTCGATACGAGCACCCGAGCATCGGGAAAAGCTCGTATCGAATAACGAGCACCCGAGCATTTTAGTGCTCGCTCATCTCTAATGCTCAATTATACTCTAAGTGACTGTGGTATTTTTAGGGGTGGGGTGTGGAGATGTGCTGCATAGAGCTGAAGATGTTTGTCTGTGAGTTCATACCCACTGTATCTACTAGATCCAGAAACCTGAACATTGTATCTTGCCTGATCCAGAACTCTTAACCCCTTAATGACCGGGCCCTTTTTCATTTTTCACTCCCCACCTTCAAAAATATATAACATTATCTTTTCATGTAGAGAGCTGTGTGAGGGCTTGTTTTCTTCATAACAAATTTCACTTCATAGTGACGGTATTAATAATTCCATGACCTGTACTGGGAAGAGGGAAAAAAATTACAAATGCAGTGAAATTGGTGGAAAAAATGCATTTGCACCTTTTTGTTGTGGGCTTGATTTTACGGCTTTCACTCTGCACCACAAAAAAATGTCTCCTTTATTCTTATGGGTTGATGTGATCACTAGGATACCACATTGTATAGGTTTTATAATGTTTTCATATATTTAAAAAAATTACAAAAAAAGAAATCATCTTTTTGCCATGTTTTAGCGCTAATACATTTTTCATACTTTAGTGTACGCAGCTGTGGGTGGTGTCATTTTTTGCAAGATGAGATGACATTTTCAATGCTACCTTTGTGAGGTCTGTATGGCCTTTTGATCACTGTTTATTACATTTTTTATATTTTTCAAAATAGCAAAAAAAAGTGCCTTTTCTGACTTTGGGCACTATTTTCCATTATAGGGTTAAATGCTAGGAACATATCATCAGAGGTCACACTAACATTTTTCCAGAAGGGAAATAATACTCCTCTTACTATTTTTGGGGAGTATTTTTAGCCAAGGAGGAATATGAAATTTTCAGTAATCAAAATACAGTATATACTCGTGTATAAGCCGTTTTTCAGCACAAAAATGTGCTGAAAAATGTCCCCTCGGCTTATACACGAGTCACTAAGTTTGCCCCCAGTAAAAAATACTTAAAAAATAATAAACTTATATATTCACCCTCCGGTGGCCCCGATGTGCAGCGCTGCTCCACCGATGTCCGCGCCGCTTGTCTTCAGGCTTCCGCACCCGTCTTCTTTCTTCTGCTGGGCACCGCCATGTCTTTCCGGAAGCCTGAAGACAAGCAGCACGGATATCGGGGGAGCACATCGGGGAGTATATAAGTTTATTTTTTTTTAATGCTGGCGGCAAGCTGTATACTACTGGGGGCAGGCTGTATACCACTGGGGGCAAGCTGTATTACACTGGGGGCAAGCTGTATACCACTGGGGGCAAGCTGTATACCACTGGGGGCAAGCTGTATACCACTGGGGGCAGGCTTTATACTAATGGGGGCAGTGCTGTATACTACTAGGGGCAAGCTGTATACTACTGGGAGCAAACTGTATACCACTGGGGGCAGGCTGTATTCTACTGGGGGCAAGCTGTATACTACTGGCGGCAGGCTGTATACTACTGGGGGCAAGCTGTATACTACTGGGGGCAAGCTGTATACTACTGGGGGCAAGCTGTATACTACTGGGGGCAAGCTGTATACTACTGGGGGCAGGCTGTATACTACTGGGGGCAGGCTGTATACTACTGGGGGCAGGCTGTATACTACTGGGGGCAGGCTGTATACTACTGGGGGCAAGCTGTATACTACTGGGGGCAAGCTGTATACTACTGGGGGCAGGCTGTATACTACTGGGGGCAGGCTGTATACTACTGGGGGCAGGCTGTATACTACTGGGGGCAGTGCTGTATACTACTGGGGGCAGTGCTGTATACTACTGGGGGCAGTGCTGTATACTACTGGGGGCAGTGCTGTATACTACTGGGGGCAAACTGTATACTACTGGGGGCAAACTGTATACTACTGGGGGCAGGCTGTATACTACTGGCGGCAGGCTGTATACTACTGGCGGCAGGCTGTATACTACTGGCGGCAGGCTGTATACTACTGGCGGCAGGCTGTATACTACTGGCGGCAGGCTGTATACTACTGGCGGCAGGCTGTATACTACTGGCGGCAGGCTGTATACTACTGGCGGCAGGCTGTATACTAGTGGGGGCAGGCTGTATACTAGTGGGGGCAGGCTGTATACTACTGGGGGCAGGCTGTATACTACTGGGGGCAGGCTGTATACTACTGGGGGCAGGCTGTATACTACTGGGGGCAGGCTGCATACTAATAGGGGAAAACTGTATACTACTGGGGGCAAACTGTATACTACTGGGGGCAAGATGTATACTACTAAGGGCAGGCTCAAAAACAAAAGGTACCCCTTTAAGGAGGGACAGGGAAAGAGGGGTAAAAGGAAGCACTATGAAAGACCAAATTGAGTCTGAATAATTGCAGTAAAAAATACTTTATTAATGACTATTTAAGACATAATGATAAAAGCAGGATGAGAATCCTCAGACAATGCTGAGGGGGAATGACAGTGCAAGGCGGCGACAACAAATGAGGAAGTCGTCACCCCGGGCAGACATAGGAGGAATTACACATGGACAAAGCGTGCACATGTAATAGGTAAGGACAGAAGGTACATATAATGAAGGCAACAGGTGTAAAGTGGCACACAGCTGCTAACATGCATAAACATAGGTAATGCGCACAAACAGGTAGAGATAATACCTTACCAATGAACAAAAGGATAGATGAAGTGGACCTCCACTGTCCGGGATGACGATATCCCCGACGCGCGTTTCGGCTCGTAACAGAGCCTTCGTCTGGGGGTAGCGTCATTCCAGTGAGGGGAGTGTTAAAAAGGAACAGTCAACCAATGGGAGCGCAAAGCCCCTGTCATGTGTGGGGGCGGAGCTGAATGGGTCACGTGACCGCTGTTGTGTGTGGGGCGGAGCCAAATGGGTCACGTGGTCGCTGTCATGTGTGGGGGCGGAGCCAAATGGGTCACGTGATCGCTGTCATGTGTGGGGCGGAGCCAAATGGGTCACGTGATCGCTATCATGTGTGGGGGCGGAGCCAAGTGGTAGTGTGATGCGTCACATGGTAACCAGTCACGTGATCAGTGATCACGTGTATCTGGCGTAGCGGTATTGCGCAACAGCGTGTAAATGCAGGGAAGCAGAGTATGTATTGTGACAAGCAATGGGTAAATTGAACACCATTTAGTGCAAATACATGTGTTACAAGAGATTTGCAAAGATGCATGCGTAGATGTATAAAAACTTGATTCAATTACATTAGTATTACAATAATAGCGTTAAAGCCTGCATACAAAAAAACTTTAAAAAGGGGGTTCAAAACATTATCCCAACATGTATTTATGGCTAAGGTGCCAATTAATACGCATAAAACATACCATACAGGGGATACCTATATAAAAATGGATGGTAACATATACAATGTAAGGTTCCTAAGAATGAAATGAAAAACATGTGATAATAATGAGATCGCAATTTTGCAGTGATACATATTATGAATCATGACGGCGGTGAATTATGACTACCAGCATGGTAGAGTATATGTGCAACAACATCAAAAAAATTTTTTGTTAATACAAGGTAGTGAGGTATTGGGCACAAGTGAGGACAGGGGGGCGTGAAGGTGAGGAAAGCACATGAAGGGAACACAAAATGGGAAGGTGATATAAGAATAAAACATAATAGTGTAATCTGTTGGTGAAGATTTAAAACGGAACCTAAGCACTGAAAATAAAAATTGTGTATATAATACCCAGAAAAAATGCAAATGATTAACATGTTTATAAGATCGAACTCTAGTATATAGTGCTGTACATCCTTATTTGTATATGCACCAGTTGACCCTTGCGAAGCCATATTATGCAGGACCAATAGAAGAACTGCATTTTTCCCACCATGCTGTTTAGGACAATTAGAGATTGGAGACATTGCGTATATTATCCATAGCGCCAAAACCATAGGTTGACCCTGAAATAAGGAAATCAAAATAACAAAAAATTAATTAAAACATATAAAATAGATAAAAATACTATTGTATTTAGACGCCGATGCGTTGAATGCAGAGCGCGACCCTAGAGACCGGGGGTTGAAGGGCAGAAGTGGATCTACTGGAGAAACGGGGCAAAACTCAAGGTTTTGTTTAGGCCCCTGGGTTGAATGGTGTTGAGGGTCCAAATCCATCTTGTTTCGCACTGTGATAGTCTCTTGTGGATTGGGCCCCCTCTAATCCCTAGATCTATTTTATCAATACCACGTACCTTAAGTAGGGTCGGATCGGAGTTATGTCGCTCTTTGAAGTGTTGAGCCACCGGTTTTCCATCAGTGTCAGATTCATTATTCAGTGTAGACTTGATGTCACGCATATGCTCTCGAATGCGTACTTTCATCGGGCGAGTGGTTAGACCTATGTAGATTAAATTACATGGACAGGTTGCGTAGTAAACCACTGCTTTGGTATTGCAGGAGATATTGTGTGTGATGTTGTACATCTTGGTGCCCGATGAATCCGTAAATGTGTCGGCTTTTTCTACATTGGGGCATGCTACACACCTCCCACATGGTTTGCACCCCCAAGGTGGGCGACCATCGAATATGGTGTTAGATTTGCCAGATGTATAATGGCTCCTTACAAGGATGTCTCGCAAATTTTTAGCCCTTCTCGCTGTCACTGAGGGATGTGGAGTAATATATTTTTCGATGATCGGGTCGCTTTGTAGAATTGGCCAAAATCTTTCCAAGGTCTGACGCATCAAGTGCCACTGAGAGTGATAATTCGTAATGAATCTCACCTGGTCTGGTATTGCTGGTTTTTCCTTAGGTGATAAAAGAGTCTGGCGTGGTGTTCTTTTTGCACACCAGTAGGCCAATTTTAGGGATCTATTACTGTAGCCTCGTTGACGAAACCTATTTTTGAGGTCATCAGCCTGAATCTCGAAGTCATCATCCGAGGAACATATCCGCCTAATCCGGAGGAACTGACCAGTAGGTATGGCTCTCACGGTCTGGATGGGGTGAGAAGAGGTAGCATGCAATAAAGAATTAACAGAGGTCTCTTTCCTGTATACGTTTGTTTGTAAAAAACCATCTATGTCCTTGGTAATGGTTACATCAAGGAAAGCCACAGAGGTTTTGTCTGCATGGTATGTGAGCCTGATGTTATAGGGATTATTGTTCAGAGTTGAAAAGAAGCTTTGTAGTCCCCCCTCCAAATGATCAGGATGTCATCTATGTACCGGGCCCAAAACAGGACCCGGTCCATAGCGACATCCCGATCACTGTCCAGGAGGTCCCTCTCCCACAGCCCCAGGAACAAGTTAGCATACGAGGGCGCACAAGACGCCCCCATAGCTGTGCCCTGGAGCTGCAGGTAGAAGGATCTTTAACGCTATTATTGTAATACTAATGTAATTGAATCAAGTTTTTATACATCTACGCATGCATCTTTGCAAATCTCTTGTAACACATGTATTTGCACTAAATGGTGTTCAATTTACCCATTGCTTGTCACAATACATACTCTGCTTCCCTGCATTTACACGCTGTTGCGCAATACCGCTACGCCAGATACGCGTGATCACTGATCACGTGACTGGTTACCATGAGACGCATCACACTACCACTTGGCTCCGCCCCCACACATGATAGCGATCACGTGACCCATTTGGCTCCGCCCCCACATGACAGCGATCACGTGACCCATTTGGCTCCGCCCCCAACTCATGACAGCGTTCACGTGACCCATTTGGCTCCGCCCCCACACATGACAGCGACCACGTGACCCATTTGGCTCCGCCCCACACACAACAGCGGTCACGTGACCCATTCAGCTCCGCCCCCACACATGACAGGGGCTTTGCGCTCCCATTGGTTGACTGTTCCTTTTTAACACTCCCCTCACTGGACTGACGCTACCCCCAGACGAAGGCTCTGTTACGAGCCGAAACGCGCGTCGGAGATATCGTCATCCCGGACAGTGGAGGTCCACTTCATCTATCCTTTTGTTCATTGGTAAGGTATTATCTCTACCTGTTTGTGCACATTACCTATGTTTATGCATGTTAGCAGCTGTGTGCCACTTTACACCTGTTGCCTTCATTATATGTACCTTCTGTCCTTACCTATTACATGTGCACGCTTTGTCCATTTGTAATTCCTCCTATGTCTGCCCGGGGTGACGACTTTCTCATTTGTTGTCGCCGCCTTGCACTGTCATTCCCCCTCAGCATTGTCTGAGGATTCTCATCCTGCTTTTATCATTATGTCTTAAATAGTCATTAATAAAGTATTTTTTACTGCAATTATTCAGACTCAATTTGGTCTTTCATAGTGCTTCCTTTTACCCCTCTTTCCCTGTCCCTCCTTAAAGGGGTACCTTTTGTTTTTGTGTATGCTCATGGGAAGCCTCTCTTTGGTGTGTTACTTACCATACCGGTCCAACCCACACTTTATTAAGTACCACATGGATCTGGACTTACTTGGTATATAGGTTTGATACCTTCACCTCCCTTCTCTCTCCCTTCCTGATTCTCCTGTTGTTTCTACTAAGGGCAGGCTGTATACTACTAAGGGCAGGCTGTATACTACTGGGGGCAGGCTGGGCTGGCTGTATACTATAGGGGGCTGGTTGGCTATATACTGGGGGCGTCTGTGACCAATGCATTTCCCAACCTCGGCTTATACTCGAGTCAATAGTTTTTTACCAGTTTTTGGTGGTAAATTAGGCGTCTCGGCTTATACTCGGGTCGGCTTATACTCGAGTATATACGGTATATAACTCATAACCGTATATAATGTTAATAGATGCCATTTATACAAGAAAATCATCTCAGGTGGTCTCTTCTGTGCTGAAATAGCAAATTATGGCAGTAAAAGTAATATTACATCATACAGTAAACAAGAAGAAGTACACAACCTTTTCTTCATCTCCTCAACCTACAACCTACAGAATATGACTGACCCTGTAGTGGTGCACCCCGCCTTGTGACTGATGCCACCAAACACCCCAGACCACACTGTGGCTGGCTACACCAACCTGCAACCCCCTGTCTCCCCCCAAGTCAAACTGTGCCTCATGCCAACATCCCTCCCTAAGACTGTGGCTCAAGCCAACAACGCCAAACAGTCCCCGATGAAAGCAAGACGCACTGCACTTACACAATACTCATTGTACATACATCAGACACACTACACATACACCAGCCCCACTGCACTTACACAATACACAAAAATCAGGTAAAATATCTATGACTTTTCTTTTGAATTCAGCGCTGGTTTTAATAGAAGAATATATAACTTAAAAAATATACAGCCCAAAACTCCAGCACATGAGGTCAGGATGGCGAATACCTCCACAGCCACCATGTATTTCCCTCTGGTGCTCAGATAAGCCGGGATCATGGCGATCCAGACACTGCAGAACAGCAGCATGCTGAAGGTGATGTACTTGGCCTCATTAAAACTGTCCGGTAATGTCCTCACCATGAAAGCCAGAACAAAGCTCACAGAAGCCAGGAGACCCATATAACCCAACATGGAGTAGAAGCAGATATCTGACCCCTCATTACACTGGATGATGATCTTCCCAGGATACGTGTGATGGTTATACTCTACATAAGGAGGAGACACCAACAGCCAAATAACACAAATAAGAACTTGTACAGAAGAACACACTGGGATGACTAACTTAGAAACTTTAATGGAGCTATCAAACACGGTGATTGTTTTTATATGGAAAGGTCCATGTAGGGAGAGAAAAGTCACAGCTAGTGACCATTGGGTTAGTCCAAATTTGGGTTTGTCGACTGCATCCGAACATCATTAAAAATTTGGTTCGTTATTCTGCCCTGAACACAAACTCTATTCAAGTCAATGGGCTATAAAAATATGGGTGAGGTAAAGTACTAAAATAATAACATAACACAAGAAATGAAATTAAGAAGTAATCATTAAAAAATTAATTAAAAAATGTTTTTTGTTTGCAGCAGATTATGCAGATCATTCGCCAGTAGTGGAATAGTAAAAAGGAACTTTATTTATGAACAGAACTCACAGAATTTCTCAGGATACAGGAGAACATGTCTGTACTGCAGCCAGCAAGGAAAGATGTCTGTGCTGCCTCTTCCTCAGAGAGTTTTTTTTGACAGCCTAACTTTCTTAACATTTACAAGATCCCTAGACAAGGGCTCATACATGCAATACATACAAAAGAAGTTGTTGCATACAGTATTATTATTCCAACACCCCCACTCAACAATTACTTATCCAGTCAGTCCCATCATGTTCCTGAAATTTTCAAACTTGGTTGTTGGCAATGGCTTTGTCATGGCATCCGCTATCATCTTGTCAGTTTCGCAGTAGACAAAGTCAATGGGGCACATTTACTTACCCGGTCCAGTCGCGATCCAGCGGCGGGTTCTCCGGCGCTGATTCGGGTTCTGCCGGGATTCATTAAGGTCCGTGCGCCGATATTCACCAGGTGTCGCTGCTGCGCCGAGGTCCGCCGGAGTTCACCTGCTTTTTTCTGGTGTAGGTGAGTGCTTGATCTTGCGACACAAATGCCTTTTTAAATTCTGCGTTTTTTCCGAATCCTTCGGGTTGTCTGGAGGCCACGCCCCCCGATTTCTGTCGCGCGAAAGTCGGCGCGAGTGCGCCAAAAATCGATCGCGTGCGCCACAATCTCGTGAAATACAGAGCAAAGCGGAAATATTCGGGAAAAACCCGACGGATTCGCGGCTGCGGACCCTTAGTAAATGTGCCCCAATGATACCACTTTCTACTAAATCACGCAGGTGGTGATGTCTTACATCAATGTGCTTGGTCCTGGCATTGAACCTTTCACTGCTGGAAAGTTTAATACATCCTTGGTTGTCTTCATAAATCTTAACAGGTTGATTTGAAGTTTTACCATGATCCACTAATAGTTGGTTCAACTAAATTACTTCTTGACTGGCATGAGCCGCCGAAATGTATTCTGCCTCTGTAGATAATAATGCAACCGACACCTGCTTTTTGCTTGACCAAGAAATTGGGCTTTCTCCTACTTTGAAGAAGTAACCACTTGTTGACTTTCAATCACTTAAATCTCCAGCCCAGTCTGGGTCCACATAGGCTGTAAGCTTTAGATCACCATTTGCAGATATCCTTAGTTTCATGTCTTGAGTTTTCTTCAGATATTGAAGGACTCTTTTAACAGCATTCCATAGGCTGGCAGGACCTCAGATGGCTATTGAGTTACCGGACCGCCATAGGAACACAGGACCACTACAGGATAACAGGACCACCACAGGATACCAGGACCGCCACAGGATACCAGGACTGCCACAGGATAACAGAGCCGCCACAGGATAACAGGACAGCCACAGGATAAAAGGGCCACCACAGGATAACAGGACCGCCACAGGATAACAGGACCGCCACAGGATAAGAGGAAGACGGGAATCACAGAATACAAGAGAACACGGGAATCACAGAATACACAGAGGCATCTTGAAACACTCAGGAACACGGAGGGCTTTAGCTTCAGTAACAGGACATGAAGATCTGGCAGGGAATGCTGGGAATTGCCAGGCTATATAGCAGAGCCGGGATGCCAGCTTTAAAGTCGAGCGCGTGGCCCCAGCAGGAAGCAGGAGCGCGGCCTCGGGGAAAACCGGCATGGGACCAGGATGGGATCGTTGTGGAGTCCGGAGCCAGGTGAGGTGAGTATGGACCTGGGGGAATGGGGACCATGGCAGCAGACACGTGTGCACCCGCGTTCCGTACCAAAGCCTCTTCTTCTTCCTTCACCTCCTCCAATTTTTCTCGGTGACTGAACACCCAAGGAGGGAAGCACGAACAGTAAAACCAAGCCAAGGGTATCTTGAGAACGTCTTCTGGCCGGAGGCTGGAGTGGCACTTGGATCTCCGGAGCGGCCTCAGCGGAGGCCGGTGGAGACTCTGGGGCAGCCTCAGGGGAGGCCGGTGAAGACTCTGGTTCGGCCTCAGGGGAGGCCATTGGGGACTCTGGAGCGGCCTCAGGGGAGGCCAGTAGAGACTCTGGAGCGGCCTCAGGGGAGGCCAGAGCAGCCGTGGGAAGCTGCAGAGTAACCGGAACGGTTTCTGGAAAAGCTGAGACGACTTCTAGGGAGCCACTGAAGCAGCTGCGGGAAGTTGAAGAGCCACTGGAGCAGCTGCAGCGGCTGGGGTGCTGCTGGAGCAGCTCTGGGAAGATGCAGAGTCTGAGGCACTGCTGGAGCATCTCTGGGAAACTACGGAGGCTGAGGCGCCGCTGGAGCAACTCTGGGAAGCTGCGAAGGCTGAGGCACCGCTGGAACAGCTCTGGGAAGCTGCAGAGGCTGAGGAGCCGCTGGAGCAGCTCTGGGAAGCTGAGGCGACACTGGAGCAGCTCTGGGAAGCTGCAGAGTCACGGGAGCAGGTCTGGGAACCTGCGGAGTAACGGGAGCAGCTCTGGGAAGCTGCAAAGTCACGGGAGCAGCTCTGAGAAGCTGCGGAGTCCCGGGAGCAGCTCTGGGAAGCTGCGGAGTCACTGGGGACACCTGGACCAAGCAGGGCAGACGAGGTAGCCAAACTTGAGATGGTTCAAACCTGGACCGGAGTTTTGCCAGGAAATTGGTATGGGAGACTATGTCCGGGTCACCAGTCTCCCATAGAGGAGTAGCCCAGGCCAGCGCCTCTCAAGAGAGAAAACAATAGACGAACGCTACCTTAGAGTGTTCGGTGGGGAACTGGGAGGACATCAGTTCAAGGTGCTGCAAACACTGCGAAACAAATCTCCTGCAAAATTTGGGATTGCCATCAAATTTGTCAGGCAAAAAATTTTCGGGTCCAGTCTCTACTGCCGGAAAACATAGCGGAGTGACTGAAGCAATGGGAGGACTCACAGGAGCATGCTGCTAGGAGGCAATCATCCATAGAGTGGCAGCGAGTTTGTCCAGGAGTTCTTTTTGCGAAGCAATCTCTTTGGACTGCTGGGCAATAGTGCTGGGAAGGTCTGCCAGTAGCTGATAAGAATCCTCGACACAGTCCATGGCTTTTGCAGGGTAGAAGACCTTGGCGGAGTCCATGGCCTGATCTTACTGTCACAGTCTATGGGAATATTCCCTTGGGACTAAAGTCTGTGGACTCTCTGGACCACCGTGGGAGATAACAATGCCAGCCGCTACCCGGAAGCGGAGTCTAAGTGGACTCCTGGTCTTCGCCAGAGCCCACCACAAAGCGGGATGGACTTGCTACGGCAAGGAGCCACCAGATCGCTCCACGGGTGCGACTAGGCCACGGTGGCAGCCAAGGTAGGGACACGGGGACCATGGGAAGGCAGGACCATGGGAAGGCAGGACCACGGGAAGGCAGGACCACAGGAAGGCAGGACCTCGTATAGGCTGGCAGGATCACTGTATACTGCCACGTTGTTTCTGGGTCATCTTCCTCTTCTTCTACCTCCTCCAGATGTTCCTACTGCTCCTCTCCTGTCACCTGAGTTAAAAAAACACTGATTTCACCAGACTCTGTTTGCGCTCCAATGTCATTCTCCTCCTCCTCCATTTTAGCCCCCACCAGACATGAGATGTAGTCACCACTTCTTTAGTGCCCTGATCAGACAGATTTTGCAGCATTTGTTCCAGGACAAGAAGCAGTGGAATGACGTTATTCATTCTGCAGTCCTGGCGACTGACAAATAACTAGGCTTCTTCAAAGGTTCTGAGCAAGCAGCAGGTGTCACGCATGAGCTGCCAGTGGTTGACATCAAAGTTACACAGGGGAGTACTCTGATCCGCTTGCATCATCAAAAAATCATTAATGGCTTTTCTCTGTTCAAACAGATGGTTTAACATATGGAAGCTGGAATTCCAATGGGTGGAAACATCCCATTTCAGACTATGTTGGGGGATGCCGTTCTGCCGCTGCAACTCGAGGAGGGTGTGCTCGGCTTTGTAAGAATGGCTGAAGTGCATGCACAGTTTCCTGGTCATTTTTAGAATGTCTGGCAAATGGGTAGAAGACTTGAGGAACCTGTTAACAACCAGATTGAATATGTACGCCATGCAGGGCGCATGAACCATCCCTCCTCTGTGAAGCACTGACACCATGGTTCCGATTTTCACTTGTCGTGGAGAAAGCCACACTGGCCCTGACAGCTCCACACATCCTCGCTGCCATGCATCTTGGAAACTGATAAGTTCAAGGACTGGCCCAACTTCTGTTCTACATATTTGTTAAGGGCTGGCACTGCCTTTTTGGAAAATGTCATCTTGAACATGTCATCTGGGAGGAAGTGGATTACCTAGTTAACCAACCGACAACCTTTAGGTTGTTTATGAACACCCTGCCGCTGGATGACAGCCGCTACGTCCCCTTAATGTGTTGCGACCTGTGCCTGCTCCACCTGCCACCTCTCTCTCTGACTTATATGTTAATCAACTATGTTGATTTTACACGGATGTACTTTATCGACCAAAAAAAAAAAGAAATTTGGGGGTATACAGAAGCACCTTAACTGTAACCATAGGATTGAAGCAAAAATCACTGCTGCAACTATGTGGATTTTACACAGATTTCTTCCTATTCACTTCAGCAACAAAAAAGAACTCCTATTTGGGGTATACAGATCCCCCAAAATGGACACCCTGGGATTGGAGCAGAAATCACTCCAGAAACTATGTGGATTTTACACAGATTTCTTCCTATATACTTCAGCAACAAAAATGAAATGCTATTTGGGCTATACAGATCCCCCAAAATGGACATCCTGGGATTGGAGCAGAACTTGCTACAGAAAGTATGCGGATTTTACACACAATTCTTCCAATTCTTCCTATTCACTTCCCCCAAGACGGACACCTTTGGAGCAAAAATCACTGCAGCACAGTACAGTATAAGCAGCTGGACGCTAAAGGCAGCACATGCAGTGTGAAGTGCCAAGATTGAAAATGGCTGCCTGTTTTTATAGAGCTGTTTGACATCACATAAGCCTGCCGGTCGCTTATTGGCTTTCAGGTCTGCACATGTGATCGAGGGCCTTCCCAGAGTTCTCTGCCCCATGTAACACGTTGTGCTCTTGCCCATTTTGGTAATAAAAGAAAAAGACAAACTTCATTCCCACAAATCATCGTAAACTTTGGATTCATGACAAATCAAAGTTTTCCTGAAATGCTAACCGAATTCCTATTCACCTATTTTATTCCGATTTGCCCATCTCTATCTGCTGGCCCTGCACGACAATCTGCTGGGACTGCTAAGCCACGATGGTGGTATGGTCAGCTATTTTAGGCAGAGGTACCTTGGCTGGATTCATCGGTGGAACTTACTGTCAGGGTCGGTGGTGTTGGACCCACTAAACCACTTCAAGTGATGACATTAGCCGACACCTGGGAGCGGAGTCTAAGTGGCATCCAGTATTCGCCACAGCCTGCTGCAAAGGTGAAGTACAGAATCGGCAAGGAGAATCGGAGTCATGGTCAGGCAGCAGGTCAGGTCAGACAACACTGGATCGGAGTCGGGGACGTAGCAGAAGGTTAAGACAGGCGGCAAGGAATCAATGTCAGGATAATACATGGGAATAGCAACTCGAAAGCTTTTTTCAATGGCAATAAGGCACAAAGATCCGGCACTTGTCACAGGGAGAGGCTGGCTATTTAACAGGTCAGCAGCGTGCTAGCCCATTAAATTTAAACAAGGACAACAAGGTGCAGGAGCGAATAGAGGTGCGTGAGCCTGCGGCTAGGCTGCTGGGGCACACGGAGGCATAGGTGCGCCTGCGACCCAAGACATGAGTTGCAGGATGCAGGAGCACCCGTGACTGTTGTACTAACTAGTTGGAATGCCACTTTACAATTTCTGCCACGGGTATGTTGGCAGCAGGTATTTTTGATATTCCAGCTCCAGAGTGCCCGTGTTAGTCAAAGTAGTGACCAGCAGCACTTCACCACCAATGACTGGGTCTCCATAAAGGACATTTGTTCCGTACTTCACTTCCAATATGCCACCACTTTCTGCTATGTGTAATGGTGCCTGGAAAGCAGAGTCACATGTCCAGCCTGACCAATCACAGGCATGCCTACAGAAGACCTGCCTGTAGATGCTAATGGCCTGCAAGCTGCTTGATTGTTTGCTTCAGTAGTCAATCAAGCATTTTTTCCCCTAACCATAATAGTGGTGCATGTTTGAGTTCTGGGTCTGTGCGTGCCGAACCGTGAGAATCAGAACTTTCTAGTTCAGGCTCACTCATCAATGCACATCACCAATCAATACCAAAGGCATATCAAAAAGAATGTTTTCAATTGTTACAGATTAAAGTCTTTGTAGAGTTAACCACATTTTCTAAGTATGAACTATGATTAATTTACACATAAAAATATAAATATTCAAGATTTATTTATTTTTCTGTAACCTTCTTCTTGTCTCTGAGGGTAAAATCAGCGGCGAGTTGTGTATATAAGCGGCTGCAGAGTGACGGCCTGTGCCTCTCCTGTGCTGAGGATCTGCAGAGCCGGGGGACGCTGTGCTGGAGGAGAAGACCTTGTCCCTGTCATGAGCTGCTCTCCTCTTCTTACTGCCTGTTGTTATGTCTTTATATTCTTGCTATCATTACCATGTCATGGAAGTTATATTTTTCAAATGAATAAAGCAGCATTACTGCCATTTCTGAAAGATGAATATTACAGTGAAGGAGATGTCATCATTGCCGGACTGATTTCTGCTCACAGATTTGTTGGTAGATATGCATCTTATGAAAGAATAGATTTTTTAGACTTATACTGCCAAAAGTGAGTGTGTTTCTAGCTTATATGTACTTTAATACACAGTACAGCACACAATACAGAAGACCCTAATATCAGATGGTAAGAGATGGTAAGATCAGCGGAGAACAATAGAAGGGGCAGAAAATCCAACACTGGACACAAAACAACAACTTTCCTGCTTCATCCGGAGACATGGGGAGATCAGGTTTATGTCACACATGATCTCAGTGATAGAAATAACTTTAAAGTCCATAACCAGGGTCCATTTATTTAGCGGAGAAGATTCAGGGACTGTGTAAGGGGGAGGTCACACAGAAGGGCTACTGCCAGAAGTCTGTGTTTGATACCAGCATTGTCTGGATTTCGTTCACTTCTTTGACTTGGTGAATTGACCTGTCGACCTCCCATTGACTACGTTGGGAAAGGGATTTTTGCACTGATTTTTGGTGTTGGAATAAACCTTCATGTGAGTGATCCCTAACTACACCCTGCAGGCCTTGGTTCATCACAATACCCAGTAATATATTGTATGAGCCCAAAGGCAGATCTGTCTTTTGTCTTTATTACTTTCCTTATTATTATTTGTATTACCAATATTCTAACCCATTGTATTAATATTTACTAGAGGTAACCAGACTGGATCTGCACTGATAGGACAAGATCTGATAGTGGGGTGTGATATAGTATTGCCTCTTATTGGGCTGTGAATAGAATAATGTGGTTACCACCAGAAGTTGTCTGCTAGAATTTAGTGTTTTATACTCTGGCACCAACCAATATGAATGTCCCAGTATATAAGTCAGGATTTCAAGACACATCACCGCAGCTTATCACGGCCACAACAATCCACCAATGTCTATTATATTATTATTAGAGATGAGCGAGCATTAAAATGCTCGGGTACTCGTTACTCGAGCCGAACATTTCCTGATGCTCGAGTGCTCGTTTCGAGTAACGAGCCCCATTGAAATCAATGGGAGACCCGAGCATTTTTTAGTAAAATTAAAAACTGAACGAGCACTGTTCAGTGCAGATGTTTTCACTAAAAGAACAGAGTGAAAGAACACTGCAGAACAGATTGCAGATGTTCGCAAACATCTGCGATCTGTTCCGGAGACACGCGTGCAGAACGATGTTCTCTGCAATAGTATTTGAAGAACAATATGTGTGAAGAACAACTTGCAGATGTTTGACAACATCTGCAAGTTGTTCTCTACACATATTGTTCTTCGAATACTATTGCGGAGAACACCGTTCTGCACGCGTGTCTCCGGAACAGATCGCAGATGTTCGCGAACATCTGCAATCTGTTCTGCACTGTGTTCTTTCACTGTGTTCTTCAATTAAATGATTAAATTAAATGTTTTAATTGTATTTTTTTTACTGTTCTTTACTTTTTTTTTTTTAATTAAATGCTCGTTATCGAGCAGGGCAAATACTCGTCCGAGCAACGAGCCGGTCCGAGTATGCTAATACTCGACCGAGCATCAAGCTCGGACGAGTATACTCGCTCATCACTAATTATTATATACCAGCAGTAATAGCAAGGCCGCGTCCCCGGCTATGTGCAGCCCTGCCATAGAGAATGATTGGAGCAGCAGAGCGCAGGCTCCACCGGTACCTCCCGGTCAGACAGGGCACTATCTGCCCATACTTTCTATATGCTGCAGGTTGAACCAAACATTGAGGCTCTTTTTATCTGATTCACAACATCACTGAAGATTTATAGTAACATTGTAATTCTACAGGCAGGACATCTGGAGAGATATGATGCTACACACCTTCTGACACCGAGCATGTATCCTGCATGTATATCATCTGTTAGAATAAAATATGTGCCGGATACTTGCTGGTTGCTGGAGGGATGTCCACTGATGTACGATTGACCACCCCTGAGTATTTCCTAACTCTCCACTGCCAAAGGAAAGAACCTTTAGACATATGCCAGCGCTCAGCACTCATGTTCTCCGATGCCCCCAACTGTGGCAGAATTACAAAAAGCCTCCAGTTTCATTGTGTATCCTGTGCACAATTGTCAGACAATTAGGAATTGCACTACCTCCTGCACCAGGTACTGGCAGCATGGCATAGAGTTATTGTAGTTGCTACCTTACCAGTTCATGGTTAAAATAATAAATTGGGCTGAGCACAGGATTTAACGTTCGAATTGGGTCGGAAGCCAAGCACTTACATGCACCAGGAAGAAGAAGGTGAACTCCAGGGACCTGAGTGGGGAAGCGACACATGCTGGATATCGGGCGCAGGATCTTAGTGACTCGCCGCACAGCGCATTATACACGGACAATGCACTTACATGCACCAGGAAGAAGAAGGTGAACTCCAGGGACCTGAGCGGGGAAGCAACACATGCAGGATATTGGGTGCACAATCTTAGTGACTCCCCGCACAGCGCATTATACATGGACAATGCACTTACATGCACCAGGAAGAAGAAGGTGAACACCGGGGACCTGAGTGAGGAAGTGACACATGCAGGATATCGGACGCACAATCTTAGTGACTCCCCGCACAGCGCATTATACATGGACAATGTACTTACATGCACCAGGAAGAAGAAGGTGAACACCGGGGACCTGAGCGGGGAAGCAAACATGCAGGATATCAGGCGCAGGATCTTAGTGACTCCCCGCACAGCACATAATACACAGACAATGCACTTACATGCACCAGGAAGAAGAAGGTGAACTCCTGGGACCTGAGCGGGGAAGGGACACATGCAGGATATGTTATCGTCAGTGAATTCCGGTGACCCTGTAAGTAAATGTGCCCCAATGTTACTGTCCGCTTTTAACATTTGTAATTGAGAACCCATTGCTTGAATGAAAGTTAAGACGTAAGGAGGTCATTTATCTTTAGATAGTTGATAGTTTTAAATCTGCCCGGTGTCACTATAAGTGGATATAACTTCTTAAAGCTTCAACATATCAAAGTTATTTTGAAATTGTTTACTTGGGACACTTTGTGCTTTATGTTAGTAGAACATTTTTGGTGACATGTTTTGCATTTATTTAGGAAAAAACCTGGTATTTGTTGTTAATTTTGAAAAATTAATTTTTGAATTTCAAAATGTTCTACTTTTTCCACACAGAGTCATAACAGCAAAAACACTTGGCAACTAACGTTTACCAAATGTCTACTCTATTTTTACATGGTTTCTTATGCGTCTTCTCATTTTTGTAGGTGATTGGGCTTTGAACTATAGGTGCAATTTTTAAAATTTTCATAAAAAACACAACATTATACTATTGAGGAACCTGCTCAGATATCAAGTCAATTTGAGAGACCAAATTATAGTAAAACCCCATAAATTTCCGCATTATACAAACTACAACCCTAAACATATGTAAAGCAACTTTCATAGAGTTTGTTAAGGCTAATTGAATGTTTTTTTTTTAAATATGTACAAATTCTCAGTGGATAAAATGCCAAAATGCTCCACACAGTTTGATACCCAATCCCTCCCGTGTATAACAATCCCCCATATGTGGTGGTGACTGCTGTATGGGCACACACCAGGGCATGGAGGGGAAGCTGCGCCATTCAGAGCAGATTATGCGTTGTCACTTTTTATTGGCTATACAATCTTTATATTTTTGGCAATTTGGACATATAAGGGCTTATTTTCTGCGACATGAGATGCACTTTACAAATACTTCATTTTAGTGGGGCTGTATCTTATTGATGAGATTTTATTAACCCTTGAATGTATGAAGGAAAAGAAAATTGACAATTTTGGTTTCCTTTCATTTAGTATTTTTTTGGACACCATAAAAATAAGATATTATCCTTATTCTATAGATCACTGCGATTATGTTGATAGCTCATTTTATTTATTTTTTTTACATATTTTTGCAATTTTACTGAAGAAAAACTAATAAAGAGAAAATCTCATTTATTTCCATATCGCCATCTTTTTGAAGATATAAAGATTGGAAATTTTTGGATGATGGACTTGGTTTAGGATTTCCCCTTTCAGTTTTGGCACACATAACTTTTATGATTACCTTTTGGGACATTTTTGTAAAGGACTTTGTAGGGCGTTGTAGCTTTGTGTAGACGTCATTTCATAAGTGTCCTTTAGTTTTGTTGCAATGCTTAAAAGATCACAAATGGAACAGCAGATTTATACATTTTCAAGAAAATGTTCAAATTATTTAGGGACCATTTTATTTTTATAGGGGTTTTTTAAAGTTGTATTAATGGAAACCTGCCACAGATTACCCCATTCTTATAATGTTACCCTTCAATTCAAAACAGCATTTAGCAAGATTGTTAAACCTTTAAGTATTTTTCAGAAATTTTGTTAATTTTGTTATTGATATGTTCATTTTGCCCTAAAATCTGCTCACTTAAGCTGAATAAAAGTAGAACCCCTGGGGTACCCGAAACCCATTCCCCCTAAAGAACAACTCCATTTTGTATATGGGGCATATTAACCCCTTGCTGCTGGTGGATTTTTTACATTTTATCTTTATAATTTTTGGTCCCCACTGTCAATGATCCGTACCTGTTTTTAATTTCCGTGTGCAGAGCTGAATAAGGACTTGTACAAATTGTAGTTTCTAGAGAAATTATTTTAGATTTCTTGCCATTTACTTGATGGAAAATTCCAAAGGCAGTAAAATTGACAAGAAAACCCTTTGCGTCATAATCTTGTAGGCTTCGTGTTTTTAAGATTTTACTACGCACTCCAAAAGGAATATCTATATGATTTTTTTGCTTTGGGACAATCACAGGGATACAAAATTTATATAGAATGTTTTGATAAAGTTAAAGAAATAAAACCTATTGAACAATAAAAAGTCATTTTACTATATTCTGATGCTAATAACTTTTTTCATATTTTGAAGGACATTATTTATTAATTTTTTCACTATGGGGTTCATCACCGGAAAAAAAGTATTTATATTTTGATGGACTGTGTATACCTTATGATACCTAATGTGCTGTGACTTCTTTTTTTTTTTACTTTTTATATTTTTTTAAAAATATATATATATATATATATATATATATTTTATGTTTAGGTGATTTCATAGAACTCTAATTCTTAAATTATATATTTTTTAAGTTTTTCTACATAAAAACGTGAAGGGATCATGTGATCACTAATTTTCCAGAAAATCTTCAATGTAACTTTCTTAGACTTGCGGGTCGCTGTTTGCACGTGGAGTAGAGCCCCGTTCGGCGGCTTCAGCTCCATACACAGTTCTGTTTGGACTGTTTTAAAACGTTTTGGTTTAATGTACTTACATAGACACTCTATAGCTATAAAGCACACCATATGCACAGTGACACAGTTCCCTGACGAAGAAGGCAGTAGTCTTCGAAACGCGTAGGAACCAGTTTGTCTCTCTGGACATACCGTACTTGGTGACGTCACCACACGGGCCGCAAACAGAACTGTGTATGGAGCTGTTGCCGCCGGCCGGGGCTCTACTCCACGTGCAAACAGCGACCCTCACGTCTAAGAAAGTTACATCGGATTACCTTTGGGAGATTCTCTGGAAAATTACATCTGTGGATTCATCCATACTACCACATTCCGGAACTGAGAAGGACCCGCTCTACTTCCGATTGGGAAGTTTGATGTCTTTCTCCATCAGGTATCCATATAGTTACCTCTACATTTAACACAGTATAGAACTCATCTACACATACATTGTATGAGTACCATTACATTGTGATTATTGTATGCATAGAAGAGGTTTTTAGTGACAAATTGATTGGCACCGGTACTCTGATTTTTATTAATATGTCTCTACTTCTCTCTTCCTCAGCATTTGTCCTAAAAGTTTTTATGTTAGATCTTGTTTTCATCTTTGTTAACCTCTTTATATTGATAACATTTCCAGTGTTGAAATTGAAATCTATAGGAGCATGTTATCATTCATCTTTGCTGTTGATGAGATTAATAAGGATCCCGACCTTCTCCCCAACGTTACTCTGGGATATCACATCATTGATACGTGTGGAGATCCATTGCTGACCGCTCATGCCGTCTTCAGGATCCTATCAGGAAAATACTATAGGGTCCCTAATTACTCGTGTAGGGATCACGGGGCAGTGGCTGCTTTTGCAATTGATAGTAAATACCACACCAGTCATACCATGCTCCCACTACTCAACCTCTATAAGTACACTCAGGTAAGTGGCATCTACAGGTGTAGTAAAGTGTAATCTTCAGACCTGCAGAAACCGACATCACTGAGATGGCTACAGAAAAATCTAAAATCTAAAACAGAGTGTATATGTGTGTATGTATGTATGTGTTTATGTATGTATGTGTGTGTGTGTGTGTGTGTGTATCTATGTGTGTGTATGTGTGTGTATGTATGTATGTATGTCTGCTAAAGTAATCTGTATTGTCATGTTTACAAACACCATATTTTGCACAGTCCATCATAGACTTGGTTTTGAGCTGAAATTTTTACCCTGTACATTCCAAAATCCACTTATTACCCACCATATACAGAAGCCATTGTCTGCTGCTGCTGTGGCAGTTGGAAACTGAGCTGTGATTGGTTGCTATTCTGCCAAAGGTCATTAATATGAGCTCTGAGCTGTGATTGGTTACTACAGGCAATAAGTTTAAGACACTCATGTGCGAGGTAAGATGGAGAGAGATACAGAGATAGGCTACATTCACACTACCGTATGGAGGACGTATATACGGCCGACGTATATACGGCCAATATACGTCCTCCATAGACGGAAATGGGCGCACGGTGCTCTACGTGCACGTGCGCCATGTATCTCTATGGAGAGGGACGGGGGTGAGCTGCGCTCCCCGTTTCCCGCTACGGTACGGTACGGACGGGCAACGGCAGTGTGAATGTAGCCATGGGGGAGATTTATCAGAATGTCTGAGGTAGAACTGTTCCAGTTGCTCATGGAAACCAATCAGAGATCAGCTGTCATTTTATAAACAGTTGTGGGAAAAGCAAACTTGAGCTCTGAGTGGTTGTCATGGGCAACTAGAGCAATTCTGTTCCCAGACACTTCTGATAAATCATCCCAAAGACACAGAGACTGTCAGAGAGAGAGACACACACAGAGACTGTCAGAGAGGGAGAGACTCAGAGACTGTCAGAGAGGGAGAGACTCAGAGACTGTCAGAGAGGGAGAGACTCAGAGACTGTCAGAGAGGGAGAGACTCAAGGACTGTCAGAGAGGGTGGGACACAGAGACTATCAGAGAGAGAGAGACACAGAGACAGACAGAAATATAGAGACAATCAGAGAGAGACACAGAAACAGTCAGAGAGAGACACAGAAACAGTCAGAGAGAGAGACAGGCAGTCAGAGAAAGAGACACATAGAAAGTCATAGAGAGAGAGACACACACAGAGACAGTCAGATAGCGATACAGAGACAATCATAGAAAGACACAGAGATAGTCAGAGAGAGACACAGAGATTGTCAGAGAGAGACACAGAGAGACTGTCATAGAATGACACACTGAGACTGTCAGAGAAATAAGAGACACACAGAGAATGTAAGAGAGTGATATAAACAGAGAGACACACAGAGACAGTCAGAGAGAGAGGCACACAGAGACAGGAAGAGGGAAACATAGACTGTCAGAGAGACACACAAAAACTGTCAGAGAGACACACAGAGACTGTCAGAGAGACACAGAGACTGTCAGAGATAGAGAGAGACACAGAGACCGTCAGAGAGAGAGACAGAGAAAATCAGATAGATAAAATATGAAGTATTTTTTGTTAACCCATTCTATTTTGTAATAGCTAAGAGAAGTTATTTACTATCCTTGGCAGCGCCGGGAGAAACAGCAAGTTCTAAATATCTCAAAAACATTGATGTGACATGACAGAGAGTTGGAATGGATTGAGGTGGTCATAATGGTGAAAAATCCTCTAAAAAAAGTTAGTACGGGGGCAACACACATTATCCTGAGTCTTCGTGTGGCTTTTGTTGAGATCCATTATGCGATATTTTGCTGCAGTGCAATGTCATTCTCCTTGTCATTTTATACAGCATCACTAAAATAGTATAAATGTACATATAAAAGCAGTGAAGCTTAATGTGAATTTTAAAGTTTATGTACGCTAATAACAAAACATAACCTACTGACCTAACTTCCACAAGGGTAATCCAGCGCTGGACCTCATAGGAAACCCCCATTATGTGTTATGAAATGGGGGCTCGGTAAATCTTGGTAAAGCCACTTGGTGGCTTATTGATGATTTTTTCACACATTGGGGCTTATTTACTAAGGGTCCGCGGATCGCACTTTCGTCGGATTTTAAAAGTTTTCGGGATTTGCGCCTCTGTGATAGGTATTTAACTGGGGATTTTGAAGCATGCAATCAAATTGTGGCGCAGCTGCGCCGGCTTTCATGCGTCAGAAATTGGAAGGCGGGCCGTCGGATGATCCGTCGGATTAGGAGAAGGTGAACTCCGGGGACCTGAGTGGGGAAGTGACACATGCAGGATATCGGGCGCATGATCTTAGTGAATTACGGCAGATGTGCATTCCGGTCTGACAATTCGGAAATCGTGCAGGACAGGTAAGTAAATGTGCCCCATTGGCCCAGAAATATGAAAACTGGTGCAATCTGCCTTAGTGCAGTTTTCTTACTAATGTGCTAGTTGTGCCACTTTATTTAATAGTGTTGTCGTCCAATCTGTTTTCAGGATGTGACAATGTTGCACCTGTTTTTACTTGCTACCAAGAACCAACTAAAAAGGAAACTACACTAAGGCAGATTACACAGGTTTTCATATATCTGGGCCAATGTGTTGAGAAAATCATCAATGCGTCATGTTGCGACAGAAATGTGGCAAAGCGCAATGATAAATGGGATGAGATTAGGAACACAGCGCAACACGCCGATTTAATTGCACAGCTTTTAAAAGTAACTGACAAAATGCAGCCGCAACAAAATTGTGGCGCAAACACATAATAAGTACATGACCAAAGACACGTTTTTTTTCAAGCAAACTTAGACCAAAAAAAACCTGCCCATCCAGCATATTGACACCTATAGCACCTAGACACGACTATGATTGGGTAGAGTGACACCCATGCTCTTCAGCGGCCAATCCAGCATTACGTGAGGGGTCACACGGCCAAACTCAAACCTGAGATGATCAGTCCTGTTGGTCAAGTTTAGGGTTTGAGTAGTGGTGCCAAGTTTTCCAACTCACAGAGCTGGATTGGCAGGAAATGTCCAGCACTGAGTTGTCAGTACAAAAAAATTGTAACCCCCCCCCCCCATGTTTGTAATTGTTTTGGGTGAATTACTCATGCAGTGATCCAGGGGGGTATGCCACCATGTAAGTGTTCATGGGTTAAAACAACAGAATCCACCTAGTTGATTTCCTTTCATTCTAGCTGCTGTATCAGTGTAGCACAATCGCCCACAAATTACTTCCCTTGCGTCTCATCCATTGAATCTTAATCCATTCTGCTCGTTCAGGACCAAGTAGATCCGCAAAGATGGATGTTGCAGTGGCTGGAAGGGCTTCATGTTCAGTGGACTCACATGAGGACTCACCTACAGCACCCATTCTTCCTGCAGCTGCTATTTTTCTGGACCTCCAGAACAGTAAGCAAAGTAGGGGAACTCATATATGGTCAAAGACACCTGTGTACTATCTGCTGAGGAACATGGAAAAGTGAGAGGGCCACAAGTGAGAGTGGAGAGAAGAAGAGCCACAATGAGAAGGGGGGCATGGGAGTGGCCACAATATGGTTAGTAAATCGGAGGGGCCAGAATATGAGGGGCATATTAAAGTGGGTAAAAAATGATAAGAATTGTGAGGGTCCATAACATAAGGAGGAGAGGTCGGAGGGGTCACAATATGAGTGGGGGTGAGAAAGGGAAACGTATCAGGAAGAGATAGTGGCCACAATATGAGGGAGCCACAATATTAGTAAGTATTATGTTTTGAAATATGTTTTCTCCTGTTTAAAACCAGACAACATGTTTTACCCCTCTAGGTCTTCTTCAACCACTTCAAGTTCCATCCAGGCCTTATGGATCAATTTATATGGATTTTATTGTGGATCTTCCTCCTAAAGAAATGACCAACATCCTTGTTGTTGTGGACCGACTCACAAAAATGACCTACATTATACCAAATCAATCCTTTCAAATGAATAGCAGAATTCATGAGTGAGGAGATATTTAGGCTGCACCGTACTCCTAACAATGTCATTTCAGATAGAGGTGTTCGGTATTTGGAAAATGACTGTACACCTTTAGGAATTATAGTTATTGGGGGACATTTACTCACCAGGCCACCGGATAACCCCGAAAATGCATTGTCCGACGAGAATGCACTGTGCTGCGATTCACAAAGATCATGCGCCCAATATCCTGCTTGTGTCACTTCCCCTTAGTAAATAAGCCTCAATGTGTCTTCTGCTTTTCATCCTTGGTTAAATCGCCAAACTGAAAGGACACAAATCTCCGCAGTTTTGTTCCCTCCCTTCAGGATGATTGGCCGGACTCTTTACTAATAGCAGAATTTGTTTACAATTCCAATCACAGCTCTGAAAGTCCATTGGATACTAATATTTATTTCTAATCTTCCATCTAGAAGCTTCTCCCACTGTTACTGACAGAATAGCAAAAATGCAGGAAACCCAGTAAAAACTAATTGATATGCTAAAAGATGTCCAAGAAAACTGCAAACTACATAACCCTTTGGGGCAGATGTATTATCGTATATGCGCCAAAAAAAGGGTCAGGAACTCACATTTTTTTTAGGTGCAAAAGTGTTGCGGATCTTTTATAATGCGTTTGCGGCAGAAACTTTAGAATTTTTGGCAGGAAAATACATGAATTTGGGTAAAAAATGACACTATCACAATGAATTAAATGATGAAAATCTCTGAAAACTTTGATATTCAATATCTTTAGAATACCGATCCCCCATATGTAGTGGTGATTGCTGTATGGACGCAGGGCCGGGCATAAAAGGAGGCGCCATTCAGAGGAGATTTGCATTGTCACATTCTACAGGCTATAACTTTTTTTTTTTTGGTAGTACGACCATATGAGGGATTATTATTTGGGGGGTGAGATACAAGGCACTGATAATTCATTTTGGGGGGGGGGGGGGTCTATAGCTTATTCATGAAATTTTATTAACTATAATGGGGGACAAAAAACCCCTCAAATTTTTATTTTGGACTTTAGCACTTTTTTGGCAGCTCGCCATAACGTAAAAGTAATATTTTATCTATATTCTCTGGTTCACTACAATCATCTTGACAGCTGATTTATATTCATCTCGTTTTTAAATCTTTAGGCTACAGGCACACTGCCGTGAGCCCGCCGCGCCGTAGCACGGCGGGCACATGGCAGTTCGGAGAGAGGAGGTGAGCGCAGCTCACCCCCGCCCCTCTCCATAGCGATATATGGCCGCGGCGCCGTAATACGGGAAAAGATAGGACATATCCTATCTTTTCCTGGGCTACGGAGTGGTACGGTGTCGCACGTGTGCTGCACCGTACCGCTCCTGTAGAGCGCCGCGAGCCCATAGAAGTGTATGGGGGACGTATATCGGCCGCATATATGTCGGTCGTATATACGTCCCCCATACTGTAGTGTGAATGTAGCCTTAATCTGTAAAATTTACAGATGAAATACATGAAATAAATACCTACAAGTAGTCTTTGCCCTTTGCACTCTCATAACAAAGATATAACGGAATCAGTACTCAGTTCACTACAATATATGTATATATTATTATTGGAGATGGGCGAATCGATTCAAATGAAGTGGAATTCGATACGAATTTCACAGAAAATTTGATTCATTACGAACCCGAAGTTTACGCTGATTTATGGGATCAAAGTTTTTTTCCCCTCTTTTTTCCGCAAAATGGGCACGAGCACAACGTGTTGCACGAGGCAGAGTCTCTGGGAAGGAGAAAGGAACATCCCCGATGACATCTGCAGACCTGTAAGCCAAACAGTGACCGGCAGGCTTATGTGATGTCACATGTCAGATGTTTCAATCTCGGCACTTCACACTGCATGTGCTGCCTGTAGCGTCTAGCTGCTGTTAATGTACTGTGCTAAAGTGATTTCTGCTTCAATCCCAGGATCTGCGTTTAGGGGGATCTGTATACCCCAAATAACAGTTCATTTTAGTTACTGAATCTAATAGGAAGAAATCTGTTTCATATCCACACTGCTTCTGTAGGGATTTGTGGACTTATCTCAGGGTGTGCGTTTTGGGGCATCTGTATAACGCAAACTACAATATTTTTTTGTTGCTAAAGTTGAGAACAAGAAATAAATGTCACATCTACCTAGTTAATAGAGTTATTTCTGCTCCTCTCCCAGGGTGTGCATTGTTGGGTATCTGTATAACGCAAATTCCAATCCTTTTTGTGGCTAAAGATCACATCAACAAATAAGTGCCAAATTCACATAGTTTATAGAGTGATTTTTGCTCCAATTACAGGGTGTCAGTTGTGGGGTATCTGCATAAAACAAATTCCAATACTTTTTGTTGCTAAAGTTCAGAACAAAAAATAAGAGACAAATTCCTGTAGTTTAAAGAGTGATTTTCACTCCAATTACAGGGTATCCTTTGTGGGGTATCTGTATAACACACATTCCAATACTTTTTGTTGCTGAAGTTCAGAACAACAAATAAGTGTAAAGTTCGTGTACTTTATAAAGTGATTTTTTTCTCCAATTACAGGGTGTCTGTTGTGGGGTATCTGTATAACGCAAACTCCAATACTTTTTGTTGATAAAGTTCAGAGCAAAATTTACGTGTCAAATACACATAGTTTATACAGTGATTTTCGCTCCAATTACAGGGTGTATGTTGTGGGGTATCTGTATAACTCAAATCCCAATACGTTTTTGTTATTAAAGTTGAGTGCAACAAATAAGTGTCAAATCCACATAGTTGACTAACCACCATGTCAGACAGAAAGGTGGAAGGTGGAGCAGGCAGAGGTGGCAGCACAGTAAGGGGACGTCGCAGCAGGGGTGACTCTGTGAGGCCTGAACTGCTGCTGTCATCTAACGGCAGTATGTTGCTCAACAACCCAAAGGTTATTTAACGGTTGACTAGGTCATCCAATTCCTCAAATATAACATCTGACAACCCCAGCCAAGAGTTTGTGGGTTCCTCAGATACAACCATTAGTAGGCATGGCCCATGAGCAGGTCAGCGGCCTACATCTGTCCTCAACCAGCCTCTGTCCTGTTCCTTTCCCGCAGCCAGAGAGCTACTAGGTGGACTGGGCTCAGCGCCACTATTCATTGAGGACGAAGTTATTGAGGACAGTCAGCAGCAGCTTGGCAGTGAAGAGGTGGGGCAGACTTCCACTGCTTCCTGCAGTAGGCACACTGTGCATACTGACACTGTTGAGGTGTTGAGGAGAGAAGAAGTGACAGGGAAACGCAAAGTGAAGTTGATGTAGCCGATCACACTTGGGAGCTGGGTTTAGCAAGGGATTCATCATCGTTGGGCTAAGGGAGTGTCAACTTGCGAGTCAGGCATCATAGCAGGCAGCAAGTCGCTACTGTGGACGTTTGTCAGCAGGGAGGCAGCAGTGTGAGCATGGGAGCCAATCAGCCATGGGGTACAAACCCCGATTCGGAGGTCCAAATAAGCAGTGGTACAGGGGCTCAACAAGGAAGCGTCGTTAGTAGTCACTCAGTGCAGAGTGTTGGCAGTAAAATCACCACCTCGGCAGTGTGGCAGTTTTTTGTTAAGACACCAGAGGATTTGAATGTTTGTATATGTAGGATCTGCGGACAGAAAGTGAAGCGTGGCCAGGAAGCTAACGTTGGCACCACAGCCCTGTGCCAACACATGCAGCATCACCATCCAACGGCCTGGGAGAACAGATATGTAGGTTCATTCTACCGCCCCAGCAACAGCGGCAGTAGAACCTGGTGATATACATGTTGTTTCAGACAGTCAAGGCTCCAGCACCTCTGCTGAAGGGAGCTGTTTGTCTTTGACATCATCTCCTGGTCCAGATGCTCCTGCTCCTCGCTACGCATGGCACCAGAAGTCGATGAAAGAGGAGATTACAAAGAGACAACTGTATGCCTCCAGCCCTCCTAAGGTGCAGGTGCAGTTGACCGTGCTCTTGTCCAAGTTGTTGGCACTGCAGTTCCTCCCTTTCCAAGTCGTGGACTCTACACCCTTCAGAGAACTAATGGCATGTGCCGAACCAAGGTGGAAAGTTCCAAGCCGCAATTTTTTTTCTTAAAAGGCATTGCCAGCTCTTCACCAATATGAACAACAGAAGGTAGGCCAGTCCTTGAGCTTATCAGCTTCTTCCAAGGTGCGCGGCAGCACTGACGTGTGGAGCAGTAACTACGGTCAGGGCCAGTACATGTCCTTTACAGCCCACTTGTGCTTCCCGCCCAGCCACACCAACAACTTCCACAAGAGAGGCCTCTTTCTCCTCCATGTTGTTAAACTGCTGCTCCTGCGCCAGTAACCGCCTGCATCTCCTTCTCCACCACCACCTCAGCCTCCACAAGTGCTGCTCCATCACAACACATGTGCAGGCCACAGTGGTGTCACGCAGATCTACACCTGGATTGCCTGGGTGAACAAAGTCACACAGGGGAGGAACTGCTCCGCGTCATGCAACAAGAAATCAGTATGTGGCTTTCTCCGCGACAAATAAAAATTGGAACCATGGTGACAGACATTGGGAGGAACATGGTGTCCGCGCTGCACAGAGGAAGGACGGCCCATGCGCCCTGCGTCCAGTCTGGTTGTCAACAGATTCCTCAAGTTTTCCGCCCATCTGCAAGACATTCTAAAACTGCCCAGGAAACTGTGCATGCACTTCAGCCATTCTTACAAAGCCTAGAACACCCTCCCCTAGTTGCAGCGTCAGAACAGCCTCCCCCAACATAGTCTGATTTGCAATGTTTCCACCCATTGGAATTCCAGCCTCCATATGTAGACCGCCTGTTTGAACATAGAAAAGCCATTGATGGTTTTTTGATGATGCAAGCGGAACGGGGTACTCCCCTGTGTAACTTTAATGTCAGCAGAGTCTGGTGAAATCAGTAGTTTTTTTCACTCAGGTGGCAAGTGAGGAGAAGGAGCATCCGGAGGAGGAAGAAGTCGAGACAGATGACCCGGAAGCACTGTGGCATTATACAGTTTAGATGGAGGCTGGGAGTCCCTCAGAGTCACTTCTCTAGATGGCCCGCAGCATGCTGCTTTGCCTAACTTGTGACACCCGAATCGTGTGAATTGGATCTCCACCCTCTTGGACCCTCAATACCGGTCAAAAATGGGTGACTTTTTTCCAGTTGGTAAGAGGGAGGAACAACTGGCATACTACAGTATAGAGAAATACTGTGCACAAAATTGGCCACTGCCTATGTGCGCCATTGTACATCCTCTGTCAGGTCTGACAGGGGGATTCCTGGCAGTCATCGCTCACGTACTACTGCCACGACTGCTGTGGGGAGCTGGGGGGTAGGAGCAGTAGCAGCTCCATTGGCAGTAGCTTAACTCTGGATTCCTTATTGAGCAACTTCCCTCACGTGCCTAGTGAGGAGGGTAGCAGCCTACTTGGACAGCACTTTACCACCTCAGGTAGAGGATCCCATGGATTACTTGGCAGCCAAACTTGATGTGTGGCCGCAACTTGCAGAGTTTGCACTAGAGAAGCTGTCCTGCAATTGCTACACCAAGGAGAACCCAAGAGTTCACATTTAATGTGGAGAGAATGACCATTGACAAGATGAATCAGGCTTGGATCGCCCAGGATTTCAACTCACCAATGCCTATTGCATCAGATTAGATCAGCCATGATGCTTCCCCCAAACGTTGAGAAATGAGTCTGGGTTATAACTACCAACAGCCACTATTCTGATGCTGCCACCTGCCTGATGCTACACATCTGCTGGCAGTTGCTCCATCTGCCTCCTCCTATCTTTACCAGGGACTGGAATTTTCCACCACCTCCACACTATATCATGGTGTCACTCTGTGGGGTCTCGCTACTGCTCCTGTTGCCGCCACCTCCACACTATATTATTGTGCCACTCTGAGGGCTCCTGCTGCTGCTGATGCCACCTCCACAATATATCATTGTGCCCCTCTGTGGGCTCTTTCTGCTGCCACCTGTGGGCTCCTGCTGCTGCTTCTGCTGCCACCAATTCCACGCTCTATCATTGTGCCACTTTGTGGCCTACCATGTTGCTGCCACCTCCACACCTCTGACCTCATGCTGCTGCTGCTGGTGGTGCCACCTTTGTAGATTTTTTTGGGCAAAAACCTGATATTTTCAGGAAAACTGTAATGTATTATGCATGTGGCGCCTCTCATCTTAAAATTTAATTGGAAAATTTCAACCGCGAATTTGTTTCAAACTTTGTCATTGTGCCACAATGTGGCCTCCTCTGCTGTGGGCTCCTGCTGCTGCCGCCACCTCCCCACTCTATCGTTGTCCCACTCTGTGGCTTTCCATATTTCTGCCACCATTTTGCTGCCACCTTTGGGCTCCAGCTGCTGCCGCCACCTCCACACTCATTCTGCCACTCTGTGGCCTAACATGTCGCCACCAACTCCACACCTCTGACCTCCTGCTGCTGCTGCTGGTGGTGCCACCTTCACACTCTATCATTGTGCCACTCTGTGGCCTACCAGGTTGCTGCCACCTCCACACTATATCATTGTGCCACTCTGTGGGCTCATGATGCTGCTGACACAATCTCCAGACTATATCATTTTGACATTCTGTGGCCTACCATATTGCCACTTTTGTAGTTCTTTTTTGGCAAAGACCTGATATTTTCAGGAAAACTGTAATGTATTATGCGTGTGGCATCTCTAATCATCAAATTCAAATTTCATTGGAAAAATTCAACTTCGAATTTGTTTCAAGCTTTGTCATTGTGCCACAATGTGGCCTACTCAGCTGTGGGTTCCTGCTGCTGCCACCTCCACTCTCTATCATTGTGCCACTTTGTGTCTTTTACTGTTGCTTCCACCATGTTGCTGCCACCTATGGACTCCTGCTGCCGCCACCTCCACACTCTGTCATTGGGCCCCACCACCACAGAACCCTGACACATGTTTCAAGTGTACCCCTTGAGAAAGCGATGGGAAACTTGTGTGACCTGCTGTCTTGTGCTGGACACTGTTTTGAAGCATTTATTTAATTTGTTTACTAAACTATTGCAACTCTCTGCTAATCTTTCTTCCACTCACTAAACTCTCTCCCCTACAATTGATTCTTTATGCAGCAGCCAGGCTAGTCTTTTAGACCAAACACTACAAGGATGCCTCTAGTCTGTGCTAGATACTGCATTAGATGTCAGTCTGTTTCATAATAAAGTTAAAAATAATCATCCTCATTGTCAAAGACCTGTACAATGCTGCACCGCCCTACCTCTCCTCTTTCTTCTCGGTTTACCGTACAGCACATACTCTTAGATCTGCCAGTTATTCTAGATTATTCACTAACTTAATTAAAACCTCTCAGTCATATGTACAGGACTTCTCATGAGATGCACCTGTTCTCTGGAATGCCCTATCCTGAACTATAAGTCTAATACCAAAAATCCAAAGTTTAAAACTCGCTCTTACAATCCATCTATTTGAACACTGAGTAACTGCATGATATTTCAATTCTCTCTTTACTTACCCAATCTGCGACATCCTTGATCTATTATTTGGCAAACACCAAATACCAAGCTCCAGGCTTCTCTGCAGACGCACTCACCCTGGACTTTGTATATAAGATGAGGCTGATGGTTGGTTCAAGCAACAGCATTTTTATTTATCAAATTATTTTATTCTGTTCCCTGGGCGATAACACTAGCCCTTGTAGCTTTTTATCAATTATTCTTCCTCATAGGCTGTAAGCTCTTGTGTCATCCCTTCATCCTCATAGACTGTAAGCTCTTGTGTCAACTATTCTTCCTTATAGACTGTAAGCTCTTGTGTCCCCCTCATCCTCATAGACTGTAAGCTCTTGTGTCACCTCCTCATCCTCATAGACTGTAAGCTCTTGTGTCACCCCCTCATCCATATAGACTGTAAGCTCTTGTGTCACCCCCTCATTCTCATAAACTGTAAGCTCTTGTGTCAACCTCATCCTCATAGACTGCAAGCTCTTGTGCGACCTCCTCATCCTCATAGACTGTAAGTTCTTTTGTCACCCCCTCATCCTCATGGACCATAAGCTCCTGTGTCCTCCCCTCATAGACTGTAAGCTCATGTGTCACCCCCTCATCCTCATAGACTGTAAGCTCCTGTGTCCTCCCCTCATCCTCATAGACTGTAAGCTCTTGTGTCACCCCCTCATCCTCGTAGACAGTAAGCTCTTTTGTCACCCCCTCATCCTTATAGGCTGTAAGCTCTGTGTCACCCCCGCATCCTCTTAGACCGTAAGCTCCTGTGTCTTCCCCTCATCCTCATAGACTGTAAGCTCTTGTGTCACCCCCTCATCCTCAGAGAATGTAAGCTCTTGTGTCACCCTCTCATCCTCATAGACTGTAAGCTCTTGTGTTACCTCCTCATCCTCATAGACTGTAAGCTCCTGTGTCACCCCCTCATCCTCATACATTGTAAACTCTTGTGTCACCCCCTCATCCTCATAGACTGTAAGCTCTAGTGTCGCCCCCTCATCCTCATAGACTGTAAGCTCTTGTGTCACCCCCTCATCCTCATAGACTGTAAGTTCTTGTGTCACCCCCTCATCCTTATAGACTGTAAGCTCTTGTGTCACCCCCTCATCCTCATAGACTTTAAGCTCTTGTGTCACCTCCTCATCCCCATAGACTGTAAGCTCTTGTGTCACCCCCTCATCATCATAGACTGTAAGCTATTGTGTCACCCCCTCATCCTCATAGACTGTAAGCTCTTGTGTCACCTCTCATCCTCGTAGACAGTAAGCTCTTGTGTCAACCCCCATCCTCATAGACTGTAAGCTCTTGTGTCACCCCTCATCCTCATAGACTGTAAGCTCTTGTGTCTCCTCCTCATCTTTATAGACTGTAAGCTCTTGTGTCCCCCCTCATCCTCATAGACTGTAAGCTCTTGTGTCCCCCTCATCCTCATAGGCTGTAAGCTCTTGTGTCACCTCCTCATCCTCACAGACTATAAGCTCTTGTGTCACCCCCTTATCCTCATAGACCCTGTGGAAGGACTTTGTTTGCTGGGTTCCTGGGTGTGCTGAGCAGTATCAGGCAACCGTGTGACTATAGGCTGTCAGTTGCCCCTTGGCACCCTTTCACTTGTTTTGGCTGCCTGCGAATCCCCCCCCCCCCCTTTTTAGAGCTTTATTGTAGAAAACATATCAAGTACAGTTTGTTTGCATGGTTGCCTTGTCATACAAAGTCACTGTAATTAAAACAAACAATTAAACAATTCAATAAAATTGTTAATTAACTGAATTTATTAGAGTAAAACAACTATCTGTAATTACACAGGTAACCACTTATGAATCAGAAAATATCTCGGGATAAAGCAAAGTATTTTGGGGTGATCCACGTCTCTGTCTTGCTATGTATATAATTTAATTATGCCGAGTCTTCCTCTACTTTGGCGGTGTTGTGTAGTGTCAAGTTGGAGGTTGTAGGGACTTTTTCCCCAGGTTTGTGGGAAGTTTGCATGACTTAGTCTGCCTTGTTGGGAGGTTTAAGTCAGGCTGAATTGAATTACACCACAGAAGAGGTCTTGGTCAGCTCTTGTGCTTGATCCAGTTTTCCCAGATCTTTAAGAAGGACTCATGTGTCTTGTCTATCCAACTGGTGAATTCTTCTAACCTGAAAATTTTATTCATTTTGTCTCTCCATCCCTTCATTGTTGGAGGGGAGTTGCTCAACCAGTGTAATGGGATCAGTGACTTAGCTGCTTGTACCATTAATGTAGGGAGGTGTTTTTTTTCTAGGATGCCAAGTTTTGTTCGGAAGCCATAATAGGACTGATTCCGGTGTTAATTTTATGTTTAAGTTAGTTAGGTTATTTGTGGCACGCGTGATCTTCTCCCAGAAAGGCTTTATTTGGGGGCATGTCCAAAATATGTGGAGATGAGAGGCTGCATTTAGATTGCATCTCCAACATTTACTATGTGGAATTAATCCCATTCGCTGAAGGGTTGTCGGGCTCCTGTGCCATCTTGTTAGTATTGTATTTTATTTCATGCACTCATAACCATGAGAGTTATTCATAATTTTTCTAACCTCTCCTTCAGAGAATTCCATCTCCAAGTCTTTTTCCCAAGCTAAAATATGTGCTGGCTTAGGGCCATGGTGGTCAAGGATCACCAGTTTGTGGTAAAATTTAGATAATAAATGTCTGGGGACATTTGTGCTTAAAATTTGTTCTTCTAACCATGACGTTTCAATTCTAGTCTTTGCCACTTCCGCTACCTGTTTACATAGTGATGAGATGTCAAGTTTATGTAGGAAGTGTAAGTTTGGGAGGACTCGGTTGAGAAAAGCTGGTAAAGCTTCAGGTTTGGCTACTAGCTCTAGGATTTCTTTAGTTGTGAAGTGTTCAGGTAGTCCCAAGCCCAAGATATTGTTTTGTTGCATTTGGTACCCATGTATGGTATTAGGTTAGCTGGCATGGCCAGAGAGAGAGTGTTAGGTTTTGGGGCGAATTGCTTTGCTATCAGCAAAGTGCCTTTACAGATTTCGCTTTGAAATTTGGGATTCCAGCTTGAAGTGCAGTCCCATGCCCATGCTAGTGCGATCGGTGGAAGTAGTGAGTGCTCTAAGTACAGTCTTGTTTAGCTGTACCCATCTTCTAAGGTGTATTGCTGAGTAATATCTTCTAGGGACTGGAAGACCAATCTCCCCCTCTTCCTTGGGCTGTATCAGTCTGTTATAAGTAAGTCTAGAGCTGCCTCCATTCCTTAAGAATTTCCTTAATAGATCTTAAGGATGTGAGAAAAATTTGAGATAGGTGTATAGGGACCATCTGTAGCTTGTAGAGGAGTTTCGGCATTATGAAGGTTTTTAGAAGGTTTTTCCTTCCTAACCAAGACATATAGGGTGCGGTTATTGATCTTAGTTGTTGATCAATTTGGGAGAGTAGGGGATGGAAATTGTTTTTATAAAGTGAGGTGGGGTTATTGGAAATGTAAATTCCTAAGTATTTAATTTTTGTTGGTTGCTATTTGATCAGGTATGTATTTTGTAGGTATGTGATGTGTGATGCTGGTGCCGAGCTGTTCAGAGCGTTTGACTTACTAAAGTTTACTTTAAAGTTGGAAATGTGGCCAAATGTTTCCATAAGCTGAAAGATATGAGGGATCGCCTTCTTGGGATTTGTTATCATCATTAATAGATGATCTGCACATGCGGCATTTAGATGGGTGTTGGATTCCCAGGATTTGGGGGTGTTCTCTAAGGGCCTGCAGTAGGGTCTCCATTACCAACACAAATAGTGATGGTGACAGTGTGCACCCCTGTCTAGTACCATTCATGATATTGAAGGAGTCTGAGTATGTGTCATTTACCTCAATTCTAGGACTGGGGCGGGTATATAACGTTTGAATTGCTCCAATAAAGGTTTCTGGAAATCCGAATTTCCTCAGAGTCTCAAACATGTATGGCCAGCTTATCCTGTAAAAAAAACCTTTTCGGCATTCGTGCCGAGAAGGACTAGAGGGATGTTCTTGTGCTTAGCATAGTTAATGGCATGTATGACTCTGCATGAGTTCTGATTTCCTTCTCTGCTTGGTTCGGGATGTAGGAGCCTGGGTAGTATTTTATTCATTCTTTGTGACAAAATCTTTGCCCAAATTTTGACGTCTATGTTTATTATCGATATGGGGCGGTAACTTCAACAATTGTCCGGATCTTTCCCCTCCTTGTGAATGACAGTTATGATTGCCTCCAAAACTTGTTTTGGGAGTTCTTCTCCCGTTCTAAGGGCTTCACATGATGTAGTTAAATGTGGGAGTAAAACATACGCAAATCTTTTAATAATATGATGCTGGTAGACCATCTGGCCCGGGGCTTTTATGTAGGGGTAGGGAGTTTAGAATTTTATGTATTTCAGACTCTGGGCTAGATAGTTCTTCTTTTTCTGAAGGATTGAGGGTCGGGAGGTGGATCTCTTCTAGGAAGAGTTGCATTTTATTTAACAGATTTGAACCATCTGGCGGTGAATGTGGTGTATATGTTGTATAGGGTATTATAAAAGATATTTCTCTGGTATCTCTTGTTTTGGAGTGGTCTGTTTTGGAGGTAGATCTGATGTACCTTTTTTCACCATGGTCGTAGTGTAAGTATTTAGAAAGCATATAGTTTTTAGCGACCTTCAAATTTAGGCAGTCTTTAAGGTTATTTCTGAGGGTAGTGAGCTCCTCCAGAACAGAGATTGCCTGGCTTTTTTATACGTTAGTTCTAATTGATACATTTTTTGTAACAGATCTTTTTTTTCTGTTTTTTTCACCTCAAAAATGAGGAATTTTCTCATGTTTGAAATGTGTTTATTGAAAATAGCAAATATCAGTTTGTGACTTACGTAACATAGCCAGGACCTGTGACCTCTTCTGTGGGGAGTTTAGACCCTTGACATTTAATGTCATCATTGTTACTGTCGCCATGCTTAAGTATTGTCTTGTTGCATGTACACATATGACTCTCGATAAGCCATGGTTAACAGAGATGTGGACCGTCCCGTGCTAATCAAGTACAGACTTGTGTGAAAAGATAAACAAAAACATGAGCATGAACAGTCATCACATTTGAGTGAAGTTAACATGTCAGTCTTTCTAAGAACTTAACGATTAGACCAGTTCTATGAGTGCTATGGAATGAGCGGATGGTCTCGTCTTCTTAGCCCCCACTGAGGGTGCATTGGAGGGGGAGAGGGGGGAGAGTGAAGTGTCCCTGATCGGTGGCTGTGGCCAATATAGCCTGTCTCTAGATATATATCTAATGACTATTCGCGTGGGGAGGTAGGTGAGGAAGGGATGTTGAAAATGATAGCAATGAGCCCTCTTGTTAACATGGCAGAAAGAATTGGGGTGTGTTGGCCCTCTATTAAGGTCATTTTGAGCCAGGGATCCTCTCAAAAAATTGGTGAAATCTAGTTCAATAGGTATTGGACTATAGTTACGGGGATTGGACATTTGGCATGGTGCTGGGTTTATCAGGGTGCCTCAGTGTGGATTAGGTTTTGGGAATTATCTAGGGAACCACCTGCTTTTACAGACTTGTGTGTTTCTGTCTCCGTGGAGATTTCCCTTTTGTCGTTGTGGCCCAGGGGCAATATCGAGTGGTTCAATTTCCAGGATATTCCAGGCTGATATCAAATCTTCTGGATGCCGTATTGTGCTTCTTTTTCCTCCCTTCTGGAACATTATTCCAAATGGAAATAACCACTGGAATAGTATATTATTGCAGCGCAGATAGTCCGTCAGAGGCTTTATCAGTCTCCTTTTGTTGAGGGTGGTAGATGGGATGTCTTGAAACAGCACATTTTTTTCCTCCTTTAGTCTGATCTCTTCCTTGTTCCTTGCCGCTTTCAAGATTACTGCCATGTCAATGTAGGACAGGAGCCCGCATAATTCATCTCTCGGGGACTCATTCTACTCATGTTCTATTTGTATGCTTTCTGCTCCATCTCATCCCAATAAGGATGTAAAGACCTCTCTTGCTGCATCTGCTAATTCTTCATGAGCAATTGTCTCAGGTACTCCTTTAAATCTAATATTTTTCCTCCTGCTTCTGTTTTCCTGTTCTTCCAGGAGGGTGAAAGCAGAGTTGAGCGCTCTTAGCTGGGCCTTGTATCCTATTTCTAGTGCTGCACTGAAATTAATGACTGCCTCCTGGTTTGTCTACAGCTCATCCACTCTCGTGCCCACGTGGCGGAGCTCTGCTTTAATATCTGCCAGCTCCTTCATTACTGGAGACATGGCTTGTAGGAGTGTCTTTATTAGGAAGGATCTTGTGATGGGTACCTCTGACTCCCTCGGAGGGTCTCCCACTGTAGAGAGGCTGTCTGCTTCGGAGTCGTCTGCAGCCTCCATTTCTTGCAGCATGTCCGGCGCAATCTTGCGCGCCATCGCCGAGGGGGATGCAAATCATTTCTTCAGGAACTTGTCTAGGTCCCCCTGCGGTTTTTTCTGTCTTGGGGTGCCAAGTTGTTCTCCAGGCTTGTCCCTGCTGGGTTTCCCCATCTTTTCGGGGAGCTCACATTGAAGCGTCCGTCTCTCTCTGCGGTTAGGCTCCACCTCCCTTACCAACTCTTTGTCCAAACTATTACTACCTTCCAAACACGTAGGGCCCAGGAACTCATCATCACCCCTCGCTTCTTCTACAACAACGCTCAACTCCTTAAGCATAAAAAGCAGTGGATTATGTTAGAAGTCTCTCTCACCACATCAGAAAGCATAAGGGATAAATAATCTCCAGTAGTCTTTTCATGCACTTGTAGTCCACGTGGAAGAAGGATGAAGAGGCAAAACCTGGGTCAGATGAGGTGCCTGGTGTTTTTAACTAATAAGCGCATGAAAACACTACTGGAGATTATTGATCCCTTACGCTTTCTGGTGTTATGAGAGAGACTTCTAACATAATCGACTGCTCTTTAGGCCTAAGGAATTATTGTTCCTTTTTTATATGTTTTAGAGAAGTTTTGAGATCAATTGCTGCTTCAAAAGTCATCATTACCTCATTACGGATTTCTGAAGGATGAAGATATTAGGAGATAATGGACAGAAAGTATTATGATATACCGATGACGTTTATTGACGATATTTAGGATCAGTTTGGACAAAGGTTAAGGCCTCTGTATCAATTGGCAAAAATCTCTCTGTTTATCCATCGATCCCTGGGGTGATACCAAACCAGAAATAGAAAAGAATATGAAAGTGGAGGGGGCTGTTAGATATATAGGGATAGATATTTCAGCAAATTCATTAGATATTTTAAGGTTAAATGTACTCCCACTAATTAAACCCTTACTGATGTGTGACGTAGTCGGCTTCGAGTGATTGGATATTGCAGCAAACACTAACCCGTCAATTGAAGACGCTTGGATGCTGCCATCTTGGCTCTGATCGCCGCTACATCCATTGCTATGACAGCCTTGGGTCCCACAAAGGCTGAGGCTGTCTCATAGGGAACCATTTATTACGATGTGCTATTTGCAAATTGTAATAGATGATGTGGAAAATCTCTATATACTCTCATACTGTAGTATGGCAGCATATGGTAGGATCATCCAGACAAGCTGGCGTTAAAGTACAATAGTGGGTCTGAAAAATAGTAAAAAAAAAAAAATTAAAAAGTTTAAAAAATTAAATAAAAAACAACTAACAATTAAAATCACCCACTTTCCCTAGAACTGATATAAATGTCTGATTTATCGGCATAACAAAACAATGAATAATAATAAAGAATTCAATAAAAAGTGAACAAAAGGCTGTACAGTGCTAAAATAGCATTGAAAACAACATCAAAGAAGAATTACCATCTTTTTACAGGAGGTTTTAATTTTTGTAAATATATGAAAACATTATAAAACCTATATAAATTTGGTATTACCGTGATCATACTGCCCTACAGAATGAGGTAGACATGTAATTTGGGGTGCACAGTGAAAGGCATAAAATCCAAGCCCCCAAGAAAATGGCCGTTACTATAAAGTGCAACATTATGGATTTTTGAAGGTGGGGAATGAAAAATAAAAATGCAGAAAAACAAGGGCCTGTTCATTAAGGGGTTAAAGAAATAACAAATAAGGCAAATATCTGAATAAAACACCATTAAATATATCGGGTACAATTGCCTTAAAGGAAACCTACCACTTGTAGTGGCAGGTTTCTGATGGAAATACCGGGCACAGGGTGAGCTGGTGCCGGAGCTTATTTTCGTTAGTGTTTTAAACCGCGGTATCGCGGTTTAAAACACTTTTTAAACTTTATAGCCGGCGCAGGCAGGTACGCGCTCGGCGCTTACCGTGCGCGCGGCTACATAGGAAGTGAATGAGAGCCGCGTGCACGGTAAGCGCCGAGCGCGTACCTCCCTGCGCCGGCTATAAAATTTAAAAAGTGTTTTAAACCGCGATACTGCGGTTTAAAACACTAACAAAAATAAGCTCCGGCACCAGCTCACCCTGAGCTCACCCTGAGCTGGTGCCCGGTATTTTCATCAGAAACCTGCCACTACAAGTGGTAGGTTTCCTTTAAAGGGGTTTGCCCACAAAATAAAATTCTCAAATCTCTAGACAAATTTTTTCTATTGATGTTTACACAATAAAGAATGCGGGCTCGGAATCTCTTCATGATCTCTCAAGTGCTAGGATAGGCTGTGCATTAACTATGTGCTTAGATTATCAGGGTTCAGGGTTTATATACACTTTCATTTAGATCCATGAGATACACACAATGGGGGACATGTATCATAGTTTCAAATTGTCAAATTTTAGTGACTTTTGCTGTTTTTGAGCCATTTTTACAATTTTTAACTCTATTCTTTTTCAAGTATGCCTTGTCTGCACCTTTGTGCAGTGTGCCTCATGTATCATTGTTTTCAAGATGTTCCGTGCAACATTTCATGGCAACAAACCTTTTTTGCGCTTTTTTTGGTGCAAATTCCAAATGTGAAAAAATTGGAAAAAAAAGCACGTGCGTCACGTTCTTGTGGGCTCAGTTTTTACGACTTTCCCTCTTCGATCCAAATAACATGCCTACTTTATTCTTTCGTTCGGTGCGATCGCGGTCATATCAACTTTATACAGGTTTTATTGTGTTTTAATACATTTTTAAAAATGAAACGAATGTGTACAAAAAAGAAAAAAAAATTTTTGCCATCTTCTGACGCTAATAACTTTTTCATACTTTAGTGCACGGAGATGTGTGAGGGGTCATTTTTTGCGAAATGAGGCGACGTTTTCATTGCTACCATTTTGAGGTCTGTGCGACATTTTGATCATTTTTTATTTCATTTTTTATGTTATGTAAAAAGGTGTAAAAGTCGCATTTCGGACATTTGGGCGCCATTTCCTGCCTCGGAGGTCACCGCCGCCCGTAACCGTTTTTATATTTTGATATATCGGGCATTTTGGGACGTGGCGATACCTAATATGTTTGTGATTTTTACTGTTTATTATGTTTTATATCCGTTCTAGGGAAAGGGGGGTGATTTGAACTTTTAATATTTTATTAATTTTTTTTATTTTTTAAACTTTTTTTTTCTTCACTATTTTTTAGACCATCTAGGGTACATTAACCCTAGATGGTCAGATCGCTCCTACCATATACTGCAATACTACAGTATTGCAATATATGGCATTTTTGCAGGTCATACATTACAATGAGCCACTGGCTCATTGTAATGGATATGCAGAAGCCATGTATCCTCGGGTCAAACGAAGACCCGAGGCTATCATGGCAACCGATGATAGCCGCCGGCAACGGAGGGGTTAATAGCCGCGATCGGTGCAAGCACCAACCGCAGTTATTAGTGGTGGGGGTTTTCTGCAATATGCAAAAACCCCCACCTTTGTATGAAGAAGACTCAGCCCGTGAGCCCTCTTCATACATCCCTTATACCTCTGCGCCGTAGAGCTACGGCGCAGAGCGTTAAGGGGTTAATGTAGTTTTTGAATGTGCACCATGTGTTGCTTGTCGAGGAATCTTGGTTATCATTAAGCTTAAAAAATTCTGTAATGTTTGCAAGTATTTGTTTTTTGTATATTGGCAAGTCCATGACATAATTATTCAACCTCCATAATGAGTTAGGTGAGTTGTTATATTGTTCTTTGATTTTTATTGTTATGGAGGAGTGGTCAGACCATGTGACCGTGTGGATCTTTGCTTCTACTATTCTACGCAGTAAATATCTATCTACCAGGTAGAAATCAATTCTTGTGTACGTTTGGTGTGGGTGAGAATAGAAGGTGAAGTCTTTTTCATTTGGGTGGTGGGTTCTCCATGCGTCGTATAAGTCATGTTTGTGCATGAGTGAGCGTAAGAATGCAGTGTCTGGTAGTCTTTTTTGTTAGGTGGAGTCCACTGTTGGACAAATAGGGGCAGATTTACTTACCCGGCCCATTCGCGATCCAGCGGCGTGTTCTCTGCGCTGGATTCGGGTCCGGCCGGGATTTATGATGGCAGTTCCTCCGCCGTCCGCCAGGTGGGGCCGCTGCGCTGAAATGCATCTGATCGCGCCGGAATATACCGAGCTGGACCAGGCGAAGGTAAGCGCGTCCCAAGCAAAACATTTTCGGTTTTTAAATGCGGCGTTTTTTCCGAATCCATTGGGTTTTTGTTCGGCCACGGCCCCCGATTTCCGTCGCGCGCATGCCGGCGCCGATTCGCCACAATCCGATCACGTGCGCCAAAATCCTGGGGCAATTCAGGTACAATCGGCGCAAATCGGAAATATTTAGGTAACACATCGGGAAAACGTGATTCGGGCCCTTAGTAAATGACCCCCATAGTCTCCAACTATTATAGTCGAGCCTTTTTTTGTTTGTTTTTTCCACAGTGGCTAGTACTTTTTGTAGAAACCTCTTTTGTTTTTTTATTTGTTATATAAATTGATGCTATGGTGTAAAAAATGTTGTTAATCGTACAGTTAAGTATGACGAATCTGCCATTTTTATCTATTATATACTTTATCAGGGAGAAAGCAAGTGTATCCTTAATTGTATCCTTATTTTTTCGGTGCGGGTGCAGAAAACAATTTTGTTTATTTTTTAATCTGATCAAGTCTGTGTCTCTCAGGTGTGTCTCTTGGAGACATATACCTGCGTTTTGTGCTTTAGTTTCACCCCATACTAAAGATCTTTTATATGGGGAGTTTAAACCCCTAAAATTTAATGAGAGGACATTAAAAACCATAATGTACTATAAGTAGGTGCGTTAGTTGTTTTTAGCACTTTTCGTGCTTTTTTTTATAGTACTGAGTCGGGAAGAGTAGTGTATTGTGTATAGTGAGACGCCAGGCGATAACATATGAACATAATAGAAACAGAATGAGTATACATGACACTCTTCTTACTGAGCTTACAGAAAAGAGGTAACCGAAGGTGAGTCAGATCGTTATATGGGCTCAGAGGTATGTAAAAAGTGTTTCACTGAGTCTAAATAACACATGGCACGGGCCTAGTGGCGGTTGGGCCCCAACCAAGGTTAACTAGATATTGGCAAAGGGAGTAGTTCCCTTTAGGCCCCTTCCACACTAGCGAGTGTGATGCGATGAACTCGCATCACACTCGCAACGCAAGCTGCCGGGAACGCACGGCCCGAACGCTGCACCGCGGGAGTGAACTGACATGCTGAGTTCACTCCCGCGTTGCAGCGTTCGGGCCGTGCGTTCCCGGCAGCTTGCGTTGCGAGTGTGATGTGAGTTCATCGCATCACACTCGCTAGTGTGGAAGGGGCCTAAGCCTTAACTATATGTTAGATTATAAAACAGGATAAGAGAAAGGCGGTGGAAAGATCAGAGTCTCACCCATATGATCAAACTGTCTTTCTTTTGCGATGCGTGACTGTTGTCCATTCCTCGTTAAGGTAATGAGGTGAAGATCTCTTGCTCTGTGTATAACTGTCGTCTTCTGACTACACAAAAGGAGAGCAGGCACCGCCACAATGTAAGCAAATAATGTATCCACGCATCCCAATAATTGATGCAACAATCAGAACAAGAAAAAAGTTGGATGCGTACAGGAAATCACATTACCAAAAAATCCATTTATTGATACAAACAGTAATAATAACAAGACAACAAATATAAAAACACTTAAAACATATACCCAGTGGGTGTATAAAGCTTCCAAGGGTAGTAGTCCCTTACACTCCCCATCCACATTCAGTAATTCGCACAGATAGACAATTATTTATAGGTAAATTACCATAGTAGGTCCTAGAAAAACCTCTAGATGGCGGCAATGCAGTAAAGTGCTCTGTGCAAAACAATAAAGTGTGGAGTAAAACCTGGTAAACCGTCAACCTGCTCATACAATACTCAATTGTAGAAGAGACATGTGGTGTCTAGTACTGGGATGAAAGCCAGGGAGGCAGGTCAGTTGGATGGGGAGTGGAGCAAGCCCCACGCGTATCGTCACCGTGTTGGTGACTTCCTCAGGGGTAAGTGGTCACTAGATACAAGTGTCTTGTATAAATACCAGAAATTGGTCCTCCGCCCTGGGGAAGAAGGGCTGTGATAGGCCAAACACTTGCCTGCCATGCCAGTAGGTGGATCCTGTATTCGGCGTGTGTGCAGCTGTACTGAGCATGACAGGAAGTAGGTTGTCACATGACCAGAAGTAGGTCATCACATGAAATACCCCTCAGACATATATTGTTCCTCCTGGAACGGTCCTCAATGTCAGCAATTTAACCGCTAAGAGCTGTTATTCTGTCCTCTACTGAGTTAGCGACATCCACTATCTCATTGTGGGCAGCTGTGATCTCCGCCATCTTGTTTTCTATATGGATTGTTCTGTTCCCCAAACCCAAAATCTCTTGTCTTAAGTTGGAAAATGCAGTTTGGAATTCATTTTGGATTGTAGCTTTGATATCTGCAATAAGGGCTCTCATCACATTTTCAGAGAGGGTTATTTAGTGTTTTCTGATTGTTGCTTTCTAACAGAGTAGTTTGTGGCACTGAGTACAGGCTTTGTTCACCACGTGTTTCGGATATAGCTACTCTGCTGGGGATGAGGCGCCGCTTCTTGATTGTTGTTGGTCTTCCCGCTCTTCTATAATTGTCAGGCCGGCGCCATTTTGTGGAGATGCGGCAGCCGGGTGAAGGAAGATAGCTTCCCCGGGCTCTTATTTGCCCTCCGCTTAGCTGACCTGGGTAGCGGAGACATTCCCCATAGTTTAAGAGCCTATTTGAGGGCTTGGTACTGCTATGTGCTGGTGCTTGCCGAGTTTTCGCCGCCACTGGTCACACCCCTGGTTTATTTACGTTTTAAATGCATTTTGAAACTAATTACGACAGCTGAGGAGGGGATTTGCCTTATTTCATTACTGTTAACATATGTGTTTACAAAACTCAATATGAAGGCCAAGTTAATGCATGTGTTAACATTGTGTTTACTATGCGTTTTGTAAATTCAAATGTTATCAGTAATGTAATTAGGAAAATCAACTCTCCTAAGCTGTTGTACTAGGTTTCAAAATGCATTAACCCCTTCCCGACATTTGACTTTATAGTACTGCATCGCGGGAGGTGTGTTCCCGCAAAATGCAGTACTATTACGTCATGCTTATGGCACCGACTCCTGAACGGAGCCGGCGCCGGAAGCTGCGGGTGTCGGCTATATATTATAGCTGACACCCGCCTCTAACACCCTCGATCGAAGGGTGTTTGTGAAGGTGCAAATTTTAGTGTTCAATGAATCTACTGCAAGATAAAATTACATTTCTGTAATTTCACTTTCATTTATTTTTCACCCTTATGAAACTCTCAAAGGGTTAACAAAATCCCAAAGGGTGTTTTGAATATTTGAGGGGTGTAGTTTCTAAAATTCTTTCATTTGTGGGGGTTTCCTGTCATGTGGGCCTTATAAAGTCACTTCTAACTAAATTGACTGTCAAAAAGTGGGTTTTGAAGATTTTCGTGAAAATCTGAAAAAATGCACCTAAAGTTATAAGCCTCCTAACATCCTAAATAAAGGAAAAGATGTTTGGAAAAATTATGCCAAGTTAAAGCAGACATATGGAAAATGTTAGTTATCAAGTTATTTTAGTGATATGGCCAAATTTCCAAAAAGTTGAAAATTTTGAATTTGGAAAACATTGTTTTTTTTCAAAATTTTTGCCAAATTTCCATTTATTTCCTAAATAAATACTAAACATATTGCTTAAATTTCTCAACCAACATGAAGTACCATGTGTCATGAAAAAACAATCTCAAAATCAACTTGAAGTGTTCCAAAGTTATAACCACTTAAATAGACACATGTCAAATTTTAAAAAACGGGCCGTGTCAGGAAGGTAAAAAGTGGCTTCAGCGTTAAGGGGTTAAAAATGCAACATGTTAAATCCCAAATTAACAGTAGTGTCCAGTCCTGTATATAACCCCCTCATGTGGCTTGTATCCTCTCCTGTATATAACCCCTCACATGGCTTGTATCCTCTCCTGTATATAACCCCTCACATGGCTTGTATCCTCTCCTGTATATAACCCTCTCACATGGACTGTATTCTCTCCTGTATATAACCCCTCACATGGTTTGTATCCTCTCCTGTATATAACCCCTCACATGGCTTGTGTCCTCTCCTGTATATAACCCCTCACATGGCTTGTATCCTCTCCTGTATATAACCCCCTCACATGGGTTGTATCCTCTCCTGTATATAACCCCCTCACATGGGTTGTATCCTCTCCTGTATATAACCCCCTCACATGGCTTGTGTCCTCTTCTGTATATAACCCCCTCACATGGCTTGTATCCTCTCCTGTATATAACCCCTCACATGGCTTGTGTCCTCTCCTGTATATAACCCCCTCACATGGCTTGTGTCCTCTCCTGTATATAACCCCTCACATGGCTTTTGTCCTCTCCTGTATATAACCCCCTGTTATGGCTTGTATCCTCTCCTGTATATAACCCCCTGTTATGGCTTGTATCCTCTCCTGTATATAACTCCCTGTTATGGCTTGTATCCTCTCCTGTATATAACCCCCTGTTATGGCTTGTATCCTCTCCTGTATATAACTCCCTGTTATGGCTTGTATCCTCTCCTGTATATAACCCCTCACGTGGCTTGTGTCCATGTGGATTTGAGACATTTGCAACAAAACGTCTCAAAAAGAAGCCAGAATTTGTGCCTGCCAGGCGAGGAAAAACTGAACATGTATCACAGGTAAAAAGACAGGATCGTACATAAGGTGCAAAAACTAGCCGCCAAAAGTCTCTAAAATTCACCTCAGAGAAACAAAACTATGATACATGTGGCCCAATGACACAGTCAGATCTGCTAGATATCTTCTCTATCACACTGATTGTGCCTCTCCCCCCCTCCCCAGATAAAGAACTTATTTGCCTATAGCTCTCCTCTTGCTGCTGCTGATGTTTGCCTTCAGGGAGGGTGTATTAGTGTGAGCTCATCCTGCAATGCAAGGATGGGGGCCGCTGCAGGGAGCAGGGAAGAGCTCAGGTCCACAGCATCAGACAAGATGGCTGCCGACCATAAGATCCAGATTCAAAAACAAGGGGTTACTGAAATTGTGTACACCAGGATTGATAGAGACAGGTTGGGATTATATCTGTGAAATTCAGATTTTTGTTAATAAAAGTGAATTAGACAAAGTGTTATTTTATTATCCTGACTACAAAACTTGTCTTTGTGGGAATACAAAGTAAAATGTACTTATTGCCTAAACATGTTAAAATTATATATATATATATATTGTGGGAGATTTGGCCCAGTAGAGCCCGAGGTAGCAAGGTTTTTGATGCAGTTCAAGACAGTGACACCAAAGTTCAGTCCAAAACAGGTCTCACCTGTGTTTATTCCAGCAGCAGGAACAAAATAAAACAGCCTTCACATACAGGAAGCAAAACATAAACAAAATCCTACCCGTCTTGGTGCTCGCTAAAAAGAGTTCCTCTAACTCACCACTAAAACATAAAGGATGTCGCTGTTCCTGGCACTGGGGTCAGGACTGTGTGCACTCTCCATCCTCCTTTCAGAGCCCCTCTCTCAGCTCTGCTCAGCAGCTTCGGAACCCCCCCATGACACTTTCCGGGGGTTCCGATCCACTTGTGGGCAGCCCTGAGTTCTGCCAAGCACCCTGGGGCTTCCTGAAGTTCCGGGAAGTCAGACCCCTTGCGCTGGTTCAAGTTAAAGTTTGTATAAGTTATAATAGTTAAAAAACTGTTCAAAACATTAAAATAATTAAAAATATATACAAATATATGCCACAAAAGTGTTGCTTTACAAAAAAAATAAATAATAAAGTATAAAAAACACAAATACACAAAAGCCCCCACATATTTGGTATCACCACATCCCTAACAATCTGTATAATAAAACATAATAGTTAATTGTCCGACAAGGTCAACGCAGGGGGGGGGGGGGGCAAAAACACCCTGAAAATAAATAATTTTTAAGTAATACCCTTAAAAATGCTCTTAAAAGTCATTTTAGGCAAAAACCTTGCTACCTTCAGGGAGGGTGTATTAGTGTGAGCTCATCCTGCAATGCAAGGATGGGGGCCGCTGCAGGGAGCAGGGAAGAGCTCAGGTCCACAGCATCAGACAAGATGGCTGCCGACCATAAGATCCAGATTCAAAAACAAGGGGTTACTGAAATTGTGTACACCAGGATTGATAGAGACAGGTTGGGATTATATCTGTGAAATTCAGATTTTTGTTAATAACAGTGAATTAGACAATGTGTTATTTTATTATCCTGACTACAAAACTTGTTTTTGTGGGAATACAAAGTAAAATGTGCTTATTGCCTAAACATGTTAAAATTATATATATATATATATATTGTGGGAGATTTGGCCCAGTAGAGCCCGAGGTAGCAAGGTTTTTGATGCAGTTCAAGACAGTGACAGCAAAGTTCAGTCCAAAACAGGTCTCATCTGTGTTTATTCCAGCAGCAGGAACAAAATAAAACAGCCTTCACATACAGGAAGCAAAACATAAACAAAATCCTACCCGTCTGGGTGCTCGCTAAAAAGAGTTCCTCTAGCTCACCACTAAAACATAAAGGATGTCGCTGTTCCTGGCACTGGGGTCAGGACTGTGTGCACTCTCCATCCTCCTTTCAGAGCCCCTCTCTCAGCTCTGCTCAGCAGCTTCGGAACCCCCCCATGACACTTTCCGGGGGTTCGGATCCACTTGTGGGCAGCCCTGAGTTCTGCCAAGCACCCTGGGGCTTCCTGAAGTTCCGAGGAGTCAGACCCCTTGCGCTGGTTCAAGTTAAAGTTTGTATAAGTTATAATAGTTAAAAAAAAGTTCAAAACATTAAAATAAATAAAAATATATACAAATATATGCCACAAAAGTGTTGCTTTACAAAAAAACCAAATAATAAAGTATAAAAAACACAAATACACAAAAGCCCCCACATATTTGGTATCACCACATCCCTAACAATCTGTATAACAAAACATAATAGTTAATTGTCCGACAAGGTCAACGCAGGAAGGTGGGCAAAAACACTCTGAAAATAAATAATTTTTAAGTAATACCCTTAAAAATGCTCTTAAAAGTCATTAAAAAAAAGTTACACATAGAGATTTGTGAGCATACTCGTCCAAGCTTGATGCTCATTGCTTGGAAGAGTATTTCGCCAGCTCGAGAAAATGGCATCTCCCGTCGTTTAAATTTTTGGTGGCCAGAAACAGAGCCAATCACAAGTCAGGAGATTCTGCAGTACACCCAGCATCACGTGGTACACTTACATGTCGATAGCAGTGGTTGGCTGGCTTGATCAGGTGACCCTGGAATAGACTAGCCCCTGCCCGCGCTGCTCGAATCATTCTCTGTCTGGATGCCATTAGGGAGAGAGCTGCTGCTGGTCAGGGATAGCGTGAGGTTGTTCTATTAGATTACTGTAAGGCAGGAGTGATTCTACAAGAACCCAACAGCCCTTGTTAGGGCTACATTAGTGAATTTCAAAAGTTAAAGTGACACTCACAGCACAAAATCCTTTTGTGTGCTGTCAGTGTTGGTTAGAAACTAGCTGTAGCAATCATCTTCTGAGGTTGCTGTCTGATTTCTTCTGCATGTTTTGTTCTATAAAACCAAAAAGAAAAAAAAATTACCAAAAAAAATGTACCGTTTATAGTTCTCTTTTGTCTATAAAATAGACATTAATTTGTAAAATTTTGAAAACAACGGCTAAGGGTGGAGGACGAGGGCGTGGGCAACAAATTACTGCAGGGGTCAGAGGTCGTGGTCCTGGGCAGGATGAGACACTATCTGCTGATGAGGGAGCAGGGGAACACCGCAGAGCTATACTCCCTAGCTTCATGTCTCAAGTTACTGGGACTCATGGTAGAGCACTGTTGAGGGCACAACAGTGCGTACAGGTGATGTTGTGGATTGCGGACAATGCTTTAAGCCATTTGTCCACCAGTCAGTCTTCCACACAGTCCATCCATGTTACCCAAGTGAGCACTCCTCCAACTCCTCAACCTCCTTCCCCCCAGTATGCCCCCTCCCAGGAAAATGTGGAATTTGATCCAGCATACTCTGAGGAACTGTTTTCTGGACCCTTCCCAGAGTCACAAACCACTTCTCAGGTTACTGCTGAGCTCTTTCCCGATGCCCAGGTTTTCCAACGGTCGCAGTCTGTGGGTAATGATGACATTGTTGATGTAGTGGAAGAAGTGTGTAAAGAGGTGTCGGACCATGAGGAGACACGGATGTCAGACAGTGGTGATGTTGTTGTCAGAGGTGACAGACCCAAGCTGGGTTGATAAGCTGGATGAAGACAGTGCTTCTGAGACGGAGGCGAGTCCTGTACGAGAACAGGTTGGAAGAGGCAGTGGTGAGGCCAGACGGAGAGGCAGAGCCAGACCTGGTGCATCAGCGCCAAATGTTTCACGTAGTGAAGCTCCCGTGTCGAGGGCTAGATTTTCTGAAGTCTGGAGGTTTTTTAAAGAAACACCAGATGACCCACGGACTGTGGTGTGCAACCTGTGCCACACCAGGATCAGCAGGGGTTCCACCACTACTAGCTTAACCACCACCAGTATGCGCAGGCATATCAGTGCAAAACACCCCACTCAATGGAACCAAGGCCTTTCACCTTCGGCCGGGCCCACCACTGCTCCTTCCCCTGTGTCATTTGCTGCCTCTGCTAGTCAGCCCCCTGCCAAGGACCCAAGCACAAACACCTCCCGCTCGAAAACCACACCTTCGCCTCCACGATCCTCCACAGCGTCCACCAATGTCTCCATGCACATTGTTCAGCTGTCTATACCCCAGACGCAAGAGGAAATACTGTTCCACCCACCCTCATGCCCAAGCCCTCAACGTCCACATCTCCAAATTACTGAGCCTTGAGATGCTGCCCTATAGGCTGGTAGAGACCGAGGCCTTTTGCAACCTCAAGGTGACGGACGCCCCTTGGTATTCGGTCCCCAGCCGCCACTTCTTTTCCCGATGTGCCGTCCCAGCCCAGCATCAACACGTGTCAGACAACATCATCCGTGCCCTGACCAACGCCGTTTCTGACAAGGTCCACCTAACCACGGACAAGTGGACGAGTGTTGTCGGGCAGGGACACTATATGTCGCTGACGGCACATTGGACTAACTTGGTGGAGGCTGGGACCGAGTCTGAACCTGGGGCCACTCATACACTGCCGACGCTGAGGATTGCGGGCCTACCTTGGTCACGGTCTCTCAGGCCTACTATACCTCCTCCTCCCACCCCTGCTCCACCTCCTCCTCCGAATAACCATCCATGGGCATGGCACCATCAGTCGGTAGCTCCAGGCTCAGCAGCAGTGCCGTCGTTAAGGGACAGCAGGCGGTGCTCAAACTGCTGAGCCTAGGCGATAAAAGGCACACCACCCAAGAGCTATTACAGGGCATCATGGCGCAGACTGATCTGTGGCTCGCACCGCTGAACCAGAAGCCAGGCATGGTTGTGTGTGACAACGGCCGTAACCTGCTGGCGGCTCTGCAACTTGGCATACTGACACATGTGCCATGCCTTGCCCATGTGATAGATTTGATAGTTCAGCGGTTCCTCAAGACATAACCCAATCTGTCTTATTTGCTCACGAAGGTTCGCCGCATCTGTGCGCATTTCTGAAAGTCAGCCACAGATGCTGCCACTCTCAGGGCAGCGCAGCGCCTCCTCCAACTGCCCGCTCGCCCACTGTTGTGCGACATGCCCACGAGATGGAATTTTACATTAACCATGTTATCCAGAGTTTACCAGCAGCGCAGAGTGATTGTAGACTGCCAGATGTCAACTTGCCAGTTTTATGTCACCCCAGCAAGACACTTTCACCTGTCCCCAGTCTCGGCAGAGTAGGGCTGATCTTTACAGAAAGATAGTGAGGGAGTACGTAGCTGACCATACCATCGTCCTAAATGATCACACAGCTCCCTACAACTACTGGGTTTCAAATCTGGACATCTGGCCCGAACTGGCTCTGTACGCCTTGGAGGTTCTTGCCTGCCCTGCCGCTAGCGTGTTGTCCGGGTTGGTTTTCAGTGCAGCTGGTGGCATCATCACTGATAAGCGTACACGCCCGTCGACTGACAGCGCTGACAGGCTGACGCTTATCAAGATGAATAAAGCCTGGATTTCTCATGATTTCCATTCTCCACGAGGTGAAAGCAGCTCAACCTGAATAATTCTCATGTATGCACTCCTCCTCCTCCTTCTCCTCCTTCTCCTCCTCTTTGTACACTAAAGTAGAGGCAACTGGCTATTTTTTGCCAGGGCCAATTGGCTCTAGCTATAGTAATTTATCTATTTAATTTTTCTGGCGGGCCACCTACCGGTCCTCAGTTTTAAAATTTTTTTGGGAGTGCCACATACAGGTACTCTATCTATTTAATTTTTCTGGATGGCCACCTACCCGTTCCTCTGTTTTGAAAACTTTTTTAGACTGCCACATACAGGCACTATCCAAATTTAATTGTCTCCATAGCAGCCTTACTCAGTCACTCTGTCTTCGCCATGCTGTTACCCATAATTTTGGCATAATACTGTGATTAGGCAGCCTCAGAGGCATCCATGCATGCTGCCCCTGCTGTTTCCTGTCCATTTCCGTGGTGTTTACATCATTTTCTGAGGTTCCCAGGTGTTTGGCCAAGCTTCCCTGTGCAGAGCCTTGGTCCACTTGAAAAATGTTTAAGTCTCCCATTGACTTCAATGGGGTTCGTTATTCGAGACGAGCACTCGAGCATCGGGAAAAGTTTGACTCGAGTAACGAGCACTCAAGCATTTTAGTGCTCGCTCATCTCTAGTTACACATTCTAAAATAAGACCACTAAAAAGAACAACTCTTCCAACAAAAAATGAGCCCTTAACCAGATTTGTCAGCCAAAAAATAAAAAAATGTATGCATCTAAAAATATGTTGATGTAAAATCAACAAGATTTTCTCCAAATTAGTTTTTATACAGTAAAATTGAACAAAATACACAAAACACCCACATATTTTATGTTGCTACATCCGTAACAATCTGTTTAACAAAACAGAATCATTGCTGGACCCGCACAGTGAGCCCTGTAAAAAACCCATCAAAAAATGTTCCGAAAAAAGATACTTTTTAATTAAAACCCTTTAAAAAATGCTCTAAAAAGTTATTATTTAAAAATGTTACTTGCTCCCAAATAAGACCTCTATATAGGACTATGCTTCTTGCAAAATATAAGCCCTTAACAAGATTTGTCAGCTGAAAAATTAAAATGTTATGCATTTGAAAAGTGGTGCTAAAATGAAAATATTTTCTCTAAATTAGCTTTTTTGAGTAAAATTAAAAAAAAAAAATCTATATAAATGAGGTATCTCCGTAATCATGGAGAACCAAAGAATTAAAAAAAAAAAAAACTAAAGAAAAAAAACTAAAATTGATGATTCTCTCCACCAACAAAGAGTTAATAAAATCTTATGAATTAGCTATAGATGCCCCAGTATTACGTACCAGAAAAGTGAATCTCATGTGGTAAAAAAATAAGCCCCTATAGGTCCACATTCAAAAGAAATAAATTATATGTGACACTGCAAATCTGCTCTGGATGGCTCTTTCCATTCTATGCCCGGCTGTGCGCCCATAGCAGGTAACCACCTCCGGTATTGGGTATCAAGTTTTGTGGAGACTTTTTTTATTTAATACATTGCAAATGTTTAATTTTCCGTCCAAACCAAATGTATTTGTTTTAAATATTACAATTTATAGAGCTCACCTCCATTTTGTTTGTATATTCCATATTGAGGTAATTTACAAGTCTTTCCATTATTTAGGGCTCTCACAGACAATTACATTTGAGCAGGTTCATAAAAAAACGGATTTTGAGATTTTCAAAATAATGTAAAAATGGCCCCAAATTCTAAGCCTCATAACATTCTAGTAAAATATGTGGAATCTTAAAAAAAAACATCCAATATAAAGGAGACATTTGGGAAATGTAAATAATGAATTTATTTGGGTGCTATGACTATCTGCGTCAAAATTTCATTAATTTTTTTAATAACTAAACAAAAGATCCAAATTTTTTAACTAATTTGAAGTACACTGTGTCACAAGAAAATAATCTTAAACTCCACCGGATATATTGAAGCGTTCCACAGATATTACCACTTATAGTGACACAGGGCAGATTTGAAAAATGGGTCCGCGTTCTGGAGGCCAAAATAGGCTGAAGCAGTTAACTTTGGGTGTTTTTGATTATATTAACTCGGAATAATGTACAAAGAAGAGCATGTATTCTTATGTAGATCACAGTTTAGTGGGGAGAATGGTGTTAAATCATTTATGGTAATAAAGGAGGAATATGGTATTTGGGAGATTCTCTTATCTATTACAGCCTACAAGGCGTGAAAAATCTAAATCTACAAGGCGTGAAAATATGTAAGGCCTCAAAAACAATGTAACGAATGAATAACTTTATAGATTAAAAAAACTGTTAAATGAGAATATTTTATTTAGGAGTTATAGGAGTCAGAAAGGATTATGGGTTGTAAAGATATGAAGAATCTGAATCTCATAGGGTTATACAATTGTTAATTGTTAATAGGGCAGCATGGTGGCTGAGTGAGTAGCATTTCTGCCTTACAGCACTGGGGTCCTGGGTTCAAATCCCACCCAAGTCAACATCTGCAAAGAGTTTGTATGTTCTCTCCGTGTTTGTGTGGGTTTCCTCCCACACTCCAAAATATACCGTTAGGTTGTTTAGATTGTGAGCCTCATGGGGACAGGGACCACTTTGACGTGCTTTGTGCAGCGCTGTGTAATCTGTGTGCGCTATATAAATAAAGAATTATTATAGTAGGCTTTACTACTCACCCAAGAATATTGCTAAATTCTCGAAAAACAAAGATGAAGATAGATGCCATAGAAGTGGCACGGGAGATGTAACACATGTTCTTTTCTAGTGTCCAAAATTCAAGCCTTTTGGAATGGCATATTAAGAGAATGGTTGGAGCCATTAAAGGTCTCCTTTTATGTATATTAAAGACAGTCATTTTGGGGTTAATATGCCAAAGGGAACTATTCAGTTGTTTGAGTAGAGTAACAGTGATTAAAAAATGGACCTCAAAAGACCCTCCCGATACAGCATATGGGAAGAATATTATTAATCCAAAGATATTTCAGGAAGAAACGGGCATTGGGCGCCTTTTTGATTTAAAATCAATGTGGTCTCCTTGGATGAGAAGTAATATGTTATGTCAGGATTATGTATCTGATCTGTGAGGGGAGAGAGTGGGGGAGGGACGGGGTATGGGAGTAGGAGATAAAAGGTGAAAAGTGTGGGTGTTTTTTGGGGGGTGAATAGGAGGAGGTTAAGGGAAAATAAAAAAATAGAAATATTTTAAAACATGAAACAGGATATGAATTATTAAGACTGTATAACTATGACTGTTTATTGCTGTACAATGTTGATAATAGTATATTTATATAAAATATGAAACTTTAGCTGAAATATATTTGTTAATGAAAAATAAAATCATGCGACTTAATGGACAGATTCTGGTGATCTGCCTCCTCTCAGGCTTCTGCTGCCTGGGCTTCTATGGAAGAAGACCTGTGTCATAGAAAAGGTCGAGGAAGGGTATCTCTGCTGTGCCACCATTACACTAGAACAGTGATGGCGAACCTTTTAGGGACTGAGTGCCAAAACTACAAGCAAAAGCCACATACTTCTCACAAAGTGCCAAATGCCAATTTAAAGTAAATAAAGTAACTCACAGGTTTCAAACGTATTGGCATCCTAAGGACACCAATACAGTAGAAAGGAGAAATTTGGATTATCATTGTAGTTTCCCTCTAAGGTCCCTTAACAGGATGAATCACAAGTCCAAAGAAGGGTCTACTATGATAATCCAGCTATGTGAGCACCTCCTTGCTCATCCTCCACTTCTAGTCACTTTAAAATAGCTCTGAACGTGGCTCATACTGAGCTGCCTGTGACTGCAGGAGAAGGTATTGAGTGCTGAATGGCGACCTTTGTGCAGGGTGATGGGTGCCCACGGAGAGGGCTCTGAGTGCAATCTCTGGCACCCGTGCCATAGCTTCGCCACCACTGCACTAGAAAATGGATCCAGTGGAACACCTCCCAGAACTGGACTGGTGAAAAAAATGCATATGTTGATACTGGCGCGGGCTCAGTAGAAGTGAATGGGCAATATACTTATTGGTTAACACAATAAAATCATAATAAAATTTGTAAAATATACATAAAAAGGATAAAAGTATTTTGTGCCCACTACCAGTTGCACTTTAATGTAACACTTTTATAATTTGGTTGTAAAATGGAATAAATCCTTTTCAATTACTCAACTTACCTTATGGTAGATGCATCATACTTTCTGTATCAATTCATCATGATTTTCTAGATCTCTGCTTGCTGCCCTACTATAGAAAGCTTTTATGTTACTTCAAGTGGACTGAAATCTGACCCAGGTCATACAGGTGCGCGGCTCGTTATATATCCCTGGTCATGTGATGTCACACAGGTGTTTCCTTGAACCACGACAGCACCCAACCAGAGAGAGAGATCCAGGGACAGGAAATCCAAAACTTTAAAGGTTCCGGCCCGTCCCATCTCCTTCAGTGGATTACAGAGACTGCAGGGGACTTAATGCTTGGTTATTTCTAACCACCATATTCATTCAAACCTCGTCATCAGATCCTCAAATATTATTGATTTAACACCAGCGTGTCACACACATACATTACTGAACACCCAAAAGTGTGAGGAGAGAGAAAAATTTACAAGGGTGGGAATATCCAGGGAATAGCTTAGAAAAGTTAGGGAGGGATCACCGATGATAGTACTCTTCGCCCAAAAGATAATTCCTGTGCACCCGCTACATTCAATCTATAGTGCCTATAGAAGGTGTGAGGAGAGGACCAGGTGGCAGCCTGACAAATCTGGCTAACTGACACCTCTCTAAATTCTGCCCATGAAGAGGAGACTGCACCAGGAAGAATGGGCCCTTAGTCCCTCCAGCACTGGCTGCTTTGCGGCCACATAAGCCAAACTAATATTCAGCTTGATCCACCTGGATATAACCATAGCTGAGGCCTTTTTCCCCTTATTCTTGCCTCCAAAAAGGACAAATAGACTGTCAGAACTCATAAATAGACTTTCAGAACTCATCCATACTTAAGACCTGGCTAAATAGATCTCAATAGCCCTTTTAACATCTAGTTTACTAAAGGACGTACAGAAGGACGGAAGCCTAATCTCCTAGGATCTATGAAAACTAGAGGCTACTTTAGGTAAAAAACTGAGTCTGTCATAAGCACCACTCTATCGTCCAATATTTTAGTGAAAGGTGCTCTGCAGGATAGGGCCGAGATCTCTCCCACTCTACAAGCCGAAGTGATTGCCACCAGGAAGACTACCTTAAGAGTTAACCACTTTAACGGATATGACTCTAAAGGTTCAAATGGTTCTTTCAGTAAATAATTTAAGACCAATGTGAGGTCCCAAGGGGGCACTGTACATCGCTTAAATGGGGTCATACGAGATGCTGCTTTTATGAACCGGGCTATCCAGGGATGAGAACCCAAGGGAGATTCGAACAGGGAACTAAGGGCTGAATTCTGAATTTTAAACCCTTATCTGGGCCCGCCTGCAGAAAGTCTAGTATTCTAGCCACATTTGGATGACCTAAATCTATCTGCTCCAGACTGCAGAAATCTGAAAACACTCTCCAGACCCTAAAATAAATCTTAGCGGGAACCACCTTCCTACTCTTTTGTAGGGTTGTAATTACCTTATTTGAAGGCCTTTCTCCCTCAAGATGCACCACTCAAATTCCAGGCCATCAGATGGAGACTCGCAATCTGTGGGTGGAATACTGGCCCCTGGGAGAGAAGATCCTGTCTCTCTGGGAGAATCCAAGGATCTGACACTGAGAGTGCTCTCAGTATTGAGAATCATGCCCTCCTGTGACAAAAGGGAGCTATAAGAATGACTCTGGTCTGATCTTGCCTTATCGTCTTCAGAACTCTTGGAAGGACTGACAGAGGTGGGAATGCATACGAGAGGCTGAAGTCCCATCTTATCGAGAAGTCATCCAGACTCAACGGTTGATCCTTCAGGTCTAGGGAGCAGAAGAGCCTGACCCCCCTGTTCTTCCTTGTGGCAAACAGGTCTATCTCTGGCCATCCCCAGAGCCTTGTTATCTTGTAAAAGACTTCTTGGTTTAGGGACCATTCCCCCTGTCGCAGAAAGTGATGGCTTAGGAAATCCGCTCCCAGATTGTCCTTGCCGCTTATGTGGGCCACCGACACCGATCTAAAGTTTGTCTCTGCCAACCTGAAGATCTGATTCTATAGATTCATTAGAGGTTTGCTCCTGGCACCTCCTTGACGATTCACAAAAGCCACTGCCGTCACATTGTCAAAGGCAATCTTCAGGTCTGTCTCCTGAATTACTGGCAAAGATTGTTTAATCGCTTCTAGGATGGCTTTTAACTCCCTGTAATTTGAAGACATCCTATGGGACTCCTCGCTCTATGTCCCCTGTAACAGGAGATCTTTCACCTGGGATTCTCCTCTCTCCATGGTTTGCCTATTTGGAGGTTCTCTTCCTTTAACCACCAATCTAGAGACTCTAAAATCTTCTGAGGAAGCAGAATCCTGCAGTCTATACTGGTCTGGTCTCCGTTCCAGGTTTTCAACATGAATAGTTGTAAGGGTCTTGCATGAAACATTGTAGGGGATGATTCTCTGTACAACCTTCCCACCAAGGCTCTTAATTTCAGAACCTTTTCCTGTGGAAGAAAGGATCTTTGGTAATTGGAATCCAACCGGATGCCTAAAAGATCTTTGACTTATAAGGAAGTATTTTTTCAGATTCACCATCCAACCTAGGCGGTGTAAAATCACCAGAACCACTTTTATCTGGACCTACAGTTTCTCCACAGTCAGTAGAAAGTTGTCGATGTATGGCACAAAGATCCCCTGATGCTTTCTTATATAGGCTGCCACTTCGGATATTAACTTTGTGAAGACTCTTTGAGCTATAGCTACTCCAAAGGGCAGTGCCCTGAATTGAAGGTGTGTGATCCTGCCATCCAATACTACCGCCACTCTCAGGAATCTCTGGCTGTCTGGATGAATGGGGACTTGGTAGTATGCATCCGCCAGATCTATAGAAGCCATAGAACAGTCCTGAAAAAGCAAGTTTACTGTCGATTTTATGTACTCCATCTTGAACCTGTCTATCCGCACGTATCGATTCAGAGGCTTCAGGTTTATGAAACGGAGGGAGACATCTGGGTTTTTTTTTTATGAAGAACAGGGTTGAGTAGAATCCTGAAACCTGCTCCTGAAGTGGAACTCTGCTGAGCACATTTTTCTGAGCAACAGGGACCTCACCTCCGCCTCTAGAGCCTGTTGAGCCTCCTGACCAGACACAGATGTTATCTTGAAGCATTGTGGGGGGGGATAGAAAGGGTAACCTTAGACCGTCCTGGATAATTCCCAGGATCCAGCTACTCCTTGTGATCTTCATCCATTCCCCCTTGAACAGGGAAAGTCTTCCCCCCACTGGTCTTGCTGGAGTCTGGAGGCCGAAAAAACATGAAGCCTCTTGATTTTCTAGAGGATTGCCAATCTTCCTTCTTATGTCCAGATCTCTGTGCGGATTTAAACTCCTTTAGGAACGGAAAACATTTTTTTCCTGAGGTCTTGCACTGGGGAACCCCCCTTTCTGTCCGCCGCCTTCTCTAAGATATTATCTAGAGCAATTCCCCAAAAAGGAATTCTCAGTCACAAGGGATACTGCATAAATGACTTTTTGATGTCAGGTCACCTGCCCGATTTTTCAGCCACAAAGCCCTCTTAGCTGAATTTGATAAAGTCGCTGACCTTGCTGACAACCAGAGAGTGTCTACTGAAGCATCCGCTAGGAAGGCTGAGGCCTTCTGCGCAGTGGTAACTTCTGTAATTGGATGCAATCTTGAAGCACCTGTCTTAATATTTTCCTCCAGCTGGGAAAGCCATACGAAGAGTGATCTGGAGACGCATGTTGCAGCAATATTAGGTTTAAACGTGTCTGTGGCCGCCTCCCAGGAACATCTCAGAAAACTATCTGCCTTCTTGTCCATGCGACCCTTGAGTAAGCCTGAATCTTCCACTGTGCGCCCTTTCTGGAGACTGATACAGCAACATCCACCTTTGGATCTTTATCCCATGCTTCTGTATCCTTTTCCGGGAATAGATACTTCCTATTCATCGCCCTAGGGACAAATACTTTTTTGTCTGATTTCGTCCACTCTGCCTTGATAAGATAAGAAATGTTCTCATGAATGGGAAAAAATCTTTTCTTCTATTCTCCCAACCCTTGGATCATGACTTCTGTGACTGAATGTTCCTCTTTCTCTTCCTCTAACTCCATATTCGCCCTCACCAGTTTTATAAGATGGTCAGTATCCTCTACTGGGAACAGAGGTCTGCCCGACTTGTACTCCTCCTCCGACTCTGACGACTAATCCTCCTGGCTTGAGTCTCAGTCGTCACATTCCGAGGTGCTCAGGAAGTTCCTTGTTCTAAGGGATTTCTTCATCGCCTGCATGGAACTGGGCTTTAAGTACGAGTTAGGCAGATCATCTCCACAGTTCCTACACACCCGATTTTTAGATTTTACAGTGGATTTTCCCCTATGCGACTCTTCTTTCTAAAATAAGAAATCACATAAGACACCATCAGAACCAGTTTAAGGGCATAGTAAGGCCGCACTCACTAATCACCGGACTATCCCTCTACTGCATTTACCATAGTAGTGTCCACCGAATCTCTACCACCTTCGTTAGAACTCATCTCGTCTGGTGGAGAGTAGCTGACTTTCCACAGCGTCCTCAAACACAAATAGCAGCAGCAGACTGGCTGGAGTAGATCCTGTGGCCGGCTGCAGGTGCAGAATTACGCACAGGACTCTTGTGTGGGATCTCCAATTTAAATCTCCCGTTTCCTGACATCATCCATTACCAGGGACGCCGTCCAGCACGTCACTTCCGGTCCCCACCGGAAGTGGGGCCGACGCCATCTTCCCGGCTCGCGTCTCCTTTCATAGTATCATAGTATATAAGGCTGGAAAAAGACGCAATTCCATCAAGTCCAACCTTTAAGAACTAAATAAATGTTTTATCCGCTATGTCCGCCATAGCAACCTCCTGCGGCAGAGAGTTCCATAGTCTCACTGCTCTTACAGTAAAGAACCTTTGTCTATGTTGATGGTAGAATCGTCTCTCCTCTAGGTGTAGAGGATGCCCCCTGTCTATGGTGATGGTAGAATCATCTCTCCTCTAGGCGTAGAGGATGCCCCCTTGTCCTGATCACAGGCCTAGATAAAAAAGATCTTTGGAGAGATCCTTGTACTGTCCGTTCAGGTATTTGTACATTGTAATGAGGTCTCCCCTCAGACGTCTTTTTTCTAAACTGAATAATCCCAAATTTTGTAATCTGTCAGTGTATTCTAATCCCCCCATTCCCCTAATAATCCTGGTTGCTCTCCTTTGCACCCGTTCCAGCTCTACTATGTCCTTTTTATACACTGGTGCCCAAAACTGTACACAATATTCCATGTGTGGTCTGAAGAGGGATTTGTATAAGGGCAAAACTATGGGGGTCATTTACTAAGGGCCCGATTCGCGTTTTCCTGACCTGTTACCCTAATATTTCCGATTTGCGGCGATTGTACCTGAATTGCCCCGGGATTTTGGCGCACGCGATCGGATTGTGGCACATCGGCGCCGGCATGCACGCGACAGAAATTGGGGGGTGTGGCCGAACGAAATCCCGACGGATTAGGAAAAACCGCCACATTTAAAAAAAAAATTGTGTCGCGAAAATTTCACTCACCTTCATCCAGGATAGGCCGGTGTATTTCAAGGCATTCCAGCGGACTTCAGCGCAGCAGCGCCACCTGGTGGACGGCGGAGGAACTACCATCATAAATCCTGTCCGGACCCGAATTCAGCGCAGAGAACGCGCCGCTGGATCGCGAATTGGCCGTGTAAGTAAATTTGCCCCTATGTCTTTATCATGAGAATCTATTCCTCTCTTGATACATCCCATAATTTTATTTGCTTTAGCAGCAGCCCCCTGCTTTATGTGATTCAAGTAGAAAGAGGCCATCACATTTTTTAAACTAAAATCGGCAGGAAAAAAAAAAGTTTACAACAACTTTTGGTGAAAAAAAAGCCATTTGTATTTCTTATCCCATTGTGTTCTGTCTCTGCAGCTCAGTCATGGAGTCAGTGACCCCATCCTCAATGACAGAGATTTATCCTCCACAACATTTCAGTTTGCCCCCGATGACTCCGCTCGATATCTGGCAATTGTAGAGTTTATCGTAGACTTTGGATGGAACTGGGTCGGGATTATTACAACAGGTGAGGGGAGCAATGAGATGGGAGTAAGAGAACTGAGTAACCTGATGGCCAAGCACAGGATCTGCATTGAGTATATTATTAATCTGAGCCAGGAAGAGAAAGCCATGAGGCAAATGGAGGAGATTGGTAAATATACTGCACAAGTAGTGGTGATCTGTGGACCTTATTCATCAAGTTATATTCCATTTATAAGAAAATCTAAAGCTCTTATAGAAAATATCACCGTTATTGTTCACGAGTCATGGATCGGTTTATTTAAAGCTAAAGATGACATGAGGACATTTGTAAACTGCAGTTTAGTTATCATGGTGAAGAGAAGAACAATCTCAGCGGTGGAGGAATCTATTCAGAATGTGAACCCAACAACCCGTCCAGATGATCCACTGCTGGAGGAGATCTGGTACAAGCTCTTCCGTTGTCTGACTAAGCATAAAGATAGGAATAACTATTACCAGTGGTATTATAGACATCCTGGAGTGAACTGCACTGAGATTTATTCTATTCCACTAGCATATTATGACTTAAATGATAAAAACTTATACTATACATATGTATCGGTGTATATTCTGGCCCATGCCTTACACATTATGAAGACGACTGGTAATAAACTAAGTGGATATAAATTTCAACAAAAGGTAAGAATTACAGTGGGGAAATACATATTTGATAAACTGCACATTTTACACCTTTTCCCAGCTACAAAGAATGGAGAGGTCTGTAACTCATATTGTTCTTATTTAAATGAGAGACAGAATATAAAAATATCAGAGTATAATGATTCCTCGTGCTTCACACTTGGGGCGATGTGCTCTTGAGTTTGAACTCAACCTTCAACTTCCTCCAAGCACAGTGAGTGGAGTTGATACCATTGGTCTCATCCTACCATTTAACCTTCTCCCATGCCACCTCTGATCATCCAGATGGTCATTTGTGAGCTATAAATGGGCCGGGACATGTGCTGGCATGAGAAGGGGAACCTTGTGGCACCTGCAGGATTTTAGTCCGTGAGATAGTATTGTATAACTTATAGTAATTGTTATTGTGGCCACAGCTACCTACAAGTCATTGTTTGGGTCCTCCTGTGTAGTTTCGGGGTGAATACTGTCATATTTTTAGAATTCTTCTCAGCCTACATGGCAATAATTTGCATGGAGCCCCAAACTGAGGAAGATTGATATCTTGTGACCAGCCTTCCGCAGGTTTACAATGTGGTCCCTGGTGTCGGTAAGACAGCTTTCTGGTCTTGTACATGGTGGAGAGGTTGATGTGTGAGTGAATGACTTTGTGGACATGTGTCTTTTATATGGGTAACCAGGTCAAACATGTGTAATAAGTGCATAGTAGTGAGAGCTTCTTAAAGGAAACTAACATCTGAGAAAGCATGGATCCTTGCTCATTGTAGGAAGATACAATGTTTCCCCTAACAAAGGGGATAACAAAAAGTAAAAAAGGGGGGGGGGCGTGGCTAACCATGCAACTGGGCGGACGCGTCAAAGGAGAGCTCCGCTCCGGGCCCAGCTTTAGGGACTAACCTCCAGCCTTTAATGGGGAGATCTGGTCACCGAAGGCCTTCTAAAGTCGTGCGAGAGGGGTTAGCTCCGGCTACCCTGATATACAACTTCTTCCAGCCCCTGCAGCAGCGATCACCCTCCTCCAGCAGCGCTTCCCGCCAACTCAGACCCCGGGCGCCGCCATCTTGCCACGCGGAGCGTGTCGCGGCTGTGCCGGCAGTGACTCCACTGACACCTGCTGCAAGAGGCACCGGAGGACACCGCTCACGCGCCCATTGCCCTGATCATCGGGCACAGCTACCAGTGCTCACACGGAGCGGCTTGTTGCCATCCCCGACACCTGCAACAACCCGGGCTCCGCTGTCTTCTGCTGGCTCCACAGGGTCTCAAAGACCACCTGCTACTGCAGCCCACATGGCACCTCCGCAGAAGGTAAGGGACAGGGCACAGGATGCCCCACATGCTAGTCCCTTGCCTAACTCCACCAGGAAGGGGGCACAGATTACCTCCAGAGGTAGCCCACCATCTAAAAGGTCTTTATTCAACCCCTCTGCTTCTCCATCTCCTGATGCACCCTGGGATGCAGCTTCTATCATACAAACCCCTGCCAAGGTCTCCACACAGGGGACTAGCTCCCTGCCATCAGATACCACTGCCTTAGCTGAAGATATTCCTCTTCACTCTGATCTACCTCCACCTGAGGTTGCTGATCATACTCTAAAGGGTCACCCTGAGCTGCAGGCTCTACTGGCCCTCCTCCCCTCTAAAAGGGATATGGATGTGCTTGCCGCTGACCCTAAGGGTGCATGGCGCCATGACCTTCAAAAAGTGCAGGATGAGATCTCTGATTTGCAAGAGAGAGTGGATGAGCTGGAAACATTTAAGGCTGAGGTCTCCTCCTCGCTTACAGACATGCGGGAACAAATGACAACTACTATCTCTCAGCAACGCCAGCTTATGTTACAGATGGACGATCTGGAGAACAGAAACAGGCGTAACAACATACGCATCAGGGGCTTGCCTGAGGCCACACAATCTCAAGATATAATCCCGACACTAACGGGAATATTTAATACTCTACTAAATCGTCCGGTTGACACGCCTATTGAAATGGACAGAGCCCATAGAGCTCTACGAGCAAAGAGTTCTGACCCATCTTGCCCAAGAGATATTATCTGCAGAATACATCATTTCACCATCAAGGAACAGATCCTGCAAAAAGCTAGGATAAAAGGAGACTTTGATTTTCACGGCGCTACGATCACACTCTTCCCCGACTTGTCCAGGAGGACACTTCGCCAAAGAGCTACTCTTCGCCCACTGTTGTCCCTACTGCAAGATAGAAATATACCGTACCGATGGGGATTCCCGTTTGCACTTCATGCGCGCTCGGGGACAAAAACGGTGACTCTAGCCCAACATGAAGAGCTCAAGTCATTTTTGCAGGCATTGGACTTGCCTGATTTACGTCTCCCAGATTGGAATGCCCCGTCACTAGAGAACCAACCGCCACAGAAAAGGCAATCACAGTGGAATGTGGAAGCTTCTCCGTTCGTTGCCACAACGCGGCCTCAGAGACAGAGATACCGAGGAAATCCTACTGAGGAACAGTCCCAAGAAGACTGAGGGGAGAAGTTCACATAGAGCTACGTATGTGTCGCCTTTACTTTGTTTTTGAAATTGTGTTGTTGATATTCTGAGTTTAAGTGTTGTATTCTTGTCTCTACACTCGCTCCCGTTGCCCTCGGCTCAGGCAGGGTTGTGTGGGCCCATATGGCTCTGTTTACACAACTGCTGGGTTGGTAGGGTAGTGGGCATGAGTGTTATAGATAGGACCATGATCTTCACATTTAATGCTATACATGAGTCCCGCTTAGATATATTCTGCTGTTTGTAACTTGGCATTTACATGGCCCGGATCATACCTCTCTGATCCTGGAATAAGAGTAATTTGTTTTGCCATTCGTGGTTTTGCCTAAACTCCCCCCAATAGGTGGAACTGCGATAAGACATCACAGTTCTTTGTTTGCTTAATTGCAACCTTGTTATTTAGTGTAGCTCCGATCCCCTATATTGTTGTAGGATCGGCTGTTCTACTCTCCCTTCCCCACTCCCAACCCCCTGTAAGAGTCCCTTTTACTACCTACTAGAGCTCATATCCTCCTGCTAAGGTCATGTCTGTATTAGATATAGTCTCCTTCAATGCGAAAGGCCTCAATTCCCCTGAAAAGAGGTCGCAGGTATTGTACTCATTTCATAAACGCAGAGCCCACATACTCTGTATACAGGAGTTCCACTTCAAGACAGGACATGTGCCAAATATCAACAATAAGTACTACCCCACCTGCCTTCATAGCACTAATCCCAATGGGAAATCTAAAGGGGTTTCTATTTTTATACATAAGAACATCCAATGTAAAATACTGGATAGTGTGATAGATCAGGACGCTAGGTATGTGTTTTTGAAATGCAATATTCAAGGTTCTGTCTTTACAATTGCCAACGTCTACGCACCCAACACAGGCCAAACTAATTTCTTGATAAAAGCCTTAGACCATTTGTGTACATTTGCGAGGGGCTCCATGGTCTTGTGTGGGGATTTTAATATGGTACTTAATCCCCTATTGGATTCTTCCACAGGCAGGTCTTCCATCCCGTACAGTAGGATCAATAGGCTTAGGAAAAGCTTACACTCCCTGCAATTGTGTGATGCTTGGAGAATTCAACATCCTGATGCACGCGACTACTCTTTCTTTTCGCAAGTCCACAACTCATATAGTAGGATCGATTATGTCCTCCTCCAGCAAGGTCTCTTGTCTACAGCAATGCAGACGGATATTGGGTCTATTCTACTATCAGACCATGCCCCTACTTTTTGCACCTTATCTCTGTCTCCGACTAAAAAATGCACATTCAATTGGAGACTAAATGAATCTTTACTAAACGATTCCCTATGCATAGAGGAGCTGAAAAAATACACATCAGAGTTTTGCTCTAACCATCTAACTGATAGTGCCCCGGAAGCTATAAAATGGGAGATGCTAAAAACCAACCTAAGGGGCATACTCATTAAGCATGGGTCTAGGCTCAAGAGAGAATCAGGGTTTAAAATCGCTTCCCTTTTCGCCACCCTACAACGCCTTGAGGCCCAACACAAACAATCCCTACAAGAGTCCACACTGCGACAGCTTACCTCAATACGACATGAGCTTAATTCCCTCTTGGAAGCGAAACAACAAAAACTAAGGCTTTTATGCTCCTGTTCTTTCTATGAATGGGGAAACAAACTGGGCAGACTCTTACCTAGGGCATTAAGGGATAGACAGGCCTCTACTTACATACCTTCAATTAGAAATCAAGTGGGGAATAAGGTGCACACAACTGAAGACATAGCGGAGGCTTTCACGTCATATTACCACTCCCTGTACAACCTCCCCCCCCCCTCTACCGCTTTCCCTCCACCTAGACCTATGCAGACACTCGAGTAATAGATAAGGGACACAGCTTTGCCTACCATTCCTGACCTAGGAATAGAGCAGCTGGAGACCCCATTCTCTCCAGAGGAGCTTCAATGCGTGGTGAAATCACTGCCTTCAGGTAAAAGCCCTGGCCCCGACGGGTTTACAGCTATCTTCTATAAATCCCTACTTACTGAACTATCCCCTGCACTGCTAAAGGTTTTCAATTCTATTGACCATACGACGCCTCTTCCTCCCTCTTTTTTGCATGCTCATATTACTGTGATTCCAAAAGAGGGAAAGGACCCCCAGCTGTGCCCTAGTTACAGGCCAATTTCGCTAATTAACTCAGATGCTAAAATTTACGCTAAAATGATTGCTGCCCAATTGTCTTGCTTTGTGGGTTCCCTAGTCCACCTCGATCAGGTAGGGTTTATACCCTCTAGAGAGGCTAGGGACAACACCCTTAAGACATTCTTTCTGATCCATCATGCAAAACGATCTTCAGCGCCATTTTTGGCGCTTTCACTTGACGCCGAAAAGGCGTTTGATAGGGTGGACTGGGGATTCCTTGAGGCGACACTGAGGCAGATTGGTCTGGGCACATTGATGATGGCACTCATTAAATCTTTATACGATTCGCCTAGAGCTCAAATTAGAGTGAATGGCTCTCTGTCCGATCCTTTCATAATAAACAACGGCACAAGACAGGGGTGCCCGCTTTCCCCACTACTATATGCATTGGTAATTGAACACCTGCTTATAGCAATTCGGAACAACCCGTCCATACAAGGATTGAGAATTGGGGGGACCATGCACAAATGCTCCGCTTTTGCGGATGATGTTTTACTCTACCTCACGGACCCCTTATCGTCCCTTCCGGCAGTAATGGAAACGCTGAGCTTGTTTGGCTTTTTTAGCAACCACAAAATTAATCTCTCAAAGTGTGTTGCAATGGGAGTAGGAACTGACCCAGTGACCATGCAGACCCTAAGTAGTCAATACCCATTCACCTGGAAAAAAGAGGCAAAAACCTATTTGGGGATTCGAATACCATCAGATCTGGCCCAAACCTACTCACTTAATTATGGATCAATTTTGGAATCGCTCAAAACGGACCTCGCTAAATGGACCAATAAAAAAATTTCATGGATGGGTAGGGTGGGCTGTATTAAAATGACAGTTCTTCCCAGACTTCTTTATCTATTTCAGACTATCCCACTATCCATCCCAAAAGCATTTTTCAATAAACTCACCAGTATCCTCAACCGCTTTCTTTGGGCATCTTCCCATCCCCGTATAGCTAGAACAACCTTGATATGTAGGAAGCAACAGGGAGGTTTAGGGCTGCCAGACTTCAGGGGCTATTTTCTTGCCTCATCCCTAGCAAGAATACTGGATTGGTTCCACAATAGGGAACATAAGCTATGGGTCCGTTTAGAGGAAAAGTTGATTAAAATTCCCCTCACAACGCTTCCTTGGTCTAGCAAATATCAGGCGTCACCGCACTCACTACATGAGCTTCCACTTATTGCCGCCCAAGTGATGAGAATAATGAAACGTTCCTCGGGTCCCACACGCCTATTCACCACTGATGGCCCCTTGACACCCATATCTGACAACCCAGAGTTTCCGCCGGGAATGTCTGTGGATTTCTTAGCCGCTATACGTGATCAGAGCCCCCTTCGATTTCAGTCAGTCACCAAAAACGGTTCTCTCACTCCGTACGAGGAGATGCTCACTAATGATCTTCGCACCCCCCGCGCCCAGTGGGAATACAACCAATTAGCGCACTTCTATCGTGCCATTAAATCGAAGATAAATTTACACAGAGAATTAACGCCCTTTGAGTTATTGTGTATCAATAAGGGTGCAATTTTGCACACAATCTCACAGGTATATGGGTTGTTGCTGGACAACTGGGGCAAGGTGGAGACCCCATACGTCAGGGCATGGGAAAGGGAGCTAGACAAGTCCTTTTCACAAGATGAATGGGCAAAAGCGTTTGAACTATGTCATAAATTGTCAATTTCCTGCAAAGCCCAGGAGACTAATTACAAAATTTTGTCACGCTGGTACTGGGTGCCCACTAAATTAAGGTCCATCTATCCGACCTGTTCAGATCTCTGCTGGAGATGTCATCAAGCCCCTGGCACCATGACCCATGTGTGGTGGGGATGCCGGTTGCTCCGCCCCTTCTGGTCACAGGTGCGTAAGCTTATCAATAAGTTGACGGGTCACCAGCTGGAGGACGACCCCTCGATCCTGCTTCTCTTAGTTATACCTACTTCAATTACCAAAGCCAAAAAATCATTAATGGGATTCATGCTAATTGCTGCGAGGTCCCTCATCCCCAGGCTGTGGAAGACTACCAGAGTCCCACAAGTTTCAGATTGGTTTGGTGAGATAACCGTGCTGCATCGGATGGAAGAATTAACTGCTGCCAAGCATAATATCAGTACCGACAACACAACCATTTGGGGCCCCTGGCTAACTTTTAGACAATCACCTGAGTTTAATACTTTTATGTAAAAATGCTCCTTCATTCCATTTATATCTGGATTGCTCTAATTGATGACTGGTTTCTTACCCCTCACCCCTCCCTCCCTCTTCTTTTTGTACTTTGTGCTTCACATTAGCTCAATCATCTGCTAGTAATGTATCTAACATTCTTGGAAGTGTTAATTCTAACTATTTGTTACATATATATATGATTCACTATCGACCTCATTACGCCTATGATGTTTTGGCAAACTGATAGTTATTGAGGTCTGTACCCTAATATACGTATACATCTATATATATTTATACCATTATATATATTGTACTTAACTAATACTTTATATTGTCTGGACCTGCGTGTCCCTCGATTGCAAGTGATGCTAATTTGTTTTATGTTAATATTACAATTGTTCAATAAAGAATGATAAAAAAAAAAGTAAAAAAGGAAATATTCAGTACTTCAAATGGATCCAGGAAAAAACACTTTTGAATAAAACTCCCTTTTATATTGTAACAATATTCATAAGTTCCTTGTATATTATAAAACATTGAGCTCATAATACACAATTAACCCCTTAATGATCTGGCCCTTTTTAGTTTTTGTCACTTCCATTTTTCACTCCCCACCTTAAAAAAATCTATAACTTTTTTTATTTTTCCATGTAAAGTGCTGTGTGGGGGCTTGTTTTCAGGGTAACAAATTGCAGTTCATAGTGATGGTATTTAATTTTCCATGTCGTGTGCTGGGAAGCGGGAAAAAAAAATTCCAAATGCAGTGAAAATTGTGAAAAAATGTATTTGCGTTGTTTTCTTGTGGGCTTGGATTTTACGGCTTTCATAGTGCACCCCGAATGACAGGTCTACGTTATTCTTTGGGTATAACGCACTTTGGGATGGAATGCACTTTTCCATGCTATGAGGGTAAAGGATCTTCCTAAATCCTTTTCCCATGTCAACATAGGGGTTGATTTTGCAAGGAATTCTTTGAAACCTATAATGGAAACCTATAATTAACCATAATAATGGCATAATAAGGCTGATAGCACATTGTATTGATAGGGTTAATACGAGTCAGCCTCGGGTCTTCAGAAGACGGATTGCCGCTCCCCAAGGACATTACGGGGAGCGATTATGCTCTGAAAGATGGCAGTGCCCATGCATTGCTAGCAATATGCAGCAAAGACTTACCGGCTATGGAAAGGGCTCAGCCCGTGAGCCCTCTCTATGCACCGGGACCCGACGTGCGCCTTACTAGTACGGTGCATGTCAGGAAGGGGTTAATAGGATACAGTAATAAACTAAAATAAACACAATCTCAATTTGTGCCTTTCATGTTATGCTTATTCATTTACTTTCATGATTTTCCCAACAATTTTTGATATGGAGTCAAATGTAAACAATGAAACAATATGATATAATATCTCCACTAGAGATGAGCGAGCACTAAAATGCTCGGGTGCTCGTTATTCGAGACAATCTTTTCCTGATGCTTGAGTGCTCATCTCGAATAACGAGCCCCATTGAAGTCAATGGGAGACTCGAGCATTTTTCAAGGGGACCAAGGCTCTGCACAGGGAAGCTTGGCCAAACACCTGGGAACCTCAGAAAAGGATGGAAACACCACGGAAATGGACAGGAAACAGCAGGGGCAGCATGCATGGATGCCTCTGAGGCTGCTTAATCGCACCATTATGCCAAAATTATGGGCAACAGCATGGCGAGGACAGAGTGACTGAATGAGGCTAGATAGCATCTAAAACATCCAATAATTGACCCTGACACTATAGGGGACGGCATGCAGAGGCAGCGGCAGCAGTGGCAGGCTAGAGAGTGTCATGGCGACATACCCCAAATTGGCTTCAAACCAATTAAAAAAATTCCTTTTGGCGAGGATAACGTGTAGCACTGTATGTAACAGTATTTTTCCTGGTTAAGGCGGCAGAGAGGAACCAAAGGAGGTGAGCAAGAAGCACTGAAATGATTTCCTATGTGAACAAAAGGTTGACGGTATATTTAGTCGATAACACAGCATGGTGGCGACATAGTGACCAAGTTCCTTAACGAATCTGGTGAAACACCCAAAAAATCTGATTTTTGTAGGTTGACCTTGAAATTACTTAGTCCACTGAATATGTCGAATTCCTCAGTATTGAAGGGAGGGAGATTTGTGGATTGGTCACATACAATAGTAGGTCATCCGCAAAGAGAGACATTTTGTGGTGGATGCATCCAACCTGGAGACCCTTTATATTGGGATTATTCCTTAGTGCTATGGCCAGCGACTCCATCACAAGTATGTACAGGAAAGGCGACAAGGGGCACCCCTGCCTAGTCTTATTTGAAATTGAGAATGGTAAGGACAAGGACCCATTCACTTTAACTCTCCCAGAAGACCTAAGGGCCTATGATATATATGATATAACCCAGGCCGATAAAGCGTATTGTAGCTTCCAGAAACCCCCAATGCACCCGATCAAACGCTTTTTCAGTGTCTACAGAAAGCAAGCACATAGGAGTGTCAGAGCATTTTGCCCTTTCGATCAAAGAGATTGTCTTAATGGTATTATCCCTGGCCTCCCTCCCTGGGACGAAGCCAACCTGTCCCTGGTGTATCAGGGCTGGGATATACGGTTGGAGCCGTAAGGCCAACATTTTAGAGTATATTTTGGTGTCCACATTCAGCAAGGAGATTGGCCTAAAATTCCCGCAATGTGTTTGGTCCCTCCCTGGTTTAGGAATGACAGTGATATAAGCTTGTAAAGCCTGGTCTGGAAAGGGACATCTCTCCGAGACAGAATTAAAGGCCTTAGTTAAAATAGGGGTCAGTTCAGATTTGCATGCTTTGTAAAACCTTGCAGTGAAGCCATCTGGACTCGGACTCTTTCCCGTTTTAAGGTTTTTAATGACTAGAGCCACCTCTTCTTCCGAGAAATTATTCTCTAAGGTCTCTGCCTCCGAAGCCGATATTTTTGGAAACGAGTTTGTTTCCAAGTACTCCTCTATCGAAGGTGTACCTGGGTGGGAAGGGCTAGACCCAGCGTTATCTATTTTGTAGAGAGTGGAGTAAAACTTGGAGAACTCGTCAAATATCTGATATTCCTTATGAACCACTCCTTTAGCCGGGGAGTTTATGGAGAAGATATGTGTGGTTGGTGTGCGGGGGTGTATGGCTTTTGCTAGCCAGGCTCCACACTTGTCCCCGTATTCAAAAAAGCCTTTGTGCATGCGTTCTCTAGCGCATCTATATTTCTGATCTAGAATGGAAAGTATTTCCTGTCTTAATAGGGATATTTCAGTCTTCAAAAGTTCTGAAGGGGTGGATTTGTTAACAGATTCCTTATCCGCCAAGGAACGTAGTGTTGTTTTGAGTTTGTATGCTCTCTCCCGTTTCAGTCTGGACCCATGAGACATAAAAATGGTTCGTATTTTCTGTTTAGTCGCTTCCCAGACAAGTATGGGGGAGGAGGTTTCTGAGGTGACCTCGTCTACTGCAGTCCGGATGGCCAACTTAACCTACTCCGCACATACAGAATCGTCTAAAAGATAATCATTTAGGCGCCATGAACCCTTTCGCACCGGACCAGGTGACCCATCCAGAGAGCCGAAAACAGGGGCATGATCTGACCACACAAAGGCACCTAGGGAGCATGTCAAGTAACCTATGTGAGATGAATATGTGGTTGAGTCTATGGTAAGTGTTGTGCACCAGAGAGTGGTAGCTATATTCTTTGACAGAAGGATGCAGTGTTTACATGTCTACTAAGTGAAGAGCCCTAAGCTTGTCCTTCAATCTGCGTCTCTTGGCAAAGGAGACAGAAGACTTACCCGCGGTGGTGTCTAGATTTACGTCCATCACCATGTTAAAGTCTCCACCCAAGAAGATGTCTGAGCCATCTGCGAAGTCCGCCAGCAAGCGAAGCAATGTTACGCCAAAGGATGTCTGGTTAGAATTTGGGAAATATGCATTAGCGACAGTAAAAACAAAGCCTCTCAAGTTGATCTTCAAAAACATATATCTACCTTCTGGATCAAATCTAGTCTAGTAGTACAAATTGTAGGGACTTGTGGAATGCTAATGAGACCCCGCCAGCTTTCCGTTCAGGTTTCGGGCAATGATACCACTTGGAATATAAGTTTGTCGGGCATGTGGGTACAGCATTAGCTATAAAATGAGTTTCCTGAAAGAGGGCTATCAGTATTTTCTGTTTGCTAAGTCGATACAGAATTTGGCCTCTTTTTGCTTGTGCATTGAGATCCTTCACATTGAAGGAGCAGAATGATAATCTTAAGCTGCTCATAATGATATTGTTTAATGCGAAAGAGGGATGGGTCCCCTTAGACAAATAAGTAAGTAAGCACAGTAAGAGCGCAGTACAAGAAAGAGAGAAGAATAGAGCAAAGAGACAACACTCAAACCGCAATCGTTCTAAGACAATACACAGAGACAAAAGTTAGACGAGACACAAGAAAAGACAAATTACAAATAATCAAATAACCAATTTTAGATTGGGGTACAGTGTAACTACACACCTATAGTTGGTTATACGCGAAAACCCCTGGGGGGAAGTGTCCAACTAGGAGGGAGACACACAGATCCTGTAGATCCCTCTTGGAAGCTGTTTCTGACTCAACTAGATGAAACAAAAATTGACAACGTATCCAACACAAATAGGCATTTGGACCTATTAAGGAGATATATAAAAGCAACTATATTCGTACGAACAAATCGGTCAATCCCCCCATGGCTATAATATGACAGGTGAAATACAGCAGATAGATTACTATATTTCCCCACTTTTCCAGTTGAATGATGAGGAGGGTGAGCTATACCCATGGTAGGGAGACATTAAACAGGTTTTGATAGACCCAATTACTGATCCTCTTGCGGGCGAACAAATCTCTTCATCTGCGGAGCTTGGTGTGGAGGAGCCGCACAATCTCTTTGGCCCCATTGACCTCCTCGTCACAGAGGTCTAGCTGGAAACGGAGGAGGTGGAGCATTGCCTCCGAGGCCCTCTGGAATGGGAAGCCCTGGCCATTCAGTAATGGCTGGAGCGGGAAAACCCAAGGCCGCAGACAGACCCGGGTGTTGCAGGGTGTATCTCCTATCTGCATGGCGAATATGTAGTCGGAATGGGAACCCCCATGAGTATGGGATGTTTCTTTTTCTCAATTTCTCCAAGAATGGTTTAAGGGCTTTACGTTTATTTAAAGTAAGACGAGATAGGTCTGGGAGTAACTGTAAGTGTGTACCTCTATAGACAACCTCTCCAGCTTCTCTAGCTTTGGACATAATGGTGTCCTTTATTTGATATTTATGCACTCTGCAGATAACATCCATCGATGGATCTTGAGCAGCAGGTTTGGCTTGCAAGGATCGGTGTTCTCTGTCCAGTTCCAGATGCGTCTCTTCTGGGACCTCCAGTAAGGAGTTGAAGATTTGCTGTAAGGTATTATGTAGACTGGAGCTATCTACTGTTTCAGGCAGGCCACAAATTCTAATGTTATTGCGACGACCCCTGATTTTCGTATCATCCAGCTGATCTGCTAGAAATTGGAGCTGAAATGTATGCGTAGCTAACATAGCCTCGTGGGTCACCACGCGATTGATAAGGGTAGAATAACTGTCTTCCACACCACTCCCAATTCAGCAGCATACGACTGCTCCAGTCTGGCCATGTAACTTTCCATATCCTCCCTAGTAGGGATAGATTGGAGATGTGTGCGAAGAGCTCATAATTCTGCTAGCGCTCCCATCTCCTGTGTCAACATGCCTGCTGAATATTCTTGTGCCAGCAACATGCGCTGCCGCTGAGGTGAGAGAGAAGAACTATCTGAGTATGGAGACATAGCAGGGTTCATTCCCGCAGTACCCTGCGTTCCACTAGGTGGAAGGGAGGAAGACATTAAAATGGCTTCTGGAGAGCTCCGGGTCGGTGTAGAGGGCCAGTCCCCTTCCTGTGATGACCAGAGAACTGGTGTGTGAGGGTGCTCATGAGGATCCGCCCACTGTGCGGGAATGGATGGATCTGTTGTGATTTTGGGTGCCCCACACTCAGGTCTCTCCACCATGGGCGCAGCATTCTCCCGTGGGTTTTGATATAAGTGGGCACAAGAGGTAGATGGTTGGGAGTCCCCCAGGGGCTGTGCAGCTCTTAGTGAATGAGCCCCCAGACCGTTATGGGGGAAAGAGCTCTTCTTTGCAGTTCCCACAACTGAGCTCTTTTGTTTTAGGGGAGCCATCACCTGAAGCTCTGGTTGAACCCCTGTATCAGGAGCCGCTTTCATCTCTGCCCCCTCCGGAGCGGCTGGTTGCTGTGGGGCTGCTCCCAGGCAAGTTATGGCGCCAGGGCCCGTATGTGCCTGTGAGCTCTGCAGCAGTGAGGTCCTGGAGTCTGCCATGGAGTCGCCGGGAGAACGATCTCCCATCTCGCCTCCCGTCTCCTCCACACGTCCATCCAGGGGAGACGGTGAGTGCGGGGCTCCATTTAGAGAAGGCCAGCCCAACATTTCGGTACCTCGTGGTACCCCTTTGTTGCCGTTCTTGTTAGAGGGGTGCATGGAGCCTTGGGGTCTGCACGCTTCTTGGGTCCCATTTGGATGCAAGTGCAAGGGTGTTGGATCGTGACACAGCTTCTCTCGAGGATAAAGCAGGAGCTAGCACAAGGCACGTCTAGTCACCGTCATAGCTAGGCCACGCCCCCATGCTGTACAACTTTTATGAGTTGTTCCAATGTGCAGGTCATGCTGTATCATTTCTCCATTTTCAAGAGGAAGATATTAGGAAACCAGTACCTCTGGATTAGATGTCCCTCATGTTTTGCCAGGACAGCATTTTCCCGGTGAATTCTGCTGCTTCTAAAGGAAGGACTCAGAAAAGAGTCTGTTCCAAAAGAGGAGTTAGGATGGACACTATATACTACTAAGAGTCCTGCGAGAATTCCAGAGTGACAACATTTTTGTTGTCCCCTGGTAAATTCCATGCAACGCATTCACAATTCACGTCCAACCTTTCTTGTGAATTAATTTCGGTAAAAGGAATTATTGTAACAACTGTTAGGTAACATTGCTCCCTATACCCCTTGAGTATTTCATTGCGGGATGTAGTTTGCAAACTAGGGGCACTTGTGGGTTTTATGTTTTTTATTAAGGTTTTCTAATTCCCCTCAAAGTCTCTGGATTTGTTAGCAGATATTTATAATTCTCTAAGTTCTTTATTTATTCATTATTATTATTAGTTATTTCTACTCCAAGTGCTTTATTATTCCGGAGCCCTGCTGGATTTTCTGGTTAGCATTTAGGATCACATGTAGTGTCTTTTTTGCATCAGGAAACATGGCTTCCTAATCAGAGACCTGAAAATTCAGTGGCAAAACCTGGGCGTCACATACTGGGCATCACATAATGGGCACCACATAACGGGCGTCAGCTTTCCAGAAATAATTGCAATTTCCATCTTGCGCTCCATTGCACATCATATTTGGAAACCCCCTTCTCATTTCACCACATGTATTACACTACACCACATATTACACCTTGCTAAATGCCCCAAGGGGTGTACATTCAACAATTAGGGTCACTTTTTCGGGTTCCCCTCTGTTTTGGTACCAATAGGGCTCTCCAAAAGCATCCTGACATATGAGAAGGGTTTCTGTCAAATTTGGCTTCTAAAAGACAAACATCCCTCTTTCCCCCCACTGTGCGCCCATACAACATTTTATATGCACACGTAGGGGAATTCTACCCTCGAGAGAAACAGTTTTACACCTTTTTCGGGGTTATTTAATCTTTTATCCCTTGTAGCTTACAAAAATTAGGGGTAAAAGGGACCTTTATAGAAAAAAATTCACCTTTTTAATTTTTAGGGTCTAATTGGATCATTCACCTGTAAGGTCACATATACACATATTACACATTGCTAAATTCTCCAAGGGTTGTGCGTTCAAATATTAGGGTCACTTTTCGGGTTCTTCTCTGTTTTATACCACTAGGGTTCTCCAAATGCATGTAAAAGATTTCTGTCAAATTTGGATTCTAAAATGCAAACATCTCTCTTTCCTTCTACTGTGCGCCCATACAACATTTTAAATACACATTTGGAAAACTTGTACAAAAATAGGGGCAAAAATGGCCTTTATAGGAAAAATTTCACCTTTCTCCATTTTAGGACCTAATTAAATCAAACATCTTTATGGGCAAATACACATTTTACATCTTGTTAAATTCTCCAAGGGGTGTACTTTCCAAAATGGTGACACTTGTTGTGGGTCCCCTCTTTTTTGGTACCACTACGGCTCTCCAAATGCATCCTGACACATGTAAAGGATTTCTGTGAAATTTGGCTTCTAAAAGGCCAACGCCCCTCTTTCCCTTAAGCCCTACTGTGTACCCATACAACACTTTATATGCACAAGTGGGGCAATTTTACACTTTGGAGCAATAGGTTGACACATTTATGGGGGTTGTTTCATTTTTTATCCCTTGTGGCTTACAAAAATTACTGGTAAGACTGACTTTTTGGGGAAAATTTTCATCTTTTTCCTTTTAGGGCATACTTGAATCAAACACCTGTAGGGGCAAATACACATATTACACCTTGATAAATTCCCCAAGGGGTGTTCTTTCCAAAATGGTGTCACTTGTTGGGGTTCCCCTCTGTTTTGGTACCACAAGGGCTCTCCAAATGCATCCTGACAAATGTAAAGGATTGCTGTCAAATTTGGCTTTGGAAAGTCAAACATCCCTCTTTCCCTTGTCAGCCCTACTGTGTACCTATACAACATTTTAGCTGCACAAGTGGGGCAATTTTAATCTTAGGAGAAATAGTTTGACACATTTATGGGGGTTGTTTAATCTTTTATGTCTTGTGACTTACAAAAATTAGGGGTAGAGTTACTTTTTTGCGGAAATTTTCATCTTTTTCCTTTTTGGGGCCTAATTGAATCAAACATCTGTTGGGGCAAATACACAAATTACACCTTGCTAAATTATCCAAGGGGTGTACTTTACAAAATGGTGTCTCTTGTTGGGGCTTTCATCTGTTTTGGTGCCATTAGGGCTCCCCAAATGCATCCTGACACATGAAAACTTTTTCAGCCATATTTGTCCTCCAAAAACAAAACAACGCTCTTTCCGTTCCAAAGGCACCCTGTGTCCGTACAGAAGGGTACAGTGACAAAATGGGTATTGGCATACTCAGGAGGAACTGCACGAAACATTGTAAAATGCATTTTCCTTTTTAACCCATTGTAAAGGTGCAAATTTTTGTGTTCAATGAATACATTGTAAGATAAAATTACATTTCTGTAATTTCCCTTTTATTTATTTTTCACCCTCATGAAACACTTAAAGGTTTAACAAACTTTTAAATATTTTGAGGGGAACAGTTTCTAAAATTGTGTCATTTGTGGGGGTTTTATGTCATGTAGGCCTTCTAACTAAATTGGCCCTCGAAAAATAGGTTTTGAGGATTTTTCGTGAAAATTGGAAAAATCGCAGCTAAAGTTATAAGCCTTCTAACATCCGAGAAAAAGAAAGTATGTTTGAAAAATGGTGCCAAGTTAAAGCAGACATATGGGAAATGTTAGTTATCAAGTTATTTTGGTGATATGACTAACTTTCCAAAAAGTAGAACATTTTGAATTGAGAAAACATAGGTTTTTTCAAATTTTTTGCCAAATTTCCGTTTATTTCATAAATAAATACTAAACATATTGCTTAAAATTCTCAACCAACAAGAAGTGCAATGTGTCACGAAAAAACAATCTCAAAATCAACTGGATAGGTTAAAGCATTCCAAAGTTATGACCACTTAAGTTGACGCATTAGATTTAAAAAAAACGGGCCGTGTCAGGAAGGTGCAAAATGGCCAAGTCGTTAAGGGGTTAAAGTTGATTTTTTATGCATGGTGTAGTTTCTAAAATGGCATAATGTACGGGGTTTTACTGTTATTTAGGCCTCTTAAAGTCAATTATAGCTGATGAGGTGCCTCTAAATATAGGTTTTGGCGCCAAAAATTCTAAACCTCCTGCAACCTAGAAAGAATACATAAAAAGTGATTGCTATCTGCCTGTAAAACATAAAATGAAGATCTTTGAAAATAAATAATTTTCATAATTAAACACAAAAGATATCATCAAATTTTAAAAGATCTGACTTGGTCACGAGGAGTTAAATGATGCAATAAAGGACATTTGTAATACATGTGAAAACATCATAAGGGTTTTTTACCCAGAAAAAGAAGTTCTGTAAAAGTAATTTTAGTATTCAGAGCAAATATTCTGGGGACCATGGCATAACTATAGTGGTAGCAACTATAGCAGCTGCTATAGGGCCTGCAGTTTCAGGGAGCCCAAGCATCTGGTGGAGTGTGGTGTATAAATTGTGAGTGTGAGTATGCTGAATTGGTGTATATGGTACTATATGTGTATGTATGTATATATGGTGTGTATTTACTGTATATACATGTGTGTATATATGTATGTGTGTATATGGTATACGTATATATATGGTGTGTATATACTGTATGTATATAAATGTATGTATGTATGTGCTCGTTCGAGCATTAGCGTACTCGAAACTGCTCGTTGCTCGGACGAATACTTCGCCCGCTCGAGAAAATGGCATCTCCCGCCGTTGTGATTTTTGGCGGCCAGAAACAGAGCCAATCACAAGCCAGGAGACTCTGCACTCCACCCAGCATGACGTGGTACCCTTACACGTCGATAGCAGTGGTTGGCTGGCCTGATCAGGTGACCCTGGAATAGACTAGCCCCTGCCCGCGCTGCTCGGATCATTCTCTGTCTGGATGCCGCTAGGGAGAGAGCAGCTGCTGGTCAGGGAAAGCGTTAGGGTGTTATATTAGAATAGTGTTAGGCAGGAGTGATTCTACAAGAACCCAACAGCCCTTCTTAGGGCTACAATAACGTTTTATTTTACTTTTTTTTTGGTTTGCCTGTGGCTGGGCTTGCTGGCATTAGTAGTGCAGCTAATACCATATTGTGAGTAATTTGCAGGGAGACTTGCGACCGTTGTGTTTAGCTCTTAGTGACACACATATCCACCTCAAACACCGAAGTGGGACAATTTATTAGGGGTTTGATTAGAATTAGACAGAGTCTGCTGATTTTTTTTTTTTTTTACCTTTATTTATTTTTATAGCTCAAAGTAATCTTGCAAAGCAGTGTGCTTTAAGTGTAGGCTAGAAAATAACCATAGGAGAACCCCAATGGCTTACTTAGGCCTACAATAGCGTTATATTTTCCTTTTTTTTTGTTTGCTTGTGGCTGTGCTTGCTGGCATTAGTAGTGCAGCTAGTACCATATTGTGAGTAATTTGCTGGGAGACTTGCGACCGTTGTGTTTAGCTCTTAGTGACACACATATCCACCACAAACACCGAAGTGGGACAATTTATTAGGGGTTTGATTTGAATTAGGCACAGTCTGCTGATTTATTTTTTTTTACGTTTATTTATAACTCAAAGTCATCAGGCACAGCACAAAATCCAGTTGTGTGCTGTCAGTGTAGGTTAGAAACTAGCCATAGCAATAGGATAGCATTGTTTTGTTTAAAAAAAAAAAAAAAAATTTAAAGCTTACACTTTAATTTTGAAAATGTTTAACCCGAGGGCTAGGAGTAGAGGACAAGGGTGTGGACGTGGGCGTCCAACTACTGCAGGGGTCAGAGGCTGTGGTCCTGGGTGGGGTGAGACACCAGCTGCTGATGAGGGAGCAGGGGAACGCCGCAGAGCTACACTCCCTAGGTTCATGTCTGAAGTTACTGGGACTCATGATAGAGCACTGTTGAGGCCAGAACAGTGCGAAGAGGTGATGTTGTGGATTGTGGACAATGCTTCTAGCCATTTGTCCACCAGTCAGTCTTCCACGCAGTCCACCCATGTCACCGAAATCAGCACTCCTCCAGCTCCTCCACCTCAGCCTCCTTCCCCCCAGTCTGCCCCCTCCCAGCAAAATTTGGCATTTGAACCGGCATACTCTGAGGAACTGTTTTCTGGACCCTTCCCACAGTCACATACCACTTGTCCGGTTGCTGCTGAGCAATTTTCCGATGCCCAGGTTTTCCACCGGTCGCAGTCTGTGGGTGATGATGACATTATTGACGTAGTGGAAGAAGTGTGTAAAGTGGTGTCGGACGATGAGGAGACACGGTTGTCAGACAGTGGTGAAGTTGTTGTCAGGGCAGGAAGTCCAAGGGGGGAGCAGACTGAAGGATCGGAGGATGATGAGGTGACAGACCCAAGCTGGGTTGATAGGCCGGGTGAACACAGTGCTTCTGAGACGGAGGCGAGTCCTAAAGCAGAACAGGTTGGAAGAGGCAGTGGTGGGGCCAGACGGAGAGGCAGGGCCAGAGCTGGTGCATCAGCGCCAAATGTTTCCCGTAGTCATGCTCCCGTGGCGAGGGCTAGATTTTCAGAAGTCTGGAGGTTCTTTAAAGAAACACCGGATGACCGACAGACTGTGGTGTGCAACCTGTGCCAAACCAGGATCAGCAGGGGTTCCACAACTACTAGCTTAACTACCACCAGTATGCGCAGGCATATGAATGCTAAACACCCCACTCAATGGCACCAAGCCCGTTCACCTCCGGCCGGGCACACCACTGCTCCTTCCCCTGTGTCATCTGCTAGTCAGCCCCCTGCCCAGGACCCCGGCCCAAACACTTCCCGTGCGAAAACCCCATCTTTTCCTCCACGATCCTCCACAGCATCCACCAGCATTCAGCTCTCCATACCCCAGACGCTGGAGCCAAAAGGAAGTATAGCGCAACCCACCCATACGCCCAAGCCCTCAACGTCCACATCTCCAAGTTGCTTAGCCTGGAGATGCTGCCCTATAGGCTGGTAGAGACCGAGGCCTTTCGAAACCTAGCGGCGGCAGCCGCCCCTCGGTATTCGGTCCCCAGCCTCCACTACTTTTCCCGATGTGCCGTCCCAGCCCTGCACAAGCACGTGTCAGAGAACATCATCTGTGCCCTGACCAACGCCGTTTCTGACAAGGTCCACCTGACGACGGACACGTGGACGAGTGCTGCCGGGCAGGGCCACTATGTATAGCTGACGGCACATTGGGTTAACTTGGTGGAGGCTGGGACCGAGTCTGACCCTGGGGCTGGTCATATACTGCCGACGCCGAGGATTGCGGGGCCTACCTCGGTCCAGGTCTCAAAGGCCTACTATAACTCCTCCTCCTCCCACCCCTCCTCCACCTCCACCTCCGAATTACCATCCGTGGGCATGGCGCCATCAGTCGGTAGCTCTAGGCACAGCAGCAGTGCCGTCGCTAAGCGACAGCAGGCGGTGCTCAAACTGCTGTACCTAGGCGATAAAAGGCACACCGCCCAAGAGCTATTACAGGGCATCACGGCGCAGACCGACCTGTGGCTGGCACCGCTGAACCTGAAGCCAGGCATGGTTGTGTGTGACAACGGCCGTAACCTGGTGGCGGCTCTGCAACTCGGCAGACTGACACATGTGCCATGCCTGGCCCATGTGTTAAATCTCATAGTTCAGCGTTTCCTCAAGACATAGCCCAATCTGTCTGATTTGCTCACGAAGGTGTGCCGCATCTGTGCGCATTTCAGGAGGTCCAGCACAGATGCGACGTGCCCACGAGGTGGAATTCAACATTAACCATGTTATCCAGAGTTTACTAGCAGCGCTGAGCGATTGTAGACTGCTAGATGTCAACTTCCACCAGAACTGGTAGTCAGGTCAGTCAGCTTCCTCAAGTCTACAATGAGAAGTGGACGTGGATGTCTGATATCTGTCAGGTGCTGAGTAACTTTGAGGAGTCAACACAGATGGTCAGTGGCGATGCCGCCATCATCAGCCTCACCATCCCGCTGCTTGGCCTGTTGAAAAACTCTCTGGTCAGCATGAAGTCGGAAGCTTTGCGCTCGTCACAAGAGACGGGGGAAGATTCCCTTGTTGATAGCCAAAGCACCCTTAGGTCTGTTTCTCAGCGCATATCGGAGGAGGTGGAGGAGGATGAGAAGGAAGAGGAGGAGAATGTTGGCGAGACAGAAGAGGGGACCATTGTTCAGTCCTTCACTGTTCAGCGTGTATGGGCAGAAGAAGAGGAGTTGGAGGAGTTGGAGGAGGAGGAAATGGACAGTCAGGCCAGTGAGGGGAGTGAATTCTTATGCATTGGTACTCTGGCGCATATGGCAGATTTCATGCTAGGCTGCCTATCCCGTGACCCTCGCGTTCAAAGAATTTATTCCAGCACCGATTACTGGGTATTCACTCTCCTGGACCCACGGTACAAGCAAAATCTTTCCACTCTCATCCCTGGAGATGAAAGGAGTGTGAGAATGCATGAATACCAGCAGGCCCTGGTGCACAAGCTGAAACAGTATTTCCCTTCTGACAGCGCTAGCGGCAGAGGGCGTACTTGTGCGGGACAAGTAGCGAGGGAGAGTAGGCGAGCAGGCAGCTTTTCCAGCACTGGCAGGGGTACGCTTTACAAGGCCTTTGCCAGTTTTATGTCACCCCAGCAAGACACTGTCACCTGTCCCCAGTCTCGGCAGAGTAGGGATGATCTTTACAGAAAGATGGTGAGGGAGTACGTAGCTGACCATACCATCGTCGTAAATGATCACACAGCTCCCTACAACTACTGGGTTTCAAAGCTGGACATGTGGAGGTTCTTGCCTGCTCTGCCGCTAGCGTGTTGTCCGAGCGGGTTTTCAGTGCAGCTGGTGGCATCATCACCGATAAGCGTACACGCCTGTCGACTGACAGCGCTGACAGGCTGACGCTTATCAAGATGAAAAAAGCCTGGATTTCTCCGGATTTTCATTCTCCACCAGGTGAAAGAAGCTCAACCTGAATAATGAATGCACTCCTCCTCCTCATTGTCCTCCTTCTCCTCCTCGTTGTACACTAAAGCAGAGGAAACTGGCTATTTTTTGCCAGGGACCAACTGGCTCTAGCTATAGTACCCTATGTATTTAATTTTTCTGGAGGGCCACCTACCCGGTCCTCTGTTTTAAGCAATTTTTGGGAGTGCCACATACAGGCACTCAATCTATTTAATTTTTCTGGAGAACCACCTACCTGCTCCTCTGGTTTGAAAACTTTTTTGGACTGCCACATACAGGCACCATCCAAATTAAATTGTCTGCATAGCAGCCTCCACATGTTGTCTTTTTAGCTGGCTCCACATGTTGTCTCCATTGCTAACTCCACATTTCATCGCCATAGCTGCCTCCAAAAGTCATCCATATAGCTGCCCCCATACATGGTCTCCTTATCAAACGAACTGTGTCAGGCAGAATTTTGGGTTGTTTTCATGGATTCCACATCAAACTTGTCAACTTTGTCGCCACCCTGCTGTGTAATCCACAAAATATACTGGCAAACTTTTATCATTTACCGATATTATTTCAGCGCTTCTTGCGCATCTGTTTACATTCCCCTCACCCGCCATAACCCAAACTTATAAGAACGCTACTACACTTGATCTTATACAAAAGGTTCTTAGAAGTGCTGTTTGGGGAGTAGCCGAGAGACAGGGGCTTGGATAGGCGAAAGCTCGCCTGGCAGCGGACTGCCAGCTCCATCCCAAGATTTTCAGGTGTTTCACCATATACATAATGGAACTCGGCCCATCTGTCGCCGCCATGCTGGAGACCTGAAGTTGCAATCATAGCAGCGCAATCTGGATGCCCCATACTGTCGCTCTTAATCATGGAACCATTTACGAAAAAACAATTAAAAATAGAACTGCTATTCTATTCCATTATTCCTAGGTGAAATATTCAAACGACCCCGCCTGCTTTGAAAATTATAATTTTTTCAAAGTAAACGCTTCTGGTCCCCAGGCCCATTTTGGGTGGGGAGGAGCCGAGAGACAGGGGCTTGGACAGGCGAAAGCTTGCCCGGCAGCGGACCGCCAGCTCCATCCCAAGATTAGGCAGCCTCAGAGGCATCCATGCATACTGTCCCTGCTGTTTCCTGTCCATTTTGCCTCCACGATCCTCCACAGCGTCCACCAATGTCTCCATGCACAACTTTTAACTCTCTATACACCAGACGCTGGAGCACGAGAGGATATGCAGCACATCATCCCCTTATCAAACGAGCTGTGTCAGGCAGAATTTTCAGGTGTTTCACCAGATACATAATGGAACTCGGCCCATCTGTCGCCGCCATGTTGGAGACCTGAAGTTTCAATCATAGAAGCAATATGGATGCCCCATACTGTCACTCTTAATCATGGAAGTCGTTTTCATGGCTGCCTCCATATGTCGTCCCCTTATCAAACGAGCTGTGTCCGGCTAATTTTTCGGGTGTTTCACCAGATACGTTATGGAACTTGGTCACTATGTCGCCACGATGATGTGTTATCAAATAAATATACTGTCAACCTTTTGTTGACATAGAACAGTGATGGCAAACCTTTTACAGACCGAGTGCCCAAACTACAACAAAGACCCGCTTATTTATCGCAAAGTGCCAACACAGAAATTTAATTTGTGATTTATACTCCCTACTCTGTCACAGTTTTCATTGATACCAGCACCCTGAGGACACCAATAAAGCAGAAAATAGCCCCAGGTAGAGCTGTCACTTTAAAATAGCTCTGTGCACAGCAAGTCCTGGGCTGTCTGGGACTGCAGGAAGATACCTGGAGTCATCTCTGGTGATGGCCTGAGTGCCCACAGAAAGGGCTCCGAGTGCCACCTCTGGCACCAGTGCCATAGGTTAGCCATCACTGACATAGAAGATCATTTCAGTGCTTCTTGCTCACCTTCTATGGTTCCTCTCTGCCACCCATTGGTTTTAAGCCTGAGTCCATTTAGGGTATGTCGCCATGACACTCTCTAGCCTGCCGCTGCTGCCGCTGCCTCTGCATGTCGTCCCCCATAGTGTCAGGGTCAATTATTGCATGTTTTAGATGCTATCTAGCCTCATTCGGTCACTCTGTCATGGCCATGCTGTTGCCCATAATTTTGGCATTATGGTGCGATTAAGCAGCCTCAGAGGCATCCATGCATGCTGCCCCTGCTGTTTCCTGTCCATTTCCGTGGTGTTTCCATCGTTTTCTGAGGTTCCCAGGTGTTTGGCCAAGCTTCCCTGTGCAGACCCTTGGTCCCCTTGAAAAATGCTTGAGTCTCCCATTGACTTCAATGGGGATCGTTATTCGAGACGAGCACTCGAGCATCGGGAAAAGTATGTCTCAAATAACGAGCACCCGAGCATTTTAGTGCTCGGTCATCTCTAATGCTCTCCTGTATATAATCAAACACATGGCTTGTGTACTCTCTTCTATAAAACCCCCTCACATGGCTTGTATCCTCTCCTGTATATAACCCCCGCACATAGCTTGTATCCTCTCCTGTATATAACTCCCTCACATGACTTGTGTCCTCACCTTTATATAACCCCTCACATGGTTTGTAGCCTCTCCTATATTAAACCCAGTGCATGGCTTTTGTCTCTCCTGTAAATAACCCCTCACATGACTTATGTCCTCACCTGTATATAACTCCTTACATGGCTTGTGTCCTCTCCTGTATAAAACTCCCTTGTATGGCATGTATCCTCTCCTGTATATAACCTCTCACATGGCGTGTGCCCTCTCCTGTATATAACCCCCTCGCATGACTTCTGTACTCCCATGTATATAACCGCTCACATGGCTTGTGTCCACTCCTGTATATAACCCCCTCACATGGCTTGTATCCTCTCCTGTTTATAACCCCTCACATGGCTTTTGTCCTCTCCTGTATATAATCCCCTCACATGGCTTGTATCCTCTCCTGTATAAAACCCCCTCACATGATTTGTATACTCTCTTGTATATAACCCCTCATATAACTAGTATCCACTCCTTTAAATAACCCCTCACATGGCTTGTATCGACTCCTTTACAAAACCCCTCACCTAGCTTGTGTCCTCTCCTGTATATAACCCCCTCACATGGCTTGTATCCTCTCCTGTATATAACCTCTCACATGGTTTGTATCCTCTCCAATATACAACTCAGCGCATGGCTTGTGTCCTCTCCTGTATATTACCTCTCACATGGCTTGTATCCTCTCCTATATATAACCCCTCACATGGCTTGGCTCCACTCCTGTATACAACCCCCTCACATGACTTCTGTACTCGCATGTATATAACCCCTCACATGTCTTGTGTCCTCTCCTGTATACACCCCCCTCATATGGCTTGTATCCTCTCCTGGATATAACCCATCACATGGCTAAAATCCTCTCGTGTACAAAACCCCCTCGTATGGCTTGTATGCTCTCCTGAATATAAAACCCCCCTTATGGCTTGTTTTGCTCTCCTGTATATAACCACCGCATGGCTTGTGTCCTCTCCTATATATAACTCCCTCACATGGCTTGTATCCTCTCCTGTATATAACCCCCTCACATGATTGTGTCCTCTCCTGTATATAACCCATCACATGGCTTGTATCATCTCCTGTATGTAACCCCCTCATATGACTTGTGTTCTTTCCTGTATATAACCACTCACAGGGCTTGTATCCTCTCCTGTATATAACCCCTCACATGGCTTGTATAATCTCCTGTATATAACCCCTCACAAGGTTTGTGTCCTCTCCTGTATATAACCCATGAAATGGCTTGTATTCTCTCCTGTATATAACCACTCACATGGGTTGTGTTGTCTCCTGTATATAACCCCCTCACATGGCTTGTGTCCTCTCCTGTATATAACCCCCTAACATGGCTTCTATCCTCTCCTGTATATAATGCCTTCACATGGCTTGTATACTCATCTGTAAATAACCCCCTCACATGGCTTGTATCCTCTACTTTATATAACCCCTCATATGGCTTGTATCCTCTCCTGTATATAACCCCCTCACATGGCTTGTATCCTCTCCTGTATATAACCCCTCACATGGCTTGTGTCCTCTCCTGTATATAACCCCTCACATGGCTTGTATCCTCTCCTGTATATAACCCCTCACATGGCTTGTGTCCTCTCTTGTATATAACCCCTCACATGGCTTGTATCCTCTACTGTATATAACCCCTCACATGGCTTGTATCCTCTCCTGTATATAACCCCTCACATGACTTGTATCCTCTCCTGTATATAAACCCCCACATGGCTTGTGTCCTCTCCTGTATATAACCCCTCACATGGCTTGTATCCTCTCCTGTATATAAACCCCCACATGGCTTGTATCCTCTCCTGTATATAACCCCTCACATGGCTTGTATCCTCTCCTGTATATAACCCCTCACATGACTTGTATCCTCTCCTGTATATAAACCCCCACATGGCTTGTGTCCTCTCCTGTATATAACCCCTCACATGGCTTGTATCCTCTCCTGTATATAAACCCCCACATGACTTGTATCCTCTCCTGTATATAAACCCCCACATGGCTTGTGTCCTCTCCTGTATATAACCCCTCACATGGCTTGTATCCTCTCCTGTATATAAACCCCCACATGGCTTGTATCCTCTCCTGTACAATTGATGATTGTATCAGTAAAAATGATGATAGTGATGAGTGTATCAGTGTAAATGATAATAGTGATGAATGTATAAGTGTAAATGATAATAGTGCTGAATGTATCAGTGTAAATGATAATAATGATGAGAGTATCAGTGTGAATGCTAATGGAGATGAGTGTATCAGTGTAAATGATAATAGTGATGAGTGTATCAGTGTAAATGATAATAGTGATGAATGTATCAGTGTAAATGATAATAGTGATGAGAGTATCAGTGTAAATGATAATAGTAATGAGTGTATCCATGTAAATGATAATAGTGATGAGTTTATTAGTGTAAATGATAATAGTGATGGGTGTATCAGTGTAAATGATAATAATGATGAGTGTATCAATGTAAATGTTAATAGTGATGAGTGTATCAGTGTAAATGATAATAGTGATGAGTTTATCAGTGTAAATGATAATAATGATAGTGTTTCAGTGTATATGATAATAATGATGAGTGTATCAGTGTAAATGATAATAGTGAGGAATATATCAGTGTAAATGATAATAGTGATGAGTGTATCAGTGTTTTTTTTTTTATATTTTTATTATGTATTTTAGTGTACAAACATAAACACCAAAAGGCAATCTTAAAATGATAGTTGACAATCATCACATTAATACAAGAGATTTCCTATATAACACAACGATTGCTAAGACGGTTTGGAACAACATCATTGTATGGGGTATCAATTAGTTAGCAATCAAAGTAAATTAATTTCTTAAACATGAGAGATAGACTCCAGGGTGTCTTCAAAAATTTAGAATTAAAGTGCTAGTGCAGTGTTGATCTGCTCAAATTATCTCCCACGATATTCCAGAATGAGTGTGGTGTACCGACGTTCACTAGGACACCACGAAACTTCTTACACCAATGTGGTCCTTTTATGCGGACTTTGCTTACCCCCTAGCATCTTATAATACTTTGATTGCATCTAAAGACATAATATGAAGTTGTTCCTCTATCCGTAAGGCCTTCATTGCCCCATCCACCTTTTATGTTTCCCCCTTCCCAACCCCCAATCCACCCCCCCCTCCCTCTGCCTGGGGAAAAGAAAAAAAAAAAAAAAAAACCTTATTCTGTCATTCCCCATAATTTCTCCCATTGTGCTAGCTGATTTCGATTTCCAAAGTACATTTTTTCATACGTCTTTATCTTGTGTGTCAAGTCCTCCCATTGTGTAGAAGTCGGTGGGTGCGACTTCATCCAGTTTCTTGCGAGCAAAACCTTAGCCGTGAGAGACATTCTATAGATAATAGTTTTTTTTTTTTTAGATATTCCAACCCTGCGCACGTTTTGCAGTTAATTAATTTTTGCAGTCAAAATTAATACCTCAGCAGAACAGGGAATTTGGAACCCCAGTTAAGCCTCAATATTTTCATGTATTCCTTGCCAGAAAGATTTAATAGTAGGGCAGCTCCAACTCAAATGTGGGAAGTCTGCGTTCATACATTCGCATCGTGGACACCTAGCGTCTTTATACAATCTCATTTTTTTGAGTAACAGTGTAGTGTAGTATATCCTATGTATGACGTTAAATTGGATCATTCTATGATTCATATTTAGTGAGCATAAAGCTGAATTCCGATAAACCTCACACCATTGGCCCTGTGAAAGACATATCCCATCTGAATCCCAGTGGGAAATGGCCTTAAATTTTACATCCTCTGTGTATTCTCTAAGTAAGAGGTTATATATTCGTGAAACCGTCATTTTCCCTTGCCAGTTAAGAAAAAAGTGATCAATCAGTGTACTACTATGCACAAAAAGTATTTTTTTTTCCTGTGTCTTATTAAATACATCTTTCAATTGTAAATAGTGAAAATACATATTCCTACCTAACCCGTAAATCCTTTCAATGTCCTTATAAGTCATTAGTATCCCATCTTGGAATATATGACATACCCTAGTTACACCTAGTGCTATACAAACCTAAACATCCACCATTTTCCAAAATTCCTTCAGGTTTATATTATACCACAGAGGGGAAACCAGTAAGGCACCCTTCTCTCCTCCCATCCTCTTCAGGGATTTCAACTCTCATTTATTAGTCTACAGGCAGGAAGATGTTTTAACCCGCCCCTTCGCCAATTGGCCAGATTCACAGATCTCCCAAAAAGACATATTGCCCTTAATCTTGCCCTGTATTTGTGAAAAAAACCCTGAGTTGTTCCACTTTGATAAAAAACAAACCTTAGCTGCCAAAAAATATAATTTAAAGTTGGGGATTGCCAATCCTCCTTCTCTCAGACTTTTGTATAGGTAACAAATTTTAATTCGTACATGTTTTCTCCCCCAAATCAACTCATTACAGAGTCTTTCAATAAGTTTAAAGAGCTTTTCTTCCACCCACACCGGAGATGCCGAGAGAACATATAGCAATTGTGGAAGGATTATCATTTTTAATAAGCCTATTCTGTCAGCCCTAGTAAGAGGCAATTTAACCCAGATAGAATTTTTTTACCGAATTTTCGCTATCAATGGTCGAATATTTAACTCAACATATCTCCTGGTGTCCGTAGAGATCGGGAGCCCCAGATAATCCATAGTTGCGTGTGGTTCCAATACTTGAAGGCTACTAAAGCCTTCAGTAGAAATCTCATCTATTCGAAGCAACACTGTTTTATTCCAATTGATTTCAAGCCCAGAGTAAGAACCATAGTCTTGAATCAGTTGAATCGCTTTTGGAATAGATACAGCCGAATTTCCCACAGATAACAATACATTGTCAGCATATAATAGTATTTTATCGGAGCCTCCCATGCAGCCACATCCGAGTATATCTGGATCCCCTCTTATCAAAGATGCCAGAGGTTCAATGAAGAGGTTAAACAATAGTGGGGATAAGGGGCATCCCTGCCGGGTGCCCCTTTCCAATAAAAATTTCTCCGAAACCGAGTCGTTGGTAAGGACCCCGGCCATCGGGTTTTTATATAATAGCTTGACCCGAGACGTAAATCCTTCCCCGAAACCAAACCTTCTCATAGCGGCCAATAGGAAGGGCCACTCCACCCTGTCGAACGCTTTGGCCGCGTCAAGAGACAGGATGGAGCGGCCCCCCACATCCGCCCCGAGCTGAAAACCCAGAAACAACCTATCCAAGTTATCTCTAATATTGCGGCCCGGTATAAATCCCGCCTGATCTGGGTGATTAAGATCTTGAACAACCCCCCGTAATCTCAATGATAGTGTTTTAGCCAGGATTTTCACGTCCGTGTTTAGCAAAGAGATTGGCCGATATGATTCTCTTTCCAAAGTATTTTTTCCTTTTTTGGGAATAAGGACAATTAGTGCCTCCATCATTGAGTCCGAAAGGTTTCCTTTCGCAAAGCTGGCATTAAGGACTTCCAATAGTAGAGGAAGCAGAGTTTTGCCATACCTTCTATAGACTTCAAACGGTAATCCATCGGACCCTGGACTCGTGTTCCCCGAAATGCTAGTAAGGGTTGTTGTGATTTCTTCCAGAGTCAGGGGTTGGTTTAACAACCGTCTCTGGGAGACCGATAGCTGGGGGAGAGTGACTCTAGATAAATACTGTTCTAGCTCAGGATGGTCGATTTTTAAGTCTGAGGAATATAGGGTCGAAAAAAACTCCACTTTGTTAATTTCCTGTGGGGACTCCACTACCTCCCCGCTCTGGTCTAATATTTGATGGATGTATTGACTGTCTTTTTGATTACGAACTACTGTGGCCAGGCCTCTTCCTGGCCTACCGACTCACAAAAATATTTCTGACCTTAAAAAAAAGCCTTCTGTTGTATTTTTTCCCTCATATACTCCTCGTACTCTACCTTGGACGTTTGTAATCTCTTAAGTTGGGTTTCTAGAGGGGATCTGTTATATTCTACCTGGGCTTTTTCCAATGTATTCTTTAATGTCTCCTCTTTATGCTCATAGGCTTTTTTTCCCCCAAATTTGATATTGCCAATATGCTCTCATATGGACTTTCAATGAATCCCATACAACTCTGATGTGGGTGGAACCAATATTATCTCTCCAAAAAGTATTGATTTCCTCCTGTACTTCCTCATCTTTAGAAAGGAGAGATAACCAATATGGGTTGATTTTGGGTGGTTTCCCTCTCCGACTATCACCCATTTCTACTTCCAGTGCCACCAGAGGGTGGTCCGAATGACTCGCCCTCTCATATTTCATTTTTTTCGTACAGAGGAGGGCCTTATCAGAGGCCAAAATAAGGTCAATTCGAGACATCACTCTGGAGGAACTGGAAAAAAAACAAATCTACCCCCCGAGTCCACTTTGTGGGAGATTGTTTGAAAGTTTACAGCACTATGGATGAAGACGCTGACACCCCTAGCATATGTGGAAAACACAGAGTGGTATTCTTTAGTAGCCCATTTTCTGCCAATTCTCCTCACCGTGTCAGAGCTAAGATGGGTCTCAAGTAAGCACACAATCGCTGGGAGATGTCTTTGAATAACTTCAAAGACAATATAACGTTTGATCCTCTCCCCCACACCTCTAACATTCCATGTTATAATGGATATCATTACCTATATGTGAGAAGGGAAGGGGAGATGGGAAAAAAAAGGCCCCAGGCAGAGGCCCAACCACCCAGCCCACCCTAATTCCAACCCAACCCTGACCCCCCCCTCCTCTTCGTGTACCCAGCATTAGCTGTGGTACTCTTCTTCCCTAGCAAAACCCCTGGAGCCTATCCGTCCCCCCAGTCATGACCACCCAATACTGTCTAATGTCAAGGAAACAACCTTATAGGCCCTTTAACTCAAGCCATTTAAAGCCCTCTTCTGGAGAGGAAAAAAAAGAACGTGTTTCCCTGGAAAATTACGCGCAGTTTGGCGGGTTATATTAAAGAGTATAGAAGGTCCTTTTCTGCTAGTTTTTTCTTAAGTTCCTTAACTTCCTTCCTTTTCGTCATAGTAGCCCTAGAGTAGTCAGGATATGCAGAAATTTTTGACCCGTCATACAACGTTTCCCCAAGGTTACGTAGCACCTTAAATTCCGTGTCTCTATCCTTAGAGCATAACATCTTGACCAATATAGGTCTTGGGGGTGCACCAGGAATTGGTCTGCGGCCCGGGACCCTGTGAGCCCTTTCCACTATGAATGCCTCCAGTCCGGGCTGGAAAAACAATAACCCGAGCATCTGCCAACAACTTCAACGGGCTGGGTTTTAACAAGCCAGTGGCATAAAGTGATATCTAATCATCAAGTGCAAATCCAAGGGCACAGGACAGCCAAGCGCTTATTTCGTAGCCAATGTTAGTAATGGGCCATACACTAAGAAGTGTAGACATAAATGCAAGGTGAAAGCAAAAAGATTGTTTAACGTTACCAAACACCTCTCCGTCCGGGTCTACGCTGCTGGCTCGCGTTCCTGTCCTCTCCTATATACAAGGGAGCTGTTGTTTTCAGAAAGGGATGCGTGGAAAAATCCACATACTCTGCACATATCCGAAACACACTTCACTCCTTGGATCCAAGTGCCTCTCTGTTGCGGTCCTCTTGCAACTTTCCTTTACCCCAACAGAGGCTGACTATCGGTCGTGTCACCCCGGTGGTTTGGCACCATCAGCACTGACAGCATACAGCTACGGGCAGCGACCGGGGGACGGCAATGAGGAATCGGCGTCTCATTCCTCCGTGCATCGCACAGCGTCGATTGCGTCGCCCCGATGTTTCAATATCGTCAACAGTAGCAGTCTCCAGTAACGGGCAATGACCAGTGTGCGGCAACGAGGAGTCTGCGTCTCTTTCCTCCTTGCGCCATACGGAAACGGCCACAGGCAACCTAGAGAGAGCCTAATCGTGGCAGCTGGCAGTCATTGTCATGATGGGGGCGGGACAGCTCCACGGAAGCGGCGTGTTACGTCATGCCACACCTGCCCGTCGAAATCAATGCCTTTGATCCATGGAAATCACTGAACCATGGACGTGAGTGTATCAGTGTTAATAATAATAGTGATGAGTGTATCAGTGATGATCAGAATAGTGACAGGAATGTTGATTATAGCAATGAAGTCTGTCTTTAATATTTATAACTAGTTGTGATGATAGTTTTAAATAAGAATATTCAGAGTATGCAAATAATTGCAACAAAATAAACCTCAGTGTATGATGATTGTAGTAATAATACTGAGTGATGATAATTTTCTTTCTCCTTGTGTTACAGCTGTGGCAGTACATGAAGTACGTTATGTACACGGATCCCAGTGGGGATGTAATAAGTTTTGATCCCAGTGGTGAAGTTCTCTTTCACTGGCAGTTAGCAACCTGGATAATGTATCCAATGGGAAAAAACCAGTTTGAATTTGTAGAAGAAATCATAACGGTCTTCATAGAGTCGCCAAAAGGGAGTTTTTCAGCTACCCAATCATCTCCAGCAAACAAATGGAAAAATGACAGGGTAAGAAATAGTTTTATGTCCTTATTATTTCTGTGTTTCTATTGTATATCCACAATAGCTGTGATGTGTCAGTGGCCTGTGTCCTGGCTCTTCGAACCCCATGCCATTTTGGGTGTGTTAGGGATCAGGAAGGGGAAGGGTTGGGCAGGGTGTGCTTTACTTTATTTAATAAATATAGTATAAAAACTTAGCCAAGTGAGACTGGTCTTAGTTTCAGACTGAAGAAGCCTATAAGTACATCAAATTTTTTAACACCAATAGTCGCATGGCTTACAACCAAAAATACCCTTTATCCAGGGTTGAAATTAAAATGTAAATTATTTTATTTATAAGAAACAGCCACAATAGAAAAAATGTTGAAGTATGTGAACAGACGATGTAGGGATAGAGTAGAATAGCTGGGGCCAGGAAGTTTGAGAATTCAACAGTAGGAAAATTGTGGATACTCTAGGGGGGGGGAGGGGTTGATCAGTTCGCTCTAGAGACTAATGGTAGCTGAGCTGGCTACTGTAAACAATTGCAATTTGTTGGTGGAAGCCTCCTAGCTATTACCGGCATATTATTTCGGCTGACTGCCCTAAACCCCTGATGACGCTGTGACCGGTGAAACATGTTGGCTGGGCTTGGTTGTGCAACATGTGTGTATTCTAATTGGCAACAAATAGCTAGGAGGCTTCCATCAACAAATTGAAATTATTTCCAGTAGCCAGCTCAGCTACCATTAGTCTCTAGGGAGAACTGATCAACCCCCCCTAGAGTATCCACAATTTTCCTACTGTTGAATTCTTAAACTTCCTAGCCCCAGATAATTTACTCTCTCCCGTACATCGTCTGTTCGCATACTTTTAAATTTGTTCTATTATGGCTGTTTCTTATAAATAAAATAATAAAAGTTATATTTTAATTTCAACCCTGATGGATATAAGGTATTTTTGGTCGTAAGCCGTGCGACTATTGGTGTTAAAAATATTGTAATTGTGATTCCCATCCACCATGGTTTAAAATTACCTTTTGGGTCCATCTATATATTTCCTCCTCTTTATGAAGGGGAACTTGTTCTTTGATGTAAGTACATCCAAGCCCCGGAAGGGAAGCGGGGATTTAAGATTAGAGTTTAAAACACCATTCTTAATGAATTCCCACCATTGTGTTTATATTTTCGATCAATAAGTAGATTTTTAAAACATTGTTAACTTTATCTGAATGAACTATGTCTCTATATAAAGTAACAAATTAGTTTCCTCCACATGGAGAGGGTAGGTGGGCATTAAGCCATCCAGTGTGGAGCTGTAGCCTTCATTCCAAGTAGATAGCTTCACTAGTGAATATAAGCATGTGATGCTGCCCTAATTCCTAAACTTTGACCCCTAGTGGGCATATATCTGGAGCACTGATGAGTAGGCCCTAACTGCAAAGTTCAGGTCCATATCGAATTTGGTGGGTTTGGCACCCAAGGACCTGGAAAGCAATTAAGTACTTCTGTTCAGTATATGGGCCCATGTTCTGGAAAAGCGCCAGGCTACTTAAATGACATCTGAGAATGAAGTAGCTTGCTGGCCCATAGCAACCAGAAGCCTGTACCTGTGATTAGCCAGGCTTGAAATGTGACTCTGCTGTATATGAGCTAAGTCACATGTTTAGACACTATTCCTAAACTGGAAACAGAGCTAGGGAGAGCTTGTCACTTTTGATATTATCAGAAAGACAGACAGGAACTTCTGAAATAAGGTGGAAATAAGAAACATTGAGAAACTGATAGGAAGAACTGCATTGAGAAACTGATAGGATGCAATAGTTCAGGAATATTCTAAATGCTTATAGACGATTACACAGTAATAATTGGAAAGTCCAGTGAATGCTAGGAATATTTGCATTTAATCCAGCAAGAATTGGTCTCTTTATAGTTTTCAGCTCCGGAAAAATCATAAAATTTCTCCGGTCATGCTCCTATACCTAGATTGTAAAGGGTCTCCTGTCAGTGCATAGCGTGCACTAATACCAAGATGGTGTAGGTGCTGTCACTGTATAGTTTGGAACTGCAGGTCTTTTAAAATGAAAAAATAAAACCAAGAATTAAGGGATAGTGACTTGGCTGTGGGGTTTCTTGTGGTGATGATGGAGCTGGTGCTGCAGGGAGAAGACATGCTCCGTCTCTGCATGTTCCAAGTTCCTCTGGTACAAATTAGCACTAATATGAACTTGTAGGCTACATGAATTTGAGGCATTCGTTGATAACATGGCAATCAGTTTCTCAACTTAAGGGTCATCCTCAGTTGAAAGTACCGAGCTCTCCACCTCAACCACACTCAAATTAGTAAAGCAATTTCAGGCGAAAAGTCATGGAGCAGTCACTCACGCTGTACTCAGCTTTCCTAGCTGGGATTTTGTGGTTTTCCACTTTTCCCTGTTCTAGTAGAAGTCATAGAGATCAAAGATTCCCAAGAACTTTTATTTTAGGATGAGGGTGAGGATGGTGGAATATCAGAAGATGCATACAATGATCATGAAACACAACTGACAATGGCTGTGACTGTCTGTGACATGCAGACAGTGAAAGAGGGCAGTATTGAGGGCACAGTCAGGGGCGGACTGGGAAATTAAAGAGGCCCTGGAAAAATTCTAAGAGTGGCCCCTATTTGTGGGTGGAGTCAAATGAAGTAGGCGGGGTCATGTGATGTGGGTGGAATTTGCAAAATGTTACAAGTCACATTGTTAGTGGATTGACTTAATTCAAACAATGTTTTGCTAATAAGCCGGGTAAATCTTTATAGCTTTTCTTTATTGTAGCGCAGGCAGCAGCTTCAGCGCTATATCCTCCTACAATCAATCGTGGGTTTCCAAGGATGCTTTGCTTTTAAGATGATGCATGCGCCCTGGGATACCCACGATTGCACATGACATCGGCTTGCTGGCAGGTGCAGTGATGAAACCACTGCCTGCGCTACAAGAGAGAAATGCTATAGAGCTTGCGGGTAAGCATCCTTGGTTACCTGTGCTGTCGTATGTCCTTATGTACAAGAATATAACTACTATAATACTGCCCCCTATGTACAAGAATATAACTACTATAATACTGCCCCCTATGTACAAGAATATAACTACTATAATACTGTCCCCTATGTACAGGAATATAACTACTATAATACTGCCCCTATGTACAAGAATATAACTACTATAATACTGCCCCCTATGTACAAGAATATAACTACTATAATACTGCCCTCTATGTACAAGAATATAACTACTATAACACTGCCCCTATGTACAAGAATATAACTACTATAATACTGCTCCCTATGTACAAGAATATAACTACTATAATACTGCCCCCTATGTACAAGAATATAACTACTATAATACTGCCCCCTATGTACAAGAATATAACTACTATAATACTGCCCTCTATGTACAAGAATATAACTACTATAATACTGCCCTCTATGTACAAGTATATAACTACTATAACACTGCCCCTATGTACAAGAATATAACTACTATAATACTGTCCTCTATGTACAAGAATATAACTACTATAACACTGCCCCTATGTACAAGAATATAACTACTATAATACTGCTCCCTATGTACAAGAATATAACTACTATAATACTGCCCACTATGTACAAGAATATAACTACTATAATACTGTCCCTATGTACAAGAATATAACTACTATAATACTGCCCCCTATGTACAAGAATATAACTACTATAATACTGCCCTCTATGTACAAGAATATAACTACTATAATACTGCCCTCTATGTACAAGAATATAACTACTATAACACTGCCCCTATGTACAAGAATATAACTACTATAACACTGCCCCTATGTACAAGAATATAACTACTATAATACTGCCCCCTATGTACAAGAATATAACTACTATAATACTGCCCCCTATGTACAAGAATATAACTACTATAATACTGCCCTCTATGTACAAGAATATAACTACTATAACACTGCCCCTATGTACAAGAATATAACTACTATAATACTGCTCCCTATGTACAAGAATATAAATACTATAATACTGCCCCCTATGTACAGGAATATAACTACTATAATACTGCCCCTATGTACAGGAATATAACTACTATAATACTGCCCCCTATGTACAAGAATATAACTACTGTAATACTGCCCCCTATGTACAAGAATATAACTACTGTAATACTGCCCCCTATGTACAAGAATATAACTACTATAATACTGCCCCTATGTACAGGAATATAACTACTATTATACTGCCCCCTATGTACAAGAATATAACTACTATAATACTGCTCCCTATGTACAAGAATATAAATGCTATAATACTGCCCCCTATGTACAGGAATATAACTACTATAATACTGCCCCTATGTACAGGAATATAACTACTATAATACTGCCCCCTATGTACAAGAATATAACTACTGTAATACTGCCCCCTATGTACAAGAATATAACTACTGTAATACTGCCCCCTATGTACAAGAATATAACTACTATAATACTGCCCCTATGTACAGGAATATAACTACTATAATACTGCCCCCTATGTACAAGAATATAACTACTATAATACTGCCCCCTATGTACAAGAATATAACTACTATAATACTGCCCCCTATGTACAGGAATATAACTACTATAATACTGCCCCCTATGTACAAGCATATAACTACTATAATACTGCCCCCTATGTACAGGAATATAACTACTATAATACTGCCCCCTATGTACAGGAATATAACTACTATAATACTGCCCCCTATGTACAGGAATATAACTACTATAATACTGCCCCCTATGTACAAGAGTATAACTACTATAATACTGCCCCCTATGTACAAGAATATAACTACTATAATACTGCCCCCTATGTACAAGAATATAACTACTATAATACTGCCCCCTATGTACAAGAATATAATTACTATAATAGTGCCCCCTATGTACAAGAATATAACTACTATAATACTGCCCCCTATGTACAGGAATATAACTACTATAATACTGCCCCCTATGTACAAGAATATAACTACTATAATACTGCCCCCTATGTACAAGAATATAATTACTATAATATTGCCCCTATACAAGATATTTCCATGGAAAGTATTAATCTACAGTGGTGTGCAGAGGAGCAGTACACAAACCTGTTTAGATACACAACACTCAAACCTATAACTTTAAAATTTTTCCATGTATATACCATATATATTTGAGTATAAGCCAAGTTTTTCACTACAAAAAATTTGCTGAAAAACCCTAACTTGGCTGTTACTAAAGTATAGAAAAAAAAACAAAAAGTGTACTCACTTTCCAATACCCGCAGGCAGTTCCTCTTCTATCCATCGATGCTCCGGAATCAGCTCCATGACCCTGCGCAGTCAGCAGCGAGCGGCTGACATCATAGTGCCTGCGAAGGACTGCCAAGGACACGGAGCCGATGCTGGACCATCAATGGATAGAAAAGGACCTACCGGAGCATTGATGCATAGAAGGTAACCTGCCTTTGGCATCGTAAGGCGAGTACACTTTGTTTTTTTCCTACAGGCATTATTTTGGGGACAGTGGCTGTAGGCTATATACTGGGTGGACAGGGCTGCATGCTATAAACTGGGGGGAGCAGGGGCTGCAGGCTATATACTGGGGGGAGCAGGGGCTGTAGGCTATATACTGGGGGGAGCAGGGGCTGTAGGCTATATACTGGGTGGGCAGGGCTGCATGTTATAAACTGGGGGGAGCAGGGGCTGCAGGCTATATACTGGGGGGAGCAGGGGCTGTAGGCTATATACTGGGGGAGCAGGGGCTGCAGGCTATATACTGGGGGGAGCAGGGGCTGCAGGCTATATACTGGGGGGAGCAGGGGGTGGCAGGCTATATACTACAGGGGCTGGCTGGCTGTATACTACAGGGGCTGGCGGGCTGTATACCACAGGGGCTGGCGGGCTGTATACCACAGGGGCTGGCGGGCTGTATACCACAGGGGCTGGCGGGCTGTATACCACAGGGGCTGGCGGGCTGTATACCACAGGGGCTGGCGGGCTGTATACCACAGGGGCTGGCGGGCTGTATACCACAGGGGCTGGCGGGCTGTATACCACAGGGGTTGGCGGGCTGTATACCACAGGGGCTGGCGGGCTGTATACCACAGGGGCTTGCGGGCTGTATACCACAGGGGCTGGCGGGCTGTATACCACAGGGGCTGGCGGGCTGTATACCACAGGGGCTGGCGGGCTGTATACCACAGGGATTGGCGGGCTGTATACCACAGGGATTGGCGGGCTGTATACCACAGGGATTGGCGGGCTGTATACCACAGGGATTGGCGGGCTGTATACCACAAGGACTGGCGGGCTGTATACCACAGGGGCTGGCGGGCTGTATACCACAAGGACTGGCGGGCTGTATACCACAGGGGCTGGCGGGCTGTATACCACAGGGGCTGGCGGGCTGTATACCACAAGGACTGGCGGGCTGTATACCACAGGGGCTGGCGGGCTGTATTAAACAGGGGCTGGCGGGCTGTATACAACAGGGGCTGGCGGGCTGTATACCACAGGGGCTGGCGGGCTGTATACCACAGGGGCTGGCGGGCTGTATACCACAGGGGCTGGTGGGCTGTATACCACAGGGGCTGGCGGGCTGTATACCACAAGGGCTGGCGGGCTGTATACCACAGGGGCTGGGCAGGCTGTATACCACAGGGATTGGCGGGCTGTATACCACAAGGGCTGGCGGGCTGTATACCACAGGGGCTGGCGGGCTGTATACCACAGGGGCTGGCGGGCTGTATACCACAGGGGCTGGCGGGCTGTATACCACAGGGGCTGGCGGGCTGTATACCACAGGGGCTGGCGGGCAGTAGACCACAGGGGCTGCCAGGCTGTATACCACAAGGGCTGGCGGGCTGTATACCACAAGGGCTGGCGGGCTGTATACCACAGGGGCTGACACCTGCTCTGTATTGAGAGCTCAGCCTACAAGCTTTCTCCATACAATGCCAGCAGAATTACTAGTACATCCCCAGACATTACATATATATATATATATATAACTCACATAAATATGTCAATAAAATGTAAGGAAATACTTTACACATTGCACTTACTATTTATGAGAGTAACAAAGTTCTTTGTGTGGAGAATCAATGTGCAGGGAAGCAGCTGCAGCTGTCAGGCAGGGCTGAGATCTCCATACACATGGCTTGTGTTCCTCCCCAGCCTCTCCGTCCCGTCTAGCAGCCTCCTGCTTCCTGGTTGTGGGAGGAGGGGCCGGAGCAGTGCCCTGTGCCTGACCTCAATGCTGCCTAGAGCTCCGTGTAGCTGTAATCAGCTGTCACACAGGGGCAGCAGCTTCCATCGGACTCTCTGCTGCTGACCCCAGTACAGTGCACGGGCGGCCTGTAGTGTGGGGGAGGCTGCTCTCTGTGCTGATGGAATGTCAGCCTGCACTGTGTCACATGCTTCTGCACGGACCGGCCCCAGATCAGTCAGACAGGTCGGCCCACCGGGATTTCTCCCGGTCGAGTTAATGGCCAGTCCGCCCCTGGGCACAGTTGTAGAAGAAATGAGGGGTGTTGAGGTGGCCCTGGACCTAACATTGGTGGAATGTAGTGATACACCTGGGCATCCGGCAGAGCAAGAAATAGAGGTCATAACACGCCATGACCTTGCCTGCTACTGCCCTGAGCAAACCCAGGAAACAGAGGTTATACCAAAATGTGTCTGAAGAATGCAGAAGACAGGACAGGATGTCATTTGCATGCCGTGCCGACAGTCCACAAGGTATGGCTAAAGCCTCAAGAATCTAAGAAAGTAATGAATGACAAAGAACCTAAAGTAAACATGACCAGCATTGGCTAAGACACCAGAAAGCCTAGAAACACCTAAGGCTCGCCCTGCTGCTTGAGTTGGCCAACTTCCACATTCCACTGCCTCCCAAGTCACATGGCCATATGTCTCCCCCACAATGAGAGCATGTGACACCACCACCACTACAAGGAGCACCACCTTCACCATTCCAGGCCTGGCCACACCATTCATTCAGCTCTCCAAACCCATAAAAAATGAAGAGAAAGCAAATGAGTCCTTTACACACGCAAGCTCTGGTTCTGAAAAGGAGCATTTTCAAATTGCTGGCTTTTGAAATGCCCCCATTAAGGCTGGTGGAGACATACAGCTTTAACCCCTTCAGGAAGCAGCCAGTTTGTACATTAAGGTTTAGCCTCTTTTTTCGTAATCTGGCACATATCGCTTCATATGGTTATAACTTTTAAACACTTTAAACTTACCAAAATGATTTTGAGAATGTTTTTTTATAACACATTGGGGGGGGGGGGGATTTATCAATGTGTCCCGGGTTCCATCAGTTTAGTGGAGGAAAACCCTAGTCATTTTCTTTTTTTTTTTCCCTTTGGTTTTGAAAAAAAATTTTTATTGAATAACTCAACATTACAAGCCAGTTCAACATTAGGAGATAGGGAACACGCAGGTACCCTCTCCTTTCATCAAGCAATAATTGTACACTAATGACATAAAATAGGTTAACATTGCTCCAGGTGTTATTGTGTTAGTATACATTGTTAGATATTACCAACTTGCAGAAACTATAACAGGGATGGGAGGGGGGAGGGGGGATGAGGGGGGAGAGGAGATACAGAATGAATTTTAGCCCAAATCAATTATATATGGTGTTAGTTCTTGGGTTTCTAGTTGGCGATTTGTTACTACTAAATTGCGCTACAAGGGTTTCATAGTTATATCATATTTACGCCCAGTAAACATTCACAGAACTTTACATTGTAAGATAAAGGAGTGGTGGCAGTTGGGATATTATCCTCGCTGCTGTCTATAGTTGTGCCAAGGAGCCCACATATTAATAAATGTATCATGTTTCCTGTCCGACCAACTTGTTAATTCTTCTAGCCGACACATTTGGTCTACCTTATTAAGCCACTCAGCCACTCTGACAATATAAAGGTATAAGTAACTTGGCTGCCTGTACTAGCGCAGTTGGTAGGTTCCATTTAGCAGGTGTCCAAGTTTTATTAGGTAACCACAAGAGGACACTCGCTGGGGTTAGGAGTAAAGCCTGGAATGTTATTTGATTAGTTATCTTAGCAACTTCTTTCCAAAATTTCTGGATCCCTGGACGGGACCAGAAAATGTGTGCATGTGATCCAATCGCGCTATCACATCTCCAACATTTATTGTGTGATGCTAAGAATTTTAGGGGTTCTGTAACATCTGGTCATTAGCTTATATGATTTCTCTTGAACTTTCACACAGCTTGAAAAGCCATGAGAGTTTTTATGAATCTTAGCAATTTCTATTACACTGAGAAATCTTTTTCCCAGTTGGCAATATAGTCAGGCTGCCCTTTCGCCAGCAGGTCCTCGAGTAATTTATTATAAACCACAGAGATTAAACCTTTTGGTCTAAACGGTTTGTTCATCAACTCCTCTACCTATGTATTATCTGCAGGTCCATGTGTTTTAGCTATTATTTGTTCAATCTTATGTAGGAAGTGCATGTTAGGAAGAAGATTATTTATGAGTTCCATTAACCCCTAGGCGCACCAGGACGTTATAGTACGTCCTGGTGGCTAGATGCTTAGTGCACCAGGACGCACTATAACGTCCTGCTTCTGGCACCGGATCACGAGCGGAGCCAGTACCAGAAGCAGCGGATGTCAGCTGTCTATCACAACTGACACCGCGCTCTAACACCCATAATCGGAGCCGACTCCAACCGCGGGTGTTAACCCCTTACAAGCATGACCATGGCGTGTAAGGTTGTTCCTGATATGGATCGGATCCCCAGTGCTGCTTATCGGGGGATCCGATCCACTTCTGGGCAGCTCCGAGGACTGGCATGTGCCCTGGAGCTGCCCGCTCTCCCTGGCAGTCAGATCCCTTCTGGGTTTGACTGTAAACTCAGTTTACACTGCTCTTTACACTCTTTACACTGTAAACTCAGTTTACACTGCTCTACAATAAAATAGTATTGTAGAGCAGTGTATTGAACTTGAACCAGCGATCAGAGCATTGCTGGTTCAAGTTCAAGTATGTATAAGTAAAAAAAAGTGAAAAACACTGAACACTACACATTATAATAAATAAAATATAAATACATAAAAATATAAGCCCCTAAAATGTCACTTTCCCATAAAAACACTTAATAAAGTATAAAAAACACAAAAACACAAAAAAAACCCACATATAACTATCTGTATAATAAAACAGAATTGATACTGGACCCGCACGGTAAACGCTGAAGAAAAAAAACGCAAAAACGTTCCGAAAAAAGATAATTTTTAATTAAAATCTTTTTAAAAATGCTCTAACAAGTGATTTAAAAAATGTTATGCACTCTAACATAAGACCACTAAAAAGAACAATCCTTCTCGGAAAAAATAAGCCCTTAAATAGATTTGTGAGGCGAAAAGAAAAAAAATGTCATATGAAAAATGCATATGAAAGACGGTGATGCTAAAATTAACAACATTTTTGCCAAATTACTTCTTATTCAGTAAAAATGGGGGAAAAAAATCTATATAAATGAAGTATTTTCGTAATTGTGGCAACCCAAAGAATAAAAATAGTACACTATTTTTATGGTATGGTTAACGGCCAAAAAAAAAAACCACATAAAATTTTTCCCATAAATTCAATTTTTCCACCAATAAAGAGTTAATAAAATCTCGCTAGCTATAGATTCCCCAAAATTACATACCAGAAAAGTGCATTTCATGTGGCAAAAGAAATAAGCCCCTATAGGTCCACATTATAAAAATATATATATATATATAGCCTGTACAATGTGACATAGCAAATCTGATTTGGATGGCGCCTCCTTCCACTCTATGCCCGGCCGTGAGCCCATACAGCAGGTTACCACCACATATGGGATATCGGTGTACTCAGGAGAGATTGGGTATCACACTTATGGAGCCTTTTTTATTTAATCCATTGTAAATGTTTAATTTTCCACCCAAATATGAAAAAATATTACAATTTGCAGACTGCACCTCCATTTTGTTTTAACCCCTATAAAACACCTAAAGGGTTAACAAACTTCTTAAAAGTGGTTTTTCATACGTTGAGGTGTGTAGTTTCCACAATGGGGTAATTTATGAGTCTCGCTATTATTTAGGCCTCTCAGTGTCAATTAGAAGTTGAGCAGGTCCATCTAAATACGGGTTCTGGTGATTTTACAATGTGAAAAATGATACCTAAATTCTGAGCCTCATAACATTCTATTAAAACATCAGGAATCTTAAAAAAACCATGCCAACATAAAGCAGACATTTGGGAAATGTAAGTTATGAATTTATTTGGGAGCTATGACTATCTGCATCAAAAGTAGAGAATTTATAACGTTGAAAATAAAGAATTTTTCCAAATTGTTGCCAATTTTTTTTTTTTCATAACTAAACAAAAAATATTTCATCCAAATTTTTAAACTAATTTGAAGTACAATGTGTCACGAGAAAACAATCTCAAAATCCCCTGGAAATCTTATATCGTTCCAAAGCTATAACCACTTATAATGACATAGAGCAGATTTGAAAAGTGGGGCCTCATCCTTAAGGCCAAAAGAGGCCAAATCACGTAGGGGTTAATTCCTCTGTATTTCTTGATATCTTTAATATTTCACTGGTTGGGGTAGATTCCAGTTTACTCCACATTCCTGATATGTTAGTGGTTATGGGTTGGATGTAGTAAGGGAGAAGACGTGCTGGCATTACCGGTGATGGGGATGAGAATAGGGAACTATGTTGTCTCATGACCATCAATGTGCCTTTACGGTGTCCTTTTTAGTGTCTGAGTGAGTCCCCAGGCCAAAGCCATTTGGTCATCTGATACATTCGCAAATCCTATGTCTATTCCCAATAGCCTATTTGAGGGCGAGTTGATCTGTAGCCACCTCTTAATGTGGACTGCAGTGTAATATAGCAGAGGGTCAGGTAGTCCCATTCCTCCTTTTTTCCTATGTTGTGTAAGACGAGATAATTTTATCCTAGCTCATTTTCCCCGCCTATGAAATGTTGCCTGCACTAGTTGGAAGAAGTGTTTTGGAATATATAGTGGCAGCATTTGTAGTAGATAGAGTAATCTTGGCATTATGTATGCCTTTAACAAGTTTTTTTCTACCCATCCTGGATACAAAAGGGATTTTTAATGACTTTAAATATTGGTCTATGGATCTTAATAGGGTTTTATGGTTTACTGCAAATAAATCTGAGGGGTCTTTTGTAATATTTATTCCTAAGTATTTTATTTGGTTGGTTTGCCAGGTGAATGGGAGCTCTGTAATTAATTTACTAGGGGCTGTGATATTTAACGCTTCAGATTTGGTAAAATTTATTTTAAAATTGGAGATAGAGCCGAATTTGTCTAATAAGTCCATTATGTGGGGGAAGGCTTCTTTTAGATTTGTTACAAGTATTAATAGATCGTTTAGATGTGTTGTGTTTCCTACTTCTTAGTGCCTCCATTATAAGCACAAATAGTGACGGAGAGAGAGGGCAGCCCTGACTCGTCCCGTTTTTGATCATGAAGGGGGCAGATAGAAAGTTATTCACTCTCACTCTCGCACTGGGTCTAGAGTAAAGTGACATCACTGAGTCTATAAATTGTTGAGGTAGCCCAAATTCACTTAGTGCTTTAGTCATAAATTTCCAGTTGATTCTATCATCTGTGCCGAGAAGGATTAGTGGTATTCTGTGTTTTCTCGCATGGGAAATGGCATGGATTATTCTGGTAGAGTTCTGGTTGCCCTCTCTCCCCGGCACAAACCCGGCTTATTTTGGGTTTAATAAATGTGGTAGTATTTTATTAAGGCGAGTAGATAGGATTTTTGCCCATATTTTGGCATCTACATTTATGAGCGAAATTGGGCGATAGCTACTGCATTTTTCTGGATTTTTGCCTTCTTTAGGGATTACTGTGATGGGTGCTTCTAAAGCTTATGGCGGTAGGGGAGCTTCTTTTCTTAGAGCCTCACACCACTCCGTTAAATGTGGCAGCAGTATGTGGGCGAGCTTACGGTAGTATGTAGGCGGGAGACCATCTGGGCCTGGGGCTTTATGTAGGGGTAATGAGTGTAAAATTTTTTCCACTTCTTCCTGTGTTAATGGTTTAATCAGTTATTCTATGTCTAAGTGTGATATTATAGGTAACTTAAGTTTACTTAAGAATGTTTGTATGATGTCGGAGGTCTGCAGGTCGTCTGGTGCGTATTGGGGAGAAAGATTACATAGTTGCATATAAAATTTTTTAAACTCCTCTGCTATCTCGTGGGTTTTTTACTGTGACTTGCGTGGGCGATTGACCAATACTGGAGATTATTGAGGAATCTTTTTGCTTTTTGATTAGTAGGGTCATTAATTTGTTTCCTTTATTTCCATGGGAATAATGTCTAAATTTAGCATATGAATAGTTTTTGGCATTCAGAACATCTGCTAACTTTCTCCTTTCTACCCATAATTCACTGTATGTAGCTTCCAGTTTAGATCTTTTGAACGTGGATTCTAATCTGTATATTTTTTCAAGAATTTCATCTATTGCTTTCGTTCTTTCCTTTTTGTAATAAGCTCCTAGAGCCATGAATTCACCGCTAATGAAAATTTGATGTGCCTGCCAGTTAATGGGTATTGACGTTTCCTCTGAAATATTTTTATTAAAGTAGGAAATGAGTTTGTCACTTATGAGTTTAATTTTTTCCTCTGAGTCAAGCAATGTCTCATTTAATCTCCATGTTCCTGATTGGGGGGGGGGGGGGTGAAGAATTAATACATAGGAATATGGATACTGGTGCGTGGTCTGAGATTGTTATTGAACCGATTTCTGCTTTTTTAATTGAATCTACATGACTACTGTTTAGGAGGATGTAGTGAAGGCGCTGGAATGAATGATGAACTTGAGAATAGAAGGAGTAATCCTTCTCCTGTGGATGTGACAGCCTCCCCGAGTCTATTAAGGCATAGGTGTGTAGTGTTCTCATGTTGCTTGCTGAAGCTCTCTGTGAGTGATCTGATTTTCCGGTAGATGAATCCAAAATTGGGTTTAATGTTATGTTGAGATTAGCTAATGTGATCTTGGTTGATCCTGTTTTGCCCAATACAAATAAAAATCTTCCGTCAGAATCTTAAAAGGTTGAGATGTGCTTGAATGGGACTTTTTTGTTTATGGCTATGGTGACTCCCCTACTTGCCTGTGTACGGCAACTATGGAACCATTGGCTGAAGTGGCATGTGGGTAGATTGGGAAGCTTCCCCAACTTAAAATGGGACTCCTGTATAAAACAAATATCTGATTTCATTTTCCTGACTAAAGTCATTATCTGTGACCTTTTTTGCGGTATGTTTAAACCCTTGACAATGTTAAGCATTGTCATTTTTTAATATCACCTTTAGCTATTTTGTAGTGGCTGACATTCTTGAATTTACCGACTTGTTCAATGACATCTGTTGGGATTAGAAAACCAAAACAAGAGAAAAGTTGGATGCGTACACAGGATCAATTAATCCAACAAATTTTTCTTCATACATCAAAAGACAATACATATCACACAGGACAAAAAGGTTAAAAACACTTAAAAATACACCCTATAGATGTATGAAAGCTACCAAGGTCAGTAATGCCCTGAACTCCCTATCTCAATCAACAGATTGCACAAGTATACAAATGGTAATATCAAAATGTCAAAGTCCACATCAAACCATATGGCTGCCTAGATGTTATTAAAGTGACCTGTGCAAAAAAGTGCATGAACTAAGGTGTCCTAAAGCCTACTCATACTATACCCCTAGTAGAACAAATGGTGCCAAATAACGGGGGGTGAGAAAAGCAGGCAAGTCAGGTGGATAGGGAGTGGGCTCGCCGTTATCTGGCACCATTTGTTCTACGAGGGGTATAGTATGAGTAGGCTTTAGGACACTTTAGTTCATGCACTTTTTTGCACAGGTCACTTTAATAACATCTAGGCAGCCATATGGTTTGATGTGGACTTTGACATTTTGATATTACCATTTGTATACTTGTGCAATCTGTTGATTGACATAGGGAGTTCAGGGCATTACTGACCTTGGTAGCTTTCATACATCTATAGGGTGTATTTTTTACTGTTTTTAACCTTTTTTGTCCTGTGTGATATATATTGTCTTTTGATATATCAATAAAAATTTGTTGGATTAATTGATCCTGTGTACGCATCCAACTTTTCTCTTGTTTTGGTTTTCTGGATTAGCTATTGGGATGCGTGGATGCTGCATCTTTCTTGTACCTTGGTAGTGCCTGCTCGTTCTTTGTTTAGCCATCTGTTGGGATTAGGAGTTTGGGATATTACAAGGTCTTCCAGAACAAACGTAAACAGAACAATAAATACTTTTGTCGCATGATATTATCATTATGACTTTGTGTGTCATCTTGTCTTAGTAATGCTATATGAACTTATAAAGGAGAATCAGAGAGTGTTTGTTTAGTTGATTAGCTAATGTTTAGTGTGTGGTGAGGTGTTAGGTGGGGGGGATGTAGTGTCCTGATCGAGGTGGGGTTAGTATGATCCAGTTATGGGATCACAGCGGAGTGGGGGACTAATCAGGCTCCTTGGGAGCCTATGGGCTAAATGTCACATGGGAGCTCTCTATCATGTCAAAAAATCTCTGGGGCAAACAGTGCATAGCCTCAAATAACATTATATACATGAAAGTTAACCCTAACATTTTAGTGTGCTCAGAGTAGATTTGCTCCAATGTCCCAGTGTCCCTGAGTATTAGAACTAAGATGCAAATGTTACCGCACTGATAGTTCCTTCATTCTTTAATGGACTAGAGCCGGGTAGTCACTTCATGTTTGCGTTCCTTTCTTTGCTCTTGGCGACTTTGTGGGCCCCGCCACTGACCATTGTTGGGATTGCAGTTGGTTCGGGAGCTCAAGGAGATGTTCTGGGACTGCTTGCCAGGATGAGATCTCTTAAGGGATAATGTCCAATATATCCCATGCCTGTGGTAGATATTCAAGAATTCGGATAGTGCATCTTTTACCTCTGAACTGAAAAGTAAGTCCAAAAGGGTAGAGCCAACAAAGCCATTGTCAGGTAGTCTGACAATGGCTTCAGCATTCTCCTCTTATTTAAAGTGGATGATGTCAGGTCCTGGAAAAAACAGACCTTGTCTCCTTTATACACAAAGTCTCCTCTATCTCATGCTGCTCTTAAAATGGTGGCTGCATCCACGTAGCTTAACAGCCCACATATTACGTCTCGCGGGGGGTCATCATGTTTAGGTATGGGTCTCAGAGTTCTATACTAATCTGCTTTGCTTACCCTGGGGATAGGAGCTCTGCAAACATGTCAATGGCAGCTTTCTGCAGTTCCTCATGTAAAATTGCTTCAGGGATCCCTTTAATTCTTATATTCTTTCTTCTGCTCCGATTCTCTTGATCCTCTAACAGAGAGGAGGCAGAGTTTATTGCTCTCAGTTGTGCTCTATATCCTTCCTCCATAGCTGCGCTGTGATTAATGATGGCGTCTTGTGTTTCATCTAAAGCTTCTACCCTCCTCCATATCTGCTTGATCTCCGTCTTAAGGTCTTCTAATTCCTAAGCGACTGGGGTTAGTGCTTGAAATAAGGTTTTTTTGAGGAAAGAACTGAAAAGGGGTACCTCAGAGGTTGCAGCTGTATCGCTGTTCCCCGCCACCCACGCTGTCCAGGTCCTCTGACGCGTCTGAGTCGCGCTTGTCCCAGTGCCGGTGGGGTTGCCAGCTTCTTTTTAAGTATTTATCAAAGTCTCCCTGGTGTTTTCTGGCTCTGGTAGCTTCCATTCTCTCCACGGCTCTCTACTTGGTAAGTTTTCCTATCTCTGCTGGAAAATTACAGCTGCTACATGATGGATCTTACACCTTCACAGCGGGAGCTCACTCACATGCGGCCATCTCGCTCAGCGGTCAGGCTCCGTCCCCCTCAACCCTAGTCATTTTCTGCGCCAGATTTATCACTGTGTTCATGAATCTGGTGCAGTATAAGGTTTCCAGTTTAGACCTACTTTACAGTGGTTTAAAACCAGCGTCACAATTTTTGGTGCATTTTTTGGTCCATTTCCCCAAAGGCCACATACCCTCAGTCGGTCCAGTCAGAAAATGGCTTAAAACAGGTCTAAAAAGCCTTGAGAAATGACTTGTTGCCTCCAGTTGTTTCCACTTGTTTCCTCCTTTCCTTCTTCCTCGTTGTCACGGGTGGTCCCGCAGGCTCACCCATGCTACTCTGCCCCCGCCAGCGCGCCGCCAGCGCGTCTCACCTGTCCCGTCTCCCGGCTCGCTCCTCTCCACGGTGCGCGCGCACGGCTCCTTCTCCAGATTTATAGGGCCAGCACGCCATTAATTGGCGCTGGCGTATTGCCAATTCTATATAAGCCGGTTCTTTGTGCCTCACAGCCTGATAGAAAGCTTTACTGCAATTAGCCTGCTTTCCTGTTTCCTGCATTCCTGTGTCTCACTCGTTCCTGTGTCTCCTGCGTTCCTGTGTCCCTCCGTGTTCCTGTGTTACCTGAGCCCCTCTGTGTTCCCGTGTACCAGGGATCCTCCGTGTTGCTGTCCTGTGTGCTGTGTTCCCGTACCCCTCTGCTTGGACCTCCTGTTGCAGACCCCGGATTGAACTCTGATGTTGCATCTCTGCCGCCTGCCCTGACCCTGTGCCTGGACTTTGACCACGAGATTGATTGCCGTTCGTGTACCTCAACCTTGGCCGCCACTGCAGACAAGTCACGCCTGAGGAATTACCTGGTGGTACCATGCCGCAGCTTGTCTAACCCGCTTTGAGGCGGGCTCTGGTGAAAACCGGGTACCACTTAGACTCCGGTCCCAGGTAGTGGCTTGAGTCATCATCTGCAGTGGTGTGGGACAACAGTCAATACCTTGTTGCAACTTTGGGTTGAGCCAGTTTGGGGACTTTTTCATGTTTAGCGCTCAGACTCATCTTGGTGGATGAGTGGTAGCTGCTTAAAGTGTGTTCACATTTTCATCATTCACAACCTGCAGCTTCTTGCCTACCTACACTGCAGAGGAACTTTGGCCTGCCCACCCAACGCCTCATATGTGATGTACCAACGGTGTGAGCAACAGGCAATTGTGGAACTTCACCACCAACAACTGGGCTGCCATGAGCAACAATTGTTTATTGCCTCTTTTCTTACCACTTGCCACCAGTACGGTCAATGCTGATGACATCATTTTTAGCTAAACCTTCCCCATCTTTTTCTAGCTTGAAAAAGCTCTTTAGACCATGGCGGAAGATGTAATGCTGGCAGGAAGAAGACCTTGTCCCTTTTGCCTTGCAAGTACTGTCCTGCCCTGTGTCTAGTGTGCTGTTAGAATAGATCAAATGTCCTTGTTATACACTCCTTATTATCAGCTGTTGCTTCTGGAAGAGATCCTACCCCATTACATGTATAAATAATATCCAGGCACAAAAAGTTGAAGTTGAAGTTAATGAACAAAGTTTATTTGCTGTAATCCAAAGTATAAAGTTTTGGCTAAAATAAGCCTTTTATTTAAAAACATCTACCTCTATAACAAGGAAGTAAGAAAGAAGTCCGGCGTTTATCTGTCTGTAGCGCGACGTGGTATTGCACACCTGTGCTTGTGAACGGCGCTCTCTTTTTTTGATCCCTTTTTGATGTTGAATTGTGGTACCGTATATATTCATGTATAAGCCGAGTTTTTCAACACAAAAAATATGTTAAAGAACCTCATCTTGGCTTATACTTAAGTCAATAATAAATAAACTTACATACTCACCTTCCGATACCCTTGACGCTCGATGCAGTTCCCAGTTGCTCGGTGCGGCTCCTTACTGTCTTCTCCGCGATGCTCCGGTCCCCGCGGCTTATCTTCTGTCTTCTGTGTGCTGTAGCAGCCAGCAGAGACGCGGCCATGCATACTATGACATCATCAGCGGCCGCAGAAGAGGAGCCATGGGGACAAGAGCATCACAGAGAAGGCAGAAGAGGAGCCGTGCCGAACATCGGGACCACCCAAGTGTGAGTATGTAAGTTTCGTTTTTTTAAGTGCTGGGCAAACTGGGGGCTGGCTGGCTACTGAAGGGGGCCTGCTGGCTAATAAAGAGGGCTGGCTGTCTACTAAAGGGTGTCGTGAGAAAAGGTTGGTCTTATGTATTCAACGAGGGCGGCACATGTAATGTAATTCCTGATTCGTCAGTTTCTGTGTTGCTCTCTCCCACTCCCGGGATTTGAAAGATGTTGTAGATGTCTGGAGAAAGTCACTTGATAGTGTAACCTGTGACTCTATTGTATTTCTCTCTTCCTGAGTCTAGGAAAAGACATTACTCATCATGTTGTCTTGGGTGCTTCCCAAAGAAGGAAAATACTATATATCAAATGTCCTTGTTATGCACTCCTTATTATCATTGGGTGGTTCTGGAAGGGATCCTACCCTATTACATGTAGAAAGAATATCCAGGCACACAAAGTTTAAGTTGAAGTAAATGAACAAAGTTTTATTACATTAATCCAAAATATAACGATTCGGCTAAAATAAGCCTTTGTCAAATACGTCTAGTGCTGTAAGAAGAATTTAAGGAAGAAGTCCGCCATTTATCTGTCTGTAGAGCTGTGTGATATTGCACGTCTGTGCATGTGAACGGTGCTCTGTTCTGTTAGAGTGTGTGATTTGTACCGGCTGGTAGTGTCATCACTGACAAGAGTATCTACCTCTCTACAACCAACGTGGTCATCATAACATTCATTAAGAAGAACCAGACAAGGATCGTACGCAGCATGGCTATGCCATTGTCCCAAAATGCTCTGCATTTCCAGAGCATCAACCTCATATTTTCTCACCCTGCATTTCCAGAACTTCAACTTATTCCTGGAACTTGAACTCAAAATTTTTTCATAATCTGCATTACCAGAATTTTAAACGCAGAGAGAGGAAGGATGTCTGGTTTCTCAATTTCCATGTAAATCCTCTATGTAAATAACTAGATCTGAACACCTAGAAAACCTTTAACCACAGCGAGAGGAAGGGTTTGTGTTTTTCCCAGTGCTTCTTGTAGCAGAAGCAATGGGAAAATAATTGGATTGTACTACAAGTTTGCAAGTCATTACTAAAAATGGTATGAAGCTAGATGATAACTCGGCTTTAGGGTCACTTGAAACTACAAAAGCTTTAGATAGTTGCTTCAGAAAGTGCTTAGTAAATTTGATTTTGGAACTCTTTTTATTTCATGTTTAGACACACTGGGGGTCATTTACTAAGGGCCCGATTCGCGTTTTCCCGACGTGTTACCCGAATATTTACGATTTGCGTTGATTTTCCCTGTATTGCCCTGGGATTTTGGCGCACGAGATCGGATTGTGGCGCATCGGCGCCGGCATGCACGCGACAGAAATCGGGGGGCGTGGGCGAACGAAAACCCAACGGATTCGGAAAAACTAAATAAAGAAGCTTGCAACCCCTTAGCAACCACAGGCATGTCCGCTGTGGGCATGACTGTCATTGGCCAGGTGGGGCATGTGACTGTGCAGTATTATAGCCTTGTGACATGTCTAGATGCCATTACACACAAGAGCCAGAGCTAAGGAGAAGTTCCTAAGGTCAGTTGCTGTTCCTAAAGGGGTTGTCGGTGGCTGGGAGGGGGCTGCTTAAAAACATAAAGTCCTACTTAACTTCCGGTGCCCTCCGGTATCCAGCGCTGCTGTTGCTCTGGTCCGGGTGCCATGTAAACAAACATGGCCGCCTGAGCAGCACTGGACTCAGCTTCCGGCTGGACCCGACAACCATCCTGCCAGCTTACACAATGCTGTGAATAGCGACGGGTAGGTGTGGCCGGTTACGGCAGGCCGGAAGCTGGGACGGGTAGGCGGGGCCGGTCACGGCCGGCTGGAAGCTGAATCCAGCGCTGCTCCGCTGGATACCGGAGGGCACCGGTAGGTAAGTAGGACTTATTTTTTTTAAGCAGCCCCCTCCTGGCCACCTTTAGTTGTTTTTCAGAACTCTCGGACAACCCCTTAAAGTCAGTTAGATAGCTAGTGACTTCTGAAATACCAGTTATTGCACTTTTCAGTGCACAGTGAAGAATACAGCCTCTGATAGGCTGCTATGATACTGTAGTACATCAACATTTACAACATAAGCCATCAAATATCTTAACCCTTTCATGCATATGGACATTCCTGAATATCCTGTAGTGGGAAGGAGAGTATGAAGAGCGCTCACAGGCTGAACCCTCATCATACTCACGGGGTGCTTGCTGCATAATACAGCATACACCTGTCGCTAACACTCAGCACTGATCATGGAAGTAAATTATCTAAATGCGCTGTCATCTGTGCACCACGATCTATTGCCAAGACAGCAAGGAGTTTAAGTCAAACTTTGTGGTTTTTCTAATGCTTCCTTAACCCTCTAGGTAAATAACTCGGTCTAACACCCAGATCACCTTTAAATTCTGTAACATTAACATAATTTTATTTTAATTAATATTATTTAATATTTTTTCTTAGTTTAAATATTTGTATGTTATGCTATTATTTCTAGTACTGTCCCTAGCACATTGCGGGCAGGTCCCATAATCTTTCAGCCCTTAATACACCCATTGTACAGCCATTTTTGACATCCCCTTTGCCTTCAATAGGGTACATATGCAGGTTAAATTTCATACTGAAGTCCAGGTCTCGAACCAAATAGTTTTCTGTTATTTAGATAAACTTATCAAACCTTTCGCCCAACTCTCTGTGATATTTTGGTTTGCAAAAAAAAAATGTTATTACAAGCAGATGATGTTGTGACTTCATTCTGTTATAGAGTTGGCTCAGGTGGAAGAGTTGAAATAGGGTAAAAACAAAGTATGGTCTCAGAGGACCTGGGCAAAGCCAAACAAACAGAATGTCTCAAGACGTTTCATCTCATTAATGTATATAAAGAGTCATCAGGACACTCGAGGTGCATTGTGAATTGGTGTGTTAGTTAGATATAGGGATTAAGGGGGATATTTATCAGGTCCTGAAATAATCGCAAATGCTAGCTTATTGGGGGGGGGGGCGGCCAGCCGGGAGTGGGCCGGCGCTGCCGGCGACTTTTCATACATGAAAAGTAGGATAAGCGCTGCGCTGCTGGCAGCCCGATACATCAAGAGGCAGAAGCGAATTTGCAGTGCCAGCGTATGAGAAATATCCCCCTAAGTATCTAACCAGCTTTCTAACTGCATTTGCTATCTATCTATCCACTAGCTATTTCCTTCCACACTCCAAAACATACTGGTAGGTGATTAAATTGTGAGCCCCATTGGGGACAGGGACCAATTTGGCAAGTTCTGTGCAGCGCTGCGTAATCTGTGGGCACCATATAAATAACGAATTATTATTATTATTACTATTATTATTATCTATCTGTGCTGGCACCATAATGGAGAATGCCAGCTTGGATGTTAAGACAGAAACAGTAGGCAACAGTATTTGGAGAGCTCTGAATGTGCCAACTATACATCTCTCCTTACATTAGAAAGACTCCACCTGCTCACAGTCTCCGTTCACTCTCCTGGCCATTAGGCAGATACGTTGAGAAGAGTAGTGACAGTATACTTATGCTGGTAAGGCAAGGGGTAGGGAAGATGCTGTCAGGGATACATGGACGTCAGACACATCTCTTTACTAGAACCAACATTTATAAAATTATACAAGTACAGATTCTTTTATATTTTTCTTGAAAAAAAAATGCTTTTATGTTGTGGTTGTTTTCTTTAGGCTACTTTTATTCTTTTCTTAAATATTTTTTGTCGGTTTTTGTGAATTGTCATTTGCTAGGAGATGCACTGAAGTATTTAGAAGATTGGATGCCCATCAGTTGACAAGACCATCAAGAGTCTGTCTGTAGGCAGAATGTTATAGATGAGTAGGAAATTGACAATACATTGCAATATAACAGTATTGCAGTTTATTTTGTAGGACTCAAAACACCTCATTTTATTAGAACACATATAAAAATAAAAAAATAAATAAATAAATAAAATAATAGACATTTAAAGTATCCCAATGTCCAAATATTTGATGTATCCCATAAACCCTGTAATGGAAAAAAATTAAAAAATGTTTAAGTGTTTCATTTTGCCACCCATAAAAATTGGGTCAAAAATGGTATCAAGGAGGGGCGTGGCTTGGCCGCGAAGGAAGATGGGCGCGTGAGAGCCGAGCTTCGCTAAACCAACCGCTCATAGCGACAATTACCGGCGCCCAAGGAGTCAGAATGCCGAGCAAACTCTCAATCATCATGGGGGGATAGAATGGCAGGAAGCGAGGGGCAAAAGGAGCACCTGACAAGCCGATTTGGCACTTTTTTCACATGGACCCCGGGCCCATTAAAGATGGCGCTGACTCCATCACACACGCGGCAGCCTCTCGCGCGGCAGCTTCCCACGCAGCACCGCTGAGTCGCCAGAGAGGACAAGTCTCTCCTCAACGGGTCGTCCCTTCCACCAGACCCACTTCCAGCAGATCCCCTCCCCTATTTGACATCCAGGGGAGATGGAGCACGGTGTCTAGACAATCCCCCAACGTACCTTCTCCGGCAGGCATGGAAGAAGAGGGGAGCATGCCACCATTGATGCTGCAGATGCAGAGCAGCTCGGAGGCCTCAGGATCTCCAGCATCTTCAGGCTCAAGTAGAGCAAGAACTCCAACCAGCAGCCCAGCCAAACAAAAAGCAAAGAAACAAGAAGACGCTAACACTCTGAAGGTGGGTGATAACAATAACAGTGTCATACTACATAACAATGAAGCTGACACCTTTGCATCCTTCCAAGCATCTGACAAAAATGTGTCAGATGTATATGCTCAAAGCCATGTTAGAGGCATTAAGGTCCTCACTCCAGAGAGACTTATCTTCATTAATAAAACCGCTACAAGCCTCCATAGATGATCTGGGGGACAGAGTCTCGCATGTGGAAAATAAAATGGTGGATTATGCCACTACATTTAATGATCTGGCTGATGCGCATAACACACTAGAAGAGTCTGTAACAACTATCCAGGTTAAGCTGGTCGATTCAGAAGATAGAGACAGACGTAACAATGTAAAAATAAGAGGAATATTGGAAACTGTCCCTAATGCTCATCTTAAATCATACGTACAGCAAATGACAAAGGCACTTTTACCGGATCTTGCTGAATACGAACTTTGTATCGACCGAGCGCACAGGGTCCCAAAACCCTACAACCTGCCTGACTCAGTCCCCAGGGATGTATTAGCTAGATTTTCATTCTATCACATAAAAGAAAGGCTACTAGCTCAAGCCAGAAAAACCAAAACTCTGCCGGCTCCCTATGACTTTATCCAGTTGTTTGTAGACCTATCAGCAGCCACACTCCAGGCCAGGAGAGACTTCTTTCCAGTCACCTCCATGTTAAGAAAACACGAAATTCCATATAGATGGGGCTTCCCCACCAAAGTCCTGATTAAACATCAAAATTCCATCATAGCGATAAAATTGGTAGAAGAAGGAATGGAGTTCCTTGTGTCCGGGGGAATTCCCAAAGAAGATTTACAAGCAGCAAAAAGCAACCCAAAACCTCCATCAAGATTGGATCCAGAATGGCGATCGTAGAACTCTTTTGTTACTCTTGGGCTGTCCTGCTATCAGGATGACCGTCGGTGGAGATACTTGGTCCCTCTCATGTTTCCACGGGACTAGGATAAGTACCCGATTCAGCACTAACATGCTCATGCTTAGTACCGCTCTAATGTTTACCGTGCCCACCAGTTCTAGGTTGGACACCTGTTTGTTCTATGACCTGAATGCTAATTTTATTTTTATCTTTGTGTTAACCGCAAAATTTTTTATTCATGTGTATAGATTTACAATTCAACTTCTTCATCTAAGCGGAGACTTCCTTGTTTTTAATGGGAGTTAAAATAGTGTCATTGAATGCCAAAGGGCTAAACAGCCCCTTTAAAAGGGCAATGCTGTGGAGAGAGGCCATGCAATGTGGGGGAGATGTCATATGTGTGCAGGAAACACATAATAGGGGTAATTTACTAAGGGCCAGATTTGCGGTTTCCCGACGTGGTACCCGAATATTTCCGATTTGCGCCGATTGTACCTGAATTGCCCCGGGATTTTGGCGCACGCGATCGGATTGTGGCGCATCGGCGCTGGCATGCATGCGACGGAAATCGGGGGGCGCAGCTGAATGAAAACCCGACGTATTCAGAAAAACCGCCGCATTTAAAAACCAAAAATATGAGGCTTGGGAAGCGCTTACCCTCACCTGGTCCAGCTCGGTGTATTCCGGCACGTTCAGATGATTTTCAGCACATGCACCTGGTGGACGGCGGAGGAACTACCTTCATAAATCCCGTCCGGACCCGAATCCTGTTCAGAGAACGCGCCGCTGGATCGCGAATGGTCCGGGTAAGTAAATCTGCCCCATTAGCTCAAAAAAAAACCCTGAATGAATTCAAAATCGTTTCCCTCATATAGTATTCTCCTCTTTTATAAAAAAGAAAAGAGGAGTTCTTATAGCGTTCAAAAACACATTAGCGGTCAACATCCTACATACTGTGGTAGATCCGCAAAGTAGATTTATAATAATAATATGTTCCATAAATAATGTGGAATATACAACAGTAAACCTATATGCTCCCAATAGCAAGCAAGGAAGGTTTCTGAGAAAGCTGTTCCGTAAGGTGACTGAATTAAAAAGGGGGAATCTCCTCATTTGCGGGGACTTCAACACGATAGGACACAACAATTGGGACACCTCAAGCAAAACAACACATTTACCTTTAACCCATTCCTTTGGGAAAATGACTTATTTGATGCTTGGAGAGTACAACATGTCTCAGAACATGATTACACATATTTTTCACCCAGACACAGATCATACTCCAGCATCGATATGATCATAACGGATAGGCACATGCTGGATAGGATTGAAACTACAGCTGTAGGGAGTATAAAATGGTCAGACCACGCTCCAGTAGAGGCAACATTTCAGGACACCTTCTCCACACAAATTGATTTCACTTGGAGAGCCAATTTATCTTCCCTAGCAAGTAAGGACATCTCTATCAACTTGGAGAACAAAATTAAAGAATTCCTCACATTAAAGGATAATGGGGAAGTGAACCCATTCTCAGCACATACACAGACTATTTGTCAAAGAGGAATTAATTAAAATAGAAAGTAGATTACGAAGAGAAAGGGAGAGGGAAGTAAATGCCATTTTAATGCATATACTATTTTTAGAACGCCAAAATAAAACACAAACATCACAATCTCTCACAAATGAGCTAAATGAAAAAAGGCTACAGCTCAGAAACCTATTGCTTTACAAATATACGAAGGTTCTGCAAAAAATGAAAATTAAATATTATTCACAAGATCACAAAGCGGGAGCCCTCATTGCCCGTCGCTTAAAACAAAGGACACAAAAATCAAAAATTCCTTTTATATATCACCCGAACACAGGAGAAAAGATTTTGACACCTAGTGGAATAGCAGACACTTTTATGGAGTATTACTCCAATCTATACAATATCGCTAAAGAGGACTCAACACCAAACACCCCCACAGACTTAATACAAAACTTTCTACAAGCCCTAGAAATAACAAAATTTCCAAGGAACAACTCCTCACACTAAATGCCCCAATATCCACTAAGGAAGTTATCAAAACTATTAAAACCCTCCCCCTTAATAAGGCACCAGGACCAGATGGTCTACTGGGAGCTTACTACAAAAAATTCTCCAATATTATAGCCCCTCATTTACCGAGAGTTTTCTCACTAGCAGCTACCAAGGGAGAATTCCCAAAAGAAATGTTGGAAGCTGTGATTATCACTCTTCCCAAGCCAGGGAAAAATCCAGACTGTCCAGCCAATTTCCGCCCCATATCCTTACTTAACGCTGACGTTAAGATTTACGCCAAAATATTAGCCAACAGGATTAAACTAGTATTACCCCATCTGGTATACAGAGACCAGGTGGGATCTACACCACAAAGACAGGCATATGACAACACAAGAAGAGTAATAAATCTCATGCAACATTGTGAGCTAAAGAACATTAGTGCGGCTTTTGTAACTGTCGAAAAGGCGTTCGGCAGGGTCAATTGGGCATATGCATTCGAAGTACTACACAAGATGGGATTCGAAGGCCACATATTTATAGCAATCAAGGCTTTATATTCCTATCCATCGGCTACAGTCTTTGTTAATGGGGTAAGATCTAAGGAATTCACATTGTCCAATGGGACCCGAAAGGGCTGCCCTCTTTCCCCCATTATATTCGTACTATCAATAGAACCCCTAGCAGTGGCTATTAGAACCAACCCAGACATCAAAGGAGTCTCCATAGGAAAATCAGAACACAAAATAGCACTATTTTCCGATGACACCATTCTGATCATCACAAACATAGAAAACTCCCTTACAAACATCTTCAAAGTTATGACCTTATTTGGAGAAATTTCATATTATAAAGTCAATAACACAAAATCCAAAATTCTGCCCATAAATGTACCACGTGATCATTTAATTTCTCGTAAACAAAAATTTACTCATGACTGGCAGGACACTAAGATCACTTACTTAGGTATACAGCTCACACACCCAATTGCAAAACTCATGCAATACAATTTCCTACCATTGATAGCTGCAGTTGATAAAGAACTCACTAGTTACTCGAAAATAACGCTATCATGGCTGGGATGTATAGCCACTAATTTATTTGGCAGGGCAAACACCTGAGAGTGGCCTCCTCAATCATTTCAAAACATAGGTCTATAGGAGGACTGGGGGTTCCAGACCTAAAAGATTACTATACTGCAACTATCCTCGACCAATCACAATACTGGTGGCACAATTCTAACGAGAAGGCATGGTGCGAGATTGAGAAGCAGTACCAGAAAGGTCATCCTTTAAAACTCAGGATTCTGTCCCACATGTGGAAAACCAATACCCCACACACACCACTAGTAACCATTCAGGCACTGGATCAGGCATGGAAAACAACATTGCTCGATACAACTGAAAAAGATCCACTCCCACTACAACAAATCCCAATAGAAATACTAGATCTCCTCATAGACAATCTAGACATATCTTCATGGAGATTAAAGGGAATCCAGTCCATTCAGGACATAATGTCAGGAACAGAAGTTTCCTCCTTTGAAATATTGATGGCAAAGTGTATGATTCCAATACACAATTTCTACTCATATCTTAGAATACGGAATTTTATACAGAACATCACAAATCCCTCTCCTCTGCTAAACAAAAACCTGGTGAAACTATTTGGTTTAACACCAGGCGTCAAAAAAGGGACATCAACAATATACAATATACTTAACAAAAAAGCGACATTCCATAAGTTACCATATATGCTGAGGTGGGAGCAGGATTTAAAAGAAACATTTACAGATAAACAATGGCAAAAGGCCATTTACTTTGCTAGCAAATGTTTTAAATGTGTAGCGCACAGTGAGGCCATAGTTAAATCACACATGAGGTGGTATTTCACCCCTACAAGATTACATAAGATCTTCCCGGAATCCTCGCCTCGGTGCTAATTGAACTGCGGAAATAATGGGATACTCCTTCACACTTTATGGTTCTGTCCAGTGATCAGAAATCTCTGGGAAAAGGCAGCAGATATTATATCTAACATATTGAGGAACAAACTAATGCTAAGACCAGCCTTGGCCGTTCTTCTTATGGACTTAGATCAACTACCAACTAAATCCCAAACAGTAATAGCGCACATGTTAATGGCCACAAAGTTAGTAATCACCAGACACTGGAAAGAAGCAACTAGTCCTAATATAGAAGAAATGTTTGGGCAAATGAACACTACCTGCACATACGAAAAAGCTATAGCTTTTCAGGAGAGGAATTATAATAAATGGAAGGGAGACTGGGGAGGGTGGATGGATAGTGCTTACTAGAGATGAGCGAGCACTAAAATGCTCGGGTGCTCGTTATTCGAGACGAACTTTTCCAGATGCTCGAGTGCTCGTCTCGAATAACGAACCCCATTGAAGTCAATGGGAGACTCGAGCATTTTTTTTATAAAACAGAACACTAAAAGAACAGTGCAAAAAAAATATTACAGATGTTTCCTGATGTTTTGCTTGTAAGAACACATTGAAATAACACTATTCTTCACTTTCCAGGTGTTCGCGCGTGTCTCCCGCTAAGTTAGGAGATGTTCGGAACATCTGGAATGTGAAGAATAGTGTACATTCAATGTGTTCTGCACTTAAATGTTTGTGTGTTCACTGTTTTTAATGTTTTAATTCTATTCTTCACATTGCAGGTGTGCGCGCATGTCGTCCGATAGGTTCGGAGATACGCGCGCTAACATCTGCAAAGTAAAGAATAGAATTAAAACATTAAAACCAGTGAAAACAGGAGCAGAACACATTGAAATAACACGATTCTTCACATTCCAGATGTTCCGAACATCTCCTAACGTAGCGGGAGACACTGCAAAGTGAAGAATAGTGTTAGTTCAATGTGTTCTTACTAGTAAAACATCTGGATTTTTTTTTTTTTACAATAAAAATACTTTTATTCAATTTATTTTATTAATTTACTGCTCGATCTCGAGCCGGCGGGATACTCGTCCGAGTAACGAGCCGGTCCGAGTATGCTAATACTCGACCGAGCAGTATATTTGGACGAGTACACTCGCTCATCTCTAGTGCTTACTATAAGGAATAATGCAATTTGCACAAGGATAAAGGCATTACACTCCACAGAGGCATTCTCAGGTCGTTGTTTAATGGTATAGTTTGCTGTTAAAGTTTGTGAATAATACTTCACTGTGAACTCCATGTAATAAATGATATGAAGACGCTTCTAGCCATACAACAAAGGCTATTAACTTAATTCACAGAGAAAGTTTTATCTGATCCTTGTTTGGGTAATCCGAGGTATTCCCTCTTGACCTTGATGCTCAACAGGACAAACAGATCTCATGCACACCTTAAGAAAAGCACCAAGGTCTATAAACCCAGGAAACAATGACTATGGCAATGTGCCCAGGAGAATCCAGCTATAAGACATCATAATTGGACTTTACGACTTATTGTCATTATAACTCATTATTGTTCTGATGTGGAAAGATATACTGTATGTTATTATTCCAGCTGTATTGTTTTAAAAAAATTTATTAGGTACTAGCTGTACATTTTATATGTATCTATCTATTTTTCTGACTATATCTCTATTTCTCTGACTGTGTGTGTTTCCCTCTCTCTGACCTACTTTCTTCAACTGTCTGTGACTGTCCCTGTCCCTGACTGTCTCTGCCACTGATTGTCTCTGTCACTGATCTTATTTTTCTCTGCCCATCCCTTTCAGGGACTGTCACTGACCATCTCTGTCTCTAACCTTCTCTTTCAGTGACTGTCTTAAACCGTCTCTCTCTCTGACCTTCTCCGATTTTGACTGTCCCCGTCTCTGACTGTCTCTATCTCTGGCTTTCTCTGACTGTCTCTGACTCTGGTTTTCTCTCTCTGTCTCTATCTTTGACTGTCTGTCTGTCTCTGACTGTCTCTGACTGTGACTATCCGTGACTTTGTCAATGTGGAGATTTATCAGAAGTGTCTAATCTCTGATTGGTTTCCATTGGCAAATGGAAAAGTTTTACCTCAGACATTTCTGATAAATCACCGCCTATCTTTGTATCCCTATCCATCTTACCTCACACATAAGTGTCTTATACTCATTGCCTTTAGTAACCAATCACAGCTCAGAGCTCATATTAATGACCTGTGGTAGAACAACAACCAATCACGGCTCGGCTACTAACTGCCGCAGCAGCAGACAATGACTTCTGTATGGTGGTTAATAAGTATATTTTGGAATGATTGGGGACTCGGACAGTGCGGCTGTGCAAAATTTGTTAAATGTAAATGTGACGGTGCAGATTCTTTTAGTGGACAAACATACTGTAGAAAGGCACAAGGTGTTGTGGTGAATGGTAGATACGTATCACTGTGGTGCCTGGCCTCGGTGAAGTAAAAACTATTATTGCTGGTGTCAGCGGCGTTCGGCCAGTGACACACATTTGTTATTTTAGCATGGCTACAATGCAGCTGATCCAGGACAGGTTTTTTCTGAAGCAGTCACAGTGCTGGGTGGGATGGCTGCTCCAACGTTCCAGGCCAGGGCTTACAAGAGATGAGAACGGTGGGAAGGAGGTTGGAGACTTTAGAGACAAACCAGGCCACCATTGTGGACTTTAGCTCAGCACTGGCACATAGCTTGTCTACACAGGCAGATGGCCTAAACATGGCGATTTTGCAAATAGAGGACCAGGAGAATAGGAGCCGACGGAAAAACGTCCATATAAAAGGGTTACCACAGACCATAACGCATGATAAGCTACCTGAAACAGCTATCAAGCTATTCTCAAGCCTGCTCACAGAAGACAGAGCGCAGAAAATAACTATTGAGCGGATTCACAGGTAACTCAGACAGCAGCCTAAACCCGATGAACCACCCAGGGATGTAGTCTGTGGCCTCTTAAGTTACAGGGATACAGCAGAAATCCTAAGGGCTGCAAAAGAAGTTAAAGAATTGGAGTTTGAGGATGCTAAAATTGCCCTATTTCAAGACCTGGCCCCATCTACTTTATATAAAAGACGTTTACTGCGTCCACTAACTGACCATCTAAAGAGCCAGAAAATATTATTCAGATGGCTTTTTCCGTTTGGCCTGAGCTTTGCCATCCAAGGTAAAAGATGCAATATTAAAGTGCCGGCTGACCTCCAAAGAGCATGGGACGTTCTAGACGTCCAACCTATGGATATTCCATCCTGGCTCCCAGTAACTGAGCAGCATCTGGATCTCCCTCCTCTGCCAGTAATAGAGAAATGGTTGATGGTGAAAAGCAAGTCGCCCAGAACCAAAACAGGAAAATGAAGAAGAGAAACCTGCACTTCAGAGAAACTTCGGAGTCTCCCCAGCAACTAGACTCTGGAGTGGTAAAACATATATGACTACACGACCACAAGTTGGCTTGATCATTTTTCTAATTTTTGTTTGGAGATGTTCTCCTTTCTTTTTCGCCCACCTATACATAACCAAAGAGTTAAGTTTAGATTAGTTCTATAAACTCAAAAGCATCCTTTCAGGGGTTATTTAGTCAAATGGGTAAAGAAAAACACCTTCTACTATACTCACCCCCTTTAGAGGGGACCCCAAGGAGCTGTGCTTAGCTGCCTCACCCACATATTCTCCCTGTTTCCTCCCTTCCCTACCCCCTAGCCCCTACACTCTTTCACCTCTCTCCCTCCCAAACATTCCTACGACAACCCTTTACCAAATACATTCCCTAGAGGTTCAATGAGCCTCCATCTAAGTAGCCAGCAATGGCTCACCGTTAATGTATTATGGACACAGGTTTTCAGACCCAATCAGGCCTAAGGAAGCCCTCACCAATAGCTGTCGGCTAACCTAAGGACACAACACATTCTACTTGATTGTCACGATAATTGTGCACGACACTAGTTACATAGTTACTCTGATGTGTAAAGTTGGAGCATACCATATGCTAAAACAAAGCACCGAGCATATGGATGTCACCTATGTATGCTCAGATATGCGCATTGTTATTACAATGAGTTGTTTAACTGATTGTTCTTTTATGTTTTTTAACATAGTTCATTTATTGCTCGTGGACCATCCGAATAGACAGTACTCAATGGGGGTCATTTACTAAAGGCCCGATTCGCGTTTTCCCGACGTGTTACACGAATATTTCCGATTTGCGCCGATTGTACCTGAATTGCCCCGGGATTGTGGCGCACGCGATCGGATTGTGGCGCATCGGCGCCGGCATGCGCGCGACGGAAATCGGGGGGCGTGGCCGAACGAAAACCCGACGTATTCGGAAAAACCGCCGCATTTAAAAAACGAAAAAGTGTCGCTTGGGGAGCGCTTACCTTCACTTGGTCCGAGGTGGTGAATTCCGGCGCGATGAGATGACTTTCAGCGCAGCAGCGCCACCTGGTGGATGGCGGAAGAACTACATTCATAAATCCCGGCCGGACCCGAATGCAGAGCAGAGAACGCGCCGCTGGATCGCGACTGGACCGGGTAAGTAAATGTGCCCCAATGTCTCCTACACCACCAGACCAATGGCATCTATTAAGGTAACGACCTTTAATGTTAGAGGCATAAACACCCCCAGTAAAAGGGCACAAGTATTAACCCTTCTACGGAACTCCCGCTCAGATATTTGTTTCGTTCAAGAAACTCATTTTAAAGATGGGTCAGTACCTATGTTCCCAAAGTACAAATTCAATCAATGCTTTCATAGTACTCACAACAAGGCAGCCAGGGGAACTAGCATTTTAATCTCTAAAGCAGTCCCCTTCACACATCTTCTAACGTGGTCAGACCCTGAAGGGAGATGTATCTTGGTAAAAGGGAAAATTGGTCCAACATTGACCACCCTTGTTTCCATATATACTCCAAATAAAAGGCAAGCAACCTGGCTGCAGGAGACATTGAGTAAGGTAAATGACTTAGCAGAGGGTATTAAGATAATAGGAGGAGACTTCAACTTAGCCCTGCAACCCTCATTAGATTGCTCCAGAGGATCGTCCTCCCTATCCCATAAATCCCTTAGAATAGCTATCAAGGCCCTGAAAGGAACAGATTTAGTTGACACATGGAGGATACTCCATCCTAACAGCAAGGATTACTCACATTATTCTGCAGTACATAGAAGTTACCAAAGGCTAGATTATATTTTCTGTTCTTCCTCCCACATAGACTATGTGAAATCTGCTGAAATAGGGGCTCTAATGCTTTCAGACCATGCCCCTGTCTCGGTATCTCTTAATATACTCGAATCTGGTAACAGGAAAACTAATTGGCGACTCAATGAGACACCACTAGACACACCAGAAGTGGTGTCCCGTTTTTCAAAAAGAATTAGCACCTTTTTTGCTGAAAACAACCCATCAGATACCTCAGATACAATCACGTGGGAAACACACAAAGGGGTAATCGGAGGGGAACCAAGAGACACACGACTGAAAAAATTAAGAATGGCTAAACTAAACGATTTAATACAACGCATATCGAAGATAGAACTTCTTAACAAAAGATCCTCATGAATCGCCCACCTCAATCAATTAACAAGTCTAAGAAAGGAACTATTAGACCACCTTAACATTAAAACCGCAAAGCAATTCCAATACGCTAAATACAAACATTATGCACATGGGGACAAGGGCAATAAGCAGATGGCATACTTATTTCAGTAGTTACACATACAGGAGATAAAACCACTAAAACAACAAAAATAGCAGAGACCTTCCGAATCTTTTACCAAGACTTATATATAACTTGCCCAACGCAAACAAAGAGGATCAAGTAGATATCCCGAAACAGACGGCAGAGTTTTTACAAGAATTGTCATTACCCACATTAGATTCTCACGCACAAGATAAACTCCTTTCTCCCATAAAAGAGACTGAAGTCTCAGATATCCTAATATCACTACCATTAGGCAAGAGCCCGGGTCCAGATGGACTGCCAGTAGGATATTATAAAAAATTCTTCAAAAACTTGTCCCACATTTAACGGCTTGGTGTAACTCATTACTGACAGGCAGCACTCTACCACCCCAGGCATTAATAGCAACAGTAACGGTCCTACCCAAACCAGGGAAGACTCCTGAACTCTGTGGTAGCTACAGACCGATCTCACTACTAAACGTAGATATCAAAATATGGGCCAAGTTGCTAGCAAGACGCCTTAGCCCATATCTACCATCCTTAATAAACCCAGAGCAAGCAGGATTTGTCCCAGGAAGGGAGGGCAATAACAATTCCACTAAAGTAGAACATGCTATCCATTATGCACATACTAAACAGATACCCCTGGTCCTGCTTGGAACTAACGCGGAAAAAGTGTTTGACCGAGTTAATTGGTCTTTTTTTAAAAGCAACACTATCTTCTTTTGGTATACCACCTCAATTCATAGCAGCGATTATGTCTCTATATACAAAGCCGTGCGCCACAATAAAAGTTAACGGCATTCTCTCCAACACCTTTAAAATTAATAACGGCACACGCCAAGGGTGCCCTCTATCACCCACTCTTTTCATCATGGTTATGGAGACACTTCTCCAGGCCATTAGACATCACCCACACATAAAAGGTGTGACAATAGGGAAGCAGACCTACCTCAATGCCGCATTTGCAGACGGCCTGCTCTTACTATTATCAGACCCTTAGACCGCTTCCCCACATTTAATAGAAATATTCAATAAATTTGGCTCACTCTCCAATTTTAAAGTGAACCTTTCGAAATCGGAAGCACTAAATATAACCTGTCCACAACAAACCGTTGAGCATCTTAAGAAAGATTACCCATTTATTTGGCAGCCTATCAAATTAAAATACCTAGGGGTCTATTTAACCAAGAAAAGCATAGGGTTATACAAAGAAAACTATCTCCCTCTTATAACACAAATCACTAGCTCATTGAGTACTTTAGCATTGCCATACGTATCCTGGATGGGTAGGAAAAATCTCCTAAAGACTTTCATCATGCCCAAATTACTTTATCTCCTACAAACCTTACCAATAAAAGTCCTAAGATCATATTTTTTTAGACTAAGAGCTCTTTTTATTACCTTCCTCCGGAAGGGTAGGAAGGCGAGGAAACCTTATGACAGACTAAAGCTCAAAAAGCTATATGGGGGATTTGGGTTACCAGATGCCTATACCTACTATAGGGCAATCCATTTGAAGCGCTGGGTTCTGCTTCATAATACACACTTGACCAACCTGCATCTTCGCTTAGAAAGGGAGCAGTTAAGCCTGGGACAAAAAGCCCAATTGTGGAACATAGATACCCCTGAACCGTGCGAGAATCCCATCACTAGAGGGACTATCCAGACAATAAAATCCCTATCACAGGATATTAGACTCATAGGAAAGCCATCACCCCTAATGCCAACCAGCCTACTCCCACATTTACTTAGGCCAGGTAAAGGAGAACAAGCATCAAATATATGGCGAGCCTTGGAGTCCACCCCCATAAAAAATTCCACAAACAAAAATTTCAAGACTTCATTGTAGATTCACTAAAACACCCGCTTACACTAAACTTTCTACAAATAGAAGAACTAAAACGAAACCACAAAAAAATATCCGTTATTACATGACCCTACGTGGCTAGAAAAATGGCTATTACAAAATATCATCCCTAAAGGTCTACCATCTATCTTATACAATTATATACTTGGTCAAGGTAACACAGCTACACCAGCTTATATTAGAGGCTGGGAGAAGGATCTTAACATTATTTTGAACGCTACCCAAATTAAAATAATACACACCAGGTCACATGGCTTCTCCCACTGTATTAAAATTCAGGATAATTCTTATAAACTCATGACACGCTGGTACAACACTCCCTCAACCTTAATGCAAAAGAAACTACTAAAGACTGACACGTGTTGGAGATGTGGTAACACAGGGGGCACTCTTGGGCATATTTTCTGGAGATGCCCAAAACTATACCATTTCTGGCAGGAGATAGGGCAGCACATCAACACTATAACAGGGAGAACTATAAGACTTAATCCAGAATCAGTACTACTTTGGCTTCCAAATAGCACCTGGAAACCTAATAAAGGAGATCTCACAAGTACAAGCAGTCAAACTAACCATACCCCCAAGATGGCTTCAGAAAGATCCACCCACTATTAGAAAATGGCTAGAATGCCATAATAATATCTATAAACTAAAGGAAGCGAGAAGCTATGAAAAATTTGAAAAACTATGGCTTCCATGGCGAACTTACCGGATCTCTAACCCGCCAACAATGGATTAGGTTAATAGTAACAATACACTAACACTACACTAACAAAAGAATCTGTATCGCACCAACAACCTTAGCCCCTTACACTGGAACCATAAGTTGATAAGATTAGGTCAATAATATCGTATACTATCTGGTGTATAACACTCTATGCAAATATTGGGATGGTCAAACAAGCAAAACGAGCAAAACGAGGTCCATACCTCATTGGCTTAATATTTTAAGTATTCACCTTTTCTAATTCTGTTTTAAAATAGATGCTTATATCCTATTGACAAGTTATATATGCCTTATACTACTATGTAACCATTGCCACACTTGTATGGTTTTGTACATGGAGAAAAACGCCTGTCAAGGTTTTCATTTAATCTGTTACCATTTTCTAAAAACTCAAATAAAAAGATAAATATAAAAAAAAAAAAAAGAAATAAGCCGCCTAGAGATGTAGCATGTAGGCTTAAATATGAGGAATCAAATATCTCCATGTTTGAAGATATAACCTCTGCAACCCTTGCGAAAAATCACCTGCTTAAACCACTCTTAGATGCACTAAGACGCTAATATTTATGCTAATATCCCCTTCTTGTGGTTATACCATTTGGACTGCCTATAATGAAATATGGGACTCAGACCCTGGGCCAGCAGGAGGAGCATGTGAGCGGATGTGATATCACGTCGGCCCGCTGCCCCACACCCCACGGAGCAGCGCCGTGTGTGATACTCGTTTGTTAGCACGGAGACGCTACCCGCTGACTCCTCTATGGTTCACTGCCAAGCGATGCCGAGGGTTCCCCGCTGCCTGTGAAGCCACGTGGTAGATGTTCCCTGCGATGTCTGCTTCTGCAAGTATCCCTGAGCATGGAAACACTATTATGAAGAGCCAGCTGGATGGCTCCGTTATAAGAGGCAGCAGTGGCAAATTTACATCCTTCTGGCCTCCTAAGCGCCAGGTGAAGCTTTAACGGCATCATTCGTCACAAGAGACACGGTGGTGGTCCACATCATCGGATATCTTCCTTAAACGAGGAAACCGCAGTTGCTCATGCGGCATGAGGAGAGGTCCGCTGACGTCCGTGATAGGTGGTTGGCGGGTCTCTAAATTCCACTGCATAGGACTCTCCGGCTTTTCGTGGGATTTTGTCCAGCTGTATACTCAAACTTTGGTTCCAGAGAATTATTCAGTTGTTCAGTGAGGTTTACAATTGCTGGTGCTGTAAGCTCCTTGATACTCTGATGACTGACCTCTAATACCTTGGCACAGGGTTCTTGGTCTGGCAGTTTCTGCCTAACTACAGTTGGAAAGTACTACTAATACCTGGCATGCATGGACTTGGGACTCGATGCTTTACTAACTGCTAATCACCGTGGCTTGTGTGGGTCAATCATCCTCATTTGTTGGCTGTTAGTATTTGCTAGACCCCTGCACAAAGACAGAACATTCTTTTCTTAAGTTTTGGCCAAGTGTTCCCATTGAGTTTATGAAGAGATGATGACTGACCTTTAATACCTTGGCACAGTGTATTTGGACTAGCAGCTTCTGCCTAACTATAGCTTGAAATTACTACTAACACCATTATGCATGGACTCGGGACTTGATGCTTTACTACTGCTAATTACAGTGGCTTCCCTAGTTGCTGGCTGTTAGTATCCTATTAGTCCCCTGCACAAAGTCAGTACATTCTTTCCTCAAGTTTTGGCCAAGTGTCCCCGTTGAGTTTATGAAGAAGACCCTATAAAGTGACCCGAGTGTGCCTTTGGTTGCTTTGAAGCAGGGACTCTTGCAGAGCGTAAGCTTCTTTCGCATGGGTGTTTTTCTTGCAGGAACGGACCTTCTCTGGCAAAATTACTAACACTGGCTGTTTAACAAGACTTTGATGCTGTTTATTATTGAATCCATTGGATGCTATATATGTCTTTTGCCCTGATGTTTAAGTCTGTATAGGCCTTTGGATGGGAAACCTGCTACTAACGGAGTCTAATGTACTTACCCCTGGGTACATTAACAGTTGTTAAGCGAATATCTGCCCAATAGGGCCTCTCCTTTCAATACTAATTTTATCAGTTTGAGACTGGAATTGGGGGGAACAACGGCCAAGATGACTAGGCCAGGAACAAAAAATAAGGGGTTAGGTGTGACGCCTACCCCATCACCAAGTAAAATGGTGGAAAAAGTTCGTGAGAACGCTAGAAAGAAACTAGACAAATATGTAGTTTCCCCAAAAACATCTGGGACAGAAATGGGGTCTGTTGGGGGGGACCGGTCGGGGGAATCCCCCCAGTTGGAATCCTACGCTGAGGTGGAGGTTTTGTCACCTGGGGGGAGTCCTCGGGGATCTCCTCTCGATTCTCATACAGCGGAGCAAACTTTGGAAGACCAGGACTGGGGGAGTGAGAGAGAAGGTAGAAGGAATAGTAGGGCCGCAACCCCCGGAGGTAGTGACTGGAGGAACTGTACCAACTCTGACTGAGATCTTTGAGGCTGTTATGCAGTGCAATGTTGCTATTAAAACTTTATTCTCGGAGGTTGCCCAGTTTAAAGAAGAGATGGTGTTATTAAGATCTAGTATTCATAAACAGGGAGAACGGCTAGATGTGGTGGAGACAAGAACGTCAGAGTTGGAAGATGGGGTGGATAAATTGCAGGGGGAGATGAAAGCGGTTAAAGTACAAATTTGAGGTGTATAGGCTTTCCCGAAGGGGCAGAAGGGGAGGACCCAATTAAATGCAGGATTGGTTGGTGGTAACCCTTGGGGAAGATTTTGCATCTCTTCCCTCATTTATAGAGAGAGCTCACAGGGTCCCTAGCAGGGTTGTACGCCCCGTCCATTGCTGCTAAAATTAGTTATGTCTACGGACAGGGACCTGATTCTAAGGAAAATTAGACAAATTGGGAAAGTGGAATATGAAGGTCATTTAATTAGGATCTTCCCAGATTATTCTGCGGATACCCAAAAGAAAAGGAATGGCTTTTTTTAAGTAAAAAATAAGCTTTGTTTGAAGGAAATTCAGTGTACTATGCTATTTCCGGCTCGGTTGCGGGTGATCTGGAAAGAGAAAACATTGTTTTTTGATGATCCTAATGATGCATTGGAATGGCTGAATAGTTCTGTGCATTAAATAGGCTAGTTGGGAAGTTACCTGGGCATGGCAGGGGTGTGGTTTTGGTGGGGTTGGAAAATGCTTAGTTTAGAGATTGGGACAGCAACTCAGAGGGTACGCCCTTAGGGCCAAGAGACTGACCATATAGCAGGGGGGAGGGGGTTATGTTTGGGGGTTTTTTTTCTTTTTTAGTCTCTCTTGCCTCCCCTTTTTTGTGGCTCAGATCCCCGTTTGGTGGGGACATTTGGCTTAGTGACGATAATCCCGGCTCATCTCCTGATGACTGGAGGCATTAGTAAAGCTCTTTACCAGTGGTAGTAAAGGATCTAAAGAATATAGGTATATGAAAGTATTTTCCTGGAATGTTAGAGGACTGGGATCCCCATCCAAGAGAGTAGCAGTCTTTGACCTATTAAATAGGCATCGGCCCCATCTGATTGCTCTTCAGGAAACACTCTTTGTGAGGGAAAAAAGTGATGTGGTGAAAAAACCCTGGATAGGGAAGGCACTCCATTCATATGGGTCCTCCTATTCCAGGGGGCTGTCCATATTAATACATTGTAAGTGTGGCTTTATAGAGGAAACTGCCAAAATAGACTCCGAAGGTAGATTTATATTTCTATCAGGAATGATGGAGGGGAAGAGGTGGGCAATTGCAAATATTTATTTACCACCGCCCTTTTCTCCGGAGGTGATTTTACAGTTTTACACCTTCTGCTCCACTATAGAGAACCCCCATATACTATTGGTCGGTGACCTCAAAACGGTCATGGACCCACACGTTGATACTTTACAAATAAAACACGGTAAGGTTTCCTCCCATAAAAACACCTCACTTTTTAAATTAGTTAATGATTTTAAATGGCACGACACTTGGCGTATATTTAACCCGGAAAAAAGGGAATTCACATGTTATTCGGCGTCACATCAGGTGTTTTCTCGGCTAGATATGGACTTAACTAATAGTAAGGCCTTAAAATTAGTTGATAAAATCACATTTGGGCATAGGGGGGTGTCGGATCACACACCTTTGATAATCTCCCTGAAGTTGGGAGCTTATAACACATCAAATGTGATTAGAATTTCACCTATATGGTTAGCTGTATTAGGAAGGCAGGATAGGTTCATAAATAGGTTAGAAGTTTTTATTTCAAGAAATAAGGATTCTGCGGGAAAGGATATAGTGTGGGACATGGCTGAAGCGGTTATTAGGGGGGAATATAAAGCACAATTATGTTGGTACAAGAAGCAGTTGAATAGGGGTTTGCCGGAATTAGAAGTTAGAGTTAAGAAAAGGGAAGAGGCATTTCTTAGATATCCTACAAAAGCAAATAGACAGTCCTGGGAGGAATCCAGTTTATGTTATACTGAGTTGTTAAAAAAACAGGCAGATAGGAAAATTGCCGCCCAGGCTAGGAAAAAAGGCTTGCAGGCAAATGCCTCTGGGAAGATGTTGGCTAATTTAGTTAGAGATAATAGGGAAAAAGCACACATTTATTGTATTGAAGCACAAGGAGGGGGTTACACAGTCAAACCTGAAGAGATCTTGAAAACTTTCACTAGTTATTATGAGGAACTTTACACCTCTTGCAATTCACCCTCACTAGAGCAAACAATGGTTTTTTTGGGAGAAGTACATATTCTGCAGCTGTCAGAGACAGGGAAAAAGGCACTTGACAAAGACATTGGGGTAGAGGAGTTTCTACAGGCATTGGGCCGGACGGCGGGGGGTAGTACCCCGGGATTGGATGGCATTCCCTTTGAATTGTATGGCATGTATAAGGAAGAGTTGCTAGGTCACTTGATCGAGACCTGGAATTTCTCACTTACCAACGGTTCTTGCCAGCCTCCATGAGAGAGGCATTAATCATATTAATAACCAAGCCGGATAAAGATGGATAAAGGTGGATGCCTATCGACATATCTCGCTTATTAACGTTGATAATAAATTACTTGCTAAAGTGTGGGCTGAAAGACTAAAGAAGGTGATAAGAGAGGTATTACATTGAGACCAAAATAGCTTTATGCCAGGTGGATCAATGTTGGATAATCTTCGTAGACTCTTCCTTAACATGCAGATTGTGCCATCTAATCCTGGGCAGCGATCCCTGCTGTTTCTGGACGCCTCAAGGGCCTTTGATACCCTGGAATGGAAATTTCTATGGCACACGTTGGACAGGAGAGGTTTTGGGCAGAGATTTATCTCCTGGGTAAGACTCCTACATACTGATCCGTCAGCAAGAGTGTTGATTAACGGGTCTGTTTCAAGGCCCTTTAAATTGAGTAGAGGGACCCGTCCGGGGTTCCCTCTATCACCTCTTATTTTCACTATTGCTATGGAACCTCTGGCTTGCAGAATTAGACGAGATCAGGATATAGTGGGATTTAGGCAGGGAGGAGCTCATGAGAAGATATCACTCTATGCTGACGATGTCTTACTATATTTAGGTGATCAAGGGGCGATGCCCAGGGTATTTCAGGTTTTAGGGGAATTTGGGAGGATCTCCGGTTTGCGCATCAATTGGCACAAGTGGGCTTGGCTGAAATAAATGTAGCTGCCCCCCGTCTACAATCTACAATTATGGTTCCCCAAAAGATATTTAAAATAAATGAAAGCTTGTTTGCTGAATCGGTTTGGCGGGGTAAACAGCCCCGGCTTAAGATGGAGATTCTCCAACAACCCTACGAGAGGGGGGGATTTGGAATTCCGGACCAGAGAAGGTATTTTGTCATATCACAGGTAAAATATATCGTGTGTAGTCCTCAACTTAAGGACTATGGGTATAATGTTTTAGAAATCCTTGAGACCAAATTTGAAGAACTCAAATAGAAGATACCTCCTTTCCCACGCTACATCTTATGTTAGAAATTTGGAAAGAGTTAAAGGTCCAATCTAATAGAACAGGAATTATAGCTATATCCCCTATTTGGGGTAACAGGAAGTGGAATGTTCCAGAGACAAATGCTAAACCCTGGTTGGAATGTAACATAAGGTATATTGAGCAACTGGTGGACAATGGTGCCCTCAAATCCTTTCAGCAATTACGGAAGGAATATGGGGTGAGCTCCTCTGGGTACTATACCTATTTGCAGATTAGGCATTGGTGGAATGCGCTGGATAAACCATTGATGGTGCACAGGGAGCTACACCCACTCCTTGACTTTTTCCGGGGATCGGTTGGTATCAAATTTAAAAGTAATAAGATATTAAAATTTTGGCCTGTGAAAGAGAATAGTAATAATTCAAAGAGAATGGGTTTGTTTGAGGAAACAGATTGGAAAAAGGTGTTCAGGGATGTGAAGAAGGTCCTCACTATCCCTGCCCACCGGTTAGCTCAATTATTCATTCTAAATCGTATATATTATACACCAAAAGTATTATCAAGATTGGGATCAAGGGTGTATTGTTGCAAAAGATGTGGTCTAGAAAAGGAGGACAATAAATATCTGCTGTGGTTTTGCCCCAGGATCAGGAGATTCTGGGGTGAAGTACTGGCAGTGATGGGGAGGATCTTTAATGTCAATATCCAGGATTCACTACATACTTGTGTTTTGGGCATAATTGAGGAGGGTAGCTGCGCGGCAGATAAACAATATGTGGTTACAAAACTGCTATTAGCAGCTAGATTCTGTTTAATTAGAAAATGGATGGCTAAAGATACCCCGACAATAGGAATGTGGCAGAGAATTGTTAATAAAACCATTTTAGCAGACGGGTTTTGAAAAAAATAAGATCGCTCTGGAAGCCCTGAATAAATTCGAAGTTCTGCAGAGAGGAAGTTATGATGCTGGGTATGATGCTGGGAGCACGGAATGGTGGATGGTAGAGAGAGACCCCCTTTTTTTTTCGGGGTGGGGGGGTGGGGTGGAATAAGGGTTTGGTTGGAGGGATGGGGGGGGGGGTATTGTTATTTATGGTTCCGGGAAATGGACATAGATCACAATTAAGTTTCTGGTTAAGCATGGACTCCTGTTCTGTCTTTTGCATTCTGGGAGAAATAATGCCATGCTTACACTTTGTGCAATCGGCTTTGTTTCCTGGCTGCCCGCGCAAGCAACAATGTGGATATGGGCTGTTCAAAGCATGTTTTCCTCTTTTTACTTGTTCTTCCAGTATTCCATGGTTTCCTTGGAACCACCTCTTCATTTGAAGTATCACTACCTTCCACCCATTTTGGTCTAGGACCCCATTGTCCCCCCTCGCTTCTTCTACCACTGAGCCCTCCCCATAACCATTCTTCACCATCTGCACATCGCAGAAAGCCACAGCCATTTTAAGTTGTTTATCATAGGTCTATTCTGATAATCCACCATCCACACTTTATCCAATAATATTCGTTTGGAATTTTGGAACTTTTTGGCCCAGATTTTTAAAACTAGGTGTGCCAGTTTTCAGGTGTAATTTTCACATGTATTTATGAAGTGTTTGTGCCAGTTTTGTGTCACGCCTGCAGTGTGCATTTGAGCAGATGCCACATTATGTTAAAAAGCATGCACAATAAACTGAGTGCACCAAAAAAATGAAGCATGCAGGGTGCGCCAGACTATTGAATCTTTATATGAATAAATGTGCCCCTGGGGCCCCTTTAGGGCAGGGACAGGTGGATGGACTACAAAATCCCTGCTTGGAGATTCATTGTACAGCTTGAATGACTGTTCCATGACTTGTGGCTGAAATAACTTTTCTACTATGAAAGAGGTTGAAGTGAAGGGCTCTGCACTTCCAAATTAGGATGAGTGTAGAGAAGATGGTCCCTGGAAGTTTATGCACTGTCGGACATGAATAATACTGATGCATTAATTTTGTGTGGCCTAGTGGGACCCACTAGTACACTCTGCACACCCTAGTGCTCACTCCATCCAGAGTAACTCGGAGAAGTCGCATCATCGTCACCAGTTGCAGCGGCATCACAGACATGTCTCTGCACCTTAATCCTTTCCTCCTCATTATAAAAGCCCTGCAGATTGGGTTAAAGCTTTTGACAGTGTCAATGGTTTGTTTATGTTTTTCTGTCACAAAAGATGCCGTGGTCTCGGTGTAATGACAAATGTTCTCCAGGATCCAGGAAGACTTCTATCGGAGGATATCATGTCTGCTGCTATAACTGTGACCCATGCTCCGAGGGGGAAATATCTCCTAAACCAGGTATTTAGAAAATGTTCTGTCAGGGAAATCAACATTTAACCATTCATTTAGGCCAAAACTTATTTACCCTTAAAAGAAATATACCATTTAACCCCAGCATGATACTCATAGATCCAGGCACCGGGAATGTGGTAATCTAATATATTTGCTATCCTTGGCCTCCTTCCTTATTAATTCAACTGTAATTTGTCTGAGGGGCTATCCTAGCCCGTTTGTGATATGGTTTTACAGACTGTACACGGTCTCACCCACCCCCTGCTTCCTCAGCACTTATCTCACCACCCCCCCTGCTTCCTCAGCACTTATCTCACCATCCCCCTGATTCCCCACAGTACCTGAATCTATGAGTATGATGTCCATGAGGGATTGTGATGGAAGATCACAAGATCAAAAATGAAGGATTGTGATGGAAGATTTTTCATGATATTTTATGGACATGCATGGTATAGATACATGAAAAAGGTGGAACAACCAAAATATAACTTTTATTGTGTCTATTAAAATACAGTGACTCACAAATAACACTAAATAAGATAACTAATAGGGCCCAATCATGGAGTAAGTTTACACCCTGTTCGGAGTTAGACACTGGACACTGTTATATACTAGTCTTGCTCAATTAAACAGAATAATGTCAAGGATACTAAAATATAGAATGTAAGATCAGGGATGTGACACAAAGATGAGCAATTATGAGCTGGAGCATTTGCCCACCTATCAATATAGAGCTCCACCACATACTGTAGAGTGGCACACTATATTGTTCTCAAACTGAGTTTGTGTGTGCAGGAAATGAACATCTTACAATTTTGACATTTATTTATTTAGCCGACTCTTGCATTTGTATCTGGGCAAGCAACAAGCTTATCTGTGTGCCGGCAGCTTAGACGCCAGCACTACCAGCACCGGTGTGATAATAATAGTCTGTCCCTGCGCTTTCCCTGTGTTACACATCCATGGACTGTGTCCTACAGACAAACCATATGGCTATCTCCTCAAGACAACGCTAGGGGCGAGTGTGCCTGCGCACCCTCCGGCCATCTCACCGAGACAACCCTCGGCTTCATCTAGGGGTAGGTGCGCCTGCGCTGAAGTGCTTTTTATTATATCATCCTGATTGACATTACATCTGCCAAATCAGATGACTTTTAAGAAATTACAAATATCTAACAAAATTGTGTCACATTGGAGCAGTCTTTATTAGATAGAAGACAGGAGTAATCAAATTGAAAAATATATCTGCGTACAATGTGCTCTGTAAGCACAGAAAGAAAATGATATGGTGAGATGATCACCACCTGTCATACACAATGGACGGAGTCATCATCTCCTGCTGCAGTTCCCTCCTATTTATCTTTGTTTACATGTCTGAGCAAAGTGCACAGAGAGTCAAAATGATGAAAATTCGAGTTACTTTCATCCTCTTCTTTTTTACACATCCTGTAAAGTAAAGTAAAACATTTACCTTTGAAACAAATCGGAGCATCTTCTTTCTAATTAGATTGTGACAATGTGACACAATTACCTATTTGTCATTTCTAGAGATGAGCGAACATACTTGTCCGAGCTTGATGCTCGTTCGAGCATTAGCGTACTCGAAACTGCTCGTTGCTCAGACGAATACTTCGCCCGCTCGAGAAAATGGCATCTCCCGCCGTTTTGCTTTTTGGCGGCCAGAAACAGAGCCAATCACAAGCCAAGAGACTCTGCACTTCACCCAGCATGACGTGGTACCCTTACACGTCGATAGCAGTGGTTGGCTGGCCAGATCAGGTGACCCTGGGATAGACTAGCCCCTGCCCGCGCTGCTCGGATCATTCTGTGTCTGGATGCCGCTAGGGAGAGAGCTGCTGCTGGTCAGGGAAAGCGTTAGGGTGTTCTATTAGAATAGTGTTAGGCAGGAGTGATTCTACAAGAACCCAACAGCCCTTCTTAGGGCTACAATAACGTTCTACTTTTTTTTTTATTTGCTTGTGGCTGGGCTTGCTGGCACTAGTAGTGCAGCTAGTACCATATTGTGAGGAATTTGCAGGGGGACTTGCTACCGTTGTGTTTAGCTCTTAGTGACACACATATCCACCTCAAACACCGAAGTGGGACAATTTATTAGGGGTTTGATTAGAATTAGGTACAGTCTGCTGATTTTTTTTTTTTTTTTTACCTTTATTTCATTTTATAGCTCAAACTCATCTTGCAAAGCAGTGTGCTTTCAGTGTAGGCTACAAAATAGCCATAGGAGAACCCCAACGGCTTACTTAGGCCTACAATAGCGTTATATTTTCCTTTTTTTTGTTTGCTTGTGGCTGGGCTTGCTGCCATTAGTAGTGCAGTTAGTACCATACTGTGAGGAATTTGCAGGGGGACCTGCAGCCGTTGTGTTTAGCTCTTAGTGACACGCATATCCACCTCAAACACCGAAGTGGGACAATTTATTAGGGGTTTGATTAGAATTAGGCAGAGTCTGCTGATTTATTTATTTTTTTTTACCTTTATTTCATTTTATAGCTCAAACTCATCTGGCATAGCAGTGTGCTCTCATTGTAGGCTACAAAATAGCCATAGGAGAACCGCAACGGCTTACTTAGGCCTACAATAGCGTTATATTTTCCTTTTTTTTGTTTGCTTGTGGCTGGGCTTGCTGGCACTAGTAGTGCAGCTAGTACCATACTGTGAGGAATTTGCTGGGAGACCTGCGACCGTTGTGTTTAGCTCTTAGTGACACGCATATCCACCTCAAACACCGAAGTGGGACAATTTATTAGGGGTTTGATTAGAATCAGGCAGAGTCTGCTGATTTTTTTTTTTTTTTTTTTACCTTTATTTCATTTTATAGCTCAAACTCATCTTGCAAAGCAGTGTGCTTTCAGTGTAGGCTACAAAATAGCCATAGGAGAACCCCAACGGCTTACTTAGGCCTACAATAGCGTTATATTTTCCTTTTTTTTGTTTGCTTGTGGCTGGGCTTGCTGGCATTAGAAGTGCAGCTAGTACCATATTGTGAGGAATTTGCTGGGAGACTTGCGACCGTTGTGTTTAGCTCTTAGTGACACACATATCCATCTCAAACACCGAAGTGGGACAATTTATTAGGGGTTTGATTAGAATTAGGCAGAGTCTGCTGATTTATTTATTTTTTTTACCTTTATTTCATTTTAGAGCTCAAACTCATCAGGCACAGCACAAAATCCAGTTGTGTTCTGTCAGTGTAGGTTAGAAACTAGCCATAGCAATAGGATAGCATCGTTTTGTTAAAAAAAAAAAAAAAAAAAAAAAAATAGACACAAAAAAAAAAATTAAAAGTTTACACTTTAATTTGGAAAATGTTTAACCTGAGGGCTAGGGGTAGAGGACGAGGGCGTGGACGTGGGCGTCCAACTACTGCAGGGGTCAGAGGCCGTGGTCCTGGGTGGGGTGAGACACCACCTGCTGATGAGGGAGCAGGGGAACGCCGCAGAGCTACACTCCCTAGGTTCATCATGTCTCAAGTTACTGGGACTCGTGGTAGAGCACTGTTGAGGCCAGAACAGTGCGAAGAGGTGATGTCGTGGATTGCGGACAATGCTTCTAGCCATTTGTCCACCAGTCAGTCTTCCACGCAGTCCACCCATGTCACCGAAATCAGCACTCCTCCGGCTCCTCCACCTCAGCCTCCTTCCCCCCAGTCTGCCCCCTCCCAGCAAAATTTGGCATTTGAACCGGCATACTCTGAGGAACTGTTTTCTGGACCCTTCCCACAGTCACAAACCACTTGTCCGGTTGCTGCTGAGCAATTTTCCGATGCCCAGGTTTTCCACCAGTCGCAGTCTGTGGGTGATGATGACATTATTGACGTAGTGGAAGAAGTGTGTAAAGAGGTGTCGGACGATGAGGAGACACGGTTGTCAGACAGTGGTGAAGTTGTTGTCAGGGCAGGAAGTCCGAGGGGGGAGCAGACTGAGGGATCGGAGGATGATGAGGTAACAGACCCAAGCTGGGTTGATAGGCCGGGTGAACACAGTGCTTCTGAGACGGAGGCGAGTCCTATAGCAGAACAGGTTGGAAGAGGCAGTGGTGGGGCCAGACGGAGAGGCAGGGCCAGAGCTGGTGCATCAGCGCCAAATGTTGCCCGTAGTCGAGCTCCCGTGGCGAGGGCTAGAATTTCAGAAGTCTGGAGGTTCTTTAAAGAAACACCGGATGACCGACGGACTGTGGTGTGCAACCTTTGCCAAATCAGGATCAGCAGGGGTTCCACCACTACTAGCTTAACTACCACCAGTATGCGCAGGCATATGAATGCTAAACACCCCACTCAATGGCACCAAGCCCGTTCACCTCCGGCCGGGCACACCACTGCTCCTTCCCCTGTGTCATCTGCTAGTCAGCTCCCTGCCCAGGGCCACGGCCCAAACACCTCCCGTGCGAAAACCCCATCTTCGCCTCCACGATCCTCCACAGCATCCACCAGCGTTAAGCTCTAAATACCCCAGACGCTGGAGCGCAAAAGGAAGTATAGCGCAACCCACCCACACGCCCAAGCCCTCAACGTCCATATCTCCAAGTTGCTTAGCCTGGAGATGCTGCCCTATAGGCTGGTAGAGACCGAGACCTTTCGAAACCTCATGGCGGCCGCCGCCCCTCGGTATTCGGTCCCCAGCCGCCACTACTTTTCCCGATGTGCCGTCCCAGCCTTGCACAAGCACGTGTCAGAGAACATCATCCGTGCCCTGACCAACGCCGTTTCTGACAAGGTCCACCTGACCACGGACACGTGGACGAGTGCTGCCGGGCAGGGCCACTATATATCGCTGACGGCACATTGGGTTAACTTGGTGGAGGCTGGGACCGAGTCTGACCGTGGGGCTGCTTCAATACTGCCAACGCCGAGGATTGCGGGGCCTACCTCGGTCCAGGTCTCAAAGGCCTACTATGCCTCCTCCTCCTCCCACCCCTCCTCCACCTCCTCCTCTTCCGAATTACCATCCGTGGGCATGGCGCCATCAGTCGGTAGCTCTAGGCACAGCAGCAGTGCCATTGCTAAGCGACAGCAGGCGGTGCTCAAACTGCTGAGCCTAGGCGATAAAAGGCACACCGCCCAAGAGCTATTACAGGGCATCACGGCGCAGACTGATCTGTGGCTGGCACCGCTGAACCTGAAGCCAGGCATGGTTGTGTGTGACAACGGCCGTAACCTGGTGGCGGCTCTGCAACTCGGCAGACTGACACATGTGCCATGCCTGGCCCATGTGTTAAATCTCATAGTTCAGCGTTTCCTCAAGACATACCCCAATCTGTCTGATTTGCTCACGAAGGTGCGCCGCATCTGTGCGCATTTCAGGAAGTCCAGCACAGATGCTGCCACTCTCAGGGCAGCGCAGCGCCGCCTCCAACTGCCCGCTCACCGACTGTTGTGCGACGTGCCCACGAGGTGGAATTCAACATTAACCATGTTATCCAGAGTTTACCAGCAGCGCAGAGCGATTGTAGACTGCCAGATGTCAACTTCCACCAGAACTGGTAGTCAGGTCAGTCAGCTTCCTTAAGTTTACAATGAGGAGTGGACGTGGATGTCTGATATCTGTCAGGTGCTGAGTAACTTTGAGGAGTCAACACAGATGGTCAGTGGCGATGCCGCCATCATCAACCTCACCATCCCGCTGCTTGGCCTGTTGAAAAACTCTCTGATCAGCATGAAGTCGGAAGCTTTGCGCTCGTCACAAGAGACGGGGGAAGAAGATTCCCTTGTTGATAGCCAAAGCACCATTAGGTCTGTTTCTCAGCGCATATCGGAGAAGGTGGAGGAGGATGAGGAGGAAGAGGAGGAGAATGTTGGCGAGACAGAAGAGGGGACCATTGTTCAGTCCTTCACTGTTCAGAGTATATGGGCAGAAGAAGAGGAGTTGGAGGAGTTGGAGGAGGAGGAAATGGTCAGTCAGGCCAGTGAGGGGAGTGAATTCTTGCGCGTTGGGACTCTGGCACATATGGCAGATTTCATGCTAGGCTGCCTATCCCGTGACCCTCGCGTTCAAAGAATTTATTCCAGCACCGATTACTGGGTATTCACACTCCTGGACCCACGGTACAAGCAAAATCTTTCCACTCTCATCCCTGGAGAGGAAAGGAGTGTGAGAATGCATGAATACCAGCAGGCCCTGGTGCACAAGCTGAAACAGTATTTCCCTTCTGACAGCGCTAGCGACAGAGGGCGTACTTCTGCGGGACAAGTAGCGAGGGAGAGTAGGCGAGCAGGCAGCTTGTCCAGCACTGAGAGGGGTACGCTTTACAAGGCCTTTGCCAGTTTTATGTCACCCCAGCAAGACACTGTCACCTGTCCCCAGTCTCGGCAGAGTAGGGCTGATCTTTACAGAAAGATGGTGAGGGAGTACGTAGCTGACCATACCATCGTCCTAAATGATCACACAGCACCCTACAACTACTGGGTTTAAAAGCTGGACATGTGGCACGAACTGGCGCTGTACGCCTTGGAGGTTCTTGCCTGCCCTGCCGCTAGCGTGTTATCCGAGCGGCTTTTCAGTGCAGCTGGTGGCATCATCACCGATAAGCGTACACGCCTGTCGACTGACAGCGCTGACAGGCTGACGCTTATCAAGATGAATAAAGCCTGGATTTCTCCGGATTTTCATTCTCCACCAGGTGAAAGAAGCTCAACCTGAATAATGTATGCATTCCTCCTCCTCATTGTCCTCCTTATCCTCCTCTTTGTACACTAAAGCATAGGAAACTGGCTATTTTTTGCCAGGGCCAACTGGCTCTAGCTATAGTACTCTATGTATTTAATTTTTCTGGAGGGCCACCTACCCGGTCCTCTGTTTTAAGCAATTTTTGGGAGTGCCACATACAGGCACTAAATCTATTTAATTTTTCTGGAGGACCACCTACCTGCTCCCCTGGTTTGAAAACTTTTTTGGACTGCCACATACAGGCACTCAAGTTATTAATTTTTTCTGGAGGACCACCTACCTGCTCCTCTGGTTTGAAAACTTTTTTGGACTGCCACATACAGGCACTATCCAAATTAAATTGTCTACATAGCAGCCTCCACATGTCGTCTTTTTAGCTGGCTCCACACGTTGTCTCCATTGCTACCTCCACACGTCATCGCCATAGCTGCCTCCAGAAGTCGTCCATATAGCTGCCTCCATACATGGTCTCCTTATCAAACGAACTGTGTCAGGCAGAATTTTGGGTTGTTTTCATGGATTCCACATCAAACTTGTTAACTTTGTCGCCACCTTACTGTGTAATCCACAAAATATACTGGCAAACTTTTATCATTTACCAATATTATTTCAGCGCTTCTTGCGCATCTGTTTACATTCCCCTCACCCACCATATCCTAAACTTATAAGAACGCTACTACACTTGATCTTATACAAAAGGTTCTTAGAAGTGCTGTTTGGGGAGTAGCCTAGAGACAGGGGCTTGGATTGGCGAAAGCTCGCCTGGCAGCGGAGCGCCAGCTCCATCTCAAGATCCAACTAACATAGTTTTAACTGCAGCACCTTTAATCTACTACTATTTCACTGCCTCCATACATCGTCCCCTTATGAAACGAGCTGTATCGGGCAGAATTTTGGGTTGTTTTCATGGCTTCCACATCAAACTTGTTAACTTTGTCGCCACCCTGCTGTGTAATCCACAAAATATACTGGCAAACTTTTATCATTTACCAATATTATTTCAGCGCTTCTTGCGCATCTATTTACATTCCCCTCACCCGCCATATCCTAAACTTATAAGAACGCTACTACACTTGATCTTGTACAAAAGGTTCTTAGAAGTGCTGTTTGGGGAGTAGCCTAGAGACAGGGGCTTGGATTGGTGAAAGCTCGCCTGGCATCAGAGCGCCAGCTCCATCTCAAGATCCAACTAACATAGTTTTAACTGCTGCACCTTTAATCTACTACTAGTTCACTGCCTCCATACATCGTCCCCTTATCAAACGAGCTGTGTCAAGCAGAATTTTCGGGTGTTTCACCAGATACATAGTGGAACGCGGCCCATCTGTCGCCGCCATGCTGGAGACCTGAAGTTGCAATCATAGCAGCGCAATATGGATGCCCCATACTGTCGCTCTTAATCATGGAACCATTTCTGTAAAAACAATTAAAAATAGAACCACTATGCTATTCCATTATTCCTAGGTGAAATATTCAAACGACCCGGCCTGCTTTGAAAATTATAATTTTTTCAAAGTAAACGCTTCTAGCCCCCAGGCCCATTTTGGGTGGGGAGGAGCCGAGAGACAGGGGCTTGGACAGGCGAAAGCTCGCCTGGCAGTGGACCGCCAGCTCCATCCCAAGATTAGGCAGCCTCAGAGGTATCCATGCATGCTGCCCCTGCTGTTTCCTGTCCATTTTGCCTCCACGATCCTCCACAGCGTCCACCAATGTCTCATTTCAACTTTCTATACCCCAGACGCTGGAGCACGAGAGGCTATGCAGCACATCGTCCCCTTATCAAACGAGCTGTGTCAGGCAGAATTTTCAGGTGTTTCACCAGATACATATTGGAACTCGGCCCATCTGTCGCCGCCATGCTGGAGACCTGAAGTTGCAATCATAGCAGCGCAATATGAATGCCCCATACTATCGCTCTTAATCATGGAAGTCGTCTCCATGGCTGCCTCCACATGTCGTCCCCTTATCAAAAGAGCTGTGTCAGGCTCATTTTTCGGATTTTTCACCAAATACGTTATGGAACTTGGTCACTATGTCGCCACCATGCTGTGTTATCGACTAAATATACCGTCAACCTTTTGTTCACATAGGAAATCATTTCACCTCCTTTGGTGAAACCTGAGTCCATTTAGGGTATGTCACCATAAGACTCTCTAGCCTGTCACTGCTGCCGCTGCCTCTGCATGCCGTCCTCTATAGTGTCAGGGTCAATTATTGGATGTTTTAGATGCTATCTAGCCTCATTCGGTCACTCTGTCATGGCCATGCTGTTGCCCATAATTTTGGCATAATGGTGCGATTAAGCAGCCTCAGAGGCATCCATGCATGCTGCCCCTGCTGTTTCCTGTCCATTTCCGTGGTGTTTCCATCCTTTTCTGAGGTTCCCAGGTGTTTGGCCAAGCTTCCCTGTGCAGATCCTTGGTCCCCTTGAAAAATGCTCGAGTCTCCCATTGACTTCAATGGGGCTCGTTATTCGAGACGAGCACTCGAGCATCGGGAAAAGTTTGTCTCCAATAATGAGTACCCGAGCATTTTAGTGCTCGCTCATCTCTAGTCATTTCTTAAAAGTCATCTGATTGGACAAATATAATATCAAACAAGATGATTTAATAAACAGCGCTCGAGCGCAGGCGCACTCGCCCCTAGCGTTGTCTTGAGGAGACAGCCATATGGTTTGTCTGTAGGGCACAGTCCTTGGATGTGTAATACAGGGAAAGTGCAGTGATAGACTATTGTTATCACACCGGTGCTGGTAGTGATGGCGGCTAAGCTGCCGGCAGGCAGATAAGCTTGTTGTGTGCCGAGCTGCAAATGCACAGGTAGGGAAGGGAAGATATTTCTCTGCATGCCAAGCCACGGAAAATTGGCTCATGCAAGCAGAATTAATGTGTCTTTTCTACAATATAATTCTGTGCAGTCAAAGTAACAATATGAATGCATTAGCACAGAGTCAGAACAGCATTACCAGGGCATCAGAACAGCGTCAGCACAAAATCAGCAAAACATCAGCACAGCGTCAGCATGGCGTCAGCACAACGCCAGCACAACCTCAGCACAGCATCAGCACAGCGTCAGCAAAACATCAGCACAGCGTCTGCACAGCATCAGCACAGCATCAGCACAGCATCAGCACAAAATCAGCACAGCATCAGCACAACACCTGCACAGCGTCAGCACAGCATCAGCACAGCGACAGCACGGTGTCAGCACAACATCAGCACAGCATCAGCACAGTGTCAGCACTGCATCTGCACAGCATTGGCACAGCATTAGCATAGAGTCTGCACAGCATCTGCACAGCATCAACACAGTGTCAGCACAGCATCTGCACAGCGTTTCACAGCATCAGCACAGTGTCAGAACAGCATCAGCACAGAGTTGCTAGCGTTGTCTTGAGGAGAAAGCCATATGGTTTGTCTGTAGGGCACAGTCCTTGGATGTGTAATACAGGGAAAGTGCAGTGATAGACTATTGTTATCACACCGGTGCTGGTAGTGATGGCGGCTAAGCTGCCGGCAGGCAGATAAGCTTGTTGTGTGCCGAGCTGCAAATGCACAGGTAGGGAAGGGAAGATATTTCTCTGCATGCCAAGCCACGGAAAATTGGCTCATGCAAGCAGAATTAATGTGTCTTTTTTACAATATAACGCTGCGCAGTCAAAGTAACAATATGAATGTATTAGCACAACGTCAGAACAGTATTACCAGAGCATCAGAACAGCGTCAGCACAACATCAGCAAAACATCAGCACAACATCAGCATAACATCAGCACAGCACCTGCACAGCATCAGCACAGCGTCAGCACGGCATCAGCACAGCGTCAGCACGGTGTCAGCACAGCATCAGCACAGCGTCAGCACAGCATCAGCACAACGTCTGCACAGCATCAGCACAGTGTCAGCACTGCAACTGCACAGCGTTGGCACAGCATTAGCACAGAGTCTGCACAGCATCAACACAGTGTCAGCACAGCATCTGCACAGCGTTTCACAGCATCAGCACAGTGTCAGCACAGCATCAGCACAGAGTTAGCACAGTGCGCTAAATAAATGTGTGAAGGAAATGAACATCTTATGATTTCCACACATTCACAGTATATAGTGTGCCACTCTACAGTATATGGTGGTGCTCCATAAGAGGGCAAATGTTCCAACTCATAATTGCTCTCCTTTTTGTCATATCCCTGCTCTTACATTCTATATTTTAATATCCCTGACATTATTCTGTACAATTAAGCAGGACTAGTACATTACATTGTCCAGTGTCTACCTCCGAACAAGGTATAAAGTAATTCTGTGACTGGGCTCTATTAGTCATCTAATGTAGTGTTATTTGTGAGTCTCTGTAATTTGAATAGACACAATAAAAGTTTTGGTCTTGCAATCATTGTCCTCTTTCTTATCCCTAAGTCAATTGTAAATCTAAATAACCCCTTAAGTACGCAGCCATTTTGTACCTTAAAGGTGTTTTCCCATTTGGGCATTTACATTTAATTAAATTCATTTGCCATTTGTAAACATTTCTTCAATTAGATGTTAATAAGAAAAATGTTCCTGTGTGAAAATAATTTCTCATAAATGTCGCCATGTTGTCCCTTAGAAACGAGATAGCTTCCTGGGATACGACCACGTCACACTTTGGCAGCGGTGGCCAGACTATAGAGACGGACCACCAGGATTCAACAATCATTACCACAGGACGGCTGTGCGACATGTAGTAACTTCCGGACATTTTATATACAATAACCTTTTGTTTCTTTGTGCAATCACTCCAGCAGAGGTGGCCGTATCCAAGGACACGGTCTTGTTTCTAAGGGACAATATGACTACATTTATGAGAAATTATCTTCACAAAGGATTTTTTTTTAAAATAACATCCAATTGAAGAAATGTTTATATATGACAGATTAATGAAACTAAATGTGAGTGCCCAGACGAGACGAGAATACCCCTTTAAGGCTCAGCCCGATTTTTTGGATTCTGACCTGCGTCGCTTTATATGGTTATAACTTTTGAACACTGTTACTTATCAAAACGATTCTGAGATTGTTTTTCCCCACATGTTGTGCTTCATTTTAGTGGTAAATGTCGGCTGATAAGTTTTGCGTTTATTTACAAAAAAAAGAAAAAAATGATGAATTTTTTGAAACATTTGCCATTTTTGAAATTCTAAATCATCGCGTTTTCAGGCAGATAGATTTACCACCTAAATAAGTTGCTGAATAACATTTCCCATATGTCTACTTTACATTTTCATAATTTTTGATAATTGGATAATTTATTTTGATGTCACATGAATAGCGATTTTCCATATTTAAGAATTAACTAATTTGGGGATAAATACAGTTTTGAATTAAATTGTACATATTTGGCATCAAAACCCCCTATATAATTAACCCATTTTCAAATCTTCACCCCTCAAGCTATCAGAAACAGCTTTTACAAAGATCGTTAACCCCTTGAGATCTTCATAGTAATTGAATCAAAATGGATGTGAAATTTAGAATGGTCAAATTGTGCCGGTTATACGTTCATTTAGCCCTAAAATTTACACATTTCCAAAAGATAAAAAGATAAAACCCACCATAAAGTTTATTCTATAATTTCTCCCGAGTGCAGAGACCCCTCACATGTGGCCGTTACTTGTTTTATGGGTGCACAGCGAGGCTCAGAATGGAAGGAGTGAACTGCAGCTGCCAGGATTTTAGTTTCCTCATTGGCCCCTTTTGTAGGCTATAAAATTGTAGCTTTTTCGTTATTGGGGCCTTTGACAGCATTTTTATTGTGGGATGAGAAGCTTTTTCCAGTGTTACCATTTTGGGGTTGGTATCTCCTATTGTTGAAAATTTAGGAACTTTTTTTTGAGGGCAGGAGTAGAAAAGCATCAATTCTGTACTGGATTTTTTCCTTTTTGTTGGTGTTCACCGTATAGCCGAATGATCATGTTATCTTTATTCTATGGGTTGATACGATTACGGGGACCAGACATGAATATTTTTTCTTACGTTTTACTAAATTTGTCAAACAAGACCCTAATGTGGGGAAAAATCTATCATTTTTGCATCGCCGTCTTCCAAGTGGCATAACATTGTTACTTTTTTGGCTACAGAGCTGGTTGATGGCTTGTTTTTTGTGCGACATGTAGTTCCTTGCAACAGTATCATTCTGGAGTACATATGTTTTTTGATCACTTTTTATAGCATTTTTTGTGGGATTGCATAGATAAAATTCATAAGTTTTGGAGATTTTTTTTTTACAGTGTTCAACATACGGGTTCAATAATGATTTACTTTTATTCTGCGGGTTCTTACAGATGTGGTGATATGTGGTGTTTGTGTTATGATTTAGACTTTTTTGGGGGTTATATGTCTCTTTATATGTTTTGGGGCTTTTGGGCATTTTTATTGATTTATTACTATTACTTTTATTGAAGAACTTTTTTTTTTTACTTTTTCCAGCATGGGACACGAACAAGCAATCATCTAATTGCTTGTTCATGATAATACTCTGCAATACTGATGTTGTTTTTACAGCAAGCATTAATAGACATGCCATTTGTTTTGCTTACAGAGCTGTTTTAGAGCTTTTTTGTGAGACAAGCTGTAAATGGTACTTTTAGATCACTTTTTATCCAGTTTTTATGAGATTGGGTGTAAAAATATCATAATTTTTCAGTATTTTTAACTTTATTTATTTTAACTTTTTACAGTGTTCACAGTGTGAGTTCAGTAATAATTTATTTCTATTGTACAAGTTGATACGGACATAGTGATCCCCAATATTCTGTGTTTTTGTGTGGATTTTCACATTTTATGTTTTATGTGATTTTTACAGAGGATGGGAGCATTTGGGGTCTTTTTTTAAAAAAAATTAATAATATTTTAATTGCACTAGTTTTTTTATTGTTTTATTTTGTTTTATTGCGGAAGATGAATAAGAGATCATTTGTCGAACGGGGGGGATTTCATTCGTTCTTTAAAAAACTGATGGAGAAGACATGATAAATCTCCCCAAATGTCCCTCATATGCTCCTTTAGCCTTTGCTATTTTTTACATTTATCATTATGAACAATGGAGACATGTGGCTAATGTATAATGAGGCATAATCCTTAGGCTCATAGCTCTGTCACCTAACGAGTTAGCATGTATTATGCTCAAAATGTTGGTTTTAATAAATTTCCCCCATTAAGTTATGAGTTGGATCAGTGTATTTATCACTTCCATGTTCCAAGCTTCTAAATCTGAGCAACAGGTTCAGGAGTCTGAGGAAAATGTTTCCATGGTCAAAACTTTTTATCTGATCTCACCCTGTGCAGGAGTTTGGCCGGTTACAAACTCAAAAGCTTAGACAAGGCAAGCAAAGAAGGAGAGTATCAGACTCTAGGGGTAGTGGACCCACTGAGCCACCACAGACGATGACGTAAGACAACACCTGGGTACGGAGTCTAAGTGGTACCCGGTTTTTACCAGAGCCCAAGACAAAGAGGTTTGGACTTGCTGCAGCGTAGCAGAGGTGCATAGTCAGGAATGGAACCGGGGTCACAATGGGAAATCACATTAATAGCATAGGGCATAGTAAAAAAGCTTTCTTTAGGGCACAAGGCATGCAGATCCGGCAGGGGACATAGGAAGGGACTGGAATTTATACAGAATGGGCAGGCAGATGGCCAGCGCCAATTTTTGTCAGGCCGGCCAGAGCCAGCACTGGATCGAGGCTATGCGAGTGAGCCAGCAGGGGTTCTGGGGAGCACGGAGGGGCATGGGTGCGCCTGCAACCCGGGAAGAAGCACTCATGACAGAGTGGAATATTGTATAACCCCAATGACCAAGAGGAACAATGTGGTGGACAGAGAGTAGATGCTGCCAGATGTTTGCATGGAGCACACAAATAATAAGCTTTTAGAAAAGCTCTTTTACTACACATAATGTATCCGGAGAAGTTCAGATAGGAGGAAAGGTAAAGAAAGATGCTCCTTTGTATGAACTCAACATGGATTGTGCCAAGACAAATACATCGGAAGGGTAAATTCTTAGAGTTTCGTCCTAATTGTAGTGATAACATTATAATATGAATGTCTGATAATAATTTGTCACCAGTCCACTTTATACTCAACCAGGTACTAATCCAGGACAGACAACCTTCACTAATGTACAGCAAGGCTGAACTATGGCAAGGCATAATATGTCCCAATAAAATACTTTGAAGTAATATGTTCATATTTCATGTAGACTAAGGTCACATAGAAGTCACCAGATTCTATATATTGATATTTATGTGTTTATTTTTTTATGACTTGCAGACAGTGACACCTGCCATCCATGTCCTGAAGATGAGTGGCCTGACGAGATGAAAGTGAGGTGCATTCCTAAAACCTTTGAGTTTCTATCCTATGAGACGGACAATTTGGTTTTCATCTTTTTAGCACTTACTTTAACTTTTTCTGTTATAACATTGTTAATATTAATAAGTTTCATTTCTTACTGGGACACTCCAATTGTTAAAGCCAATAACCGGACTGTGAGCTTCATCCTCCTGGTCTCCATCTTGCTGAGCTTCCTCTGTGTCTTCTTCTTCCTTGGTCGTCCAGTGGACATCACCTGCTTACTGAGACAAACATCATTTGGGATCTTCTTTGCTATTGGAGTCTCTTCTGTTTTGGCCAAGACTATCACAGTCTGCATTGCCTTCAAAGCCACAAAACCAGGAAGTTCCTGGAATAGACTGGTCTCATTTAAAGTGTCTAATTCTGTGGTCCTGGTGTCTTCTTCTGTACAAGTTCTTATTTGTGTTATTTGGCTGTTGGTGTCTCCTCCTTATGTAGAGTATAACCATCACACGTATCCTGGGAAGATCATCATTCAGTGTAATGAGGGGTCAGATATCTGCTTCTACTCCATGTTGGGTTATATGGGGCTCCTGGCAGCTGTGAGCTTTGTTCTGGCTTTCATGGTGAGGACATTACCGGACAGTTTTAATGAGGCCAAGTACATCACCTTCAGCATGCTGCTGTTCTGCAGTGTCTGGATCGCCATGATCCCGGCTTATCTGAGCACCAGAGGGAAATACATGGTGGCTGTGGAGGTATTCGCCATCCTGACCTCATGTGCCGGAGTTCTGGGTTGTATATTTTTCCCTAAACTTTACATTTTGCTTTTAAAGCCTGAACAAAACTCAAGAAACATCATTCTGGAGAAAATGAAGTTGTAAATAGTTGATAATAATATTAAATAGGATAATTACATGGTTTTAAACCCCAAGTTTCTGCAAAATAATCCTTCTAGAAGCCATAGAATCCATGACATTTTCATATTTCAGTCTACATAGATGCCGTGTATGAAGGATTATTTTTTGATGGATACATTGCATTTTCTAAGACACCATTTACTCTTCCATGTAGTATGCCGGGAGCTGGGAAAATCCAAATGTTATGGAACTGAAATATGATCTAAAACTGTAAAAAATGTTCTCTATATCGCCCTTTTCTGACAGTCATAACTTATAGTTATAATTGTGGTAGGTGTTAGTTTTTGCAGGGGGAGCTGCTGTCTTCGTTGATACCATGTGGGAACTGTAGATTTTTAAAATCACTTTAATAAAATTCTTTATTAGTATTAAAAATGGCAAAAAATTACATAAATTGACAAATTTTCTTTTGATAAATTTTCAAAGAAATGATAGTTTAGAGGAGGAGGTGGTGGCCACAAAGCCCTAGGTAGCCAGCAGAAGATGCAGAAGGCTGCCAAGGCACATGCAAAAACCAAAATTATCTGCATAGACATAAAATCCCAAAGGAATAGCCGGTTGTTTGTCGCGCTGTTCGAGGAATATAAATAATGAAAAAGGGTGTAAAAGAAAGTCTGTAGTGTAATAATATTACAACACATTTCGGGGATGGATTATTTTATCAGGTCCATTAAATTCCACTACAAAAAAAATTATAATGAAAATTAACAAGATACAGTATAAGATAGAAGGAGTGGGTAAATGGCAGACATTGAAAAATTAATTAAAGTTAATTTAAAAAAACTCAGTCTATATTGAAGAATCTTAATGGAGAAGCTATAAAAGTAGTTTCACTATTAAGATGAGGCTCACGTGTGGCTTGTGTGAAATGTGTGTCTGGCAGCAGCACTAGAGAAGCATCCGAACTGCCTGGTGCTCAAAGTTTAACTGCCGACATGTGGATTGACGCTTGCGCAGTGTGGCCGCCAAAGGGGTTCTATATGCGCATGCGCGTCAGTTCTCTCTGTTGAAAGTATGTATGTATTTATAATCTTATACACCATAAGGCACTGTTGCTCAATTATACCCTGACAACATAGGAGAAAGCCTGCCTAACACCCTACACATCAGGGATTTCGCAGTACAAAACATATTTCACTACTAGTGCGGTGTGTGTTATAATATTCATCTATATCCTCGACATGGCCTGCTACCACATACCATGCCCAGGGCCAAGCACAGCCCAGAATATTTCCTTGGAGACCCACCAGTTCTTGGAGTGAGCAACAATCTCAGCACCACGGGTATGAGCAGTGAAGTGCAAAAAAACATGAGCGGCACTGGAGGATAAACCAAGGAAAAAATATGGAAATTCCTGAGGGTCCTTCTGCTGCTTTGGCTGTCTCACCACATGTGTCCTGAGTGACAAGGTCACAAGGTATCCTCACAATGGGGACATGTGACACTACCTGCAGCACAACCACCACATCTATCATGAAGCCTGTCCACACCATCCCAAGGAAGCCTTCAGCTATCTATCCCTTTGGCCAATCTCACCCACGAGCGCTGGTCCTGACTGAGAGCGTTGAAAAATTGCTTGCCTTTAAAAAGCTACCATTCCAGTTGATTGAGATGGAGAGTTTTTATATTCTCATAGTAAATAAGGTTATTAAAAGACATTAATTAATCCATCATGTCCTACCTATTTCATTGTACCGTGTCTATCCAGAAGAAGGCAAAATCCCTGCAAGGCTGATGACAATTAGCAGGGAAAAATTCCTTTCTTCATCAACAGAAAATTCTCCCATAAAATGTGATATTTTTTCTTTCCAGGTCCCCTGTGAACGTGTTCAATTAATGAGCCATTTCTATTATCTGTGCTAAGTTATTCCTCTGTCCGCAGTTAAGGCTTAGGTGTAGAGATGAGCGAGCACTAAAATGCTCGGGTGCTCGTTATTGGAGACAAACTTTTCCCCATGCTCGAGTGCTCGTCTCGAATAACGAGCCCCATTGAAGTCAATGGGAGACTCGAGCATTTTTCAAGGGGACCAAGGCTCTGCACAGGGAAGCTTGGCCAAACACCTGGGAACCTCAGAAAAGGATGGAAACACCACGGAAATGGACAGGAAACAGGCATGGGGGTCTCTGAGGCTACTTAATCGTACCATTATGCCAAAATTATGGGCAACAGCATGGCCATGACAGAGTGACCGAATGAGGCTAGATGGCATTTAAAACATGCAATAATTGACCCTGACACTATAGGGGACGGCATGCATAGGCAGCGGCAGCAGCGGCAGGCTAGAGAGTGTCCTGGCGACATACCCTAAATGGACTCAGGCTTCAAACCAATGGGTGGCAGAGAGGAACCAAAGGAGGTGAGCAAGAAGCGCTGAAATGATTTCCTATGTGAACAAAAGGTTGACGGTATATTTAGTCAATAACACAGCATGGTGGCGACATAGTGACCAAGTTCCATAACGTATCTGGTGAAACACCCGAAAAATGAGCCTGACAAAGCTCGTTTGATAAAGGGACGACATTTGGGGGCAGCCATGGAGACGACTTCCATGATTAAGAGCGACAGTATGGGGCATCCATATTGCGCTGCTATGATTGCAACTTCAGGTCTCCAGATGGGCCGAGTTCCACTATGTATCTGGTGAAACACCTGAAAATTCTGCCTGACATAGCTCGTTTGATAAGGGGATGATGTGATGCATATCCTCTCGTGCTCCAGCATCTGGGGTATAGAGAGTTGAAAGTTGCGCATGGAGACATTGGTGAATGCTGTGGAGGATCGTGGAGGCAAAATGGACAGGAAACAGCAGGGGCAGCATGCATGGATGCCTCTGAGGCTGCCTAATCTTGGGATGGAGCTGGCGGTCTGCTGCAAGGCGAGCTTTCACCTGTCCAAGCCCCTGTCTCTCGGCTCCTCCCCACCCAAAATGGGCCTGGGGGCCAGAAGCGTTTACTTTGAAAAAATTATAATTTTCAAAACAGGCCAGGTCGTTTGAACATTTCACCTAGGAATAATGGAATAGCATAGTGGTTCTATTTTTAATAGTTTTTTCGGAAATGGTTCCATGATTAAGAGCGACAGTATGTGGCATCCATATTGCGCTGCTATGATTGCAACTTCAGGACTCCAGCATGGCGGTGACAGATGGGACGAGCTCCACTATGTATCTGGTGAAACACCTGAAAATTCTGCCTGACACAGCTCGTTTGATAAGGGGACGATGAATGGAGGCAGTGAAGTAGTAGTAGATTAAAGGTGCTGCAGTTAAAACTATGTTAGTTGGATCTTGGGATGGAGCTGGCGCTCCGCTGCCAGGCGAGCTTTCGTCTATCCAAGCCCCTGTCTCTAGGCTACTCCCCAAACAGCACTTCTAAGAACCTTTTGTATAAGATCAAGTATAGTAGTGTTCTTGTAAGTTTGGGTTATGGCGGGTGAGGGGAATGTAAACAGATGCGCAAGAAGCACTGAAATAATATCGGTAAATGATAAAAGTTTGCCAGTATATTTTGTGAATAACACAGCAGGGTGGCGACAAAGTTAACAAGTTTGATGTGGAAGCCATGAAAACAACCAAATTTCTGCCCGACACAGCTCGTTTCCTAAGGGGACGATGTATGGAGGCAGCTATATGGACGACTTTTGGAGGCAGCTATGGCGATGACGTGTGGAGGTAGCAATGGAGACAAGGTGTGGAGGCAGCTAAAAAGACGACGTGTGGAGGCTGCTATGGAGACAATTTAATTTGGATAGTGCCTGTATGTCCAAAAAAGTACTATAGCTAGAGTACTATAGCTAGAGCCAGTTGGCCCTGGCAAAAAATAGCCAGTTTCCTCTGCTTTAGTGTACAAAGAGGAGGAGAAGGAGGAAAATGAGGAGGAGGATTGCATAAATTATTCAGGTTGAGCTTCCTTCACCTGGTGGAGAATGGAAATCCGGAGAAATCCAGGCTTTATTCATCTTGATAAGCTTCAGCCTGTCAGCACTGTCAGTCGACAGGCGTGAACGCTTATCGGTGATGATGCCACCAGCTGCACTGAAAACCCGCTCGGACAACACGCTAGCGGCAGGGCAGGCAAGAACCTCCAAGGCGTACAGCGCCAGTTCGTGCCACAAGTCCAGCTTTGAAACCCAATAGTTGTAGGGTGCTGTGTGATCATTTAGGATGATGGTATGGTCAGCTACGTACTCCCTCACCATCTTTATGTAAAGATCAGCCCTACTCTACCAAGACTGGGGACAGGTGACAGTGTCTTGCTGGGGTGACATAAAACTGGCAAAGGCCTTGTAAAGCGTACCCCTGCCAGTGCTGGACAAGCTGCTTGCTCGCCTACTCTCCCTCGCTACTTGTCCCGCAGAAGTACGCCCTCTGCGGCTAGCGCTGTCAGAAGGGAAATACTGTTTCAGCTTGTGCACCAGGGCCTGCTGGTATTCATGCATTCTCACACTCCTTTCCTCTCCTGGGATGAGAGTGGAAAGATTTGTGGGTACGTATATAAAGTAAAAGCGCCGCGGGCACTGCCAGCCTTATAACGGGTCTTGTCAGTCAATGGGAGCAGTGGACGGGTATATGTGGAGGTAATGGCTTTTCACAGCGGTTGTGCTCTATCTCCTAAGAATAGACCAGCACGACAAGCAAAAAACGAAGAAACGGAGTGGCACTCACCGTTCGTGAAAGCAAAACTTCTTTATTCTTAGTTCATGTGAGAGGTACACAGGGGGGCACGCTGTGCCGCAAAGCCGACGGGTCGTTTCGCGCCAGCCGGCGCTTTCTCAGGGCAGTGACAACGCATGCGTGCGCCTCACCGGATATCAAGGGGAGGACGCACGTCTGCGTTGCCATGGTAACAACAAACAATCAAAAAACATACTTTACTGTTACTGGTATCCCATACCCAGGCATAAATTATACACCGCTCCAATCTTGGGCGGTGTCAACTGTATGGGTGAGCAGGGGTCCGTTTTGCAGTGAAGATGCGGTGATGTATAAGTGGGTGATAGGTCAAGGTATAGACCGTGCTACCTGTTAAAAACATACACCTAAACGGAGACACGAAGCTGCTATAGTGGATAGCGTAATGGAAAAAGCAGATACTCCAAGTGGACCTACAGAAAAACTTTCATATCATTACGGTCGTTGAGTCCTAAAGCACCCATGGCCCCGAATTTCATAATGCATCTACTTTCTCGGCGTAGGAGATTTAGAGCGCGATCCCCACCCTCAGGACTACAATCCACCCTCTCTATACCTGCAAATTTTAAGACATCGGGGTCCCCATTATGTTGCTGTCTGATGTGCTCGATCAGTCGAGGGCAACCATTACCTGTAATGATAGATCTTTTGTGCTCCCTAAATCTCGTGAATAGGCTCCTGACCGTTTTTCCGATATAATATCGTTGACAAGGGCAAGAGACTACATAAACGACAAAAGTAGATCTACAAGAGATGAAGGTGTTAACCCTTTGGGTGACACCTCCAAATGTAATGTACTTAGCCTGGCTGTTAAAGCTACAGTGATGGCAAGACCCACACTTAAAATTACCCTTGGGAGTCCCTCTCTGTAACCAGTCATCACGGGGGGAAGAATACCTGCTCCAGACTAAATTGTCCCTCATGGTGGTGCATTTTCTGAAGGCTACCATAGGTCTGTGGGCAGCAAGTTCAGCTAACTGCGGATCCTGCTCAAGTATATGCCAATGCCTGTTGATAGCCGATTTAATAACGGACTCGCATGGGCTATAATCAAAGGTGAAGACAAAACGTCTCTCGCCACTGTTCCTTTCCTTTCGGTATGGGCCCCTCTTGGTTCTGAGGAGTTTATCACGGGGTACCATTTCAGCCCTGCGCCGGGCTTTCTCAATTAAAGGGGCAGGGTATCCACGTTCCAACAGCCTAGCACGCAGCTCCTCGGCTTGTGTGGTAAAATTACTGTCCTCACTATTAAGCCTCCTAAGGCGCAGAAACTGGCTGTAAGGCAGGCCCTCCTTGGTGGGCTGTGGGTGATGACTGGTATAGTGGAGGAGTGAATTAGTGGCCGTGGGCTTTCTGTAGGCCGAGGTACAGAGTTTTCCATCCACTACTTTGACCTTGACGTCCAGAAAGTCTAACTCCAACCCTCCAAAAACTGCAGTGAATTTCATATTCATCTGATTGACCCCATTTAAGTGCTCAACAAAGTCCAAAAAGGACTGTTCGTCCCCCTCCCATACAATAAAAATGTCATCCACATATCTGTGGAATGCTTTCAACTTGATGGTATACGGGTTGTCCAAAGAAAAAATATAACGACCTTCAAAACAGGCCAGGAAAATGTTGGCGAGGGTACAGGCCACCGGGGTGCCCATTGCAGTACCCGTATTCTGGGCATACCACCTACCATCAAAGGTGAAAGCATTGTGGGATAGGACAAGGCGAAACCCCTTACACACAAAGTCAATGTATGTGTCCCCTTGGCCTGCATTGATGAGTACGTCCCGAACGCTCTCCACCCCTAATTCTTGTGGAATACGTGTATACAAGCTTTCAACATCTATTGATGCCAGGTGGTATCCCTCTAGCCACTGTATATCATGAATGACCTCTAGGAAGGTGTTAGTGTCTTTTAGGTAAGATGGAATATCGGGGAGCAAGGGGTGCAACAGCCAATCTAAGAATTGGGACAGAGGCTCAAATAAAGAGCCAATACCCGCCACTATGGGGCGGCCAGGGGGGTTCACGAGGGTTTTGTGCACTTTTGGTAAAAAGTACCAGCACGGGTATTTGGGACTGGCAGGGAGGAGTTTTTCTGCTGTACGTTCTGAGAGGACGCCATAACTCACACTCCATCTAAGAAAATCTCTGAGTTTAGTTTGGAATCCCACGGTTGGATTACTTCTCAAGGGTGTGTATGTGGACCTATCCTGCAGCTGCCTCATGGCCTCTTTTTCATAGTAGTCCCTAGTCATCAGGACCACGTTGCCCCCCTTGTCAGCCGGCTTCACCAGTATGTCTACTCGGGTCTTCAGCCAGCGGAGGGCACGCAATTCACCCTTGGTAAGATTGCTGGGAGCCTCAGGGTATACAAGGGATTTTACGTCCTTGGTAACCATCTGGCTGAAGATTTCGATAAGGGAGCCGGCTGACACGGGGGGGCAAAACGTGGAACCTATGCCTCCGCGGAAAGCGGGTACCTCTGTGATGGGGTCAGGTCCACCCATCTGGTCGTGGTTACCTGTATCCGTGTCCAGGTCCAACAAAAGTTGGATCTCAGAATGATGGACCGGGGCTCCCATACCGGGAGGAAAAAACCCAAGGGGACCTACTAGAGTGGAAAGATTTTGCTTATACCGTGGGTACCAGGAGAGTGAATACCCAGTAACCGGTGCTGGATTAAATTCTTTGAACGCGAGGGTCATGGGATAGGCAGCCTAGCATGAAATCTGCCATATGCGACAGAGTACCAACGCGCAAGAATTCACTCCCCTCACTGGCCTGACTCTCCAATGCTCCCCTCTTCTGTCTCGCCAACATTCTCCTCCTCTTCCTCCTCATCCTCCTCCACCTCCTCCGATATGCGCTGAGAAACAGACCTGAGGGTGTTTTGGCTATCAACAAGGGAATCTTTTTCCCCCGTCTCTTGTGACGAGTGCAAAGCTTCTGACTTCATGCTGACCGGAGAGTTTTTCAACCGGCAAAGCAGCGGGATGGTGAGGCTGATGATGGCGGCATCACCACTGACCATCTGTGTTGACTCCTCAAAGTTACTCAGCACCTGACAGATATCAGATATCCACGTCCACTCCTCATTGTAGACTTGAGGAAGGTGACTGACCTGACTACCAGTTCTGGTGGAAGTTGACATCTGGCAGTCTACAATCACTCTGCGCTGCTGGTAAACTCTGGATAACATGGTTAATGTTGAATTCCACCTCGTGGGCACGTCGCACAACAGTCGGTGAGCGGGCAGTTGGAGGCGGCGCTGCGCTGCCCTGAGAGTGGCGGCATCTGTGCTGGACTTCCTCAAATGCGCACAGATGCGGCACACCTTCATGAGCAAATCAGACAGATTGGGGTATGTCTTGAGGAACCGCTGAACTATGAGATTTAACACATGGGCCAGGCATGGCACATGTGTCAGTCTGCTGAGTTGCAGAGCCGCCACCAGGTTACGGCCGTTGTCACACACAACCATGCCTGGCTTCAGGTTCAGCGGTGCCAGCCACAGATCAGTTTGCGCCATGATGCCCTGTAATAGCTCTTGGGCGGTGTGCCTCTTATCGCCTAGGCTCAGCAGTTTGAGCACCGCCTGCTGTCGCTTAGCGACGGCACTGCTGCTGTGCCTAGAGCTACCGACTGATGGCGCCATGCCCACGGATGGTAATTTGGAGGAGGAGGTGGAGGAGGGGTGGAAGGAGGAGGAGGCATAGTAGGCCTGAGAGACCTGGACCAAGGTAGGCTCCGCCACTGCCTCTTCCAAACTGTTCTGGTATAGGACTCGCCTCCGTCTCAGAAGCACTGTGTTCACCCGGCCTATCAACCCAGCTTGTGTCTGTCACCTCATCATCCTCCGATCCCTCAGTCTGCTCCCCCATCGGACTTCCTGCCCTGACAACAACTTCACCACTGTCTGACAACCGTGTCTCCTCATCGTCCGACACCTCTTTACACATTTCTTCCACTACATCAATAATGTCATCATCACCCACAGACTGCGACCGGTGGAAAACCTGGGCATCGGAAAATTGCTCAGCAGCAACCGGACAAGTGGTTTGTGACACTGGGAAGGGTTCAGAAAACAGTTCCTCAGAGTATGCCGGTTCAAATGCCAACTTTTCCTGGGAGGGGGCAGACTGGGGGGAAGGAGGCTGAGGTGGAGGAGCTGGAGGAGTGCTGATTTCGGTGACATGGGTGGACTGCGTGGAAGACTGACTGGTGGACAAATGGCTAGAAGCATTGTCCGCAATCCACGACATCACCTCTTCGCACTGTTCTGGCCTCAACAGTGCTCTACCACGAGTCCCAGTAACTTGAGACATGATGAACCTAGGGAGTGTAGCTCTGCGGCGTTCCCCTGCTCCCTCATCAGCAGGTGGTGTCTCACCCCGCCCAGGACCACGGCCTCTGACCCCTGAAGTAGTTGGACGCCCACGTCCACGCCCTCTTCCTCTACCCCTAGCCCTCGGGTTAAACATTTTCAAAATTAAATTATAAATTAAATTAAACTGTACATTTTTTTTGTGTTTTTTTTTTTTAAACAAAACAATGCTATCCTATTGCTATGGCTAGTTTCTAACCTACACTGACAGCACACAACTGGATTTTGTGCTGTGCCTGATGACTTTGAGTTATAAAAGTAAATAAACGTTAAAAAAAATAAATCAGCAGACTGTGCCTAATTCAAATCAAACCTCTAATAAATTGTCCCACTTTGGTGTTTGAGGTGGATATGTGTGTCACTAAGAGCTAAACACAACAGTCGCATGTCTCCCTGCAAATTCCTCACAATATGGTACTAGCTGCACTACTAGTGCCAGCAAGCCCAGCCACAAGCAAACCAAAAAAAGTAAAATATAACGCTATTGTAGGCCTAAGTAAGCCGTTGGGGTTCTCCTATGGCTATTTTCTAGCCTACACTGAAAGCACACTGCTTTGCCAGATTACTTTGAGTTATAAAAAAAAATAAACGTAAAAAAAAATAAATCATCAGACTGTGCCTAATTCAAATCAAACCCCTAATAAATTGTCCCACTTCGGTGTTTGAGGTGGATATGTGTGTCACTAAGAGCTAAACACAACGGTCGCAAGTCTCCCTGCAAATTCCTCACAATATGGTACTAGCTGCTATGCTCACCAACTAATACCAACAACGATACCACTGCCAAAAATGTATTCTATGGGATTAGGAATATATGTTCCACAACCCACTGGGCAACGAGCATTGACCCTGCCCCCCGGGCAACGAGCATGGCCCCCTGCCCCCTGAGCGACAAGCATGGCCCCCTGGGCAACGACCATGGCCCCCTACCCCCGAGCAACGAGCATGGACCCCCGCCCCTGCGTAACGAGCATGGCCCCCTGCCCCTTGTTTTTGTGTGTGTGTGTGGTTTTTTTTTATCTTCCAGGACCAGGCCTGCTGTGGACTACTTTGGATTCGGAGTCCACCGAATCAGAAGTAGTTCACAGCAGGCCCGTCCTGGAAGACAAAAAAAAACACACACACACAAAAACAAGGGAGTAAGGGGCCAGGCTCGTTGCCCATAGGATGAGGGGGCCATGCTCTTGTCGATAGGATGAGTGGGCCATGCTCATTGCCCAGGGGTAAGTGGCCATGCTTGTTGCCTAGGGGGCTGAGGGCCATGCTCGTGGACTAGGGGCTGGGGGACTTGCTTGTTGCCTGGGGGTTGTGGAACATATATGCAGTGTAATCGTTGATAGTATAAGTTAGTGAGCATAGTTAGGGTTAAATTATAATTACTGTGCCTAAAGTATACATTGGTGGCTGTGGGAATTGTTGTTGGTTTTAGTTGGTGAGCATATCAGACTCACCTGTCCCGTGCCACAAACCTTCAGATATGATGAGGGTGCGCAGCTATGAGGAGCTGCGCGGCGATGATGTCAGGTTAGGAGGAGTAAAGAGGCTCCTGATGCGTGTAGTAGCTGCGACGTGCAGTCTCATGTCCGGCTTCTCCACGCCCCAGTAGCCGCTTAACAAAATTTACATAGGGCCAAAACGATTTATAAAAGATAGTGGGGACGTGAGGATTAGCTTTAAAAAGTGCTTTCCTCACGTACTATATATCCACCTACCACCCGTTCTACCTTTCTAGGTAGATTTGCGGTGGTAGCTTCCATTTAAGTGTGCCTATAAAATCTTTTAGCCATTTTTAATTAATTTATTTTTGAAGGTTACAGCACTCTATAGTTCTTGAATTGTAATTTTTTTTTGTTTTATCAACAGGGAGGGCTTCTCCACCTGCGGCACCACAGGCTGCACCACCAACAGCACATGAGGCTGCACCCGGACCTCCATGTGCTTCGCCAGCCACTCCTCCTGCAGCCGTATCATTTTGTGGGTCCAGTGGGGATGAGGCTCCTGAAGCTGTGCCTGCTGAAGATAGGCCCATCACTCTTGCATTTTTTCCAATTATATGGAAAAAAGTCTGGCATTGATTGGCCAAATTCGGCAGGCACTCCAAAGGTATGATCGGACGGTGGAGCAGGGGTTCCAGATTATTAGTGGAGATTTAAGAGCTCTTAACAATACTCTGGGACTCCTCATCCACCAAGGAACTGCGGCTCGGGGGGGAGTGTGAGTGTCCCTCCATTCTCCCCACCCCAGGTCCCCACTGGTGGGGATCCAGTGACACAGGCCAGCCCTGCCCCCAAATCCCTGAATCAGCTTCCAGCTAGTCAGGATTCAGGGTGCAGTTCTGCACCATCGCCCTGGGCCCTTCCCCTGAAGTCACGTTCCTACTTTCGATCAAGGAGGAACTTAGATCCTCGGCTTCTAACCCACGGGCCCATCTGGGAGTTCTCTGGTGACGCGGCGGCAGGCAAAAAGGGGAAATGGGGCCTATCCATAGTTCATCACGTTCTTCCAACCCTTAATTTTCCCCCCCCTTTTTTTTGTTTTGTGTGTTTTTTTTTTTGTTTACTTACTGATGAATACATTTTTGATCTACTCTTTGTCTGCCTCTTTGGGCTGATGTTATTTGACAACAGAATGAAAAGCATTGATTCAATTTGACATTGTATTTAATTTAATGCAATTCTAAATATACAGAAATTAAGGCATAAAAAACAATTTGAAATAAAGTGGTTCCTTATAATTGATTAAAAGTACAGCTCAGTGATTTGCCTGCACTTTATTTGTCCCGCTCTATTGGTGGTATGAGCAGACACATCCCCCTGATGCTCTAAGTGCTCAGTTAAATCTGTTGCCAGGTCAATATGTAGCCTGTTGGTTGTCGCAATGTTATGTAACATACAACAGGCTATAATGACCTTGCACACAGTGTGGGGTTTGTACAGCATAGCACCCCTGAGAAATCAAGCCAGCGGAAATGACTCTTTTGGCACTTCTGGTTCTTCGATGTGCTCTGTTGAAGCTCCTCTCCTTAGTGGTACCTGGTGGCAAATACGGTGTCATCAGCCATGGCAATAATTTGTAGCCATTATCCCCTTAATCACCCTACATTATCACCTTATCACCCTACAGAGGGTGGGACTAAAGTGTCGGGAGCAGAAATAGAGAATATTTTGGATACACAGTCATCAAAAAAAATCCAAAATGGTTCCCCGACCTTAAGTCATAAGTTATAGGGTCTAGAGTCTAGTGGCAACAGGGGAGAGGTTGGACTTATATATGTGGCACTTATTGGCACTTCTCAAGCTTGGTATATAGGCAATTGGCCCTATGGCGCCTAAGGCGTCAATGTTCATGGAGAACACTAGGATATTGACTAGATTGACCACAACACAGGTATAAAGTAAGTCTCTGAAAATATTGTTGACAGACTCCTGGAACACAGCTGGTGCATTACAGAGTCCAAAGGGCATAACAAGGTGCTGGAACTGCCCATCTTAAGTATTGAAGGAAATCTTCCATTCATTGCCTTTACAGATGCGAATGAGGTTACAGTATATGCCCCTTGCAGATCCAGCTTGGGGAAAACCTTGGCACCACATAGACAATCAAAAAGTTCAGTGATTAGAGGCAGTTGGTTGCGTTATTTCACCATAACTTTAATAATGCTGCGATATTCATTGCATGGACGGGGGAACCATTCTTCTTGGCCACCAAGAAGAATCCAGCATTGTCAGGAGAACAAGACTTGCGTATAAAGTCCTTTTGCAGGTTCTCCTTCACATAGGCCAACATGGCCTCAGTTGTGGGAAAAGATAGGGGATGCACTCGACCCTGTTGAGGAGATGTGCCCTGCATCAAGTTAATTGGGCAGTCATAAGGTCAGTATGGCAGCTGAGTCTCTGCTTGCTTTTTTGAAAAGGCATCAGCAAGGTCTTTGTGTGAAACAGGGAGACCCACCAGTTGAGCTCGGGTGTGTGGCACTGCAACCATGGAAGACCCAACAGGATAGAAGATGTACACGTAGCACATAAAAAGACAGTCTCTCCATGTGCAATACAGTCCAGAATGCAACACAAACTCACAAAGATATATGTGATGCACAAGTGTGGGCACTACTTCATCTCATATATCACAACTGCTGTCCCATTCAGCACATACGAAGGACATCAAGGAGATCAGGCTAAAAAAGTCCTATGTTCTCAGCATCCCAAGTAGAAGACAAAAAGAAAGAAGCGGCACTCACCAAACAAACAATTCTTCTTTACTAGTAGTCAACCGTGAGGAAGGAAGGGATGACAGGACAAAAACAAGTGGTGACGGCCCGTTTCGTGCACACCTGTGCTTAGTCTAGCCATGCGTAAGACGCTATGGGGCATAACAGGTTAAATACTCATCATTGGTTAAAATGTGTCACTTGTGTGAAGGTGCGTGCAGTGTGACGTCACACTAATCAGCTTGAGGTGTCAGAAGGTGCAAGAGCCAAACCCCCTGCAGCCCCTCCCCATAACAAGCTCGAACATCTCCTGCATAACTTCAAAAACATCTGTACAATCCAAAGATCATAAGTTAATCATTATTCTAACTCTAAATTCCAATTCTAAAATACTTCCATATCGTTCTTATTGTTTAATCCCATTGGTCCTTCTGCTTCAGTTCTCAAGATACACCTGGCTTTCCTACATAACAGCTCTCTGTACTTATCACCTCCGCTTTTCAGTGTAACTCTTTCTATGCCAGCAAACCTGAGTATTCCTGAATTACCTTCATGTCCGTTGCATATATGCTGTATCAGACGTGGGGAGCCTTTTCCTGAAGTTATTGATTTATCACGCTCTCTGAATCTAATGTAGAGGGGCCTTATTGTTTTTCCAATATAAAAGAGATCACATGGACATAGGATTACATATACCACATATTCAGTTTTGCAGGTAATTTTGTTTAGCTGTGGTGGTTATTCCTCCAATAATCATGAATTTATTTCTGAGGTGAAATTTACAAAACTTACATTGATGACACGGAAAATTCCCCTTAGGTGCGCCTTTCTCTAACCATATCATATCATTAAAGCTACTTCTGACCAAATGGTCTTTAATTGCCACCAGTGGTCTATTCACTGGGACTTTTTGTAAATCAGGGTCCCTCTCTAAAATATGCCAGTTCTTTCTCCTTGTGCAATGCACCGACTTTCAGAAACAGAGGCTTGGGGCGGTACCGCAACGGATCACAGAGGATTTGCCCGCTGACGGAGGAAATGACCAGCGGCTTCTTGAGATGGACCAGAGAGATGATGCTGGGAAACCAGGGCAGCATCCACTAAGTTTCCTGCAGAGCCGAAATCCAAGAATGCAGAAGCCTCAAACTGGATACATGTCCCAGAGCTGAGAAGAACAGGAATATGGAGAAGCTTTGCTCTTACCTAGGGATACTTCTCCCAAGAACCCTAGGTGCGTGCGTTTCCCGGACGCTGTGGATGGACTGGAAAAGTCTCAAGAAAGGGCTCCATGCTGGCACAATAGAGGCAGATGTTCGCTTGAGCCCCCTAGTTCAGCGGTGTAGTCTCAGCAAAAGACGCCTGAGTAGGTATCTCAAAGATGGACTGTAGGCCACTGTAGCGGGAGGTGTCACAGGAACCCGGAGCTGCTGCTGTTGCTGGGTTGCTGCTCCATAATGGGGTCAGCTGGTTAAGCTGCTGACCCTGCACAGCAATCTGCTGGGAGAGCTGGGTCACGATGATGGTAGCAGAACATTGGCAGGATCCATGTCTGGATCTTACTGTCAGGATTCAGGGGTAGTGGACCCAATGAGCCACCATGGACGATAACGTAAGCTGCCTTCTGGGAGTGGAGTCTAAGAGGTACTCGGTTTTCACCAGAGCTCGCTGCAAAGCAGTTTGGACTATTTGGGGTGTGGTACCACCAGGTCGCTCCACAGGGATGACTTTGTCATCGGAGGTGGCCAAGGCAAGGTACAGAATCGGGAGGCAGAAACAGAGTCAGGGACAGGCAGGAATTCATAGTAACATAGTATATAAGGCTAGAATAAGACACAAGTCCATCAAGTCCAACCTTTAAGAATTAAATAAATGTTTTATCCCCATAATCCGTGATATTTTTTCTCTCCAGAAAGGCATCCAGGCCTCTCTTGAACATGTACATAGATTCCGCCATAACAACATCCTGCGACAGAGAGTTCCGCAGTCTCACTGCTGTTACAGTAAAGAACCTTTGTCTTTGTTGATGGTAAAATCGCCGTTCCTCCAGGCGCAGAGGATGCCCGCTTGTCCTGGTCACAGACCTAGGTATAAAAAGATCTTTCGAGAGATACTTGTACTGTCCATTCAGGTATTTGTACATTGTAATGAGGTCTCCCCTCAGTCGTCTTTTTTCTAAACTGAATAATACCACATTTTGTAATCTGTCAGTGTATTCTAGTCCCCCCATTCCCCTAATAATCCTGGTTGCTCTCCTCAGCACCTGTTCCAGCTCTACTACATCCTTTTTATACACTGGTGCCCAAAACTGTACACAATATTCCATGTGTGGTCTGACCAGGGATTTGTATAAGGGCAAAACTATGTCTTTATCATGAGAATCTATTCTTCTCTTGATACATCCCATAATTTTATTTGCTTTAGCAGCAGCCGCCTGGCTCTGGTCACTAAAACTAAGTTTACCATCCACCAATACCTCAAGTCCTTTTCAGCTCCAGTTTTACCAAGTAATTGACTGTTTACAACATAATTATACTTTTTGTTTCCCTGGCCCAAGTGCATAACTTTACATTTATCTACATTAAACCTCTGGCCACTCCTCAAGCTTCCACAAATCCCTCTGTAATGCTAAGCTATCTACCTCAGTATTTATTACTTTACACAGCTTAGTATCATCTGCAAATATTGAAACTTGACTGTGTAAACCCACTACAAGGTCATTAATAAATATATTAAAAAGAAGTGGCCCCAATACTGACCCCTGTGGCACTCCACTCGTAACGTCAAACCAATCTGAGAATGTGCCATTAATGACAACCCTCTGTTTTCTATCACTAAGTCAATTACTTACCCAAATAAACAGATTTTCCCCTATTCCCAGCAGTCTCATTTTATATACCAACTAGAGATGAGCGTGATGCTCGTTCGAGCATTAGCCGTACTCGAAACTGCTTGCATATACTTCGCCCGCTCGAGAAAATGGCATCTCCCGCCGTTTTGCTTTTTGGCGGCCAGAAACAGAGCCAATCACAAGCCAGGAGACTCTGCACTCCACCCAGCATGACGTGGTACCCTTACACGTCGATAGCAGTGGTTGGCTGGCCAGATCAGGTGACCCTGGAATAGACTAGCCCCTGCCCGCGCTGCTCGCGTCATTCTCTGTCTGGATGCCGCTAGGGAGAGAGCTGCTGCTGTTGCAGGGATAGCGTTAGGGTGTTCTATTAGAATAGTGTTAGGCAGGAGTGATTCTACAAGAACCCAACAGTCCTTCTTAGGGCTACAATAACGTTTTATTTTCCTTTTTTTGGTTTGCTTGTGGCTGGGCTTGCTGCTATTAGTAGTGCAGCTAGTACCATATTGTGAGTAATTTACAGGGAGACTTGTGTTTAGCTCTTAGTGACACACATATCCACCTCAATACAATACAATAGCGTTATATTTTTCTTTTTTTTTTTGGTTTGCTTGTGGCTGGGCTTGCTGGCATTAGTAGTGCAGCTAGTACCATATTGTGAGTAATTTGCAGGGAGACTTGTGTTTAGCTCTTAGTGACACACATATCCACCTCAAACACCGAAGTGGGACAATTTATTAGGGGTTTGATTTGAATTAGGCACAGTCTGCTGATTTATTTATTTTTTACGTTTATTTATCTTATAACTCAAAGTCATCTGGCACAGCACAAAATCCAGTTGTGTGCTGTCAGTGGTTAGAAACTAGCCATAGCAATAGGATAGCATCGTTTTGTTTAAAAAAAAAACACAAAAAAAAAAAATTTGAAGTTTACACTTTAATTTTGAAAATGTTTAACCCGAGGGCTAGGGGTAGAGGATGAGGGCGTGGACGTGGGCGTCCAACTACTGCAGGGGTCAGAGGCCGTGGTCCTGTGCGGGGTGAGGCACCACCTGCTGATGAGGGAGCAGGGGAACGACGCAGAGCTACACTCCCTAGGTTCATCATGTCTCAAGTTACTGGGACTCGTGGTAGAGCACTGCTGAGGCCAAAACAGTGCGAAGAGGTCATGTCGTGGATTGCGGACAATGCTTCTAGCCATTTGTCCACCAGTCAGTCTTCCACGCAGTCCACCCATGTCACCGAAATCAGCACTCCTCCAGCTCCTCCACCTCAGCCTCCTTCCCCCCAGTCTGCCCCCTCCCAGCAAAATTTGGCATTTGAACCGGCATACTCTGAGGAACTGTTTTCTGGACCCTTCCCACAGTCACAAACCACTTGTCTGGTTGCTGCTGAGCAATTTTCCGATGCCCAGGTTTTCCACCGGTCGCAGTCTGTGGGTAATGATGACATTATTGACGTAGTGGAAGAAGTGTATAAAGAGGTGTCGGACGATGAGGAGACACGGGTGTCAGACAGTGGTGAAGTTGTTGTCAGGGCAGGAAGTCCGAGGGGGGAGCAGACTGAGGGATCGGAGGATGAGGTGACAGACAGAAGCTGGGTTGATAGGCCAAGTGAACACAGTGCTTCTGAGACGGAGGCGAGTAGTATAGCAGAACAGGTTGGAAGAGGCAGTGGTGGGGTCAGACGGAGAGGCATGGCCAGAGCTGGTGCATCAGCGCCAAATGTTGCCCGTAGTCAAGCTCCCGTGGCGAGGGCTAGATTTTCAGAAGTCTGGAGGTTCTTTAAAGAAACACTGGATGACCGACGGACTGTGGTGTGCAACCTTTGCCAAACCAGGATCAGCAGGGGTTCCACCACTACTAGCTTAACAACCACCAGTATGCGCAGGCATATGAATGCTAAACACCCCACTCAATGGCACCAAGCCCGCTCACCTCCGGCCGGGCACACCACCCCTCCGTCCCCTGTGTCATCTACTAGTCAGCCCCCTGGCCAGGACCACGGCCCAAACACCTCCCGTGCGAAAACCCCATCTTCGCCTCCATGATCCTCCACAGCATCATATACTGCCGACGCCGAGGATTGCGAGGCCTACCTCGGTACAGGTCTCAAAGGCCTACTATGCAAATAGAGAGAAGAAGAGGCGGCACTCACCGGACCTGTGGAACTACTTCTTTTTATTCAGCAAACGGTGTGGTACAGGGGGAACAGCAGGACTCACAATTACACAATTTTACCGGTACACATCCCCATATTGCATTCAGACGCTCGCCCACCATTAGAAAGGCGCTCACCAGTAGTCGTTTTCATACCCCTAAATCTACATGGTTAGATAAAGCCACGCCTGTGGGAAACTTCAGATGTGGGGGATGCAGCAGTTGTCGTTTTAACAGCCAATTAAAATGGGTTAAATTTGGGGGACAGACACAGAAAGTCACATCCTTTATTTCATGTAAATCCACTTACGTGGTATATATCATATATTGCCCTTGCAATTTCTTCTATATAGGTAAAACTATACGTAAACTTAATGTACGGTTCCAGGAACATCAAAGGTCCATAAAAAACGGTAACGGTTGCCCACGTTTGATTGAGCACGTGAGGACCCACCACGAGGGCAATCCTAACGTCTTTAAATTTGCAGGCATTGAAGTAGTGACGGTGGATCCTTTAGGAGGTAATAGAAACAAAATCCTTATGCAACGCGAAAGTAGATGCATCATTAGGTTCGATGCTATGGGGCCGCTGGGCATGAATGATAGAAACGATTTTAGCGTTTTCCTATGACGCGGGTGCCCATCCCCCTTCTATTTCGTATTACAGTATGTACTCCTATCAGTTGTTACGTTACCCCCGTAATAACTACGTACTAGCGTTTTCCATTCCCAAGCTGTATAAATATATACATTTTGTATTTGTTTTTAAACACCACAATGCTGTATTTTTAATGTCTATGCACATGTATCTTACCCTACCTTGTTTACACTGTCTCCTTGACGACAGCCGCCGGCGTCCTCGCATATATTCTGCGCGTCGCAGGCGGATGACGTCAACGGCTTGAAGATGCGCTAGTGAGCGTGAAACAGCCCGTCGCCGTATAGCTCCAGTGTTCCCCCTGTACCACACCGTTTGCTGAATAAAAAGAAGTAGTTCCACAGGTCCGGTGAGTGCCGCATATTCTTCTCTCTATTTGCATTACGGACTTGTTTGAGCTCAGGCTGAGCAATACTGCCACGGGACCTCAGCAGCAGCGGTCTATTACCCACTCACTCCTAGCCATTTGTTTTCATCTAACCGATACACCTGCGTTGGACAGACACCAAAGTTTGAGCTGTGCGGAGACTCTTTATCTTCTTTTGGACTCAAAGGCCTACTATGCCTCCTCCTCTTCCCACCCCTCCTCCACCTCCTCCTCCGAATTACCATCCGTGGGCATGGCGCCATCAGTCGGTAGCTCTAGGCACAGCAGCAGTGCCGTCGCTAAGCGACAGCAGGCGGTGCTCAAACTGCTGAGCCTAAGCGATAAAAGGCACACCGCCCAAGAGCTATTACAGGGCATCACGGCACAGACTGATCTGTGGCTGGCACCGCTGAACCTGAAGCCAGGCATGGTTGTGTGTGACAACGGCCGTAACCTGGTGGCGGCTCTGCAACTTGGCAGACTGACACATGTGACTGTTGTGCGACGTGCCCACGAGGTGGAATTCAACATTAGCCATGTTATCCAGAGTTTACCAGCAGCGCAGAGCGATTGTAGACTGCCAGATGTCAACTTCCACCAGAACTGGTAGTCAGGTCAGTCAGCTTCCTCAAGTCTATAATGAGGAGTGGACGTGGATGTCTGATATCTGTCAGGTGCTGAGTAACTTTAGATAGATTGAGGGCGAGATCTATTCACAGGGCACATTCAACTTTGTAGATCAATGTAATATCCTGATGTTGAGAACTCTTCAGTGCGAATCCTTAGCCATCTCAGATACTTTAACTAAATCATTTAAAACTCGCAATCCCTCATTTTACCCCGCAACCTCCAGAAGTGATGTCATGGACACCTTCCAGGAGTTGGTAGAAAGGGAGCTCACCAAACTCAAATTTTTGAGTTCCAAAAATAGAAAGAAATTCAATCTTACGAGGGCTGAGGTATTAGCACTGAAGAATTTAAGAGAAAATGATAACCTCATAGTCCGCTCTGCGGATAAAGGGGGTTCCATTGTTCTGTTGGATACAACACTGTATAAAATGTTAAATGAAACTATACTCGATGATGTGACTACATATAGAAAACTTCCTGGTGATCCCACCAGTGCATTTAAAGAGGGTCTGAACAAACTATTGCAGGAGGGACTCACATTGGGGGCCATAGATGAAAGCACTGCAAAATATCTTTTGGTGGAGCACCCTGTCACTCCAGTTTTCCACTCTCTCCCCAAGGTTCACAAGGGCAAGTTCCCTCCACCTATGAGACCCATTGTAGCTGGTATTGGGAGCCTTGGGGAGAGATTGGGTAACTGGTTAGATTTCTATCTACAACCATTGGCTAGTGTCTCTCCAACATTTCTTAAAGACACGCAACATGTTCTTAATGTGGCAAATGAACTAGAGTGGGAGGATACTTGGGGATGGGCTACATGTGATGTGGTAGCACTATACCCCTCTATACCACACGAACGGGCTATCCATTATCTAGCCATTCACTTAAATAGTTTTAGTACTTATTCAGATGGCCTTAGGGAATTTCTCATTATGGCTACAGAGTTCCTCCTAAAACATAATTTTTTTACTTTTGATGGCCGATTTTATTTGCAGGTAGGGGGGGGCCCCGATGGGGGCCCGTTTTTCCCCCTCCCTCGCAAATATCTACATGACACAGTGGGAGCTATTGTATCTTTTTTCTGACAACAACCCCTTTAAACATGCTATACAATGGGCAGGTCGCTTCATTGATCACCTGGTATTCATATGGAAAGACTCTGAATCTTCATTCAACCAATTTAAGGAATATATTAATGTTAACAATATGAACCTAAGGTTCACAGGCACATTTGATGACACAGAGATACCATTTTTAGACATCATGTTGAGAGGCAATGGAAACCAAATAGAAACCCTACCATATCGCAAGGATACAGCGGGTAACTCTTTACTATTAGCCACATCGTGCCACCCGAGCCACGTCATCAATAATATTCCCATAGGGGAACTAATAAGAACAAAACGCAATTGCTCTGACACACACAAATTTAATTTAGAAGCAGATAAGGTGTGTAGCCGTTTAAGGGAAAGACAGTACAATTCTAAAATGTTAAATAATGCTAGAGATAAAGTAAACAAAATACAGAGACAATCATTGTTAAAACCTAAAGCCCAAACACATAACCTTGATGAAGGATCTCAAAAGCCTATTGTATTTGTAACCACGTATAGCAACCAATTCAACAAAATTAAAAATATTATTAAAAGATACACACCAATATTAGAACAGGATGATGAATTAGCTAAATGCTTGCAGGGTGGTATTAAATTCAGCTCAAAACGGGCCCCTACTATAGGCAATCAAATCAGTCCCAGTATGTTCAATAGCCACAAACTCAATGGTAGATTCACATGGCTGCACTATCCAGGAAACCACAAATGTGGTCATAAAGTTTGCAAAGTTTGCCCCCTGTTGGATAAAGAAAATTTTGTCACATCATTTGTTAATAACACCAGACACAAAATAGGCACATACATTAATTGTAACACACCTTATGTGGTTTATGTGATCTCCTGTAACATCTGTAGACTCCAATATGTGGGGTGCACCACTGGCCCCTTGAAAATACGAATAAGACGTCATTTATCAGATATCTCCAGTACCCAAGGTAACATCTCGGCGGTGTCAAAACACTTCCGGGATGCTCATGGTGAGAACACCTCATCTTTCTCTTGGAAAGGCATAGAGAAGGTGCACCGTCCACCCAGGGGAGGTGATCACAGGAGAAAACTCCTGAATCGAGAGGCATTTTGGATATTCTCTCTGGAAAGTAGGGTGCCCTTGGGGTTAAATTTCAGAAGAGATTTAATACTTTGGTATAATTAATCATTAAATATGGGACCTATAATATGGATGGTCATATGTCATATATATCATTAATCATCAAATATGTGATCCACACTATGGATGGGCATATGAAGCCATATATCATTTTTCCTTGACGTTCTAGCACAATGTTTAGTTAATGGAAATGTAACACTATGTTTTACTAAGATAGAGGTTAGCCGATGTCATTGACAATTTGCATCCTATGCAGGCAGATAAAGAATTAGTTCGGATAGTAGAACTCCATATGTCATATACCCACTTTAAGGAGCAAATATTCTTTCCATGTTGCAAACAAAAAAATTGTTTATTAAGATCCCATTAACTAGGATTACATGGGAACGAAAGGGTCGGACAGTTAGGATTAGATAATAACAGAATATCTTCGTATTTTTGCAATCACATAATGTCATTTGCAATAGGTTCCGATTCAAACGGATGCGTCTTTTTGTTTGTAATGCTGGAGGTATATAACTAAAGAACCCCCACGCCATGGAATTGGATAATACCCAATATGCAAACTGTTTCCTTACCGCCAACTCATGTCTAAATGTTAGCATTTTATTATTGCATGTAACAAGTGTTCCGATAACAAGTTATGTCTTTAATGTGCTTTTATTAAATTGGACTGGGGATGGATCGCTCCCTTTACTTCACGCCATAAGTAGGCGTAGGCGAAAATTCGTTGTTTCCCATTTTGTGGTATCACGTGATCCATACCCCGTCCAACAGGTGTGTTACACAGTGTTTAAATGTTCAGTCTATGTCTCTTGGTGGTGGACCATGATTAAGTCTTAACCAGACGAAACGCGTAGGTCTTTCTACGTCCATGTGCTGCATGTTTTGTGACTTTTTATCTATGAAATAAAGCTTTTGAAATCGTACAAGCGTCCTCCGTGATCGTGCTGGAATCCTCCTCTATTTGAATTGGCTACTTTAGATCTATGGTTATTTTGCACACGTTTTTCCAGAATGGTTGTATTATGGGACAGTCCCACCAAATGTGTTTCATCGAGCCCTCTAGTCCTCTACATTTCCAGCATTCATTAGGGCTTGTGGGGTATAATTTATAAAAAAAATTTCGTTTGAATTCATTTCAAACTTCAATCTCTGTCATTGTGCCACACTGTGGCCTATCATGTTGCTGCCACCGAAAGAATTTGTCATTGTGACATTCTCTGACCTCATGCTGCTTCTGCCACCCCCAGAATTTGTTATTGTGCCACTCTGTGACCCCATCCTGCTGCTGCTGCCACCTTTGCAGTTCTTTTTTGGTTGCAGTTCATGGGAATCTATATTCTTCATGGCTGCTGTACATCACTGCATGAATGCCTGAGCCTTGCGCTCTACTTGCACTGCCTGTCTGAATGGATGGGGGCGATTGACTCACTGACCCATACATACACTCTATCGCTCTCTTCCTCCACGGCACATCACCGGGGCAAATGATCGGATCACATTCCACCGGTTCTTTGCTACTTTCCCACCCCTTGGAGCTCCCTGGACCTTGTGGCCAGGAACCACTTCCACAAGGGTGGCTAGTTTTGCCGGTCCTGGACAAAAACCCACACTTTGCCATTTTCTTCACTCCTGGTCCTAAGGATCCAAGGCAAGCCACTGGGCCACTTCCAGGGCCATGTCCCTTACCAGGATTTACCACCAAGTGTGGCCGGGGACCACTTCCATGAGCCCTTTGTCATTGTGCCACACTGTGGCCTACCATGTTGCTGCCACCTAAAGAATTTGTCATTGTGTCTCTGACCTCATGCTTCTGCTGGCACCTCCACACTTTGCCATTGTGCCACTATGTGGCCTACCAGGTTGCTGCCAGATCCAAAATTTGTCGTTGTGACACTCTCTGGCCTAATGCTGCTGGTACCTCCACAATCTATCATTATGCCACACTGTGGCCTACCATGTTGCTGTCAGCTCCAGAATTTGTCATTGTGCCACTCTCTGGCCTTCTGCTGCTGCTGCCACCTCCATACTCTCTAATTCTACCACACTGTGGTCTACCATGTTGCTGCCACCTCCAGAGTTGGTCATTGTGCCAATCTGCAGCCTACTCTTGCTGCTGCGAACTTACCGCTGTCTCCCTGGAACACCCTATGATTCCCATAATGCTGTTTTTACCCTCCACCACTCTATGACGTTGCCACTATGTTTAGTTTCCCCCTTCATTTCATCTGTCAGAAGGAATGAAAAGCCTCTGTTGTAATTTATGGAATCATCTGATGTCAGTGTAAAAAGAGTGCACTATTTGATGTTATAGTAGGATCTTGGCCCCCAGCTCAGTCCTCTTGAGCTGGCACAGACGTTACTTTGTCAGGCTGTTTTCCCGTTTCTCTTATTTGGTGAAGTTGGCCTCTGTCAGTGCCCATGGAATTGAAGAGTGAAGCGATTGTAAGAGTGGCGTCTGTCATGTGCGTGTCATATTAAAACACAGCATATTTTGAAGACCAAACCATGCTCCCTATGCATTTTTGAGCATGGCACAATGTTCTACAACACCCTATAGGCCAGTGGTGCCAGTGGAACCTATTGCACGGGTGCCAGAGATGGCACTCAGAGCCCTTTCTGTGGCCACTTAGGCCATTGACCCCAGGACAGAGTTCACCAAACAGGACCAAATCCACCAAATCTTTCTGCAGTCCCAGGCAACTTAAGAGATGCTGCTTTTAGCGCTGTTTTAAAGCGACACTTCATTGTCTGTTTGGAACTGCGGGAAAATTGAGAAGGTGTTGACAGAACTGCATCATCTTTGTAGGTCATCCTGCTGGACCCACCAATTTTCCTCTACAGAGAGGCCCCTTAGAGAAGCTACAATAATAGTCTACAAAAAATGCAATGTTAGCACTTCATGGTGAATAATTGGACAGTAAAAATGGGGCGAATACTGTGTCCTGCCGCACACCCACATTGCACAATACTTCATGAAACATAATTCCACCCAGGTTCACAATCTGTGGCCAAGCTGCAAGATCATCTAAAATCCGTCTTATCATGCACAAAGCAGTGCAAACTTCTAAAAAAATAACAACAAGAACCATATAAAGTCACAAACAAAGGCAAAAACACCAGAAATGTGTCACGCAAGCTAAAGAACGTTGGGCCCAAGGACATTGTCTAAATCCCTCCAAAGGATAGACAAGAGATTCTACTGAAAGTTTTTCAGAAGTTGTATGCTTTTCAAAACTTTTTACTTCCATTTATTGCTTCATTCAGAAAAATAAAACACAACTTTATTTCTAGAAAATGTGGCAAAACAATATAAACCTCTTATATTCTCTGTTGATATAGGTTACTTATGGTGTGACTGACCCCTTCCTGCATAGCAGAGACGTCCTACACCCCACTACCTACCTGTTTGCCCCAGATGTCTGGACCCAGTACGTGGCTATAGTAAAGTGCCTGAAATTTTTTGGATGGAATTGGGTTGGACTGATTATTACATCTCAGGCTAATGATATAGAAGTGAGAGAACTGACTAAGCTGATGGCCGAGCATGAGATCTGCATTGACTTCACTCTTACTTTGGATGATAGGAATACTCATATTTTATGGAAGATGGTGGATGTGATTGAGAAATCCACTGTTGAAGTTATAGTCATTTGTGGACCTTACTCGGATAATCACATGGAATTTGCTGTGAATTCCAAGAGGATGACTAAGGACATCACCCTCATCCTTCACGAGTCATGGGCTAATTTTTTCTATAGAAGATCAAATTATAAGATAACATTTGCCAACTGCAGTTTGGTTTTTATGGTGCCAAGAAGTACAATTCCAAAAGTTACAGAATTCATCCATCATGTGAATCCATTGTCACATCCAGATGATCCACTGCTGGAGGAGATCTGGTTCTTTCTGTTTAGATGCAGGGCTAAAACCAAGAAGATAAATGCACTTTACGAGTGGTATTATTCAACTACTGGGGTAAACTGCACCAATACACGTTATATTCCACCAACTGAATATGGCTTTAAAGATACCAGCCTGTATTATACATTTATATCTGTGAATATTCTGGCCAAGGCCATACACACAATGAAGAAACTAGAAGATCATTCAGGACAGCACCGGTTACACCATTGGGTAAATGCCCATAAGACACAGTATCCATTAATATGTCATGTATAGATATGTTCTGTAATAACCCTCCCATATCCTATAAGATACTTGATAAATCCATACGCAGTGACCAGGTTAGTGGTGGCCCCAGGGCTACGTTGGGTCCCCAGGACAGAGATGAGAGATTCCTAGTCCTGTCGTTCTGCTGTCCCCTCCCCAGACATTTGTTATCTGAATTACTGATTCATGCTGTACACTATGGAGAATGTGCAGTGTTCTATACATATTATCACGTGCAATGTGCAGCATAATAAGTATAAAATGGTGCACATATGCCATTCCTTAGTGTGTTAGGTTAGATGCCAAGGCCCCCTGACACTGCAGGCCCCATAGCAGCTGCTTTGGCTGCTACCACTGTAGTTACGCCCCTGTAAGGCATGGTGCACCCCAATGGGCAGTAAGTGCAGAGAGTCAACATCTGCACTGATCTGTTGGCTACTTTACTCAAGGTGCATTACTTTACAAGCAAATTTTAGGACTGAATTCTTCAATCTCCTCCCTGACATAACAAAGAGTTTTTCGCTGAAGAAAGCCTTAGGGTATCCGCCCCTCTCTTTCATTTGCTGGTATTCTTGCCAAAGGTTGGCCCAGGGTCTATGGCAGAGGATTACCCTCTCATTTTCTTTTTTTTCTTGTCACTCTGTCTGCCAGAGTCTTATCCTACAATGGCTGTTCACTAACTTCAGGGCATTAGGGACTGGAGCTGTAGGAGAAGGAGTACACTCTATGTGAAACAGGGCTGGTACATGACCATTTGGTGCGCTAGGTGGACAAGTGTTACTACATCCATGTACAAGTATATAATACCTATATCACTAGACATGTCTTATATTTAAAAACAGTAATCTAAAGCTTTTTGTGTTGCAGACACTCAAAGTTATGAGCTACAATAACAGTCATCCAAAATACCACACAAAAATCATATACTGAAATTTTATAAAATAATAAAATCTATGACCGGAGCGCTTTAGTCCAATAAAATAGCACCCGATGCTGATCTCTTTTTTTCTCAAGTCCTCCGACTCGATCCAGTTTAATAAAATAACACTAAGTGGTTTCTTATCTTCACAAGTCCTCTGACTCAATCCAATATTCTCCCAGCCAGAGGATCCTTCCACAGGAATAAGGGGTTAAGGGGCTAAAAACTATGATTAACCAGCATTGCCCTTATTCCTACATGCTTGCTTTCCATGGCTGCAATGTTAAAAACAACAGTTTGTAAGTTTCTATGTAACTCCCCCAATGTGAATCTATCCCACTAAGTGAGTCCGGCATATTACATTTTGCTTGCACTGCCCCACCTCCTTGTTTCTGAAGGGCAGGTCTCACTGCTAGGGCATGCTGCTGTGTGGAACATTGAGAGAAAGCTCTGTTACATCATTAGGCACTTAATGTCATGTGAACAGAGTGATTTCATCTAAGGTCCTTTAACCCAGTTACATTTACAATGTCTACTGCATTTATACACTCACTGGCTACTTTATTAGGTACACCATGCTAGTAACGGGTTGGACCCCCTTTTGCCTTCAGAACTGCCTCAATTCTTTGTGGCATAGATTCAACAAGGTGCAGGAAGCATTCCTCAGAGATTTTGGTCCATATTGACATGATGGCATCACACAGTTGCCACAGATTTGTCGGCTGCACATCCATGATGCGAATCTCCCGTTCCACCACATCCCAAAGATGCTCTATTGGATTCAGATCTGGTGACTGTGGAGGTCATTTGAGTCCAGTGAACTCATTGTCATGTTCAAGAAACCAGTCTGAGATGATTCCAGCTTTATGACATGGCGCATTATCCTGCTGAAAGTAGCCATCAGATGTTGGGTACATTGTGGTCATAAAAGGATGGACATGGTCAGCAACAATACTCAGGTAGGCTGTGGCGTCGCAACGATGCTCAATTGGTACCAAGGGGCCCAAAGAGTGCAAAGAAAATATTCCCCACACCATGACACCACCACCACCAGCCTCAACCGTTGATACAAGGCAGGATGGATCCATGCTTTCATGTTGTTCATCCGAATGTCAATGTTGCTTTCATCCGAATGTCGCAGCATAAATTGAGACTCATCAGACCAGGCAATGTTTTTCCAATCTTCTACTGTCCAATTTCGATGAGCTTGTGCAAATTGTAGCCTCAGTTTCCTGTTCTTAGCTGAAAGGAGTGGCACCCGGTGTTGTCTTCTGCTGCTGTAGCCCATCTGCCTCAAAGTTGGACGTACTGTGCGTTCAGAGATGCTCTTCTGCCTACCTTGGTTGTAACGGGTGGCGATTTGAGTCACTGTTGTCTTTCTATCAGCTCAAACCAGTCTGCCCATTCTCCTCTGACCTCTGGCATCAACAAGGCATTTCCGCCCACAGAACTGCCGCTCACTGGATGTTTTTTCTTTTTCGGACCATTCTCTGTAAACCCAAGAGATGGTTGTGTGTGAAAATCCCAGTAGATCAGCAGTTTCTGAAATACTCAGACCAGCCCTTCTGGCACCAACAACCATGGCAAGTTCAAAGGCATCAAATCACCTTTCTTCCCCATACTGATGCTCAGTTTGAACTTCAGGAGATTGTCTTGACCATTTCTACATGCCTAAATGCACTGAGTTGCCGCCATGTGATTGGCTGATTAGAAATTGCCGTCGCTGGTATCAGCGGTGTGCCTCTCCACCACTATTAACTAAAAGAAGGAGCAATAATAGGGTATACCTGTGCTGGCTTGAAAGAGTGAGTGTATGTGTGTTATAAAAAGAAGAATTGCGCAAGGGGGAAAGGACTGGACTTCTTAACACTGCGATTATCTCTAAAAAAGACCAGTTGTCATGTTTTGGTGGAACACTAACCTGTAGCACCACTTCTAGTGGGTTTCTGCGGGTCCAGCAAGATGAATCCAACAGTGTGATTTCTTTGGTCCAGGTTCACACTATAGTCCCCGTTGTAGTCCAAGCAAAAGTTGAGCAATAGTGAAGCCCCGGCCGGTAGCTTCGCTAAGTCAGACTAGTAAAAATAGATGTACCGGTGACGTCACCCACAAGGTACGGATGGTCCAGAAGGACAAACAGGAATATCCACCGACGCGTTGTCGAAAGCAACGGCTTTCTTCCTCAGGGTAAGATTCCTGGGTCTGGTGATGATGATGGTGTTTTTATAGAATCCGTACTCTATGGTACTAATCCGTTCTTGAGAGATGTTTCAATGTGAGTTGTTATAATCGTTCCAACATTTAGTCATCTCTGTCTTTGCTTGTTTCACAACTTGAGTTCCTTGCTTCTTGTTTTTATAAATATATTTTCTATTACTGCATATGTTTTTGGACCCTGGAATTCTATCTAGTGGGATCACTCTTAATATAGTGTTATTGTTCTAAAAAATATTAATGATCAAACCTACACTCACTGGCCACTTTATTAGGTACACCTGTCCAACTGCTCGTTAACACTTAATTTCTAATCAGCCAATCACATGGCGGCAACTCAGTGCATTTAGGCATGTAGACATGGTCAAGACAATCTCCTGCAGTCAGGGGTGTACCAAGGCTGTCTGCTGCCTGAGGCGAGCCATAGAAAGACGCCCCCCCCCTCCTCCCTCCCGAACATATATGTAATATTTCAGGGAGTGTCAGGACCAGATCCATCATATTGGTTTGGTGTGAAAATACAGCAATGCAAAATGCATACAGCGCACCGCCATGTAGTATAAAATGCATACAGCATGCCTCCATGTAGTATAAAATGCATACAGAATATCGCCATGTGGTATATCATGCATACAGAATATTGCCACGTAGTATAAAATGCATAAATATCGCCATGTAGTATACCATGCATACAGAATATCGCCATGTAGTATAACATGCATACAGAATATCGCCATGTAGTATAAAATGTATACAGCGTATCACCATGTAGTATACCATGCATACAGAATATCGCCATGTTGTATAAAATGCATACAGAATATCGCCATGTTGTATAAAATGCATACAGAATATCGCCATGTGGTATACCATGCATACAGAATATTGCCACGTAGTATAAAATGCATACAGAATATCGCCATGTAGTATACCATGCATACAGAATATCGCCATGTAGTATAACATGCATACAGAATATCGCCATGTAGTATAAAATGTATACAGCGTATCACCATGTAGTATACCATGCATACAGAATATCGCCATGTAGTATAAAATGCATACAGCGTATCGCCATGTAGTATAACATGCATACAGAATATCGCCATGTAGTATAACATGCATACAGAATATCGCCATGTAGTATAAAATGTATACAGCGTATCACCATGTAGTATACCATGCATACAGAATATCGCCATGTTGTATAAAATGCATACAGAATATCGCCATGTTGTATAAAATGCATACAGAATATCGCCATGTGGTATACCATGCATACAGAATATTGCCACGTAGTATAAAATGCATACAGAATATCGCCACGTAGTATAACATGCATACAGAATATCGCCATGTAGTATAAAATGTATACAGCGTATCACCATGTAGTATACCATGCATACAGAATATCGCCATGTAGTATAAAATGCATACAGAATATCGCCATGTAGTATAACATGCATACAGAATATCGCCATGTAGTATAACATGCATACAGAATATCGCCATGTAGTATAAAATGCATACAGCATATCACCATGTAGTATAAAATGCATACAGAATATCGCCATGTAGTATAAAATGCATACAGAATATCGCCATGTAGTATAACATACATACAGCATATCGCCATGTAGTATATAATGCATACAGCATATCGCCATGTAGTATAAAATGCATACAGCGGCCCCCCCATGTAGTATAACATGCATACAGAATATCGCCATGTAGTATAAAATGCATACAGCGGCCCCCCCCATGTAGTATAACATGCATACAGAATATCGCCATGTAGTATAACATGCATACAGAATATCGCCATGTAGTATAACATGCATACAGAATATCGCCATGTAGTATAACATGCATACAGAATATCGCCATGTAGTATAAAATGCATACAGAATATCACCATGTAGTATAAAATGCATACAGCGGCCCCCCCATGTAGTATAACATGCATACAGAATATCGCCATGTAGTATAAAATGCATACAGAGTACCGCCATGTAGTATAAAAAACATACAGCATATCGCCATGTAGTATAACATACATACAGCATATCGCCATGTAGTATAACATACATACAGCATATCGCCATGTAGAATAAAACGCATACAGAATACATATATACACATATAAACACATACATATACACATTACATACACACATCACATACATGTATACATACACATATTTATATACATTACATACATACATCACATACATGTACACATACATATACACATATTTATATACATTACATACATACATCACATACATGTACACATACACATATTTATATACATTACATACACACATCACATACATGTACACATACACATATTTATATACATTACATACACACATCACATACATGTACACATACATATACACATATTTATATACATTACATACACACATCACATACATGTACACATACATATACACATATTTATATACATTACATACATACATCACATACATGTACACATACATATACACATATTTATATACATTACATACACACATCACATACATGTACACATACATATACACATATTTATATACATTACATACATACATCACATACATGTACACATACATATACACATATTTATATACATTACATACACACATCACATACATGTACACATACACATATTTATATACATTACATACACACATCACATACATGTACACATACATATACACATATTTATATACATTACATACATACATCACATACATGTACACATACATATACACATATTGATATACATCACATACGTACATGTACACATACATATACACATATTTATATACATTACATACACACATCACATACATGTACACATACATATATTGATATACATTACATACACATCACATACATGTACACATACATATACACATATTGATATACATTACATACACATCACATGTGTCATACACAGACACAGATAAAGTTACTTTATTTTCTTTTATGCCCCAGGAAGGTTCTCCAGGAGTGGAGGGGGGAGCTGAGCGGAGGGGGGGAGGGGAGCGGAGTGGAGCAGAGGGGGAGCGGAGTGGAGGAGAGGGGGGCAGAGCGGAGCATAGCGGAGGAAGGGGGGAGCGGAGCATAGCGGAGGAAGGGGGAGAGATGAACGGGACAGAGGGAGCGGAGGGAAGTGGAGGAGAGCGGAGGAGGGGGAGAGCGGAGCGGAGTTGAAAGGGACAGAGGAAGCGGAGCAGACAGCTGCTCAGGAAGATGTGGCGGGCAGCGGGTAAAAGGATGTGCCAGCCGGCATGAAGGGGGGGGTGTCAGCCTGGGCGGGCGGCAGCACGGCATCACGGGTGGGGGTTCCACCGACACCATAGGCAGACTGGCGGGTGGCAGGATGGACGGGCGGGCACACAATGCCGCCCCCTCATCCAGCAGGTGGCGCGCCGCCTGCGGCGAGATTCTCAACTCGCCTCATGGCAGGTGCGCCCCTGCCTGCAGTTCAAACCGAGCATCACTATGGGGAAGAAAGGTGATTTGAGTGCCTTTGAACGTGGCATGGTTGTTGGTGCCAGAATGGCTGGTCTGAGTATTTCAGAAACTGTTGATCTACTGGGATTTTCACGCACAACCATCTCTAGGGTTTACAGAGAATGGTCCGAAAAAGAAAAACATCCAGTGAGCGACAGTTCTGTGGGCGGAAATGCCTTGTTGATGCCAGAGGTCAGAGGAGAATGGGCAGACTGGTTCGAGCTGAAAGGCAACAGTGACTCAAATCGCCACCCGTTACAACCAAGGTAGGCAGAAGAGCATCTCTGAACGTACAGTACGTCGAACTTTGAGGCAGATGGGCTACAGCAGCAGAAGACCACACCGGGTGCCACTCCTTTCAGCTAAGAGCAGGAAACTGAGGCTACAATTTGCACAAGCTCATCGAAATTGGACAGTAGAAGATTGGAAAAACGTTGCCTGGTCTGATAAGTCTCGATTTCTGCTGCGACATTCAGATGGTAGGGTCAGAATTTGGCGTCAACAACAAGAAAGCATGGATCCATCCTGCCTTGTATCAACGGTTCAGGCTGATGGTGGTGTCATGGTGTGGGGAATATTTTCTTGGCACTCTTTGGGCCCCTTGGTACCAATTGAGCATCGTTGCGACGCCACAGCCTACCTGAGTATTGTTGCTGACCATGTCCATCCCTTTATGACCACAATGTACCCAACATCTGATGACTACTTTCAGCAGGATAATGCGCCATGTCATAAAGCTGGAATCATCTCAGACTGGTTTCTTGAACATGACAATGAGGTCACTGTACTCAAATGGCCTCCACAGTCACCAGATCTCAATCCAATAGAGCATCTTTGGGATGTGGTAGAACGGGAGATTTGCATCATGGATGTGCAGCCGACAAATCTGCGGCAACTGTGTGATGCCATCATGTCAATATGGACCAAAATCTCTGAGGAGCTTCCAGCACCTTGTGGAATCTATGCCACGAAGAATTGAGGCAGTTCTGAAGGCAAAAGGGGGTCCAACCCGTTACTAGCATGGTGTACCTAATAAAGTGGCCGGTGAGTGTAGACCCCAACAGATCACAAAACGAGGAGTCAGATGGGTTCCCACGGACTTTTCTTCGCTCCATGAGAGTAATGGAGCAGACGGTCATGCATGACCATTCTGCTTCATACAGAGCGCCATGTTCACCGATCACCTTCAGCTCCATAGAGATGAATGGAGCAGAATAGTCATGCTTGGCCGTCTGCTCCATTACTCTCTTAGAGTGATGAGGGGTCTGACGGAGGTACGTGGAACCCCATCGGACACCTCTTTTTTGTGATCTGTGGGGGTCTCATCATCCTGTGGATAGGGCCTAACTGGTATTTGTGGGAAAACTACTTTTCACGCCAATGACCATTGAAAATGACTGCCAGGGATGCAAATATGAGCAGGAATAGGACCCGCTCTACCCTCTGCATCTAGGGCAGTCGGCTTATGCTCGAGGATCCACCTCCACATTTCCTAACGCTTTGCATAATGTGTCAGGTAATATTTACCTCATTTTCAGACATGTTTTATAGCATATATATATATCATAAACCAAAGAAATATAAGACAGTACAATCTTTTTCTCATAACTGTAAGTCCCACAATTCTTTCAAAGGCTTCAAGGCTGCGACGTCTCATATTATTACTGATAGAAGGTTTGTGGAGAGTTAAATTCTTAAGACATAGAAAATAAAAAAAAAAATCTCAACCACAAATGGATGAAACTATCTTTAGATATGAATCTCAAATTGTCTTCAGTTCTGCAGCTGATTCTGAGTGTAAATCCGTCCCCGTTTCTGCATATAAGCGGCTGCAGAGTGACGGCCTGTGCCTCTCCTGTGCTGAGGATCTGCAGAGCCGGGGGACGCTGTGCTGGAGGAGAAGACCTTGTCCCTGTCATGAGCTGCTCTCCTCTTCTTACTGCCGCCTATGTCTTTCTATTGCCTGTAATATTTCAGCGAAGTGATAACACAAGATGCTCCATGCCTGGAATCACAGCAGTGATAGACTATGAGTATTACAAGGAGGGAGATGTCATTATAGGAGGACTGATCTCCGCTCATCATAAAGGTTATCACAGCATACAGTTTAATAGCAGAGATGATTTAGACTTGCATTGTCTATTGTAAGTACATCCATCCTCTCCTACAACTTTTATTTACTGTATTTTCTATGGTTTCTATGGTAAATAGAAAGTGCAGAATAGAGGAATCATTCTGTTCTCTGCTCAGACACCATCAGGACACGGCCAGTCCTCATCTCCATTATCTCAGGAGGTTTTTGTATCAGGTATGTAGAGCCACGTCCCGGTGTGGAGACTACACAGATAGACAGTGTCAGGCTCCTTACAAATGAGTGTGCGCTGACTGGGACGTCCTGGCCGAACGCTGAGCAACCGCAACTGCTCTCATCATGTCCATTCAGTTCCGGCTGCTCAGTGTTCCGGGTCGATGTTCCAGCCAGCACACGCTGTGAGTGGGATGTGAGGTGAGCCTGCTCCCCCTCGGCTTCGACACACCACTGTTACAATATATTACTGCCGTCTGTGAGCGCTGTGCTGTGCAGGTGTGCAGAGCCGGATTCTTTCACACAGATAACAGCAAAGGGACCCCCCCCCCCTTCTGTTATCTGTATACTGCTGCTGCATGTATTTAGTGGAGACAGATATCTCGGCACACGCTGTCCCCCGCCTACAGTGGGATAACACAAACGTCCCAACACATGTTTCACCGAGGGAACTTGGCTTATTTTGTGGGGTGGACTTTGAATGCAGGAAGAAACATTGTCGATTCAATTGTATATAATTCTCTTTGGAGTCTAAATATTTAGCAACCGAAGTGTCAACAAATAATTTATGCACGCAGTTTGCTTTCCCATTTCCTCCCCTGGAGTCATTTTCTCCTTCTATACAAACTGATTGCGAGTTTCACTACTAGTGAGGGAGAAATGATATACTTTTTATTGGGGACGTCCCTCACTAGTCCCATTGTAGCATTACACAAATCTACAGTGCCCATCAGTGAGAGGAAAGGTAAATACACTCTCAAAAAATAAATTATATATGTATGGACTCAACCTATTCCTTTGTATATGAGTATAATAAAAGTTATATTTTCAAAGACACACACCTCTTCCACTTTTTCACATAAGTTGCCCATGTGCCTTTGGTTCCTTGTGGGCAATCATTGAATGTTCATCAAGTGATTCAGCAGTCCAGATACTTACTTTTGTGCTGTGTGCAAACTTTAAATGATTCTTTGTTTACATGTCTGAGTACTGAGGATTAGGAGGAGTTGTAGCAGCTCATCCTATGACTCATCCTGCTCTCCCCCTCCCCTCTTCCTGTCTCTGTAAGTAAGGATGGACTATGAAAGAGACACAGTGAATGGTGCCGTTAGGACACTCTGATAGAGAGGAAGTTGTGTATTTATGCAAAGGGCAGCATGGTAACAACAGGGAAAGGCTGAAGATGTAAAAGCAGTTACATATACACGCAGAGACCTGTCTAATGGAAGAGATTTTTTTTAATTTGGCCAACCCCTTTAATGTCGCCCCAGAGCTCTTAAACCGCATGATGCCTCAATTTTGCAGCTGAGGGAGAGAGAGCATTTTATGCAGTTTGACCCAGATGTGGCTCTTGCTCTCCACCAATTACCCACATGTACAAGGCTCTTAAAGGGGCATAAAATGTTAAATATGCCAGTTTTTTGTTTTTGTTTATTGCAAAAGAAACTTCTACAAGATGTTTCTGTAAATTATTTCTTATACTTTTACATATAATGTTATTATATGATTCTTTTTCTACAACTCTTTCCAGCGTCCGTATAGAGATCTATCGAAGCATCTTGTCCTTTATCTATGCTGTGGAGGAGATTAATAAGAATCCTTACCTCCTCCCTAACATCACTCTGGGATATCATATACTGGACACTTGTGGAGATGCAAAGAAAACTACTAAATCTTTCTATCAAATCCTGTCCGGGAGAAGGAACGAGGTTCCTAATTATTCCTGTTTACATCATGGTGAAGTGGTCGCCTATGTGGGTGATTCTAACAGTCATGTGATACAAGCCATGCAGCCATTATCTGATCTGTATAAGTACATACAGGTAAGTCCACACACCGGTGCTCCATCATCAATGCTCCACTGCTGCAGTCTGCCAGCATCACAGCACATTTAAAACAAGGGAAAGAGGATGAGTGGGGACCACAATTTGAGGGATTGAGGAGAAAAGCAACTGCAATATAAGAAGGGATGAGAGGGGCCCATAATATATGGAAGAGAGGAGATAAGACATCACAATATAAGGAGGAGATGAGAGGTCACAATATAAGGAGGAGATGAGAGGTCACAGTATAAGGAGGAGATGAGAGGCCACAGTATAAGGAGGAGATGAGAGGTCACAATGTAAGGAGAAAATGAGGAACCACAATATTAGGGGGAGATGAGAGACTACAATATAAGGAGTAGGCAAGCGGCCATAGCATGAAGAGAAGGTGAGAGGCCACTGTATAAGGTGGAGATGAGAGGCGACAATATGAGGATGAGATAGGGGCCACAATATAAGGGGGAGATGCAGGACCACAACATGTGGGGGAGGTGTGAGTCCACAGTAAAAGGAGGAGGCCAGGGGCCCCAATATGAGGAGATGAGATGCCACAGTATTAGGAGGTGATGGGGAGCCACAATATGAGGAGAAGATGAGGGGTCACAATATGAGGAGGAGATGAGGGGTCAAAATATGAGGAGGAGATGAGGGGGCACAATATGAGGAATAAAGATGGGAACATTTTTTTAAAAATTCAATTTGCCGAGTTTGCTGAATTTTCGTTTCGTCCCGATTCGCCGAATTTTTCAAAAAAAATCCATTCGACCCGAATCAAATCAAAACGAATCACATTAAAAAACAGGTATTTCCTGGCTGCAGAGAGCCTGTAGCGTGTTGTAGAATGGTGTGCCATGCTTAAATATGCATAGGGAGCGTGGTTTGGTTTTTAAACAATGCTGTGTTTTAGTATGACATGCACATGACAGCCGCCGCTCTTAGAATCGCTTCCCTCTTCACTTCCATGTGCACTTACATAGGCCAACTTCCCCAAATAAGCGAAGCGGGAACGCAGCCTGACAAGGTAACGTCTGTGCCAGCTCGAAAGGACCGAGCTGAGGGCCAAGATCCCACTATAACATCACAGAGTGCACTCTTTTTACTCTGACATCAGATGATTCCATAGATTACGACAGAACCTGTTCTGTTAAACACTGATGCATGTAGAAACCCCCAAAAGAGTAGGGAGTGGCAGTAATTTTGCAGACTGGCGAAATGCATAACCACCTTCTCCTTATACTCCACGGGCACTTTCTTGAATAACCCACATAAAACACCATTTTCCCAATAGCTGTAATGAAATAATTGACACTGAGGCTGGCCGGTCACAGCTTTACTATCATATATTTTGATATAAATATAAATCGTTATAAAACCCGAAAATCTCAGCATCATACACATTTTAATGTAAATCTCCACAGCGAAGAAAAACGGCTCGACTGCACTATGGCCATCCGGACTCCCAGATGACAAGTCGACCAGACAAGCAAAGCAGCATTCCATTATTTCTCCATTTCCCACCGCTACTAGTAGCTCCGTGTACCCCTACGTGGAGCAACGACTACCACCCAACAATACCACGCCTGCTCCACACCCTCCTGTAAACCTGGAAAATTTTTGTCAATTTTAACCATAAGCCATTGTCGGGTCTGAGCGAGGCAATATTGCCACCCACTGGCTCCGACCCATCTCATGACACCCAAATGGCCCAGCAAGGGCTGCATATAGTGAAACAACCTACAAAAAAGCACAAAAACCCACAACCCGGGCCAATGACTCCTCCGATTCGTCCAGCAAAAGGCAAACACATATTGTATGTCTTGTATTCCATAATGCAGTAATTGGTTTGCATACGTTCCCTAAACTCCAATGTGCTACAGAAATTGACGGCACTACATAAATAACGGTCATTACCATCATAAAATTAAGGAGAGAATCAACAATTTGGGATCTATCCAAATCATATCCCTAAAACCTCAATACATTCTCTGGTAACCTTAAAAGTTCCCAGCAAAACCCCATGCGCTCTGTATATAGAAAGGAAAACCACCCCTAAACCCTGCTGCAGCTGCCCGACGCCTCTTTTTCAAGATACTGGTCGGGCCATGGCCCCATCTGTCAGACACTCATTTGCATCTTTATGCTCTGAGGGAAATTCAGACATAGACTCCGGCCATTGCGCTACTGAAAAAGAAAAAAAAGAACAACTGTATCCGTTGTGAACCAACCAGCATGCCCCGGGCAGCCGGAAACACCAATAACGAGCTGCTAACTCTAAGGCCCTAGTGGGGAGAGCTGACAAAACCTTGGTGACACCATAAGGCCCCTTCCACACTAGCGAGTGTGATGCGATGAACTCGCATCACACTCGCAACGCAAGCTGCCGGGAACGCACGGCCCGAACGCTGCACCGCGGGAGTGAACTCAGCATGTCAGTTCACTCCCGCGGTGCAGCGTTCGGGTCGTGCGTTCCCGGCAGCTTGCGTTGCGAGTGTGATGCGAGTTCATCGCATCACACTCGCTAGTGTGGAAGGGGCCTAAGGCGCAATAACATCAGTCACCTTCACACCCCTCCCCATCGCAGGCTGCAGCCACAAGCGCCACCTAAAATCTACATCGTAACGTCACCATGTACTGCCGCCATGAGTCTTATGATCCATGACATACCCCAAAACAGAGAAAGCCGGAATCTTATTATTCATCGTAATAATTATTAATAGTCTGTGCCGTCCTGTTCTGAGGCCAAGCAGTAGCCATCACCTGTCTCTGGCCAAATGTATGCTGATCAACAGACACCAGAGACCAAATATCTATGTATGAATTATCCCAAATCTTCTCACACCTACAATATCCAGCTGTCCAGCTGTGCACCGAGCAGAGTAACCCTACAATATACAGAGTCCATGCGTGCACCGAGCAGAGCAATGTTACAATATACAGAGTCCTTGTGCATCCCCGCCAGGCGGCTGTTCTGTCCCCACATGAGATGAGTGAAGGTAACTGGCTGGTAGATAGTGACTGAGAGACTTTCTCACCTTCATATCCAGAATGTGTTGCAGACAGGACCAGAGCTAAGGGGATAAGATGCAGTCACACAGTGATGTGAATAGTCACTGATACAGTATAACTGGCTGTGATGTAAGGCAAGGCCTGGGATATCACCTCAGATACATCTGTAGTCACTGATACAGTATTGTGCTCGCTCTAAGAATGTCGTTGCTGTAGTAGCTGCTCTTGCTGGAGCCATTGGCACCCGTTGCTGCTGGTCAGAAATTGATGCTTCAGTGGCCCAAAACCATACCTCCCAACTTTTGGGCTAGAGAAAGAGGGACAAAGCCCCTCCCATTTCCCTAAACCACACCCACTGCCCCACCCCTTGCCCGCCCCCAAACAGTATAATATCGACCTTAACGGCCCACACATATAATGCACCTTTCCTGTGGCCAACCCCCAAAGGACCTATATAATAGCCCCTATTGCAACTCAGCAACATATAACCCCCTATTTAATGTTTTCTTCCACTTACAATAATAATCTTTATTTATATAGCGCCATCAAATTCCACAGCGCTTTACTTCACATTTTTCCCCACTTTTATTTATCTCCTCAAAGTGGTAGTATAACAAACAATATGGATACACTTTACATATCGAAAAGCAAAGTAAGTCCTTATAGAGAACCTGTCACCGCTGTTTGAAAAAATTAAGTTGCGGGCAGGGTCCCATAGAGCCCTTATAGCACAAGGGCAATCTTTCTTCAGCTAATAAAATCGCTGCACAGAAAAGGAAAAAAAAATTACCATTTATTCTCTGCCTGGTAACCAGATAGAGAGCCTAGCGAGTCATGGTGGGCGGATACATACATGCGAGTCCCGCGGCTTGCTCACACCTCCTTCCCCTACATCAGTGATGGTGAACCTTTTAGAGCCTGAGTGCTCAAACTTCAACCAAAAGTCATTTATTTATTGCAAAGCAATTTAAGCAGTAATTTATTTTTCCCTGTTCTTTAAAAACCTTTAGTCGTATCAGCCTCCTGAGGACACCAATGCAGTTAAAAGGAGGAGAGCAAATTTGTCTATTGTTGCAAGAAGATTCTGCATAAAGATTCTTTGAGTCCTGTCTGGTGAACTTCATTCTGGGGTGATGGCCTGGGTGCCCACAGAAAGTGCTTTGAGTGCCGCCTCTGGCACCCGTGCCATAGATTTGCCACCACTGCCCTACATCATCCGGCTGTCGGCTGAATTATAACACAAATGCCTACAGCACATGCGCGGCTTTACTTCTTAGCTACCTGCTTCCGCGCACCACTAACCACTAACCGGACGCCAGCATTTGGATCTAAACACATCTGTGTTCAGGGAGATGATTTTTCTGATGAGCCTAAAATGCATTTTAAAATGCAGTTCAATCACATGTTGTGCACATGGTCTTAAGCGTCATTCACATAATGGGGCAGATTTACTTACCCGGTCTATTTGCGATCCAGCGGCGCGCTCTGTGCAGAGTATTCGGGTCTTCCGGCGATTCACTAAAGTAGTTCCTCCGATGTTCACCAGGTGTCGCTGCTGCTCTGAAGTTCATCGGAATGCATTGAACTTCACCCAGCCGGGCCGGGTGCAGGTAAGGGCGTGTCCAGCGACACTTTTTTTTAAAAAATGCAGCGGTTTTTCTGAATCCGTCGGGTTTTCGTATGGCGACGTCCCCCGGTTTCCGTCGCGTGTATGCCGGCGCCGATACGCCACTATCCGAGGATAGCCCTTTTTAGAGCTAATCTTCACATCCCCGATATCTATTTGAAAACTTTATTGCCCTAATATGTAAATTTTGTAAAGCGGCTACTGGAGCGTGGAGTAGCCGAACATGAGGCTACACGTTGCGGCTACTCTACGCCCCAGTAGCCTCTTTACTCCTCCCACCTTGAGATCTTCAGCGCGCAGCTACAAGGAGCTGCCATGAAGCCACCGTAGCGGCAGTAGCTTCGGCCTCGGAGCTGCGATCACGCAGCCGCGGGCCTGCGTTCTGGATGAGGGCGCACAGCTACTAGGAGTCCGGCTCCTACGCCCCAGTAACCACTTTACAAAATTTTTCAATAAAGCAATAAAGTTTTCAAAAGATAGCGGGGACGTGAGGATTAGCTCTAAAAAGAGCTATCTTTACGTCCCATACATGCACCTACCACCCGTTTTACCTTTGTAGGTAGAATCGTGGTGGTAGGTTCCCTTTAATACTGATGTGTTTTGCGATGCATTTTTCCTTATGCATTTGTAGTGTCTTTCAAATTGCAAAGAAAATGCATGACCGCCCGAACTGCCAACAGTGTATTTGGCTCCGGGCTCCCGAGCGCGGTGCCGAATCCCGCCTATGTGCCTGCCTTTCGTCTATGGCAGGGCACTGGAACAATAAGTTCCATAACTGCTATAGATGATCGGATTTAAAGAAAGATGGCGGCGCCCTGACACTGGCAGAGCATAGTGTGGTGTGGCAGCATGTATCGTCACGTTTACATCCGATATCCACCTGACACCAAGATGGAAGATGAGGACGGTGTGCTTCGGGGGAACGCTAGAGTAGAATTTTAATATTTTACCCAGGACTGTATATAGGTACTATAGGGTGATTGTATATAGCAATAATATGAGTCTGCAGTTATTTATTATAAGGAGGCTGTATATAGTTATTATAGGGGGACTGTATATAGTTATTATAGGGGGCTGTATAAAGTTATTATAGAGGGATGTATATAGTTATTATAGGGGGCTGTATATAGTTATTAAAGGGGGACTGTATATACTTATTATAGGGGGTTGTATATAGTTATTATAGGGGGCTGTATAAAGTTATTATAGGGGGTTGTATATAGTTATTATAGGGGGACTGTATATAGTTATTATAGGGGGTTGTATATAGTTATTATAGGAAGCTGTGTATAGTTAGTTTAGGAGGACTGTATATAGTTATTATTGGGGTACTGTATATAGTTATTATAGGGGGACTATATGGTCATTATAGGGGAACTGTATATAGTCATAATAATGGGACAGTATATAGCTATTGTAGGGGGACTTTATATAGCTATTATAGGGGGTGTATATAGTTATTGTAGGGAGTCTGTATATAGTTATTATAAGTAGACTGTATATAGTTATTATCGGGGGATGTATATAGTGATTGCTGGGAGCGGTATATAGTGATTGCTGGGGGAGCTGTATATAGTGATTACTGGGGGAAATGTATATAGTGATTGCTGGAGCAGCAGTATATAGTGATTGCTGGGGGTCTGTATACAGTGATTGCTGGGGGAGCTGTATACAGTGATTGCTGGGGGAGCTGTATAAAGTGGCTGCTCTGGGCTATATACAGTGATTGCTGGAGGAGCTGTATATAGTGCTTGCTGGTGGAGCTGTATATAGTGATTGCTGGGTGAGCTGTATACAGTGGTTGCTGGGGGTCTGTATACAGTGATTGCTGGGGGAGCTGTACATAGTGATTACTCGGGATGCTGTATAAAGTGGCTGCTCAGGGCTATATACAGTGATTGCTGGAGGAGCTGTATATAGTGATTGCTGGTGGAGCTGTATATAGTGATTGCTGGGTGAGCTGTATACAGTGGTTGCTGAGGGAGCTGTATATAGTGATTGCTGGGGGGCTTTATACAGTGATTGCTGGGGGGCTGTATACAGTGATTGCTGGGGGGCTGTATACAGTGATTGCTGGGGGAGCTGTTTATAGAGATTGCTGGGGGAACTGTAAATAGTGATTGCTGGGGCAGCTGTATATAGTGATTGCTAGGGGTCTATATACAGTGATTGCTGGGGGAGCTGTACAAAGTGGTTGCTGGGAGGTTGTATATAGTGATTGCTGGGGGCTGTATATAGTGATTGCTGGGGGAGCTGTATATATTGGTGGCTGGGGGAGCTGTATATAGAGGTTGCTGGGAGAGCTGTATATAGTAAATACTGGGGGCTGTATATAGTGAACACTGGGAGCTGTATATAGTGAATACTGTGGGCTGTATTTAGCGAATACTTGGGAGGCTATTTATAGTTATTGCTGGGGAGTAGTATATAGTGATTGGTGTTCCCTGTCTGGACTACATTAAATGGGGGCCCCCACCAACCTCAGTCTGGCCCTGTCAGTAATATATGTATTAGAATAGGAGGAGCAGAGCTGATTGCACACAGCGTCCTATCTGCAGGTAGCATGTTTTAGAGCAGGGGGATCTGAGCAGATTGTAAATAGTGTTTATGTACAGACAGCATGTAATAGTGCAGGAGGAGCTGAGTAGATAGTACTTAGTGTCCTTTCTGCTGGCAGCTTGATATAGAGCAGGAGGAGCTGAGCAGATTGTACATAGTGTCTTAAGTGCAGGCAGCATGTTATAGAGCAGGAGGAGCTGAGCAAAGTGCACATAGGGGCTCATGCGTCAGAAATCGGGGGACGGGCCGTCGGAAAACCAGACGGATTCGGACAACGCGCGAGATTTAACATTTAGAATTGTGTCGCAAGATCAGCACTTACAAGCACCGGGAGGAAGCAGGTGAACTCCACTGGACTACTTGGCTGCCTAACTTGATGTGTGGCCGTAACTTGTGGATTTTGCAGCAGAGAAGCTGTCCTGCCCGGCCAGTAGTGTGGCATCAGAGCGGGTGTTCAGTGCGGCGGAGGCCATAGTTACCCCAAGGAGAACCCGCTTGTCCACCCGTAATGTGGAGAGACTGACCTTTGTCAAGATGAATCAGGCGTGGATCGTCCAGAATGCATCAGATTAGATCAGCCATGATGCCTCCCTCAAACGTTGAGAAAAAAGTCTGGATTCTAGCTACATGCCGCAGCCACTATTCTGATGATTCCACCCGTCTGATGCCACACATCTGCTGCCAGTTGCTCCATCTGCCTCCTGCCATCTTTAGCAGGGACTGGAATTGTCAACCACCTCCATACTCTGTGATTGCAGCACTTTATGACCTCCTGTTGCTGCTGCTGGCACCTCCACGCTCTATCATTGTGCCACTCTGTGGCATACCATGTTGCTGTCAACAACCGAATTTGTGCAGCTCTCTGATCTCATGCTGCTGCTGCTGCCACTGCTGTCTCCACGCTCTAAAATTGTGCCATACTGTGGCCTACCTGGTTGCTGCCATCTCCCGAATTTTTCATTGTGCCACTCTCTGACCTCATGCCGCTGCTGCTGCTGCAACTGCCGCCTCCACGCTCTTACATTGTGCCACAATGTGGCCTAGCATGTTGCTGCCACCTAAAGAATTGTCAGGGTCCATGAGGTTGTGGATCCTCTGAACCACTGCGGACGATGGCACAAGCCACTACCTGGGACCGGAGTCGAAGTGGTACCCGGTTTTCACCAGAGCCCGCCGCAAAGCGGGTTAGACAAGCTGCGGCGTGGTACCACCAGGTCGTTCCACAGGCGTGGCTTGTCCGCAGTGGCAGCCAAGGTCGAGGTACAGAAACGGCAGGCAATCTCGTAGTCAGGGACAGGCAGGAGGTCAGGACAGGCAGCACAGGATCGGAGTCAGAGATGTAGCAACAGGTCAGGGCAGGCGGCAAAGGAGCGATGTCAGAAACGGCACCGGGGTCTTCACAAGAAGAGCACAAGGCATAAGAAAAGCTTTCTCTAGGGTGCTAGGCACGAAGATCCGGCAGGGGCTTGCAGGAAGAGGCAGGCTTAAATAGATTCTGCAAAATGGCCAGTGCCAATTAATGGCGCACTGGCCCTTTAAATTTTGAGAAGTGACCCCGCGCGCGCCCTAGCATTCGGGGCCGCGCGCGCACGGCGGAAGGGAGCGAACCGGGAGCCGGGGAAGGTAAGCAGCGCTGGCGGCGCGCTGGCGGGGGCAGAGAAGCACGGGTGAACCCGCGACCCGCGATATGGGTCGCGGGACCACCCGTGCCACTATCTGACCTCATGGCGCTGCTGCTGCTGTTGCCACTGCTACCTTTGAAGTTCTATTTAGTAAAAACATAATATTTTCAGGAAAATTGTAATGGATGATGCATGTGGCGTCTCTAATCTTCAAATTTAAATTAAAATCTCAACTTCGAATTTATTTCAAACTTCAAATTCATTTCAAACTTCAAATTCATTGTGCCACTCTATGGCCTACAATGTTGCTGCCACATTTTGTCATTTTGCCACTTTGCGGCCTACTCATGCTGCTGCCTACTGAAATCTGTCTCCCTGGAACACCCTGTGATCTCCATAATGCTGTTTTCACCCTCCACCACTCTATGACGTTGCCACTATGTTTGGTTTTCCCCTTAATTTCATCTGTCAGAAGGAATTAAAAGCCTCAGGATTGATAGCCAAAAGCAGAAGTGGATACAGAACACTGAGGACATGCAAATATCCCATTTACTAGTCATCTCTGTTTTGGATCCACTCCTGTTTGTTTTTGGCTTTAGCAATACTGATGATGGATTAATGACCGATTCAAAACAGATACTGACAGATGAAATGAATAGCAAAATGATCAGTGACGTCAATGCAAAATTACTGCCGACACCCTCTCCACTCTTTTGGGGGGTTCTACATGTATCCACGTTTAACAGAACAGGTTCTGTCGTAATCTATGGAATTATCAGATGTCAGTGTAAAAAGAGTGCACTCTTTGATGTTATAGTGGGATCTTGGCCCTCAGATTGGTCCTTTCAAGCTGGGACAGATGTTACCTTGTCAGGCTGCCTTCCCGCTTCACTTATTCGGGGAAGTTGGCCTCTGTAAGTGCACATGGAAGTGTAAAGTGAAGCGATTCTAAGAGCGTTGGCTGTCATGTGCGTGTCATACTAAAACACAACATAGTTTGAAGACCATTGCGACATAATTCCACCCATGTTCACTCTCTGTGGCCAAGCTGCAAGATCATCTAAAATCCATCTTATCATGCAGAAGACACAAACAATGAAAAGAAAGGTGCAAACTGTTAAAAAAATAACAACAAGAACCATAAAAAGTCACAAACAAAGGCAAAAACACCAGAGATGTGGCCCGCAAGCTACAGCTACATTAGGCCCAAGGTCATCGTCTAAATCCCTCCAAAGGATGGACAAGAGATTGTACTGAAAGTTTTTCAGAAGTTGTTTGTTTTTAAAACTTTTTACTTCCATGTTTTGTTTCATTCAGAAAAATAAAACACAACTTTATTTCTAAAAAATGTGGACAATATAAACCTCTTATATTCTCTGTTCATATAGGTTACTTATGGTGTGACTGACCCCTTCCTGCACAGCAGAAACGTCCTACACCCCACTACCTACCTGTTTGCCCCAGATGTCTGGACCCAGTACAGGGCTATAGTAACATGCCTGAAATTTTTTGGATGGAATTGGGTTGGACTGATTAGTACATCTCAGGCTAATGATATAGAAGTGAGAGAACTGACTAAGCTGATGGCCGAGCATGAGATCTGCATTGACTTCACTCTTACTATGGATGTTAGGAGTTCTCTTACTTTATGGAAAATGGTGGATGTGATTGAGAAATCCACTGTTGAAGTTATAGTCATTTGTGGACCTTACTCAGATAATTACATGGAATTTGCTGTGAATTCTAAGAGAATGACTAAGGACATCACCCTCATCCTTCACGAGTCATGGGATAATTTTTTTTATAGAAGATCACATTATAAGATAACATTTGCCAACTGCAGTTTGGTTTTTATTGTGCCCAGAAATACAATTCCCAAAGTTACTGGATCCATTCATGATGTTAATCCAACATCACGTCCAAATGATCCACTGCTGGAGGAGATCTGGTTCTTTTTGTTTCGATGCAGGGCTAAAACCAAGAAGATAAATGCACTATACGAGTGGTATTATGCAACTACTGGGGTGAACTGCACCAATACACGTTATATTCCACCAACTGAATATGGCTTTAAAGATACCAGCTTGTATTATACATTTGTATCTGTGAATATTTTGGCTGAGGCCATACACGCAATGAAGAAACTAGAAGATCATTCAGGACAGCACCGGTTACACCATCAGGTAAATGTCCACAAGACTCGGCATCCATTAATATGTCATGTATAGATATGTTCTGTAATAACCCTCCATATCCTATAAGATACTTGATAAATCCATACACAGTGCCTGGGTTAGGGGTGGACCCAAGGCTACACTGGGTCCCCAGGACACTATCCTGGTGTCACCACTAGAGATGAGCGAGCACTAAAATGCTCGGGTACTCGTTATTCGAGACAAACTTTTCCCGATGCTCGAGTGCTCGTCTCGAATAACGAGCCCCATTGAAGTCAATGGGAAACTCGAGCATTTTTCAAGGGGACCAAGGCTCTGCACAGGGAAGCTTGGCCAAACACCTGGGAACCTCAGAAAAGGATGGAAACACCACGGAAATGGTCAGGAAACAGCAGGGGCAGCATGCATGGATGCCTCTGAGGCTGCTTAATCGCACCATTATGCCAAAATTATGGGGAACAGCATGGTCATGACAGAGTGACCGAATGAGGCTAGATAGCATCTAAAACATCCTATAATTGACCCTGACACTATAGGGGATGGCATGCAGAGGCAGCGGCAGCAGTGGCAGGCTAGAGAGTCTCATGGCGACATACCCTAAATGGACTCAGGTTTCACCAAAGGAGGTGAAATGATTTCCTATGTGAACAAAAGGTTGACGGTATATTTAGTCGATAACACAGCATGGTGGCGACATAGTGACCAAGTTCCATAAGGTATCTGGTGAAACACCCGAAAAATGAGCCTGACACAGCTCGTTTGATAAGGGGACGACATGTGGAGGCAACCATGGAGACGACTTCCATGATTAAGAGCGACAGTATGGGGCATTCATATTGCGCTGCTATGATTGCAACTTCAGGTCTCCAGCATGGCGGCGACAGATGGGCCGAGTTCCACTATGTATCTGGTGAAACACCTGAAAATTCTGCCTGACACAGCTCGTTTGATAAGGGGATGATGTGCTGCATATCCTCTCATGCTCCAGCGTCTGGGGTATAGAGAGTTGAAATGAGACATTGGTGGAAGCTGTGGAGGATCGTGGAGGCAAAATGGACAGGAAACAGCAGGGGCAGCATGCATGGATGCCTCTGAAGCTGCCTAATCTTGGGATGGAGCTGGCGGTCCACTGCCAGGCGAGCTTGTCCAAGCCCCTGTCTCTCGGCTCCTCCCCACCCAAAATGGGCCTGGGGGCCAGAAGCGTTTACTTTGAAAAAATTATAATTTTCAAAGCAGGCCGGGTCGTTTGAATATTTCAACTAGGAATAATGGAATAGCATAGTGGTTCTATTTTTAATTGTTTTTACGGAAATGGTTCCATGATTAAGAGCGACAGTATGGGGCATCCATATTGCGCTGCTATGATTGCAACTTCAGGTCTCCAGCATGGCGGCGACAGATGGGCCGCGTTCCACTATGTATCTGGTGAAACACCTGAAAATTCTGCCTGACACAGCTCGTTTGATAAGAGGACGATGTATGGAGGCAGTGAACTAGTAGTAGATTAAAGTTGCTGCAGTTTAAACTATGTTAGTTGGATCTTGGGATGGAGCTGGCGCTCCGCTGCCAGGCGAGCTTTCGCCAATCCAAGCCCCTGTCTCTAGGCTACTCCCCAAACAGCACTTCTAAGAACCTTTTGTATAAGATCAAGTGTAGTAGCGTTCTTATAAGTTTAGGATATGGCGGGTGAGGGGAATGTAAACAGATGCGCAAGAAGCGCTGAAATAATATTGGTAAATGATAAAAGTTTGCCAGTATATTTTGTGGATTACACAGCAGGGTGGCGACAAAGTTAACAAGTTTGATGTGGAATCCATGAAAACAACCCAAAATTCTGCCTGACACAGTTCGTTTGATAAGGAGACCATGTATGGAGGCAGTATATGGACGACTTTTGGAGGCAGCTATGGCGATGACGTGTGGAGGTAGCAATGGAGACAACGTGTGGAGCCAGCTAAAAAGACGACATGTGGAGGCTGCTATGGAGACAATTTAATTTGGATAGTGCCTGTATGTGGCAGTCCAAAAAAGTTTTCAAACCAGAGGAGCAGGTAGGTGGTCCTCCAGAAAAATTAAATAAATTGAGTGCCTGTATGTGGCAGTCCAAAAAAGTTTTCAAACCATAGGAGCAGGTAGGTGGTCCTCCAGAAAAATTAAATAGATTTAGTGCCTGTATGTGGCACTCCCAAAAATTGCTTAAAACAGAGGACCGGGTAGGTGGCCCTCCAGAAAAATTAAATACATAGAGTACTATAGCTAGAGCCAGTTGGCCCTGGCAAAAAATAGCCAGTTTCCTATGCTTTAGTGTACAAAGAGGAGGAGAAGGAGGACAATGAGGAGGAGGAGTGCATACATTATTCAGGTTGAGCTTCTTTCACCTGGTGGAGAATGAAAATCCGGAGAAATCCAGGCTTTATTCATCTTGATAAGCGTCAGCCTGTCAGCGCTGTCAGTCGACAGGCGTGTACGCTTATCGGTGATGATGCCACCAGCTGCACTGAAAACCCGCTCGGACAACACGCTAGCGGCAGGGCAGGCAAGAACCACCGAGGCGTACAGCGCCAGTTCGTGCCACATGTCCAGCTTTGAAACCCAGTAGTTGTAGGGAGCTGTGTGATCATTTAGGACGATGGTATGGTCAGCTACGTACTCACTCACCATCTTTCTGTAAAGATCAGCCCTACTCTGCCGAGACTGGGGACAGGTGACAGTGTCTTGCTGGGGTGACATAAAACTGGCAAAGGCCTTGCAAAGCGTACCCCTGCCAGTGCTGGACAAGCTGCCTGCTCGCCTACTCTCCCTCGCTACTTGTCCTGCAGAAGTACGCCCTCTGCCGCTAGCGCTGTCAGAAGGGAAATACTGTTTCAGCTTGTGCACCAGGGCCTGCTGGTATTCATGCATTCTCACACTCCTTTCCTCTCCAGGGATGAGAGTGGAAAGATTTTGCTTGTACCGTGGGTCCAGGGGAGTGAATACCCACTAATCGGTGCTAGAATAAATACTTTGAACGCGAGGGTCACGGGATAGGCAGCCTAGCATGAAATCTGCCATATGTGCCAGAGTCCAAACGCGCAAGAATTCACTCCCCTCACTGGCCTGACTGCCCATTTCCTCCTCCTCCAACTCATCCAACTCCTCTTCTTCTGCCCATACACGCTGAACAGTGAAGGACTGAACAATGGTCCCCTCTTCTGTCTCACCAACATTTTCCTCCTCTTCCTCCTCATCCTCCTCCACCTCCTCCGATATGCGCTGAGAAACAGACCTAAGGGTGCTTTGGCTATCAACAAGGGAATCTTCTTCCCCCGTCTCTTGTGACGAGCGCAAAGCTTCCGACTTCATGCTGACCAGAGAGTTTTTCAACAGGCCAAGCAGCGGGATGGTGAGGCTGATGATGGCATCGCCACTGACCATCTGTGTTGACTCCTCAAAGTTACTCAGCACCTGACAGATATCAGACATCCACGTCCACTCCTCATTGTAGACTTGAGGAAGCTGACTGACCTGACTACCAGTTCTGGTGGAAGTTGACATCTGGCAGTCTACAATCGCTCTGCGCTGCTGGTAAACTCTGGATAACATGGTTAATGTTGAATTCCACCTCGTGGGCACGTCGCACAACAGTCGGTGAGCGGGCAGTTGGAGGCGGCGCTGCACTGCCCTGAGAGTGGCAGCATCTGTGCTGGACTTCCTGAAATGCGCACAGATGCGGCGCACCTTCATGAGCAAATCAGACAGATTGGGGTATGTCTTGAGGAAACGCTGAACTATGAGATTTAACACATGGGCCAGGCATGGCACATGTGTCAGTCTGCCGAGTTGCAGAGCCGCCACCAGGTTACGGCCGTTGTCACACACAACCATGCCTGGCTTCAGGTTCAGCGGTGCCAGCCACAGATCAGTCTGTGCCGTGATGCCCTGTAATAGCTCTTGGGCGGTGTGCCTTTTATCGCCTAGGCTCAGCAGTTTGAGCATCGCCTGCTGTCGCTTAGCGATCGCACTGCTGCTGTGCCTAGAGCTACCGACTGATGGCGCCATGCCCACGGATGGTAATTCGGAGGAGGAGGTGGAGGAGGGGTGGGAGGAGGAGGAGGCATAGTAGGCCTTTGAGACCTGGACCGAGGTAGGCCCCGCAATCCTCGGCGATGGCAGTATATGAGCAGCCCCAGGGTCAGACTCGGTCCCAGCGTCCACCATGTTAACCCAATGTGCCGTCAGCGATATATAGTGGCCCTGCCCGGCAGCACTCGTCCACGTGTCCGTGGTCAGGTGGACCTTGTCAGAAACGGCGTTGGTCAGCGCACGGATGTTGTTCTCTGACACGTGCTTGTGCAGGGCTTGGACGGCACATCGGGAAAAGTAGTGGCGGCTGGGGACTGAATACCGAGGGGCGGCCACCGCCATAAGGTTTCGAAAGGCCTTGGTCTCTACCAGCCTATAGGGCAGCATCTCCAGGCTAAGCAACTTGGAGATGTGGACGTTGAGGGCTTGGGCGTGTGGGTGGGTTGCGCTATACTTCCTTTTGCGCTCCAGCGTCTGGGGTATGGAGAGCTTAACACTGGTGGAATTCTGTGGAGGATCGTGGAGGCAAAGATGGGGTTTTCGCACGGGAGGTGTTTGGGCCGTGGTCCTGGGCAGGGGGCTGACTAGCAGATGACACAGGGGAAGGAGCAGTGGTGTGCTCGTCCGGAGGTGAACGGGCTTGGTGCCATTGAGTGGGGTGTTTAGCATTCATATGCCAGCGCATACTGGTGGTAGTTAAGCTAGTAGTGGTGGAACCCCTGCTGATCCTGGTTTGGCAAAGGTTGCACACCACAGTCCGTCGGTCATCCGGTGTTTCTTTAAAGAACCTCCAGACTTCTGAAAATCTAGCCCTCGCCACGGGAGCTTGACTACGGGCAACATTTGGCGCTGATGCACCAGCTCTGGCCCTGCCTCTCCGTCTGGCCCCACCACTGCCTCTTCCAACCTGTTCTTCTATAGGACTCGCCTTCGTCTCAGAAGCACTGTGTTCACCCGGCCTATCAACCCAGCTTGGGTCTGTCACCTCATCATCCTCCGATCCCTCAGTCTGCTCCCTCCTCGGACTTCCTGCCCTGACAACAACTTCACCACTGTCTGACAACCGTGTCTCCTCATCGTCCGACACCTCTTTACACACTTCTTCCACTACGTCAATAATGTCATCATCACCCACAGACTGCGACTGGTGGAAAACCTGGGCATCGGAAAATTGCTCAGCAGCAACCGGACAAGTGGTTTGTGACTGTGGGAAGGGTCCAGAAAACAGTTCCTCAGAGTATGCCGGTTCAAATGCCAAATTTTGCAGGGAGGGGGCAGACTGGGGGGAAGGAGGCTGAGGTGGAGGAGCCGGAGGAGTGCTGATTTCGGTGACATGGGTGGACTGCGTGGAAGACTGACTGGTGGACAAATGTCTAGAAGCATTGTTTGCAATCCACGACATCACCTCTTAGCACTGTTCTGGCCTCAACAGTGCTCTACCACGAGTCCCTGTAACTTGAGACATGATGAACCTAGGGAGTGTAGCTCTGCGGCGTTCCCCTGCTCCCTCATCAGCAGGTGGTGTCTCCCCCCGCCCAGGACCACGGCCTCTGACCCCTCAGTAGTTGGACGCCCACGTCCACGCCCTCTACCCCTAGCCATCGGGTTAAACATTTTCCAAATTAAAGTGTAAACTTTTAATTTTTTTTTTTTGTGTTTATTTTTTTTTATTTTTATTTTTTTTTTAACAAAACGATGCTTTCCTATTGCTATGGCTAGTTTCTAACCTACACTGACAGCACACAACTGGATTTTGTGCTGTGCCTGATGAGTTTGAGCTATAAAATGAAATAAAGGTAAAAAAACTAAATAAATCAGCAGACTCTGCCTAATTCTAATCAAACCCCTAATAAATTGTCCCACTTCGGTGTTTGAGGTGGATATGCGTGTCACTAAGAGCTAAACACAACGGTCGCAGATCTCCCAGCAAATTCCTCACAATATGGTACTAGCTGCACTACTAATGCCAGCAAGCCCAGCCACAAGCAAACAAAAAAAAGGAAAATATAACGCTACTGTAGGCCTAAGTAAGCCGTTGGGGTTCTCCTATGGCTATTTTGTAGCCTACAATGAGAGCACACTGCTTTGTAAGATGAGTTTGAGCTATAAAATGAAATAAAGGTAAAAAAAAAAAATCAGCAGTCTCTGCCTAATTCTAATCAAACCCCTAATAAATTGTCCCACTTTGGTGTTTGAGGTGGATATGTGTGTCACTAAGAGCTAAACACAACGGTAGCAAGTCCCCCTGCAAATTCCTCACAATATGGTACTAGTTGCACTACTAGTGCCAGCAAGCCCAGCCACAAGCAAATAAAAAAAAAAAAATGTATAACGTTATTGTAGCCCTAAGAAGGGCTGTTGGGTTCTTGTAGAATCACTCCTGCCTAACAGTAAGCTAATAGAACACCCTAACGCTGTCCCTGACCAGCAGCAGCTCTCTCCCTAGCGGCATCCAGACACAGAATGATCCGAGCAGCGCGGGCAGGGGCTAGTCTATTCCAGGGTCACCTGATCTGGCCAGCCAACCACTGCTATCGACGTGTAAGGGTACCACGTCATGCTGGGTGTAGTGCAGAGTCTCCTGGCTTGTGATTGGCTCTGTTTCTGGCCGCCAAAAAGCAAAACGGCGGGAGATGCCATTTTCTCGAGCGGGCGAAGTATTCGTCCGAGCAACGAGCAGTTTCGAGTACGCTAATGCTCGAACGTGCATCAAGCTCGGATGAGTATGTTCGCTCATCTCTAGTCACCACGTGCTGCTGTTCTCCAAAAGAGATAGTAAGTCATGGGCATAACTTGGAGAGGCAGGGCCCCATAGCAAACTTCTTAATGGGGCCCCAATACCTCCTCAGAAAATATTATAGGTATTTGTATACTCACACATCTATACACTTTTACACAGATCTGTCTCAGTAGCTGGGGAAGTAGATGGCAGGAATTAGAGATGAGATATTCCTAGTCCTGTCGTTCTGCTGTCCCCTCCCTCTCCTCCTACATTTCTTATCTGAATTACTGATTCATGCTGTGTACTGTGGAGGATGTGCAGTATTATATACATATTATCCTGTGCAATGTGCAGCATAATATGAATATAATGGTGCACATCCTCCAATCTTAAGTGTGTCAGGTCAGATGCGAGGGCCTGCTGACACTGCAGGCTTCTACCACTGTAGTTACGCCCCTGTAAGGCGTGTTTAACCCCAATGGGCAGTAAGTCCAGAGAGTCAAGGTCTGCAATGATCCGTTGGCTTCTTTACTGAAGGTGCATTACTTTTCAAGCACATTTTAGGACTACCTGACAAAAAGAAGGTTTTACGCTGGGAATCTGCTCCTCTCTTTCATTCACTGGCACTCTCGCCAAAAGGTTGGCCCAGGGTCTATGGCAGTGTTTTATCCGTTAATTTTCTTCTTCTTTTTCTGGTCAGTCTGGCAGAGTCTTCTCCTACAATGGCTGTTCACTAACTTCAGGGCACTAGGGACTGGAGCTGTACCAGGGGAAGGAGTGCAGCCCTCTATGTGAAACAGGGCTGGTACATGACCATTTGGTGCGTTAGGTGGACAAGTGTCACTATATCCATGTACAAGTATATAATACCTATATCACTAGACATGTCTTATATTTAAAAGCAGCAAATCTAAAGCTTTTTGTGTTGCACAGACTCAAAGTGTCAATAAGAGTCATGGACCAATACAAAAGTCCACATTAACCCTTTAATGACCGCCCTATAGGCTTTTTACAGCGGTCATTAAGGGTATTTCTTATGATGCGACTCCTTTCTACAATGGCGCGTCAGAAGAAGATTTCAGTACATCGGGTCTCGCTGGTGCTGGTGTCGGGCTGTGATATCACATACCGGGCACTAACATCTGGGATCAGAAAAACTCGGATCCCTGGTGTTTAAGTATGTCCCCCGTGGATAAAACCCCCTCCCCCCCCCCCCCCCGGTGAGCTTACCAGGGGATGCGATCCCTCCTGCCGCAGCCCCGGGTTCCGGAAAGTGCCCCAGGGCTGCTGTCTACTTTTATTGCCGGGTTCTACTTTTATTGCTCTCCTGCCGCAGCCCCGGGGTCCGGAAAGTGCCCCAGGGCTGCTGTCTACTTGTGTATTGCAGTGTAAGGGCTTGAACAAGCGATCAGATGAATGCTCCAAATCTGAATCAACATAGTACCAGCTCGGTGAACGACGTTAAAAAAAAACACTGAAAACTTCCTGTAATTTACATTTTTTCATCAAACACCATCGCAAAAAATGTGCTCTTTACTATGATATAACTGAAAAGAACAACTTTTTTCGCAAAAAAGAAGTCCTCAACCAGATCTGTCAACAGAAAAATACAGAAGTTATGGCCAATATTTGAAAATTGAGCAAAGATAAGAAAACCTATATAAATGAGGTATCACCATAATCGTAGTGAACCACAGAATAAAGATGCAATATCAGTTTTACATTATAATCAGCGGGGGAGGGGGGTGCTAAAAATCCAAACTAAAAATGTTTGATTTTGTTTGTGTCCCCCTTTAAATAGTTAATAAAATCTCATGAATAAGCTATAGACCCCCAAATTATTTTTACAAGTTTTTCTCACCTTGCAAATAATAAGCCCTCATATATTCACATTACCAAAAAAATGTAAATTTTATAGCCTGTGACAATACAAATCTGCTGTGAATGACGCTGTTTCCATCCTATGCCCGGCGCCAGTACAGAAGTTTACCACCACATATGGGGTAACGCTACACTCGGGAGAAATTGGGCATCAAACATTGCAGAGAATTTCATCATTTTAATCACTAGGAAACTGGTAGTTTTGGCCTAAATTAATGTATTTTCCCAAAAATTCTAAAGTTTCGAAATCACAGGTTCATATTGTTTTAACCCATGTGAAACACCTAAAGGGTTAATAGACTTAATAGAAGTTGTTTTACATACGTTGAGGGGTGAACTTTCTATAGTGGGGTAATTTATGGGGTTTTACTATTATTTAGGCCTTTCAAAGTCCCTCAAAATGTGAGTTTTGACGATTTTCATGAAAATGAAAAAAATTGCACCTAAAGTTCTGCGCCTCATAACATCCTAAAAAAATGACAGGATGCATAAAGTATCATCTTGACATAAAGCAGACATTCCGTAAATGTTAATTATCAAACTTTTTGGGTAGTTTTACTTCCTGTCTGGAAAGCAGAACATTATAAACTTTGAAAATGAAGAATTTTTACAAACTTTTGCCAAATTTTTTGCCAAAACGTATCATTTAAATTTTACAACTAACGTGAAGTACAATGTGTTACGGGAAAACAATCTCAAAATCACCTGGATATGTTAAAGCGTTTCGAAGTTCTAATAGATTATCGTGATACATGTCAGATTCGAAAAATCGAGTCTGGTCATTTTTGCTAAAAACTAGTGTCGGTGATACGGGGTTAAAAATCATGTACAGAAATTTTATAAAATAATCAAATCTATGCCGGGAGCTTTTTACTCCAATAAACAAGACCCGATGCTGATATCTTTTCTTCCCCCGACTACATCCAATTCAATAAAATTAATCTCAATAGTATTTTCTTATCTTTACAAGTCCTCTGACTCTATCCAATCTTCTCCCAGCTAGAGGATCCTTCCACAAGAATAAGTCCCTGTTCAGACTTCTTTTTATTCTCCTCTTACCTCAGATAAACTTCAACGGTTTGCTGTATAATCCTCAAAACCTAGATGATATTTTGGTTCACAGTCAGCCGCTAGAGAATCTAGGAAAGCAAGTTGGCTGAGGAGTCGAATTGTTGGCTTGTACTCCTTTGGATCTTGTGTGTTCTGCCCTTTGATGCCCCAGATTAAGAATTTCATAAATCCTGTCAACAATGAAAGGATTGAGTTTATTAAATGCAAAAGTAAGGCCCGTTCCGCACTTGCGAGTGTGATGCGGTGAACTCGCATCACACTTGCAATGCATGCTGCCCGGATCGCACGGCCCGCAGCGTTCGGGCCGTGCGATCCGAGCAGCATGCGTTACGAGTGTGATGCAAGTTCATCGCATCACACTCACAAGTGTGGAACCGGCTTAAGGGAGTGGTTTATGTGGCCAGATGTACCTCCCCTTTTTTGGTTTAATCCAGCTGAAAAAGGAACCACGTAAGGGTAACCTAAGTAGGCGACTACAGCATTTGGAAGGACGTTGGATACAACAATTAGATAATCTGAGCCCAAAGGGTCTAAATGAAGCCTGTAACCTACTTCTTGTAGATATCTATATATACAATCAATAGTGATTGGAGTCCAACTTACAAAAAAAGCACAAGGGCCTCTAAAGCATGCATCGCTAAAAGCATTTGATGGCAATCGGAAATAATACTGTTTACCAAATACACCAAAAATTGTTCTACTGTATATTTAACCCATCTCAATTAAAATTTTGGTAAACTTTTAATTGGTATATTACTTAATTTTTTCCCTATTTTGCTGGGTTATTATGGTGCATATTAATCTTGCGCCCCCTGCACTGCTCCAGAAGAGTGCACCAACTTTTTTTGTTGCACCTTTAACATAGAGCGTGCGACACAATTCTGTCGATTCGCAGTAAAAAATGTGCAGAATTTTGTGGAGCGTCGGATACAGAGCAGCTGCAACACAAAACTGGCTCAGACACTTCATAAATACATGAACAAGCAGTTGACACTTTCTTTTCAGAAAATTGGCACTAAAACTGTAATGAATGTGGGTCACTGTGTGTATATCACTGTGTGATAATGGCTGTAGATTTCCCCGAGGGTTAGATTACTGGAAGAACATTTGATGGTACTGCATCATATCATATCATGGGAAAAATGCCTACTGGACTATTTGTATTGGGCCAAGAAGAAGTTGTTGTAGAAGGAGATGGTGCAGAGAAAGGCTGTGCTGATATTGGTAAGTTTTGTGTCCATATTTTGGAATGAAATTGCTGCTCTATCAAATTCCAATCAATCATCATACCATAAAATGTTGGACTTTCCCGTCCTCCTCCCTTGCAGCCTGCTGAAGTATCTCATAGGCCGCTGGAGGATATTGTGGGGCAAATTTGGAGACTAATCCAGAGGAGAAGACATCAAAGTATCAGGCTGATGGAGTAATCAAAGTTTTTAAAGAGAACCTGCCATTTAATGTAACTCATCCAAAATTAAGAATTCATTAAAAACTATGATTAAAAAGCATTTCCCTTATCCCTAAATATTTGGTTTCCATGGCTTCAATGTTAAAAATAACAGTTTGTAAACGTCTATGTTTACACAATGTGAGTCCATCCCACTGAGTGAGACCGGCAGTTAACATTTTACTTGCCCTGCCTTGTTGTTGAAGGGCAGGTCTCACTGCTAGGACATACTGCTGTGTGGAACATTGAGAGAAAGCTCTGTCATTGGGCACTTAAAGGGGTATTCTCATCTGGGCATATTCATTTATCTGCCATATATAAACATTTCTTCATTTGGATGTTATTAAAAAAAATGTTCCTGTGTGAAGATAATTTATCATAAATGTAGTCATGTTGTCCCTTAGAAACGAGATGGCTTCCGCGGTTACGACCACATCACATTTTGGCAGCGGGGGCCAGACATGAGCTATTGAGTCCTGCCTGACCACCTGGATTCAGTGTTCATTACCACAGGATGGCAGTGGGACATGCAGCAACTCCCGGACATTTCATATACAAGAACTTTTTTGTTTATTTGTGCAATCCCTCCAGCAGAGGTGGTCGTATCCGGGGACACAATCTTGTTTCTAAGGGACCATATCACTACATTTATGAGAAACTATCTTCACACGAGAACATTTTTTTTAATAACATCTAATTGAAGAAATGTTTGTATATGGCAGATTAATGGAACAGAATGTGAGTGCCCAGACGAGAATACCCTTTTAATGTCATGTGACCAGAGTGATTTCATCTAAGGTCCTTTAACCCTCATTTATGTATCTGATCACAAGAAATCACAGCAGCCTCCATGGAGGATGGGGAGGAGAAGAAGTTTATGGAGACTGTTGTGAATTCATTTCAGATACATACATGGTATAAACATTGAAAATGTAAGTGGGTTAAAGAAACTTAGAAGACATCACCCGGGTCACATGACATTAATCGGAACCTGTCACCATGGACCTCATTTTCACTAAAGACAAGTTGCAGAAGCCCATTACAGCTGCAGTGCAAATGTGCCTTTCCGTCTACTCTAAGCATTTGAATTACAATACAATTGCATGTTATACCTTACCCTACACCCTGACAGAATCCTCTGTGTAGTCCCAGGGTTTGGGTTTGACTGGATTTCAAAAAACAACATGTGACTTGTCTGTGTTACTCACTCATCAGCTCATGACCCCCACCTTTGTTCTCCTGTTCAACTTTCCTCCTGCTTCTTCTCAGAGGTCACAGCCTGGTGAGCTGACATCAGTGGGGGAGGTAGGATCTGTACAGGAGCACAAAGGTGGGGGCTAAAACCTGAAGAGTTAGTAACACAGACATGTCACATGTTGCTTTTTGAAATGCATTCAAACCAAAGCCCAACCCCTAGAACTACACAGAGGATTCTGCCAGGATGCAAGGTAAGTTATAACACACAATTATAGTGTCATAAAAATGCTTAGAGAAAGCAGAAAGACATATTTGCCCTGCAGCTGCAATGGGCTTATGAAACCCGTCTTCAGTGAAAATAAAGTCCCTGGTAACAGGTTCCCTTTAAGTGCCCAATGATGTAACAGAGCTTTCGATGTTCCACACAGCAGCATGTCCTAGCAGTGAGACCTGTCATTCAGAAACAACAATGTATTCATAATAATAATAATAATAATAATAATAATAATCTTTATTCATGTAACAAAATCATATTTCGTAGTATTTTATAAATCATAGGGAACATATACAAATATATATAAATATAGAATATAAATATAATTTGTATATTACAGAGTACAAACAGTTAACAATAGTAGTTAGGGCCCTCCTCACAAGAGCTTACAATCCATGAGGATTAGGGGATGACAAAATGAAATTATGGGTAGAAATGAAAGATTTTCTCTCACTGATTTCTCTTAAAACTGTGTTGTGGACCCCATTACCTCTCATATCCGATTTTAAACATTCAACTTTTTCCCCAACTTTAAAGATATGTAGTAAATATCTACAGGGAAGTTCTTTATCCCCCCAACCATCTCCAATGATTCCTATTTTGAAAACCACCCATTTACACAAGGGAGAGAAGACAGGGGATTTAGAGAAGAGCAAGAGATATCATAAAGGATAAGGCTTGGTGGTCCCTAGAAGAGTCATCACGTACGACACACCTAGATATTTGGGGTTTTGGAGAGCACCATTTGCACCATATCTTGAACTCATTACCGCCTGCTAGTTCTTTTTGTAGAAAACTAACACCTTTTAGTAAAGGAGAATAGGGGAAGGATATATTGCACATTCTCAGACAGAGGTAGACCAACTTTTATAGATAAATGGGGAAGAGACTTAGGAATTCATATATCAGAAAAACAGGAACAACATATCTATCAACTTGTACATGGAGCATCGATAGCCAATAATATCTTGGAATCGGTGTATAAACTACTGACAAGGTAACAAAATGTATTCACCTGTTTCACCAAATTGTTGGAGATGAGGGAGGGAATTAGGAACTTTGCTACATGTTTTCTGATATTGCCCAATAATACGTCCTTTTGGAACACTGTGGGCAAAGTCAAGAATCTTGTGTACGAGCAGGAAATAGAACTAGATGCTTCACTTTTTCTACTTCTTCATATTTCCATGATCCTGATGGAGAGATATAAGACCTCAATTCTAGCTCCATGAAACTAATGCAGTGAGAGCTCGCATTCCTACAAATTGGAAGAACACATGTGCTCCTACATGAAAAGAATGGGTTATGAGAGATGGGGAGGTAAGGAAGAGGGAAGAACTAACGGCTTACATGAGAGGAGCATATGAGAAATATCAGGGGATTTGGGGAAGATGGAGAGGCTTCCAATCTTCTGTAGAGCATAAGAATTTTTTGATTTGTAATATCATATAATGGAAAGACAAATGATTATAAATTAAGACCTCGTATAGAGGATGGGTGGCTGGGGGGGGACCTTCTGGTTTTATGATTTTGTTTATTCTCTTTAAGGTTTGGGAGGGCAGTGGTATAATTATACTATGTATGTTTAGGTTGTGTTTGTGTTTCTCGAGCATATGTAAATATATAAAAAACAAGTAAAATAAAGAATTTACAAAAAGAAAGAGGGGGGGGGGTCCAAGAAAAGAGGCACTAAGAGGGTCTTATTAAGTGCCCTTTTTGTTGTCCCTTCTCTTATGAAGTGCCCATTCTCTTAGGGGGCTAAAAAAAGGGCTCTTAATAAGAGATGGGGAAAATGTGGTGAAATTGACAACACTATTGTGCACTATTTTCTTGTGAGCTCTGTTTTTATGGGGGCTCTAAATTACATCTCCCCTTTAGTATACAAAATTTATATAGGTTTTATAAGTTTTCATTAAATTAAAAAAATATATATATATAGTGGGCCACTTTTTGCAGGATGCAACATTTTTATTTCAAACCTTTCCAAGATGTACACCCTAGTAATCACCTTTTTATTTCAATTTTTATCAGTTGCAGGATGGCAAAAAAAAAGTGCAGTTTATTTTAGCAATACTTTTCGTTACTGATGGGAATAACTGTTTTTATACTTAGACTCTTGGGTCACAGCAATACACAATGATTTTTTGTGTATTATAGGAGGGGGAGCTAGATTGGTGTTACGGGTGCCCCTGCGATCCACATCTTGGATCGCAGGCACACCCATACCCCTCTCTGTGGTGCCCCATTCTGGGCTCACTTACCTCTCGCGTTCCAGCTCCTGTACCGGCTGGCCAGTGCGCATGTCCCCACACTGTAGTGGCGCATGCATTGCCACTCGCAGATTTAAAAGGCCAGCGCACTGCTGATTGGCGCTGGCCACTTCCTGGGTTTCCATTTAAGCTGGCTTTTCCCAGCAGCCCCCGCCGGATCTTTGAGCTGTATGCCTTTGAGAAAGCTTCCTGAGAGTATTCGTGTTCTGAACTCCCGCTGTGACCCCGGACCTCTTCTTGACTTTGCTCCTTTGCTGCCAGCCCTGATCTCTTGCTCCATCCCTGACCTAGAACCGTTGCCGCCTGGATTGACCTATGTCCTGTACCCGACTACGAGATTGTCTGCCGATTGTGTTCCTCGACCTTGGCTGCCACTGCGGACAAGTCGCGCCTGTGGGATGACCTGTTGGCACCACACCACAGCAAGACCAACCTGCATTTTGGAAGGCTCTGGTGAAGACCGGGTGCCACTTAGATTCCAGTCCCAGGTGTCGGCTTGTGTCATCGTCCGCGGTAGTCCAGGGTGGGTCACTAACCAAGAAGCCTGACAATAGGAATTTTGTCCCAGAGCCCAGTGGACAAAAGATTATGTCAAAAAAATGGTACATATAATATTGTACATTTCTTTTATCAGAGGGGGTAAATATTTAAATGTAAAACCTTTTTTTTGCAGTTGAAGAAGTACATGAAATATGCTAAGTACACAGATATGAATGGAAGGGAGACTTTCTTTAATGACAGGAGGGGAGTTACTTTTACATGGGAATTGAGGAACTGGGTTATCTACATAAATGCTGAAGGTGATAAAAAACGTTTATTAAAAGATCGAGCCGTTGCATTTTTTCAACATTCTGGGGATTTCAAAACTGATGTGGTAACAGAAAATATCATATGGAAAAATAACAGGGTAAGAGTCTTCTTCATTTAAAAAAATTTAACTATTTTTGTAGTTAGAGAGTAAGCTGGAGCCTTAGATGGAATTTAGTAATACCATTACCATTGCCATATAAGACGCCCAGTCTGGCAATTTTTTACTTACGCCAAGGGACATTTTCTTAACTTAGTCTAAAATTGCCCAACATTGGGTCTCTTTTCACTAAATGGCCTTGGTTTACCCTTTCCACCTTTCTTAGTCATGCTTTATGAGGCAGGAACAACCATAAATGGTCAGAAAATGTTCCCCTTTTTCTTGGTACAGGTTCCCTCACCTCTTGAATATGAATTGTAGAAAAGGTTTCAGCAATATAAACCTACGGTAACATATCGGGAGGTGACTGTAGAGGCGGCTCTACAGCAGTGAGTACCTCACAATCTTCGCAATGTTTGATAATATGGACATGCTGTATTTGGATTGCTATACTTATCCCTGGTTATTAGACCATATAAGTTACTTAATTAACCCTTTCAACAATCTAGTCCTGGCCCTGTCATTTGGACAAGAATTTGCTTTCCATTGTGGACAGAACCAACTGACTCATCAAGTTGAACAAGTTCTCATTTAAGCAAATCTTCTGTGAGCTTCCTGAGTCTGATGCGCATGCTTAACCACTTTATTTCACATCTCTTTCAATGTCCAATTCAATCTTCCCATGACACCATCAGTTTGTAGATGATAAGCAGGTAAATATATTTTGGTAACAGACACAGTTCTTTGGACATGAAAAGTGTTTCACCAGCCAGTGGTACTGCACCTGGATAGTAAGTTATATAGTCCCAAACCATTAATATTTGTTGGTGACTCCTGGTAGATTTTGGAAGTGGACCAACCAGATCCATAGAAACACATTTAAATATCAGTTTAAATGTCAGTTATCATTAGGGGGGGAAGTTTGTTGTGAAAATTTGGCAAATATTGTCAATTCGACCCTTAGGCAAGATACCCAGTGTACCCCGGTATACCTGGCATACCCATACCAAGCGAGAAGTACTGTATGTAATTGAGTATAAGCTGACCCAAGTATAAGCACAGGTACCTAATTTTAACACAAAAAACCTTGCAAAACCTATTGACTCGAGTATAAGCCTAGGGTGGGAAATGCATTAGTCACAGCCTCCACCCATCCCCCTGTACCTCAGTATAAAGTCTGCCCCAGTATATAGCCTGCCAGCCCAAGCCCCCTAGTATATCACCTGCCAGTCCCTTCCCACTAGAATATAGCCTGCAACCTCTTCCCCCTGTATACAGTCTGCAGCCGCTGCCCCAGTCTATAGCCTTCAGCCATTGTCCCAGTATGTAGCATGCAGTCGGTGCCCCCAGTATATAGCCTTCTGCCACTGCCCCCAGTATATAGCCGGCAACCAATGCCCCCAGTAAATGGCCAGTCAGCCCCTTCAAGAGGTATGCCCAGCCTATAAGAAACAAAAAACAAAAACTGTACTCACCTTTCTGATGACACCAAGCAAGTCCACTTCTTTCCTTCGATGCTCCGGCTTTGGACCCTGGACCCCTGCTCTGTGCCATCGCAAGCACCATGACATCAACCGCTTACTGACATCATAGTGTGTGCCGATGGCACATTAACTATAGTTAGGTATTTCAGCACATTTTAACTCAAATATGTACGGTAACATTTTGTTTCTTAATCCCTGGATGTCTCCAAAAAACAAGTGAACCAGTCAGTCAGTTTCAGTAATTTGCAGACATGACAAAACAATAAGCCGGTGTGTTGTCAGTTGTGGTTCTTTTTACCCTGTGAAACAAGTCATCAGCTCCCCAAACATTCACATCACACTGTGTAACAAAACTTTTTCTATTCCCAGTTCAGGGCTCACTGACCCACATAGTCTCTAGTATCACCGTGGATACAAGTCACACCAAATCGGTGGGTCTGGAGTGCATAAGGAGCCATAACACTGACACAGGACTCCTAGTGTCCAGCAATGCATATTACAGGATCATGTTCTTTATCAAACATAACGACTTTTTGTTACATTTCCCAAAAAAGCCACATACGAGGCTCTAAAGAACAAAGGCACACTCCTTCACAGGTCACGTTTCATGGGCTCTCCAAGCATCTGACACATGTATCACAGCATCTCTTACATCTCCAAACTGAGAAGTCTTGGAACCTAAGTTTCCTATAGGAATTTGAAAGACAGCATGTATTAGTGAGAAATCTAAGTTAAACATACACATCTCTGACCTTGTCATCCACTTCCTTCCAATACATACATATAAAGCAGTGTAACACAAACTATTTATAACTGCCATTAATACATTTTATGCTTACAAAAGATTCCCCAGTCTCGCTGCAATGATCCATGTTCTCCAGGATTGAGGAAGGCTCCTAATGGAGGACGTCATGTCTGCTGCTATAACTGTGTCCCATGTGCTGACGGTGAAGTGTCCAATATTACAGGTAAGAAGAGTTTACATGTAGATATTTATAAGGAAATCTACTGTCAAAATCCATCATGATAAGCCAGGGACATTGCTCATAGATACAGGCACTGTGACTGCGGTAATCTTCTTATATTTGTTATCCTTCCTTCAAAAGCAACTTTTCAAATAATGCTAAAGAGACAGAAGATCTCCGAAGGCAAAAATATAAAAATACAGGTGTCAAATATGTTTCAAACATTACTCCAATGATACTGCAAACCCCTAGAGGTGGGGTTGAGGGAAACTTTAAAATGTTAAATGTGAACCTTCAAATTATTTTTATTGACTATTATTTTCATGAAAAAAGTGGGTAAAGAAAATGTTTAAAAAATGTGGAAATCTCAAAACATACACATCAGTTCAAAAATAACAAAAAAATATGTGACAAATATTTCTTAAAAATCTAACAACAATACCCTACATTTTTTTTATGTAGAAACTACATTCAGAATAACCTAGGTACAGTGACATAGTAGTTTTTTGTTCTCTTCGGGGGCAGGTGTAATGGAAGTCTTCACATCGGGGGCTGATGTAACAGAAGTCTCCTCCCCTCTGACATAGTAGTTTTTTGTTCTCTTTGGGGGCCTGTGTAATGGAAGTCTTTACATCGGGGGCTGATGTAACTGAAGTCTCCTCCCCTCTGACATAGTTTTTTGTTCTCTTCGGGGGCTGGTGTAATGAAAGTCTCCTCCCCTCTGAAGATGAGGATTTTTCTCATTGCCTACAACATTTTCAAAGATCGAATGCTGTACATTATGTGCTGGAAAACTTTTAGAAAATGATTGCACCTGTTTAAATTTGATGTGTATTTATCAAAATATTATAAAAGTAATAAAAGTAAATATTGCCACATGTGGGTCTATAAAACTCTATATCTTAAGTAATACATATAAAAAGCCAATATATATATATATAAAGTGGTTTATTTAAGTGTATGTACAAATGTTTAGAATCAAAGATAAAAAAATAAAAAAATAATAAAAGCAATAACACTCCACCTCTAGAAACGCATTTAGCTTATAGCTGAAACATTTAAGTTACTGTTGGATCTGTGAGTCCCAATATTGACTCAGATAAGAGTTAGAAAAGAGCGCACTATCTTCGTATAGTTACATTTACAGTCCAAATGTACGATAACAGGTTTTTTAACGGGTTATACACCCGCAATTGGAGCCCACTCCGACCCTGGGTATCATACTGGGGTGTCGGCTAGGGGTTCGGATCAGATCTTGAGCTGAACCGGCATCAGCTCAGCGTCCGATATATCGGGCACTGAGCGCTAAGTCACTGAACTCAGCATCCGTTATATATCGGACGCTGAGCGCCAAGATTTTAAACAGAAATTGCTCACCTCACCTATAACAGAAACAAATTAAGAAAGTCAAGACAATCTAGAATAGTAGTGGGTTTCAAGCCAAGCTCATCCAATGTCTGCTCTGCTAATGAGGACAATTCCAGACACAAGAGTTTTGTCAGGAGTGTCCGCAAGGTTGTGGACTGGAGGGAAAGGGAATGACAAGTCCCACTACAGCCTACCTGTCATTCCTTAAAAAATCCAGCCCTGTGCACAGCACTTACATAATGTTTAGCAAACATAATTGTTCGCTGAGAAACAAACCCTCAGCATTTCCATCATCTCATCCATCTGAGCAAACTGGATAATATGTAACTTCTCTTCTCTTTTTTTCACCAACATTAGCTTACAATATATATATATACACATTTTCAGGGTTTTTATATATATATATTAAAAAAAAACCCGAAAATGTACATTTTTCATAAAATCCCTTTACAAAAAGTGATCAAAAAAGTTATGTGTGCCAAAGTGGTACCACGAAAAAGGGCAACTCAACATGTAAAAATAAGTCATAAATCAGCTCTGTCAACCGAAAAATATTTAAATTATGTCTCTGAAAATATGGCGATATGAAAATAAAGGAGATTTTTTTCTATATTTATAATCTATATTCTAGTATTTCTTCAGTAAAATTGTAAAAATATAAACAAAAAACCTATATAAATGAGGTATCACTGTAATCCTAGTGCTCTATAGAATAAAGATACTATATTATTTTTATGGTACGGTGTACGGCCCCGAGAAAATACCAGAAGAAAGGAAACCAAAATTGACAATTTTCTTTTACTCCAGACATTCAAAGGTTAATAAAATCTCATCAAAAAGCTAATGACCCACTAAAATTAAGTATTTGTAATGTGAATTTCATGTCACAACAGAGCCAACAAAGCACACAGCAGAGGAAGGCAAAATATGACACAATGACAAAGTTCGAAATTAATTTGAAGTTGGAATTTTCCATCATTACAGTTTTCCTGAAAATATCATGTCTTTTCCAAAAAAGAAATGCAAAGGTGGCACCACCAGCAGCAGCATGAGGTCAGTGAGTGCCACAATGATAGAGTGTGGAGGTGGCAGCAAACGAGTAGGCCAAAGAGTGGCACAATGATAGAGTGTGGTGGTGGACTCAGCAGCAGCAGGAGCCCACAGAGTGGCACAATGATAGAGTGTGGAGGTGGCGGACAATTGCAGTCCCTGGTAAAGATGGTAGGAGGCAGATGGAGCAACTGGCAGCAGATGTGTGGCATCAGGCAGGTGGCAGCATCAGAATAGTGGCTGAGGCAGGTAGTTAGAACCCCGACTCATCTCTCAACGTTTGGGGGAGGCGACATGGCTGATCCAATCTGACGCATAAGGCATTGGTGAGTTGAAATCCTGGCCAATCCAAGCCTGATTAATCTTGACAAAGGTCAGTCTCTCTACATTATGGGTGGACAAGCGGGTTCTCCTTGGGGTAGCAAAGGCCCCCGCCGCACCGAACACCTGCTCTGATGCCAAACTACTGGCAGGGCAGGACAGCTTCCCTACTGTAAACTCCGCAAGTTGCGGCCACACATGGAGTTTGGCTACCCAGTAGTCCATGGGATCCTCTACCTGAGGAAGTAAAGTGCTGTCCAAGTAGGTCACCACCTGCTGGTGCAGGGTCTGCTCTATGTTCTGCTGCTGCTGCTTTTGGCAGCTACCCTCCTCAATAGGCGGTTTAAGGAAGTTGCTCAATAAGAAATCTAGAGTTAAGCTTCTGTTGATGGAGCTGCTACTGCTCCTACCCCCCCTATCTCCCCACAGAAGCCGTTACAGTAGTATGTGTGCGATGACTGTCAGGAATTCCCCCAGTCAGACCTGACAGAGGATGGACAATGGCGCACATAGGCAGCGACCAACTGTGTGCACAGTATCTCTCTAGAGTATGCCAGTTGTTCCTCCCTCTCAGCAGCTGGAAAAAAGTCACCAATTTTTGACCCGTAAAGAGGACCAAGAGGGTGGAGAGCCAAAAGTCATCCCTATGCCGGATGTTGACTATTCGGCTGTCACGAGTTAGGCAAAGCAGGATGCTGCAGGCCATCTGCGCAAGTGACTCTGAAGGACTCCCGGACTCCATCTCCTCTGTATACTGCCACGGTGCTTCTTGGTCATCTGCCTCGTCTTCTACCTCCTCCTTATCCTCTGCTCCTCCTCTCTTTTCAGTAGGAAAACCACTGATTTCACCAGACTCTGGTTTGGTTCCAATGTCCTCCTCCTCCTCCAGTTCAGCCCCCACCGGACTCATGTGGCAATGAAATGTAGTCTCCACATCTCCATTGCTCTGACCTGACAGATTTTTCAGCATGAGTTCCAGGGCATGAAGCAGTGGAATAATGTTATTCATCTTGTAGTCCTGGTGACTGACAAATAAAGTGGCCTCTTCAAAGGGCCTGAGCAAACGGCAGGTGTCACGCATGAGCTGCCAGTGCCTGACATCAAAGTTACACAGGGGAGTACTCCTGTACGCTTGCATCCTAAAAAAATCATTAATGGCTTTTCTCTGTTCATAAAGGCGGTCTAACATATGGAGGCTGGAATTCCAACGGGTGGAAACATCGCATACCAGACTATGTTGGGGTAGGCCGTTCTGTTACTGCAACTCGAGGAGTGTGTGCTTGGCTTTGTAAGAACGTTTGAAGTGCATGAACAGTTTCCTGGCCATTTTTAGAATGTCTTGCAGATAGGTGAAAGACTTGAGGAATATGTTGCCAACCAGATTGAACACGTGCGCCATGCAAGGCGCATGGGACATCCCTCCTAGGTGTAGCGCGGACACCATGTTCCTCCCATTGTCTGTCACCATGGTTCCGATTTTTAGTTGTTGATTTCTTGTTGCATGACACGGAGCAGTTCCTCCCCTATGCAAATTTGTTCGCCCAGGCAAACCAGGTGTAGAACTGCGTGACACCGCTGTGCACTGTACATGTGGTATGGTTAAGCAGCACTTAGACTTGTGGAGGCTGAGGTGGTGGTGGAGAAGGAAGAGGAGGCTGCAGAAACGGGCGCAGGAGCAGCAGTTTGACAACATGGAGGAGAAAGCGGCGTCTCTTGTTCAAGTTGTTGGTGTGGCTGGGCGGGAAGCACATTCACCCAGTGGGCTGTAAAGGACATCTACTGGCCCTCACCATAGTTACAGCTCCACATGTCCGGGCTGCCGTGCACCTTCGAAGAAACTGATAAGTTCAAGGACTGGCCCACATTCTGTTCTACATATTGGTGAAGGGCTGGCCGATTCTCCTAGGCCATTGAATGGTGATGCTGCATGTGTTGATGCAGGGCCATGGTGCCAACGTAAGCTCCCTGGCCACATTTCACTTTCTGCCTGCAGATTCTACATATACACACGCTCGGCTTCTCTGATGCCTTAACAAAAAACTGCCACACCGCTGAGGTGGTGATTTTACTGCCAACACTCTGCACTGAGTGACTACTAATGCTGCTGCCTCGATGAACCCTTGTAAGACTGCTTATTTGGACCTTTGAAGTGGGGTTTGTACCCCGTGGCCATTTGGTTCCCATACTCACACTTCTGCTACCCTGCTGACTCCAGGGCACAGTAGCGACTTGCTGTCCACTTCGCTGCCTGACATGCAAGCTGATACCCTCTTCTCCTGACGATGATGATGAATCCCTGGCTTCACCAGGCAAAAGTGTGATTGGCTACATCATCATCGATTTGTGTTTCCCTGCCACTGCTACCCTCCTCAACGGTCTCAGTATGCGCCACTCTCCACATCTCTACTTTCCCGGCTACTGTACAAAGCAGCAGATGTCTGGCCCACCCCTTCACTGCCAAGCATCTCTTTCCTGGGGTTGTCAGATGTCATCTTGAGGAAGTGGATGACTTAGTCAACCAATCGTCAACCTTTCGGTTGTTTATCAACACACTACCGCTAGATTACAACGGAAGTTCTCTGCCGTGGCGTCCCTTACTGTGCCACGCCCTCTGCCTGCTCCAGCTGCCACCTTTGTGTCTGACAAATTGGTTAATCAACTTGTTAAACAAAGTAGATCCGTGTCAAATTAACATAAACAAATAGAAATTTGTGGTATATAGAAGCACAAGAACTGACACCCAGGAAAAGGAGCAGAAATTACTACAGAAAGTATGTGGATTTTACACTGATTTCTTCCTCTTCACTTCAGAAACAAAAAAGAATTGCTATTTGGGGTATACAGATCCCCCAAAACGAGCACCCTGGGATTGGAGCAGAAGTCACTGTAGAAATTATGCGGATTTCACACAGATTTCTTCCCTTCACTTCAGAAACCAAAAAAAACTGCTATTTGGGGTATACAGATCCCCCCAAAATGGGCACCCTTGGAGCCAAAATCACTGTAGCACGGTACAGTAGCTGGATGCTACAGGCAGCACATGCAGTGTGAGGTGTCGAGATTTGAAAATGGCTGCCTGTTTTTATAGTCTGTGTGACATCACATAAGCCTGCCGGTGGCTGATTGGCTTACAGGCCTGCACATGTAATCGAAGGTGTTCCTTTCTCCTTCCCAGGGTTCTCTGCCCCATGTAACACGTTGTACTCGCGCCTATTTTGGTAATAAAGGAGGAAAAAAAACTTATCACCGTAAAATTTGGATTTGTGACAAATCGATCCGCCCATCTCTAACTGAGAATGTTTACATTTTTGAAAAAAAACTTTTTTTTTGCCCAAAAATTTTAAATTTAAAAATTGCACACAATTTGACCTATGTAAAACAATTTGACCTATGTAAAACCTACAAAATGAGAGGTCGCATAAAAACCGTGTTGTCATAAAGCAAACATTCAGAGATGTTAGTGGTGAAGTCTTTTTGTTTTTATGACTCATGAGTCAAGCAAAACATTTTGAATCTTGAAAATTGAAAACTTTTCCAAATTTTCATAAATAAATGCAAAACGTACCACCAAAATTTTTCAACTAACATGAAGTACAAAGTGTCATGAGAAAACTATTTCAAAATCACTTGGATTTGTTAAAGCATCAAAATTTAACTATTCAAAATTTTACCTCCATTTTGATTTCATTTCTATGATTTCATTAACAATCTTCCTAAAAGCTTTTTCAGATAACTTGAGGAGGGTAAATTTGAAAATGGGTGGATATTTAGGTTTTTTTTTATAATTTTATATACAGGCAGTCCCCGGGTTACATACAAGATAGGGTCTGGAGGTTTGTTCTTAAGTTGAATTTGTATGTAAGTCGAAACTGTATATTTTATAATGGAAGTTCTAGACAATTTTTTTTCTTTTGCCCCAGTGACAATTGGAGTTTCAAAATTTTTGGTGTAATTGGACCAAGAATTATCAATAAAGCTTCATTACAGACATCTTACAGCTGATCATTGCAGTCTGGGACTATAATAAAGCATCCAGAGAGCTTCACCAGAGGTCACAGTGGACAGAGGGGTCTGTCTGTAACTATGGGTTGTCTGTAAGTCGGGTGTCCTTAAGTAGGGGACCGCCTGTATTTAAAATTTCATTAAAAACAGAAATTATCCCCAAAATAGTCAAATGCAATACAAAAATGCAAAAATGATGAAAATGTAAAGTAGACATATGGGAAATGTTTAGGTGTTAAAACTATCTGCCTGAAAACCCGATTTTTATCAGACAACATTTACCGCTAAAATGAAGTACAACAACATGTGAGGAAAAAACTATGGGGCTGATTTAACAAGCCGTCTAAAAGTAAGAATTTTTGTAGTTGCCCATGGCAACCAATTACAGCTCCCCTTTAAGATATTCATGAGCACTGGTAAAATGAAAGCTGATCTGTAATTGGTTAGCATGGGCAACTAAGAACATTCTTACTTTTAGACGGCTTGATAAATCCGCCCCAATCTCATAATCACTTTGATAAGTAACAGTGTTCAAAAATGATAACCATATAAAGTGACACAAGTCTGACTACAGAACGGGGCTGAGCCTTAAACTACAAAATGGCTGCGTGATAAAGGGGTTAAGGTTATAACCACTTATAGTGACACCTGTCAGATTCGAAAAAAGGGGAAAAGTGGCTTTGGCACTTTCATATCCCACAGCACTGAATGGGCTAATTGACATGGGCATGGGTTGGCATGGGCTGGATATATACTAGGAGGCATGGGGTGACTGGCTATTTACTGATAGGTAATAACTTGCTAACTATATACTAGGGTGCATGGGCAAGATAACTATATACTATGGGGCATGGGCAGGCTAACTACATACTGCGGGGTATGGGCTGACAAGCCATAGAGTTGGGGGCATAGGCTGGCTTGCTGTATACTAGGGTGCATGGGCAGGTTAATTATATACTATGGGGCATGGGCTGGCTGGCCATATATTAGGGGGCTTGGGCTGGCTGGCTATATACTAGAGGGCTTGGGCTTGGGCTCTCTGGCCATATATTCTTGGGCAGGGCAGGTTAGCTATATACTGGGCGGGGAGGGAATTGACTAGCTATTTACTCGTAACCAAATGTTGTTATAAAGTTGAGGGTATTGTGCAAAAAAATTAAGAAAAATTACCAACAGCTAAGTAATAAATAAGCTATCACAAAACATGGACACAGAGAAAAATATGTAAATTTACAAAAAAATTTCTTTATTGATGAATAAATACAAATATCATTTTACATACTCTGGACCACCCAAACTCTGGACCACCTGAACTCTGGACCACCCACTAAAAATGTGTGTCCAAGTTATGCAAAAGGTAATGCCTTAAAACAGCATAAATAATTACAAGGTAGATATCCACAATCGGTAAATTGTAAAAAATAAAGCATATGCTGCAAGTCAGCATTAAAGGTCAGATATGAATACCAATCCAAACCAAGGGACACACACTGAATTCTTGAGTCAATAGGTTTTCCAAGATTTTGTATTAAAATTAGGTACCCTGGATTATTCTCGGGTTGGCTTATACTCAGGCATATACGGTAAGTAGAAAAAGGGGAATTTGTCACTTATAATATTAACCCCATATGACTGACGCTTGTTTTCAGCTCAGTGACCAGACTCGATTTTTAGAATCTGACATAATTGGTTATAACTTCGGAACACTTTAACATCTTCAGGTGATTTTGAGATTGTTTTCTCGAGACACTTTGTAATTTGTGTAAGTTGAAAAGTTGAGTTTAAGTTAAGTAAGTTGTAAGTTAAGCGCTAAGTTTGGCAAAAGTTGGTAAAAATTCTTCATTTGGAAAGTTTGAAATGTTCTGCTTTCCATGCAGATAGCTAAAATACTAATACTATCTTCCGAAGACCCGAGGTTGTCTCGTTTTAACCCATTCATTATAATGTGCTAATTGCACGTTGTTATAATTGAGGAAAATCTCCATATACTGCCATACTGAAGTATGGCAGTATATGATAGGATCGATCAGACAATCTAGGGTTAAAGTACCTTAGGAAGTCTGAAAAATAGTAAAAATAAAAATCAAAAAAGTAAAAAAAATTTATTATAAAAAAACCTAAAAATTCTCCCTAGAACTGGCATAAATATTAATAAACAGTAAAAATCATAAACACATTAGGTATCACCTGATCTGTCAAAATACAATGACAGTTTTTCACTGCGTTTCACCCCGCAACAGAAAATATCACCCAAAGTCGAAAATGGCACTTTTTTGCAATTTTGAAAAATATTTTAAAAATCAATAAAAGTGATCAAAAGGTCGCACAGTCCTCCCTAAAAATGATAGCAATGAAAATTACATCAAAAGTCACAAAAAATGACACCCCCCCTCAACTCTGTACACCAAAGTATGAAAAAGTTATTGGCGCCAGAAGATGCAAAATAAAAAAAATGTTTTTGTACAGGAGGTTTTAGTTTTTGTAAATGTATGAAAACATTATAAAACTTATAAAAATTTGTTATCCCCGTAATTGTACCGACGAAAATAATAAAGTAGACCTGTCATTTGGGGCGCACAGTGAAAGCTGTAAAATCGACGCTCACAAGATAACGGCGCAAATGCTTTTTTCCACCATTTTCACTGCATTTGGAATTTTTATAGCTTTTTATAGCTTCCCAGTCCACGGCATGGAATATTAAATACCATCACTTAGAAGTGCAATTTGTTAAGCAGAAAATAAGCCCTCACACAGCTCTTTATGTGGAAAAATAAAAAAAGTTCTAGATTTTTGAAGGTGGTGGGTGAAAAATAGAAGTGAAAAAACTAAAAAGGGCTAGGTCGTTAAGGGGTTAAAAAAAGAAATGCTCTGCAAAGTTTGATGCCCAATTTCTCCCGAGTGCCGATACCCCATATGTGGTGGTAAAATGCTGTATGGGCAGACGGCCGGACATTCCGTAGAATGAAAGCAGTGAGACTTAGCGCAGATTTGTATTGTTACATTATACCAATTTTTTTGGTAATGCGAACATATGAGGCTTATTATTTGCGGAATGAGATACAATGGATAGATGATTAATTTTGTGCATCAATAGCTTATTTACGAAATTTCAAGGGGGACATACAAAATCATCCATTTTTATTTGGGATTTTTAGCCCTTTTTTTCCTGATTGACAGTTTTACTGCGCAAAACCAATATTGACAACTTTTGAGGGGCATCATTTCTGTAGTTTTCTGTTGGCAGATCTGGTTATTTTTTGTGAAAAGATTTGGGTTTTTTTTCAGTTATATCATATTATTGCAAGTAACTTTTTTTTGTTTACTTTTTAGAACATTATTTATGAGGGTATTTGATGAAAAATTTAATATTACTGGAGTTTTTTGGTGTTTTTGCATGTTGTTTACTGAGCCGGTCCAATATTGATTTAGATTTACTGTACATATTGTTTTATATACTTTATTTGGATTTTATCTGTAACTGGGATGATTAGGGGACTTTTATTTTACCGTATATATACTTAAGTATAAGCCGACCTGAGTTTAAGCCAGCCAGCGCCTGTAGTATATAGCCTGCCAGCCCCTGTAGTGTATAGCCTGCCAGCCCCTGTAGTATATAGCCAGCCAGTCCCCAATAGTATATAGCCAGCCCCCAGTAGTATGTAGCCTGCCAGCCCCTGTAGTATATAGCCAGCAAGTCCCCAGTAGTATATAGCCAGCCCCCAGTAGTATGTAGCCTGCCAGCCCCTCTAGTATGTAGCCTGCCAGCCCCCTAGTATATAGCCTGCAAAAAAACAAACAAACAGTGTACTCACCTACCGACGCCCCCCAGCAGGTCCCCTTCTATCAATTGATGCTCCGGTATCTTCTCCGTGTTCCTGCATGGCTAGTCGCAGGGATCGTGACATCAGCTGCTTCCTGACATCATAGTTTATGCAGATGCCGGTGCACATAGTGCTATGTCAACGAACTGCTGACGTCACGATCCCTATGATGGACAGCGCGGGGACATGGATACCGGAGCATTGATCGATAGAAGAGGACCTGCTGGGGGCGTCAGAAGGTGAGTACACATTTATTTTTTTTTCTTGACTCGAGTATAAGCCGAGTTAGGGTTTTTCAGCACATTTTTTGTGCTGAAAAACTTGGCTTATACTCAAGTATATACGGTATTTAATTATTAATATAAAATGATTTTTACTTTTTTTCTTACATTTTTTAATTTCTCTAGACTTGGACTTAAACAAGCATTCTTCCGATCAAGCCCTTACACTGCAATACACTTGTATTGCAGTGCATAATGTAAGTAACATCAACATGCTTAATTAGTTACAGCCAGGACCTGGCAGGAGGCAGAACCCATCGTGAAGAGGAGCCGGAAGCCTAGGGGCACACTCCGACCCACAGGGCTGCTGCAGGAAGGATAAGATCCCACGATAAGCTCATCCAGGGGGGGGTTCTATCCACGGGGGACACACTAACATGCTGCGGTCATGCTTAAATCCTAGAGAACAGAAATTTTCCAATGGCAGGTGTTAGTACCAGGTCTGGGCTGTGAGTTTGTTAAGGGGTTAATTTGTTAAAATTAATGATCACTCAAGTATGAGAAGTCTTATTGTTTGCATTACGTTTTCCTATTAATGTTTCTTGGTAAAAATTTCCAGCCCATATTCGGTCTTGAAATAGCTGATGCCTTAAAAATAAGTATAAACAGTAGAATGTGAATATTATCTGCTGAAGTCTTACCAATCCCAACATCTTTTATTGTACTTATACATTGTAGACAGTGACACCTGCCAGAAATGTCCTGTGGATACGTGGCCTGATGTAAAGAAGATAATTTGTCTTCCCAAATTATTTGAGTTTCTGTCCTATAAAAATGATTCCTTGGTCTATATTTTTTTAGCCCTTGCTTTATTTTTTTCTGCTGTAACATTGTTCATCTTAAGAACTTTCCTTTATTACTGGGACACTCCAATTGTTAGAGCCAATAACCGGACTGTAAGCTTCATCCTCCTGGTCTCCATCTTGCTGAGCTTCCTCTGTGTCTTCTTCTTCCTTGGTCGCCCAGTGGACATCACCTGCTTACTGAGACAAGTATCATTTGGAATCTTCTTTACCATTGGAGTCTCTTCTGTTTTGGCCAAGACTATCACAGTTTGCATTGCCTTCAAAGCCACCAAACCGGGAAGTTCCTGGAACAGGCTAGTATCACGTACAGTCTCTAATTCTGTGGTCCTGGTGTGTTCTTCTGTACAAGTCCTTATTTGTGTTATTTGGCTGTTGGTGTCTCCTCCTTATGTAGAGTATAACCATCACACGTATCCTGGGAAGATCATCATTCAGTGTAATGAGGGGTCAGATATCTGCTTCTACTCCATGTTGGGTTATATGGGGCTCCTGGCAGCTGTGAGCTTTGTTCTGGCTTTCATGGTGAGGACATTACCGGACAGTTTTAATGAGGCCAAGTACATCACCTTCAGCATGTTGCTGTTCTGCAGTGTCTGGATCGCCATGATCCCGGCTTATCTGAGCACCAGAGGGAAATACATGGTGGCTGTGGAGGTATTCGCCATCCTGACCTCATGTGCCGGAGTTCTGGGTTGTATATTTTTCCCAAAATTGTATATTCTATATTTGAAATCAGAACTGAACTCAAGAAATATCATTCTGGAAAAAAAGTCCTAGACACTGTATATCAGGACGTAAAGCCTTATTCCTAATATTCTCTTGTTTGCTTAATCAGGTTCTTTTAGGTTCTACAGAACATCACTGAATTAGTAAAATATTAAAAAATAAATACATGTTGTTATTGTCTTTACACCCTGAGGACACGGCCTAAAATGGCCTTCAGCACATTCTGCACATTTCACATTTTTTTCTTGCTCAAATTCCATAAAACATACCTTTTTATTTCTTATCTGACTTGGGCATATGAGGGCTTGTCTTTTGTGTCAAGATTTCTATTTTCCAATGGGTTCATTTTTATGGTAAATATGGCATGATAATTACATTTATTTCCTGCAAGCGTACAGAATAAAACAGCATTGTTAGTTTAGTTTTGCCATTTGTTTTTCAACTAAAATATTTATGCAGGTCACATCACAGTATAATAACCATGATACAATTATTCTATAGGTTACTATGATTAATATGTACAGGTTTTCTTATATTTCTTAGACCTATACATTTTTTATTCCTCAATCAAGGCAAGTCTGGAGACTAAGCCCCAGAGCAGAGGTCCACCATCTGGACTTTGCTCCCTCTTTACCAGCCCATCCTGAAGTTACTACCAGGCAGAGAGCAACTCCTCCTGTTGACCAGCTATCTTCTGCCAGCTTTCCAGCTCTGCTAAACCTGCTGCTGATGTTTGGCCATTGCCTGCCCTTTGAAGTTGAATAAAGAACTGTGGGTTGATTTGTACGAGGTGCCTCCGCCTCCGTGTAATCCCTTAATCAGGCTGTCTCACCATTCTAGTCCTAGTATGTGTTGAGTGATTTCATATATAGCCTTTTAGATGGGCTGAATTATGGGGTAATCACAGAAGGTACAGGTGTGAGTTTGTGTACTGCACATGCCACATGCACTCTGACAACTTGGGGTAGAAGACTGGTGTCCAAGGTGAATGTGATCTTTGGTCTCAACATAAGTTTAATTGTGCTTTCAATAAGCGCAGGACATTTCAAAACCTTGTGGGTCAAAGAAATAGCTTTCCCCTATTCAGCTTACATTACAGGGTGACAAAGGTCTAAAGAAGTGCGGAAGTCTGAGAATTAAAAATAATTGCAACGATAGATCATTGTAATTAGGCCTGCGATTCAGCGGAGCAGATTATACTGTAATTTGAGAAGAGTTGAAAAGCCGTAGTCTCCCGAGCTTCATTCCAGCCAAGATCAGCGACTGCATGTTCCTTTGTTTCTAGCAGTGGATCTGATACTTGTAGGGCAGCAGGTGATGAATTGCTATTTGAATGGGTTTGTGTCCATATGTTTAGCAGATTGTAAATTGCCGGCAGCATGTATGTGTTGGTGGGATTTCCCATAAGCGGAGCCTTGGCTTCCTCTGTTTGTATCCAGGAGGCTGATCTTGGCATAAAGCTATCACACTGACTGTGGAATAGAAGTAGCCTGATATTACCCTTTTATGGCTGTGACAACGAAATAACTGGATTTTAAGAAAAATGGAGAACAGCAATATCTTGCTCCATGTGCTTATAAATTTCATAAAAATCTATACAATATTTACATATTTGTTGTAATATTTGGCTTGATTTAGGCAGGGTCACACGTTCGTGATGATGCTGATATTTGAAAAAGAATTAAAAAAAATAAATATTGGAATAAATGACCCAGATTATAAACAGGAAGTGTGGAGATAAAAATGCAGATGTTGCTTAAATTGGATATTTGTTTCTAACCCCTTTAGTGCTCTTCAACAGAGTTTTTTTTAATGAAAAGGTAATATCTATTTCTCAATTTCAATTTCTTTTTTCCATTAGGGTTAGCATTAAAATCAGAGTAAGAAATAGCAGTAGGTTTAAAATTAGGGTCAGATGGAAAGAAAAACATGGCATTTAAAATAACAAATATATGTACTTAAAGAATACTTAATTTTTAGATTTGTTTTTGGATATAATTTTTATTTTCCCATTAAAATAAATATGAATATTCATTTTATATTGTCAGAGGGAACTCAATTGAAAAAAAAAAAAACCTACAGGCTTGTCACCAGTAATAGAATTGCTGAGGGTGGACTGTATATTCAGCAACCATTTTTGTTGTTGTCAGCACTGTGAGCCCTCATGCAGACAAACAAATGCTTTGGACTTGCGGTAGCCATTTTATTCAGTGGCTCTCACTCCTACGTCCACATTTAGTCACACGGGCTCATGCAAAAAATAATGTCACAGTGCCCCTTTAATTCTAACTGTTCCAATTGTGTGTTTTCCCCTCATTCCAACTCTACATAAAGAGGGATGTTACTATGTACCATAACATTGTAATGTCCATTAAAGCTGATAATCTGATGATAAATGATAAAGGGATTGGGTTTTGGGTTCTTTTTCCTCAGTTCCTAGAGGTTCCCCTTGTTCTATCCAGCCCCTTGGTCTGTGCTATTTATCAAAAGCCCCCGCTCCAGTCCTTCATATATCACAGAAGTAACATACAACCCTCACAGATACTAATATATAAAAATAGTTTACTAACAACATACATGTGGCAAAGTAACTACATAAAATACAATACAAAATACATAGAGAACACAACTACACACAAACCTCTTTTCCTGATCCCTAGTAATGTGTATGTATATACAATATATACTAACACTACAGCAGCTCCTGGATATACCCTGAAGCAGGAGTCACATCCAGCACCTGACCATATACATGTACATATAGAGACATCTATATATCTACTCCTCCAATACACGTGCCACAGATCTATGTGTGAATGGAATACGGCTACAGACTGTATATGTAGTTACACTAATCTATATACACTCACTGCAGACACTTAGTTATATACTGTATATAGTGAAACATAACACCTGGAACATCTATAGGTGCATGTATAAAGTCTACTATTCTATGTATAGTTACTCTTATAAAGTTATATACATACACAGAAAGCTCACACAATATAACCTGGTTCCTTGGGTTAAGTGCTTGTCCAGAAGGGCCAGTAAGCAAAAAGAGCGGAAGATTTGTGGTTTCACCAGCCTAAATACCCCTGTGACAGACCTTGCCCACCCCCCATAACTCCACCATAAGACCCCTCAGGATGGACCCCAGTGTGTGCAGATAGAGAATCTCACACCTGGATTATGGTGGCTTCTCCTGCTGGAGACCTTTGTGATACTAATGACCAAATGGTCTCTGTACACGCTGACCTCTCACTCCAGAATATCAGTTCCCCTGTACCAATGGACATTTGAAGATGACCCATAGACAATGGGGCAGATTTATCAAGTGTCTGAAAGTCAGAATATTTCTAGTTGCCCATGGCAACCAATCACGGCTCAGCTTTCAATTTATCAGTGCTCATGAATATTTTAAAGGGGAGCTGTGATTGGTTTCCATGGGCAACTAGAAATATTCTGACTTTCAGACACTTGATAAATCTGCCCCATTATCTGAGAGCAGACGTTGTAACGTGGAGGTTGTGGATCAGCTTCTTACTTTCTTTAATAACTGTTCTGGGAAAATTACCTGCATTTCTACATTGTTTGGGACCGCTATGATCCTTGGGTCCCTAAGCAATTGATCAGGTTTCATTATGGAAAAAAAAAACATGCGATTTGTGTCAAAAGCCACAACTGTTTTCTCCACTATCAACATTTTCTAGCTCTAATAGAAATCTACCATCAAAATCCATCCTGATAAACCAGGGCCATTACTCACAGATCCAGGCACCGGGACTGTGGTAATCGTTGTTATCCATGGCCTCCTTCCTTCTAAAATCAGATTGTACAATTATGCTAATGAGCCTGAGGTGAGAGCTTCCAGAGTCCCTCAGTGCTACAGATTTTAGCTGAACAAATGAGCAGAATATTTCTCCCCCTCCCCCTCCTCTCTCTCTCTTCTGTAATCTAGCAGCAGCAGGAAGTGCGCGGGCAGGGAAGATTTGCTCTACTCATTGTAACAGCCTGTTAAAATACAGCACTGAGGGGCTCTGGATACACCCAACAGAGTCCCTCAGGTTCGTTATTACATATTTAAAAGTTTATTTTATAAGGAAAGAGGCTATGGATAACAGTAACACGTAATCATCTTATATATAACATAAGAAGATTCCCACAGTCCCGGTGCCTGGATCTATGAGGGTGCCTGGCTTATCATGATGGATTTTGAAGGTAGATTTTATTTAAATTAATATTTAGGCTCATATAGTGCACTGTACTACAAAGCCGTTTAAGTAACAAGTTGTGGATGATGACCCGCTTAGGTGGGATTCTGCGGCACATCTACCTGTCACAATAGCATAGATAGACTTCCCAGGAACTGCTATTGTAGGACCAGGATGTGGTCAGTGGACTATCCGAAGAGATCAACGATGAAAATGAAACAGCTGCCATTGACTGTGACTTTCTGCAATGTGCAGATGGAGGAGGAGGACTCAGCTGTAGAAAAAGCAAGTGGTGATGGTCAGGTCCTAGACTTGAAGTGGACAGAGGGCAGTGATACTTTGGAGGAACAGGTGGTGTCCAAGAAGCCATGGGCAGCCGGCAGAATAGTCAACAAGGGGCCATGGCACAGCCTTGTCATTGAGTGCTACTGCCCGTGCCCAGGAACCCACAGTGTGGCATTTTTTCTCACAGAGTGCAGAAGACAGAACACATGTCATTGGTACGTTGTGCCTCTGGTCCATAGAGCATGGGCTTTACAATCTGAGCACCTCATGCTCAGGCACCTGTAAAGTAAACATGAGCAGAAGTGAATGAGACATCAAGAAATCCTGGAAACAAATGAAGGTTAAAGAGGACCCATAAAAAGTCACTAGGAGCTGCTCACTAAATTAGTGCTACAACAGATGTAGCAATGTAAGACAATGTAAGCCTCCGATAAAACTAGCAGACACCGCCACGCTGTACACTAGGAACACCGGTCCATGCTCAAAGCTGTCGGGCGTATTCATGAGGGGGCTGGACTAGGAGGGGGTGGCTGCAGCATGAAGCCTGGCAGTCACCGCCGGCCTATGGTGTGGGATGGTGGTCTGGGGGAGAGGCAACACCTCGAACAGCCCCCTCATGAATACGCTGGACCGCTTTGAGCATGTGCTGGCATAACTATTGCACAGCGTGGCAGTGTCTAGCAGCTAGCAGTGTAACATTGCCACATCTAAGGCAGCGCTAGGAGCTGCTTAATTTATTAAACACCTCCTAGTGGCTTTTTATGGGTGACAGGTCCTCTTTAAGCTTGTGACGGGGAATGTAACTAGTGGCGGTACCCGTCGCTAGCGGTACAGATGGTGTCTTCTTTTTGCATTGCCACTTACATCCTCCACAGTGACAGGAAGGGTTTGTGGTTTTCCCTTTGCTGGGTCTGATCACCTAGAACGCCATTAAAAAAAAAAAGTCAAAACTTTAATTATGGACCCTGACAAAAGGAGCTTGGTTGGCATTGATTTACCAGATGGCAACCAAGTAGTCTTGGAGGTATTTTAAGAGACTTGGTTAATAAGGAGGGCAATTAATATGTCCTCACAGGTGGTCAAAAACACATTGGGACAAAGTCCTATGTCCTTCTCTCAAGTTTTCTCATCAAGAAAAAAAGCGCTGTATCGAAAATACTAGAACTACGATACACTACATGCCGTCACTTGTAGTGGGCGAAAAGCATTTTATTTGGCTAAAAATGTAATACATTAAAAACTACAACACTTTTCAAGGTACTGCTGCCTACCTCTTCCTCAGGCTAATATAACATCCCAAGTTTGTTAAGTGAGAACTTTACAGTTATAAATACCTTATTCTTGGCGATTTCATATGATTGTTTCCTTATTTATTCAAATTTACAGTAAAAAATATCCAGAATAAGTTCACTAATTGTAAATCAATAAAACTAGACTGCACAAACCTCAAATGGTATGGAGTGCAACAGTCCAACCGTGTGTCAAAAGGTTTAAGGAGAGCATACAAGAGAACAGACAAACTTCAGAATCTGGAAACATTGGAAACATAGGAAACGGTCAAAGTTAAATGGAGGCAACATTACAGTGGATGAATTTTAAAAAAACCCTCTTTTTTCGCGCCCTCTTAGGCGTGCACCCGCTTTTTATTTTTGTTTACTAATTTTTTGTTTTGATAGTGCTGCTTGGATCTTTTCTTACTGTATCCATATATATATATGTGTAGATATATACTGGGGGCGTGTGTGGTGACTAGATATATACTGATGGCGTGTGTGGTGACTAGATATATACTGGGGGCGTGTGTGGTGACTAGATAAATACTAAGTTGCATATGAAGTAGGGCAGTACGTGGCTGAGTGGGTAGCACCACAGCTTTGCAGTGCAGGAGTCCTGGATCTAGTACTACCAAGGTCAACATCTGCAAAGAATTTATATGTTCTCTCCGTTTTTTTTCTGTGGGTTTCCTCCCACACTTGAAAACATACTGTTAGGTTGTTTAGATTTTGAGCCCGATTTGTCATGCTTTGTGAAGCACTGCGTAATCTGTAGGCGCTATATAATTAAAGAATTATTATTATTATCATATGTGGTGACTAGATATATACTGAGGGCTTGTATGGGGACTAGATATATACTGGGGGGCATGATTTACTGATGTTAAATAGGAATGAATACGGGAAAACTATATGATTGTATATTTTGGTTTTATATTGAGGGGTCACAGTGTATTATCTGTATGCAGATGGAACATTGTGGTAATTTTGAGAAGCACATAACTGTTATCTAGGAAACATTACATTGACTGTGATTTTTTTAGGGATGTAGTGTGGATATCTTTTCCAAAGGCCACAGTCTCTGACTGTCTCTGACCATTTCTGTCTCTGAGTGTCTTTGATTGTCTCTGTCCCTGGCTATCTCTGACTATTTCTGTTTCTTCTGTCTATGTCTCTGACTGTGTTTGTTTCTGACTGTCTCTGACTGTCTCTGTCGCTGACTGTCTCTGACGCTGACTGTCTCTGACCGTTTCTGTGTTTGAGTGTTTTTGTCTGTCTGTCTCTGTGTTTGGCTGTCTTAGTTTCTGTCTCTGTCAGTCCCTGACTGTCTCTGTCTGTCTCTGCCTCTGGTTTTCTCTAACTGTCTCTGAGTGTCTTTGTCTCTGACTGTCTCAGACTATTTCTGTCTCTGATTGTCTCTGACGGTCAGAGTCTATCTCTGATTGTTTCTTTCTCCGACTGTCTTCGTCTCTTACTTTCTCTGTCCATCTCTTACTTTCTCTGTCTCTGGTTTTCTCTGGTTTTCTCTGCCTGTCTCTGTTTCCGACTGTCTGTCTGTCTTTGATTGTGACTGTCTGTGACCGCCTCTGTATTTGTCTATAACTGTCTGTCTCTGACTGTCTTTGTCTATGACTGCTCATGGGGGGATTTATCAATAGTGTCTGAGAGCATGAGAGCTGCCAGAGCTCCAGTTTCATTTTCCCACAGCTGTTTATAAAATTACAGCTGATCTCTGATTGCTTTGTATGGGCAACTGGAACAGTTTTACCTCAGACATTTCTGATAAATCTCCCCCTGTCTCTGTATCTCTCTCCATCTTACCTCACACAAAATTGTCTTAGGTCATTAATATAAGCTCTGAGCTTTGATTGGTTACTATAGGCAATGAGCATGTGGCAAACAGCAACCAAGCATGGCTAAGCATCCAACTGCCATAGTAGCAGGCAATGGCTCCTGTATATGGTAATTAATAACTTTTTTTTTGGAAAGCGTGGGGCTAAAAATCAAGTATATGATGTTCCCTGAGTCACAGTGAGTGGCTGTACAAAATTTGGTGATTGTAAATGCAACGGTGCAGATTACTTTGGCAGACATACATACACACAGACACACACATACACATTGTCACAAATCGCACTCAACGGAGTTCACACATGGGGTGTACTTTCTCTATGGAGTCCCAGAATTTAGTCCTTAAGCTTTGCCCACTTCCACAAAATGGCGTTCTAATGATACATTTACTCCACGCAATCTCAGCACCCAGTCAATCCACTGCCACCACCCATGAGTTGCATACACAAAGAAGGCTGTAGGCACCTAAACCACACAGACAATGCACACTGATGATTTACACAGCACATACACTCACTACTTATACTTTATTAAACTGATAAATTCACACAGCACTCGCTTACTACATAGACTATGCTAAAAGTTACCACTGGTAACGTAGTTCCCTTCGGAGACTCAGATTCTTTAAGGCTACAAGCAGAGACTTAGTAAAGTAACACTTTAATATACATTAAAAAATACAGTACACTCAAAGAATAAAATTGTCATATAAAATGAAAAAGTTAAAAACAATACACATATGATAATTACAAACAGGGAAAAAGGAAACAAAAAACTCTTGCTATTGAAATAGGTAGAAATTCTTTGGCCCGAGGACATGGCATAGAGAGCGATCCAATCTTCTAGTGTGATAGAATCCTCAAACTGAACCAAGGCCATGTGGCTGCTTCACTAATTTAAACCCAGGGGATTTTTGACCCCCACCCCTGGCCGTGATGTCACTGTGAGGGGGAGTTTTTCTATCCCCCTCCCATCAGTGAGGTACTTTCTGGGTCTGGGGTTTTATTAAAACTTTATAAAAACTTTTGATTGGAAGATGGCACAATATTGCAATTGCTTCCAATCAACTGGGTACCTTATTCCCATTAAACACATACCAAACTCAGGGTGTCTTAGCCTAATATCAGGGGTGTTCTGCTATTTGCTGACTTCCCCTAGAGCTAGCCTTCCGATTCTCGCTCCAGGAGCATATCTAGAGCCCATAACTGTCCCATGTAACTGGGGATCCATAATTATGAATTATGCCCCAGTTATGGACAGCTATAATATTTCCCATTGTCTGAATTTTGGAGGGAATAAAACACATAGGGGCAGATTTATCAAGCAGTCTGAAAGTCAGAATATTTCCAATTGCCCATGGCAAACAATCACAGCTCCCCTTTAAAATATTCATGAGCACTGGTGAAATGAAAGCTGAGCTGTGATTGGTTGCCATGGGCAACTGGAAATATTCTGACTTTCAGACTGCTTGATAAATCTGCCCCATAGTCTTCTGGTTCTTTCATACCCCTTCCTAAGCCACACTCTGGCCAAATGTGTCAATTTCCCCACTTAGTGAAGCGCTAATACAGCGGGCAGTCTCAGAGTCAGGCACAGACAGGTAGTCTAGTCAGGCGGCAGTGATGCAAGGTCTGAGGTCAAGTCCGAGGTCACAACAAGAGATCAATGCAGAAACGGGAATGGAAACGGGAACAACAAGAGCTTATATGGAACAACCTCATGGCACCATGCCGCAGCTAGACTATAATGCTTTGCCGCGGGTTCTGGTGAAGACCCAATGGCACTAAGATTCCAGTCCCAGGTGTCGGCTAGTGTCATCTCCTGTGGTGATCCAGGGGATTCACTGGGCCCTGACAGTTCACCGAGCCCTGACAGTAAGATCCGGCCATGGACCCCGCCAAGGTGCCGCTTCCGAAACTGGCTGATCTTATCAGCATTATCGTTCAGCAGTCCCAACAGATTGCTTCTCAAGGAGAACTGCTTGGCCAAGTCACCACTATGCTGCAACAGCTGCTTGCCACTCAGCACCAGTGTCAGGCTCCAGCGACTTCTGCTGCTACCCCAGCTTGTCTACCGGCAGCTGCACTAGATGCTCGATGCCTGACAAATATGATGGGGACCCCAAGCTCTGCAGGGGCTTTATTACACAATGCTCGTTGCACATAGAGCTGATGCCTTACCAGTTTGTCTCCAAATGCCCCAAGGTGGCATTCATCCTCAGCCTCCCCTCTGGGAAAGCCCTGGCCTGGGCTACCCCTCTAGGGGACAGAGGCAATCCTGTCACGGCCACCCATACTGTGTTCTTGGCTGAATTGTGGTCTGTGTTTAAGGAACCTGCACAAGCCTCCTCAGTTGAAACGGTGCAGCTGAACTTGCGCCAAGGGGACTCGTCCATGGGTGAGTATGCAGTCCAGTTCTGTACCCCGGCTTAAGAGCTCTCCTGGAACGATGTGGCCCTGTCTGCAGCATTCAAAAAGGGACTGTCTCCTCAAGGACGCATTGGCCGCCCATGATCTGCCAGCTACTCTTAGTGGTCTCATCACCCTGGCCACCCGGATTGACGTGCGGTTCATGGAGCATGCTGAGGAGTTGCGTCATGAGCATCCGCAAGCCTGGCTTCGACGTCTACCTAGCTTGGCTCTGGACTTCCAAAGGCCGCTCCAACCTCCTGCCACACTGTCTGCAGAGAAGCCTATGCAAGTAAACGAAGCCCGATGTTGTCAGGGAAATCTCTGCCTGTACTGTGCCAGTCCTAAGCACTTAATTGGGGCTTGTCCTGTCTGCCCCCAATGTCACGGAAAGGCCAGCACCTAGGGTTTTTGGAAGAAGCATCCCTAGGTGTGAATACAGATTCTCCACGCCTGACAGTTCCTGTACTCCTCAGTGTACCTCCACTCCTATGCAAGTCTCAGATTTCTTGGACTCTGCGGTTCTGCGGGGAACTTTGTGGATGTCGCCCTGTTCTCCCGGCATCACATTCCGGAGGTTCCTCTCGAGAAGCCTCTTGTAATTTCCTCAGTCAGTGGACAAATCCTTTCTGATCCGGTCCGATACTGCGCTGAGCTTGTCTCTCTGCAAATTGGAGCTCTTCACAAGGAAAGGCTGTCCTTCTATGTTTTGCCACCCTCCACCTCATCTCTTCTTCTGGGACTTCCGTGGCTCCAACTCCACACTCCGGTCCTTAATTGAAGGATAGGGGAGAACTTGTGTTGAGGACCAGAATGCCATTCACGCTGCATGGTGGCACCTCTACCTGTCTTGACTTCCTCTGTGACTCGCAAGTCCTTGGAGGATATACCTTCATGCTACCGGGACTTTAATAATGTTTTTTTCCAAAACACAAGGAGACATTTCCACCGCAGCATCCCTATGATTTCCTTGTGGATCTCCTGCGGGGTGCCTCTCCTCCTAGAGGTCATGTCAATCCTCTTTCAGTTCCAGAGACGGCTGCCATGTCCGAGTGTATTAAAGAGAACCTGCATGGAGGCTTCATATGCAAGTCCTCCTCTCTGGCTGGCACAAGTTTCTTTTTCGTGACCAAGAAGGACAGCTCCCTCCGTCCTTGTTTTGATTATTGCAGGCTGAACAAGGTCACCGTTAATTACTGAGCTTTTTTCCTGCGTGGCTCCAAGGTTTTTTCCAAGCTGGACCTATGTGGGGCCTACAACCTCTTCCCCATCTGCAAGGGAGATGAATGGAAGACAGCATTTAACAGCCGTGATGGACATTTTGAGTACTTACTGATGCCATTTGGACTCTGTAATGCTCATGCTGTCTTCCAGGAGTTCGTGAATGACCTCTTCAGGAATCTGCTGTACATGTGCTTTGTGGTTTACCTGGATGCCATCTTGGTGTTTTCCCCAGACCTCAAGACCCACCAGTCACAAATACGGCAAGTCCTTGGCTGCCTACGGGCTAATTGTCTCTACACCAAGCTAGAAAAATGGCAGTTTCACCAGTGGAGCCTTCCTTTCCTCGGCTACATTATTTCCAACAAAGGTCTCCAGATGGATCCAGCCAGACTGCCTGCTGTTCTTCAGTGGCCACACCCAGAGGGTCTACGAGCCATACAAAGGTTCCTGGGTGAACAATTACCGGCAGTTTATCCTGCATTTCTCCAATCTGGTGTCTCCTATCGTGATGCTCACCAAGAAGGGCGCTAAACCCCACCTGTGGCCCTCGGCTGCTGAAGAGGCCTTCTCAAGGTTGAAGTCCGCTTTTGCCTTGGCTCCTGTTCTCACTAGGCCTGACACAGAGAAATTCTTTAATCTTGATGTGGATGCATCCTCCATTGGAGCTGGAGCAGGGCTGATCCAGAAAGGGCTTAAGGACCGAACTCTCACATGCATTTTCTTTCCCAGGACTTTTTCTCCCACAGAGAGAAATTACTGTATTGGAGACACAGAACTGTTAGCCCTCAAATTTGCTCTGGAGGAGGGAGGGAGCTTGCCATCTGGTTTGTGTGTATACAGACCACAAGAATTTTTTGTATCTCCAGACAGCCCAGCGCCTAAATCCCAGGCAAGCCTGTTGGTCGTTGTTCTTCTCACACTTCAACCTGCTAATCCATTTCCACCCTGCAGAAAAGAATGTCAAGGCGGATGCCCTTTCCCATGCTTTGGATGTCATTGGAAAAGAACCATTACCTTGGCATGTCATCTCTCCTGCACAACTTGTTGTTGCAGCTCTGGTGGATCTTCAGAAGCTTACTCCCAGCAAGTTGTATGTTTGACCTGCACTCCGGAACCTGCACTCCGGAACTGCACTGTCTTGGGGACATTCTTCACAGTTGGCTTGGCACCCAGGGGTGCAACGTTCCATGACCCTCATTTCCTGCTACTACTGGCCAGACCTGGTCAAAGATGTTTGGGATTTCGTGGAACCCTGCTCCTCCTGTGCCTTTAACAAGCCATCTCACTTCAAACCGTGGTGTCACATGGCTATGGATTTTGTCACTGATCTTCCTTAGAATCCAATCCCAGTTGTCGGCTAGTGTCATCTCCCATGGTGGTCGAGGGGGTTCACTGACCTTGAGCCCTGACACCTAGTTATCTTCATGATGCTGGAGGAAAACTGTTACCCGCTTGCCAAAATCAGAACCAGTCCTGGTCATCTGTATTTTGCATGTCTGATCCTTCTGTTTATATTTGTATATATATTTCCTTTGTGTGCATTTTGTCTAGTGTACTCTAAAGGCAATTACATATTGAATTTAACCTGTGCTGATCTATAGCTCAATCCACACTTTATGCACTATCTGGGCTTGTTTTTGACCTGGTATAATCCTGTTAAGAACTGTGCTTAAATCTAACAAAAAGCTGCTGGAAGTTCTACTGGCTTTGAGGGCTCCATTTCACTGGGGCCTGTAAGAGGAGTCTCTTAGACATTCAGGGTTGTGAGTTAGTGGTTTCTGTGAATTTCTAAAGAGACCCTCATACATTTTTCCCCCAAGTGATGGGATACATAGTCAGAGTTTGTATGTACGTTTTCATTGTCACAGGAGACAGCCACACAATAAAGAAGACCGGTTGTCCCCTACTAATTTTACAGTAAATTGAGATGAATCTTCCACCCCCTGTGCAGGCAACATCAGTACAGGACCATGCAGGAGAAAAGGAAATTCTGCTTATTTAAGAAACTAATGTTGCAAAGTGCAGCTTAGTAACAGTGTTACTTCTCCGTTGTCAAAGCAGATCGGTCTACAGGATAAAGATGGGACTTTTTGTTTCCTTTCTGTAAATAATACTCATAGCATACTACAGCCAAACATCAAGGTGAAAGTGAGGGGGTTAATTAACACTGCAAAGAGCTGTACAAACAAACACAGAGAGATTTGTCAGCCTCCATATCACACACTATACAAGCTGGAAAATGGATCGGGTACTCGTTATTCGAGACGAACTTTTCCCGATGCTCCAGTGCTCGTCTCGAATAACGAGCCCCATTGAAGTCAATGGGAGACTCGAGCATTTTTCAAGGGGACCAAGGATCTGCACAGGGAAGCTTGGCCAAACACCTGGAAACCTCAGAAAAGGATGGAAACACCACGGAAATGGACAGGAAACAGCAGGGGCAGCATGCATGGATGCCTCTGAGGCTGCTTAATCGCACCATTATGCCAAAATTATGGGCAACAGCATGGCCATGACAGAGTGACCGAATGAGGCTAGATAGCATCTAAAACATCCAATAATTGACCCTGACACTATAGGGGACGGCATGCAGAGGCAGCGGCAGCAGTGGCAGGCTAGAGAGTCTCATGGCGACATACCCTAAATGGACTCAGGTTTCACCAAAGGAGGTGAAATGATTTCCTATGTGAACAAAAGGTTGACGGTATATTTAGTCGATAACACAGCATGGTGTCGACATAGTGACCAAGTTCCATAACGTATTTGGTGAAACACCCGAAAAATGAGCCTGACACAGCTTTTTTGATAAGGGGACGACATGTGGAGGCAGCCATGGAGACGATTTCCATGATTAAGAGCGACAGTATGGGGCATTCATATTGCGCTGCTATGATTGCAACTTCAGGTAGCCAGCATGGCGGCGACAGATGGGCCGAGTTCCACTATATATCTGGTGAAACACCTGAAAATTCTGCCTGACACAGCTCGTTTGATAAGGGGATGATGTGCTGCATATCCTCTCGTGCTCCAGCGTCTGGGGTACAGAGAGTTGAAATGAGACATTGGTGGACGCTGTGGAGGATCGTGGAGGCAAAATGGACAGGAAACAGCAGGGGCAGCATGCATGGATGCCTCTGAGGCTGCCTAATCTTGGGATGGAGCTGGCGGTCCACTGCCAGGTGAGCTTTCGCCTGTCCAAGCCCCTGTCTCTCGGCTCCTCCCCACCCAAAATGGGCCTGGGGGCCAGAAGCGTTTACTTTGAAAAAATTATAATTTTCAAAGCAGGCCGGGTCGTTTGAATATTTCACCTAGGAATAATGGAATAGCATAGTGGCTCTATTTTTAATTGTTTTTACGGAAATGGTTCCATGATTAAGATCGACAGTATGGGGAATCCATATTGCGCTGCTATGATTGCAACTTCAGGTCTCCAGCATGGCGGCGACAGATGGGCCGCGTTCCACTATGTATCTGGTGAAACACCTGAAAATTCTGCCTGACACAGCTCGTTTGATAAGGGGACGATGTATGGAGGCAGTGAACTAGTAGTAGATTAAAGGTGCTGCAGTTAAAACTATGTTAGTTGGATCTTGAGATGGAGCTGGCGCTCCGCTGCCAGGCGAGCTTTCGCCAATCCAAGCCCCTGTCTCTAGGCTACTCCCCAAACAGCACTTCTAAGAACCTTTTGTATAAGATCAAGTGTAGTAGCGTTCTTATAAGTTTGGGTTATGGCGGGTGAGGGGAATGTAAACAGATGCGCAAGAAGCGCTGAAATAATATTGGTAAATGATAAAAGTTTGCCAGTATATTTTGTGGATTACACAGCAGGGTGGCGACTAAGTTAACAAGTTTGATGTGGAAGCCATGAAAACAACCCAAAATTCTGTCCGACACAGCTTGTTTGATAAGTGGACGATGTATGGAGGCAGTGAACTAGTAGTAGATTAAAGGTGCTGCAGTTAAAACTATGTTAGTTGGATCTTGAGATGGAGCTGGCGCTCCGCAGCCAGGCGAGCTTTCGCCAATCCAAGCCCCTGTCTCTAGGCTACTCCCCAAACAGCACTTCTAAGAACCTTTTATATAAGATCAAGTGTAGTAGCGTTCTTATAAGTTTAGGATATGGCGGGTGAGGGGAATGTAAACAGATGCGCAAGAAGCGCTGAAATAATATTGGTAAATGATAAAAGTTTGCCAGTATATTTTGTGGATTACACAGCAGGGTGGCGACAAAGTTAACAAGTTTGATGTGGAAGCCATGAAAACAACCCAAAATTCTGCCCGACACAGCTCGTTTGATAAGGGGACAATGTATGGAGGCAGTGAACTAGTAGTAGATTAAAGGTGCTGCAGTTAAAACTATGTTAGTTGGATCTTGAGATGGAGCTGGCGCTCCGCTGCCAGGCGAGCTTTCGCCAATCCAAGCCCCTGTCTCTAGGCTACTCCCCAAACAGCACTTCTAAGAACCTTTTGTATAAGATCAAGTGTAGCAGCGTTCTTATAAGTTTAGGATATGGCGGGTGAGGGGAATGTAAACAGATGCGCATGAAGCGCTGAAATAATATTGGTAAATGATAAAAGTTTGCCAGTATATTTTGTGGATTACACAGCAGGGTGGCGACAAAGTTAACAAGTTTGATGTGGAATCCATTAAAACAACAAAAAATTCTGCCTGACACAGTTCGTTTGATAAGGAGACCATGTATGGAGGCAGCTATATGGACGACTTTTGGAGGCAGCTATGGCGATGACGTGTGGAGGTAGCAATGGAGACAACGTGTGGAGCCAGCTAAAAAGACGACATGTGGAGGCTGCTATGGAGACAATTTAATTTGGATAGTGCCTGTATGTGGCAAACCAAAAAAGTTTTCAAACCAGAGGAGCAGGTAGGTGGTCCTCCAGAAAAATTAAATAAATTGAGTGCCTGTATGTGGCAGTCCAAAAAAGTTTTCAAACCAGAGGAGCAGGTAGGTGGTCCTCCAGAAAAATTAAATAGATTTAGTGCCTGTATGTGGCACTCCCAAAAATTGCTTAAAACAGAGGACCGGGTAGGTGGCCCTCCAGAAAAATTAAATACATAGAGTACTATAGCTAGAGCTAGTTGGCCCTGGCAAAAAATAGCCAGTTTCCTATGCTTTAGTGTACAAAGAGGAGGAGAAGGAGGACAATGAGGAGGAGGAGTGCATACATTATTCAGGTTGAGCTTCTTTCACCTGGTGGAGAATGAAAATCCAGAGAAATCCAGGCTTTATTCATCTTGATAAGCGTCAGCCTGTCAGCGATGTCAGTTGACAGGCGTGTACGCTTATCGGTGATGATGCCACCAGCTGCACTGAAAACCCGCTCGGACAACACACTAGCGGCAGGGCAGGCAAGAACCTCCAAGGCGTACAGCGCCAGTTCGTGCCATATGTCCAGCTTTGAAACCCAGTAGTTGTAGGGAGCTGTGTGATCATTTAGGACGATGGTATGGTCAGCTACGTACTCCCTCACCATCTTTCTGTAAAGATCAGCCCTACTCTGCCGAGACTGGGGACAGGTGACAGTGTCTTGCTGGGGTGACATAAAACTGGCAAAGGCCTTGTAAAGCGTACCCCTGCCAGTGCTGGACAAGCTGCCTGCTCGCCTACTCTCCCTCGCTACTTGTCCCGCAGAAGTATGCCCTCTGCCGCTAGCGCTGTCAGAAAGGGAAATAATGTTTCAGTTTGTGCACCAGGGCCTGCTGGTATTCATGCATTCTCACACTTCTTTCCTCTCCAGGGATGAGAGTGGAAAGATTTTGCTTGTACCGTGGGTCCAGGAGAGTGAATACCCACTAATCGGTGCTGGAATAAATTCTTTGAACGCGAGGGTCACGGGATAGGCAGCCTAGCATGAAATCTGCCATATGTGCCAGAGTCCCAACGCGCAAGAATTCACTCCCCTCACTGGCCTGACTGCCCATTTCCTCCTCCTCCAACTCCTCCAACTCCTCTTCTTCTGCCCATACACGCTGAACAGTGAAGGACTGAACAATGGTCCCCTCTTCTGTCTCGCCAACATTCTCCTCCTCTTCCTCCTCATCCTCCTCCACCTCCTCCGATATGCGCTGAGAAACAGACCTAAGGGTGCTTTGGCTATCAACAAGGGAATCTTCTTCCCCCGTCTCTTGTGACGAGCGCAAAGCTTCCGACTTCATGCTGACCAGAGAGTTTTTCAACAGGCCAAGCAGCGGGATGGTGAGGCTGATGATGGCGGCATCGCCACTGACCATCTGTGTTGACTCCTCAAAGTTACTCAGCACCTGACAGATATCAGACATCCACGTCCACTTCTCATTGTAGACTTGAGGAAGCTGACTGACCTGACTACCAGTTCTGGTGGAAGTTGACATCTGGCAGTCTACAATCGCTCTGCGCTGCTGGTAAACTCTGGATAACATGGTTAATGTTGAATTCCACCTCGTGGGCACGTCGCACAACAGTCAGTGAGCGGGCAGTTGGAGGCGGCGCTGCGCTGCCCTGAGAGTGGCAGCATCTGTGCTGGACTTCCTGAAATGCGCACAGATGCGGCGCACCTTCGAGAGCAAATCAGACAGATTGAGGTATGTCTTGAGGAAACGCTGAACTATGAGATTTAACACATGGGCCAGGCATGGCACATGTGTCAGTCTGCCGAGTTGCAGAGCCGCCACCAGGTTACGGCCGTTGTCACACACAACCATGCCTGGCTTCAGGTTCAGCGGTGCCAGCCACAGATCAGTCTGCGCCGTGATGCCCTGTAATAACTCTTGGGCGGTGTGCCTTTTATCGCCTAGGCTCAGCAGTTTGAGCACCGCCTGCTGTCGCTTAGCAATGGCACTGCTGCTGTGCCTAGAGCTACCGACTGATGGCGCCATGCCCACGGATGGTAATTCGGAGGAGGAGGAGGTGGAGGAGGGGTGGGAGGAGGAGGAGGAATAGTAGGCCTTTGAGACCTGGACCGAGGTAGGCCCCGCAATCCTCGGCGTCAGCAGTATATGAGCAGCCCCAGGTTCAGACTCGGTCCCAGCCTCCATCAAGTTAACCCATTATGCCGTCAGCGACATATAGTGGCCCTGCCCGGCAGCACTCATCCACGTGTCCGTGGTCAGGTGGACCTTGTCAGAAACGGCGTTGGTCAGGGCACGGATGATGTTCTCTGACACGTGCTTGTGCAGGGCTGGGACGGCAAATCGGGAAAAGTAGTGGCGGCTGGGGACTGAATAACGAGGGGCGGCCGCCGCCATGAGGTTTCGAAAGGCCTCGGTCTCTACCAGCCTATAGGGCAGCATCTCCAGGCTAAGCAACTTGGAGATGTGGACGTTGAGGGCTTGGGCGTGTGGGTGGGTTGCGCTATACTTCCTTTTGCGCTTCAGCGTCTGGGGTATGGAGAGCTGAACACTGGTGGATGCTGTGGAGGATCGTGGAGGCGAAGATGGGGTTTTCGCACGGGAGGTGTTTGGGCCAGGGTCCTGGGCAGGGGGCTGACTAGCAGATGACACAGGGGAAGGAGCAGTGGTGTGCCCGGCCGGAGGTGAACGGGCTTGGTGCCATTGAGTGGGGTGTTTAGCATTCATATGCCTGCGCATACTGGTGGTAGTTAAGCTAGTAGTGGTGGAACTCCTGCTGATCCTGGTTTGGCAAAGGTTGCACACCACAGTCCGTCGGTCATCCGGTGTTTCTTTAAAGAACCTCCAGACTTCTGAAAATCTAGCCCTCGCCACGGGAGCTTGACTACGGGCAACATTTGGCGCTGATGCACCAGCTCTGGCCCTGCCTCTCCGTCTGTCCCCACCACTGCCTCTTCCAACCTGTTCTGCTATAGGACTCGCCTCCGTCTCAGAAGCACTGTGTTCACCCGGCCTATCAACCCAGCTTGGGTCTGTCACCTCATCCTCCGATCCCTCAGTCTGCTCCCCCCTCGGACTTCCTGCCCTGACAACAACTTCACCACTGTTTGACAACCGTGTCTCCTCATCCTCTTACACACTTCTTCCACTACGTGAATAATGTCATCATCACCCACAGACTGCGACTGGTGGAAAACCTGGGCATCGGAAAATTGCTCATCAGCAACCGGACAAGTGGTTTATGACTGTGGGAAGGGTCCAGAAAACAGTTCCTCAGAGTATGCCAGTTCAAACGCCAAATTTTGGTGGGAGGGGGCAGACTGGGGGGAAGGAGGCTGAGGTGGAGGAGCCGGAGGAGTGCTGATTTCGGTGACATGGGTGGACTGCGTGGAAGACTGACTGGTGGACAAATGGCTAGAAGCATTGTCCGCAATCCACGACATCACCTCTTCGCACTGTTCTGGCCTCAACAGTGCTCTACCACGAGTCCCAGTAACTTGAGACATGATGAACCTAGGGAGTGTAGCTCTGCGGCGTTCCCCTGCTCCCTCATCAGCAGGTGGTGTCTCACCCCGCCCAGGACCACGGCCTCTGACCCCTGCAGTAGTTGGACGCCCACGTCCACGCCCTCGTCCTCTACCCCTAGCCCTCGGGTTAAACATTTTCCAAATTAAAGTGTAAACTTTTAATTTTTTTTTTTGTGTGTTTTTTTTTTTTTATTTTTTTAACAAAACGATGCTATCCTATTGCTATGGCTAGTTTCTAACCTACACTGACAGCACACAACTGGATTTTGTGCTGTGCCTGATGAGTTTGAGCTATAAAATGAAATAAAGGTAAAAAAAATAAATAAATCAGCAGACTCTGCCTAATTCTAATCAAACCGCTAATAAATTGTCCCACTTCGGTGTTTTAGGTGGATATGCGTGTCACTAAGAGCTAAACACAACGGTCGCAGGTCTTCCAGCAAATTCCTCACAATATGGTACTAACTGCACTACTAATGCCAGCAAGCACAGCCACAAGCAAACAAAAAAAAGGAAAATATAACGCTATTGTAGGCCTAAGTAAGCCGTTGGGGTTCTCCTATGGCTATTTTGTAGCCTACACTGAAAGCACACTGCTTTGCAAGATGAGTTTGAGCTATAAAATGAAATAAAGGTAAAAAAAATAAATAAATCAGCAGACTTTTCCTAATTCTAATCAAACCCCTAATAAATTGTCCCACTTTGGTGTTTGAGGTGGATATGTGTGTCACTAAGAGCTAAACACAACGGTCGCAAGTCCCCCTGCAAATTCCTCACAATATGGTACTAGCTGCACTACTAGTGCCAGCAAGCCCAGCCACAAGCAAATAAAAAAAAAATGTATAACGTTATTGTAGCCCTAAGAAGGGCTGTTGGGTTCTTGTAGAATCACTCCTGCCTAACACTATTCTAATAGAACAGCCTAACGCTTTCCCTGACCAGCAGCAGCTCTCTCCCTAGCGGCATCCAGACACAGAATGATCCGAGCAGCGCGGGCAGGGGCTAGTCTATTCCAGGGTCACCTGATCTGGCCAGCCAACCACTGCTATCGACGTGTAAGGGTACCACGTCATGCTGGGTGGAGTACAGAGTCTCCTGGCTTGTGATTGGCTCTGTTTCTGGCCGCCAAAAAGCAAAACGGCGGGAGATGCCATTTTCTCGAGCAGGCGAAGTATTCGTCCAAGCAACGAGCAGTTTCGAGTACGCTAATGCTCGAACGAGCATCAAGCTCGGACGAATATGTTCGCTCATCTCTAATCTCTACAAGAAGAAGCTCTTGAGTCTGATTTTTACAAGCAAAGCATAATTTCTGAAGTTTCATCAATTATTTTCATCCAGAAGTTACAGAAGAATATATTTGTTAGAAACGGGAAGTTTCCCTTTTCGTGGTATAATGCTCGGGGCTCCCCGGTGGTTGTGACTATTTGGACGTTGTATTCTAGCAGAGATGTGTATTATTTTAGCAGTAGAAGACATTGTAACTGGTTATATAAACCTCTCCCTGCCTCCAGCCAGCAGCAGAGCTGAGTGATCCCTCACGCCCCTGTGCTGCTGCGTGTGATACACCTGCTCAGATACCAGCACATGTATCACTGTGATCTACTACCGTCCATGTTACTATTGTTATTACTTCTCTGTGAGATTTTCTGCAGATCTGAGATTCAGGACAATGCAGCTCAATGTGATCTTGTCATAAAGAATTATACCTTTGAGTACAAATATTCTCAGGAAGGAGACATCATTATTGGGGGGATCTTCACTGTTCATTCCTGGGTGTCATGGTGGCACCGGGATGGGGATTCTTTGAGCAACAAGATGTGTACAGGGTAAGTAAGAATCTACATGTAGTAAATACATATCTGAAAGAAGAGACTTATAACATTTCATTTTTTCTGTGAGTAGATAATGATTCATAGAAATGTCTCAGACTGTAACCTGTTCTCTACACCAGACTGACCTCATCTCTTAGTAATAGGCACATTATAAGCCATTGATTCTCTGCAAAATGAATTTATTTCACGTGCATTAAAGAAAAGTTTTCATTTTTTGTTAAGAGTGAGACATTTTTTGACCAAAGTTGTAAAGTGTTCTCTAGACTCTTAGCTAATTTCTCATGTTTAATGGCTTTTACTCTCATCGAAGACTTAGGCCATAGCACCATAATGTATATGTGGACGAGCCGTTACGTCAGCTGTCATTTCACAACCATATCATCAGAAACCTGCCAAAATCATCAGTTCTAGAGGAAATAGAGCAGCCCCATCGCTGAGCAAGGGAAATGTTGCGCTGTGATAATGGGAGGGTGTGCTTTATTCTTTCACCCCTAAAAATTTGTCATAGTCCTGGAAAGTTCTTGTTCATAGTTTAGCAAAATCCTTAAACTTCGGTGAGGCTTCCTACTTTGGTTTTAAGCTTATTAAAGGCCTTTTATTGACATTCAGCATTTAGTTTATGCTCTCACCTCAGGATCACCACTTTCCCTATGAATCTAGTGACAGCTGCTTTTATAAAAACCTGAATATAGCAACTAAGCTTTAAACAAATCTATGAGGTCGAGCAAACCTGATGTGATTAATAGTTAGATGGGTTGTAAGAGATGTTCTGATTACTTACTGTATATGGGTGATTTTATTCAGAATAATTAATAATTCTAAGGAATCAGACATTTTTACATTATTATTATCATTATTATTATTTTAAAGGGTTTTTCCTGTGGATAGGGCCTTTCATACTTTCATGGAAAACCCCTTTAAGGACGCAGCCTGTTTGTACTACAAGGCTCGGTCCTTTTTTAAATTTGACCAGTGTCTCTTCCTGTGGTAATAACTTTTCAATGCTTTAAGATATCCCTGTGAGTTTGAGATTGTTTTCTCGTGAGACATTGTAGTTTATGTAAGAAGTTTCATTTCTGTGTTTCTGTGATCAGTTTATTCTTTGGGGGGGTAAAAATTCAATTATTTAGGAAAAATATGACAATTTTCAAAGTTTCAAATGTTCTACTTTTTGGACAAAAAGTCATACCACAGATTTTTTTTTTTTTTGTGTAAACCCTTTGCCATTGGTCTTTTTGTTATTTCCATAATTTGTTTTATGTTTCCATTTTTTTTAAGGATGTGAGAAGGTTTCAAGTTTTAGTAGCAACTTCTACGGGTTACCCCAGCTAGTATTTTGCTCAACTGATGCAACTGGGGAAGAACACATCAAAAATCATTCTGCGGGTTACCCCAGGTAGGATAATACCCCATAGGTGGCAAAAATCTGCAGGATGGAGACACGGCAGGGCTCAAAAGGGAATAACTAGCATTTGGAGCACAGACATTGTACATTTTTTTTTTCTTTTTGGCATCATGTAAATGCCAATAGCGGCTAGTACAGTAGAATGCCCTAAGCACTGACCCTATCTTGGAAACTACACCCCTCTATGAATTAATCTACGAGTATAGTTAGCATTTTAACACCACAGGTGGACCCCCAAAAAATGCATAATGAATTGTATATAATATCATGAATAGTAAAAATCCTAATGCTTGTTTTCCTGGGTACAGCAATTCCCCATATGGGGCAATAATCTACAGGCTGGGAACATGGCAAGGCTTAGACGGCAAGGTGCAGCATGCGGCATCATGTATAAGTTGTGCATAACATAGTAATCTAAAAATCCAGGGATGTATGATAAATTGGCAAGCAATCTTTCATACATAGTCCTGGTTTTTCTGGGCATGTCTCACAATGATAAATGCTGTCCTTCCCATTACCTTTTTTGGAGCACACCCTGCACCTCTTTTGTGTCCTTCCCTTCTTGGCAGTTTGGGGAACTTTCCCTCGAAAGTGCTGCCCTGGTTTCCTGATGTGGCCTCGCTTCCAGAAGTGCTGGCACTCCCCTCTTCCTGTTCTCTTGAACAGGGTAGTGCTGGCGTAGAAATTGCCCAGGTAGAGGTGGTAGCGCTGGTCCAGCAGTGGGTGCACCAATTCCCACACAATCTTCCCTGTAACACCCAGGAAGGGGGGCATTCTGGGGGCACTATAGTGGAGTCCTTCCCTGCATATACTCTGAACTTGTATGTGTACCCTGATGTACTTTCACACAGCTTATACATCTTCATGCCATACCTTGCCCTCTTACTGGGCATGTACTGACGGAATTGAAGTCTCCCTTTAAATTGTACCAGGGACTCGTCATCTATGCTTACATGTTTGGCAGGGGCATATGCCTGTGCAAACTTGGCACTAAAATGATCTAATATGGGCCTGACCTTAAATAAATGATCATAAGTGGGGTCTCCTCTGTGGGTGGGCACTGTGTGTTGTCGGTGTAGTGCATAAACTTAGGGATGGCTTCAAAGCGCATCCCATGCAGAATATCGGGGTGTGGTACAGAACGTCTGTGCTCCAATAGTCCCTGACTGAGGGCTTCTTTACAATCCCCTTAAGAAGCTTTATGCCCCAATACTTCTCCATCTCTGCTGCAGTAACAGGGGTCTACCTGTGAGGTTGTGCATGAATGGGGTTTTGGGCAATATGCGGTGCAGCGTAGAGATTGGTCTGGACTACAATTAAATTCAACAGCTCTTCATAAAAAAAAAAAAATTAAAAAGTCCACAGCTCTGAGCCCTGCTGTGTCAAATTTAATTTCAGGTTGGCCTTAAAAGTCGGGGACATGAGGGGTATAATTATCTGAGGCTACCCATGTGGGGTCAGTGGCCCCAGACACTTCAATAGCAGAAGCCCCAGGCACTCCAATCGCAGATGCTCTAGGCACTTCAATCGCAGAGGTCCCAGGCACAGGAACCCTACGGCGCCATCTCGGCATCTCAACCTTCCAGGTCAATGGAAGTGGAGCAGGAGGATGATGATAGGTAAAAGGGGACATCATCTCCACTAGCTGACTCGATGTAAGAGGCAAGCACGTTGTATGCCTCCAACACGGTGTACGTCTTCTGAGACAATACACACAAAAAAATAAGAATGTGCACCAGAAAAATCTAGAGAACGTACACCAGAAAAATTAAATGATGTGCACCCAACTACACGGATAAACCATCCAGCTGGAACACCAAAACAAATGAAATAATGTGCATCAAACCACACAAACAAGCCGCACAGATGGCACACAAAAAAATGATATAATGCGCACCAAACTACACGGACAAACCGCACAGATGGAAAACACAAAAAATAGATAAGTGCACCCAACTACAGGTACACCTATGGCGCTCTGGAAAAAAATAATACCAGGCACCAAAAAAAACCCTATGTGCGCCGCGCAAAAAGGCTCTACAAATGCACCTAGCTTGCCCGAAGACAACCTAACTATCGCTAAAGTTACTGTGCAGCGCTATTCACACGGCACACTGAAAAGTGTGTCCATTGCAGAACAACGCAGCTTACAGAAAAGTTTTGGTTCAGAAGGGACAGACAGGAGATGGGAAAAACAGAAGACAAGTGTGATCATATAAGGTGATCATACAGGGAACACACAAGACGCAGGAGGGAACATTTAGGGAACATATAGGGATCAATAGGGAACAATAAGAATCATATAGAGATCAGATAGGAAAATAGTGTTTTGGTGTACACAATAACGCTCTGCTCCTCCCTCCAGGAGGAAGAGGAGGGAGCTAAAAACACGTTTCCAGCCTAAAAACGCTGCAATTGGCCAGCCAGGATTGACTGGCCAATCATAATGATCGGCGGGTGGGACCAATCCGATTGGTTTGGTGACATCAGCAGGAGGTTCTCCTGCCCCCGTCACTCGCGCCCCATCGCAATGTCACCACGTCACGTGACGTGGTGGCACAGAAGAGTCAGGGTGCGCTTGCGCCATACAAGTAGAGCGCTGAGCGCTAATCCCAGGAGCCAGCACCATGCTAGTACGGCGCTGAGCGCTAATGGGGATAGGGAACAATAGGGATCAGATAGGGATTAGATCAGAAAATAGTGTTTTGGTGCAAAGAGTAGCGCTCTGCTCCTCTCTCCAGCGATACCAAACCAAAATGGCGCTGCTGGAGGAAGAGGAGGAGGCATGTGCTAGTATGGTGCGGAGTGCTAATTTGGATAAGTAACAATAGGGATCAGATAGGAAAATAGTGTTTTGGTGCAAACAGTAGAGCTCTTCTCCTCTCTCCAGCGATACCAAACCAAAAAGAGGAGGGAGCATGTTTCCAGCCTAGAATCAAAGCAGTCGGGGGTCAGGACCAATCCAATTGGTCAGGTGACGCCAGCAGAAGGTTCTCCTGCCTCCGTCACGCACGTCCCATCGCGATATCACCACATCACGTGACATGGAAGAGCCCGGGTACGCTCCCGCCGTACTAGTATGACGTTGAGTGCTAATCATGGGATCCATCGCCGTACTTATATCAACCCCCGTGCGTATATCACATATGAACAAGATAAGCGAAGTATATTAAGAGAAGAGAAAAAGGGAAAAAAAAGAGAAGGGTTAAGAAGAATTTTTAAGCTCGTATTAATACAATTGCTATAACTGATTTATGCATCAACTATCATTTGTTAATGTCTTATTCAACTTTTATATAACAACCAGTATTAGAATTTTTCATTTATATCATCTGAGTACACCGTACTACCACATACACTGTTTTAAATAACATACAAAATTGTTGGGCAAGAACAGTTTTCCAATTTTGAACAATAAAAGTCCTAAGTGAGGAACATATTTTATTTAAAACCCACAAATATGTATTGTATTCCTTAAAAAAAAACATTGGGGAACATATTTAGTAGTAATTGGGTTGGTGTTGGTGAAGCTGTAGAGTCCAATATAACATTAATCAGTTGTTTTTACCTAACTTGGGACAGTTCAGCTAAATATGTGTCAACTTTGCAGGTTGACTTCACCATGGATCCATTGTTTATGAGTCATGAAATGTGCAGGTTAATGTGCATGTAGCGGTATCTCAGTAAAAGTACCCGGTCAACTGCCAGGAGATTGTATTATTGCAGTAATGTTAGTTTTCTATCTGCCGATTTGCATCAGATTTGCAACTTTCTGTAACAGTGAGCTAAGCCAATTCACAACTAACTGAAGATCACTAGATTTATGAAGTATGACTTAATTAAAATGTTGCAAATTTAAAGGTACATCCCCCTCCATTCCCCAAACCCGTCATAGGAAAAACATAAAACTTAACCAATTTTTAAAATTTATTCCTGTCCAGACATTAATTCTCTGTCTGGATGCCATTAGGGAGAGAGCTGGTGCTGGTGAGGGATAGCGTTAGGGAGCTTATAGATTACTGTTAGGCAGGAGTGATTCTACATGAACCTTACCATTAGGCAGGAGTGATTCTCCAAGAACCCAAAATCCCTTGTTAGGGCTATGTTAGCGTTTTTCAAAAGTTAAAGTGACACACTCAATCACAGCACAAAATCCTTTTGCGTGCTGTAAGTGTAGGTTAGAAACGAGCCATAGCAATCATCTTCTGTGTTTGCTGTCTGATTTCTTATGCACAAAAAAAAACACAAACAAAAATGAAAAATAAAAAAAAACACAAAAGAAATAAAAAAATTAAAAAACACAAAAAAAACAAACAAAAAAATAAATAAAAAATAAAAAAATACACACAAAAAATTTACAGTTTCCTGTTTTGTCTATATAATAGCCTTTAATTTTGAAAATGTTGAACCCGAGGATTAGGGGTAGAGGACGAGGGCGTGGGCGTCCAATTACTGCAGGGGTCAGAGGCCGTGGTCCTGGGCGGGGTGGACACCACATGCTGATGAAGGAGCAGGGGAACGCCGCAGAGCTACACTCCCGAGCTTCATGTCTCAAGTTACTGGGACTCATGGTAGAGCACTGTTGAGGCCAGAACAGTGTGAACAGGTGATGTCGTGGATTGCGGACAATGCTTCTAGCCATTTGTCCACCAGTCAGTCTTCCACGCAGTCCACCCATGTTACCCAAGTGAGCACTCCTCCAGCTCTTCAACCTCCTTCCCCCCAGCACCCCCCCCCCCCCCCCGGTCTGCCCCCTCCCAGGAAAATTTTCCATTTGAGGCGGCATACTCTGAGGAACTGTTTTCTGGACCCTTCCCACAGTCACAAACCTCTTGTCCGGTTGCTGCTGAGCTCTTTCCCAATGCCCAGGTTTTCCACCGGACGCAGTATGTGGGTCTTGATGACCTTCTTGACGTAGTGGAAGAAGTGTGTAAAGAGGTGTCGAACGATGAGGAGACACGGTTGTCAGACAGTGTTGAAGTTGTTGTCAGGGCAGGAAGTCTGAGGGGGGAGCAGAATGAGGGATCGGAGGATGATGAGGTGACAGACCCAAGCTGGGTTGATAGGCCGGGTGAACACAGTGCTTGTGAGACGGAGGCGAGTCCTATACAAGAACAGGTTGGAAGAGGCAGTGGTGGGGCCAGATGGAGAGGCAGGGCCAGAGCTGGTGCATTAGCGCCAAATGTTTCATGTAGTGAAGATCCCGTGTCGAGGGCTAGATTTTCTGAAGTCTGGAGGTTCTTTAAAGAAACACCGGATGACCGACGGACTGTGGTTTGCAACCTGGGCCACACCAGGATCAGCAGGGGTTCCACCACTACTAGCTTAACCACCACCAGTACAGCATATGAATGCTAAACACCCCACTCAATGGCACCAAGGCCGTTCACCTCTTGCCGGGTCCACCACTGCTCCTTCCCCTGTGTCATTTGCTGCCTCTGCTAGTCAGCCCCCTGTCCAGGACCCCGGCACAAACACCTCCCGGGCGAAAACCACACCTTTGCCTCCACGATCCTCCACAGCCTCCACCAATGTCTCCATGCGCAGCGTTCTGCTCTCCATACCCCAGACGCTGGAGCGCAATTGGAAATACACTTGCACCCACCCACACGCCCAAGCCCTCAACGTCCACATCTCCAAATTACTCAGCCTGGAGATGCTGCCCTATAGGCTGGTAGAGACAGAGGCCTTCCGCAATCTCTTGGCGGTGGCCGCCCCTCGGTATTTGGTCCCCAGCCACCACTACTTTTCCCGATGTGCCGTCCCAGCTCTGCACCAGTACGTGTCAGACAACATCATCCGTGCCCTGACCAACTCTCTTGACAAGGTCTACCTAACCACGGACGACCAGGCAGGGCTACTATATGTCGCTGATGGCACATTGGGTGAACTTGGTGGAGTCTGGGACTGAGTCTGACCCTGGGGCCGCTCATATTCTGCCGACGCCGGTGCCTACCTCGGTCCACGTCTCTCAGGCCTACTATGCCTACTCCTTCTCCTCCCACCCTTCCTCCACCTCCTCCTCCAAATTACCATCCTTGGGCATGGCACCATTAGGTAGCTCTAGGCATAGCAGCAGTGCTGTCGCTAAGCGACAGCAGGCGGTGCTTAAACTGCTGAGCCTATGTGATAAAAGGCACACCGCCCAAAACCTATTACAGGGCATCACGGCGCAGACCGTTCTGTGGCTGGCAATGGTGAACCTGAAGCCAGGCATGGCTGTTTGTGACTCAAAACATGTATATGTAAGGGGCACTCACAAAAGTTTTCCAATTGAGATGATTCACCTCCTATTCTTTTTAGCCTTTTCATTGGAGAACTGACGACATATCTTATGTGGCGGTGCTCATACCTATATATACTGACAGATAAAGGACCATTTGTTCATGCAAAACCTGAGGAAAAAAGAAAGGAAGGCACTCACCACTTTCTTAAAATTCTTCGTTTATGCGTACATCTTTAAAATTGGCATGTGTTCACAGGGAGAAGAGAATATAGTGCTTAGGAGCGTTCTAGGGATGAGTCGTTTCGCGTTACTGTAAACGCTTCATCTTGCCTGAAGCCTTTGGCGTTCACAACTGATTTTTAAATCGGGCCGCCAAAGGTAGCTACTACGTAGTTGGACACACCTTCACTGTAGTAGATGCATGATTGGTTAAAAACAGACCTTGATCTAGCAAGATACATTGTTGGACCAGAAGGGAAACAGCTGTGCTGCTCGTAGCCAATTGAATCAGGTTCTTACCACAGGTAGGCAGGGTTTTGTTGGGCAGCATAGGGGGACCTGAATGAAAACCATCACCTGTTGTCGAACCTGAATGGGAACGCTTGCGTGCGGACTAGAAAGGAGATTAAAGATACAGGGATAGAATTTAAGGGGGCGTAATTCTACTTTCGTGAGGCCCTGTTTTTACGGAAGGAGGAAAGGTCTATGTAGAGCAGTTGACTAGAATAGGTGCAACTTCGTATTTTGGAGCTTAATGCTTATTATATATATATATCACACAGTTACGTAAATTCGGCATAAGACACAGCATAACGGAGCTTGTCATGTTGCATAGCTTACTTGAGCATTACTTAAACATTAGGCATTAGTTTACTTAAGCATGACTTAGGCATTAGACATTCAGTTATATGGATCCTATCCATATTACCATACACATTCGCAAGCAGCATTTTTGTTTCTGTGCATCATATGCGTTGTGTTTTAAACATACATATTTTAAAGGTACATATTTTGAGGAAAAAGAACAAGAAATGCAAGGCAATCTACTCTTAAATTCTAGGTTTAAAAATATATGCATTCCCGTACAGCTATAGCGATGTCAATCGGATTTATAGATATTTTCTACAGGAACACTCCCATGTAATTTTTATCATTTAAGCCTAGATGGCCCATCCCTTCCGTTCTCATGATCCATTGAGCTTCTTTTCTTAGTAATAATTTATGTCTATCGCCTCCGTACGTAGGTATGGGAACTTGCTCTAAGCCTGCAAATGTCAATAAATAAACGTTTCCTTTATGTACTAACTGTACATGTTCGATTAAGCGTGGTGCTCCTTTACCGCTTGTGATTGAATATTTGTGGTCCCTGTTGTAAGAACCTAATTCAATTGGCTACGAGCAGCACAGCTGTTTCCCTTCTGGTCCAACAATGTATCTTGGTTTTTAACCAATCATGTATCTACTACAGTGAAGGTGTGTCCAAGCTACGTAGTAGCTACCTTTGGCGGCCCGATTTAAAAATCAGGTGTGAACGCCAAAGGCTTCAGGCAAGATGAAGCATTTACAGTAACGCGAAACGACTCGTCCCTGGAACGCTCCTAAGCCCTATATACTCTTCTCCCTGTGAACACATGCCAATTTTAAAGATGTAAGAATAAACAAAGAATTTTAAGAAAGTGGTGAGTGACTACCTTTCTTTTTTCCTCAAGTTTTGCATGGTTGTGTGTGACAACGGCCATAACCTGCTGGCGGCTCTGCAACTCGGCAGACTGACACATGTGCCATGCCTGGCCCATGTGTTAAATCTCATAGTTCAGCGGTTCCTCAAGACATACCCCAATCTGTCTGATTTGCTCACAAAGGTGCGCCGTATCTGTGCGCATTTCAGGAAGTCCAGCACAGATGCTGCCACTCTAAGGGCAGCGCAGCGCCGCCTCCAACTGCACGCTCACCGACTGTTGTGTGACGTGCCCACGAGGTGGAATTCAACATTAACCATGTTATCCAGAGTTTACCAGCAGCGCAGAGCGATTGTAGACTGCCAGATGTCAACTTCCACCAGAACTGGTAGTCAGGTCAGTCAGCTTCCTCAAGTCTACAATGAGGAGTGGACGTGGATGTCTGATATCTGTCAGGTGCTGAGTAACTTTGAGGAGTCAACACAGATGGTCAGTGGCGATGCCGCCATCATCAGCCTCACCATCCCGCTGCTTGGCCTGTTGAAAAACTCTCTGGTCAGCATGAAGTCGGAAGCTTTGCGCTCGTCACAAGAGACGGGGGAAGAAGATTCTCTTTTTGATAGCCAAAGCGCCCTCAGGTCTGTTTCTCAGTGCATATCGGAAGAGGTGGAGGAGGATGAGGAGGAAGAGGAGGAGAACGTTGGCGAGACAGAACAGGGGAGCATTGCTCAGTCTTTTACTGTTCAGCGTGTATGGACAGAAGAAGAGTAGTTGGAAGAGGAGGAGGAAATGGAGAGTCAGGCCAGTGAGGGGAGTAAATTCTTGCGCATTGGGACTCTGGCGCATATGGCAGATTTCATGCTAGGCTGCCTATCCCGTGACCCTCGCGTTCAAAGAATTTATTCCATCAACGTTTACTGGGTATTCACTCTCCTGGACCCACGGTACAAGCAAAATCTTTCCACTCTCATCCCTGTAGAGGAAAGGAGTATGAGAATGCATGAATACCAGCAGGCCCTGGTGCACAAGCTGAAACAGTATTTCCCTTCTGACAGCGCTAGCGGCAGAGGGCGTACTTCTGCGGGACAAGTAGCGAGGGAGAGTAGGCGAGCAGGCAGTTTGTCCAGCTCTGGCAGGGGTACGCTTTATAAGGCCTTTGCTAGTTTTATGTCACCCCAGCAAGACACTGTCACCTGTCCCCAGTCTCGGCAGAGTAGGGCTGATTTTTACAGAAAGATGGTGAGGGAGTACGTAGCTGACCATACCATCGTCCTAAATGATCACACAGCTCCCTACAACTACTGGGTCTCAAAGCTGGACATGTGGCACGAACACGCGCTGTACGCCTTGGAGGTTCTTGCCTGCCCTACCGCTAGCATGTTGTCAGAGCGGGTTTTCAGTGCAGCTGGTGGCATCATCACCAATATGCATACACGCCTGTCGACTGACAATGCTGACAGGCTGACACTTATCAAGATGAATAAAGCCTGGATTTCTCATGATTTCAATTCTCCACCAGGTGAAAGGAATAATGTATGCACTCCTCCTCCTCATTTTACTCCTTCTCCTCCTCTTTGTACACTAAAGCAGAGGAAACTGGCTTTTGTTTGCCAGGGCCAACTGCCCCTAGCTTTAGTACTCTATGTATTTAATTTTTTTGGAGGGCCACCTACCCCGTCCTCTGTTTTAAACAATTTTTGGACTGCCAAATACAGGCACTATCCAAAATTAATTGTCTCCATAGCAGCCTCGACATGTCGTCTTTATAGCTGCCTCCACATGTTGTCTCCATTGCTACCTCCACACGTCATCTCCATAGCTGGCTCCAAAAGTCGTCCACATAGCTGCCTCCATACATCGTCCCCTTAGCAAACGAGCTGTGACAGACAGAATTTTGGGTTGTTTTAACGGCTTCCACATAAAACTTGTTAACCACGCTGTTGTGTTATCCACAAAATATGCTGCCAAACTTTTATCATTGACCGATATTATTTCAGCGCTTCTTGCGCATCTAATTACGTTCCCCTCCCCGCCATAACCAGGCCAATTACTTATAACAACAGTACTACACTTGTTCTTATACAAAAGGTTTTTAGAAGTGCTGTTTGTAGCCCCCGTCTGCTTTGAAAATTATAATTTTTCCTCCACGCCCATTTTGGGTGTGGAGGAGCCGGGAGACAGGGGCTTGGGCAGCTCCATCCCAAGATCCAACTAACATAGTTTTAACTGCAGCACCTTTAATCTACTACTACCTTACTGTCTCTATACATCGTCCCCTAAGCACGCAAGCTGTGTCAGGCAGAATTTTCGGGTGTTTCATCAGATACATAATGGAACTCGGCCCATCTGTCGCCACCATGCTGGATGCCTGAAGTTTCAATCAAAGCAGCGCAATATGCATGCCCCATACTGTCGCTCTTAATCATGGAACCATTTACGAAAAAACAATTAAAAATAGAACTGCTATGCTGTTCCATTATTCCTAGATGAAATATTCAAATGACCCCGCCTGCTTTGAAAATTATAATTTTTTTAAAGTAAACGCTTCTAGCCCCCAGGCCCATTTTGGGTAGGAAGGAGCCGAGAGAAAGGGGCTTGGACAGGCGAAAGCTCGTCTGGCAGCGGACCATCAGCTCCATCCCAAGATCCAACTAACATAGTTTGAACTGCAGCAACCTTCAACCCACAACCTATAACCTTTTACCTCTAAAATCTATCGTTTCACTCCTCTTTTCTCACCTCCTTATGTTCACCCGGGTGCCATAACCTTCCCCATTGCCTCCACATGCCGTTTCCATAGCTGCCTCCAGATGCCGTCTCTACAGCTGCCTCCACATGCCGTTTCCATAGCTGACTCCACACGTTGTCTCCATAGCAGCCTCCAGACATTGTCTCCATAGCTGCCTCCAAAAGTTGTTTCCATAGCTGCCTCCACATGTCGTCCCCTTAGCAAACGAGCTGTGTCAGGCTCATTTTTCGGGTGTTTCACCAGATACGTTATGAAACTTGGTCACTCTGTCGACTAAATATACCGTCAACTTTTTGTTCACATATGGAATCATTTCAGCGCTGCTTGCTCACCTCCTTTGGTTCCTCTCTGCCGCCATAACCAGGTCAAATACTGATACGTACAATGCTACACGTTATCCTCACCAAAAGGAATTTTTAAATTGGTATAAAAGGTTGAGTCAATTTGTGGTATGTTGCCATGCCACTCTCTAGCCTCCCGCTGCTGCTGCCTCCGCATGCCGTCTCCTATAGTGTCAGGGTCAATTATTGGGTGTTTTAGATGCTATCTCGCCTTACTTGGTCACTCTGTCATCATCATGCTGTTTGCTTATAATGGTACGATAAGGCAGCCTCAGAGGCATCCATGCATGCTGCCCCTGCTGTTTCCTGTCCATTTCCGTGGTGTTTCCATCATTTTCTGAGGTTCCCAGGTGTTTGGCCAAGCTTCCCTGTGCAGAGCCTTGGTCCCCTTGAAAAATGCTCGAGTCTCCCATTGACTTCAATGGAGTTCGTTATTCAAAATGAGCACTCCATGTAAGGTCCAGGGGTTGGATCCATCAGCTGGATATAAATGTGGAAAAATACTTTGTAATAAATGAGAATTGAACCTCGAGTAGGTTGTACATAATCTAGCAACATCGAAAATGATAAAAAAATAAAGTTTTTAGTTTCATATATATTAATAAATAGCCCAAAGGCTGGGTCTAGGTGCAGCAGGTCTTACGACCCTTGGTCATGGCTGCGAATGTCACATACTAAAAAGTTTATTAAAAAGCACATATGAAACAATGCTACTTCACTGTGTACCATGACTTCACAGCCTGTTTCAAGTATATGAATAGTAAAGGACAAGGTATGTTAACTTGCTTTCCACTTATTTTTTTCCAAATTTCAAAGGCAAGGGACCATTCAATGTGAAAAAAATTACTGACATACAGTTTTTTTTATCTTGCTCCACAGCGCTCACCCCCGGGAGTATACACATCTCAGGGCTTTTCTCGTTGCTATAGAAGAAATTAACCAGCGCACTGATATTCTGCCCAATGTCACTCTGGGATATCATATATATGACTCGTGTGGAAATGTGAATAAAGTTACAAAAGATGTTCTGCAGATACTGTCCGGACACACAGTAACAGCTCCAAACTATTCATGTGAGGAGAAAGACGCGGTGGTGGGATTCATTGGAGACTTACATTCGGCCACTACTCTCCCCATGGCCCAGCTGTTAGGATTCTATGGATATACACAGGTGAGGGCAGGAATTAAATAGACATTGCGGTCTATTACCCGTTGCTTTGGAACTTTGTTAGATCTTGTAATGTGTATTAACCTGACCAAATGCCAGGTTGCCATGAAATGTTGCATCTACATTGGGCCTCCAGTGTATGCAATAGTCATCTGTCAACACAAAAGAATAGACCCAGGTACTGTACTCACAATCAGCAACCACTGAGTCATTTGCTTGTGGTATCATAGTCATAGTTTTCACAGATCCTTCAGGTTCATCCTACAGTGTAGATGGAGTCAAATGCAAAAATTCCTTCCCGGCTCCAAAAATAAATTCCAGGATCAATGTCCCAACTCAAAAATCTAGTTCTCATAGCATATGAGGGGACATTGATCATAGTGTGTTTCAGGTTCACCTTTTTTGCTCTTGTTTTTTTTTTTCTTCTCTTGCAATTTGTTTGTTGTTGTTTTGCATTATTAAATGAGTTTTGAATTGTCACACAGCCGATTCATCTGTGCCTAATTTTGGTCAGATTATTCCAGTACAAAGTAAATCCCATTTCCGACCAATAAGGAAACAGTGACATTACATCTCGGGCTTCATTTTTGCACAACTGCTTGTACAATGTCCAGACTACATTTTGTTGTTAAGTACAGAGACTAAAAGTTTTTTACAAAATAGATATATTTTCTTGCGACTCTCTGCGTTTTTATTATAAACTATATGAAATGGAGTCTGGTAACATTTTTAGATCTGCACATTAAGACAAAAATCCTAATCAAAAATATCGTCCTATAGAAAATGGAAAAATGATAAAATTTTTAATTTTTACAACTGCGCTGAAGTATTTTTTCATGTTGCAATCAGTTAATTTTTCATTACTGAAAACCTTTGTTTCTAGTAACGACAATTATGTTTTTTTTCCAGTGCAGGTGCTCAAAGCAGGGTAGTTTTTGCAAGTTTTTTTTGCAACTTTTTAGGCGCAAAATAATGAAAGATTCAGCGCAAACACCTGCAGAACCGCCGCTCACTATTTCAGATAAGGTGCAGACACTAAAAACCACTAAGTGCCAGACTTTTGCTTGCACCTAAAAAAGTTGCAAACTAGAGACAAATCTACTAACTGCACCAAAAAATTTCACAAAAAAACCATCAAATGCAAGCGAAAAAATGATGATTAATTTCCCCCATGATATTTTTAAAATACAGATAAACAATAATTGATAATAAGAGCTGTGCATGGAAGAGCTTCTGATCTCTAGGAAATCTTATCTTCAGCAATGGTTAACTGTGATGACTGACAGAGCCCTGATCCAGTAAGCTTGTCCACGTTCTTGTCTCACGTTTAGTTTACTGCCGCTCATAGACCTGCTAGACCTGCTTCTTTCTTGTGAGACTCTGCTTTGTATTTCTGTTTTTTTGAAATTGGCTCAGACCATTCTCCTTCTTTGTGATTTTGTACTTTCTAGATGTTTCCTCTCTGTCCTCTCTGACCTTTCTTCTGTGTTTGTGTTGTCAGTCTTGTTTAGTGTTTGCACCCATTGTGAGGATGTTTAGTACCATTAATGAGAACTCTCTCTTCTATCACTAGACCAATTGTTAACTTCCTTTCAAATATTTTTCTCCTGGTGTGAGGTTTTCTTTTAACATACTTTTATGTGGTCTAGTCTAAAATGCCTTAAATAGTGGACAAACCTAACATTCAGTGATTTCCCTATGGCCAGTCTAGTCTGACAGGGCTGATGCCTCATAAATCCATCCATGTTTTAAGGTTATTTGTTATTGAGATACTCCAGCATAGTGATGAGCATGTTGGGGGAAATTTGGATTCGACAAGAAAAGCTGTATGAGTCACTGCATGCTCCCTGGTACTACATGCTGATGGTAGTGGAGGGTGCTGAGAATTGAACATTGTGTTCCACATTGTGGTCATGCTCAATCTACTTCTTGAGTTGGTGCTAGTGTTTCTTTTATGATGGTGACTTCCTCTTTTTACTTCCCATGCTGCCACTGAGCTCTCAATGTTGGATGGAAACTGCCAGTAGTGCCTGCACCAAAGTGAGCTTTATCTCACTCAGTTTTACCTCATGCTCTATTAGTGCACCTAGTGCTCTACTGGCCACCCAGTAATCGGATCTGGTGATTATCTGGACAAATCATTGAACAGGCACTGGAGAATATAGTGGGTCATGTGGGCCAGACTGCCCAAAAGCAAGGAAATCTCTTCTCCTTGTCTGCATTTCCCCACCAACGCTCCATTGATACCTGTGCTCCAGGAAAATTCCTCCTCATCAAGTTCCTCCACATCCTCCAAATGTGTCCCCTGGCTGGCCATTAGCGTAACAGACCAATGGGGAAGCCCATCCTGTGAGTCCAGATATTTGTAAATGAGCAGAGCTGGGAGTAAGATGGGCCTAGCTTCTTTTTTCTCTCCAATATTTGAAGGATTGAAAGCTGAACCAATGGTTTGGTCAGACTTGAAAATGGTGATGGTGGGACTGCTGATGGTGGTAGTGCTGATGGTGTCACATCCTCCATTTGTAGGGAATCATGTGGCCTGCTCACTCAGGAGGTGGTAATACAAGCTGAGCCAATGAGAAGCAGAGGGAGCCTCATGTGTCTTCAGGCTTTTCTGTTGACTCTGCAGCTCATGTTTACTTTGCATGTGCCTGGTTAAACATGAGGTGCTCAGATTGTTAAGGCTTTGGCTCTGCTTTATGGACTGGCGGCATGGCATACACATGACACGTGTTCTCTGTTATGTACTCTGGGAGAAAAAATTCCATGCCACAGACAGTCTGTGGAATGGCCTTTGTTGGCCCTGGGGCGCAGGCAGTAGCAGGCAAAAATGTCGCTATAGATTGACGACTGTACTTTGGCAACAGTTTGCTTGTTCTGTTGGGGCTTCCTTAACACAACCACTTTGTCTGGACTATCACTGCCTTCTGCGAATGTAGGATCCAGGACTTTATCATCACCCTTTGCTTCTTCTACCACCGAGCCCTCTGCCTGCGCATCGCAGAAAGCCACAGCACTTAGCAGTTGGAATTCATTATTATTGTGTATCTCTTCTGTGTTAGTGTAAGTTAACACTGATGCAAATACTTCTAAGACCCGTAGTTTAAGCCAAAACTGATTTTTTTTTTAAACCTGGCTGTGTGAAGTAACACTGAAGCAAATAGGTTTACAACTGATAGTTTAACTTCAACTGGATGATGCTGGAACTGCACCTTTAATATTTAGCTGGAACTGCAAACTATAATGCCTTTAATATTTGGCTGGATGATGCTGGAACTTCAAACTACACTGATACTGCCCCATTAAGATTTTGCTGGAAGTGCAAACTACAAGTGCTTCTAGATAAATAAGAATGTCAGGAAATTTGTTTTTTTTTGTATTTCAGAAAGTGACACTCATATTATATAAAATTGTTAAAGAGTGACTGTTTCCAGTGTTTTGTCAGAAATCACAAATTGTTCTTAATGGGGTCAGGTTGCAGGCTTCTGTGATTGTAACCACACCCAAAGTTGCCTGTGATTGGCAGCTCCATTTCTGATCTTAACCTTAGGGAAAGCTGGGTGTGAGTTTTGAACGTGTTTTGTCTCCAGCGGTGGTCTGAGTGATGTACAGCTGAACCAGTGTCAGTGCTGGAGGTAGCGTCCATTGCTCCCTTATTCTTCTCAGCCCCTTCAGTAGTGGCTGGTTATTTAGTTTGATCTCTTCTATTTTGTGCTCTTGGTTTTTTTTTGTTTGCTATTCTGTGTATTTGACTTTTGCTTTGTCTATTCTATTGCTATAGGATTCTGTACCTTTGTATCTTTGCTGCCATCTTGGTTTTGACCGAGTATTGTCTGACTCTGCTTGTCTGTCTGTATCTGTTGTTTGTCCCTCAGTATTGTGTATCTCCAGTTGTGAACCTGTTTTCCCTGTCTCTGACTTGAGTTGGTTTCTGTGTACCAGTGTGACACTCAGATATCCTGTTAGCTGCCACTCAGAGCCCATTAGTTAGGTTCCTGATAGCGGGTTTGCACTTGTCAGGATGGTCTAATCAGCTGCAGGCAGGGCCATAGCCCACACATAGCCTGGACATGTGACCCCCACCTCTTGTACAGCAGGGTCTCATTTCCCATTTGGCCAATCAAAGCCATGCCCACACTTGCTAGGAGATAAAAGCTGATGGATTGGCTGCTCAACATCCCATCAACCAGCTTTTTATGGGTGAGCTGAACCTGAACATGGAAGTCTGTGCTCAGGTTTTAGGTCTCAAATCCAGCCATCCATGTTTGTAATGTAGCAGAATAGTGTGCTCCATGTCTGTTCATCACATGTCTCTACAGAAACCATTCAAAAGGTTTTATCAGCCAGTTTCCAGCCTGGAGTGCACTAGTGTCTGTTCATACCTGGAGTCAGTATGAGACACTTCAAAAAAAATGGATAAACATGATGTGCTAGTAGCAAGGTTCAGTCCTCAGATACTGGGGTCACAACCTTCAAAACTCTGTTCTTCACGGGTCAACAGGAGGCATTCATTATTGTGCCATTATTTTTGGTGTTTTTGGGTCTATAGTTGGTGCTTGCAATGCCATATTTTTGTACCAGTGGTGCCACAAAAAAAGCTTTTTTCCTGACTCACTTATTATTCGGTCTCAAAATTTGGCCAAAACATTGGAATCCAAACACTTTTACTGTGCTTTTAGCTTCCAAAACTTTTTTTGAGTATATTTTTCACCTTCATGAATGTGGAGGTTTAGACCGTTTTTCATTGTGCGAGAATTCATTTGGGCCGTGCGCCACAATGTAAAATCCAAGTCTAAATTACCGCACAATTTGTGCACCAAACAAAACGACCCTGCACCACATTTGGTGACTGCCCCCCAATGTTTTTATAGTTCAGAACTGTTTTGGGGTCTTGAAGTTGAACCTCAACATGTTATAATATAGTTAAGAGGAAAAGGAACAACTCTCCGCACCAGTGTGAACTTAAAATCTTTTTTCTTGCTATGAAGCTTTATTTCATTTCAAAATCCAATAAAATAGGCAGACATTATCTTACAATGTACCCATGAGGAACAGAGCCTACGCGCAATGCACCCTTAGTCATGGCTAACCTCCATATTGGGGATGCAAGGATAAATACCGCTAACGTGCAACAATCCAGTCACTTGACCAGGTGCAACCAAAAAGCAGGATGGATCCTGGCATCTAACATGATAAAAACAAATGAAAAAATTACTTAAAAACAGAGGGAATCCAGCTATGTTTGTGATACACGGACATATTTCTCACTATAACACACGTAATCGTATAGTAGTGATATCAGTCAATAAAATGAAATGTATACTCTTAGGCCCCTTCTCCACTGGCGTTTTTCACGCGCGAGTTCTGCGCGTGCATTTGACGCTCAGAACTCGCATTGCACTCTGTCCCATTGTATTCAATGGGTCTTTCTCCATTAGCGTTGTTTTTGACGCGCGTGCTTGCGTTCGTTTGCACGCCCCATTCAAGTCTATGGAGATGCATCAAGAACGCATTGCACTCGCAATCATTGCAAGTGCAATGCGAGTGCAATGCGTTTTAAACGTAAGGGTTGCTAGGTGACCAGAATAACATTATTTCCCCTGCTCGCTAACGATCATTTAATTAAAAAAACACAGTGAAGAACAGTGAAGAATAGAATAAAAACAGTGAACACAGTGACCACAGGATCATTTAAGAGAAAAACACAGTTCAGAACACAGTGCAGAATAGATTACAGATGTTCGGCACATCTGCTTACTTGTCGGGAGATACGCGCGGAACGGCGCAAACAAAATAGCATGTGAAGAACAATATATATGTGTGAAGAACACATTGCAGATGTATTTAAACATCTGCAATGTGTTCTTCACACACATATATCAAAAAGATACCATGCCGCTCCAGATAAGTTTCTTTTTTTTGTCTCTTTGCTCTGTCATATTCATTTTGAACCAGTTAGCAATATCCCTTATATGTTCAAGAAATATCTGCTTAAATTTACGACACATACATCCAATGTATAATTTATGACAAAGCATGCATCCCACCAAATATATTACATTATCACTATTGCAATTCAAAATACTGTTAATTGTGAACTTCTGAATGCTTTCTGACCGAGTTAATAAAATATTTGGAAGGTGATACAAAATTACTGGTTTTACATTGATATATACCACATTTATAAAAGCCCTTCTGATGTAACCATGTACGGCTGCTCTTTTCCCTTGATCTGAACATACTTGATGATACACACCTATGGTTTTGGTTTTTCATGCCACTACTCTGCAACCATTGTGCAAAATTCATTCATTCTCAAATAAGATGGGTATATGTTTCTGTATTATCCGCTTGATTTGGTGAAACTGGTCTGAAAACTGGGATATCATTGTTGCTTGTTGTGTTCCTATATGACTTCCTATTTGCTTCCAACATATCCTCCCGCTTCTTACCCGCCACTATGTGCTCGGCTCTTTTGAGCATCCAGTGGGGGTACTTTCTGTCCCTTAATCTATGTTGAATCTGATTGACCTCATTTTCATAATTTTCCTGTAGGGTACAGTTCCTCCTAGCCCTCACAACGCTCCCACTGGAATGGCTCTATTTGTGTGTTTGGGGAGGGAACTATTGGCATGGAGGATCGTGTTACCTGCCGTTTTTTTCCGACGTGTTGAAGTAATTATCTAATTTGTACATGTAATTTGTAATGTGAGATCGAGGAACACGATACTTTCAGAACCTGTATTTACTGTGAATTTGTGGTTCAAATGTACCTGCCGTACTAGCGTATAAAGGAAACAAAAGGATTGCTGGAAGTTTAAATAAATTGTCATTCCCAAAAATCCATGACCAGGTTTGCCAATGATGGCAAAAACTTTGCCCTCATTGACACCCCCTTGGTCTGAAGATAAAAAAACTGATCAAATGCAAAAAAAATGTGGGTCATCAGATACCATGTGGTTTCTTTTATAAACAGTTTGCAATCTGCACTATAATCACTGTATTTATCTAAGTGAAATGTGAGTGCATCCATAGCCACTGAATGAGGAGTGGATGTGTACTAAGACACAACATCACAGCTGACCCACATTGAGTCAGTTGTCCATTCCATGTTTTTTCATACCTCGCAACACAGCATCCAAATCCTGAAGGTAGCCTGGAATGTGCGTCACTAGAGGTTGCAGATGTATGTCTAGCCATTGACAAAGGCGTTCATTTAGGGACTCCATCCCTAAGACTTTGGGTCTCTTAGGGGGCAGAGTCATGCTCTTGTGGATCTTTGGCAGTGCGTGGAGTATAGGTGTAATGGGATTTTTATTTTTAATAAATTCACCCTATTTTTCACTAGGTACATCCAATGCAATGACACCATCCACAAGGGTGTTTAACTCTCTCATGATGGATTAGAGGGAAGTGGTCTATAAATTGTTGTATGTAATAACATTTTTATCTGTGACTAATACATTTCCCTACTCATAACAACTACTGCCCCCCCTTATCCGCCATCTTAATAATCCTCTCTTTATCCTGATGGCTTTCATTTGTGATAGATCAAGGTTGGACTTATTATCAAGTATGTTGTTTTGTAATCTCAACAGTTCTCTTTCCACTACCTCTTAGAACCTGTCCATCGCCTCTGCTCTTGCTTGAATGGGATAGAAGCTCGGAATGGGGACATCAATTCTGCATAAGTTTTCATTGACTCTCATCTTGTCCTCCGAAAACCATTCATATTGGACAAGGTAAGACTCAAGTTCTGGTCTGCAAAATTAAATTGCTATATCTTTTTTTCATGAAATACATCATTATTAATACTCAAAGACTCATCCTGTAAAGAAAAAAAAATGTTTTTTAACCCTTAACCTGCATATAAACCTGTTAACATCTTTTAGAGTAGAAAATTAATCAAATTTGTTAGAAATAGTAAAGTTAAGACCCAGGGAAAGAACTTCAGTTTGTGCTGAAGTAAGTGGTATGTCCGATAAGTTTAGAACATCAACTCCCTCCATTTTAAGATTTTGTCCAGTTATTCCGGTTGTTGGCTCCTCAAATTGCGATATGGGGGTCGTTGAATTCCTTTTTGTGTTTTCTGCCACTTTGTCTAACTCGTTTTTGGTTGGTGTGTTTTTAGTCTTGTTTTTTTTTGTTTTTGTAGTACGATGTCGCTCAGCACCCTTTGTTCTGTGTTGCCTCATTGTCTAAATTCTCCGTATCCACATTAGAGGTCTCGGCATCCCAGATACTAAAGTTCACTTTTGGCTTATTGTATTTTCTCTGATGCTTCTTAAGGATAGAATGGGGAGTAGACCATGGTTGTTCTCTCATCCCCCACTCATAAACTTGGTTGTGTGAATAATCAAAAGAATCTCTTGAATTTATTATTTTTGATTTCCATAATATTTTTTTAAAGATTCTCAATCATTGTCTCCAACTTTTTATTCAAATCCTGGAACTTAGTTTGGTCCAGTTCAGACTTGAGTTCTCTTCTAGTGGATTCAATGTTAGTATGTAGTTCCTGTAGTTTAGTATCTTCTTGGGAAATAATGAGTTTCATCAATTAAAGTGAGCACACGGATAATATTTAATTCCATTTAATCACAAATTCCTCCGAATAAACAAATGACAGGATTTTCTTTATACAAAGTCCCTGGGGTATCATGTTCTTGCTGACATAATTTCCAATGTTGTGTGATCCCACCAAATAACACATTCTTGCGTTAAAAGGTCCTCCAAATCTTTACTTTTTTGTTTAAAGGGGACCTACCACCACGATTCTACCTATAAAGGTAGAACGGGTGGTAGGTGGATAAATGGGACGTAAGGATAGCCCTTTTTGGGCTAATCCTTACGTCCCGGCTATCCTTTTGTAAACTTTAATCAGTTGATATGCTAATTTATTTAAGCGGCTACTGGGGCGTGGAGTAGCCGGACATGAGGCTACTAGTCGCGGCTACTCCACGCCCCAGTAGCCTTGTTCCTCCGCCTACCGGGTAATCTGCGGCGAGCAGCTCCTCGTAGCTGTGCGCCCTCGTGCGAATATCCTGCGTTCTGCGCATGCGCAGGACGCAGGCCTACGGGTGCGCGGCCGTAGCTCCGAGGCCGGCTCTACTGCGCATGCGCAGACGCCGGGTGCTCGGACGAGGGCGCGCAGCTACGAGGTGCTGCGTGCCGAAGATTACATGGTAGGCGGAGGAACAAGGCTACTGGGGCGTGGAGTAGCCGCGACTAGTAGCCTCATGTCCGGCTACTCCACGCCCCAGTAGCCGCTTAATTAAATTAGCATATCAACTGATTAAAGTTTACAAAAGGATAGCCGGGACGTAAGGATTAGCCCAAAAAGGGCTATCCTTACGTCCCATTCATCCACCTACCACCCGTTCTACCTTTAGAGGTAGAATCGTGGTGGTAGGTCCCCTTTAACATCAATGGTTCCGGGATCTTGTGTTATGTCATCATTAAACACCTGTGCAGCCTTGACTATACGGTCAGTATTCACATTACAAGCTCCTGGGGCCATTGTAGCGGCTAAAGATGTAGATAGCCAATGGTATAGTTCAAAAGAGATTGCTGCTTAAAATATCTATACGTTTGTCAGAGTTGGGAGCATCGAACCACACAGCAAAGATAACAAGGAAAAAGATATGTACAGCTCACCGAGGCCTGGTATTCCACGTGCCGGAGGTTCACACAGACGTTTGTGTTGCGCTTCAATGAAGAGAAAAAGGAACAACTCTCCGCACCAGTGTGAATTTAAAATCTTTTTTAAACATTTTTTGCGGGTGAGAGGCTACACTATACTATTGCACATTACTGTGTTTATTGTGATATTTGAGTCAATATCCTATAAGATAGGATATGTGTTTTTCGCCAAAGTGCCAAACTCTAAACTGGAAAATAAGTGAAATTTATCTTTAGCGGGGTTCCCTCTGTTTTTAAGTAATTTTATCATTTGTTTTTATCATGTTAGATGCCAGGATCCATCCTGCTTTTTGGTTGCACCTGGTCAAGTGACTGGATTGTTGCACGTTAGCGGTATTTATCCTTGCATCCCCAATATGGAGGTTAGCCATGACTAAGGGTGCATTGCACACCAGAAATGTGTAGGCTCCATTTTTCATGGGTACATTGTAAGAAAATGTCTGCCTATTCTATTGGATTTTGAAATGAAATAAAGCTTCATAGCAAGAACAAAGATTTTAAATTCACACTGGTGCGGAGAGTTGTTCCTTTTCCTATTGATTGAAGCACAACACAAACCTCCGGCACGTGGAATACCAGGACTATGTGAGCTGTACATATTTTTTTCCTTGTTATAATATAGTTAGTTGGTCAGTGAATAACACAAATTGCTTGTAGAAGTATCTACTAATTATTTGTTATTGATCTTAGGTGTGTCTTGTGTTATGGATTACTTTTTAGTTTTATTGTAATTTACAATATGCTACATTTTTAAAAGGACCCTTGTAGTCAGATAGAGGCAACAGCTACTAAGCTTTGATCTAGACTGCTCACATGTGGCGATGTCCTCCTAGATAACACTATTATTTCTCTTATATCGTAGATCAGTTATGGGGCCAGAGATCCGCTGCTAAGTGATAAAAGGCTTTACCCAAACTTCTTCCGCACGGTTCCTGATGACAAGATACAAATTTCAGCCATTGTGAAGCTCTTAGAGAGACTCGGGTGGGATTGGGTCGGGATTATCACATCAGATGATGACAGTGGACGGCAGGAGCTACAGATGTTACTGAAAGAATTTACAGATCATCAGATTTGTGTGGAATTCCGCATTCTTGTATCTATGGAGAGTTATGAGAACATCCCTCCAGCTTTACAGACATCATCCACTGATGTTATTATTATATGTGGCACCTATAGTATGACTTACATCAAGTTTTTGTACTCTGCAGATTATATTCTGAAAAACAAGACCCTTGTACTTCCAAGTTCAGGGTCATTTGCAGAGGATCTTGTAATTAACATAGGAGAGTTTCTAGGTAATTGTAGTTTAGTGTTTTCTATCCCAAGATACAATGTTACTGTCAACGAGTCCATGAATATTTTACAGGTATCCAGCCAAACCTCTGATGTGTTACTGGAAGATATCTGGATGACTCTATCTAAATGCTTTTTGGGTAATGCAATGAAAGATTTTCTTATTCCAGTATTTAGTAGACGTCAGTACCGTCACTGTTCTGATGAGGAGAAGAATCGTAGATTAACGTTTTCTTTTTTGGAAGATACAACTCCTTACCAGGTGTATGCGGCTGTCTATATCATGGCTCAGGCTTTACATACAATCCATAGTTTAATCACCAATGACTGGAAACAAAACATCTATAAAATATCTGACTATAGAAGAAGAGTGAGTATTACATGTACAGTCTTTTCCATTGCTATTCTAATAATTGACAGTTATTTGAAAGTAACTGCTCAACTTATTATCAAGTTAGAGATTGAGTTGACTTCAAGATGCAGCCACTACTATGGGTCTTCTCTATCGTACCATTGCTTACAAAACATCTTTTATTTCTCCTCTTAATTATCAGAAGTACTGTGTTAGTCAAGAAAAATAAAAATATAAAAAACAAAAGTACTTTCATGAAAAATACAAGTATGTAAAGCAAAATTATCATCAAAATCCATCATGATAAACCAGGGACAATTCTCATAGATCCAGTCACCGTGATTGTGGCAATCTTCCTATATTTGTTATCCATGGTCTCCTTCCCTCTAAAATCTACTTCTATATTTATTATCGTGAGCCTGAAGGGCTTTGTTGGGTGTTTTTTTAGAGCCCCTCAGTGCTGTAGTTTCACAGGCTGTTACAGTAAGCAGATCAGATCTTCTCTGAAACCCCCAAAGAGGCCAAATATAAGAAGATTACCACAGTCACGTGCCTGGATCTGTGATTAAGTGTCCCTGGTTTATCATGGTGGATTTTGATGGTAGATTTCCTTTAAGGAATGATACCTTTGGTAAATACATTTACTTGCAGCGTATGGGAGATGCCATGGGGAGCAGAATTTAACCACAGTAGGCCAACCTGTTCAAGGCCAAGCTAGAGGATGAATTTCTAACAACCTGCACCACTAAACCTCCAGCACTTCTGCTACTTTCAGGAGCTGCTTATTATCTGGTCAGCATCTAAAAATGAAATTTTGTCTTCCCACATAAATTTTTACAAATTCCATCCAACCATAAAACTGATTCTGTATAATTCCTGGACGCAACCACATACGTCAAGGGCAATACCACACAAGCTAAAATCTATCATGAACTCGCTGGTAGTCTGGCATCTCAGATGGAAAAGCTTTCATCCAAAACACAATTTGAAATCCATTGTCCACAGCCAAGCTGTAGGATCTGTTTGGACCTCAGTGAGGAGAGAAAACAACAGCTTCTATCAGTAAGAAGAACCTTCTTATAACAGGGGTATCACCCACTGGTCCACAGAGCTACAAGGATCCCAAGGAGCAATCCCCAAATGAAAATCTTGAAGAAAATTGCTCATTTTTATTTACAAGAACAACAGTCTAAAATAAATATTCCAAGATCTACCCATCCTGGCTGAGAAACAGCCACCAAATCTGAGGAATCTCCTTGTTAGAAGTGCCCTCTCACCTCCACGGAAACTTTTCCCTGCAACAGAAAAAATGAAAGACTTGTGCTATCCCGGGCACTTTCTCCTATACATCCCCCAATGTTGTGTATGTGATAATGTGCATGAGGTGATACAATAATATGTACCGAATATATTTGTGTATAAGCCGAGTTTTTCAGCACAAAGAATGTGCTGAAAAACCCTAACTCATGTACTCACCTTCTGAAACCCTCCTGGCAGGTTCTTTTCAATCGATCGATGCTCCAGTATCTTCTCCGTGTCCTTGGAGTATGATGACACAGTATGTCATCGAGAGGCTGTCATCACAATTCCTGCGACGGATGGCACGGGACAAGAAGAATATACCGCATCATCGATTGATAGAAGAGGACCTGTCATGGGGGCGTCAGAAGGCTATATACTACAGGGGGCTGGCAGGCTATATACTACAGGGGGCTGGCAGGCTATATACTACAGGGACTGGCAGGCTATATATTCAGGGGCATGCACGCTGCATACTACAAGGGGCTTGCAGGCTATATAATACAGGGGGCTGGCAGGTTATATACTAAAGGGGCTGGCAGGCTATATACTACAGTGGGCTGGCTATATATTACAGGGGGCTTGCTTGCTATATACTCCGGGGGTCTGGCAGGCTACACACTCCAGGGGCTGGAAGGCTATATGCTACAGGGGCTGGCAGGCAATTTATTTAGAGGCAGGCAGGCTATATACTATAGGGGCTGGCAGGCTATATACTACAGGGGGCTGGCAGGCTATATACTAAAGGTGCTGGCAGGCTATGTACTACAGGGGGCTTGAAGGCTATATACTACAGGGGGCTGGCAGGCTATATACTACAGGGGGCTGGCAGGCTTTATACTACAGGGGGCTGGCAGGCTATATACTACAGGGGGCTGGCATATTGTATAGGGGGCTTGCTGGCTATATACTGGGGAGGGTGGGACCATTGCATTTCCAACCCTCAGTTTATTATCGAGTCCATAGCTTTTCCTAGTTTTTTGTGTTAAAATGAGGGTTGTCTGCTTATACTTGGGTCGGCTTATACTCGAGTATATATGGTACATTGGGGAGCCTGAAGAAAAATTATGGAGCAGTATGAAGAATTTATATGTCCTAATACTTTGTTTTTCAACTTTTACTTTTTCCTTGTAGTAAATATCATTTTTGTGGTTAGCCAACAGGAGTATTGCTCTTTAAGCACTTTAGTATTTTGATACAAAAGTATTATTCATATATTTTTGGATATCTAGTTAAGGAGGGAAAGCTCTTAGATGTAGTCACTTCTAATGGACACTTCACTTTCTAATGGTCGCTCAGCTTTGGATGCCAGCCCCTCTGCACCACCCCTCCGTTCTATGTTACTGAATCAGTTTCAAATTTCCACATATATGGCTCCGGCGCTGCCCATCCACAGGTGCACCTCTCATATGCCAGTAAGTGCGAAGTGCTGGGCTAGTTCTTACATTGCCGCTGTGCACATTACTGTTAGATGCAAGGAAATCTCATCTGCCTCTGTCTCAATAGGCAAGTCTGGGACCCTCATAGGCTGTCATAGCAACCAAATGACCCCCCCCCCCCCCCAAATTATGCTACTGGCACCAACATGGTGGCCAATAGGCACAGATACTGTTAAAGGGGGCCACAATGGGGTTTAACTACAACACCTTACAGGTTAACTGTGTTGATTGGTTCCAGCATTGATCATGGCAGTAACTGCAGGTGTCTGCGTTATAATAATGTAATACAGTTATGTTGCGGTGTAGTAAAGGCGCGGCTAAATTTGTGTCTTATAATCTGCTGCATGTGTAATTCTAGTGATTGAAGGATTGGAATTACCCGGTGCCATTACCATTACCCTGATCTCTTACAGCTGACTCGCTACATAAAGGAAGAAAGGAATTATTTAAATGAGAACGGAGATTGGATGACACCACTAGATATAAGGAACTGGGTGGTGGGAACTCATAATAGGGGTGACTTAGTATCTAGAACATCTGTCGGAAGATTTGATGCATCACTTCCCGAAAAGAAGAAGCTCCATATCACTCCAAGGCTAATAACATGGAAACACGGGCAGGTAATAATAATAATTCTTTATTTATATAGCGCACACAGATTACGCAGCGCTGCAAAAGCATGACAAATTGGTCCCTGTCCCCATGGGGCTCACAATCTAAACAACCTAACAGTATGTTTTGGAGTGTGGGAGGAAACCGGAGTACCCGGAGGAAACCCACGCAAACACGGAGAGAACATACAAACTCTTTGCAGATGTTGACCTGGGTGGGATTCGAACCCAGGACCCCAGTGCTGCAAGGCAGAAGTGCTATTCACTCAGCCACCGTGCCGCCCAGTCAGCATAGTCATAGATTATAAAAGATGTCTTGTTGGCATTGTGGTCTGGGCACTGTCAGAAAATCTTGCAGATTGGCTTCTGTAAAATGCTGTGATTCTTTTGGGCTTGTAAGCAGCTTCTGATCTGTACAGTGATTGTCATTATTGGCAAGGCGGTAACTGCAGCTCCTGTTTTTTGCGTCAATACTAGTTGTCAGATGACTGCATCATCATGGGACAATTACGTCTCCATAAACACAGTCCTCTTCAATGGCCAGGTTATAGTCTGCTCCCTGACCTCCTTTGTATTTGCTTGTCACTATACGCAGCCAGCCATTCTCACCCCAGGGCTCTCCCCAGGAGTTGCGCACCACCCAGTACTCTACTCCATTTTCGTCCAGGCCCCATCCAGCTACTGATACAATGTGATTCACCATCGGGTTTGGCTGCTACTCTGCATACAGCCCTCCAGCATAGACATCAAGCTTTTCTGTAGCCATTATTCCACAACTGATGGGTCCATTCTTGTAGATTTCAGCCATCATCTTTTCCCTCCCGCTGACCATGCCAAAGTCACCGACTCTCCATAGAGTGTAGTTGGAGAGGTAGAAGCATTTATTAAATGTTGTGCAGGTACCACACTGGTTAAACTTGTTGCACTCCTGGTCCTTTGCCTGGTAGTTGTTACAGGTCTCATGTGGGATGCCATGCTTGTTGGCATACTCCCACACTCCTCCGTGGTCACCACCCTCACAGGATCCTGCCTCTCCACAGTCAATCACGTTCTGCACAGACAGGTATGCTGATGGCCACGCTGCTTTTCTCTTTATATTTATCCGATCGGCCATCGCACTGGTACTACCATGTGCCCAGCACGATCCACAGTACTGTGGGATATGCTGGTTCCGTGTCAAGCTAACATAGCGTAGCTAGATGGACTCTAGTTACCATACCTCAAGTTCCTGTGTGTGCGCATATTGGCTAGCTCTAGTTGCGAAACTCCAAGTTTTTGCGCGTGCGCACATATCAAACCATTTAGTACTTGGTATTGTCAAGCTCTTGCGCACGCGCGCCATAAAAATTTTTAGTCGCACCTCGCGCGTGCGCATAAAAACCATTCACTCATTAATTCTTCAAAGTTTTCGCGCACGCGCGTCAGAAGGTGCGCACGTCAGCTGGAAGGTTAGAATGGGCGGTTTGAGAGCGGAGACATTGGATGACTCCTTTGGGGGGGCGTGTGATCATGCCCTCACCCACTCCGCTCTCCGTTACTGATAGGCTAACCTATTTGCAACAACGGTTGCTACAGGTCAGAAATGAGGGGAGGAAATAGTGACAACACAGTGACGACACAAACGGAGGTGTTATAAACCGGAACCTGGCTCGGGAGAGCACACTCTAGCCCCGGCACCCCTGAGGACGCCACTAATGTGGCGAAACATGTCGGGGGGGCGTTAGTGTGAACAAACTTTTAGTTAGCAGATAAAGTGTGTGTGTGAAACCAAGTGACCGAATGACTACTAGGGATAGACTAACATAGGATCAATGAGACGATAGAATTGAAAACCGGATACATAGGATCTCAACTACCTTTGAAGTGTAGCCATTTGACTGGCAGTGAATAGCAACTGCAAATAATACAAGTGCTGGCTCACTTCGAAGTAGAGCACTGGGCATGAGATTATACATGCTTTCAAGGTAGTCACACCAGAATTATGTGCGTGTGTTAGATGACATATGAGAGGATCTAAGAAATTGATATTGGGTAAAGTGTTATAATTGAGAGCTGCAACATTGTAGCTTCACCGTCAACAAAATAAAACTGACGATCAATGCCAAACTAACAGCACAATACTGACATCTGGTGGCCCTTGAAGTATATATATCAAGATCCTGTGTTGTTTCTAAAGATAGTCTTCCTAGTTTTGGGTTGTACCACACAATAAAGTCTCCACGATGGTCTGCATAATTTTAATATAAGCCAGACAATTGTCCAAGTTGAAAATTTCATTAAAGTGGTTGAAGATTACAACCCTTTTTTAGTATAAATATGAATAAAAGTGAAGTTTTAACGACTAATGAGTCTCAGTGAGGTCTAACGGCCTTTTTTGTAAATATTATTGAAATTTGGACTCAGTCGAATGTCCACAACTCTTTTTGTTATTTCAAGCTAACATAGCTGGTCCCGTTGATGTCACGCCAGTCCCAGACTTTTGGCAGACTATCTACAGGAATATATTCATACGGACGTGGGTAGTTCCTTACACCAAAGTTGCCCCTGGTCACTGGTTTGTAGCAGTGCTGACCCTCCTGATAGTAAAGCCCCCCATGATCCCAGGAGATGAGGAGGAGAAGCAGGATGTATCTGTACATGGTGGAGAACAGAAGATCTCTCATGTGACTGGCAGGAAGGACCCAGGTAGGTTACTAGAAAGGTTTCATCAGAATTAAAAATGTCTTCTAGAGGGTCAAATTATTTATAATTAAAAGTATTTAATCCTTATTACAAATGTATGTTTATTATGTTCTCTTTAAAGTTTGTACATGTTAAAGATAATTTGACATCATTGCTAAATATTAGGCATCACCAACAGCCGACCTACTCCTCTGTCATATCAGAGATCTTGATTTTACCAAAAGTCCTCCACATACCGAGACTAAACCCAGTAGCTGGACCTGTACTGTGAATACTTAACCTGCACCATGTTGATCTGTGCTGTAATTTTATCCTGAAGCCACACAAAGTCACTGGAAAATCTCCAGTCAATGTTAAAGAATAGTCGGGGTCATTTATCATTGTTTTTTTTGGTCTATGTTTGACGTTGTTTTGGCGCAGATGTGATGCATTCTGGGCTATAGTAGCTGGTTGCAGGTCTGGCTCTTGTGCACAAGTGTGAGAATGAAGAGGAGCACATGGATGACCTAATAGGAGGCAGAACATGAAAGGCTAATGAAGCACTCAGTGATGACCAGTGCTTTGCAAGGCTACTCCACGCCTCAGTAGCCTGTAAGTAATTTATGTAATCGTATGTCACACGGCAGCTCCCGATGCATGAGGAGGGCTCACAGCCTGAGCCTTCTCCATGCAAGGTGGTTGTTTGCTGCATATTGCAGCAAACACCCACCGGTAACACCTGTGATCAGTGCTGGCACCAATCACTAGTGATAACCATGCAAATGCCTTTGGCATTTAAATCCCAGCAGTTCTTTAGAACATCCATATCGGATTTGATCACCGCCCCTGGGACGTCATCAAGGGCAATGATCAGATGCTATGACTTTCATTAGAACATTGTTATTAATGATGTTGTAAATCCCCATATCCTGATATACTGTAGTATGGCAGTATATAGTAGGATCAATCAGACAACCTAGGCTTAACCCCTTCCCGACATTTGACATAATAGTACTGCATGACGGAAGGCGAGTTCCCGCATTTTGCAGTACTATTACATCGTGAATTGTAACGATCACTGTATCTACAAACACAGTGATCAAGGGCAGCAGGGCATCTCCCCTCTAAGACCCGGGGGTGTAACCCCACCCCCCATGCCCACGATCGCAGCTATCAGCTGGTCAATTGAGACCAGCCTATTGCAGCAATAAAATAATTAAAAGACGCTGCATTAGCATTTACACAGCATAGAAGGAGGTGCTGTCAATGCTGTGCTTGGAAGCACTGTTTACCTATTTCTGCCAGGTGGCAAAGGTGGCATTGTGCCACCCTCCTGAGCGATTCGATCTGTTGGTCTGTACAGACATGTCTGATCACGATTGGTGCCGCCGAGGTGCATGCCAGGGAAGATGGCGTGATGTCTTCTGGGGGTGGTGCCATGTAGTGCCACCTCCAACCCCACCCCCCTACCAGCCCCAGGCAGAATGGAGGGACAGTAAGTGAAAAGACAGTACACAACACCGGAACACCACCATGGGTCAAAGAATAGAGGTAGCATCCTGCCACCTCCCAGATCGATCCGATCGGTCAGTCAGTAGTGACTGAATGATCGGATCAATGCATATTATGTGAAGGATGTGACAGCCATCTTCCCTTGTGCCCTCTCTTCTTGCCCCCCCTTCCATCCCCCTCCCCTTCTTGATGACAAGGTGGCATCATGCCACCTCCCTGATTGATTTGATTGGTTGGTCTGTACTGACCAACCAATCGGATCTGTGGGGGGAGATTCAAAGTACTGAACACTGTTGTCTTTTCTTTTTTGCATACAGCAGTCGCAGCGTAATGATCCCTGTCCCTATCCCTCCTCTTCCCTCCCTTTGTGCGTGTGGCGACTTTGAGCCTCCGTGCTCTTTTTTTGGTCACTTTTTTTCTCTTTCTGCCAGTTTTGTAGCACTCGCAGCTCTCTGCTTGCATTCTGAAAACCGCCAGTCCCTGATCAGTGGCGAAGTTCACTGGTCAGTGTCTGTGCTCTTTTTTGCGCATAATTTTTTATGGTGTGTGGATCCTGTGACTGCTGAGCATTTGCTTGTATCTCTGTTCATTTTTTAGTACAAAAGCATTTTTTTCCTCCTTTTTGCAGTTTTGTAGCAGTCGCACCCCCCTGTGTGCGTTCTGCAAACCGCCAGCCGCTGATCAGTGCTGAACTTCACTGGTCAGTGCCTGTGCTCTTTTTTGGGCAGTTTTTTTTCTTGTGTGTGCTGCGACAACTAAGCGCTGATCAGTGACATTTTGCTGATCACTATCTGCTCAATTTTTTGTCGTAGCATCTTTTTTGGTACTGGAGGATAAAAGTTACTTTTTTTTACTGTAGTAACTTTTTCTACTACAGTTTTTTTGAAAGTACACAGGTCGTCTTTCTTTTTTAACTACAATGTTATTGGTTCTCATATACGTGTTGAATCACAACATACACGCTCCTTTGAATAAAGTTTTTACACGTGTTGAATCACAACATACACGCCCCCTTGAATAAAGTTTTTACACGTGTTGAAGCACAACATTTACACACACACTCCAAATAAACAATGTCTCATTCATCCCAAGAACCTTTTCAGCAGAGGAGGCATATGCCTTAGTTGCCTCCGATACTGATTCAGATGGGGAAGATGCCACTTTCCTCTATTTCCCATCCTCCTCTTCCTCCTCATCCGGTGATGAGCGGCCCTCCAGAAGGTGTCCCAGGGCAATGGTTGAGGTTGTTCCCCAGCCCCCAAGTGACCCTGAATGGATCCCACCCCCTGATAATTATGAGCCTCAAATTCCTGAATTTGTTCAGTTCAGGAATTAATTTTGAGACAGAAAGTCTCACAGAAATTGACTTTTTAAAAGTCTTTTTCTCTGAGGATCTTGTGAATTTGGTGGTAGTACAAACAAATTTGTATGCCCAACTTCATCATTTTCTAGGTGGACCCCTGTAGATGAAATTTTAGGGTCTTGTGCTTCATACGGGCATTGTCAAAAAACCTGAGATAAGGCAGTATTGGAGTTCTGATATTTTCTACATTACTCGTATATACCGCACAGTAATGACTTTAAGGCCATTCTAAAATTATTACACTACAGCGACAATTCGCAGTGCCCACCTCAAAGCGACCAGTCATTTGACCGTCTCCACAAAATTAGGCCAATCCTTGATCATTTTAACACCAAGTTTTTTGAGGCCTACACCCCTGAAAAATTCATTTGTCTAGACAAGTCACTTGTACATTATAAAGGAAGACTTAGAATACGCCAATACCTGCCCTGCAAGAGGGCAAGGTATGGAATTAAAATGTACAAGATGTGCGAGAGTACCACAGGGTACACCCACAGATTTAGGGTTTATGAGGGAAAAGACAAACAAATCAGCCCCCCCAGAATGCCCCCCATGTCCTAGGAGTTACTTGGAAGCTTATCTGGGATCTGGTGCACCCACTGCTGGATAAGGGTTACCACCTGTATGTGGATAACTTTTATACCAGTCTTCAAGTCCCTCATTTCCAGGGGCACTGTACCATGCGGCCTCCCTAGGACCCTGATAACTCAACCACTAAGAAAAGGGGATATGAGGGATCTTTGCCGTGAGAACATGCTGTTGGTCAAGTATAAGGACAAAAGGGATGTCCTTATTTTGACAACAATTCATAGAGACACCCGGACCACCACCCCTGTACAAGGTACCACCACCACTGCTCCCAAGCCAGACTGCATCCTGGCTTACAATAAATACATGGGTGGAGCTGATCTGTCAGACCGAGTGCTGAAGCCATACAGCGCCCTACGGAAAACAAAGATATGGTACAAAAAGCTGCCCGTGCACAGCCGTAAAGATGGCACTGTATAATTCATATGTGCTATACCAATGTGCAGGTCATGCTGTATTATTTCTTTACTTTCAAGAAGCGGTGATCAAGGCCCTCTTATTTGGTCATAAAGAAGGACCCAGTACTTCTGAAGCCCCCGGTATTGTTCCAGGCAACATTTCCCTGGCGAGGTACCCCAAACTAAAGGACGAGGAAGGGCACAAAAAAGATGCCAATCTTTCTCAATTTATCAATGTGACACCTGTCCTGAAAAACCTGGCCTCTGCATGAAAGAGTGCTTCAGAATCTATCATTCACCTGCATTTCAGTTATAATTTCTTTACCCTGGTTGCCACCTCCATATACCCATCTGCCCTGGTACATTTCATCACCATAAACCCGGCCACACACTACTTCTTCCCTTCCAAGTCCTGCTGTGTGTCCCTGCAGAAGTTTATATCCACATGTGGGGTATTTCCGTGTTCAGGAGAAATGGTTGAACTACTTCTTTGGAGCAATTTCTCTTTTTGCCACTCAAGGACGCCCAAAAATTGGGGAAAAATTGAATTTTTGATGGAAAAATTAAATTTTTTCATGTTTCAGCCCAAATTTTTGAACACATGTGGGGTCCAAATGCTCATTATACACCTTATATATCAGGTTATACCTGACAAAGGCTCCGGTCCGGAGCTGAAACGTGTTGCGATCTTCATATACATAAAGAAATTATCATTGGCACATCATCTCTGTGTGTGCCTCAAAGAGCGCCTTCCTGTTATTCTCTCTGGGTTTGTTTCTAGGTCATTATACACCTTGGTAAAATCTTTTAAGGGTGTAGTTTCCAAAGTGGGGTCCATTTGGGAGGTTTTCACTGTAAAGGTACTTCAGGGGCTCTCCAAATGTATCATGGTAACATAAATACAGTGTACCACCACATATTGGGCATTGGCATACTGAAAAGAAATTGGGTATTAATCTTTGTGGAGCATTTTGGTATTTTATCCACCGAGGGTGTGTAGATTTTTTGGAAAATAAATTAATTTAGTTAAAAAAAATTAATTGATTTTGCTTTAACTCCTGTAAAACAATTGAATGGTTAACACATTTCATAAAAGTTGTTCTACATTCTTTGAGGGGTACAGTTTCTAAAATGGGGTCATTAAAGGAGTTTTTCTCTTATATAGGCCTGTCATAGTCACAGAAAACTTATCTAGTCCCTCAAAACATAGATTTTTTCAATTTTCACAAAAATCTGAAAATTCACTTGTATAGTCCTATCTTCCTAAGAAAAGATATAAGATGCTTAAAAGATCATGCTACCATAAAGAAGACTTTAGGTAAATGTTATTTATTAAGTTATTTTGGGGGGGGGGGGGTTTGACAATCTGCTTGAAAAGTAGACATTTTCAAAATTTGAAAATAGCATTTTTTTCAAAATTTTCACCAAATTTCCATTTTTTTCATAACCAACTGCAAAAGTTATCACCCAAATTTTTCATTTAACATATATTACAATGGGGCAGATTTACTTACCCGGCCCATTCGAGATCCAGCGGCGCGTTCTCTGCGATGGATTCGGGTCCTGCCGGGATTCATTAAGGTAGTTCCTCCGCCAACCAGGTGGCGCTGCTGCGCTGAAGCTCCCCGGAACGCACTGGAATACACCTTGCTGGGCTGAGTGAAGGTAAGTGCAAGCTCCGCGACACATTTTTGTTTTTTAAATGCGGCGGTTTTTCCGAATCCGTCAGGTTTTTGTTCAGCCACGCCCCCCCCGATTTCCGTCGCGTGCATGCCAGCGCCGATGCGCCACAATCCGATCGTGTGCGCCAAAATCCCAGGGCAATTCAGGGGAAATCGGCGCAAATCGGAAATATTCGGGTAACACGTCGGGAAAACGCAAATCGGGCCCTTAGTAAATGACCCCCATCGTGTCACGAAAAAACAATCTCCAAATCAGTTGGGTATATTAAAGCGTTCCAAAGTTATCTCCATATGAATGGATACATGTCAGATTTGAAAAATAGGGCCGTGTCAGGAAGGTGAAAAGTGGCTTCAGCGGCACGGAGTTAAAATACCCAACGTGGTCTGAAAAATAGTAAAAAAAAAAGTTTTAAAAAAATTTAATAAACCAAAAAATTCAATTCACACCCCTTTCCCTAGAACTGATATAAATAAACAGTTAAAATCATAAGCATGTTAGGTATCACCGCATCCTAAAATGTCCAATCTATCAAAATATATGGCAATAACAGTTTTATCTGACATTTAACCCCGAAACGGAAAAAATAGCGCTCAACGTCTTTTTGAAAAACAAAAACAATTAAATAAAAAGTGATAATAGGACGTACAGTCCTGAAAATGGAAGCATTGAAAACGTCATCAAAAGTCGGGGAAAAAATGACACCACACACAGCTCCGTACATTGAAGTATGAAAAAGTTATTAGTGCTAGAAAACGGCAAATGAATTTTTTTTTGTAAAGGAGGTTTACATTTTTTTAAATGTATTAAAACATTATAAAATCTATATAAATTTGGTATCCCCATGATCATACCGACCCAAAGAATAAAGTAGACTTGTCATTCAGGGAGTACAGTAAATCCAAGCTCACAAGAAAATGGTGCAAATGCATTTTTCACCATTTTCACTGCATTTGGAATTTTTTTGCCGCTTCACAGTACACGACATGGAATATTAAATACCACCATTTTGAAGTGCAATTTATTACGCAGAAAACAAGCAGTCATACAGCTCTTTATGTTTAATCCACATTTATTTAAAGAAAGAAATAGGCAACAATTACAAAAATAAAAATTGCTTCTGAAAAATGAGGGCTGGTCTCACAGGAACATAACACATGAGCATAACAGTAGCACGATAGTACGTAAGAATGGTCTGAAACAATTTGACACTTGAATCATAACAGAAAGTTCCTGCACCCCTTTTGCAAATGAAGTAGTAACTATATCAGACAGGGGAAGACAGAAGTGATGAAACTAGACAAAAAAGACAAGGACGGAAGGAGGAAATGGAGGGGGACGGAAGTATGGAGCAGCTTTCCAATCAACTCTCTAGTATACGTAACCAACATTGCGCAAGCGCAGCTCTCTATAGTTTTAGATAAATAATTCCTGAAAGGCAGGGGTTAATTGATATTCCTCCCAGGGAGCCCAGGCCATATTTGCTTTACCTGGGTCCGGAGAGTCTTCGTCCTCCAGCTCCTCCATCCTTCGTATATATTGGAGCTCCTGTATCCACTCAATTGTAGAAGGTGGGTGTGGGTTCTTCCAATGCCAAGGGATCACCATCCTTGCAGCTGCAAGGAAGTGGTGAAAGAGGCCTTTTTGATGATGTAGGAGATGGTGCCTGGCAACACCGGAAGGAGAGCGACCTATGGGCTGAACTGTACAGTTTTACCAAAAACCTTGCTGTAGGTGTCAAACACCATTTGCCAGAAGACCTGAATCACCAAGCAGCTCCACCAGATGTGTAGGATGGATCCCACCGCCCGATCAGCAGATCTCCGAGACTCCTGGGTAGATTCTGTGAAGTATGAGGGGGACACCTGTACCATCGCAAGGGGATCTTATAATTTCTCTCCTGCGCACTGCAAGGTAGAGGCAGTTTGTGGGAGAATAAAAAGGCTTTTTCCCCACTGGGCTTCAGTGAGGGTAGTTGACAGCTCTGTTTCCAAGGCCGCCATGAACCCTGGGTTCCCCCGGGGTTCAGTAAGCAAGATAGCATACAGCTGTGATAGCACATGGATGGGAGCTCGATGAGAGTCTCTAGGGCAGTAGTGGATGCCCCAAATATGTATTCAGAGTCCATGTTGACATACGATGTCAACTGCTGGTATTCCATCCAGGACAGGAAGGCGTCTGGGTTGGAGACTAGTAAAGTGTCCATTATGGGCAGAGTGGCTCCTTTCATTACCCCTCCCATATGGTGTCCGTGTCTACCTCCCAGTAAAAAAATTTCCCCAGCCCCGGACTGAATTGTTAAATAGGGGGTAAGAGGGCCCCTCAGTCTGACCAGGGAGTCCCCAGACGCCAATCAGTCCAATCAGTCATGGATAAAGTATGGTGAAAAGATAGAGTGTGTAAATCCTGCTGGTCGTTGGGTCGGTAATAGCCACGGGATAGTCCGAAGACGAGGGTGAGTGAGGTCTGTCTCTAGGGATACCCACTGTTTGTATGCCCTATGATAGTGCCAGTCGATGAGACGCATGAGTATGGTCATCGAATGATACAGTTTGGGGTCTGGGAGGCCTATTCCCCCTGCAGTTTTGGGTCTGGCCAGGATAGCATAGCTGATCCGGCTCGTCGCAAACAACCAATCCCCCCCCAGCGAACCACCGAAAGGCTGAGCGAAGGCTGGTAAAGAAATAACCAGGGGCGGATCGGTAATGTGTGAAATAGGTATAGGAAACGGGGCATTACATCCATTTTTCGGACGTTAATACGCCCGAGCCAAGACAGGTTGCTATTATGATATCTAGCCATGTCCCCTATAGTGCAGTCCAGAAGTCCTTGTAATTAAGGCTGTAAAGTCGTGAGAGGTCTGCTGGGATGTCTATCCCCTGATAACAAATATGGGATCTCTGCCATTTAAAGGGGAATCGGGACTCCAGGTGAGATGCCTCTGCCTTGGGGAGGGAGACGTTTAGGGATACCAATTAGGAGAGGTTAACTTTGAAGTTACTAAGGAGGCCAAGACAGGTGAATTCCGCAAGGATGGATGGGAAGGAGACCTGGAGCTGTGACATGTAGAGAAGCAAGTCGTCTGCATAGATGGTGGCCTTGTATTGTTTGGACCCCACCTAGAGGTCGTGTACACTGGGATTTCCACACCAGGCTACAGCCAGGTGTTCCATAACAGTAATATAGAAGAGTGAAGAGAGGGGGAAACCCTGACGGTTCCATTTTTAATCGGGAACGGTGTGGAGGAGAACCCATTAGTTCTGACCTGCACCATGGGGGCTGCATAGAGAGCTTTGATCAATCCTATGATTCGTGGACCCAAGTTGGTTCAGGCCTGTCCAAAGAAACCCACATTACACATGGTCAAAGGCCTTTTCTGCATCCACTAAAAGCAGGCATAGCAGGCGCTTTGTGGTCTTGGCCTGAGAGAGTAGAGTCTTGTTGGTGTTGTCCCGGGCCTCCCCTCCCCGTAGGAAGCCCACCTAGTTCCCATGGATAACCGAGGGTAGGATGGCGCCCAGCCGGTTATCCAAGAGCTTTGAGTATAGTTTTACATCCACATTGATTAGAGAATAGGGTGATAATTGGCACATGGCGTGTGGTCTTTCCCCGGCTCAGGGATAACTGATATGGAGGCCCTAAGGGACTGTCATGTGAAGGGGGAGCATGAGGAGAGCCTGTTGAAAACCCTAGTTAGAAAGGGGACTGGTTCCTGACGGAGAGTTTTAGTGGTGTAAACCTGTCCGGTCCAGGGGATTTCCCTGCTGGGGTTAGTTTTATTACCTCTAAGAGCTCTGGCTCGGTAAGGTTTTCCTCGAGGGACCCTCTATCCTCCCCACCCAAACAAGGAAGAGCTGTTTCTGCTATATATGCATCGATTTTTGCCTGGAGTTGTCCCGGGGTCATAACCTTGTATAGGCCCTGAATGTTGTAAAGTTCATCGTAGTAAGAGCATAAAAAATCAGAGATAGTGATAGGGTTGTGAACTACCTGCCCCCCCCACCCCTGTTCTGAATGTTTGGGGTGTATGTGCTGGAGGACCTTGGATGGAGGAGCCTCGTTAGAGGGCCACCGCATTTGTTAGGGCCCTGTGGAGCAGTCTCCATTTCTAGGCCCACATGGGCTACTCACTGTGGCTGGCCCCTCTGTGCGGGCTGAGGCCGATATTTCCTCCTTGGGTGCCTCTGGTAGAGCCCAGGCGCCGCTCTGCCACAGCTCTCCCTGTCCCCTGTCGCTGGACGATGGCAATGGCGAAGCCGCCAATGAGGGAGCCGTCAGTTCCATACTCAGGGGTGGTGGAGGCTGTGGTGAAGTGCCATATTCTTCTCCATGCCGCGTGACATGCGATTTCGTCTGAAAGGCCATGGTGGTCATCTCGGCAGTGGCCGCAGGAGGATCCAGGCAGAAGAACATCTCAACCCCCGGTGCTGCAACGGTGGGTGTCGCAGGGAAAGTCTCTGTCACCTTCTTCCCCCATTTGACTGTTCTGATGCCTATTAGGAGTTGGTGGTGTGGTAGCGTATGGGGCAAAAGCGGGAGCGCGAGACAAGAACGTCCTCACTCCTGCATAGCCAGGTCATGCCCCCAGGAATCCTCACACAGCTCTTTACATGGAAAAATAAAAAAGTTATAGATTTTTGAAGATGGGTTAGATGAGTAAAAAATGGAAATCGCAAAAATGAAAAAGGATAAAGGCAAAGAATATCAGGAGGAATCCACTATCAGATTTACTTTGGATGGTACATTCCTCATGGTAGGTTTCATTTGACCCATACAATGTCTCAAGTTCAATTGTCCCATAGAGCATAGAGTGGCTTTGGTTCAATTGCAAATAATTGGGTAGGTGGAGGTTTAAGGGTGGTATCCGTCCTGATTTTATAATTACTGTATATACTCCAGTATAAGCCGAGTTTTTCAGCACAAAATTTGTGCTCAAAAAAGCCTAACTCGGCTTATACTGGAGTCAAGAAAAAAAATAAAGTCAAAACTCACCTTTTCATCGTCACCCGTAGGTCCTATGCTTAGTTCGATGCTACTGTGCCGCCTCGGGTCCTTCGGATCCTCTTCGGGTTGTTCCGCTCCTCTTCGGCTCCTCTTCGGGAAGTTCCGATCCTCTTCAGGTCCCCTCGCAATGCCGGTGGCTCACAAAAAATGATGTCGGTAAGCGGCTGACATCATTCTATGTGCCGGCCGAGTGCGAAGACCCGAAGACAAGCGGAACGTCCCAAAGAGGAGCGGAAGAATCTGAGGAGGACCGAAGGACCCGAGGTGGCACCGGAGCACCGGAGACAGAAGAGGATCCACGGGGGACATCAGAAAGGTGAGTACAGTGTTATTTTTTTTTCCTACTACAGGGGCTGGCAGGCTGTATACTACAGGGGTTGAGCAGGCTGTATACTACAGGGGTTGGGCAGGCTGTACACTACAGGGGCTGGGCAGGCTGTGTACTACAGGGGCTGGGCAGGCTGTATACTACAGGGGCTGGGCAGGCTGTATACTTCAGAGGCTGGGCAGGCTGTATACTACACGGGCTATCAGGGTGTATACTGCAGGGGCTGGCTGTATGCGACAGGGGCTGGGCAGGCTGTATACTACAGGGGCTGGGCAGGCTTTATACTTTGGGGGATGGCAGACTATATACTACAGGGACAAATATATAAATTATTTGAAAAAAAAGATTGGTCGCAAAAAATATACTATGATGGCGAAAGAGAGAAATTGGGATAAAGTCCAATACCCTGTCAAGTTAAAAACGTCCACAAATACACAATTCAGTCTGCTTCAACGTCTCTCCTGTAACTCTGTAATGCAGGACAGTCAGTTGGGACAATACCTTTGGAGGCCCCCGTTCATTTACCCGAGTAGAGGAAAAATCCTATTGCGTATTCGTTCTCCCAGCGTTCGTCCGACTGGAGTGGTTTGTTGGTCTCAAGGCTCAAGGTGTGTTGCAGTGTAGGTGCTCGGTCTTCCAGCTCGGAAACTACACTCTTCCCGCACCAGTTCCGCTTGACTCCACAGAACACCAGTACCACAAGTTTTTTCACTATTAAAATTTTTTATCTTTAATAGGTGTACTCACAATAGATCCATTAAAAAACAAGCTTCACAAAAAAGGGGATTGCACGTTCAGCAATGCCTGCCCGACTTGAGTTTCGCCTCAGCAGCTTCTTCCGGTTCTTGCCCGTGTGTATGTGCTCTCGATCTTTATAGGTTCATTTGGTTCATAATTAATCATTACAACATGACAATCCTCAAACTGTAATAGGACTAACATGAATTTTAGTGTTCATTACAATAAAAACCCACATATAAAAAAATATAAAAATAAAGTAAAATACATCTCACTAAAAACAAAATTGCATCACCCATTAGAAAAATCCAGATTCACAATACCCTATCTAGTTGTCTTTACTTTCTTGTTCTTGATATCAGAAGGTAACTAACTATTATATCAAACGGAAAAATTCCAATAACAGTGAATATTCTTACTCTATATTAAAACTATTGAGGTGGTCATGTATTGTATTTCAGGGAAGGTAAATTCAGAAGAGGAATAGAGGATAAAAATAAGGAATAAACGTATTACTATAGGAAACATTTAACTTCAAAATCTGCATTAAGCCCTAATGGGAGTAATGTTTTTAATTGAAAAATCTAAAAGAATTTCCTCTGGCTTATCTTTTTCCCTTGGTCTTCTCCTCTCCAGTGGGGGATACTCGTTCAAGACTGAAGAAGGAGGTAGGGGTTTTATTATGATGTTTCACATAATGGGGGTCATTTACTAAGGGCCCGATTCGCGTCTTCCCGACGTGTTACCCGAATATTTCCGATTTGCGCTGATTTTCCCTGTATTGCCCCGGGATTTTGGCGCCCGCGATCGGATTGTGGTGCATCGGTGCCGGCATGCACACGACGGAAATCCCCCCGATTCGTGGCCGAACGAAAACCCGACGGATTCGGAAGAAACGCCGCATTTAAAACAATAAAAGTGTCGCTTGGGACGCGCTTACCTTCACTTGGTCCAGCTCGGTGAATTTCAGGGCATTCGGATGCTTTTCAGCGCAGCAGCGCCACCTGGTGGACGGCGGAGGAACTACCTTGATGAATCCGGGCCGGACCCAAATCCACCGCAGAGAACGTGCCGCTGGATCGCAAACGGACCGGGTAAGTAAATTTGCCCCAATGTGCAGATAAAGAATGGTCCAGCTTTCCTTTTTTAATGTTCCTAAAGTGTTCACTCACCAGGTTTTCAGTTTTCTCATAGTCCTACCAACGTATTTCACACCACAAGGGCAAATAATCATTTATACAACCCCACTAGTGTCACATGTCGCCAAGTGTTTTATATTAAAGGATTGTAGATTATCGGACAATGTAAAACTGTGAATGCCACCAGTGCATTATTTACCTGCGCTCCTACACACTGTGAGCATCTATAGAAGCCTTTATGTGCAGTCTCTGTGATGTGAGGGTTAATATTAATGCTACTATGTACAATGTGATCTCTTCATTTTTTTGACCTACGGCGAACAACCTTAGGATATGCTAAAGCATGTCCTATAACCGGGTCATGTTTTAAAATGTGCCAATTTTTTCTATATTCTAGAAATATCAATATCTTTAATATTATAGTTCCTTTCCACAAACCTCTCCTTCAATACTGCAGACTGTTTTTCATCATCCTCCTTCCTTGTACAGTTTCTTTCTATCCGCTTGATTTGTTCCTTTGGGATATTTTTCAACCAAGGGACAAAATGTTTTTGTCAGTTTCTTTAAAATAGGTTCTTGTATATAGACTGTTATTGTCCTTATTTAGTTCCAGATCTAAAAATTGAATATTAGTATGACTAAAATTTGTAGTAAAAGAAAGATTAAAATGATTTACATTTATATTGCTAATGAATTTCGGTAATGACTTTTGCGGACCTTGCCATAATATCACAATATCATCGATATACCTCTTATACAATTTTAAGTTTTCTCCAAATGGATTGTTATTGAAAATATACCTATTCTCCCAGGTAGCCATGTATAAATTGGCATAGCAGGGGGCAAATTTTGCCCCCATCGCCGCCCCTGATGTCTGGAGAAAATACATTCCCTCGAACCAAAAATAGTTTTTTTTTCTAATCCAAATTGTATTAGATTAACAACAGACTTTTTTTGTTCTTCTAGGACCTTCTGATCCCGATCTAAAAATTCAGCTATCGCATCGACCCCTTGTTGATGTGGTATACAGGTATATAGTGAAGAGACATCACAGGTGCATAAGATGGTATTCTCATCCACAGTGGTATTTTTAATAATTTCCAATAAGGCCCCTGAATACTTTAAATAGGCAGCTGTGTCGCCTACAAAGGATTGGAAAAACTTGTCAATGTATTCTGACACCCTGCTCGATACTGCTCAATGCCCGCTACTATGGGACGTCCTGTTTTTTTTTTTTTTTTTTTTTTAATTTAGTTTGGTCAAAAGGTTGTTCACCGTAGGTCAAAAAATGTAAGAGATCACATTGTACATAGTAGCATTAATATTAACCCTCACATCACAGAGACTGCACATAAAGGCTTCTATAGATGCTCACAGTGTGTAGGAGCGCAGGTAAATCATGCACTGGTGGCATTCACAGTTTTACATCGTCCAATAATCTACAATCCTTTAATATAAAACACTTTGCCACATGTGACACTAGTGGGGTTGTATATATGATTATTTGCCCTTGTGGTTTAAAATATGTTGGTAGGACTATAAGAAAACTGAAAACCCGGTGAGGGAACACTTTAGGAACATTAACTGGTTCCCGACCACCCGCCGTGTAGTCACGGCGGCGGTCGCGTCCCACTGCATGGAGATGGCTCACGGGCTGAGCCCTCTCCATAGCCGGTAAGTCTTTGCTGCATATTGCCAGCACCGATCGCGGGTGTTATCACAGCGATCGCTGCCGGCAAAGCTGACGGCAACCGCCATCTTGCCTAGGATCGTCGCTCCCCGTGACGTCATCGGGGAGCAGCGATCCGTCTCCATGCTGATGGCACATTGTAATGAATGAGGAAGAAAATCCCCATATACTGGCAGTATAAGATAGGATCGATCAGACAACCTAGGGTTTAAGTACCCCAGGGAGTCTGAAAAATAGTAAAAAGAAAAAAAGTAGAAAAAAAATTATAATAAAAAAACCTAAAATTTCAAATCACCCCCCTTTCCCTAGAACTGACATAAATATAAAAAAACAGTAAAAATCATAAACACATTAGGTATCAACGTGTCCGAAAAATTTTGAAAAATATAAAAAAAATCTATAAAAATTGATCAAAAGGTTGTACATATGAAATGTCACAAAAAATGACATCACCCACAGCTCCATACAACAAAGTATAAAAAAAAACAGAAGATGGCATAATTTATAAAAAAAAAAAACATTTTGTACAGGAGGTTTTAATTTTTGTAAATGTATGAAAACATTATAAAACCTATACAAATTTGGTATCCCCGTAATTGTACCAACCCTAAGAATAAAGGAGACATGTAATTTGGGGTGCTTAGTGAAAGCCATAATAGCCAAGGCCCGAAGAAAATGGCAAAAATGCATTTTTTCACCATTTTCACTTTGGAATTTTTTCCCTGCTTCCCAGTACATGGCATGGATAATTCAATATGATCACTATGAAGTGCAATTTGTTATGCATAAAACAAGCCATCACACAGCTCTTTACGTGTAAAAATAAAAAAGTTATAGATTTTTGAAGGTGGGGAGTGAAAAATGGAAATTAAAAAACAGGAAAGTGCTTGATCCTTAACTGGTTAAAAAAGGAAAACTGGACCATTCTTTATCTGCACATTATGTGAAACATCATAATAAAACCCCTAGAGGTACCTCCTTCTTCAGGCTTGAATGAGTATCCCCCCACTGGAGAGGAGAAGACCTAGCGAAAAAGATAAGCCAGAGGAAATCGTTTTGGATTTTTCAATTAAAAACATTACTCCCATTAGGGCTTAATGCAGATTTTGAAGTTTAATGTTTCCTATAGTAATACTTTTATTCCTTATTTTTATCCTCTATTCCTCTTCTGAATTTCCCTTCCCTGAAATACAATACATGACCACCTCAATATTTTTAAAATAGAGTAAGAATATTCATTGTTATTGGAATTTTTCCGTTTGATATAATAGTTAGTTACCTTCTGATATCAAGAACCAGAAAGTAAAGACAACTAGATAGGGTATTGTGAATCTGGATTTTTCTAATGGGTGATGCAATTTTTTTGTTAGTGAGATGTATTTTACTTTATTTTATTTTTATATTTTTTATATGTGGGTTTTTATTGTAATGAACACTAAAATTCATGTTAGTCCTATTACAGTTTGAGGATTGTCATGTTGTAATGATTAATTATGAACCATATGAACCTATAAAGATCGAGAGCACATACACACGGGCAAGCCCCGGAAGAAGCTGCTGATCGGAAACTTGAGTCGGGCAGGCATTGCTGAACGTGCAATCCCCTTTTTTTATGAAGCTTGTTTTTTAACGGATCTATTGTGAGTACACCTATTAAAGATAAAAAAAAAATTTGAAAAACCTTGTTGCACTGCTTCGATTCTTTCTCCTCTTGTCGGTGAGTGGAACTGGTGTTCTGTGGAGTCAAGTGGAACTGGTGGGGGAAGAGTGTAGTTTCTGTGCCTCGAAAACCTACACTGCAACATACCTTGAGCCTTGAGAGCAACAAACCACTCCAGTTGGACGATCGCTGAGAGAACGAATACGCAGTAGGATTTTGCCTCTACTTGGGTAAATGAACGGGGGCCTCCAAAGGTATTGTCCCAACTGACTGTCCTGCATTACAGAGTTACAGGAGAGACGTTGAATCAGAGAGAATTGTGTATTTGTGTATGTAATATGCTACAGGGGGCTGGCTGGCTATATACTGGGGAGGCTGTCACCAATGCTTTTCCCACCCTCAGCTTCTACTCGAGTCAATAGTTTTTCCCAGTTTTTTGTGTTGAAATTAGGGGTCTCGGCTTCTACTCGGGTCGGCTTATACTCGAGTATATATATGCTTCCTCTGAACATAGATAAAGGTGAGAGCATTGAAGTGACAACAATTGCATCTCTCCAAGCCAGAACTGACGCAGAGCAGAGGGAAAGCTGAATTAGACTCATACGGTGTTACTTTTTAAAATATTTTTTTGCACTACTACGTGTGCGGTGATCACTAATAAGGCCACTAAGTAGGTGCCTGGTGGATTAAACATAAGGATTTTGTGTATAGTTGCGCATATACAAAATTTATTTCTGTAGACTCATATTCTGATTAGCATGACTCCTGTAATATGATTTAATATTCTTTTCTGCAAATTAATGTTGGTTTTAATGTGATCATAATGTGTTATACGTAGATTCCTAAAGCACGATGCAGTGAAAGATGTCCATCTGGATCCCGGAAAGTTCTTAGAGAAGGATATCATATCTGCTGCTATGACTGTATCCCATGCTCAGAAGGAGAATTCACAAATCATGCTGGTAAATTATGATGTTAAATATTTAAAAAGCTATTTTTTAAAAAGGCAATATTATGGGGGAATTCATTCATTCTTATGGTCAGGTGCCCGTTTCCTCTTAGAGCATGGGTCAGGAACCTTTTTGGCTGGGAGAGCCATGAACATGCTCCCCAGTAGATAGGTAGCCACAGCACATACTCCCAGTAGATAGGTAGCCATAGCACATGCCCCCAAGTAGATAGGAAGCCACAGTACATACTCCCCAGTAGATAGGTAGTCGCAGCAAAAAAAAAAAAAAAAAGAATATTCACTTACCAGCGCTCCCTGCAGCCAGCTCCTCATCTCTCCCACGCTATTCTCTTTGACCCAGGCTTAGACAATGGCGGTGATGGCGCCTGGGTCGAACAGAGGACGTAGGCAGTGGTAACATCGCTGCCTGTGTCCAGTGATCAGTCTAAGACACACACAGCAGGCATCACTATTTATTAAAGATCTGTCTGAGAGCCAGATGCAGCCAACAAAGAGCCACATCTGGCTCCCGAACCATAAGTTCCCTACCCCTGTCTTAGAGGCTCTGGCTTCTTAGTTAACACAGGCAAAATCTCTGCCAGTTGGACCTGCAGGCCACATCTGACCAGGCAGAGTTTTTTACTTTTTCCATCCACCCTTCCCACTCCTTTCCCCAACACTCCCAAAGGGGCATGCTGGTTGGCAAAACAGCAAAACTGTCAGAGAAGGGTAAATTAATCTCCCCCAATGTGTGCAAAAGAATTGTAAAAGAATAAGACTCTCTCCCCGTATATTCATCTATTTCATCTATTTATTTCAATGACCCGTTCACACTTCTCTGTAGACTGGGCAATCCTTTAAACACTGTTTCCATTGTTCTGTTGCATATCCATAGTTTGATACCAAAATCAGAGGCCAACATGTACACAATCCATGGCTATATCATTTGCTTTCAGAATTTGTGCAGTAATTCGCATTTAACCATAAGTGAACCCAGTCAGGTCTATTTGTATATCCAGCTCTCACTTCCCTATCACAGGCCGGAATGCATCCCCAGGAAAGCTCATGTGCACTTCATTTTATAGTATTCATAATTAGAGATGAGTGAACATGACTATTTTAAGGCACTGGGGTAGTGTATGTACATTTATGCAGATACTAGTCCTTTTTTGATAGTGAAACAGTCATGAAGCCAATAGTCATACAGCCCATGTAGCCAATAGTTACGCAGCCCCAACTAGGCAACAGTTGTTTTTGTTAATGGTAGGTGTTATACAGTATAAGAACCTGCACATTGGACACTGCCACCTACAGTAAAGGCCCCCAGGAAAAGAAGTCTGTCATCCAGCAACTCAATATAAAGGGACTGATTTGGTAAACTTGAGGGACACATTACACACAGGCCAGAAGAGTATTTCAACCCCAAAAAGGAGATATTCCCCTGTGATTAGAATAATTGCACTTTCAACAGTAATTAATAATTGAAAACAACAGTAATTTTGAGTGGCAATAACATAAATAGCTTTTGGTAGCTAACAACAATCTATCTATTCAATTGGTCTAGGGTACTAAGTGTTATAACGTTTGATAGATGGTCCCTAGAGTCACAGTTCTGGTGTCATCTTTTTTCGTAGACAGTGAAAATTGCCAGAAATGTCCAGAAGATGAATGGCCGAACGAGGGAAGAAACTCTTGTGTTGTCAGAGATTATGATTTTTTGTCATATGAAACAGAAGTCCTTGCTTTGGTCTTCTCCATCATGTCCATTTTGCTTTCTCTTTTACCTGTATTTATGATGGGAATATTCACTTTATTCTGGAAATCTCCCATTGTCCGAGCCAATAACCGGACCCTCAGCTTCATCCTCCTGAGCTCTCTCATGTTCAGCTTACTCTGTGTGTTTCTATTCATCGGTCGTCCAGTGGATATGACCTGCATGCTGCGACAAACCTTCTTCGGGATCTTCTTCACAGTCGTTGTGTCTTCTGTCCTGGCCAAGACCATCATAGTCTGCATCGCCTTCAAGGCCACCAGACCTGACAGCCCATGGAGAAAGTGTGTGGGGGTGAAGCTTCCTTACTCAGTAGTGTTGGGCTGTTCATCTATTCAGGTTGTGAATGCAGTTATCTGGTTGTCAGTGTCTCCTCCATATCAGGAGTATAACCGGGATTATCCTGGGAAGACCATCATCCAGTGTAATGAAGGTTCTGTCCTGGCCTTTTACCTCATGTTGGGTTATTTGGGGTTTCTGGCAGCTGTGAGCTTTGTTCTGGCTTTCATGGTGAGGACATTACCTGATATCTATAATGAGGCCAAGTACATCACCTTCAGCATGCTGCTGTTCTGCAGTGTCTGGATCTGTGCCATCCCGGCCTATCTGAGCAGCAGAGGGAAATACATGGTCATCGTAGAGATATTTGCCATATTGTCCTCAGGGGGAGGAATATTGTTCTGCATGTTTTTACCTAAAGTTTATAATATTCTTATCTTTCCGGTGGTGAACAAGAAAGAATCCATGTTACACAGAAATACTTTATAAATCTTTCAAAAGTTTGTCTGTTAAAACCATTTAGCTGTGGGCAGTGCATTCTTGTTTCTCATCTTGGAGCTGAGTGTTTTGGTGACTGCCAAACCAATCAGGGGCTGGGATTCGTCCTTGGACTCCACATGTGCCTGCTACTCTCTTCCTTCAGGTGCTGGTGTTACTGTTCTCCTGTCACTTGTGTTTCTAGCTTTACTAATGCGCTATTGTTGGTTTTCTGATCCTTTGCCTAATCTTTGCAAAATTCAGTACATCATTTTGGTTTAGACCTGGTTATCCTGACTTTGTTTGTACCTGTCTATCTCTTTTTGTTTATAATCTGTTCAGAGCACAGTTGTCCAGTTGTCATCTGCAGGTTAGTGCAGTGTGGGCAAGTAGACAGGGACAGGGTTCGTGACTGATCTCAGGATTTGCACCTCTGTCTTAACAAAACGATCATTTTAACTTCATTTATTTGCTGCTCACACAATTAGAAGAAAGAAAGAAATATCTGCTAGGTATATATGAAACATCTTTAATAGAAAATATTATTTTATTTAGTATTGTAGTGAAAGATAATTATTAAAAGGCAATGCGAGTAATGACCTTTCCTGTGTTGACCCTCCCTAAGCTTTGGATAACTAAGTACAAAAGATTCTAAAACTTTTGTTTAGCATGTACCCATGTATCCTTTACATTGTAATGTCAGCCAGATATCTCCCTGATCAGCCAAGTGTCATGTGATTTTTGGGTGATAGTTAAAATTATTTTGGTTCTGCAACTATTCAATCAAATTTGGACTTTATCTTATCTTCTTATCAGTAAGTTCACCAAGGAACAACGTTTCTGTAACCTTCATATACTGGGACCGGCCTATGACAAATAAAGCATTTAGCAAGTATTTTTGTGGTGCGACATATATCTATCTATAAATGAAGCTACAGGACTACATAGCACTTATTCTATTCCTTCTTGATTTGGATGTGTGCATCCTTTACTTAGCCAGACTATGGTTAATTTTCAATTTCTCACAACACTTATTCAATAGAATGGGCTACATTTATCAAAACTAGTGCAGTTTGTACTATGTGCAGTGTCCTGTGTAGTGTGCAGGGTGCGGCAGATTCATCAGAACTGATGCCCAGGTCTTCATGAATCTGGTGCCCCCTGCACTGCTCGGGAAGCAGGCATAATTTTTTTTTGAGTACATTGTGAATTTTTCAAATGTGTGCCGCACGTCAGTGATAAATGTGGCACACGGTCAGAATAAGTAGTAACAGCCCCTTTAGGGGCACAATTTTTCTGTATTGTTGGACACAGAGCCGCCGCAACACAAAACTGGTGCAGACACTTTATAACTGCATGTGCAAGTAGTTTCCACGTTCTTTCTAGTGCAAAGTCACAAAACTGGTGCAAAGGCTTAAATAAATGGAATCAATGGATAGTGCAGAACAGTGACTATTACCATAGAATATACTATATTTAGCAAAATACTGCCATTTCTGTAATATTAAGTAGAAATAACACAAATTATTGTATGTTCTAAATTAAATAAAGATATTGGATGATAATTGTATTTATTTATTATTTACTGCTTTACTCCTTCTTCTAAATTTTAAGGCCTACATATAGACCTGAGGTTCTTAATCTCTTAAAAATGTATTTCAATTCCCTATTCTGAGGGAAATTCTGGTTGAGACCTCATTTCTTAGTAATAGGCACCAAAACACTACAAGCAACTGATTGCTTCAAAAGACCTGAAATAAATGCTCGTTGCACAGGTAAAAACCAAAGTTAAGGGGCAAATGAATCCGCTCACTCATGTGTATGTTCCCAGCTTGTTTGTTATCCAACTTCGTGCAGCTCCTGGTGCCCGTAATCAGGCTGAGCTGTCGGCCAGCCGAGATGAACTTGTAAATGGAAAGAAAGTTGATACTCCGGCACTCGCAAAATCTTGATAAAATCCCAAATTCTTTATTCCATTTAAAAATGCATGGTCACGCATTGCACATCCATATCCACTAGATCTACGCGTTTCGGACTATATAATTTAGTCCTTAGTCATGATCTCTGAGATGTGACAAAGGACTAAATTATATAGTCCAAAACGCGTAGATCTAGTGGATATGGATGTGCAATACGTGACCATGGATTTTGAAATACTACGGAATAAAGAATTTTGGATTTTATCAAGATTTTGCAAGTGCCGGAGTATCAACTTTCTTTCCATTTACAAAAACCAAAGTTAGTTTGAGTAAGAACTTTTTTGACCCCAAATTTGAGAAGTGTTCACTGGACTCATTTTGGCTTGTGCACATAAGTGGAGTTTAAACAAGCAGATTTTGTGTGTGCTAAGAGTGAATCTGTGGTTGGGTGAAGTAGCAAGGCATTTTTCTAAGTGTCACAATTTAAATAGCTTTTTTTCCCTTCCTTTGACTGCTTTGCAAATCGGGGGGAGGGATTAGTTTGCACAGGTGATAAATTAAGGGGTAGAAACTTAGTTTGAAGCTTGCTCATTTTGGTTTGTGTTTCTAACTGGCTTGTGGACATAAGTGGAGTTTAAACAAGCGGAGGACAAAAAAGAGGAGTCCACAGAACTGTAAGTAATCGTCATTTTAATCTTCATTTCACATCTCTTGATTTATACACTCTAGGATATGGCTAGCAGGATTGGTGGTATGCTCCAGTGCACACTCTGCCGCATGTATACACTGCTGGAGCAAGAGTTCCAGGGTGAATACCGCTGTGACATTTGTGCCCATATTTTTCTCCTGGAAGCTTGTGTTAGAGATCTGGAGGAAGATATTGCACGGCTGCGAGCTATCGGCAATCTTGAGAGAAGTATGTTGCTCACTGAGCAAGCAGTAAGCGGGGTAGAAGTGGAGGGTAGAGAAAAAAGCCAGGAGGGCCAGGTGGGTTGCTGGGTTACTATCAATAGAGGGGGTAGAAAGGGTCCAAGAAAAGCAAGGCCAATTCTGACTCTGCTCATCCGAGCAAAATTGCTAAATTGTGCGATGATGTGAGTTTGTCAGTGTCAGAAATGGCAGCCCTAGCGGATCCTGCTCTCCCTCACAGCCGGGGGAGCAGACCAGCTAGTAGTAGGGTGGATGGGAGAGCAGGTAAGCCAAGGCAGCTAGTGGTTGTAGGGGACTCTATAATTAGGAAGACAGATAGAATAATTTGTCGCCAAGACCGAATGGTTTGCTGTCTCCCTGGTGCAAGGGTTCAGCATGTTGTGGAAAGGGTGGATAAATTAAAAGGAGGCTTCGTCAGACCCGAGGCTCTCTGGTTTCTGCAGTTTTGTTACAATGATCCAGTGGCTCATTGTAATGTGTACTGTGCAAAAATACCATATACTCCAATACAGTAGTATTTCAGTATATGGTAGGAACGATCAGACCGTCTAGGGTTAATGTACCCTACAGGGTCTAAAAAAAAGTTTAAAAAAAGTTTAAAAAAAGTTTTCAAAATAATAAAAAAGTTAAAAACCTAAAAGTTCAAATCACCCCCCTTTCCATAGAACTGATATAAAACGTAATACACAGTAAAATTCAGACACAAAAGGTATCTCCACGTCTCAAAATGCCCAATCTATCAAAATATAAAACGGTTATTGCTGTTGGAAAACCACATAACAGAAAATAGCACCCAAGTGCCCGAAACACAACTTTTACTCCATTTTGCATCACATAAAAAATGGAATAAAAAGTGATCCAAATGTCGCACAGACCTCAAAATGGTAGCAACGAAAACGTCATCTCATTTTGCAATGCTCCGTACACCGAAGTATGAAAAAGTTATTAGCATCATAAAATGGTGAAAATCTTTTTTTTTTCATACACATGTGTTTAATTTTTGAAAATGTATTAAAACACAATAAAACCTGTATAAATTTGGCATCACCATGATCATACCGAAACAAAGAATAAAGCAGAGGTGTTATTTGGAGACCACAGTGAAAGTCGTAAAAACTGAGCCCACAAGAACGTGACCGCCCACCAAGAACGCATCGAATAATAAATAATGCCTCAGATAAGTAAATTTGTTACACACAAAATAAGCCCTCACACAGCTCTGTACTTGGAAAACTGAAAAAATTATGGATTTTTGAAGGTGGAGAGCGAGAAATGAGCGGAAAAACTCTGCATCCTTAAGAGGGTAAAGAACTCAGTTCTGTTATTGCTGAGCCGCTGTCTAAAATCTTCAGGGATTCCCTAATGTCTGGTGTGGTGCCAACTGACTGACTCAAGGTGAATGTTGTGCCAATAATTATATACGGCTCTAGAAATTCACCAGGAAATTACAGGGCTGTAAGCTTAACTTCCATTATAATAATAATTCTTTATTTACATAGCGCTTACAGATTACACAGTGCTACATAAAGCATGACAAATTGGTCCCTGGCCCCAAGGGGCTCACAATCTAAACAACCTAACAGTATGTTTTGGAGTAAACTGGAGGACCCAGAGGAAACCCATGCACACAGAGAGAACATACAAACTCTTTGCAGATGTTGACCAGTGTGGGATTTGAACCCACAACCCCAGTGCTGCAGGCAGAAGTGCTACCCACTCAGCCAACGTGCCGCCCTATTTTGGGGAAAATATTGGAAGACTATATACTGGAGTATGTGACATCAAATAGTATAATAAGTGGCAGCCAGCGAGGGATTACTAAGGATAGAAGTTGTCAGACTAACCTGATATGCTTCTACAAAGAGATAAGTCTAGATGAAGGAGCTGCTGTGGATATTGGGGCTTATTTACTTAGGGTTCGCATTTCCGTCTGAGTTCCCGAAGTTTTCAGGATTTGCACTGCTTTGACAGGTATTTATAAGGGGTTTGAGTCATACGCGATCAGATTTTGCGCAGCGGCGCTGGCTTTGCTGTGGCAGAAATTAGGGGGCGTGCCGTCGGACGATCCGACTGATTCAAAATGATCGCGGGATTTAACATTCAAATTGTGCCGAATCCAATGCACTTGGAAGATGGTGAGGGAATTGGGCGCACAACCTTAGTGAAAAGCGGCACGGTACATTCCTGTCGGACAATGCACATCTGGGAACGCACCAGGGACAAGTAAGTAAATGTGTCCCATTGTGTTTTTGGACTTTGCAAAGACAATTTACACTGTTAGAGATGGGAAAGTTTTTTTGCCGAGCACCTGTAGGGTGATGTAGAACGTTCTGCCATTCTTAAATATGCATAGAGGGAGCATGGTTTGCTCTTCAAACAAGGCAGTGTTTTCGTATGACACGCACATGACAACCGCCGCTCTTAGAATCGCTTCACTCTTCAATTCCATTTGCACTTACAGAGGCCAACTTCACCAAATAAGTGAAGCGGGAGCGCAGCCTGACAAGGTAACGTCTGTGCCAGCTCAAGAGGACTGAGCTGGGGACCAAGATCCTACTATAACATCAAAGAGTGCACTCTTTTTACATTGACATCAGATGATTCCATAGATTACGACAGAACCTGTTCTGTTAAACGCGGATACATGTAGAACCCCCCCAAAAGAGTGGAGAGGGTGTCGGCAGTAATTTTGCATTGACGTCACTGATCATTTTGCCCTTCTTTTTATCCGTCAGTATCCGCATTCAATCGGTCAATAATCCATCAGTATTGCTAAAGCCAAAAACAAACAGGAGTTGCATGTCCTCTTTGTTCTGTATCCACTCCTGAAGGGGAAAACCAAACATAGTGGCAACGTCATAGAGTGGCGGAGGGTAAAAACAGCATTATGGAAATCACAGGTTCTCCCAGGGAGACAGCAGTCAGTTGGCAGAAGCATGAGTATGCCGCAGAGTGGCGCAGTGACACATTCTGGAGGTGGCAGCAACATGGTAGGCCAAAGTGTGACACAATTAGAGAGTGTGGAGATGGTGGCAGCAGAAGCAGCAGCAGGGGGTCAGAAAGTGGCAAAATGACAAATTCTGGAGTTGGCAGCACGCTGGCAGGCCACAGTGTAGCACAAAGGCAGAGTGCGGCATTGGCAGCAACCTGGTAGGCCACAGCATGGCACAGTGATAAAGTGTGGAGCTGGAAGCAACACAGTAGACGACAGAGTGGCACAATGACAATGAGTGTGGAGGTGGTGTCAGCAGCAGTAGGTCAGAGAGTGGCACAATGACAAATTCTGGAAGTGGCAGCAACATGGTAGGCCACAGAGTGGCACAATGGCAGAGTCTGGAGGGGGAAGCAACATGATAGGCCAGAGAGTGGCACAATGAAATAGTGTGGAGGTGGCAGCAACATGGTAGGCCACAGAGTGGCACAGTGACAAAGTGTGGAGGTGGTAGCAGCATGGTATGCCATAGAGTGGCACAATTTCACAGTGTGGAGATGGCGGCAGCAGCAGTAGTTTAGAGAGTGGCACAATGACAAATTCTGGTTGTGGCAGCAACATGGTAGGCCACAGAGTGGAACAATGAGAGAGTGTGGAGGTGCCATCAACATGGTAGGTCACAGAGTGGCACAATGACAGAATGTGAAGGTGGCAGCAACATGGTAGGCCACAGAGTGGCACAATGACATAGTGTGGAGGTGGCAGCAACATGGTATGACAGAGTGGCACAGTGAAAGAGTGTGGAGGTTGCAGCAGCAGGAGATCAAAGAATGGCACAAGGACTGAGTGTGGAGGGGGCAGCAACATGTTAGGCCAGAGAGTTACACAATGGGCGAGTGTGGAGGTTCTAGCAACATGCTAGGTCACAGAGTGCCACAATGACAGAATGTGAAGGTGGCAGCAACATGGTAGGCCACAGAGTGGCACAATGAAATAGTGTGGAGGTGGCAGCAACATGGTATGCCAGAGCAGGAGATCATAGAAGGAGATCATAGAATGGCACAAAGACAAATTTTGAAGGTGGAAGCAACAATGGTAGGCCACAGCATGCCACAATGACAGTGTGTGGGGGTGGCAGCAACATGGTTGGCCACAGAGTGGCACAATGACAGATTGTGGAGGTGGCTCCAACAAAGAAGGCCACAGAGTGGCACAATGGCAGAGCGTGGAGGTGGCAGCAGCAGCAGTAGGTCAGAGAGTGGCACAATGACAAATTTTGAAGGTGGCAGCAACAATGGTAGACCAAAGAGTGGAAAAATGAGGGGGCAGCAACATGGTGTCCACATAATGGCACAAATACAGAGTGTGGAGGTGTCGGCAGCAGCAGTAGGTAGAGAGTGGAACAATGACATATTCTGGATGTGGCAGCAACATGGTAGGCCACAGAGTGGCACAATGACAGATTGTGGAGGTGGCTCCAACAAAGTAGACCAGAGAGTGGCACAATGACAGAGCGTGGAGGTGGCAGCAGCAGCAGTTGGTCATAGAGTGGCACAATGACAAATTTTGAAGGTGGCAGCAACAATGGTAGACAACAGAGTGGCAAAATGACAGAGTATAGAGGGGGCAGCAACATGGTAGGCCACATAATGGCACAAGTACAGAGTGTGGAGGTGTCGGCTGCAGCAGTAGGTAGAGAGTGGAACAATGACATATTCTGGATGTGGCAGCAACATGGTAGGCCACAGAGTGGCACAATGACAGAGTGTGTAGGGGGCAGCAACATGATAGGCCACAGAGTGGCACAATGACAGAGCGTGGAGGTGGCGGCAGCAGCATTAGGCCAGAGAGTGGCACAATGACTAATTTTGGAGGTGGCAGCAACAATGGTAGACCACAGGGTGGCAAAATGACAGAGTGTGGAGGCGGTAGCAACATGGTAGGCCATGGTAGAGAGTGGAACAATGACATATTCTGGATGTGGCAGCAACATGGTAGGCCACAGAGTGGCACAATGACAAAGTGTGGAGGTGGCGGCAGCAGCAGTAGGCCAGAGTGTGGCACAATGACTAATTTTGGAGGTGGCAGCAACAATAGTAGACCAAAGCGTGACAAAATGACAGAGTGTGGAGGGGGCAGCAACATGAGAGGCCAGAGAGTGGCACAATGACAGGGTGTGGAAGTGGTATCAACATAGTAGGCCACAAATTGGCACAATGACAGAGTGTGGAGGGGGCAGCAACACGATAGGCCAGAGAGTGGCACAATGACAGGGTGTGGAAGTGGTAGCAACAAAGTAGGCCACAGAGTGGCAAAATGACAGAGTGTGGAGGCGGTAGCAACATGGTAGGCCACATAATGGCACAAATACAGAGTGTGGAGGTGTCGGCAGCAGCAGTAGGTAGAGAGTGGAACAATGACATATTCTGGATGTGGCAGTAACATGGTAGGCCACAGAGTGGCACAATGACTGAGTGTGTAGGGGGCAGCAACATGGTAGGCCACAAAGTGGCACAATGACACAGCGTGGAGGCGGCGGCAGCAGCAGTAGGCCAGGGAGTGGCACAATGACTGTGCTGTGCTGTGGTGGCAAAATGACAGAGTGAGGAGAAGGCAGCAACATGATAGGCCAGAGAGTGGCACAATGACAGGGTGTGGAAGTGGTAACAACATAGTAGGCCGCAAATTGGCAAAATGACAGAGTGTGGAGGGGGCAGCAACATGGTAGGCCACATAATGACACAATGACAGACTGGGGAGGTGGCAGCAGCAGCAGCAGGAGATAAGAGAGTGGCACAATGACAGAGTGTGGAGTTGTCAGCAGCAGCAGTAGGTAGAGAATGGAACAATGACAAATTCTGGAGGTGGCAGCAGCATGGGTGTGGAAGTGGTAGCAACATAGTAGGCCACAGAGTGGCACAATGACAGAGTGTGGAGGGGGCAGCAACATGAAACGCCACATAATGGCACAGGGACACAGTGTGGAAATGTCGGCAGCAGCAGTAGGTAGAGAGTAGAACAATGACAAATTGTGGAGGTGGCATCAATATGGTAGGCCACAGAGTGGCACAATGACAGATTTTGGAAGTGGCACCAACACAGTAGGTTACAGAGTGGCACAATGACAGAGTGTGGAGGTGTCGGCATCAGCAATAGGCTGAGAGTGGAACAATGACAAATTCTGGAGGTGGTAGCAAGATGGTAGGCCACAAAGTGGCAAAATGACAGAGTGAGGAGATGGCAGCAACATGGTAGGCCACATAATGGCACAATGACAGAGTGCGGAGGTGTCGAAAGCAGCAGTAGGTAGAGAGTGGAACAATGACCAATTCTGGAGGTGGCAGCAGAATTGTAGGCCACAGAGTCGCACAATGGCAGAGTGTGGAGCGGGCAGCAACAATGGTAGACCACAGGGTGGCAAAATGACAGAGTGTGGAGGTGGCAGCAGCATGGTAGGCCACATAATGACACAATGACTGAGTGGGGAGGTGGCGGCAGCAGCAGCAGGAGATAGGAGAGTTGCACAATGACAGAGTGTGGAGTTGTCAGCAGCAGCAGTAGGAAGAGAGTGGAACAATGACACATTCTGGATTTGGCAGCAACATGATAGGCCACAAAGTGGCACAATGACAGAGTGTGGAGGGGGCAGAAACATTATAGGCCACATAATGGCAAAAGGACAGAGTGTGGAAATGTCAGCAGCAGCAGTAGGTAGAGAGTAGAACAATGACAAATTCTGGAGGTGGCAGCAATATGGTAGGCCACAGAGTGGCACAATTACAGAGTGTGGAGGGGGCAGCAACATGATAGGCCAGAGAGTTGCACAATGACAGGGTGTGGAGCTGGCAGCAACAAGGTAGGCCACCGAGTGGCACAATGACGAATTCTGGAGGTGGCAGCAACATGGTAGGACACAGTAAGGTACAATAACAGAGAGAGGAGGTGGCAGGAACACGGTAGGCCACAGAGTGGTACAATGACAGAGTGTGGAGGTGGCAGCAACATGGTAGGCCAAATAATGGCACAATGAGTGTGGAGGTGTCAGCAGCAGCAGTAGGTAGAGAGAGGAACAATGACAAATTCTGTAGGTGGCAGCAACATGGTAGGCCACAGAGTGGCACAATGACAGGGTGTGGAGGTGGCAGCAACATGGTAGGCCACAGAGTGGCACAATGACAGGGTGTGGAGTTGGCAGCAACATGGTAAGCCACAGAGTGGCACAATGACAGAGTGTGGAGGGGGCAGCAACATGGTAGGCCACAGCATGGAACAATGACAGAGTGTGGAGTTGTCAGCAGCAGCAGTAGGAAGAGAGTGGAACAATGACACATTCTGGAGGTGGCAGCAACATGGTAGGCCACAAAGTGGCACAATGACAAATTCTGGAGGTGGCAGCAATATGGTAGGCCACAGAGTGGCACAATTACAGAGTGTGGAAATGTCGGCAGCAGCAGTAGGTAGAGAGTAGAACAATAACAAATTCTGGAGGTGGCAGCAATATGGTAGGCCACAGAGTGGCACAATTACAGAGTGTGGAGGGGGCAGCAACATGATAGGCCAGAGAGTTGCACAATGACAGGGTGTGGAGCTGGCAGCAACAAGGTAGGCCACCGAGTGGCACAATGACGAATTCTGGAGGTGGCAGCAACATGGTAGGACACAGTGTGGTACAATAACAGAGAGAGGAGGTGGCAGGAACACGGTAGGCCACAGAGAGGTACAATGACAGAGTGTGGACGTGGCAGCAACATGGTAGGCCAAATAATGGCACAATGAGTGTGGAGGTGTCAGCAGCAGCAGTAGGTAGAGAGAGGAACAATGACAAATTCTGTAGGTGGCAGCAACATGGTAGGCCACACAGTGGCAAAATGACAGAGTGTGGAGGTGGCAGCAACATGGTAGGCCACAGAGTGGCACAATGACAGGGTGTGGAATTGGCAGCAACATGGTAAGCCACAGAGTGGCACAATGACAGAGTGTGGAGGTGGCAGCAACATGCCAGGCCACAGAGTTGCACAATGAAAGGCAGCAACATGGTAGGCCACATAGTGGCACAATAACAGAGTGTAGAGGTGGCAGCAACATGATAGGCACAGATAGCACAATGACAGATTGTGGAGGTGGCACCAACACATTAGGCCGCAAAGTGGCACAATGAAAGAATGTGGATGTGTCGGCAGCAGCAGTAGGTAGAGAGAGGAACAATGACAAATTCTGGAGGTGGCAGCAACAATGGTAGACCACAGAGTGGCAAAATGACGGAGTGTGGAGGGGGCAGCAACATGGTACGCCACAGAGTGGCACAATGGCAGAGTGTGGAGGTAGCAACAACATGGTAGGAGGTCAGTGGGTGGCTCAATCACAGTGGGGCAGATTTACTTACCCGGTCCATTCGCGATCCAGTGGCGCATTCTCTCCGGTGGATTCAGGTCTTCCGGCGATTCGCTAAGGTAGTTCCCCCGATGTCCACCAGGTGTCGCTGCTGCGCTGAAGTTCGTCGGAGTCCACTGAAGTTCACCTTCCTACGCTGGGTGCAGGTAAGCGACACTTTTTTTTTTTTTTTAATGCAGCGGTTTTTCCGAATCCGTCTGGTTTTCTGACGGCCATGTCCCTCGATTTCCATCACATGCAAGCCGGTGCCGATGCACCACAATCCGATTGCATGCGCCAAAATCCCCTGGGCAATTCAGGGAAAATTGGAACAAATGGGAAATTTTCGGATAACCCGTTGGAAAAACGTGATTCGGGCCCTTAGTAAATGACCCCCAGTGTGTGTAGGTGGGCGGTAGCAGTAGCAGCAGAATGAGGCCAGAGAGTCGCACAATGTCAAATTCTGGAGGTGGTAGCAATATGGTAGGCCACAGAGTGGCACAATTACAGAGTGTGGAGTTGTCAGCAGCAGCAGTAGGAAGAGAGTGGAACAATGACACATTCTGGAGGTGGCAGCAACATGGTAGGCCACAAAGTGGCACAATGACAAATTCTGGAGGTGGCAGCAATATGGTAGGCCACAGAGTGGCACAATTACAGAGTGTGGAGGGGGCAGCAACATGATAGGCCAGAGAGTTGCACAATGACAGGGTGTGGAGCTGGCAGCAACAAGGTAGGCCACAGAGTGGCACAATGACGAATTCTGGAGGTGGTAGCAAAATGGTAGACCACAGTGTGGCACAATGACAGAATGTGGAGGCAGCAGCTGCAGCAGCAGGAGGTCAGAAAGTGGCGCAATGACAGAGTGTGGAGGTGGCAGCAACATGGTAGGCCACAGAGTGGCACAGTGACAGAATGTGGAGGCGGCGGCAGCAGCAGCAGCAGAAGGTCAGAGAGCGGCACAATGACAAATTCTGGAGATGGCAGCAACATGGAAGGCCAGAGAGTGGCACAATGACAGATTGTGGAGGTTGCAGTAGCAAAAGCATGAAGCCAGATAGTGGCACAATGAGAAATTCTGGTGGTGGCAGCAAAATGGTAGACCACAGTGTGGCACAATGTCAGAATGTGGAGGTGGCGGCAGCAGCAGCAGGAGGTCAGAAAGTGACACAATGACGGCAGTGTGGAGACGGCAGCAACATGGTAGTCCACAGAGTGGCACAATGAGTTTGTTAACTAAATGTAAATCAATTCTTTTCGGGTCGAATAGAATATTTCCGGAAAATTTGGCGAACCTGGTCGAATCAAATTTTTAAAAATTCACCCATTTCTATTAAGGGGTTAATTATCACTGTCCAGAGCTGTGCAATCAAACACAGAGCGATGTTTCAGCCTCCATATCATACATTGTGCAAGCTGGAAAATGGATCTTTTACAAGCAAAGCATAATTTCTGAAGAAAAAAATTAAGTTTAATCAATTATTTTCATCCAGAAGTTACAGAAGACTACATTTGTTAAAAACGTGAAGTCTCCCTTTTCGTGATATAATGCTCGGTGCTCCCCGGTGGTTGTGACTATTTGGACATTGTATTCTAGAAGAGATCTTTATTATTTTAGCAGTAGAAGACATTGTAACTGGTTATATAAACCTCTCCCTGCCTCCAGCCAGCAGCAGAGCTGAGTGATCCCTCACGTCCCTGTGCTGCTGCGTGTGATACACCTGCTTAGATACCAGCACATGTATCACTGTGATCTACTACCATCCATGTTACTATTGTTATTACTTCTCTGTGAGATTTTCTGCAGATCTGAGATACAGGACAATGCAGGACAATGTGATCTTGTCATGAAGAATTATACCTTTGAGTACAAATATTCTCAGGAAGGAGACATCATTATTGGGGGGATCTTCACTGTTCATTCCTATGTGTCATGGTATTACCTGAATGGGAATGTTATGTACAACCAGATGTGTACAGGGTAAGTAAGAATCTACATGTAGTAAATACATATCTAAAAAGAAGAGACTTATAACATTTCATTTTTTCTGTGAGTAGATATTGATTCATAGAAATGTCTTCTCAGACTGTAACCTGTTCTCTACACCAGACTGACCTCATCTCTTAGTAATAGGCACATTATAAGCCATTGATTCTCTGCAAAAAGCATTTATTTCACATCTGTTGAAGAAAAGTTAAATTTTTTTGTCAAGAGTGAGAAATTTTTTGACCAAAGTTTGAGAAGTGTTCAGACTAGACTCCCATCAAAGATTTAATCCATAGCACTGTAATGTATATGTGGACGAGCCGTTACGTCAACTGTCATTTCGCAGCCGTATCATCAGAAACCTGCCATTTAGTTTGTGCTCTCTCCTCAGGACCACCGCCCTCCCTATGAATCAGCTGCTTTTATAAAAACCTGAACATAGGAACTAAGCTTTAACCAAACTGAGGTCGAGCAAACCTGATGCAAGGAAAAGATAGATGGGTTGTAAGAGATTCTCGGATAACGTACTGTATATGGGTGATTTTAATCAGAATAATTAATAATTCTAAGGCATCAGACATTTTTACATTATTATTACTATTATTATTATTTTAAATAGTTTTTCCTGTGGGTAGGGAGTAACTTACTTTCATGGGAAAACCCCTTTAATACAAATCAGAGATCTTACATCAATCCCCAGTCATTATATCACATATGAACAAGATAAGTGAAGTATATTAAAGAGGTTTTCCCACAAAATAAAATTCTCACATTTCAATCCCCTAGTGATGTTAACAAGAGATAAGCGAACATACTCGTCCGAGCTTGATGCTCGTTCGAGCATTAGCGTACTCGAAACTGCTCGTTGCTCGGACGAATACTTCGCCCGCTCGAGAATATGGCAGCTCCCGCCGTTTTGCTTTTTGGCGGCCAGAAACAGAGCCAATCACAAGCCAGGAGACTCTGCACTCCACCCAGCATGACGTGGTACCCTTACACGTCGATAGCAGTGGTTGGCTGGCCAGATCAGGTGACCCTGGGATAGACTAGCCGCTGCCCGCGCTGCTCGGATCATTCTGTGTCTGGATGCCGCTAGGGAGAGAGCTGCTGCTGGTCAGGGTTAGCGTTAGTGTGCAGGTAGATTACTGTTAGGCAGGAGTGATTCTCCAAGAACCCAACAGCCCTTCTTAGGGCTACAATAACGTTATACTTTTTTTTTTTTTGTTTGCTTGTGGCTGGGCTTGCTGGCACTAGTAGTGCAGCTAGTACCATATTGTGAGGAATTTGCAGGGGGACTTGCTACCGTTGTGTTTAGCTCTTAGTGACACACATATCCACCTCAAACACCAAAGTGGGAAAATTTATTAGGGGTTTGATTTCAATTAGGCAGAGTCTGCCATTTCCTTTTTATTTTATGTTTATTTTTTCACAACTCAGCGTCATCTCATCTGGCATAGCAGTGTGCTTTCATACTTGGCTAGAAAATAGCCAAAGGAGAATCCAAACGGCTTACTTACGCCTACAATAGCGTTATATATATTTTATTTCTGGTTGATCTGCTGGTGGCTGTCCTTGCTGCAGTGCATATACTAGCCAATTGTGAGGAATTTGGAGTGAGACTTGCGACCGCTGTGTTTAGCGCTTAGTGACGCACATATCCATCGCAAAGACCGAAGTGGGATAATTTATTAGGGGTTGGATTTCAATTAGGCACAGTCTGCCATTTACTTTTTATTTTACGTTTATTTTTTCATAACTCAGCGTCATCTCATCTGGCATAGCAGTGTGCTTTCATAGTTGGCTAGAAAATAGCCATAGCAATAGGATAGCATCGTTTGGTTTTAAAAACTAAAAAACACAAAAAAAAAAAAAAAAAACACAAAAAAAAAGTAAAAAAAAAATTAAAGTTATAACTTTCATTTTCAAAATGTTTAACCCGAGGGCTAGGGGTAGAGGACGAGGGCGGGGACGTGGGCGTCCAACTACTGCAGGGGTCAGAGGCCGTGGTCCTGGGCGGGGTGAGACACCACCTGCTGATGAGGGAGCAGGGGAACGCCGCAGAGCTACACTCCCTAGGTTCATGTCTGAAGTTACTGGGACTCGTGGTAGAGCACTGTTGAGGCCAGAACAGTGCGAACAGGTGATGTCGTGGATTGCCGACAATGCTTCGAGCAATTTGTCCACCAGTCAGTCTTCCACGCAGTCCACCCATGTCACCGAAATCGGCACTCCTCCAGCTCCTGCACCTCAGCCTCCTCCCCCCCAGTCTGCCCCCTCCCAGGAAAATTTGGCATTTGAACCGGCATACTCTGAGGAACTGTTTTCTGGACCCTTCCCACAGTCACAAACCACTTGTCCGGTTGCTGCTGAGCAATTTTCCGATGCCCAGGTTTTCCACCAGTCGCAGTCTGTGGGTGATGATGACCTTCTTGACGTAGTGGCAGAAGTGTGTAAAGAGGTGTCCGACGATGAGGAGACACGGTTGTCAGACAGTGGTGAAGTTGTTGTCAGGGCAGGAAGTCCGAGGGGGGAGCAGACTGAGGGATCGGAGGATGATGAGGTGACAGACCCAAGCTGGGTTGAGAGGCCGGGTGAACACAGTGCTTCTGAGACGGAGGAGAGTCCTATAGCAGAACAGGTTGGAAGAGGCAGTGGTGGGGCCAGACGGAGAGGCAGGGCCAGAGCAGGTGCATCAGCGCCAAATGTGTCACGTAGTGAAACTCCCGTGGCGAGGGCTCCCGCGGCGAAGGCTAGATTTTCAGAAGTCTGGAGGTTCTTTAAGGAAACACCGGATGACCGACGGACTGTGGTGTGCAACCTTTGCCAAACCAGGATCAGCAGGGGTTCCACCACTACTAGCTTAACTACCACCAGTATGCGCAGGCATATGAATGCTAAACACCCGAATCAGTGGCACCAAGCCCGTTCACCTCCGGCCGTGCACACCACTGCTCCTTCCCCTGTGTCAGCTGATAGTCAGCCCCCTGCCCAGGACCCTGGCACAAAAACCCCATCGTCGCCTCCACGATCCTCCACAGCATCCACCAGCGTTCAGCTCTCCATACCCCAGACGCTGGAGCGGAAAAGAAAATATAGTGCAACCCACCCGCACGCGCAAGCCCTTAATGTCCACATCTCCAGATTGCTTAGCCTGGAGATGCTGCCCTATAGGCTAGTAGAGACCGAGGCCTTTCGCAACCTCATGGCGGCGGCCGCCCCTCGGTATTCGGTCCCCAGCCGCCACTACCTTTCCCGATGTGCCGTCCCAGCCCTGCACCAGCACGTGTCAGACAACATCATCCGTGCCCTGACCAACGCCGTTTCTGACAAGGTCCACCTGACCACGGACACGTGGACGAGTGCTGCCGGGCAGGGCCACTATATATCGCTGACGGCACATTGGGTTAACTTGGTGGAGGCTGGGACCGAGTCTGACCCTGGAGCTGGTCATATACTGCGGACGCTGAGGATTGCGGGGCCTACCTCGGTCCAGGTCTCAAAGGCCTACTATGCCTCCTCCTCCCACCCCTCCTCCACCTCCTCCTCCGAACTACCATCCGTGGGCATGGCGCCATCAGTCGCTAGCTCTAGGCACAGCAGCAGTGCCGTCGCTAAGCGACAGCAGGCGGTGCTCAAACTGCTGAGCCTAGGCGATAAAAGGCACACCGCCCAAGAAATATTACAGGGCATCACGGCGCAGACTGATCTGTGGCTGGCACCGCTGAACCTGAAGCCAGGCATGGTTGTGTGTGACAACGGCCGTAACCTGGTGGAGGCTCTGCAACTCGGCAGACTGACACACGTGCCATGCCTGGCCCATGTGTTAAATCTGATAGTTCAGCGTTTCCTCAAGACATACCCCAATCTGTCAGATTTGCTCACAAAGGTGCGCCGCATCTGTGCGTATTTCAGGAAGTCCAGCCCAGATGCTGCCACTCTCAGGGCAGCGCAGCGCTGCCTCCAACTGCCCGGTCACCGATTGTTGTGCGACGTGCCCACGAGGTGGAATTCAACATTAACCATGTTATCCAGAGTTTACCAGCAGCGCAGAGCGATTGTAGACTGCCAGATGTCAACTTCCACCAGAACTGGTAGTCAGGTCAGTCAGCTTCCTCAAGTCTACAATGAGGAGTGGACGTGGATGTCTGATATCTGTCAGGTGCTGAGTAACTTTGAGGAGTCAACACAGATGGTCAGTGGTGATGCCGCCATCATCAGCCTCACCATCCCGCTGCTTGGCCTGTTGAAAAACTCTCTGGTCAGCATGAAGTCGGAAGCTTTGCGCTCGTCACAAGAGACGGGGGAAGAAGATTCCCTTGTTGATAGCCAAAGCACCCTTAGGTCTGTTTCTCAGCACATATCGGAGGAGGTGGAGGAGGATGAGGAGGAAGAGGAGGAGAATGTTGGCGAGACAGAAGAGGGGACCATTGTTCAGTCCTTCACTGTTCAGCGTGTATGGGCAGAAGAAGAGGAGTTGGAGGAGTTGGAGGAGGAGGAAATGGGCAGTCAGGCCAGTGAGGGGAGTGAATTCTTGCGCGTTGGGACTCTGGCGCATATGGCAGATTTCATGCTAGGCTGCCTATCCCGTGACCCTCGCGTTCAAAGAATTTATTCCAGCACCGATTACTGGGTATTCACTCTCCTGGACCCACGGTACAAGCAAAATCTTTCCACTCTCATTCCTGGAGAGGAAAGGAGTGTGAGAATGCATGAATACCAGCAGGCCCTGGTGCACAAGCTGAAACAGTATTTCCCTTCTGACAGCGCTAGCGGCAGAGTGCGTAGTTCTGCGGGACAAGTAGCGAGGGAGAGTAGGCGAGCAGGCAGCTTGTCCAGCACTGGCAAGGGTACGCTTTACAAGGCTTTTGCCAGCTTTATGTCACCCCAGGGAGACACTGTCACCTGTCCCCAGTCTCGGCAGAGTAGGGCTGATCTTTACAGAAAGATGGTGAGGGAGTACGTAGCTGACCATACCATCGTCCTAAATGATCACACAGCTCCCTACAACTACTGGGTTTCAAAGCTGGACATGTGGCACGAACTGGCGCTGTACGCCTTGGAGGTTCTTGCCTGCCCTGCCGCTAGCGTGTTGTCCGAGCGGGTTTTCAGTGCAGCTGGTGGCATCATCACCGATAAGCGTACACGCCTGTTGACTGACAGCGCTGACAGGCTGACGCTTATTAAGATGAATAAAGCCTGGATTTCTCATAATTTCCAATCTCCACCAGGTGAAGGAAGCTCAACCTGAATAATTTATGCACTCCTCCTCCTCCTCATTTTCCTCCTTCTCCTCCTCTTTGTACACTAAAGCAGAGGAAACTGGCTATTTTTTTACAGGGCCCACTGGCTCTAGCTATAGTACTTTATGCATTTAATTTTTCTGGAGGGCCACCTACCCGGTCCTCTGTTTTAAACAATTTTTGGGAGTGCCACATACAGGCACTCAATCTATTCAATTTTTCTGGAGGGCCACCTACCTGCTCCTCTGGTTTGAAAACTTTTTTGGACTGCCACATACAGGCACTCAATCTATTCCATTTTTCTGGAGGGCCACCTACCTGCTCCTCTGGTTTGAAAACTTTTTTGGACTGCCACATACAGGCACTCAATCTATTTCATTTTTCTGGAGGGCCACCTACCTGCTCCTCTGGTTTGAAAACTTTTTTGGACTGCCACATACAGGCACTATCCAAATTAAATTGTCTCCATAGCAGCCTCCACACGTTGTCTCCATTGCTACCTCCAAAAGTCGTCCATATAGCTGCCTCCATACATCGTCCCCTTATCAAACGAGGTGTGTCAGGCACAAATTTGGGTTGTTTTCATGGATTCCACATCAAAGTTGTTAACTTTGTCGCCACCCTGCTGTGTAATCCACAAAATATACTGGTAAACTTTTATCATGTACCGATATTATTTGAGCGCTTCTTGCTCACCTCCTTTGGTTCCTTTCTGCCACCCATTGGTTTGAAGCCTGAGTCCATTTAGGGTATGTCGCCATGACACTCTCTAGCCTGCTGCCGCTGCCTCTGCATGCCGTCCCCTATAGTGTCAGGGTCAATTATTGGATGTTTTAGATGCTATCTAGCTTCATTCTGTCACTCTGTCATGGCCATGCTGTTGCCCATAATTTTGGCATAATGGTACGTTTAAGCAGCCTCAGAGGCATCCATGCATGCTGCCCCTGCTGTTTCCTGTCCATTTCCGTGGTGTTTCCATCCTTTTCTGAAGTTCCCAGGTGTTTGGCCAAGCTTCCCTGTGCAGAGCCTTGGTCCCCTTGAAAAATGCTCGAGTCTCCCATTGACTGCAATGGGGCTCGTTATTCGAGACGAGCACTCGAGCATCGGGAAAAGTTTGTCTCGAATAACGAGTACCCGAGCATTTTAGTGCTCGCTCATCTCTAATGTTAACACAAAAAAAGATCATTTTAACCCCTTACTTTACAATTTTACTCAGTGTTATTGCTGTTTTAGCTCCTATCACTCTCTTTGGTTCCCAGGGTGTGGGCGGGGCCTCACTGAGCAGACACATTATGACTAGAGATGAGCGAACATACTAGTCCGAGCTTGATGCTCATTCGAGCATTAGCGTACTCGAAACTGCTCGTTGCTCGGACGAGTATTTCGCCTGCTCGAGAAAATGGCATCTCCCGCCGTTTAGATTTTTGGTGGCCAGAAACAGAGCCAATCACAAGCCAAGAGACTCTGCACTCCACCCAGCATGACGTGGTACCCTTACATGTCAATAGCAGTGGTTGGCTGGCCTGATCAGGTGACCCTGGAATAGACTAGACCCTGCCTGTGCTGCTCGGATCCTTCTCCGTCTGGATGCCATTAGGGATAGAGCTGCTGCTTTTCAGGGACAGCGTTAGGGTGTTGTACTAGATTAATGTTAGGCAGGAGTGATTCTCCAAGAACCCAACAGCCCTTGTTAGGGCATCATTAGCGTTTTTCAAAATTTAAAGTGTCAGTCACAGCACAAAATCCTTTTGTGTGCTGTCAGTGTTGGTTATAAGAAACCTCAAACCAGCCATAGCATTCATATTTTGAGGTTGCTGAGTGATTTCTTCTGCACGTTTTGTTCTGTAAATCCAAAAAAAAATAAAATAAAATAAATTACAGTTTATATTTCTGTTTTGTCTATAAAATAGACTTTAATAAGGGTATAAGACGTGGGAATCCAATTACTGCAGGGGTCAGAGGCCGTGGTCCTGGGCGGGGTGAGACACTACCTGCTGATGAGGGAGCAGGGGAACGCCGCAGAGCTACACTCCCTAGCTTCATGTCTCACGTTACTGGGACTCGTGGTAGAGCACTGTAGAGGCTACAACAGTGTGAACAGGTGATGTTGTGGATTCAGGACAATGCTTTAAGCCATTTGTCCACCAGTCAGTCTTCCACGCAGTCCACCCATGTTACCCAAGTGAGCACTCCTCCAGCTCCTCCACCTCAACCTCCTTCCCCCCAGTCTGCCCCCTCCCAGGAAAATTTGGAATTTGATCTGACATACTCTGAGGAACTGTTTTCTGGACCCTTCCCAGAGTCACAAACCACTTCTCAGGTTGCTGCTGAGCTCTTTCCTGATGCCCAGGTTTTCCACCGGTCGCAGTCTGTGGGTCATGATGACATTGTTGATGTAGTGGAAGAAGTGTGTAAAGAGGTGTTGGATGATGAGGAGACACGGTTGTCAGACAGTGGTGAAGTTGTTGGCAGAGCAGGAAGTCCGAGGGGGGAGCAGACTGAGGGATCGGAGGATGATGAGGTGACAGACCCAAGCTAGGTTGATAGGCCGGGTGAAGACAGGGCTTCTGAGATGGAGGTGAGTCCTATACCAGAACAGGTTGGAAGAGGAGTGGTGGGGCCAGACGGAGAGGCAGGGCCAGAGTTGGTGCATCAGCACCAAATGTTTCATGTAGTGAAGCTCCCGTGGCTAAGGCTAGATCTTCTCAAGTCTGGAGGTTCTTTAAAGAAACAGCAGAAGACTGACGAACTGTGGTGTGCAACCTCTGCCACACCAGGATCAGCAGGGGTTCCACCACTACTAGCTTAACCACCAGTATGCGCAGGCATATGACTGCTAAAAACCCCACTCAATGGAACCAAAGCCATTCACCTCTGGCCGTCCCCACCACTGCTCCTTCCCCTGTGTCATTTGCTGCCTCTGTTAGTCAGCCCCTGCCCAGGACCCCGGCACAAACAACTTCCACTCGAAAACCACACCTTTGCCTCCACGATCCTCCACAGCGTCCACATGCGCAGCGTTCAGGTGTCTATATCCCAGATGCTGGAGCGCAAGAGGAAATACAGTTCCTCCCACCCACACGCCCAAGCCCTCAACGTCCACATCTCCAAATTACTGAGCCTGGAGATGCTGCCCTATAGGCTGTTAGAGACAGAGGCCTTTTGCAACCTCCTGGCAGCAGCCGCCACTTGGTATTCGGTCCCCAGCCACCACTACTTTTCCCGATGTGCCATCCCAGCCCTGCACCAGCACGTGTCAGACAACATCATCCGTGCCCTGACGAACACCGTTTTTGACAAGGTCCACCTAACCACGGACACGTGGACGAGTGCTGCCGGGCAGGGCCACTATATATCGCTGACAGTATATTGGGTTAACCGAGTCTGACCCGAGTCTGACCCCGAGTCTGACCCTGCGGCCGCGCATATACTGCCGACGCGGAGGATTGCGGGGCATACCTTGGTCACGGTCTCTCAGGCCTACTATGCCTCCTCATCCTTCCACCCCTCCTCCACCTCCTCCTCCGAATTACCATCCATGGGCATGGCGCCATCAGTCGGTAGCTATAGGTGCAGCAGCAGTGCCATCGCTAAGCGACAGCAGGCGGTGCTCAAACTATTGAGCCTAGGCATTAAAAGGCACACGGCCCAAGAGCTATTACAGGGCATCACGGCGCAGACTGATCTGTGGCTGGCACCGCTGAACCTGAAGCCAGGCATGGTTGTGTGTGACAATGGGCGTAACCTGGTGGCGGCTCTGCAACTTGGCAGACTGACAAATGTGCCATGCCTGGCCCATGTGTTAAATCTCATAGTTCAGCGGTTCCTCAAGACATACCCCAATCTGTCTGATTTGCTCACAAAGGTGCGCCGCATCTGTGCGCATTTCAGAAAGTCGACCACAGATGCTGCCACTCTCAGGGCAAATGTGTGTGTCACCTCACATTACAGAGCAGAGTTCATTCCATATTGTATATCTGGAACAGAAAGTGCAGCCTGAAACCTTCCAATTACCACTTGTTCTCTGATTGGAGGATAGGGAATGTCATATGGTATGATCCTTAAACTAGCAATTGTTCCCACATGATCTAATAGCTTGTTCTACATTAGTCCTTCTGTTCACGTGACTAGAAGCAGAGCCACAGTATTCCAGTATCGCTACTAGAAATGAAACAAAGGCTTCTGCTTTTAATAATAATAATAATAATAATAATAATAATAATCTTTATTTATATAGCGCCATCAAATTCCGTAGTGCTTTACAAATCATAGGGGACATATACAACTATATTACATTACAAAGAACAAACAGTCATATGGAACAATAGGAGTGAGGGCCCTGCTCACAAGAGCTTACAGACTATGAGGATGAGGGGGTGACACAAGAGGTTGTATAATGGTCCAGCCATTCTTTATAAGGGAACAATATAAAATAATTTAATAAATAATTTACTAAACAACGATGTTAATGCTTGAACCAGCCATCAGCCGCCATCTTATTTACAGGGTCCTAGGTGAAAAAGACTGCAGAGAAGCCTGGAGCTTGGTATATATCAGCTGTTTGCCAGATAACAGATGGGAGATAGGACATAGGATGGATTAGTAAAGGGAGAGTTGACATTTCAAGCAGTTAGCGAGTGTGATAGGCTTGCCTAAAGAGATGGGTTTTAAGAGCACGTTTGAAGCTTTGGAGGGTAGGCATTAGTCTCAGAGTCTGAGGAAGGGCATTCCAGAGAATTGGTGCAACTCGGGAAAAGTCCTGGATACGTGCATGGGAGGTTCGAATTAAGGTAGAGATTAATCTAATGTCACTGGCAGATCGAAGAGCACGGGAAGGGACTGAGATGAGAGAAGAGAGATAGGGAGGTGCAGCATTATTCAGAGCTTTGTGGATGAGGGTTATTATTTTAAAGTGAATACGGAAGGAGACAGGTAGCCAGTGCAGTGATTGGCACAAACTGGAGGCATCCGTGTAGCGTTTGGCCTGAAAGACGAGCCTGGCTGCTGCATTAAGAATAGATTGAAGAGGAGAGAGTTTAGAGAGTGGAAGACCGATTAGTAGGGAGTTACAATAGTCTAGTCGAGAGTGAATAAGTGCAACAATTAGCATTTTAGAAGTTTCAAATGTCAGAAACGGCCGGATTCTGGAGATGTTTCTGAGATGCATACGGCAAGAGCGAGCAAGAGATTGAATATATGGTGAAAAGGAGAGGTCAGAATCCAGCACAACCCCAAGACAGCGGGCCTGCTGCCTCGGTGCTATAGTGATCCCACAGACCGAGATGGAGAGGTCAGGGTTGGGTTGGTTAGTAGATGGTGGAAAGACAAGAAGTTCAGTCTTAGAAAGATTAAGTTTCAAGAAGAGAGAGGACATGATGTTACAGACAGCAGAGAGACAATCACTAGTGTTCTGGATTAAGGCAGGAGTGATGTTACGTGCAGAAGTATATAGCTGGGTGTCATCAGCATAAAGATGATACTGGAAACCAAATCTGCTGATGGTTTGTCCAATGGGGGCAGTATAGAGAGAGAAGAGAAGAGGACCTTTTGTCTTTTGCTTTTGTCTTTGTTTGGAGTGAAGAAGGTCCGGCACTCACGATCTATGAACAGAAGGCAGGTTATTGGTATAAAAAGGGAGAAAAATACCTTGTTATAAATGGGGATTGACCCTCCATGTAGGTTATTTTAATACACAATTTGTTTGGATATATTTTTACAATCCAGCTAAATACAATAAAACAGCTACAACGAAAGATTACAAGAGTGGGAAAGCCCATGGTTTTGGGTTAGCTCTATATGCTCAGATTGTATCTAGCACTTCCCTGTACCTTTTTAACCCCCCCCCCCCCTCGGTAGAGCTAGGCGATAGGATAATGTATGTGGTTACATACTTAAGCCAATAATATAAAACATAAATGGTCAAACATTACTCCAATTCCAACACACAGGGGCGTAAGTTTAGGGGGTGCAGAGGTTGCGATCGCACCTGGGCCCAAGAGGTTTAGTGTGCCCCTATGGTGTCACTTTCCCATATGAGAAGACTATTATTATAAACCATTCATTATAGTCGGGGACCTGGCACAAACTTTGCACTGGGGTTCGTCAGCTTCTAGTTACGCCACTGCCAACACATTTCCACCTATGTGTAATCTTAGGGAAACAAATTTCACTAATAATCTTCCTATGTATAAGCCAATCTGGTTTCTAATGACTGATGTGCCCGGAGAGAACATACTGTACTGTACTGTACATAATCTAGCAACATCGAAAATTATAAAAAAAATACAGTTCTTGGTTTCATATATATTAATAAATAGTCCAAAGGCTGGGTCTACGTGCTGCAGGTTTCACGGCCCTTAGCCATGACTGCACACGTTATAGCCTACTGAATTATGTCAAAGATCAAGATAACAGGGGTCAATGCAATAACCTTAGAATCAAGGGATTGCCCAAATGTGTCTCACAAGACACCCTACAAGACACAGTTCTTAAACTAGCTTAATCCTTACTAGATAAAGACATGGCCTCCTCAGTGGTTATCAAAAGAGCCCACAGGGTGTTGCACCCCAGACCTAAAGACAACAAACCGCCAAAAGATATCATCTGTAAAATTCTTAACTCAACCCAAGAGAGGCCATCTTATATAAAGCTGAAAACTCTGAAGACCTTCAATACGAAGGAGCACCCCTGGCATTCTTTCAAGATATATCCCCTGTAACACTGAACAAAAGAAGACTTATTCGACCTGTTACGGAGGCAATCCATCAAAAGAAAATCCAGTATCGATGGCTCTTCCCATTTGGTCTATCCTTCCAAATCAATGGCGCAACAAAAATAATCCAGAAACCTGAAGACCTCATCCCTATCAGCTCACACACTAGTGACAATCGCAGGCATCGATGCACCAAACTCACATCAGATTGACTGACTACTTGAAACCCTAGGGAAATTACGCCATTGCAAGGAAGGTATCTGCATCATTGAAGGAGACTTTAATTGCTGCCTAGAACCCGCATTAGATTCCTCCTCTAACAAAAACAGATTTCCCTTCAGGAAACTCAAATCCCAGCACAAAACTTTTCAAGATCTATCCCTCAGAGATGCCTGGCACACCATGCACCCATCAGATAAGGAATACACCTTCTCCCTCCCCCACAAATCATATCAGAGACTAGACTATATCCTCTTCTCTACCCCCCATCTACCACAGATCTCAACCTCCAGCATAGATAACCTAACAGTCTCAGACCACGCAGCAGTTCATCTAAAATTTTTCCTCCCCACCTTCCCCAAACCACAATACACATGGAGGAGAACTGCTAAAAGGATTATACCATTTTGGGATTTTCACAGCAAGATGGAGACCCCCTTCCCTACCAAATGGGAAACCAACAAAGAAGTGATAAGGGGAGAGTATGTCACTGAATGCTTATGTTAAAAAACTAAAAAGCAAACAACACTATGAAATATTGCAGCAGATACTAGATCTGGAACATGAACATAGGACAACACAGTCCCCTGAGACCTTTTCCAAGTTGACTATAGCTAGAGAAAACCTGAAACAGCTTCTGAATCAATATGCACCCTGCCGCGATTCACTAAGATCGTGCGCCCGATATCCTGAATGTGTTGCTACCCCGCTCAGGTCCGACAGAGTTCACCTTCTTCTTCCTCGTGGTGTAGGTAAGTGCATTGTCTTGCGACACAAATTGAAAGTTAAATCCCACGCTCAGTCCGAATCCGTTGGATCTTTTGACACCCCCCCCCCCCCCTATTTCTGTTGCATGGAAGCCAGTGCAGATACGGCAAAATTCGATCACGTGCTACCCAATCCCCTGATAAATACCTGTCACAGCCACGTAAATCCTGAAAACCATGAACAGTCCGATCCGCGACCCTTAGTAAATAAGCCCCAAAGTGTTTATGCAGGGTAACAAAGGTTCCAAATTAATGGCTTCACTAGCTAAGAAAAGGCATTCCCAAACATACATCCAATCTATTTCCTCAGCAAAAAGAGCTACAGATACATCACGAACCAGAAGACATCACACACTTCCCCCAAAGTTGTGGCCCCTAATCTCTCTTCCCAATCCTCCATCACTAGGGTGGACCGCACAGGCTACCTCTGGTACCTTAACCCCCCCCCCCCCCCCAACCCCATCCAACACCTCCCCTCATTGACATCTTTATTGTCATTTATATGTTATTTCTCTATGATGGTTTCTGATCAAAGCATATTTGCTTAGGAAACGGTAAATTGCCTCAATGTTTTTTTTTTTTTATCTTGCTTCACAGCGCTCACCCCCGGGAGTATACACATCTCAGGGCTTTTCTCATTGCCATAGAAGAAATTAACCAGCGCACAGATATTCTTCCCAATGTCACTCTGGGATATCATATATATGACTCGTGTGGAAATGTGAATAAAGTTATGAAAGATGTTCTGCAGATACTGTCCGGACACACAGTAACGGCTCCAAACTATTCATGTAAGGAGAAGGACGCGGTGGTGGGATTCATTGGAGACTTACACTCAGCCACTACTCTCCCCATGGCCCAGCTGTTAGGATTCTATGGATACACTCAGGTGAGGGGAGGAAATAGACATTTCTGGCTATTACCGATTGTTTTGGGACTTCCATCAATCCTTAGATTTTGTTTTTCTTATGTTTAAACAACAATCCAAGTTTAACTTGAGTCATATTTAATCATTTGCACATCATAAAAATGGCTGTAATGGTACAGTGCCTCAGCGGTAGATAATATTAGGTGATATGGGGAGGGGTTGAAACCCTTTACCAGCAGGTATCACTGGTGTGAGGAGTAAAATTCTGGTGACAGGTCCTCTTTAACTTTCCTGGACGGCAGCCTGTCATGATGCTTTGTATCTGCATAGCGAGCGTCTCCAGTCAATGCGAGAGCCCATCATTAGGCGGCACTCTAGCGGCATACAACCGTCCTGGTAAGGGCTTTACAGATGGGTGTATATTATAACTGTGCTAACTAACTAGCATTTAAATAATGGGAACTGTGATATTGGCTTTAGCTCTAGCTCATATATATGTAGATGTATAAAACCTTAGAGAAACACATGAGTGTAATCTGGTCCATAGAAATCTCATTATACCTTTTAGTTAAAATTTAATTTCTTTTATTTAATCATTAACATTTATTTAAAAACAACAGTATGACAATAAAGTTGTAAAATACAAACAAAAAATGAGTTGTCCTCGGGAGTTCCACTAAAGCGTCCACACTCCACAGAAAAACAGGTATATGATGTAAAGTATCTATCTGGGTGGATATCCACACATAAATTCATCAAAGAGATACTGTAAAGTGCCAGTGCAACAATAAATGGCAATCCAACCCAACATAAGTATATAACAAGATTTTAAAGTGCTATATGCCTTTCCTACAGTAAATGGAGTGGCAAAATTAGCTTACCCATGTTCTGTTTCACGTGGGCGCTGATACCCCGACGCGCGTTTCGCGTTGCCGCTTCATACATGTAGATGTATGTATGAATGTATCATGTATTATGTAGAAAATAAAGTAAAACCTGTTACTCATTCATTTTACTTAGTAAGGGAAGGTCCTTTTTTTTTGTTATTTGGGTTCATCTATATCATGGAGCATAACCGCTAATTGTCACTTTGTTTGAGCCTCCTTTGCTGCTGTTGAATGGGGGAGGGGTGGTGAGGACGAGGGCCCTGCCCTTTAACAGAGGATGACCCTGGAAAAGTTGAGGTCCCGTCTGCCATGTAAATGACCCTTGCCTTAAGTTGTGTGGCCTATCAGGGCTTACCAATACATGCTGCACATGCTGTCTGATTGTACCCAGGACCAGCGTTAGGGTCAGGCAACCTGGGAGTTTGCTCTGGGCCCCCTGGCAATCTAATGTATAGGACTTTTGTATTTGAACACTTTTCTGACTCTACATCTGCACTGGAAGTTTCCATACCGAATCCTGTACATGGAGAGAGCAAGAGGAAGCTCCGCCCCCATCAGGAGCCTGTGGAGAGACATGTGCAGCATGGGGGGTGCAGGTAAGTGACTCTATCAAAGTATGAGAGTACAGATAATATATATGTATATGTCTGGCTTAATGTGTACATACACTATACAAACGTGTGGCTGCCTCTGTATATATGGCTGTATGCATGTATGTATGTGGTCAGCACGTCTAAAGATGCTATGTGTGTATATAGGATGCACACACATACATATACATCTGTACATCAACTGGAGGTTTGTGTGTGTATACGGTATATGGGCCAAGTATATTAGTGTCTCTATAAGTATATATAAGGGCTTATGCACACACACCTGTGCAGCCCATGGAAACAGGTCATATGGTGGCCCGATCCCACGGAGTACACATTGTACAGTGGATGGGAGTCCCTGCATTATCTAGAAATAAAATCCAAGCACATCCACTCTTCCAGCCGCTCAGTCATGCCGAAACTGTAATATTTAATACAGTTCTGACTGTATTGCTTGGCTGGCATTTGGGTGGGATTGGGTGGGATTTTGGGGCCACCATATGGCCCTGGGCCCTATATGTGTGTATATAGTATTTACTTTTTATGTATATTAGTGTCTCTATAAATGTGTTTGTCTGTGTGTATTTATATTTAATAGATTTAAGAAAAAATACCATTATTGGAAAAATTTCAGATGACGGTAAACTTCAACCCCTTCAGGACGCAGCCAGTTTGTACGTTAAGTGTCAGCCTCTTTTTTGTAATCCTGTATGTGTTGCTTTATATGGTTGTAACTTTTGAACACTTTAACTTACCAATGTAATTTTGAGAATGTTTTTTCAAGACACATTGTACTCCATGCCAATTTTATGGAGAAATTCGTCATTTGAGACTTATTGTTTTCCCACCAAATTTTTTTAAAGTTCTTATATTCTTATATGACAGAAGACAACATTCAAATCAAATTTTTAGATTTTTAGATTTTTACTTTTTTCCCAAAATTAAGATTTTTGAGATCATTTTTATTCAAATGAATTTGGAATGTAAATTATTAAAATCACCCATTTTCGAAAGTACATCCCTCAAACTACCAGAAACAGTTTTTTAAGATTTATAACCCTTTGAACGCTGCATGATAAATAAAACAAAACTGAGTTGAAATTTAGACTGGTCAAATTTTGTGGGCAATACTTTCATTTAGCCCTAAAATTTTCACATTACACAAGATACAAAGAAAAATCCATCTTAAAATTTGTTATGTGATTTCTCCTGATTACAGAGACCCCCCACATGTGGAAGTTATTTGTTGTAGGGGTGCACAACGAGGTGCAGACGGGAAGTAGCGCCATGAAGCTGCCAATTTTGTCTTATAGAACTTAGTTTTAGTTTCCTCACTGTCGTCCTTTTGTAAGTTATAAAATTTTAGATTTTCCTTTAGGGGGGCCATGTGACCGCATTTTTTAAACGAGATGAGATGCATTTTACAGTGATACCATTTTGGGGTTGCTATACCCTAATTTTTTTTTTTTTTTGTGTGTTCTCCATTTAGCTTGATAAACCTGTTATCTTTATTCTGTGAGTACGATTAAGGGGATACTATACCTAGATATTTTTTCTTATGTTGTACTAAATTTGCTTAATAAAACCGATTGTGGGAAAAAATCTTTAATTTTTGCGTCTTCCAAGTGACGTCACATTTTTATTATTTTTGTCTATGGAAAAATCATAATTTTTGGTGGGTTTTAACTTTTTTATGGTGTTCATCATATGGGTTCAATAATTATTCCTTTATTTATAAAGCCCCAACATATTCCGCTGCACTGCACAGAGTTTGCCAAACCATTCCCTGTCCCCATTGAGCTCTAAATAACCTACCAGTATGTTTTGGAGTGTGGGAGGAAACCGAAGGACCTGGATCACGCTTCTCGAAGATGGGGGCTGATTGTGGGGGAGAGGCCCCTACCAGGTAATTTAAATGCTGTGGTTGCACTGGTCACAGAATTTAACAGGTTTATTATCCGTGGATTGGGCGTTACACTGGGGTGTCAGCTGTTGACACCCCTTGTATACTGATGCCGCCCAAGTTCTGAATTCGAGCTGAATCGGCATCCACTCACCATCTGACATGTTAAAGGTGTTTTTCACACTCTGGGGTTTTACATATAGGACCCAAAGCTGGTGAAATAACAAACACCATACAATCACCCCTGTACCTGCCGTGGTTTAGAACAGAGTTCCTCGTCTAAGAGTTGCCTGCTGCTGAAAATGTCATGTGACCAAGCTCATTTGCACCTTGATAACTAATTCCTATTTTTCAAAACCAGGAGGCGTCACTTTATCCGGTTATAACTTTAGAGGCTTTAACTTACCCAAGTGTATAACTTACCCAAATTTTGTACTTCAAGTTAGTGGGAAATTTTGGTTGATATATTTGTTTATTTATGGAAAAAGGTGAATTTGGTAAACATTTTGAAAAAAAATTATTTTTTCAAACTGATAGTCTTACTACCCAAATGAGTTACTAACTAACTAACTTTTACCATATCTCAGCTTTGTTTTGGCGTCATTTTATATGTGTCCTTTTGTTTTATTACGACAATAGAAAGACCATAAATCAAACAGCATTCTCCCATATTTTCAAAAATTTTTTAGAATCAATTATTTTAAGGATAATTTTATTTCTTTAGGGGTTTTGGAAGTTACGTTAATAGAAACCCCCCACATATCCCCAGTACTATTAAGTTCACCCCTCAAACTATTCAAAACACAGGTAGGAAGCTTGTTAACCCTGTATTTTCCAGGTTTGATTTGTTATTTACTAAAATGTATCATTAATACGTTACTAAAAATTTACCCACATTAACTGAATAAAAGTAGAAAACTCATCTACGAATATATTGTGCAGTTTCTTCCGAGTAAGAGGACCCCACCCAAACATGTGGATGTCAGGGCACACTGCGCCACGGAAGGGAATATTCTATAATTGACAGGGAATAATTACAGGGACATTTCTATAGGTTTTATTTTACAAAAAATTTAAACCTTTTGTATAAAAAAAAATTATTAACTTTACCATATTCTGACTCCAATAACTTTTTCATACATAGTATATAGTTGGCTAAGGTGTTAATTTGCTGGGACAAGCTGACCTTTTTAAAAGTGGTGATTTGGACATTTGAACACATTTTTCTGTTACGGGGTACACCATTGGGAATAACCATTTTTATATTTTTATAGATTGGGAATTTTGGGACGTGGTGATACTTAATATGTTGTGTTTTTTTTTACTTTTTTCCACTTTTCTTTTATTATTTATTGATTTATATGTGTGAGGGGCTTCAGTGACATTTTAATTAATTTTTATTTATTTTTTGAGTTTTTTTTCCCTTTTTTTATTTTTACAATACTATCATATGAACTAGTGATGATGTGATCACTAGTTCATACTAATTCACTGCAATAACCATGCATTGCAATGCATTAGAAATGTCAGCCTATGAACTTGCATAGGTTGACTGTCACGGGTGTCCCTGTGATCCATACCTCGGATTGCTCCATGGCAATGCTGCCCCATCACCCGGCCCGCACTTACCTCTCCACGCTCCTGCTCCTGTCCTGGCTAGGCTGCATGCATGTCCCTGCTCCCTAGGGTGCGTGCGTGCCGGCACTCGAAGATTTAAAGGGTCAGCGCACTGCTGATTGCCGCTTGCACTTTTCCATAAAGATCTTTTAGCTACCTTGCCACAGAGAAAGTTTCCTGTGATCCCTACATTGTTCCTTGTTCCTTGCCCTGCTGAATTCCTGTTGTGACCTCCGACCCGACCTCTAAATCTCTGCTGCCTACCTTGACTTTCAGCCTGCATCTGACTATGAGACTGCTCGCTGTATCTGTACCTCGACCTTGATTGCCACCATGGCCTAGTCGCACCTGCGAAATGACATGGTGGCACCCTGCCTTAGAAAGTCCATTCCTCTTTGCGGCGGGCTCTGGTGAAGACCAGGTGCCACTTGGATTACGGTCCCTGGTGTTGGCTAGTACCATCTCCCATGGTGGTCCAGGGGGTCCACTGACCATGAACCCTGACAGTGAAAGGCAGCTACTCAGTCCAGCCCCTGGAGCAGGCACATGCTGATGACAGGCCCGGCAGTGAAGACGGCACTCCATCTAGTAAATGCTATATTCAGCACAAATCTTAACTTGAGAATCTTGAATCTAAGAATCTAAAAATGAAAAAAGCAAACGACACTCCAAAGTTTGCAGATTTATGACACCAATGAGGATTGCAGATAAATGTGTGATGTGTATGTCAGTTTTATTGTTTAAAGCCTATAATACATTTCCCCTTTATGTTTGGCTTTATGAAAAGTAATTTAGTTTGGCCACAAGAAATGTGTGTGGTGTGTAGCACCTGAGTGTATTCACAAATACCAGAGGGACATCATAGTGTCATCTTATGTGGAAATTGCAGTTTTCAGGGTCTGGTGATAAGATGTGGTATTGTGTGTTACTGGCAGTGGTCATGGTTTTGGGGTGAGATATGGTAATAACAGTGGTCATGGTGTGGGGTATTATATTAGCCCTGGGTAGGTTTTCAAAAGTGTATTTTTTTCATTATTGGAAATATGCAAATATGTTTTCCAAGGTGGGAAAAGGAAAACAATGATTCCCTTAGCTACCTTGAAACGCAGCCCCCTTAACACCAAGCATGACAAAAAGTCTAAAGACATGATGTGGGTTTGACCCAAACCAGTCTATCTATTCCAGAAGGAACAGACTCCCAACTGTAGACAGAGCTGTTTCAACCTGGTTGGGTCTCCTCAGTACAGCCTAGGGAACTGGTTTGGCTTAGTGAAAGGCTTGTGATCAGGAAGTAAGAGTTCTCCTTATGGAGAGTTTGCCAATTATGGCCACCTTATCCAAACCAGTTCCCTAAACTGCACTGAAGAGACCCAACCAGGTCGAAACAGTGCTGTCAGTTTCACTAACCTTCCATTTATAAACATTTCTTCAATTGGATGTTATTAAAAAAATGTTCCTGTGTGGTGATAATTTCTCATAAATGTAGTCATTCTGTCCCTTAGAAACCAGATAGCTTCTTCGGTTACGACCACGTCACACTCCGGCAGCGATGGCCAGACATGCGCTATTGAGTCCTGTCTGACCTCCTGGATTCAGCAACCATTACCACAGGACGACTGTGGGTCATACAGTAATTTTCGTATACAAACACCCTTTGTGTCTTTGTGCAATCTCTCCAGCAGAGGTGGCCGTATCCGAGGAAGCTATCTCGTTTCTAAGGGACAAAATGACTACATTTATGAGAAACTATCTTCACACAGGAACATTTTTTTTAATAACATCTAATTGAAGAAATGTTTATACATGGCAGATTTATCAAACTGAATGTGAATGCCCAGACGAGAATACCCCTTTAACTCAGTGGAGTTTCCATGCCCCTGTAAACAAACAAGAGCGATGGAGGAGGTGAGTACAGCTTTAATTTTTTCAAACTTGCCTCCCCACCCCACCTGCTAGTTTTATTAGAGTCGGACAACCCCTTTAATCAGATATCAAGGTTATCACACACTATTTCTGCTCTAACGAATGGGCATTGGGAGGGGATTAATCTCTTGGGTGAAATTACTCTATAGTCCCCCCATGGCTAGGATGATGACTAATGGTGTCATCTCTGAGGGTTTTAATCTTCGTATGGACATCTGTTCCCTGCCCTATCCCCCCCCCCCCCCTATTTGACCTTTTAATAGAACCGCTTGCATGCTCGATTTGGGCTGATTCTGACATTGTTGGCTTTGGTTATAAAGGAGAGTCTGATAAAATTTTTCTTTTTGCAGGCCACATCTTCTACACTCAGGGGAATCAACTAGGTCAATCCCAAGAGTTATACATATCATTCAAGAATTTGGGTCTAGGTCAGGTTTGAAATTGCTTCCACTTGATGGTCCAATGTTTTGGATCCACAACAAAGCAAGAATTATCTTGTACTTCAAATCTCTGCTGAAGGCAATAAATATATTGAATAAAATGTAATCTCCACTAAGTTTAGATCCAAAGTATATATATGGGTCAAATTAACTCTGTCTAGGGCCGAGAGAATTGGTCTACTGAAGATGGTTGTTCTACCCCAAGTATTATATGCTTTATCTGCCTCACGGTTTGGATAGAAGAGAAGTTTTTTCAATACACGGAGAGGCTAGTAAACAACTAATATGTAGTAGAAAACATGTTAGAATTAAGATAATGGGGCACATTTACTTACAAGGTCCCTCGGGTTCACTAAAAGTGCAATGTTCTTCTATAATGCTACGTGCGGTGATTCACTAAGATCGTATGCCTGAAATCATGAATTGGTCGCTTCTTCGCATTGGTCCAACAGAGTTCACCTTCTTTTTTGTGGTGCACTTTTGACATAGGTGCAACACAATCCCAGTGCAGACACTTCTTAAATACCTGTGCAAGCCGTTTAAGCCACGAAGAATGTGCACGGCCATTCAAAAGTGCAGCGTGCGACCGTTAGTGAATGTGATGACGTCATGGGGAGCGGCAATCCTAGGCAAGATGGCGGAGCCCATGCAACACCATCTTTTTAAGTCTGCCGGCATCGATCACTGTGATAACACCCGCAATCGGTTCTAGCACCGATCGCGGGTGTTACTAGTAAGTCTTTGATGCAATATGCATCAAATAATAATGGAATCTTGGTTCCCCTCCAAGAACTACAATCAATTTTTCCTATGGGTTATAAGAGGAATTTTTACTACATGCAGATAAAGGATGCATATGCGAAATCTAAACATAAAACTGATTCTATACACAGTTTCTAAAAGATAAGATTTTGAAAATTTTGAAAATGCTGAATTTCTCTTTTTGTATTCTTGTATATGTTGTTGTTGTTGTTGATGTATTTGTTAGTGTTTCATGTCTAGGTGTATGTTTTATGGAATGTCACACCTTATTTTCCCCAATGGGGACAGTAAATTGTTATTGTTTTTTAAGGGTCCCTTGTAGTCAAAAGCCCATAGCTACTAAGCTGTGATACAGACTGCTCACATGTGGGGATGTCCTCCAAGGTAAAATACTCTTTCTCTATCCTAGGTCAGTTATGGAGCCAGAGATCCGCTGCTAAGTGATAAAAGGCTTTTCCCAAACTTCTTCCGCATGGCTCCTGATGACAAGATACAAATTTCAGCCATTGTGAAGCTCTTAGAGAGACTCGGGTGGGATTGGGTCGGGATTATAACATCAGATGATGACAGTGGACGGCAGGAGTTACAGCTGTTACTGAAAGAATTTACAGATCATCAGATTTGTGTGGAATTCCGCATTCTTGTATCTATGGAGAATTATGAGGACGTCCCTCCAGCTTTACAGACATCATCCACTGATGTTATTATTATATGTGGCACCTATAGTATGTATTACATCAAGTTTTTGTACTATGCAGATCATATTCTGAAAAACAAGACCCTTGTACTTCCGAACTCATGGTCAGGTGCACACGAGCTTGTAGATAACATAGGAGAAGTTCCGGGTAATTGTAGCTTAGTGTTTTCTATCCCCAGATACAATGTTACTTCTAAAGAGTTGAATATTTTACAATTTGACGGCCAACCCTCTGATGTGTTACTGGAAGATATCTGGATGACTCTATCATATTGCTTTTTGGGTAATTCAAAGAAAGATTCTCTCATTCCGTTATATAGTAGAGGTCAGTACCGCCACTGTTCTGATGAGGAGAAGAATCGTAGATTAACGTCTTATATTTCGGAAGATACAACTCCTTACCAGGTTTATGCGGCTGTCTTTATCATGGCTCAGGCTTTACATACAATCCATAGTTTAATCACCAATGACTGGAAACAAAACATCTATAAAATATCTGACTATAGAAGAAGAGTGAGTATTATATGTACAGTCTTTTCCATCTCTATTCTGATAATTGACTAATTGATTTATTTAAACTGATCATCATAAAAGTTTTTGAAGTCAGATGTTGCCGAAGATTGAGTTAACTTTAAGAATTATTAAAAGAAAACCTGTCAGCTCTAATATGCTGCAAAAACAGCAGACTGTTCTTTATACAACCATGTGCATGTATCTGAATGCTACTACTATGAGTGCTTTCTATTGTACCTTTGTTTACAAAATGTCTTATTATTATTATTATTATTATTATTATTATTATTATTATTATTATTATTATTCCTCTTCTTGTCTGTCAGAAATCCAGTTAGAGTATTGTGCTAGCAAAGAAAAATATAAATATGTTAAATACTTTGGCATAAAAATACAAAGTTCTTAACTCCTTAAAGAGGACCTGTCACCACAAATTAGTGCCCCCATCCAAACATACCTACTAAATCTACTCCCCAGCCCCTTTCTAAAGCTGCCCATTTCATAACCCTGGCTTTAATCAAACGTCACTAATCATCCCTTAGGTATATGACACATAACATACTTAGAGGTCCGATTGATGGACCAGCTGTTTGGCTTATTCATTAGGGGGTTGTCCAGGCACTCCTCTTTCCTCAAAGGCCGCCACTCCACTTGGGTCAAAGAGAAGAGCATGGTAGTGATGAGGAGCTGGTAAGTGAATTTTTTTTTTTGCTGTGACCACCTATCCATTGGGGTGCATGTGCTGTGGCTACCTATCTACTTGGGGGCATGTGCTGTGGCTACCTATCTACTTGGGGGCATGTGCTGTGGCTACCTATCTACTGGGGGCATGTGCTGTGGCTGCCTACATACTTGGGGGCATGTGCTGTGGCTACCTATATACTGGGGGACATGTGTTGTTGCTACCTATCTACTGGGAGTATGTGCTGTGGCTACCCATCTATTGGGGGTATGTGTGGGGGCTTTCTATATACTGGGAGGCTTGTGCTGTGACTATCTATCTCCTGGGAAGCATGTGCTGTGGCTACCTATTTACTGGGTGGCATGTCATGTGGCTACCTATTTACTTGGGGGCATGTGCTGTGGCTACCTATTTACTGGGAGTATGTGCTGGGACTACCTATCTACTGAGTGGCATGTTGTGGGTGTCATGATTTGGAGTACTGAACCCCTGGACCACAGCGGACAATGATGTAATCAGACACCTAGGACCGGAATCTAAGTGGCACCCGGTCTTCACCAGAGCCCGCCACAAAGCAGGATGGTCTTGCTGCACCGTGGTACCACCAGGTCGTTCCACAGGCGCAACTTTTCCACGGTGGCATCCAAGGTCACTAGGCAGTCTAGTGGTCAGGAACAAAAAGATGGTCAAGGCAGGTGGCAATGATGCGAGGTCTGGTACGGACCAAGAGATCAGGGCTGGCAGCGAAGGAGCAGAATCAGGAATAAGTCAGGGGTCACAATGGGAGGTGAGCACTTGGGAAGAAAACACTGTGGAAAGTTCCCTCATAGGCGTGAAGCACTAAGATCGGGCGGGGAATGCTGGGTGCCGCCAGTCTTTATAGGAAACCAGGAAGTGGGCAGTGCCAATCAGCGGCGCACTGGCCCTTTAAATCTGTGAGTGCTGGCTTACGCGCACTGGCCAGCCGGGATGGGAGATGCAAAGTGGTGAGTTGAGTTAACTCGGAAAGGGGTGCCGCCACGGAGAGGGGCACGGGTGTGACGTAGATTGCTGGGACTACCTATCTACCCAGGGGGGCATGTGCATATGGTACGGCTCTTATGTAATAACATTTTAAAATATGTGGCGTTCATGGCTCTCTCAGCCAAAAAGGTTCCTGACCCCTGATCTAGTGCATAGGGCAAGAACGTGAGCCTGGGGGAGTGGCGGCACTAATTTGTGGTGACAGGTCCTCTTTAAGGACGCAGCCAGTTGGATTCTGACTTGCGTCGCTTTATATGGTTATAACTTTTGAACACTGTTAGTTATCAGAGTCATTCTGAGAATGTTGTACTTCATTCAAGTGGTAAATGTTAGCTGATAAGTTTTGCGTTTATTTACAAAAAATATTAAAAATGATGAATCTTTTTGAAAAATTTGCCATTTTCGAAAATCATTGTGTTTTCAGGCAGATAGATCTACCACCGAAATAACTTGCTGAATAACATTTCCCATATGTCTTGTTAACATTGTTATCATTTTTGAAATGTCTGGATAATTAGTTTTGATGTTGCGCGGCTTACAAATATTTCGATTTTACGTATTTTCAGAATTGACTATTTTGGGGAACAAATACTGCACCCCTCAAACTGTCAGAATCAGTTTTAAGGAAGATTGTTAATCGCTTGAGATCTTCATAGAAATTGAATCAAAATGGAGGTGAAATTTAGAATGGTCAAATTTTGACGGTTATACGTTCATTTAGCCCTAAGATTTACACATTTGCAAAAGATAAAAAGAGAAAACCCATCTTAAAATTTGTTATGCAATTTCTCCCAAGTACAGAGACCCCCCACATGTGGCCGTTACTTGTTTTATGGGTGCCCACCGAGGTGCAGAAGGGAAGGAGCGCCCTGCAGCTGCCAGGATTTTAGTTTTCTCATTGGCTCCTTTTGTAGGCTACAAAATGTTTGCTTTTTCATTATTGGGCCATGGGATGGTACTTTTTTATGGGATGAGATTCTTTTTCCATTGTTACCATTTTGGGGTTGGTATCACCTATTGTTGAAAATTTATGAACTTGTTTTTGAGTAGAAAAACATCAATTCTGAACTGTATATTTAACTTTTATTTTTTGGTGTTCGCAGTATAGCCTAATAATCTTGTTATCTTTATTATTTGGGTCGATACGATTAAGGGGACACCATACATGAATATTTTTCTAGTGTTTTACTAAATTTGCCAAATAAAACCCTAATGTGGGGAAAATCTATCATTTTTGCATCGCCGTTTTCCAACGGGAATAACATTTTTACTTTTTTGGCTACAGAGCGGGTTGATGGGACATGTTGTACTTTGCAACATTATCATTCTTGAGTACATATGTTTCTTGATTACTTTTTTTGCATTTTTTTTGGATTAAATAGGTAAAAATCATAATTTTGGCAGGTTTTTAGTTTTTTTTTACAGCGTTCATCTTACGGGTTAAATAACTATTTACTTTTATTCTATGAGTTGTTACAGATGCGGGGATACTATATGTAGGGTTTGTGTTATGATTTAGACTTTTTTGTGCATTGTGTGCATTTATATGTTTTGGGGTTTATGGCGATTGTTGAATTCCAGACTGTGGACGGGGACTCTGCACAAACACTACATGATCCCTCTAGTGCTGTGAGATGCTGTTTGCTGACAATGTGGTTAGATTATCAGGGTACAGGTTTATCTACACTTTAATATAGCATCCACACATACACTAGTATCTGACATTTAGATAGAGTGATGAGACAGGTCAGAGATGATGAGATCCTTGAGATGCATATAGTACAAAATGACATTCTCAGCTGTGCTTTCCCAGCCATAACATACACTGTCTGCTCTGCTATGCCTCACCCTCCGCTGGATAAAGACCTTATCTGCTTGTAGCTTTTAGATTAACCCTCCTCATGCTGCTGTTTGCCAGCATTAAAGGGGTATTCTTGTCTGGGTATTAACATTCAGTTTGATTAATCTGCCATATATATATACATGTCTACAATTAGATGTAGAAATTTTTTACCTGGGTAAAGATAATTTCTCATAAATGTAGCCATATGCTCCCTTAGAAACAAGACTGTATCCTTGGATACGGCCACCTCTGCTGGAGGGATTGCACAAAGAAACAAAAGGTTTTTGTATATGAAATGTCCAGGAGTTACTGCATGTCCTGCAGCTGTCCTGTGGTAATGATTGCTGAATCCAGGTGGCCAGGCAATACTGAATAGTACATGTCTGGCTACCACTGCTAGAGTGTGGGGTGGTCGTATCCGAGGAAGCTATCCCGTTTCTTTGGGACAACATGGCTACATTTATGAGAAATTATCTTGAAGAAATGTTTTCATTTGGCAAATGAATTAAATTAAATGTGAATGCCCAGATGGGAAAACCCCTTTAAGTGTGAGTGTGTGTGTGTGTGTGTGTGTGTGTGTGTGTGAATGCAAGTGGAAAGGCAGATGCAGAGAGGATCTCACTGCAGTTTCAGGCAGAAGAAGAATCTGCCCTATCTGCCCTGCCTTACTCTAGACTTCTGACTAATGGTCAGATCCCAGGGAAACCGAAATTGTATATACCAGGACTGAAAGAGAGAGGTTGGAATTATATCTGTGAAATGCTGCATTTTTGTTAATAACAATGAATTGGAGAATGTGTTTTTTTTTGGTATTCTGAGTATATTTAAAAAAAAAATCTTTGTGGGAACACCCCTTTAAATGAAATTTACCATTAAAATGCATCATGCTAAACCATAGACACTTTCTCATACAGACAGGCACAGTGACTGTGGTAATATATATATTTTTTTTGTTATCCGTTGCCTCATTCCTTCTAAAATCAATCTTAAGCCTGTATCTTCACAGGCTTACAGTGAGCAGAACAGGGTCATGGCCTGGCTATAAAGTGAGGATGTGCATCTCATGAGCTCTGCTCCATCCATGCTCCAATCCACCCGACCGGCACTTACCACCAAGGCATACATGGGGTTGTGGAAGAAGAAGAAGGGGTCGTAAACCCCAGCGGATCCTTCGAACAATGCTGCAGCCCACGTAATCCATCGGTTCTTCCCGGCACCACCGCTGGAGGTTTCCAAAATAAGCTCCGCACCTGCTGTGGGGTGCAGCCTGCAGCCATGTGCACCCCCTCTTCCAGCTACTCCAGTGTGCTGCAATCAGAGGGCCAGGGCAGCTCCACCAATCCCTCTAGCTCTGCATCAGCCAGCAAAGGCATACGATCCTCCTGCCTCCCCCTGCACCCAACCCATGGTCCCATGGCTCCAGTCATTGCCACAATGTGGTCGGCACCCAGAGCTCCCCTGCTCCCCAGTGGTGGAATCACACCCTAAGGGCCAATATGAGGCTTCTACTACCAGTTAGGGGGCATATGCCTGCACCCCTAAGAGCAGCAAGAGACCAGTGTTCCATGAAGCCAGGGGATACTGACCACCAATAACTTTTCACCTGCGGCTATCACCGGCACTTCCTCACTATAGAAGGTTATCTGTCCCCTCCACACCTGAGGCCTTCTGTTTCTCTGGTGTAATACTCAGCATACAGAGCTGAGTTGGCCTCACTATGGACTGACGTCAGGGTCATTGAAAAACGTTTGTCCACTACTGAGGCCTCCATTGCAGCTAATACAGATAGACTTGACCGAAATGAGAATACCCTAGCTACACATTCCATGCATGTCCAATATCAGGCTGATATGATGATGTTGAGAATAGCGGAAGGAGAAACAATATTCTGGTGCGGTGAATCCCCAAATCGGTTGGGCCTAATCAGCTGGACACCAGCTTCCGACATGTGTTTAACAATATCTTGGAAATGGCTGCAGACTCCCCCCTGCAGCTGGATCATGCTCACAGGTCATTGGGTCCCAAACCACCTGACTCAAGCCCACCACGAGATGTTATATGCAGGGTACACAGGTACCAGCTTAAAGATGCCATTATGCACAGAGTACGGGCCAGGGGCCAAGTAACATTACAGGGTAATTTCCTTCAGCTCCTTTCAGACCTTTCCAGGCTTACCCTCCTGAAGCAGAGAGCCGACAACTGGAGCTTCTACAACAGTGCAACATCCCATACACCTGGGACTTTCCCTTTCACCTCCAAATTCACCTGGCCGGGACCATTCACATTGTGTGGTTTCCTGGCAAGGTCCCAAATGTTGCCCGAGCCTTGAAGCTACCACCTGTGGAAGTCACCAAAAGGCTGTCTCGCTCAGCTGCTGCGCCTGAAACGCAATGGAGACAACTGCTCCATCCTCAGAGAGGTCCTTGCAGCTGTCACTGGAACAGAGCACGCCTAAAACCGGAGAAGGCCCCCTCAATCCGGACCCACCGTCATGAAATTACATTTGTTTATCTTGTGTTGTGCTCTGCAAGCAATACTGCTATTGGCAGACAAAGATACCCATATCCGGACAAAAAATATTATTAGCACATAATAAAACTTAGCGTTTATTAGTCTCAGGATTAAGAGAGTATATTGTTTAGTAGCGTTGCTACCAAGTGCTCAAAGGGAAGATGTGTTAAAAACACAGTAGGGTAGGCTCATTGAGTCACAAATGGAGCGTTCATGAGTTGTAGGTCAATCTATGACAGTCAATGACTGGGATATCAGTGTTGTAGTGCTCAAAGAACAGATATCCCTGCTATATTGGCAGTATATTTATATCTCTGTGAGAGCTCCTACTGAGGTATGGTAGTAAGTGTGTATCTGCTGCCAGACACTATAGTACTACATGTTTATACCATCAGAGTATCTTAGAGGAGTATTATTAGATTGCAAAGTATGACTATAATAGTTGTTAGTCCTCTAGAGATAGATATTGGTTGGTCATATGTTAAGACCTGAGCTCTACACTGTAGAAAGACGATACTGATTTAGTGTCTAGATAGAATTCTACACTGTCCCTGATAGGTCACTATTCGTAGTTGTTAAAGTATAAACTAGCTCAGAGCCTAACCTAGCTGCTAGTTAAAAAGTTGCACTTTAGCCCTCCGACATGTTTCACCAGCAAGCTGGCTTTATCAGGGGTAGGGCTATTGGTGATATATCTGTGCCAAATCAACTGTGTTGATTAACCAATAGATCAGAAGAGGTGGCAGGTGGAGCAGGCACAGGTCGCAGTAAAGTAAGGGAATGTCATGGCTGGGGTGACTCTGTGAGGCCAGAACTACCGTTGTCATCTGCCGGCAGTGTATTGATAAACAACCCACTTCCTCCCAGATGACATCTGACAACCCCAGCCAAGAGTCCAGGGGTTCGTCAGATACAACCTTTAGTTGGCATGGCCCAGAAAAAGGTCAGCGGCGCTCACCTGTCCTCAGCCAGCCTCTGTCCTGTTAATTTCCCCCCAGCCAGAGATCAAATATGTGGTCTGGGCTCAACGCTACTATATAGCGAGGATGAATTCTTTGAGGAAAGTCAACAGCTTGGCAGTGAAGAGTTGAGGCAGACATCTGCTGCTTCATGCAGTTGGCGGGAAAGTAGAGATGTGGAGAATGGCACGGGAGGTTATGTTGCACTTGAAAGTAGTCGGGCTGTGAATACAGAGACTGTTAAAAAGAATAGCAGTGACAGGGAAACACAAATCGATGATGATGTAGCCGATCGCACTAAGGAGCTGGTTGAAGCCAGGAATTCATCATCATTGTCAGGAGAAGAGGGTGTCAGCTTGCATGCCAGCCAGTGAAGCAGGCAGCAATTCGCTATTGTGGGCATGAGTCAGCAGGGTGGCAGCAGTGCGAGGACGGAGCCAAACGGCCCCAGGGTATAAATTCTGCTTCGTAGGTCCAAGTAAGCAGTGGCACAGGGGTTCAGCGAGGCAGTGGCATTAGTAGTCAATCAGTGAAGTGTGTTGGCAGTAAAATCACCACCACTGCGGTGTGTCAGTTTTTTTTTCAAGACACCAGAGGATCCGAGCGTGCATCAACACATTCAGTGTCATCATCCAATGGCCTGGGAGAAATGTGGAACAGATGTGGAGGTCCATACTGCCACCGCAGCAACAGCAGCAGCACCAAGTGCCACACATGCCATTTCAGCCAGTCAAGGTTTCAGCACGAGTTTCACAAGGCGATTACTAAGAGACAACCATCCTAAGTTGCAGAAGCTGACCATGCTCCTGTCCAAGTTGTTGGTACTGCAGTCCCTCCCTTTCCAAGTCGTGGACTGTGCACCCTTCAGAGAACTAATGGCTTGTGCCAAACTGAGGTGGAGAGATCGAAGCCGTATTAGCTTATCGGTTTCTTCCAAAGAGCATGGCAGCCAGGAGCTTGTGGAGCTATAACTACGGTCAGGGCCAGTACATGTCCTTTACGGCCCAATGGGTGAATGTGCTTCCTGCCAACCACACCAACAACTTGAACAGAAGACGCTGATTTCTCCTCCACATTGTCAAACTGCTGCTGATGCGCCAGTGTCCCCCTCCTCCTCCTTCTCCACCACCACCTCAGCCTCCACAAGTCTATGCTGTTCCCTCATACCACATGTTCAGGGCACAGAGGTGTCACGCAGTTCTACATCTGGTTTGCCTGGGCGAACGAAGTCACAAATGGGAGGAACTGCTCCGTGTCATGCAAGAAGAAATCAATCTGTGGCTTGCTCCGTGACAATGGAAAATCAGAACCATGGTGACAGACAATGGGAGAAACATGGTGTCTGCTGTGCACCCAGGAGGGATGGCCTATGCTCCTGCATGGAGCACGTGTTCATTATGGTTGTCAACAGGTTCCTCAAGTCTTCCACCAATCTGCAAGTCTAAAAATGGCCAGGAAACTGTGCATGCACTTCAGCCATTCTTACAAAGTCAAGCACACCCTCCTCGAGTTGCAGCGGCAGAACGGCCTCCCTCAACATAGTCTGATATGTGATGTTTCCACCTGTTGGAATTCCAGACTCCATATGTTAGACCGCCAGTATGAACAGAGAAAAGCCATTCATGATTTTTTGATGATGCAAGCGGACCGCAGTACTCCCATGTGGGAACATGAACTTTGATGTCAGCCACATGCGTGACACCTGCCATTTGCTCAGGCCCTTTGAAGAGCCCACGTTATTTGTCAGTCGCCAGGACTGCGGGATGAATGACGTCATTCCACTGTCCTGGAATATGCTGCAAAATTTGTCTGTTTAGTTGTGATGGTTCGGCACTCGGTCACCTGCGCCTCGTGCTCGTGGACAAATGGTGCTTATTAATAGACAAGGAAAATCCCAGCACATCGAGGTAGGTGAAAATCAAATATTCTTCTTATATTTAACCCCCTAGCGCTCCGCGCCGTAGCTGTACTGCGCAGCTTCCGACTATTAGCGCTCAGCGCAGTACAGCTACGGCGCAGAGACGATGACGGTTCAGCGCTGCACAGCTAAACTATCGACCTCAGTATTTATTACTTTACACAGCTTTGTATCATCTGCGAATATTGAAACTTGACTGTGTAAACCCACTACAAGGTCATTAATAAAAATATTAAAAAGGAGTGGCCCCAATACTGACCCCTGTGGCACTCCACTGGTAACATCAACCCAATCTGAGAATGTGCCATTAATGACCACCCTCTGTTTTCTATCACTAAGCCAATTACTTACCCAAATACACAGATTTTCTCCTATTCCCAGCAGTCTCATTTTATATACCAACCTTTTATGTGGCACGGTGTCAAATGCCTTTGAAAAGTCCAAATATCCCACTAAAAATGCAATAAAAAGTGATCAACAAAACATATGTACTCCAGAATGATACTTTTGCAAAGAACAACATGTCCCGCAAAAAACAAGCCATCAACCGGCTGTGTAACCAAAAACGTAACAATGTTATGCCACTTGGAAGACGGCGATGCAAAAATGATAGATTTTTCCCCACATTAGGGTTTTATTTGGCAAATTTAGTAAAACATAAGAAAAAATATTCATGTCTGGTATCCCCGTAATTGTATTAACCCATAGAATAAAGATAACAGGATTATTAGGCTATATGGTGAACACGAAAAAAAAAAAAAGTAAAAAATCCAGTACAGAATTGATGCTTTTCTACTCATGACCTCAAAAAGAGTTCCTAAATTTTCAACAATAGGTGATACCAACCCCAAAATGTAAAACTGGAAAAAGCATCTCATCCCGCAAAAAAAATGCCGTCACATGACACAAATAACAGAAAAGCGAAAATTTTATAGCCTTCAAAAGGGGGCAACGAGAAAACTAAAATCCTGGCAGCTGCAGGGTGCTCCTTCCCTTCTGCGCCTCGCTGTGCCCCCATAACACAAGTAATGTCCACATGTGGGGGGTCGCTGCACTCAGGAGAAATTGTAGAACAAATTTTATGGTGAGTTTTCTCTTTTTATCTTTTGGAAATGTGTAAATTTTAGGGCTAAATGAACGTATAACCGACAAAATTTGACCATTCTAAATTTCACCGCCATTTTGATTCAATTACTATGAAGATCTCAAGGGGTTAACAATCTTTGTAAATGCTGTTTCTGATAGTTTGAGGGGTGCAGATTTGAAAATGGGTTGGTTATGTAGGGGGTTTTTGTTGCTAAATATCTAAAATTTGATTTCAAACAGTATTTATCCCCAAAATAGTCAATTCTGAAAATACAGAAAATCGCTATTCGATTTGTAGGCCGCGTGACGTCAAAATAAATTATCCAAACATTTCAAAAATTATGAAAATGTAAAGTAGACAAATGGGAAATGTTATTCTGCAAGTTATTTAGGTGGTAAATCGATCTGCCTGAAAACGCGGTGATTTTGAATTTCGAAAATGGCAAATTTTTCTAAAAATTCATCATTTTTTTTTTTTTTGTAAATAAACGCAAAACTTATCAGCCAAAATTTACGACTAAAATGAAGTACAACATGTGGGGAAAAAACAATCTCAGAATCGCTTTGATAAGTAACAGTGTTCAAAAGTTATAACCATATAAAGAGACGCAGGTCAGAATCTAAAAAATGGGACTGAGCCTTAAGCTCTAAAATGGCTGCGTCCTTAAGGGGTTAACAAGACATCATAAATAGAGATGAGCGAACACTAAAATGCTCGGGTACTCGTTATTCGAGACGAACTTTTCCCGATGCTCGAGTGCTCGTCTCGAATAACGAACCCCATTGAAGTCAATGGGAGACTCGAGCATTTTTCAAGGGGACCAAGGCTCTGCACAGGGAAGCTTGGCCAAACACCTGGAAACCTCAGAAAAGGATGGAAACACCAGGGAAATGGACAGGAAACAGCAGGGGCAGCATGCATGGATGCCTCTGAGGCTGCATAATCGCACCATTATGCCAAAATTATGGGCAACAGCATGGCCATGACAGAGTGACAGAATGAAGCTAGATAGCATCTAAAACATGCAATAATTGACCCTGACACTATAGGGGACGGCATGCAGAGGCAGCGGCAGCAGGCTAGAGAGTGGCATGGCGACATACCCTAAATGGACTCAGGCTTCAAACCAATGGGTGGCAGAGAGGAACCAAAGGAGGTGAGCAAGAAGCGCTCAAATAATATCTGTACATGATAAAAGTTTGCCAGTATATTTTGTGGATTACAAAGCAGGGTGGCGACAAAGTTAACAACTTTGATGTGGAATCCATGAAAACAACCCAAATTTGTGCCTGACACACCTCGTTTGATAAAGGGACGATGTATGGAGGCAGCTATATGGACGACTTTTGGAGGTAGCAATGGAGACAACGTGTGTAGGCTGCTATGGAGACAATTTAATTTGGATAGTGCCTGTATGTGGCAGTCCCAAAAATTTTTCAAACCAGAGGAGCAGGTAGGTGGCCCTCCAGAAAAATGGAATAGATTGAGTGCCTGTATGTGGCAGTCCCAAAAAGTTTTCAAACCAGAGGAGCAGGTAGGTTGCCCTCCAGAAAAATGGAATAGATTGAGTGCCTGTATGTGGCAGTCCCAAAAAGTTTTCAAACCAGAGGAGCAGGTAGGTGGCCCTCCAGTAAAATGGAATAGATTGAGTGCCTGTATGTGGCAGTCCCAAAAATTTTTCAAACCAGAGGAGCAGGTAGGTGGCCCTCCAGTAAAATGGAATAGATTGAGTGCCTGTATGTGGCAGTCCCAAAAAGTTTTCAAACCAGAGGAGCAGGTAGGTGGCCCTCCAGTAAAATGGAATAGATTGAGTGCCTGTATGTGGCAGTCCCAAAAATTTTTCAAACCAGAGGAGCAGGTAGGTGGCCCTCCAGTAAAATGGAATAGATTGAGTGCCTGTATGTGGCACTCCCAAAAAGTTTTCAAACCAGAGGAGCAGGTAGGTGGCCCTCCAGAAAAATGGAATAGATTGAGTGCCTGTATGTGGCAGTCCCAAAAAGTTTTCAAACCAGAGGAGCAGGTAGGTGGCCCTCCAGTAAAATGGAATAGTTTGAGTGCCTGTATGTGGCAGTCCCAAAAATTTTTCAAACCAGAGGAGCAGGTAGGTGGCCCTCCAGTAAAATGGAATAGATTGAGTGCCTGTATGTGGCAGTCCCAAAAAGTTTTCAAACCAGAGGAGCAGGTAGGTGGCCCTCCAGTAAAATGGAATAGATTGAGTGCCTGTATGTGGCAGTCCCAAAAATTTTTCAAACCAGAGGAGCAGGTAGGTGGCCCTCCAGTAAAATGGAATAGATTGAGTGCCTGTATGTGGCAGTCCCAAAAATTGTTTAAAACAGAGGACCGGGTAGGTGGCCCTCCAGAAAAATGGAATACATTGAGTGCCTGTATGTGGCACTCCCAAAAATTGTTTAAAACAGAGGACCGGGTAGGTGGCCCTCCAGAAAAATTAAATGCATAAAGTACTATAGCAAGAGCCAGTGGGCCCTGTCAAAAAATAGCCAGTTTCCTCTGCTTTACTGTACAAAGAGGAGGAGAAGGAGGAAAATGAGGAGGAGGAGGAGTGGATCAATTATTCAGGTTGAGCTTCCTTCACCTGGTGGAGATTGGAAATTATGAGAAATCCAGCCTTTATTCATTTTAATAAGCGTCAGCCTGTCAGCGCTGTCAGTCGACAGGCGTGTACGCTTATCGGTGATGATGCCACCAGCTGCACTGAAAACCCGCTCGGACAAGACGCTAGCGGCAGGGCAGGCAAGAACCTCCAAGGCGTACAGCGCCAGTTCGTGCCACATGTCCAGCTTTGAAACCCAGTAGTTGTAGGGAGCTGTGTGATCATTTAGGACGATGGTATGGTCAGCTACGTACTCCCTCACCATCTTTCTGTAAAGATCAGCCCTACTCTGCCGAGACTGGGGACAGGTGACAGTGTCTTGCTGGGGTGACATAAAGCTGGCAAAAGCCTTGTAAAGCGTACCCTTGCCAGTGCTGGACAAGCTGCCTGCTCGCCTACTCTCCCTCGCTACTTGTCCCGCAGAACTACGCACTCTGCCGCTAGCGCTGTCAGAAGGGAAATACTGTTTCAGCTTGTGCACCAGGGCCTGGTGGTATTCATGCATTCTCACACTCCTTTCCTCTGCAGGGATGAGAGTGGAAAGATTTTGCTTGTACCGTGGGTCCAGGAGAGTGAACACCCAGTAATCGGTGCTGGAATAAATTCTTTGAACGCGAGGGTTCGAGGGATAGGCAGCCTAGCATGAAATCTGCCATATGCGCCAGAGTACCAACGCGTAAGAATTCACTCCCCTCACTGGCCTGACTGTCCATTTCCTCCTCCTCCAACTCCTCCAACTCCTCTTCTTCTGCCCATACACGCTGAACAGTGAAGGACTCAACAATGGTCCCCTCTTGTGTCTCGCCAACATTCTCCTCCTCTTCCTCCTCATCCTCCTCCACCTCCACCTCCTCCGATATGCGCTGAGAAACAGACCTGAGGGTGCTTTGGCTATCAACAAGGGAATCTTCTTCCCCCGTCTCTTGTGACGAGCGCAGAGCTTCCGACTTCATGCTGACCAGAGAGTTTTTCAACAGGCCAAGCAGCGGGATGGTGAGGCTGATGATGGCGGCATCGCCACTGACCATCTGTGTTGACTCCTCAAAGTTACTCAGCACCTGACAGATATCAGACATCCACGTCCACTCCTCATTGTAGACTTGAGGAAGCTGACTGACCTGACTACCAGTTCTGGTGGAAGTTGACATCTGGCAGTCTACAATCGCTCGGCGCTGCTGGTAAACTCTGGATAACATGGTCAGTGTTGAATTCCACCTCGTGGGCACGTCGCACAACAGTCGGTGAGCGGGCAGTTGGAGGCGGCGCTGCGCTGCCCTGAGAGTGGCAGCATCTGTGCTGGACTTCCTGAAATGCGCACAGATGCGGCGCACCTTCGTGAGCAAATCTGACAGATTGGGGTATGTCTTGAGGAAACGCTGAACTATCAGATTTAACACATGGGCCAGGCATGGCACATGTGTCAGTCTGCCGAGTTGCAGAGCCGCCACCAGGTTACGGCTGTTGTCACACACAACCATGCCTGGCTTCAGGTTCAGCGGTGCCAGCCACAGATCAGTCTGCGCCGTGATGCCCTGTAATAGCTCTTGGGCGGTGTGCCTTTTGTCGCCTAGGCTCAGCAGTTTGAGCACCGCCTGCTGTCGCTTAGCGACGGCACTGCTGCTGTGCCTAGAGCTACCGACTGATGGCGCCGTGCCCACGGATGGTAGTTCGGAGGAGGAGGTGGAGGAGGGGTGGGAGGAGGAGGAGGCATAGTAGGCCTGAAACACCTGGACCGAGGTAGGCCCCGCAATCCTCGGCGTCGGCAGTATATGACCAGCCCCAGGGTCAGACTCGGTCCCAGCCTCCACCAAGTTAACCCAATGTGCCGTCAGCGATATATAGTGGCCCTGCCCGGCAGCACTCGTCCACGTGTCCGTGGTCAGGTGGACCTTGTCAGAAACGGCGTTGGTCAGGGCACGGGTGATGTTGTCTGACACATGCTGGTGCAGGGCTGGGACGGCACATCAGGAAAAGTAGTGGCGGCTGGGGACCGAATACCGAGGGGCGGCCGCCGCCATGAGGTTGCGAAAGGCCTCGGTCTCTACTAGCCTATAGGGCAGCATCTCCAGGCTAAGCAATCTGGAGATGTGCACATTAAGGGCTTGGGCGTGCGGGTGGGTTGCACTATATTTGCGTTTCCGCTCCAGCGTCTGGGGTATGGAGAGCTGAACGCTGGTGGATGCTGTGGAGGATCGTGGAGGCGACGATGGGGTTTTTGTGGCAGGGTCCTGGGCAGGGGGCTGACTATCAGCTGACACAGGGGAAGGAGCAGTGGTGTGCACGGCCGGAGGTGAACGGGCTTGTTGCCACTGAGTGGGGTGTTTAGCATTCATATGCCTGCGCATACTGGTGGTAGTTAAGCTAGTAGTGGTGGAACCCCTGCTGAGCCTGGTTTGGCAAATGTTGCACACCACAGTCCGTCGGTCATCCGGTGTTTCCTTAAAGAACCTCCAGACTTCTGAAGATCTAGCCCTCGCCGCAAGAGCCCTCACCACGGGAGCTTCACTAGTTGACACATTTGGCGCTGATGCACCAGCTCTGGCCCTGCCTCTCCGTCTGGCCCCACCACTGCCTCTTCCAACCTGTTCTGGTCGAGGACTCTCCTCCGTCTCAGAAGCACTGTGTTCACCCGGCCTCTCAACCCAGCTTGGGTCTGTCACCTCATCATCCTCCGATCCCTCAGTCTGCTCCCCCCTCGGACTTCCTGCCCTGACAACAACTTCCCCACTGTCTGACAACCGTGTCTCCTCATCGTCGGACACCTCTTTACACACTTCCACTACGTCAAGAAGGTCATCATCACCCACAGACTGTGACTGGTGGAAAACCTGGGCATCGGAAAATTGCTCAGCAGCAACCGGACAAGTGGTTTGTGACTGTGGGAAGGGTCCAGAAAACAGTTCCTCAGAGTATGCCGGTTCAAATGCCAAATTTTCCTGGGAGGGGGCAGACTGGGGGGGAGGAGGCTGAGGTGCAGGAGCTGGAGGAGTGGCGATTTCGGTGACATGGGTGGACTGCGTGGAAGACTGACTGGTGGACAAATTGCTCGAAGCATTGTCAGCAATCCACGACATCACCTGTTCGCACTGTTCTGGCCTCAACAGTGCTCTACCACGAGTCCCAGTAACTTCAGACATGAACCTAGGGAGTGTAGCTCTGCGGCGTTCCCCTGCTCCCTCATAAGCAGGTGGTGTCTCACCCCGCCCAGGACCACGGCCTCTGACCCCTGCAGTAGTTGGACGCCCACGTCCCCGCCCTCGTCCTCTACCCCTAGCCCTCGGGTTAAACATTTTTAAAATGAGAGTTATAACTTTAATTTTTTTTTTACTTTTTTTTGTGTTTTTTGTTTTTTTTTGTGTTTTTTGTTTTTTTTTGTTTTTTTTGGTTTTTTTTGTGTTTTTGAGTTTTTAAAACCAAACGATGCTATCCTATTGCTATGGCTATTTTCTAGCCAAGTATGAAAGCACACTACTATGCCAGATGAGATGACACTGAGTTATTAAACAAAATAAACGTAAAATAAAAAAGGACAAATGGCAGACTGTGCCTAATTGAAATCCAACCCCTACTAAATTTTCCCACTTCGGTCTTTGCTATGGATATGTGCGTCACTAAGCGCAAAACACAGCGGTCGCAAGTCTCACTACAAATTGCTCAGAATTGGCTAGTACATGCACTGCAGCAAGTACAGCCACCAGCAGATCAACCAGAAATCAAATATATAGAACGCTACTGTAGGCGTAAGTAAGCTGTTTGGATTCTCCTATGGCTATTTTCTAGCCAAGTATCAAAGCACACTACTATGCCAGATGAGATGACACTGAGTTATTGCCTAATTGAAATCCAACCCCTACTAAATTTTCCCACTTCGGTCTTTGCTATGGATATGTGCGTCACTAAGCGCAAAACACAGCGGTCGCAAGTCTCACTACAAATTGCTCAGAATTGGCTAGTACATGCACTGCAGCAAGTACAGCCACCAGCAGATCAACCAGAAATCAAATATATAGAACGCTACTGTAGGCGTAAGTAAGCTGTTTGGATTCTCCTATGGCTATTTTCTAGCCAAGTATCAAAGCACACTACTATGCCAGATGAGATGACACTGAGTTAGTGCCTAATTGAAATCCAACCCCTACTAAATTTTCCCACTTCGGTCTTTGCTATGGATATGTGCGTCACTAAGCGCAAAACACAGCGGTCGCAAGTCTCACTACAAATTGCTCAGAATTGGCTAGTACATGCACTGCAGCAAGTACAGCCACCAGCAGATCAACCAGAAATCAAATATATAGAACGCTACTGTAAGGGTAAGTAAGCTGTTTGGATTCTCCTATGGCTATTTTCTAGCCAAGTATCAAAGCACACTACTATGCCAGATGAGATGACACTGAGTTAGTGCCTAATTGAAATCCAACCCCTACTAAATTTTCCCACTTCGGTCTTTGAGGTGGATATGTGTGCCACTAAGAGCTAAACACAACGGTAGCAAGTCCCCCTGCTAATTCCTCACAAAATGGTACTAGATGCAAATAAAAAAAAAAAAAGTAGAACGTTATTGTAGCCCTAAGAAGGGCTGTTGGGTTCTTGAAGAATCACTCCTGCCTAACAGTAAGCTAATAGAACACCCTAACGCTTTCCCTGACCAGCAGCAGCTCTCTCCCTAGCGGCATCCAGACACAGAATGATCCGAGCAGCGCGGGCAGCGGCTAGTCTATCCCAGGGTCACCTGATCTGGCCAGCCAACCACTGCTATCGACGTGTAAGGGTACCACGTCATGCTGGGTGGAGTGCAGAGTCTCCTGGCTTGTGATTGGCTCTGTTTCTGGCCGCCAAAAAGCAAAACGGCGGGAGCTGCCATTTTCTCGAGCGGGCGAAGTATTCGTCCGAGCAACGAGCAGTTTCGAGTACCCTAATGCTCGACCGAGCATCAAGCTCGGACGAGCATGTTCGCTCATCTCTAATCATAAATCAAGTATAACACGCAAGGAAAATGCATTTTTTCGGCTCCACCTGAGCCTTCATCAGCTGTCGTCTTCCTGAACAGTGGTCTTTCTTAAGGAGATGAGCGTCCAATGAATGCGTTGCTACCGGAACACATCATCATTCTGCTGCGTCATCAATCCTGAGATCACATCACGTGATCTATCATTAACCATGTGACCGATCACGTGATCGTGTCACGTGATCAGTTTAAATGAAAAACAAACACTAGCAAATGCTATCTTCTTGCAGGGAGATGCATCGGACAAAACATAAGGTATGTACATAATAATGGAACATTCATGTAAACATAATAACCATTTTGGACATTACTGTTTTTCAGCATAGTGTAAATCATGTTTTATATTCAAAAAACAATTTAAATACCAAATTCTCAAAATCGCTACATTGTAACATCTATTGTTAGTAGTATTTGATATAATTAAAAGGAGAATTAGTGACGTCGATCTCTATCTGGAGACAAAATACATTTTTCACAGATGTTAGTATAAGAAAAAAAGAGGTTAGTATAAAGAATAGAAAAATAATGGGGGTCATTTACTAAGGGCCTGATTCACGTTTTCCTGACGTGTTACCCGAATATTTCCGATTTGCGCCGATTGTACCTGAATTGCCCCGGGATTGTGGCGCACGCGATCGGATTATGGCGCATCGGCGCCGGCATGCGCAACAGAAATCGGGGGGCGTGGCCGAACGAAAACCCGACGTATTCGGAAAAACCGCCGCATTTAAAAACCGAAAAAGTGTCGCTTGGGGAGCGCTTACCTTCACTTGGTCCGAGGTGGTGCATTCCGGCGCGATGAGATGACTTTCAGTGCAGCAGCGCCACCTGGTGGACGGCGGAGGAACTACATTCTTAAATCCCGGCCGGACCCGAATCCAGAGCAGAGAACGCGCCGCTGGATCGCGAATGGGCCGGGTAAGTAAATTTTCCCCAATGGGTTTTGTTCTATACCATGTCTTCTCTCCCATTGTCAGGTGTACTCATGGGTTCTGTGTCTGTAAAAAGATAATGAAAGGGTCAGACTAGAGTTGGCCAACTTCATAGTCCCTATTCAAACCATGCAGTTCCAATGTTTTCAGTTCATGTATCCAAAAGGCTTCTTTTCGTAGTAACAGTTTGGTGACAACCACCCCCCCCTTTCCCCCCCCCCCCCCCGTCTACTTTGTCGATAACTTGAAATTTCAATTGTGGTAATAAATGGTTGTATTTTTTAAAATGTGCAGGTATTGGTACTAGGAGATTTTCTCTCCTAATGGTCGATTTATGTTGACCGATGCGGTCTCCTATACACTGGCGGGTTTCCCCAACATATAGGAGGCCACAAGGGCATTTGATGATGTATATTACATCTCTAGAATTACAATTGAAAAAATCTTTAATTTTGTATGTACGTCCTGAATGAGGGTGAAAGAAGAGGTCACCTTTGTTAACATTATTACATTGTTGACAGCTTAAACAAGAGAAAGTGCCATGTTTCTTTGTTGCTAATAAAGTTTGTTGTGCTGTTTTTTAATCACTACCCAAGTCAGCTCTGACAAGTTTATTCCGCAATGTGGGTAATTTCTTGTTACAGATTAGGGGAGGTTCTTGGAACTCTGGTATATGTGGGTATATTTCTTTTATCAGATGCCAGTGTTTCCTGATGATTCTATCTATTTTGTACAGTAGGGGGTGAAAATGTCTCACAAAAGGTAGTCGGGGTTTAGATATCTCTCTAGTTCTAATATCACTTATTTGTTTTGATTCCTCCAATATTTTTGTAGGGTATCCCCTCTGTATAAATCTATTTTTTATCTCTTCTGTTCTAATTTGTTTAAACATGGGGTCTGAGACTATTCGGCCAACTCGCTGAAATTGAGACTTTGGGATTGACCTCTTGACTGAAAGGGGATGAGCACTGTCGAAGTGTAAGAGGCTGTTCCGGTCTGTTTCTTTTCTATAAATGTCGGAAAGTAACGTGCCGTCTTCCTGTTTAATGATTTTGGTGTCTAAAAAGCTTACTTCTTGTTGACTTGAGGACACAATAGGTCTCCCAGGTGGGTTATGTAGAGTTTTATGTATCTTCGGCAATACATAAAAAACTGGAATTATTGGTGACTCCTTATGTGAAAACTTTGCAAGTTTATCATCAATCACCTTGTCACATTTATTTCTTACTATCAGATCTTCAATTTTCCTTTTAATCTCTGCTGAAGGATTTCTTGATAACTTCTCATAGGTTACACCATCAGAGAGTTGGCGTCAGATTTCATTCTTGTACTCGGTTTTGTCCATTATTACAATGGATCCGCCCTTATCGGACGGTTTTATTATTATATTGGTAATCTCCTATTACCAATACCTGCACATTTTAAAAAATACAACCATTCATTACCACAATTGAAATGTCAAGTTATCGACAAAGTACATCCACCTAGACGGGGGGGTGGGGGGACGGGATTGATGTCACCAAATTGTTACTACGAAAAGAAGCCTTTTGGATACATGAACTGAAAACATTGGAACCGCATGGTTTAAATAGGGACTATGAAGTTGGCCAACTGTAGTCTGACCCTTTCATTATCTTTTTACAGACACAGAACCCATGAGTACACCTGACAATGGGAGAGAAGACATGGTATAGAACAAAAACCATTATTTTACTATTCTTTATACTAACCTCTTTTTTCCTTTATACTAACATCTGTGAAAAATGTATTTTGTCTCCAGATAGGAGATCGACGTCACTAATTCTCCTTTTAATTATATCAAATACTACTAACAATAGATGTTACAATGTAGCGATTTTGAGAATTTGGTACTTAAATTGTTTTTTGAATATAAAACATGATTTACACTATGCTGAAAAACAGTAATGTCCAAAATGGTTATTATGTTTACATGAATTTTCCATTATTATGTACATACCTTATGTTTTGTCCGATTGCTTCTCCCTGCAAGACGATAGCATCCGCTAGTGTTTGTTTTTCATTTAAACTGATCACGTGACAAGGCTTAGATTGACCAGGATTTCAACACACCAATGCCTTATGCATCAGATTAGATCATCCATGTTGCCTCCCCCAAACGTTGAGAAATGAGTCTTGATTCTAACTACCTGCCTCAGCCACTATTCTGATGCTGCCACCTGTCTGATGCCACACATCTTCTGCCAGTTGCTCCATCTGCCTCCTACCATTTTTACCAGGGACTGGAATTGTCCGCCTCCGCCACAATCTGTCATTATGCCACTCTGTGGCCTACCATGTGTCCACCTCCTCCACACTCTATCATTGTGCCACTCTGTGTCTTACCGTGTTGCTGCCACACAATGACAGAGTGTGGAGGTGGCAGCAACATGGAAAGCCACAGAGTGGCACAATGATAGAGTGTGGAGATGGTGGTAGCAGCAGCAGCAGGAGCCCACAGAGTGTGCCAATGACAGAGTGTGGAGGTGGTAGCAACATGGTAAGCTACAGAGTGGCACAAGGATGGTGTGTGGAGGTGACAGCAGCAGAAGCAGCAGCAGGAGCCCACAGAGTGTCAAAATGAGTGTGGAGGGGGCAGCAACATGGTAAGCCAGATTGGCACAATGATAGAGTGTGGAGGTGGCGGTAGCAGCAGCAGGAGTCCACAAAGTGTCAAAATGACAGAGTGTGGAGGTGGCAGCAACATGGTAAGCCAGATTTGCACTCTGTGGCACTCTGTGGGCTCCTGCTGCTGCTGATGCCACCTCCACACTCCATCATTATGCCACTCTGGCATACCATGTAGCTACCACCTCCACACTCTATCATTGTGCCACTCTGTGGCTTACCATATTGCTGACACCTCCACATTCTGTAATTGCGACACTTTGTGGACTCCTGCTGTTGCTACTGCCACCTCCACACTCTAAAATTGTGCCAATCTGGCTTACGATGTTGCTGCCACCTCCACACTCTGTCATTGTGACACTCTGTGGGCTCCTGCTGCTGCTTCTGCTGCCGCCACCTCCACACTCTATCATTGTGCCACTCTGTGGCTTTCCATGTTGCTGACACCTCCACACTCTGTCATTGTGACACTCTGGGGCTCCTGCTGCTGCTGATACTGCCATCTTCACACTTTTTTATTGTGCCCCCCTGTGGCTTCCCATGTTGCTGCCACTTCCACACTCTGTTATTGTGACACTCTGTTGCTCCTGCTGCTGCTGACGCTACCTCCACACTCTATCATTGTGCCACACTGTGGCTTACCCTGTTGCTGCCACCTCCACACTCCACAAAAGAATTTTTCATTGTGACACTCTCTGACCTCATGCTTCTGCTACCATCTCCACACTCTATCATTGAGCCACTCTGAGGCCTTCCAGGTTGCTTCCACCTCCATTGTCATTGTCACACTCTGTGGTTTCCTGCTGCTGCTGCTGACGTCACCACAAAAATCTATCCTTGTTCCACTCTGTGACTCACCATGTTTATGCCACCTTCACACTCTGTGATTGTGCCACTCTATATCTTACCATGTTGCTGCCACCTACAGAATTTGTCATATTGCCACTCTCTGACCTCATGCTGCTGATGGCACCTCCACACTTTGTCATTGTGCCACTCTGTGGCCTACCATGTTGCTGCCACCTCTACACTCTGTCATTGTGCCACTCTGCGGCCTACTCATGCTGCTGTCAACTAACAGTGGTCTCCCTGGAACATCCTTTTATTTCCATAATGCTGTTTTCACGCTTCACCACTCTATGACATTGCCACTATGTTTGGTTTTCTCCTTTATTTCATTTGTCAGAAGGAATGAAAAGCTTCAGGATTGATAGCCAAAAGCAGGAGTGGACACAGAACACAGAGAGCATGAAAATATCCAATTTACTGGTCATCTCTATTTAGGATCCACTCCTGTTTGTTTTTGGCTTTAGCATTACTTATGGATTATTGACTGATTGAAAGCGGACACTGACGGATAAAAAGAAAGGCAAAATGATCAGTGACGTCAATGCAAAATTACTTCCAACACCCTTTCCACTCTTTTTGGGGGTTTCTACATGTATCTGCGTTTAACAGAACAGGTTCTGTTGTAATCTATGGAATAAACTGATGTCAGTGTTAGAAGAGTGCACTCTTTGATGTTATAGTGGGATTTTGGCCTTCAGCTCTGTCCTTTCGAGCTGGCACAGACGTTACCTTGTCAGGCTGTATTCCCGCTTTACTTATTTAGGGAAGTTGTCCTCTGTAAGTACCCATGGAATTGAAGAGTGAAGCGTGTCATACTAAAACACAGCATTGTTTGAAGACAAAACCATTCTCCCTATACATATTTGAGCATGTCACATTGTTCTAAATCACACTATAAGTTCTCTGCACCCAGGAAATACCTGTTTTTTAACGTGATTCGTCATAATTTGATTCGGGTTGAGTCTAATGTTTTCGAGAATTCAGCGAATCGGGTCGAACCCAATTTCAACAATTTAGTCCGTTTCTACTTGACGTATGTGGGATTGGTGGGTATCAAGGTCTGGTCTTTGCAACCGTCAGCATCCGTAGCTCCCACAGTATGATCGGACCATGCACCAATCTCCCTCGCTCTGGAAGTACCTGGGCCTTGTAAGAATACCTGGAATTAATGCCTTAATGACAATCTTGCTAGTAAATTCTACTTGACTTTACCTCACAACACGTCAATGTCCACATTGCCCTCCCTGTTCTTTGGGAAGGCATGAAGTGTATGATCCGAGATGTATTTATGAGCCATGGGGCCCACTTGCAGCGAGGAGATGCTGACAAGGTCAAGGGACTATTATCTAGCATCCACATTCTAGAGACTGAACACAATTGGTTGGGGCTGTTCAAACCTTCCATAATCCACAACGATAAGGCAGGATTCCTATTAGGGAGGGAGGCTCCGGATAACAGTAATAAGACTCTTCTCATTTCCAAAGCCAAATCAGCTAAATAGTCTTTATTTCTGCTGTTAATAGATGCAGAAAAGGCCTTCCATTGTGTCCACTTGGGATTCCTGTGGGCCTCTTTGGCACAGATTGGAGTAGGACTTAGGGTAACAATAAATCGTAGACATCACAACACGCCAATGTCCAGATTGCCCTCCCTGTTCTTTGGGAAGGCATGAAATCTATGATCTGAGTTGTATTTATCTACATCTTTATCTACAAGTTGGCTCCAAACATTACAAAACAGCGCCATATGCAGACGATTTGCTTCTATACGTCAAACACTGCAGGATCAGCTTTTCCACCCTGTCTCACCTTAAAAGTTGTGGGGGGCAGGCCTACCGGACCCTAAAATACATTGTACCGCAGTCCTTACCCACACCAGAATAAAACAGTGGGTTCAGCTAGAAATTGTCCTAGTCCATCCTCTTTAAGCTCCATACCATGGCTTCTACCAGCCCATAGTCCACCAGGCCTCTCACACTCATTGTTCTCCTCATACCGCTGCCAAGCCTTGGATACAATAGTCTCATAGAGAACATTGGCAAGGCAGCTGGGACCCAACACCCCATTATTCAACATCCCAGCTTTTCCCCTGGGGATAGGCAGCCACAGCTTCCTTTCTTGGGAGGCTGCCAATGACATTAGGATGGGCCGGGTAGTTGTTGATGCACAGCTCCCATCCTGGGACTTGCTGCGGGCCTCTTGGCAATTGACCTCCTTTGTATGGACTGATCCTGGTTTGGCTCTTCCCTCAAGGAGTTTGAAGGCCACAATTTATCATAAACCCACTAGTCGACTAGTTCTAAAACACAGCTTTCTAGAACAGCTTTCATCCAAAGCACATCAAAGAATCCAATGTCTATAGCCAAACTCCAGGATACATTTGGATCTGTTCTGACAGTGAGAATAGATCACTAGAACCTTCTTATAACAGGGGTATCAGCCACTGGTCTGATGAACAGATCCATTGAGCTACAAGGATCCCATGGAGCAGTGTACTGGAGTACCAGCATAAAGAGGACAAGATGGCCCCAATATGGCAGTCAATATGCATTGCTACTGGTAATAGGCCAGTTGCAACCAGTAACAGGTTGTCTGCAATAATTGGTACCAGCACAGATCATGGCAGTAACTGCAGGTGTCTGCTATATAATAATTCAGCTCTGTCGCAATGTTGTAAAGGTGCGGCTTAATATGTGGCTTATAATCTACTGCCTATGTGATTTTACTGATTGAAGGATTAGTATTTCCCAGTGCCTTTACTATTTCTCTGATCTCTTACAGCTGACTCCCTACATGAAGGAAGAAGGGAATTATTTAAATGAGAATGAAGATTGGATGACACCACTAGATATAAGGAATTGGGTGCTGAAAATTCATGAAAGGAATAAATTAGTATCCAGAATATCTGTTGGAAGATTTGATGCATCACTTCCAGAAGAGAAGCAGCTCCATATGACTCCACAGCTGGTAACATGGAAACACAGGCAGGTAGGTTACTAGGAAGGTTTCATCAAAATTAAAAATGTCTTCTAGAGCAATGGTCCCAACCACAGGCCCGTGGCCCAAGTCCGGGCCGTGGAACACCCAGAGGTGAGTACAGAGTTTTTTTTTATTTTTATGGGGGCATTACTTTTTTGAGGGGGCTCTGCTATAGACATTTTATTAATGAGTAGTGACCGCATTTCCAACACTAGGATTAAACTCAAGTCAATAAGTTTCCCAGTTATTTGTGGTAAAATTTGGTGCCTCAGCTTATACTTAGGTCGACATATTAAGGGAGCTACATTAACAGGAGGGGGTTACATAAAAGAAAGCACTATAACGGTGGGCTACAGCATAGGGGGAATTTTAGATTGAGGCTGCAGGAAAGACAGATTATAGGGGTTGGCATTAGAAATGGGGTATTTGCTGTGCACACATTGCTTCTTCCGCGAACCATGGTTCGGGTCCCTGAAAAAAACCTTTGGGTAAAGCCAGTCCCCGAATAAAAAAAGTTTGGGGTCTACTGTTCTTAAGTATGTAATCCTTATTACAAAATTATGTTAAGGTTTTCTGCATAACAAATTGCACGTCATAGTGACAGTATTTAATATTCCATGCCGTGTACTGGGAAGCGATAGCTAACTGTCAGGTTTCATCATCAGTGGATCCTCTGGACCACCGCGAGAGTTGGTACTAGCTGACACCCGGGAGCGGAGTCTAAGTGGCACCTGGTTTCCACCGAGCCACAATGCGGGATGGACTTAGTGCGCGGGGTACCCACAGATGCAACTAGCCCGCGGTGGCAGCTGAGGTCGGGGTAACTTAGCGGAAGACATTCTCGTGGTCAGGTCCAGGCATAGGGTGAGGGCAGGCAGCAGAGGCACAGGAAAACAGGAATATCGCTGGGGAACTTTCTCTAAGGCGTAAGCACATAGATCCGGCAGGAGGCACAGGAAGAGGCAGGCTTAAGTAATATTGCAGAAAATGGGCAGCGCCAATTAACGGCGCACTGGACCTTTAAAATTACTGTAGGCAGCGGGGCGCCCTAGAAAGCGGGAATGCCCACGTCACGTGGCTGGAATCGGAGCTGGATCGTGGTGAAGTGAGTGACTCACCGGGGGCCTGGGGCAGCACAGAGGGGTACGGGTGCGTCTGCGACCCAAGAGAACAGTCACAGGAGCACCTGTAACAGTCCCCCCCCCCTTCGGTCTCCCCCTCCTCTTGGACTGGACGATACTGTGCACGATCCAGGATGTTCTCCTTGGGTTCTCCTCTGGGCCGAAGCCCCTCCAGTCGACAAGATAGAATCGTCTCCCTTTGACCATCTTCATATCAAGGACCTCTTTTACCTTGAATTTATCAGAAGCAACATTTTCATTGATTTATGATGATGTGGAAATAATTTGGGATGCGCATGGTGGGAGGAAGGCGTAGCTTGTAGGCCACGGGGTTGACGCATTTCAGTACCTCAAATGGACCCAGATAGCAAGGACTCAGTTTGTAGCTGGGGATGTTCAGCCTGACATATCTTGAAGACAGCCATACTTTATCCCCCAGAGAGAAGAGTGGAGGAGGCCTGCGTCTCTTGTTGGCCTGGGTCTTGGCCCGAAGTAGGGAGAGATGAGTCTGCTTCCAGATGGACTCAAGATCTCTGACCAATTCCTCCACAGCAGGAACCTCGGACGTCACAAGCAGAGGGAGAGGTAGGCAGGGATGCTGTCCATAGACAATCAAGAAGGGGGCAGAGCCGGAAGATTAGGAGTCCATGGAATTATAGGAGAATTCTGCCCACGGCAACAGAGTGGACAAGTCATCTTATTGGGCAAGAAAAAAATGACGGAGGTAACATCCGAGAGTCTGGTTAACCCTTTCAACTTGTCCATTGGAGTGGCAGGCTATTTAAAAATCACCTGTTCATGTCTCAGGCAATGCCATAGTAAAGGATTTTTCCGAAATGCGTAGGAAATAACGCTGTGTTGATTTGTGTTCTCTTTATGTTCAGTTGCTCCTATGATATTTTTTTTAACAAGATGAAATAAAGTACTACATTTTTACGCTATATGCTGGACTGTTGTGTGAATATGGAATTAGCCCTTCTCTATATTGTGTACTTGGAACTGAGTTGTCCACGCTCCAACATGCCAGATTTCTCTACATGGCTTTCAGGTGAGCTGAGTCTCCATCCTTCTACTATTGGGTGAGGGTGGTACGCTGAGGAGAAATCCAAATTTACTTGAAGTTGACTGCAGAGAGAATGCCAGAAGCATGAAACAAACTGGACTCCCCGATCAGAGACAACGTGCTTAGGAAGTCCATGTAGCCATAAGATGTTTGTGAAGAACAGTCTGGCGAGATGGGGAGCTGACGGCAGACTGGGCAGAGGCACAAAATGGGACATCTTGGAGAAGTGGTCTGTTACCACCCAGATGACGGTATTCCCAGAAGAAGAAGAAAGATCCGTGATGAAGTCCTTGGCCACGTGAGACCATGGCGGCTGGGTATCGGCAACGGTAGTAGACCAGCTGGTTTTAGGCAAGATGGCTTGTTACGAGCACAGGAAGTGCAGGAACCCACAAAATCCCGAACATCTTAGACCTGGTTAGGCCACCAGTAGAAACGGGAGATGAGGGCTACAGAGCGCTGCACACCTGGATGCCCAGGCAGACGTGAAAAATGTCCCCAAGACAATATCCTCTTTTGCAGTGCCTGTCAGATATACATGTTGCCGGGGGGAAGCTGCGAAAGATCCACTGGAGCAGCAACAACCAGTCATTCAGGAGCAATAATATGCAGAGGGTCCGGCTCCTCTCCAATGATATCTGAGGCACGGGAAAGGGCATCAGCCTTGATGTTCTTCTCTGTAGGGCGGAAGTGGATCAGAAGGTTGAAACATGAGAAGAACAGTGACCAATGGGCTTGCCTAGGGTTGAGACGTTGAGCTGTCTGGAGATACAGGAGATTTTTATGAGCTGCCTCCAGAAGATACTGCCATACTTCCAAGGCAAGTTTGATGACCAGAGGTCCCTTATCTCCTATGGAGTAATTCCTCCCTGTTGGGGAAAAAAGCTTTAGAGAAAAAGTTCTGGCCTTTGGGCCCTTTTACGGTGAGCACCTCCCCAGCACCTATGGAGGATGCTCCAACTTCTAGATGAAAGGGCTTTTCAATATCAAGCCTAGTGAAGAAGAAGTGAAGAAATGGCAGCTTTCAAGCTTGAGAAGGCTTGTATCCCTTCTTGGTGAGTGCCACTATGGGGAATACAAGAGTGGAGAATTGCGGGCTAAACTGCCGGTAATAGTTTGCAAAGCCCAGGAAACTCTGAATGGCACGTAAACCCTCTGGACGCTGCCATTGTAGAACAGCAGACAGTTTGGCTGGATCAATCTGTAGACCCCTGTCGCAGATAATATAGCCGAGGAAAGGAAGATTCCGCTGGTGAAATTGACATTTCTCAAGCTTGGCGAAGAGGTCGGTTGGCACAAAGGCATCCAAGAACTTGCCATACCTGCGACCGGTGGGACTCAAAGTCTGGGGAAAATACCAGAATGTTGTCAAGATAGACTACGACAAAAATATAGAGAAGAGAAGATGTTGTTGACAAATCCTTGAAATAAGGCTGGCGTGTTACACAGTCCAAACGGCATCACCAAGTACTCGAAATGTCCATCACGAGTGTTAAAAGCAGTCTTCCACTCATCACCCTTGTGGATCCAGATGAGGTTTTAGTCTCCACGGAGATCCAGCTTGGAGAAAACCTTGGAGCCACGCAGGCAGTCAAAGAGCTCCGTGATTAATGGCACAGATAGCGGTTCTTAATCGTGACCTTGTTAAGACAGTGATAGTCAATGCAAGGATGGAGTGAGCCATCCTTCTTAGTAACAAAAAAGAAGCCTGTACCAGCCGGAGAGGAGGATTAAGGTATATACCCTCTCTGCAGGTTCTCTTGGATGTACTCCGACATTGCTGCAGTCTCATGAACTGAAAGCGGATACACCCGACCCAGGGGAGGAGAGGCACCAGGCAGGAGATCCACAGGACAGTCATAGGGACGATGGAGGCAAAGTCTCTGCTTCCGGACGCCAACGAAAGCTCTCAAGGACTGGTGTGTGAAGCTGCAAGCCATGGAAGGCCCAGCAGGAGAGACAAGGTGGAGTGAGGCAGAACGTAGAAAGACAGTCTCTCTTTATGAAGAGCTCCAACCTGCTCAGTGCGGTACCGGACCGGGTCAGAGAGGATGTGTCCGCTTACTGAGGTGATGAACAGAGGCTTCTTGAGGCAGACCACAGGAATGATGCTGGGAGATCAGAGCAGCATCCATGAACCAGAGTCCAGAAAATCAGCGACCTAAATCTTGGTGCAGGTACCAATGCTGAGAAGCACCGCAATAGTCAGACATGGAGAAGCTTTGCTTAATCCTACGGACACTTCTTCCAAGAACCCTAGGTGATGGCGTTTCCTGAACGTTGGGGATGGACAGAACAAGACCCATTGAAGTGCCCCGGACTGGCACAATAAAGGCAGAGGTTTTCCTGACGTCTTCTGAAACATCCTGGGAAGAGTCTTGCTTTGTCCACCTCCATAGGCTCCTCTGCAGATGGTAGAACCGGAGACTGGAGCGGCCTTTGGAAAGCAGGTGCCAGGCGAGGAAGAAGACGTTTGATGGCCTTGGAGTTGTTCAAGGCATAACTCTTCTGCATGCTCCCTAAACCGCAAATCTATCCGACTGTGTCTAGGGTGATGAGACCATGCAGGGTAGACGGCAGATCACGAGCGGCCAGAACGTGCTTAATGTGAGAAGAGAGTCCCTTTTTGAACGCTGCCGACAAGGCCGCATCGTTCCAGGATAGTTCCAAAGCCAGGGTACTGAACTGGACAGCATATTCTCCCATGGAAGATCTTCCCTGGCATAGATTCAACAGCGCTGTTTCAGCAGAGGAGGCCCGCACCGGTTCTTCAGAAGAAACTCCGCCAGAAATACCGGGAGAGTAGCCGTGACCAGGTCGTCTCTGTCCCAAAGAGGAGTAGCCCAGGCCAGGATTTTGCCGGAGAGGATGCTGACGAAGAAAGCCACCTTGGATCCCTCCGTGATAAATTGAGAAGGCATGAGTTATATGTGCAGGGAGAAAAGGGTTGTAAAGCCCCTGCACAACTAAGAATCTTACTTGGCGGGTGTGATAATAATAATATTACTCCTCCACAGTTTGTTATATATATATTTTATTTTTCTTTCTTTGTGTTTCATTCTGCCTGTTATAAATCATTAGGCTCCATTTGTTTAAGACCAGCCAGAAGATGAGCCTGGCAGGGTGGTTATAAAACCCCAGGGAGTCTATGTTTGATCAGAGAAGCATGGTCTTCTAAGTGGTAAAATTAACACCTTTCGGCCAGAGTAGTCTAGATAGTGGGGGATGAAAAGAAGCCACAGACTGCATGTTTTTCCCTCCAAATTCAGACAAAGGGGAATATCATAGCTGTCCATAACTGGGACATAATTCATAATTATAGGTCCCAAGTTACACAGGACAGTTATGGGGTCTAGACACACTTCTGGACCGAAAATCAGAACATTAGCTGCAATGGAAGGCAGCCAATAGCAGAACACCCCTGATATTAGGCTAAGACACCCCGAGTTTGGTATGGGGTTAATGGGAATAACATGCCCGTTTGGTTGGAAGCCATGGCACAATTGTGCCATCTCCCAATCAAAAGTTATGGGGTTCTGATAAAAACCCAGACCCAAAAAGTAGCTCACTGATGGGAGGGGGATAGAAAAATCCCCCTCACAGTGACATCACAGCCAGGGGTGGGGGTCAAAAAAATCACCTGGGTTTAAATTAATGAAGCAGCCACATAGTAGTGTTTAGACTGAGTGACTATATGACAATAGAAGGCTGGATCGATGCTTATGCCCTGTCCTCGGGCCAAAGAATTTCTTCCTATTCCACTAGCAAGAATTTTTTGTTTCCGTTTTCCCTAACTGTTTGTAAGTATTGTATGTGTATTGTTTTTAATCCTTTTTTCATTTTATCTGACAATTTAATTCTTTGAGTGTACTGCATTTTTATGTAAATTAAAACTTTTTAATAAGCCTCTGCTTGTAGCCTTAAAGAATCTGAGTCTCTAAAGGGAATCACGTTACCAGAGGTCATTATTAGCATAGTCCATGTAGTAAGCGATTGCATGTTCTGTGTGAGTTTATAATTGTAATATCGTGTAAGTAGTGAGTGCATGTGCTGAGTTATCATCAGGGTGCATTGTCTGTGTGGTTGAGGTGCCTACGGCCTTCTTTGCATAAGTAACTCGTGGGTGGTGGCAGTGCGGATTCTGTGGAGTAAATTTAGCGTAAGGACGCCATTTTGTGGAAGTGGGCGGAGCTTAAGGGCTAAATTCTGGGACTCCATAGAGTAGTTATCCCAGTGGGTGAACTCCGGTGAGTCGGGTTCATGACAGCGGGCATAGACAACCGTAGCCTGTTTTCTGAGGCAGGTAAACAAGCCAGGGTAGCAGGAGTCATGTGAGCAGCCTCAGGAACCGGTTGTTGTTGCTGGTCAGCTAGCAGCTGTTGTAGTATTGCGGTGACCTGTCCCAGCTGTTTACGCTGTGCGGCAATCGGCCGGGATTGCTGGACCACAATGGTGGGATCCATAGCTGGATCTTTTGTCAGGTTTCGGGATCAGTGGATCCTCTGGACCACCATGGGAGGTCGTACTAGCCGACACCTGGGACCGGAGTCTATGTGGCACCTGGTTTTAACCAGAGCCTGCCACAAAGTGGAATGAACTTACTGTGGCAGGGTACCACCAAGTCATTCCTCAGGTGTGACTAGCCCACGGTGGCAGCCAAGGTTGAGGTACCTTAGCGGAAGACAGTCTCGTGGTCATGTCCAGAGGCAGCAGGCAGCAGAGGTGCAACGTCAAGTCCAATCCGGGGTCAGCAACGGGAAGTTCAGGTAGATGGGTACACGGGCACACGGGACACAGGAAAGCAGGACACCGAAACACACAGGAAAGCTGGAGACACAGGAAAGCAGGAGACACAGGAACACAGTAATGTCGCTAGGGACCTTTCTCTAAGGCATAAGCAAATACTTCCGGCAGGAAGTGCAAGAAGAGGCAGGCTTAAGTAATATTACTAAAAATGGCGTGCTGGCCCTTTAAATATAGTGACAGCAGCGGGTGCACCCTGGGAAGCGAGGATGCTCACTCCGCGCGCCCGGAGTCACCACTGGAATGCTGCGAGGTGAGTGACTTGCCGGGAGAACGGTCGTGACACTAACATATTTATGATTTTTACTGATTATATCAGTTCTCATTAATAAATTAATTTAGATATTTTTAACTTTTTTTAAAAAATGTTCTTACTATATTTCAGACCCCCTAAGGTACTTCAATTCAAGGTTGTCAGAGTGATACTACCAGAGTAATAAAACTGTTACAGGCTGGCTGGCTCCAATGAGAGATCCCAGGGTTGCCTTGCTTGACTTCATGCTGGGTCCTGCCTGGGGCTGAAGTTTGCAGTGTCAGTGTCGGCCTTTGCATATCCGTAGGCTGACTGTTCTAATACCGTTCTGATCACTTGTTCAAGTCCCGGAAGGTGACAAAAAAAAGTTTAATAAAAAGAAAATTTAATATACAAAAAAAATGTTGTGAAAATCACAACACATACAACAGATATTGGCCCAGATTAACTCAAAACTTTGCAAGTTTGCTTGTGCAGGGGGCGCCCGATTCAACTTTTTTTGGTGCAGCTTTAACTAAGGGTGTGTAACACACACATGTTGAATGTGGCACATGAACTGACTGTGCATCGCATTTCAGTGCTGAAATTTTCAGCTACACCACAAAAGGATCGCGTGTGACACAAATGTTGTGCCAAAACTTCTTAAATACTTAGCACTTAATAAATGTGGACCATTGGCTATTACCACGTCCATAACAACCGATAAAATAAATATAGGTTAAACAACAGGGTATTGTGCACCAAAATATAGTGTTACTGGACTATTTGATGGGTCCAGTCTTTAAAATGAGTCCACTCTTTAGAGGCATTTACTGTCCTACTGTCTTAGGGGTTTAGTCAATGCCAATACTCCTTCCCTTTCGAGCCTTGCTGTCCCCCCTATAGCAGTGTGTGACCTTATGTGGGTTATTATTGGTTTCTACAGAAACTGGGCAACAAACTATTGGTTGCAATAACTTCTTTAAACCCTTCTAAAAATAAAATTTAGGGGCCAAAACAAGTTTTTTTTGGCAAAAGATTTTCACTTACAGGAGCCAATGTAAATACTTTCTATAAAACATTTGTGATGGTAAAAAGCTTAATATAACAATTGAGAAATTCTATTAGTGGTGTAGTTTCCAAAGTGCGATCATTCATAGGGGGGTTAACAGTTCTGTTACCTGAGGAACTTTTCAAATGTGTAATGGCGTTTAAAAATAACGTCATCACAGTCTACCCTCTATAAGCTCAACAGCTTCTTACTGTCTGCGCTCTGCTGTGGCCCCTAAAGTAGTTTACATTCACATGTGGGGATTGCCCTACACGTAAGAAACTGCACAATAAGAGCTGAGATGCGTTTTCTCATTTTATCCTGACTAAATGATCATTTTATTGTCAAAATTTCAAAATTCCACATTGAACCTCCATTTTATTTTAAATCTTGTGAGATGCTTAAAAGGTTAACAAGATTGTCAATGGCTGATTAGAATATATTGAAGGAAGACATTTTGAAAATTAAACTTTTTCTAATAAATAGAACTTTTAAAACCCTTATAAAAATAAAATTTCCTTTACAAAATTTGAATCGAAACTTATGCACAAATTTGAAAAATCACTGTAAGTCTCCTAATGTCCTAATATAATATAACATTAAAAAAATGATGTCACCATAAAGCAGACACATGGTTAATGTTAGTTAGCAATCAATTTGGGAGTTCAGACTAACTGCATAATAAGCATAACGTTTAGAAATCCGAAAATCGTACAAATTTTAATTGTTATATAAATAAGTGCCCAAAAATTTCAACTAAAATAAAGCATTAATGTGAAGTACAACACATTGGTAAACTTGGTAAGATAAAGTATTCCAAAGTTATATCTGAAAGATCGTGCTGTGTCCTTAAGGCGAAAATGAGCTGTGTCCTTTTGGGGTGGTGGTCAAGTGCCACCGGATGGAGTCTCGTCACCCTCCTTGGACTGCCTATAGTGCCATTGCACATGACACCACCTATTCTGTGTATCCCACAGGTGTACTTGCGTAAGGCAAAAAACTAAATCTGGACATGGCTCTATGGAAGAAAAACATTTTTTGGGAATATTCCAAATGCAAAAAATAATAATAAAAGGCGTTTCAATGGTGATTGTCTCTCTATAAACGGTGAAGATTGTGATCTAAAAACAAAGATAACATCAATTAATCAAATGAAGAACAGATTTGGGTCAAACCAACAGTGCTAAGCAACCCTGTGACATGTGCTCGAACCCCAACTATTGTTTATGGGCGTACTATGGTAGTTCTCCTCCAACTATTTACTCTTGGTGTCACTTAATTGTTGTATATCACGATTAGACACAGATATGTAATCATTACAGGCGGTCCCCTACTTAAGGACACCCGACTTACAGACGACCCATAGTTACAGACGGACTCTTCTGCCCACTGTCACCTCTGGTGAAGCTCTTTGGATGCTTTCCTTTAGTCCCAGACTACAATAATCAGCTTAAATGTGTCTGTAATGAAGTTTTATTGATAATCCTTGGTCCCATTACAGCAAAAAATTTTGAAACTCCAATTGTCACTAAGGCATAAAGAAAATTTGTCTGGAACTACAATTATAAAATATACAGTTTCGACTTACATACAAATTCAACTTAAGAACAAACCTACGGACCCTATCTTGTACGTAACCCGGGGACTGCCTGTATATGTTTTTGAATATCATTGAAATGTATCACTATATTGATTATGTCATATCCTGCGGTGGATATAAACCCGCCCTGTATCACCCTTTACACTGCTTGAAAATGGCTACATGGAGCTAGCCGAAATGTTGCATGTTTTTGCCACTGGTGTATGAATAAATACTAATCATCACGGAGTGCTGCTCTCCTGCTGTTTCATTTTAATTGGAGTTATGTACAGGGGCATGATGTATAACAAAGGTTTCAGTGCCCCAGAGAGATATATTACTGACATCCTTGAAACTCAGGAATTTTGACCTTTTAAGTTTTGTGATGTGTAGAATAACCTCCTCCAATGTTCTCATGAATTGCCAGATATTTCCTGTTAAAGACTTTTAGTTTCTTTGTTAGTAAAACTAGATTGAACCAGCTTTGTCCAGCCTAGAAAAAGCCTATATATGTTGGAGTCTGATACTATAACAAAGAAAAAAAGAGAGCCACAGAACAAGAGGACGGCACCTCGTGTATTATTGTGGGATAAGCGAAACACAAAATATCAAGGAGATACGTATAGAGGGAAGGGTATAGATAGTACACCCCTTGAGTATCACGCTCACCTTGAATAGCTTAAATCAAGCATAAGTAAACTCCCAAGCTGCCCATCAGCTTGCCGGTATTGTCCCTATACAGAGAGTGAACCGGTATTCGCATGCATAGAGTGGGGTATCAGAACTGATACAGAGCAGAGGAGAATGCTGAATTGGACTCATACTGTGTTAGGCTACATTCACACGATGTATGCCCGCCGTACCGTAGTACGGCAGGCATACATCGGCGCTGCGGAAAGGAGCAGGGGATGAGCGCTGCTCACCCCCGGCCCTCTCCATAGGGAGATACAGCGCATGGCGCCGTAATAGGGGAAAAGATAGGACATGTCCTATCCTTTCCCGTGCTATGGAGCGGTATGGTGCCGCACGTGTGCCGCACCGTACCGCTCCCGTACAGGGCCGTGAGTCCATAGGAGTGTATGGGGGACGTATATCAGCCGTATATTTGTCGGCCGTATATACGTCCCCCATACATGTGTGTGAATGTAGCCTTACATTGTAAAATATTTTTTTGTACTACTAGGGGTGTGGTGACCACAAATGGGGCCACTAAATGGATAGATGGAGTTTATTACGATGGAGTAAATAGAAGGATTTGGTGGGAATTTATCAGGTCGTCTGCGTCTAGACACTGGCATAGCAGCCCTGAAATAAGAGCGGATTCAGAAATTTGAGTTTTTATTTTCCATTATGGGTTTCATCATAATTTTACTTGTTTAATTATTTTTATTTTAACTCTGGGGCAAACTATACTTGAACCCTAGGGGGTCGGATCACTTCCCCATGTCCACAGTATTACTGCATTGCATCAGGAGCGAGATCAAAATTTAAAAACCCCCAAGGTTAATGCTAGTAATGGGTGTTTACTGCATTATGCAGCAAACATCCGGTGAGTATAAGGAGGGATTAGCCCATAATGCCTATGCATACACCTCCTACTGCCACAGAACTTTCTGAAACACCCAAATGTGGGAAGGGGTTAATGTGCCTTCATGAAAATACATGCTGGTTTTAATGTGATCATAATGTGTTAAACTTAGATTCCTAAAGCACAATGCAGTGAAAGATGTCTATCGGGATCCCGAAAAATTCTTAGAGAAGGATATCACATCTGCTGCTATGACTGTATCCCATGCTCAGAGGGAGAGTTCACAAATCACACTGGTAAGTTATTTTGTGAAATATTTAAAAAGTAATACTTTAAAAAGTAAACATTTTGCAAAACTTTACCTTCATTTATCAACATTTTTATTTAACTGATCCAATCGTTTTTTCCTTGTGCACTGGGAAATTCTTTAGTCACCGTTTCCAAAATCCTCTTACATATTTATAGTCTGATGCCGAAATCAAGGGCCAACACCTGCACTATAAATCTACATATCCATGATTATATCATTTCCTTTCAGAATTTGTGCAGTAATTCTCATTAAACCACCAGTGAGCCCAAGCAGGTCTATATGTACATCCAACTCTCACTTCCCTAGCACAGGCCTGAATTCATCCTCATGAAATACCCTTTAAAAAATGCTCTAAAAGTGATTTAAAAAAATGTTACCGCCTCCAAAATAAGACCACTAAAAAGAACAACGCTTCTCACAAATAATAAGCCCTTAACGAGATCTTTCAGCCGAAAAAATATAAACGTTATGCATTTGAAAAGACGGTGATGCTAAAATGAACAATATTTTACGGTAGTTTTATTAGGAAAACAATAAAAATCTATATAAATGAGGTATTTCCGTAATTGTGGTGACCCAAAGAATAAAAACAATGCATTATTTTTATAGTATGGTGAACAGCCAAATAAACAAGAAAACATAAAAATATCTTACCAAAAACTGATCATTTTTATTTTCTCCACCAACAAAGATAAAATCTTATCAATTCGCTATAGATGCCCCAAAAATATGTACCAGAAAAGTGCATCTCATTTGGCAAATAATAAGCCCCTATAGGTCCACATTAAAAAAAAAATCCATACAACAGGTTTCCAACACATATGGGGTATCAGCACTCGGGAGAAATTGGATATCAAACTTTGTGGAGTTTAATTTTCCGCCAAAAATGAATGTATTGTTAAGAAATATTACTATTTGTAGAACGCACTTGCATTTTAACTCCTACAAAACACCTAAAGGGTTAACAAACTTTTTTAAAGTGCTTTTTAATACATTGAGGGGTTTAGTCCATAATGGGGTAATTTACTAGTCTTGCCAGGTCAGTGAATTAAAAGTTGAGCAGGTCCCTTTCCGAAAAATGTGAAAAATGCCACTCAAATTCTAAGCCTCCTAGTAATTTAACAAAATACGTGGAATCTTAAAAAAAACATCCAACATAAAGCAGACATTTGGGAAATGCAAGTTATGACTTAATTTGGGTGCTACAACTATCTGCTTTTTTAGATGACACCAAAATTGTGATCCTAGGTGCCACCAATTCAAATTTATAGCCCCCTAAAATGTGCACCACCCTCCAGCCTGTTAGCCAGCAGGTAGGAGTGGGAGGGGATACAGAAAGTTGGAAGCTAGTGACAATGCTGATATCCCAAATATTATCTGCATCTCCTAATGTCATCACATATTTACACCACCACACAGAAATTATGCAAAAATTTGCTCCAAGTAAAACACACCCACACAATACTGAAAAAATCGCAACTCGAACAGATAAGTAAGAGCCCCATAGTGTTACTATGCTATTTTTCACTTCACTCCTGGTTTGAAGATCAAAATCTGTATCTAAAATACCTTGGAAGGCGAGAGAGGAGAGAAGGAGAGAAGATTTGCCTAATTACATTGAAAATATTTACACAAGTTAACATTGTGTTACTATTATGTTTCGTAAATGCAAATGTTAACAGCAAATCTCCTCCCCTCATCTGTGGTATTGTGCTGTGAAACGCAATGTAAATACAATGTGTGAACGCAGCCTGAGATGCTTTTTTAAACTGTATTCATGTTTCATGTTACCATGCATTTGGCTCTTTTAAATTAGTTTTTCTTTGTTGCTGGAAGTATAAGCAGCTGTGAAAAAAAGTTAACGCAGCTGCTTACACTTCCAGCAGTGAAGAAAAGCATATTTTAAACAGCCAAACGCATCTAAAAGTCATGTGTGAACACGCCCCTGGAGTATCTTTAATGCAAATTTGAAATTTGTCTGCTTATAAAAACCTTTTGGCTTTATGGGGTTTACTATAATTCCTTATGCTGTAATTTCAGTTTTATGTGTACACTAGCTGTAGCTCCCAGCATTGCTGGGATAGTAAATAAATGCTCTTAGCTATAGCAAAATAGAATGGGTTAACAAAAAATATTTTAGATCTATCTACAGACTGTCTCAGATTGTCTCTAACCATCTCTATCTCCGTCTTGGTCACTGACCGTCCCTTTTTAATAAACTTTTTTTACCGTCTCTGTCTCTGACCTTCTATGTCTCTGACCATCTCTTTGAATGACTGTTTGTCTCTGGAAGTCTCTTTTAGTGACTGTCTGTCTCTGGTACTCTCATACCAGTGACTGTCTCAGACACTCTCATTCCAGTGACTGTGTCAGACACTCCCATTCGAGTGACTGTCTCTGACACTCTCATTCCAGTGACTGTGTCTGACACTTATTTGAGTCTGTCTGTCTCTGGCAGTCTCTTTCAGTGAATGAAGTGTGAATGGAAGGTAAGTTACGCTCACCCAACCAGGTTCGTCCTGGGTAGGCGTCCAGCAAAGCAACTGACCAGCGTGTGAGGTAGAAAACAATCCAAAGAAATGATCCAGCGCATTAGTTGAGAAAAAAATCCTCCAAAAGTCCTCCTTCCTTAAAAAAGTGTATCATCACATAAACCATAGCTCTGCGTCCATAAGGAAGACTACAAAATCCAGCCTACGCGTTTCGAGCGTATTTACATGCTCTTAATCATGGCAGTGACTTACTGTCTCTGAACTCTCTCAATGGACTGTCTCTGACACTTTCATTTGAGTCTGTCTGTCTCTGACACTCTCATTCCAGTGACTGTGTCTGACACTTATTCGAGTCTGTCTGTCTCTGGCAGTCTCTTTCAGTGACTTACTGTCTCCGACACTCTCAATCGAGTGACTGTCTCCGACACTCTTTTTCGAGTGACTGTCTCTGACACTCTCATTCGAGTGACTGTCTCTGACACTCTCATTCAAGTGACTGTCTCTGACACTCTCATTCAAGTGACTGTCTCTGACACCAATTCGAGTGACTGTCTCTGGCACTCTCATTCGAGTGACTGTCTCTGACACTCTCAGTCGAGTGACTGTCTCTGACACTCTCAGTCGAGTGACTGTCTCTGACACTCTCAGTCGAGTGACTGTCTCTGACACTCTCAGTCGAGTGACTGTCTCTGACACTCTCAGTCGAGTGACTTTCTCTGACACTCTCATTCAAGTGACTGTCTTTGAGGGCGCTTTCACATGATGCGTTGCGTCACATTTTTTTATGTGTTTTTGACCCATTGGGGCAGATTTACTTACCCGGTCCATTCGCGATCCAGCGGCGCGTTCTCTGCTCTGGATTCGGGTCGGGCCGGGATTTATGAAGGTAGTTCTTCCGCCGTCCACCAGGTGGCGCTGCTGCGCTGAAAGTCATCTCATCGCGCCGGAATGCACCACCTCGGACCAGGTGAAGGTAAGCGCTCCCCAAGCGACACTTTTTCGGTTTTTAAATGCGGCGGTTTTTCCGAATACGTCGGTTTTTCGTTCGGCCACGCCCCCCGATTTCCGTCGCGTGCATGCGGGCGCCGATGCGCCAAAATCCGATCGCGTGCGCCACAATCCCGGGGCAATTCAGGTACAATCGGCGCAAATCGGAAATATTCGGGTAACACGTCGGGAAAACGCGAATCAGGCCCTTAGTAAATGACCCCCATTGTGTTTTAGCAAATGCAATGGAGACACAATGTTACTTCAACATGTGATCAAGGTTGAAGCCTTTGGAATGCGTCAAAAATGCATCAAACGCATCAATGTAATGTAACGCATCGTTTGAACATGTCCTGACACTCTGATTCCAGTGACTGTCTCTGTCTCCGATTGTCATGTATATGGGGAGATTTATCAGAAGTGTCCAAGAGCAGAACTCCTCTAGTTGTCCATGGCAACCAATCAGATCTCAAGTTTAATTTTCCCACAGATGCTTATAAAATTACAGCTGATCTCTGATTGGTTTCCATGGGCAACTGGAACAGTTTTACCTCAGACATTTCTGATAAATCTCTCCCTATATCTGTATCTCTATCCATCTTATCTCACACACAAGCTTCTTATACTCATTGCCTATTAATGACATGTGGCAGAACAGCAACCAATCACAGCTCAGCTTCAAACTGCCACAGCAGCAGTAGAAAATGGCTCCTGTCTATGGTGGTTAATAAGGAGATTTTAAAAAGCGCAGGGTGAAATTTTTGCTCAAAACCCGGTAAGACATTCCCTGCGTGACCGAGAGCGGCTGTGTAAAATTTGGTGATTGTAAACGCGACGGTGCAGATTCCTTTAGCCGGCATACATACACATACATACATATACACACATACATTCTCAGCTTTACATATTAGATGTAGAAATTGTACTTATTGGTCTGGCACAAAATTACCACAAACTCCTCCTATATATAATTTTCTTTTTTCAGGGGACACTGATAAAATGTGTCAAATTTTTTATATATTTGTTTATAAAAGGACATCTACCAGCAGGATGAAGGATTGTAAACCAAACACACAGACATATTGGTACAAATAGGCGTAAATGGAACCTGGAATCCCTCCGACTCATTTGCATAATCATTTAGGCCATTTTTCTTGAAAACAAGGTCAAAGGAAGCCTAATAGGGTTTTCCCACAAAAGAAAATTCTCAAATTTCAATCCCCTAGTGATGTTAGAACAAAAAAGATAATTTTAACTCCTTAATTTACGATTTTACTGAGTGTTATTGCTGTTTTAGCCCCTATCACTCCCTAGGCTGCTCAGTGCAAAACCCCAGGGTGGGCGAGGACTCGCTTATGATCCTTTTAATTCTGTGGGATGACAATGTGGTTACATGATCAGGGTACAGGGTTTATATGTACTTTCATCTGGCTTCTGACATTGTATTAACACACTGACACATAGAGAGAGATGAGACAGATCAGAAATGCATGAGATGCCTATTACACAGTCAGACAGAGGCTGACAGACTTTTACACTGTCATCTCTGCTACATTTCTGTTCTCACAGAGATGCTCCTGCCTCCCCCTTCTCCCGGATCACTTATCTGCTTGTAGTTTGTAGTTTGCAGCTTCTCTCTGCTCATGATGTGCTGGCAGGAAGTGGGTGTCTGTAAGCTCCATGCTTGGACTGCAGGGGGTGTGGCTACAGGCTCAGAGCAGAAAAGACACAGAAACTCATCAAGCACGGCATCATACAGGAATCCAAGATGGCAGCCATCCGACCCTAAGTCAGAAGTTATAGGGTCATGTTTAGCGGCAATTGCGTACACCAGGACTGATAGAGACAGATTGCACTTATATCTGTGAAATGTTGTATTTTTATTAATAGCAGTGAATTAGAGAATGTGTTATTTTGTTTTCCTGAGTACATTTAAGAAACTTGTCTTTGAGGGAAAACCCCTTTAAAGAAGAGCAGATCCTGCCAGAGGAGGTACACATCAGTATATCAGTGTACTTGGTTTACAATCCTTCATCCTGGTGGTAGATGTCCTTAAAGCAATCTTAGAACTGGATTGCTGTGAGATATAGGCCTGAAATCAGGGAAAATTTACTCCCCAAAAATTGAGATACTAGTGAAGTAATCAGAAAAGTTCACAAATCTATGTATAAGTTACAGGGCCGGTACGACCCGGTATATTTACAAGAATCTGAAGAATTTGAATGGGCAGAGAAGCGTGTGTGTTACGTTTTATGACTGTGAAATACTGGCTTCAAAATTGGGGATTTCATCCAAAGAAATTAGGGTTCTAGTGCAAAAAAAATAAAAAAAATAAAAAAAATGTTAAAGATATTACCATAGAAATAACAGCGCTTCAGGAGGTTTGCGTTGTATAAAATCTTATTTCTTTATTCAGTTCCAGTAAAAACATGTAACATGGCAACGTGCATAGGAATACACGGCATCTCCGGAAAAACCTACGCGTTTCGCTCGTATGAGCTTAATTATGTTATGCTTTCAAAATTACTTCTAACTCAATTTAAAGGCCACACCTAATACAGGTGTGACACCATGGGCACATAACAAAAATCATGTGATACACATGTTTTCTTTTGAGAATCTCCGTACATGATATAAAGAACTTACCTGTTTTTTTCCCTTGGTCCAAGGATTTAGTTTTAGCTTTCATATGCTTTTAGAATATAAGTTTAAGCCGTATTTCTCCTATGGGTGGGGCTATCGTGGTCACATGATTTTTGTCATGTGCCCATGGCGTCACACGCCGGTATTAGGTGCGGCTTTTAAATTGAGTTAGTAGTCATTTTGGAAGCATACTGTGATTAAGTTCATATGAGCGAAACGCGTAGGTTTTTCCGGAGATGTCATGTATTCCTATGCACGTTGCCATGTTGCACGTTTTACTGGAACTAAATAAAGAAATAAGATTTCTCTGCCCGTGCGCTGGGAGTGATTCGACAAGACTGGTGAGTTGGATATTCAAATCTCTTTTTGCTTGCAATTTAAAGATATTATATAAAAATTCTGTTAGATTTAGTAAAATTTGACAAGTTACACAACCATTTAGCAAGGTTTTTAGATTATGGTGTTTTGGAAAACAGACGAGGTAACTGCCCCCATGCAATAAATCTGTGTGAGATGTTACTGTACAGATGTATCACATTGTATAACACGCTGATGTCAAAAACCAGTAGAAAAACTAAACCTAAAATAAAACTTGTTCATATAACCCTTTAAGGACTTAGGCACCAATGCCCGATTTTTTTTTAAATCAGGCTTGTGTCTATTAGTGGTCATAACCTTTGAATGTTTAAACATGTCCAGCTAATTTTGAAATGTGTTCTGGTCACACATTGTACTTCAACCTGGTGGAAAAATTTGCGTAATATATTTTGCATTTTTACTCTGAGAAATATGGAATTTTGTCAAAATTGTTAAAATAATTCTCAATTTTCAAAGTTCTATTTTTTTATCTTTTCAGGTACATAGTCATAGCACCCAAAAAACTTTATAAATAACATTTTCTGAATGTTTGCTTTATGCTGGCATGGTTTTTTATGCATCGCTTCATTGCTCTAGGACAGTGGTGGCAAACCTATGGCATGGGTGCCAGAGGTGGCACTTGGAGCCATTTCTGCGGCACTCAGACCATTGTCCCAGGACAGAGTGCACCAAATAGGAAACTTAAGTGATGCTGCTATCAGCGCTATTTTAAAGCAACACTTCATTGGCTGTTTGGAATTGCAGGAATAGTGAGAAGATGCAGAAAAAACTGCAATATCTTTGGAGGTCCTCCTGCAGGACCCTACATTCTTCCTTTACTGAGAGACCCTGTAAAGAAGCTACAATAATGTCTGAATTTGCCCTCCTTCTTTCAACTGTATTGTTGGCCTCAGGGGGCCGATACAATTGAAAGATGTGGAAGAACAGGTAGTAATAAGTTACTGCTTCAAATGTCATGTTGGCACTTCACGGTAAATAAGTGGATTTTGGTTGTAGTTTGGGCACTTTGTCTCCAAAAGGTTCGCCATCACTGCTCTAGGATATTGTGAGGCTTAGAATTGTGCAATATTTCACATTTTTATGAAAATCGCCAAACCCTATATTTATAGGCATCTGCTCAGTTGTAAAGTGCCTTTGAGAGGGTAAACCCCCATAAATTACCCCATTATAGAAACTACACCCCTGAATGTATGAGAAAACAATGTTAAAAGTTTGTGAACCTGTAGGTGTTTTAAAAGGGGTTAAAAGAAAATGGAGGTAGAATTTACAATTTGATTTTCTTTTGGACAATTCATATTGGCCCCCAAAAAAATTCACAATGGATTTAATAACAAAAACTCTAAAAATTTTAATAGCCAATTTCTCCCGAGTAAGTTGATACTTTTTGATCACTTTTTATCCTTTTTTATGAGGTTGGATGTGAAAATATCATAATTTTTGGGTGTTTATTAAAATATTTTATGCTTTTCACCGTACAGATTAGGTAGCAATGTTATTTTATTGCATGGGTGTTGCTATGGATATCGTAACACACACTGGGGTCCCGAGGCCACATTTCCGTCGTGTTTCCCAACGTTTCCGGGGATCATGCCGCTGTGACAGGCATTTAGAAGTGGATTGTGTCCCAGGCGACTGGATTTTGGCGCATCAACGCCGGCTTTCATGCGACAGAAATGGGGGGGGGGAGGGGGCGTCGGACGATCCCACTGATTCGGACAGAGTGCGGGATTTAACTTTAAAATTGTGTCACAAGATCAAGCACTTACGTGCACCAGGTAGAGGACGATGAATTCCATTGGACTTAAGCGGGGAAGCGTCACATTCAGGAAATCGGGCGCATGATCTTAGTGAAGCGCGGCTCAGTGCATTGTCATTGGACAATGCACTTTTGGGAATTCCTCCGGACCGGGTAAGTAAATATTCCCCTATATGTTTTGTATTTTTTAATGTGATATTAGATTTTTTTATCTGAAGGGGCATTAGGGGATCTTAATTAATTTTTTTTTTTTTTGAGACTTTAAAAAAACTTTTTGAAGGTTTTAATTTGTCCCACTGTGGGGCAAGGACAAGTGATCATTTGATCACTAGGTCAATATACTATACTGCAATGCAAATGTAGTGTAACATGTTGAAAAGTCAAACTATACATTCTGCATAGGCTGACAGGAGCACTGTTCAATTATGCATTTATAGCCGGCAGCCCTGGAGTACTTCATAGCTTCATTGCTGTAGCATCTACAGAGATAAACAGCCAGGATCATGAGTATAGTGATCCCAGCTGTTAGTGCGGGAGCCCGGCTGTCACACACACCTGAGCTCTTGCAGAAATTGCACAGGCTTGGCTTCTGAGCCCTGGCGATCGCTGAGACATACATGCATGTCGGGATGCGGCAACAGACTAAGGGGTTAACTCTCAAGGTAAACTTGACATCTGCATAAACTATACTGCTTTATAGACTTGAAACATTGCAAACAATTGTGAAATTTTGTCTGCGTTATTGTAAATTTCTCTAAATTTTTTTAATAGACAGTGAAAATTGCCAGAAATGTCCAGAAGATGAATGGCCAAACGAGGGGAGAAATTCATGTGTTGTCAGAGATTATGATTTTTTGTCATATGAGACTGATGTTTTGGCTTTAGTCTTCTCCATCTTCTCCATATTACTTTCTCTTATTACTGTATTTATGATAGGAATGTTCACTATATTCTGGAAATCTCCCATTGTCCGAGCCAATAACCGGACCCTCAGCTTCATCCTCCTGAGCTCTCTCATGTTCAGCTTACTCTGTGTGTTTCTATTCATCGGTCGTCCAGTGGATATGACCTGCATTCTGCGACAAAGCTTCTTCGGGATCTTCTTCACAGTCGTTGTGTCTTCTGTCCTGGCCAAGACCATCATAGTCTGCATCGCCTTCAAGGCCACCAGACCGAACAGCCCATGGAGAAAGTGTGTGGGGGTGAAGCTTCCTTACTCAGTAGTGTTGGTCTGTTCATCTATTCAGATTGTGAATGCAGTTATCTGGTTGTCAGTGTCTCCTCCATATCAGGAGTATAACCGGGATTATCCCGGGAAGACCATCATCCAGTGTAATGAAGGTTCTGTCCTGGCCTTTTACCTCATGTTGGGATATTTGGGTCTCCTGGCAGCTGTGAGCTTTGTTCTGGCTTTCATGGTGAGGACATTACCTGATATCTATAATGAGGCCAAGTACATCACCTTCAGCATGCTGCTGTTCTGCAGTGTCTGGATCTGTGCCATCCCGGCCTATCTGAGCAGCAGAGGGAAATACATGGTCATCGTAGAGATATTTGCCATATTGTCCTCAGGGGGAGGAATACTGAGCTGCATGTTTTTACCTAAATGTTATAATATTCTGATATATCCTGTGGTGAACATCAAAGAATCCATGATACACAGAAATACTAAATAAATTTAAGAAGCTGTGCTCTTTAAACTATTTTGCTGTGGGCAGTGTGTTCTTGTTTCTCATCTTGGAATTTGTGTCTAGTATGGTTTAATGGTAATGCACGACCAAAATTATCAGTGCTAATGATAACTCTTTGCATGATTCAGTACCTCTCTGCCAACTTGTTTTTTAGCCTTGTAACTTTACTTGGGTCTGTCTATCTATCTGTCTCTCTTTGCTTGACACCTGTTCTTAGATGTTCACATACTCAGATTATGAATTCTCATCCAGTTGTCATCTATAGACTAACATGGTGTGGGCAAGTAGGAAGGGACATGGTTTTTGGGTAAGCTTATGGCTTGCACCTCTGTCTTAGCCAAATAATTATTTAAACTTAATTGAATAGCTACACTATATTTCTGCAAACCATCTTTAATAGAAAATATTTATTTTGTACAGTGGTGAAAGAGTATATAAAAGCACATATTCAAAACATTAAATATTATGTCTTAACTAGAGATGAGCAAGCACTAAAATGCTCGGGTGCTCGTTATTCGAGACGAACTTTTCCAGATGCTCGAGTGCTCGTCTCGAATAACGAGCCCCCTTGAAGTCAATGGGAGACTCGAGCATTTTTCAAAGGGACCATGGTTCAGGAATAAAATGTGTTATTTAATTGAAAAAGAATGTCTTCTGATAAGTGATCAGATGTATGCAAACATCTGCAATCTATTCTTCACTGTTCCGCGCGTATATTATCTCCCGACAAGTTATCAGATGTGAAGAACAGTGAAGAATAGAATAAAAACAGTGAACATAGGATCATTTAAGTGAAAAACACAGTGAAGAATAGATTACAGATGTTCGGCACATCTGCTTACTTGTCGGAGATACGCTGTCCCGGGATCCGCTCCTCTGCTTCCACTGAAGTCTCCCCGATGTCTCCCTGCTGCGTGCGATGTCTCCCTGCTGCGCCCGATGTGTCTCTGCTGTGCCCGATGTGTCTCTGCTGCGCCTGATGTGTCTCTGCTGCGCCCGATGTGTCTCTGCTGCGCCCGATGTGTCTCTGCTGCGCCTAATGTCTCCCTGGTGCGCGATGTCTCCCCATTCCGCGTGTATCTTCCGACAAGTAAGCAGATGTGCCGAACATCTGTAATCTATTCTTCACTGTGTTCTTCACTGTGTTTTTCACTTAAATGATCCTGTGTTCACTGTGTTCACTGTTTTTATTCTATTCTTCATTGTTCTTCACTGTGTTTGTTTAATTAAATGCTCGATCTCGAGCAGGGGAAATACTCGTCCGAGCAACGAGCCGTTTCGAGTACCTTAATACTCGAACGAGCATCAAGCTCGGACGAGTATACTCGCTCATCTCTAGTCTTAACATAAGTCCCATGTATCCACCTACAAGCAAATTCATTAGAAATCCAGCAACATATATATATATATATATATATGATATCAACACTCCATATCCCTTTCTTCCCCATCCCCCTGGCAAAAGGGAAAAAAACCCACAGGATAAATAATCAGAATATTAGAGGTGCCAAATTTCAGTTTTTATATATTTCCATTTTCCCAGGTTCCAGCCCATTTCTTCATTGTGCCCTTTTTTTCGTTTGAATTTTTTCAGAATGTTTGACCTTAAAAGATGAGTTCAACGACCTCTGAAACTTTAAAGTCTCATCACTATTAATACCCCATTCTCTTACTATATGTACCTTCGCTAACATCAACAGTCTAGGAATAATTGACTGGAGAACAGTTCTGCTCTCTGAGATTCTTCTAATGACATTGAATTTCCGTGTCTCTTACCTGATCAGGTAGAGATGCTGGAAGCACCAATTACCCTTTTTGAATTGGGGGAAACTATCGATGCATGCAGTAAAGACTCAGCTCCAGGACCAGATGGGGTCAGCTTGACATGGGGTCATATAGACCTATTTCCCTCATTAATACTGATGCTAAAATATTGGTAAAACTATTCACCCAAAGGCTCCAGAAGGTAATAACTAGCATTGTACATGAAGATCATTAGAACAATATTGCTCTGACTTAAGCACCACAGCTATTTATTCATTGATCGGATCATACTCCTTGGCTTTCCAGCCATTCTGAGGCTCCTTATGGGGTATAAACAGTGAGCATTCATTTTAAGTTTAAGTCTTTTTTTAATCACTATATAACTGGCTCTGGCTTTTTGTGGTTCCCTTGCATAGTCTGGAAATACTACGAGTTTTGTTACCATTTATCATTAACTCAGACTCTTTTGCTCTTGATTTCCTTATTATATAATCTCTATCCTGTGAGTTTAGGCATTTCACTAAGATGGTTCTGGGAGAAGCACCTGGAACTGGTTTCTGAGAGGGGACTCTGTGAGTGCTTTACACCACAAAATTGTCAGAAAGGCCTTTCTGCCCGTAAACATCCCTCAACCATTTCTGACTCCATTCCACAGAGACCCTTTGCCCGCTCTCTTCCAGATAACCAACTATTCACAAATTAGCTCTCCTAGACCGGTTCTCAAGATAGACCACCTTTTCTTTTATTCCTACATTTTCCTCCCTTAATCTTTTAACATCCTCCTATATGCCTTTTACCTCTTCTGCTGTTTTTTTAACGTTTTTCTCTACCACTTGAAATTTCTCCCTAAATGAATTGAGATAGTCTTTCATACTAGTGGTATCTATTATAATAGTGGCCCTTCTTGAAGTTCTTCTATGGATTCTTTAGTTTCCTGGACTGTGGCTAGAATTTGGGCTAATATCCGCTCCATATTTCTATCATCTTCTCCCACTGTCTCAGTGTTGGACGTTGTGGGTTGGGCCTCTTCTTTACTATTTTGTCTAGGTGTCTAGATGCTGGGGCTTTCCACATTTTGTCAAATCTGGTCAATTTTCTCCCTGTTTTGTTAGGGGCCATAATTTCAGTTTAATTTCAACAATTCCTTCCTCACTTATTTAGCGCTCATGTTAATTTGTATAACAAAGTTGGGTATGAAACACAAATATCCCAGCAAGAGGACTATAGCGATCTAATAATACACATCACAGTTCAAATTCTTGCCTTCCACTATAACCAATAATGAATAATCCTTCAAACAGCGTTTTTCTAGTGAAGCAGAAATAATCCCCTCAAAAAGGCAGCAATCGTCTAACAAATAACTAAACTCCTGGGAGCAGCATTTTATTAGTGTAGCAAAAATAGTCAAAACCAGATAATGTCCAGCTCACCCATTAAGCTTTTAGTTTCCCGGTGAACGGAGACATAATCGGAAGTCCATCTATTTAACAGAATACATAAGGAAAAACTCCAGCACATCCAGGAAGGCTGTGGTAATCTAGTAAGAGAAGACGCAGTTACACATCCACTATACCACACTATAATTAGTCTTCCAAGAACAGCGTTTTGTTAGAATAGCAATGATTGCCCCCTCGGGAAAGCTGTAATAATCTGGTAATAGAAGACACAGTTCACATTTTCTCCACCACTAATCCATACAGTGATTAATCCCCTAGAAGCAGCATTCTATTATGTGTAGCAAACATTGTCCCTACAGGAAGGCTGTAATAATCTAATAATCCAAGACACAGTTCAAATTTATCCACCAGACTGTGATTATGCCCCTGGAAGCAACATTTTGCTAATAGAGCAAAGATTGTCCCCTCAAGAAAGCTGTAATAATCTGAAACCAAAAGTCACATTACACATATACACCTCCACTATGCCACCCAGTGATTAATCTCCAGAAGACAGCATTTAGTTAGTATAGCAAAAGTTATCCTCTCAGAAAGACTGTAGTAATCTGGTGATTATGCAAATATAATAGGCGACTCTAGGTGACCTCACTAGTCTTTACGGTGAAACTGCGGATGGCTCATTAAATCAGTTATGGTTCCACCGCAGAGCCATGAAGGGTGTATGTAGAGGGTTCACGGGCTGAGCCTTCTGCATACAGAGATAGGCTGCACCGATCGCGGGTGTAAACCTCTTCTTTGCCGCCGGCAAAGTCGCCAGCGGCACTTAAAATGTGGCGGCGCATGACAGCCTCGGGTCTTCATCAGACCCGAAGCTGAATGGTTTTAGAAGATTCGTTACAATGAGCCAGTAGCCTATTGTAAAGTATCACATGCAAAAACTCTGTATATTGCAATAAAGTTATGGTATAGTACAGTATATGGTAGGAGCGATCTGATCGTCTAGGGTTAAAGTACCCTAGAGGGTCTAAGAAATTGTGGAAAAAAAAGCGGTGCTGTAAATAAGCCCGGCCTGGCCACAGCCCCTGACAGTGCGGCGTGGCCGGCCGGCAATGTGAATAAGCCAGTCCGCTACTGCAGCCGCTGTTAGTGTGGCGCGGCCGCACCGCGGAGAGCCAGCAGCGATGCTGCCAGCTTCTCGTACAATGTGTCCGCTGGTGGGGGCGTGCTGGGGATGTGTCGGCACGCCCCGTAATGAATAAGCCCGACTGCCAGCGCGACGGATACGCGATCCGACCTCTTTTTTAGTAAGAGGTCGGATCGTTGTAAATAAATATTCTTCACATAAATTTTAAATAAAAATGGCTAGCAAGAAAGGGGCTGGGGGAAAGATTATGGGGGGTACATTTGGTGGATGGGTTTTGCAGGGTGACAGGTCCTCTTTAAAGAAGTAAGTTAGTCTCCAACTGCACAAAGACCTTCAAGCCAACAAGACGGTGTTAGATCACAGCAAATTTCGCCAACAATGATTCATAGAAGCAGAGATTTGTTAGTATAGCAAAGGGTAATCTCCTCCGGTCAGCTAATGTAGTTTATTAGTACAAATCATTGTTCCTGTTCGCTCCTCCACACTAGTTAGCCTCCTATATCATGAATACCAAAAAACAAGATTAACCCAAAACTAGGTATACTACTCCTATTACCAATACAAAAACATATAATACCAAAAAGATATATAGGGCAGAAAATGTACTCAATTATATATTACTCATGATCACTAAGTAGTGAAAAACATTAGTTAAACTTTATTATTTAATATGGCCATCAAAAACATTAAAAACATGAATTAAAAGTCCACAGAAACAAGAGTGTGGCAATGGTCAACAGTATTTAAACACATCACAAGCATTATCCAATGCATATCAATCAAAGCAGATACCAGTGTATTCAATTTTGGTGTAAGCCAGTATATTACCCACCCGGGTGTTGCATGATACCAAAAATTGTCAGCCACTAGGTTAATGACCACCACCACAGCACCCCTATATCATACCCATGTCAATTAAATTTGGACATAAACTTATCGTCCACATGACCTATGTAGCTATGGAAAGTTCACCAAGGGACACAGTTACCATATATTATACTATTTATATAATAATACTGTAATTTCTGTAATTTGAAGTAGAATTAACACAAAAATTTGTATATTCTAAATTAAATAAAGGTGTAGGATGAAAAGTTTATTTGGTTTATCGCTATTCACTGTTTTAATTCTACTGGTAAAAGAAATTTTTCCCGTATAGTCCAGAAGTTTCTTAGTAAAAAAGCGTAAAATTACCTGTGAATGCTAATTCAGATGTATCAATTGCTATAGATCATCGATTGCGCCTCGATAGAGTGATTGCTCTATGTTGAGGTAAATCCCACAGACTGATCCTGGAATCGTTGACTCATCTGCAGATGCTCATATAATGTTGGTTTGTAATATTATAGACAATTTATATGAACACGTCCCAATGCTCAGTCCAACAGATACTGGTCTAGGACTCAAAGACTGCCACCACCAAAGCCAGTTATCTTTGACCCTGTGACTAAAAGAGCATCTACAGCTATTCTGGGGTTTTGATTAGTTACATATTGAAACTCTTTCTTTGTTAAGATGCCTACCGATTTACCTTTGCATCCAATCTTTTCTTATAAAGTTTTGTTGGCTCAGATATTAATTCTTTATAAGTGCGAGTTTCCCCCAATAAACATTAAGACTCTTTATTATAGTCTTCCTGATTTTGTATACTTATGCTCCCCTCCCCTTATCTGCTGGGTGTGTAGTGATCTGCTTGTTTTTTGTAGAGATTTTTGTAGAGATTGGATGGCATCAATTTCCTTTTCATTCAGAGACAACCCTGAGGAAGAAAACCAAGCTTTCGACAATGTGTCGGTGGAAGTTACTTGTCCCACTTTACTCTCCGTACTAAAGATGACTGTACCTCCGGCCGGGGCTTTTTCACTGACCTCTCAACTGTGTGGATTATCTTGAGGAGCAAACCAACATAATATGAATATATGCAAATGATTCATTGATTCCACTCACCAGCCTGTGGGATTTACCTTGACATACAGCAATCACTCTATTGAGGTGCAACAAACATCTATTGCAATAAATACATCTGAATTACCATTCAGGGCAGTGTTACTTCACATCCATAAAATTTTAGGATTTACATATGACATCATAACAATAAACAGCTATAAAGTGGACTATTAAAAAAAATGGACTCTAGCGTTATTTTGGTAAACACAAAAACCATAGTAGGAGGAGATATGAGGAGAGTACACAAGCCACTTCCCAGGATACTTCATACACTACTCACAAAAAGTTGGGGATATTTGGCTTCTGGGTAAAATTTCACAATGAACCCAAATAGCCCTCTAACCATTACAGGAGAAGACAGACTTCAGCTTAGTGAAAGCTTCTTCAGCTGCCGGACGCCAGAGTTTAGGATTGGTGTTCTTCTTGGTCAGCGCCACAATGAGAGACACAAGCAGGAGAAGTGTGGAATAAACTGCCGGAAGTAATTGGCGAAAGCCCAGGAACCTCTGTGTAACTCGAAGTCCTACTAGGTGAGGCCACTAGAGAACCATAGACAGCTTAGTGGGATCCATCTGTAGGCCCTTGTCAAAGATGATGTACCCAAGGAACAGAAGACTCTTCTGATGGAACTGGCACTTCTCGAGTTTGGCATAAAGGCAATTGGCTCTTAGATGTCTGAGAACTTGTCGTACATGGACCTGATGGGACTGCAGGTCTGTAAAGAACACCCAGGTAGACCAGAACGCAGGTATAAAGCAAGTCTCTAAATATGTCATTAACAAACTCTGAAAACCGAGCAGGCACATTGTTTTTTTTATAAGAAAAAATTGGATGCAAAGGTAAATCCGTAGGCATCTTAACTAAGAAATAGTTTCAATATGTAACTAATCAAAACCCCAGGATAGCTGTAGCTGCTCTTTTAGTGACAGAGTCAGTAGTGCACCTGACAGGGTGAGTACTGGGACTGTCCTTGTTAGGACAGGAGCTATTGAGTGATAGGGCAAGGCTCTGCATTATAGGGCGTACTAGGCCATTTATTTCTACGCCAAATGTTGCAATGTGTACAAGATAATTGGCTTTGTTGGTGGCAGCCTTTGAGTCCTAGAGCAGTATCTGTTGGACTGAGCATTGGGACGTGTTCATATAAATTGTCTCTATTATTACAAACCAACATAATACGAGCATCTGCAGATGAATCAATGACTCCACGATCAGTCATGCGGGATTTACCTCAACATAGAGCAGTCACTCTATCCAGGCGCAATAGATGATCTGTAGCAATTGATACATCTGAATTAGCATTCACAGGTTAGTGTGTGGATTATCACAATTGTATAGTGATACTACTAGTTAAATCACAGTCTATTAAGTCATCACAGGTAATTTTACGCTTTTTTACTAAGAAACTTCTGGACTATATGGGGAAAACCCCTTTAAATTTAAAACAGTGAATAGCGATAAACCAAATAAACTTTTCATTCTACACCTTTATTTAATTTAGAATATACAAATGTTTGTGTTAATTCTACTTCAAATTACAGAAATAACAGAACTATTACGTAAATAGTATATTATATGGCAACGGTGTCCCTTGGTGAACTTTCCGTAGCTACAAAGGCTATGTGGACAATAAGTTTATATCCAAATTTAATTGACATTGGTATGATCTAACATCTCTTTGCGGGCATAAAGGTCCTGTGCAGCAGGAGGCTAACTAGTGTGGAGGAGCGAACAGGAACAATGATTTGTACTATTAACCCCTTCCCGACATTTGACGTGCTATTACTGCATGGCGGGAGGTGCGTTCCCGCAAAATGCAGTAATAGTACGTCATGCTTCTGGCGCCGGCTTCAGAACGGAGCCCGCGCCAGAAGCTGCGGGTGTTGGCTATATATTATAGCCTACACCCGCCTCTAACACCTGCGATCGGAGATTTCTCCTATCGGTGGTGTTAACCCCTGACACGCCGCGGTCGCGCTGACCGCGGCGTGCTAGGGGCATTTGAGAAGAATCGGACCCCCCCGGTAAGCGCTCCGATCACAGCCCCGGGACTGCCGGTGCCCGGGGCTGCGCGATCCTCTTCTGTGAGCCGGGTCCGTGCCTTCTGGCAGGACCCGGCTGTAACACACTGAGCATGTGCAGCATGCTCAGTGTGTTACATTACACAGTGTAATACATCTGTATTACACTGTGTAATGTGAAGAAGAGCTTGAACAAGTGATCAGTGGATCACTTGTTCAAGCTAACCTGTAAAAGTTAATAAAAAATGTTAAAAACACTACATAAAATCATTTTTTTTTAATAAAAAAAATTAATTAAAGTTAAAGTCCCCTAAACACAAATATTCCCTATACACATGCAATAAAGTGAAAAAAACACAAAATCGCCAAAAAAACCCCACATATTTGGTATCGCCGCGTCCGTAAACCAAAATTAACAATTTTCTTTTCACCCATACATTCAAGAGTTAATAAAATCTCATCAATAACCCACGAAATGACCCACGAAAATGAATTATTTGTAAAGTACATCTCATGTCGCAAAAAATAAAGATTGTATAGCCAATAAAAAGTGACAATGCATAATCTGTTCTGAATGGCGCAGCTCCCTTCGATGCCCTGGCGTGTGCCCATACAGCAGGTTACCACCACATATGGGGTATTGTTATACACGGGAGGGATTGGGTATCAAATTTTGTGGAGCGTTTTGGTATTTTATCCACTGAGAATTTGGACATTTTTTTGAAAAACACATTAATTTAGCCAAAAAAGTTTACTTTCAAAATTGTATCCGATTTTGTTTTAACGCCTGTAAAACAATTAAAGGGTTAACAAACTTCATAAAAGTTGTTTTACGTACGTTGAGGGGTGTAGTTTCTATAATGGGGTAATTTATGGGGTTTTACTTTTATTTAGGCCTCTCAAAGTGATTTAAAACCTGAGCAGGTCCCTCAATAGCTGGATTTTGCGTTTTTTATGAAAATGTGAAAAATCACACCTAACGTTCAAAGCCCCATAACATCCTACAAAAATAAGAGGATGCCTAAAAAACCATGTCCACATAAATTAGACATTTAGTGAATGTTAGTTATTACATTTTTGCAGTTATGACTATGTATGGAAAAAGTAGAACATTTTGAAGTTCGAAAATCAAGAATTTTTCCAAATTGTCACCAAATATCTCATTTTCTCATAAATAAATGCAAAACATAGCACCAAAATTTTTCAACTAACATGAAGTACAAAGTGTCACGAGAAAACAATTTTAAAATCACTTGGATATGTTAAAGCGTTTCAAAGTTATAACCATTTACAGTGACACAGGGCAGATTTGAAAAAATGGGCCGTGTCAGGAAGGTGAAAAGTGGCTTCAGCGTTAAGGGGACTACATTAGCCGACCGGAGGAGATTACCCTTTGCTATACTAACAAATCTCTGCTTCTATGACTTATTGTTGGCGGAATTTGCTGTGATCTAACACCGTCTTGTTGGCTTGAAGGTCTTTATGCAGTTGGAGACATCTGAACTGTGACTTACTTCTTCAATGTGTTCCAGCCTGCTAAAGGGAATGATTTCTGCTATACTAATCTCTGCTTTTATGATTTATTGCGGAAGAATTTTGGTATGATCTAACACCTTCTTGTTGGTTTATAGGTCTTTATGCAGCTGGAGTCTATCCACATTACCAGATAACTACAGCATTTTTGAGGAGTCAATCTCTGCTATACTAACAATATGCTGCTTCCAGGAGATGCATCATAGTCCGGTATAGTGGAGGAGTAAATGTGAACCGTGACTTGTATCATCGGATTACTATGGCCTTTCTGAGGGGTCATTCTTTGTTGTACTAACAAAACACTTATTCCATGAGACAAATCACAGCCTGGTATAGTGGAGAAGTAAATGTGAACTATGACCTACATTACCAGATTACTATAGCCTTTCTGAGGGGGGCAATATTTGCTATGGAGGAGTAGATGTGAAATGTGGCTTGCATCACCAGATTACGGTCAGACAGTAGGAACTGTTCCAAAAGGAACAGACTCGCTGTACTGAGGAGACCCAACCAGGTCGAAACAGTGCTGTCTACAGTTGGGAGTCTGTTCCTTCTGGAATAGATATACTGGTTTGGCTTAATCCCACATCATATTTTTAGACTTCCTGTAGGTCATACTTGGTGCCTTTCAAGGTAGCAAAAGGAGGCATTGTTTTCCATTTAACGATAAGCATACAGAAAGAAGAAGGCGGCACTCACCGGGCATGTGGAACTGCTTTTTTTATTCAGAAAATGGTGCAATACAGGGGAAACACTGGAGCCAGACGGGCCGTTTTGCGCTTACTAGGCCATCTTCAAGCCGTTGACGTCATCTACCCGTGACACACTGAATTTATGCGTCAGAGTCGGCAGGTGTAATCCAGGGAACAGCGTACACAAGATAAGATCAAGGCCGTGTGTATGAACAAATAATAAAATTCAATACAACATATCAAAGTTTGAAAACAAATACAAAATGTATCAAAAAATCGATGCTGGTAATACATCGTTACAGAAATAATGCAAATTCTCATTAGAGCACATGATACGGCATAGAGTAAAGTGGCACAGGCGCATGTACTACAGGAAGACACTAAAGTCATTTCTGTCTTTCATGCCCAATGGCCCCATGGCATCGAACCTAATGATATATCTACTTTCATGTTGCACGTTTGATTTCTATTGCCTCCTAATGGATCCGCGGCCACTACTTCAATACCTGCAAACTTCTAGACATTGCGGTAGCCATCATGGCAAGTCCTCACATGTTCAATCAGGCGTGGGCAACCATTTTTAATTGACCTTTGGTGCTCTTTAAATCGTACATTTAGTCTACGTATCGTTTTGCCGATATAGTAGAAATTACAAGGACAGTAGATAATATATACCACATAGATGGATTTATACAAGATAAAGGACGTAACTTTCTGCACTTGTCCCCCGAATTTAATCCATTTAAGTTGACTATTAAAGCGACAGTTACTGCATCCACCACATTTAAAGTTGCCTACCGGGGTTCCTTTTTCTAACCATGTGGATTTAGGGGTGTGGAATCTACTTTTGACTAAAGCCCTTCTGATGGTAGGGGAGCGTCTAAACGCAATATGGGGGCATGTACCAGTAATGCCCTGAAGTTGTGGGTCCTGCTTCAAGATGCTCCAATTCTTAAGGATAGCATCCCAAACTATTTTCTCACAGGGACTAAACTCAAAAGAGAAGACCGCTCTTTCGCTACTGTTCTCACTGGTGTGTGCATGCCTTTTAGTGCTGTCTCTGGTATCCCTCTTGATTTGTCTTTTAGGCCACAGTAACTCCTCCCGTGGTAATGCCAAAACTTTATTGTATGCCTCACTGATTAACTGTTTGGGATAGCCCCTAGCTATTAAACGAACCTTAAGTTCCTCAGCCTGTATTTTGAATTGGGTTACATCGTTGTTGATTCTAGTCGTAACAACTGACTATAGGGGAGTTTTCTTTTAGTATGGAATTGATGGTGGCTATTGAAATGGAGAAGCGAGTTGGTAGCAGTGGCCTTGCGAAAGGCCACAGTACACAGCTCACCCCTCTCCTCTCTAACTTTGACGTCCTTGACGTCCAAAATATCCTATTCTTTCTCCCCATACATGGCAGTGAACCGCATGTTCATACAGTTGTTAGTATTAAGATACTCAACAAACTGTAGGAATTGCGTATGTGTGCCTTCCCACACGATGAAAATATCTTCCACATATCTGTGGAAAGCCCTCAAGTTTGAGATGAAGGGATTGTCCAGAGAAAAGATGTAACGATTCTCGAAGCATGCGAGAAATAAATTGGCGAGGGTACATGTGACGGGCGTACCCATCGCCGTAACAGTTCTCTGTACAAACCATTCATCATCGAACATGAAGGCGTTGTGGGAAAGCACAAACCTAAACCCCTTGCATTCAAAATCAACAAAGTAAGTGCTCCTACGTGCATTAGTCAGGATGTCACGAATGCATTGAACCCCCAAATCCTGCGGGATATGGGTATATAGGCTTTCAACGTCAATCGACGCCAGCGAATAGCCCTCTTTCCAATGTACCTCTTTAATAAGGTACACAAGTCGCAATGCAAACCCATGTTAAATACACTCCAAAGCCGTGCAATCCCCGAAAACATTGGGAAGTCCAACTAAAGTGCGTGCATTGAACCCTTAGTAAATAAGCCCCACTATATATAAAATTCTTATTCAGTTATTGTATGTGTGCATGAATAACAATGTCCATTATCTCCATTGTCGCATCATTATGGAATAGCTATGTTGAGACTGGAGACCTCAAATAGCTTTCATTTTACCAGTGTTCATGAATATTTTAAAGGGAAACTGTAATTGATTGCCATGGGCAACTAAGCACATTCTTACTCTTAGGCAGCTTGATAAATCTCCCCTTTTATTTTAGCAAGGCACTGGGAGCAAAGGCTAGTACCCGTCCCAGTAGCCTCGGCAGTTAATTTACATATTACTAAAATATAGTTATTAACAAGTTTGGTTAGGTTCCAAGATTATTACATTACAGATTAGGGAAGAGGCAAGAGGCAAGAGGAGGAATCTACCATCACATCTACTTCTGATTCTAGATTCCTCATGGTAGGTTTCCTTTAACCTTACCTGTCAGATTGGTATCCGGTATCTGCTAACTGTTACACACCTTGCCGCTTGCCAGTGTATTTCAAAGTATAATGAATCTTCATTGAAAGAGGCAAGAGGGGAAACACACGTACCACAAACCACCAAACATATCCTATGAGCAATATGAATATTCTGACGATTTGTAAGGTTACATTTGGCCAATTTGAAAGTTCCCTCATGGGCAAATGAGCATATTCTTATACATTACAAATGGAATAGAAGATCCCGTCAGAGGCGCTGCGACATCCACCTGTCTTTTACACCTGAGGAAGGCCGAAACGCGTAGTGATCCAATAAAACAGTAAAAGTTTACCTCCAGTTTTGCGAGTGGCTTTTGGATGTCGCAGCGCCGCTACTGACGGGATCTTCCATTCCAAGTGTATTGTATCGGCTTGTTGGTCCATCTTCCAGGGAGAATGGACCAAAACAGTATCCCGTGGCTGCTAGCGTCTCCCGATGCCCGAAAATATCTAAGAGCACAACTGCTCGTTGATACGCTTAGATTTTTCCAACATCAGGTGAGAGTCACCACATCTTTTTTCTACCTCTGATATATCAAAGAATCACTTGAGTCTCTTTTGCGCTTTGTTCCTTCTCTGTTTTGTGGTCCACCCACCATACCCGAGAGGATACTACTCGGACCCAGCATCTACCCATATTCTTATACATAACATTTGATCACAGGACCACCATTGTCCGGATAAATATTCAACTGTGATAAGGAATAAAGAGAAAAGCTTGAACACCATATCATGAAAACTGCCTAAGAGTAGAATCTTATCTTCTATGTCTCCAAAACATTGCAGAAGTATGTCTGTAGGTAGTAGCTTGTGTATCCGGAGCAGCATGGAAAGACAAAAGAGAAGAGTATCCTCTTATGAGATATATGTGTTTTCTATGCCATGTGATCTTTTATTGGAAGAAATCTATAAAGAATATTTTTGATATTGCGCATAATTATGGTGTCGGTGGCTAATTTTTGTGATAGGTGTGTTAAAATCCCAAATGCTTCCCTACTGTGTAACAACTTCACCCAATCTCCGCCTCTTTTAGGGTTGAACACCTTCTTTATCAGAGTAATGGACAGAAAAGTAGTATTGCCATTGTGAATATCTCTGTAATGTTTTGAGATGCTGGGATGTTACGAGCCGGTATAGAAGTATTATTACTTCTATACCAGATATATGTTCAACTGCATATACTTATGAGGAGCATGGAGTAGACTCATCGAGTGCCAGGTACTAAGGTTACTCCATGTTTCTGTTGCACTTCTGATTCAGCTCAAGCATGTTAAGAATAGGAATCAGTCCTATATATGAACATACATGGGTATTGCACTAAAGCTGGCACTAGAGCCGGAGCTACATTACTTGTGCGTGGAGCTAAAGAAGCCGACAGCACGGCTGGAGCTAGAGCCCATGTGTGGCCCAAATCAGGAAAGCGATAAGGATGCTCAAGAAGGTGGCTACTGGGGTGTGAAGCAGACTTAGCACCCGGTGCTTGGTCAGGAAACTCCACCCCAGTCGCCTTTCAGGTTAATTTACATTCATCTAACACAACATTTTTATTACAATTGCCTACTTTCATGGGCTAACCAAAAACTTTGTAGGGGCAAGGCAGGTGGAAACTGCCATTGGATCTACATCTATATGTTGACTTGTGATAGTAGAATTCACTTTAAAACAAAATACAATGAAAGAGAAGAAAAGTTTCAAGGAATTGTATTCCCGTATAACTTTCTTGTTTCTTTAATATTAAAATAAGCACAACCATAAAAGAACAAGAAGCCGATCTGTTTATATGATGAAACAGATGTGTCCAGGATATAATTAAAGATCTTTCTCTCGGTCTGTTTTTTTCTGTGTAGCAGCAGATGCATAAAAGCAGCAGCCGCCGGTCTCCTCTCCCCTGTGCCGGAGATCTGCGGGGAGCATGCGGAGTGCGAGGATCTCATCTGCTTCTTACTATGTCTCTTATTCACTTCTTACACTGTTATCTGCAATATCTAATGTAAGGGCAGCAGCTCCGTGCAGTCTGAGAGCCTGGAAGCTTGGGATGGAATTTGAGTATTATAAGAACGGAGATGTCATAATTGGGGGTCTGATTTCTGCACATGAAGATATTATAAGGTTATCCTCGCATCATATGCCCGACTTTTGCCGGGAGTAAGTTTGTATCTTTATAGTAGTGTAGATTTGTACCGTGTTAGCCATGGAGAGCAGAAGAAGAGTGAAGAAATCAGGCGATACATTTTTGAGACTGAGTATATTTGATGGTGAGCTTTTGTGAATTCTAGTTCTCTTCGTCAGACATGATCTTATGCATGAAACTGAAAATTTGCTGGATTTTATACACTAAACACTAAACAGTGATCATCAAAGGATATTAAAAAAAAAACCCTCTAAAACAACAGATTGATAAAAACAGGGACATCTTATTTACAACAGGATGGCAATAAAAACATTAAAAACCTATGAGGCGAGACACATGAGCCCTGGCTCTTATCTGCTTGTGGCCTCCAGGTCAGAGGTAATAAAAATAGTCAAACAGTAATCTGCAAATCTTCCATAGTGAGGTCCTCTATGGAGAAATGTGCAGCTATTGGGAGATCTTTCCTTTCATTTTTAATATCAGATCTGTGCGAGTTCATACTGTACATTTCTCCATAGACGACCACACTATGGAAGACTTGCAGATTACTATTTTAATGGGGAATTTTAAGACACATAGGAAAGAAAAGAATGGGAGTATAAATTAATGAGGAGATTCAACACCTACAAAGTGGTTTAGCTTTTCATGCCAGCTTCATGACCTCCGACCTCTGACCTGGAGACCACAAGTAGAAAAGAGCCTGGATTCTTGTGTCTCGCCTCACTGGTTTTTAATGTGATGTCCTGTCGTAAATAAGATGTCCCTATATTTATCAATCTGTTGTTTTAGAGGTTTTTTTTTAATATCCTTTGATGATCACTGTTTAGTGTGTATAAAATGCTGTGAATTTTCTGTTTCATGCAGAACATCATGTCTGACAAAGAGATCTAGTATTCTCCAAAGCTCCAACATCAAATACACTCAGTTACCCTCAAAAAGGCATCGCCTGATTTCTTCCCTCTTCTTTTGTATCTTTATGTATTTGTTAATTTTTATGAATGAAGAATCCAAGCAAGTAGCAATCCAGTGAAGTATGAAGGTGACCCTCACTGCCTCACACCCGTAGACCCATATTAATAGTTGCAGAGACGCATAGTAAAAAGAAATGTAGTCCAATGCTGGATTTGTGTGGTATTTGCCATCTTTGAGCAAAGTTTTCCTTAGTTCTAAATTAAGAAAAAATGTTTTATTTCCTTTCTCTTCTGCATCACATACAGTGATATGGGGAGGGGTTGGGAGGTCTTTGTAGTAAGGACCATAATATATCATTGATTTAATAAATCTCCTGTATTACAATTATTTTTGAGGATTCACATTCATAAATACAGGAGCATTGTGTCCTTCATCTTTGCTGTCGATGAGATTAATAAAGATCCCAACCTCCTTCCAAATATGACCCTTGGGTATAATATAGTGGACACGTGTGGAGACCCAACAAGAACTATCCAAGCTGTCTTCCAAATCCTGACAGGAAAATACAAAAAAGACGAGGAGGTTCCCAATTATTCCTGTTCGGCCAATGGAGCAGTGGTTGGTTTTGCAGATGATTCTACTTCTGGTTTCACACCGTTGGTTCAGTTGCTTACTCTGTATAGGTACACCCAGGTAAGTGTATATACGGGATATATAATGGGGAGACAGTGGGAGTATCTTAGAGACAAGTAATGGATTGCAGCTTTTCCTTATCACCAAAGGCTACCACCACAAAGCACAAGTTTTGAGTATGGTCTCGTGAAAGGTCTTGAAGAGCAATTTCCAAGTCAGGCCACACATTTGCAGTGGAATTTAGGTCTGAAATTTGAGGGAGCCATTTTAACATATGAAAATGCTTAGTTACCAAACATTTCACTGGCAAAATATTTATTGCGGTTGGCTGGCTTGAAGGGAAGCCTGAGGTAGTGAAGGATAACCACTTATATAGTGCTATCCACCTTACTTTAATCTTATACCAACTTTGCAGTCCATGATAAGGCAAAGTATACCCACAGAATAATGCTGCAAACACCATGACTTGTGATGGTTTGATCTGCTTAGGGCAGTGATGGCAAACCTTTTAGAGGCCGAGTGCCCAAACTACAACAAAGACCCGCTTATTTATCACAAAGTGCCAGCACAGAAATGTAATTTGTGATTTATACTCCCTTCTCTGTCACAGTTTTCATTGATACCAGCACAAACACCAATAAAGCAGAAAATAGTCCCAGGTACAGCTGTCACTTTAAAATAGCTCTGTGCACAGCAAGTCCTGGGCTGTCTGGGACTGCAGGAAGATACCTGGAGTCATCTCTGGTGATGGCCGAGTGCCCACAGAAAGGGCTCTGAGTGCCACCTCAGGCACCAGTGCCATAGGTTAGCCATCACTGGCTTAGGGTAATATGCAGAACTGGCTTTCCCTTCATACATAGAGTTTGGCATTTATGTGAAAATGTAAAACTTTGAACTTATCTGAGCAGAGCACCTTCCTCTATAGGGTGCTGTGTACCCAACATAGAACAGCTGATGATTTGCTTTAAAATTGGCTACTCTAATTGCTACTCTATAAAGGCCAGAGCATACAGCAAATACTTGTACTGTGGAGAGACTCTCCCAACTGATCTGTGGGTCTCAGCAGCTCCATCAGAGAGACCTAGTGGTTCTTGTCTACTTCTCTAAGTAGGGCTTTCCTTGATCGGCCTGTCAGTTTCGTTGGAAGGCAATGTCTCGGTTGGTAAGCAGTAGGGCCAAAATTTTTCCATTTTAAGATGATCCTGGCTCATGTACAAGGCTCCTTTTGAACAGTTCAGGTATTGGCTTTTTTTAAAAAAATAAACCTAAATTTACAATACAAAAACTTTATTCCTGAGCTAAAGGGGGGGGGGGTTTCATAATTCTGTTTTTTTTACAAATTTTCTGTAACACAGTCATATTTGAATGTTTTTTTCATCTGTTCATGAGTCCCTGTATAGTGTAAAAATGCCATACAGATCCACCATTTATAGAGGTGATCTGCATTACCCATTCGACCGCTGCAGAATTTATGAGTATGATCTGTAGAAACCATTGATAATCTGATTGGGTAAAATACCAGAATCTTTACTGCTTTCTTTAGATGACTGTTACATCTCAATACCTTACAAAGTATGGTAAAGAATGGTCGCCATTGACAAGGGGTTATTTTACATATAATTTACATAAAATTACAAAAGATATACATTGACATTGTAACATTCAAGCCAAATGCATTTGTCATCGACAGCATCTCAAAAATCTCAATCTCAATATATTCAAACCAGAACTGTTGTCTCCCCCTAATCTTTCTTTCCCCTTATAGAATATTGACTGGCCTAAAGGGACCGTAAAAGTATAAGCCCAGTAATTCTTCCTCCCATACCGACCATAGTAACCAACAGTTTTAAAAATAAAATTCAGCTCATATCGGGCTCACTGACAGCAAAAGGGTAGATAGTTTTTCCTGTAAGTAGCCAAATTCCTCCTCCGTTTTCTTCTTAGGAAGACAGCCCCCATGTTGGTATGATAGCTTTGTTCTAGAACCTTGGCTATTCATTAGTCAGCAGTAGTTTCATGTGTACAATGTGCCTATCAGTACATAAACAAGCGAGCATATAGCAGACCATCCTTTCCGGCGGCTGGAATAGCTTGGTCATCCTGCTACTTTAGATGAAGCTCCTCATCCTCTCCAGCTCTTCCAGAATTGAACTTTTCCCTAGGGGTTGTCTATCAGTGGTAGGAGGCATAGAGAAATTCACTGGGTGACAGGGTGGGGTGGGTGACTTGGGGTCTATAAGTGAAATATATTAACCCCTTAAGGACGCAGCCTTTTTTGCTCATGTTTGCTCTCCACCTTCAAAAATCTATAACTTTTTCATTCTTTTGAGTACAGAGCTGTGATTAGGCTTATTTTCTGTGAAACAAATTTTACTTCTCAGTAATGTTAATTATTTTTCCTTGCCATGTATTTGGAAGCTGGAAAAAAATTCCAAATGTGCTGAAACTTGGTGAAAAAACGCTTTTACGTCACTTTCTTGAGGCCCCGGTTTTTAAGATATATTTACCTTGCACTCCAAATGATACGTCTTCATTACTTTTTGAGTCTTTAGGATCACATTCATAACTATCTATAGATATAGGTTTTTTTGTGTTTTAATACATCTTCACAATTTAAAACAATGGGGCTCATTTACTAAGGGTCCGTCGGATGCATTTTCATGGGGTTTCCTGGGTTTCCATTTCGTGCTGTATTGCCCCGGGATTATGGCGCACACAATCGGATTTTGGCGCATCGGCGCTGGCTTGCACACAACACAAATCAGGGGGAAGGCTGTCGGACAACGCGACAGATTCGGAACAACAAGAAGGATTTAACATTTAGAAATGTGTCGCAAGACACTCGCTTACAAGCACCGGGTAGAAGCAGGTGAACTCTGGTGGACCTCGGTGCAGAAGCGACGGATGCGGGAACTCGGGCGCACAATCTTAGTGAATCGCGGCAGACCTGAATCCGCGTCGGACAACGCACCGCGGGATCGCGACAGGACTGGGTAAGTAAATCTGCCCCAATGTGTTAAAAAAAAAAAGATTTGTTTTGAGGCTAATAACTTTTTCATACCATGGCATACATAGCTGTGTAAGGTGTCATTTGCGAGATGAACTGATGTTTCCTTTGCTCCTATTTTTAGGACTATTTGACCTTTGGATCATGTTTTATTAAATTTTTTATATTTTGTAAAATAGTGTAAAAGTTGCATTTCGGACATTTGGGCCCAAATTTTCTGTTATGGGGTTCACCGCCATCATTAACCGTTTTTATATTTTCATAGATTGGGCATTATGGGATGCAGCAATTCCTAACGTCTTTGTGATTTTTACTGTTATTTAGTTTTTTATATCACTTTTTGGGAAAGGGGGGCATTTGAAATTTTATTTATATTTTTTTTTCCACTTTTTTTTTCTTAGACCCTCAAGGATACTTTAACCCTAGATGGACTGATTGTTCTTACCAATAATACTGTATTACAGTTTTTACATAGCATTTGTTACAATGAGCCATTGAAACCAATCTTCAGAAACCTTGGGTCTGACAATAACATTCAAGGGAGAGGCAATCAAAGGTGGTGCCGCTCATGCATCGCCATTTTATAAATGCAGCAGGCGCGTTTTTTAACTCTAGCACTAACCTTGGGTGTTTGCGATGGGTGTTTGCCGCAATATGCAGCAAAACCCATCTCTGTATGAAGAGAGCTCAGTCCGTGAGCCCTCCTCAAACTCCCTTCATAGTTCACTGACGGATGTATCCATCAGTGAGCATAAGGGGTTAATAAATTGTAATTTTTTTCTTATGTCCAATAGAAGAAATTGTCTGTTTCTTTAGATTGCTTATGGAGTTGCGGACCCTGGCCTAGAGAGTAGAGCTTTATCTCCAACTACATATTACTTGAATCCTGATGATTGGGCTCAGTATAAATCTATTGTTAAGTGCTTGAAATATTTTGGATGGAATTTGGTTGGAATCATCACAGAGGAGAGACGTGATTGTATGGGTCTAAGAGAACTGCAGAAACTGTTGACGGAGCATGAGATCTGCATCGATTTTATAGTAGATTCTAAGGTTAAGAATTTTTGGGATAAGATTTCTGAGGTGGATAAATCGACGGCCAGAGTAACAATAATCTTTGGTTTTAACTCGTTGAGTCTTTCACTAATATTTGATCATTCTAAAGTTCTCAGAGAGAATATGACAATCATTTTACACAAGCCGGGGATTGCTGGACTCAATAGCTTCAGTAGATTCCTCCATTATTTAAATTGCAGTTTGAGCTTTAAAATGCACAACCTTTTAATTCCCAAAGTTCACAAATTTCTTCAAAACGTGAATCCATTGACCCGTCAGAATGACCCCTTGCTACAAGAAATCTGGTTCACTCGTTTTTGCTGTCGGAGCAATGATGAAGTATTGAATGATTTTTTGAAGTCTGTTACTAGATTGTTTACACCACTTAACTGCACTGAGACGTACATCATCCCACCGGAATTGTATGGAACGAAGGATTCAGACTTATACTTTACATATGAATCAGTGTATATTCTGGCTCATGCCATACACAATATGAAATTAAGTAAAAACAGATCCGGAATGTACCAATTACACAACAAGGTAATGTACAGAAATACAATGTATTTATGAAATTCATGAATGGACCAGCTGACAGGTCATATATGCAATTACAGTACTTGCAGTACCTAGAATAGAATCAAAAGCTTATCATTTTCTACTATGAAAGGAACATATATATGTTAATGGGGATACAGGATGGGCATGTTCCCTGCGAACCTAGTACAATTTTGTTTGAACTTAGAAATAAAGGGACTCCCCTGAAAATAAAATCTAGCGGCAGCCATTGCTACCGCACCCCCCATGCCGTACATTAATATTAGTAGATCTTTTAGACGCTGCAAGAAGTGATCATTTAAGGAAAGTGCTAAAAATGAGGGATTGACTCTAAAAAAATGGAGTCACAAGAAATTCGGCATTAAATTCGGCATTAAATTTGGAGAGATATAAGGATGTTAGAGGAGTTGATTTTTTCAATAAATCTGAATTCTTGTTCATTGAAAAATAAAACATCCCCGGAAAATAAGACCTAGTGCCTCTTTAGGAGCAAAATTTGATATAAGACACTGGGGCTTATTTACTAAGGGTCCCGCAGATTGCACTTTCGCCAGATATTGCGTCGTTTTCGAATTTCGCGCAGGTATTTAGAAGGGGAGGCAGGCCGTCGGACGATCCGACTGATTCGGACTGAGCGCGGGATTTAACTTTAAAACTGTGTTGCAAGACAATGCACTTACATAAACCGGGAAGAAGAAGGTGAACTCCGGGGACCTAAGTGGGGAAGTGACACATGCAGTATATCGGGCGCATGATCTAAGTGAATTGCGACACAATGCATTCCAGTCGGTAATTCCGGGTCAGGGAAAGCGCCAGGGACTGGTAAGTAAATGTGCCCCACTGTCTTATTTTTGGGGAAATATGGTAGCGTTGTGATCACTCCATATGTTCATACCAACCGGTGCCATTTGTGTTTGAAAATGACATTATTGTTGAAATGTTACACATTTCTGTACCATGGCGCAATTATAAGGATACTCCGCATTCAGTTCACAAAATTTAATGTTTTTGGATTTATTACATGTATGTTAAGGGATAGGATTAGAGATGAGCGAACATGCTCGTCCGAGCTTGATGCTCGTTCGAGCATTAGCGTACTCGAAACTGCTCGTTGCTCGGACGAATACTTCGCCCGCTCGAGAAAATGGCAGCTCCCGCCGTTTTGCTTTTTGGCGGCCAGAAACAGAGCCAATCACAAGCCAGGAGACTCTGCACTCCACCCAGCATGACGTGGTACCCTTACACGTCGATAGCAGTGGTTGGCTGGCCAGATCAGGTGACCCTGGGATAGACTAGCCGCTGCCCGCGCTGCTCGGATCATTCTGTGTCTGGATGCCGCTAGGGAGAGAGCTGCTGCTGGTCAGGGAAAGCGTTAGGGTGTTCTATTAGCTTACTGTTAGGCAGGAGTGATTCTCCAAGAACCCAACAGCCCTTCTTAGGGCTACAAAAACGTTCTACTTTTTTTTTTTTTATTTGCATCTAGTACAATTTTGTGAGGAATTAGCAGGGGGACTTGCTACCGTTGTGTTTAGCTCTTAGTGGCACACATATCCACCTCAAACACCAAAGTGGGAAAATTTAGTAGGGGTTGGATTTCAATTAGGCACAGTCTGCCATTTTTCCTTTTTTATTTTACGTTTATTTTGTTTAATAACTCAGTGTCATCTCATCTGGCATAGTAGTGTGCTTTCATACTTGGCTAGAAAATAGCCATAGGAGAATCCAAACGGCTTACGCCTACAGTAGCGTTATATATTTGATTTCTGGTTGATCTGCTGGTGGCTGTACTTGCTGCAGTGCATCTACTAGCCAATTGTGAGCAATTTGTAGTGAGACTTGCGACCGCTGTGTTTTGCGCTTAGTGACGCATATATCCATTGCAAAGACCGAAGTGGGAAAATTTAGTAGGGGTTGGATTTCAATTAGGCACAGTCTGCCATTTGTCCTTTTTTATTTTACGTTTATTTTGTTTAATAACTCAGCGTCATCTCATCTGGCATAGTAGTGTGCTTTCATACTTGGCTAGAAAATAGCCATAGGAGAATCCAAACGGCTTATGCCTACAGTAGCGTTATATATTTGATTTCTGGTTGATCTGCTGGTAGCTGTACTTGCTGCAGTGCATCTACTAGCCAATTGTGAGCAATTTGTAGTGAGACTTGCGACCGCTGTGTTTTGCGCTTAGTGACGCACATATCCATTGCAAAGACCGAAGTGGGAAAATTTAGTAGGGGTTGGATTTCAATTAGGCACAGTCTGCCATTTGTCCTTTTTTATTTTACGTTTATTTTGTTTAATAACTCAGCGTCATCTCATCTGGCATAGTAGTGTGCTTTCATACTTGGCTAGAAAATAGCCATAGCAATAGGATAGCATTGTTTGGTTTTAAAAACTCAAAAACACAAAAAAAAAAAAAAACACAAAAAAAAGTTAAAAAAAAATTAAAGCTATAACTCTCATTTTAAAAATGTTTAACCCGAGGGCTAGGGGTAGAGGACGAGGGCGGGGACGTGGGCGTCCAACTACTGCAGGGGTCAGAGGCCGTGGTCCTGGGCGGGGTGAGACACCACCTGCTTATGAGGGAGCAGGGGAACGCCGCAGAGCTACACTCCCTAGGTTCATGTCTGAAGTTACTGGGACTCGTGGTAGAGCACTGTTGATGCCAGAACAGTGCGAACAGGTGATGTCGTGGATTGCTGACATTGCTTCGAGCAATTTGTCCACCAGTCAGTCTTCCACGCAGTCCACCCATGTCACCGAAATCGCCACTCCTCCAGCTCCTGCACCTCAGCCTCCTCCCCCCCAGTCTGCCCCCTCCCAGGAAATTTTGGCATTTGAACCGGCATACTCTGAGGAACTGTTTTCTGGACCCTTCCCACAGTCACAAACCACTTGTCCGGTTGCTGCTGAGCAATTTTCCGATGCCCAGGTTTTCCACCAGTCACAGTCTGTGGGTGATGATGACCTTCTTGACATAGTGGAAGTGTGTAAAGAGGTGTCCGACAATGAGGAGACACGGTTGTCAGACAGTGGGGAAGTTGTTGTCAGGGCAGGAAGTCCGAGGGGGGAGCAGACTGAGGGATCGGAGGATGATGAGGTGACAGACCCAAGCTGGGTTGAGAGGCCGGGTGAACACAGTGCTTCTGAGACGGAGGAGAGTCCTCGACCAGAACAGGTTGGAAGAGGCAGTGGTGGGGCCAGACGGAGAGGCAGGGCCAGAGCTGGTGCATCAGCGCCAAATGTGTCAACTAGTGAAGCTCCCGTGGTGAGGGCTCTTGCGGCGAGGGCTAGATCTTCAGAAGTCTGGAGGTTCTTTAAGGAAACACCGGATGACCGACGGACTGTGGTGTGCAACATTTGCCAAACCAGGCTCAGCAGGGGTTCCACCACTACTAGCTTAACTACCACCAGTATGCGCAGGCATATGAATGCTAAACACCCCACTCAGTGGCAACAAGCCCGTTCACCTCCGGCCGTGCACACCACTGCTCCTTCCCCTGTGTCAGCTGATAGTCAGCCCCCTGCCCAGGACCCTGCCACAAAAACCCCATCGTCGCCTCCACGATCCTCCACAGCATCCACCAGCGTTCAGCTCTCCATACCCCAGACGCTGGAGCGGAAACGCAAATATAGTGCAACCCACCCGCACGCCCAAGCCCTTAATGTGCACATCTCCAGATTGCTTAGCCTGGAGATGCTGCCCTATAGGCTAGTAGAGACCGAGGCCTTTCGCAACCTCATGGCGGCGGCCGCCCCTCGGTATTCGGTCCCCAGCCGCCACTACTTTTCCCGATGTGCCGTCCCAGCCCTGCACCAGCATGTGTCAGACAACATCACCCGTGCCCTGACCAACGCCGTTTCTGACAAGGTCCACCTGACCACGGACACGTGGACGAGTGCTGCCGGGCAGGGCCACTATATATCGCTGACGGCACATTGGGTTAACTTGGTGGAGGCTGGGACCGAGTCTGACCCTGGGGCTGGTCATATACTGCCGACGCCGAGGATTGCGGGGCCTACCTCGGTCCAGGTGTTTCAGGCCTACTATGCCTCCTCCTCCTCCCACCCCTCCTCCACCTCCTCCTCCGAACTACCATCCGTGGGCACGGCGCCATCAGTCGGTAGCTCTAGGCACAGCAGCAGTGCCGTCGCTAAGCGACAGCAGGCGATGCTCAAACTGCTGAGCCTAGGCGAAAAAAAGGCACACCGCCCAAGAGCTATTACAGGGCATCACGGCGCAGACTGATCTGTGGCTGGCACCGCTGAACCTGAAGCCAGGCATGGTTGTGTGTGACAACGGCCGTAACCTGGTGGCGGCTCTGCAACTCGGCAGACTGACACATGTGCCATGCCTGGCCCATGTGTTAAATCTGATAGTTCAGCGTTTCCTCAAGACATACCCCAATCTGTCAGATTTGCTCACGAAGGTGCGCCGCATCTGTGCGCATTTCAGGAAGTCCAGCACAGATGCTGCCACTCTCAGGGCAGCGCAGCGCCGCCTCCAACTGCCCGCTCACCGACTGTTGTGCGACGTGCCCATGAGGTGGAATTCAACACTGACCATGTTATCCAGAGTTTACCAGCAGCGCAGAGCGATTGTAGACTGCCAGATGTCAACTTCCACCAGAAGTGGTAGTCAGGTCAGTCAGCTTCCTCAAGTCTACAATGAGGAGTGGACATGGATGTCTGATATCTGTCAGGTGCTGAGTAACTTTGAGGAGTCAACACAGATGGTCAGTGGCGATGCCGCCATCATCAGCCTCACCATCCCGCTGCTTGGCCTGTTGAAAAACTCTCTGATCAGCATGAAGTCGGAAGCTTTGCGCTCGTCACAAGAGACGGGTGAAGAAGATTCCCTTGTTGATAGCCAAAGCACCCTCAGGTCTGTTTCTCAGCGCATATCGGAGGAGGTGGAGGTGGAGGAGGATGAGGAGGAAGAGGAGGAGAATGTTGGCGAGACACAAGAGGGGACCATTGTTGAGTCCTTCACTGTTCAGCATGTATGGGCAGAAGAAGAGGAGTTGGAGGAGTTGGAGGAGGAGGAAATGGACAGTCAGGCCAGTGAGGGGAGTGAATTCTTACGCGTTGGTACTCTGGCGCATATGGCAGATTTCATGCTAGGCTGCCTATCCCGTGACCCTCGCGTTCAAAGAATTTATTCCAGCACCGATTACTGGGTGTTCACTCTCCTGGACCCACGGTACAAGCAAAATCTTTCCACTCTCATCCCTGCAGAGGAAAGGAGTGTGAGAATGCATGAATACCAGCAGGCCCTGGTGCACAAGCTGAAACAGTATTTCCCTTCTGACAGCGCTAGCGGCAGAGTGCGTAGTTCTGCGGGACAAGTAGCGAGGGAGAGTAGGCGAGCAGGCAGCTTGTCCAGCACTGGCAAGGGTACGCTTTACAAGGCTTTTGCCAGCTTTATGTCACCCCAGCAAGACACTGTCACCTGTCCCCAGTCTCGGCAGAGTAGGGCTGATCTTTACAGAAAGATGGTGAGGGAGTACGTAGCTGACCATACCATCGTCCTAAATGATCACACAGCTCCCTACAACTACTGGGTTTCAAAGCTGGACATGTGGCACGAACTGGCGCTGTACGCCTTGGAGGTTCTTGCCTGCCCTGCCGCTAGCGTCTTGTCCGAGCGGGTTTTCAGTGCAGCTGGTGGCATCATCACAGATAAGCGTACACGACTGACAGCGCTGACAGGCTGACGCTTATTAAAATGAATAAAGGCTGGATTTCTCAGAATTTCCAATCTCCACCAGGTGAAGGAAGCTCAACCTGAATAATTGATCCACTCCTCCTCCTCCTCATTTTCCTCCTTCTCCTCCTCTTTGTACAGTAAAGCAGAGGAAACTGGCTATTTTTTGACAGGGCCCACTGGCTCTTGCTATAGTACTTTATGCATTTAATTTTTCTGGAGGGCCACCTACCCGGTCCTCTGTTTGAAACAATTTTTGTGAGTGCCACATACAGGCACTCAATCTATTCCATTTTTCTGGAGGGCCACCTACCCGGTCCTCTGTTTTAAAAAATTTTTGGGACTGCCACATACAGGCACTCAATCTATTCCATTTTACTGGAGGGCCACCTACCTGCTCCTCTGGTTTGAAAAATTTTTGGGACTGCCACATACAGGCACTCAATCTATTCCATTTTTCTGGAGGGACACCTACCTGCTCCTCTGGTTTGAAAACTTTTTGGGACTGCCACATACAGGCACTCAATCTATTCCATTTTACTGGAGGGCCACCTACCTGCTCCTCTGGTTTGAAACATTTTTGGGACTGCCACATACAGGCACTCAATCTATTCCATTTTACTGGAGGGCCACCTACCTGCTCCTCTGGTTTGAAACATTTTTGGGACTGCCACATACAGGCACTCAATCTATTCCATTTTTCTGGAGGGACACCTACCTGCTCCTCTGGTTTGAAAACTTTTTGGGACTGCCACATACAGGCACTATCCAAATTAAATTGTCTCCATAGCAGCCTCCACACGTTGTCTCCATTGCTACCTCCAAAAGTCGTCCATATAGCTGCCTCCATACATCCTCCCCTTATCAAACGAGCTGTGTCAGGCAGAAATTTGGGTTGTTTTCATGGATTCCACATCAAAGTTGTTAACTTTGTCGCCACCCTGCTGTGTTATCCACAAAATATACTGGCAAACTTTTATGATTAACCAATATTATTTCAGCGCTTCTTGCGCAGCTGTTTACATTCCCCTCACCCGCCATATCCCAAACTTATAAGAACGCTACTACACTTGATCTTATACAAAAGGTTCTTAGAAGTGCTGTTTGGGGAGTAGCCTAGAGACAGGGGCTTGGATTGGCGAAAGCTCGCCTGGCTGCAGAGCGCCAGCTCCATCCCAAGATCCAACTAACATAGTTTTAACTGCAGCACCTTTAATCTACTACTAGTTCACTGCCTCCATAATAATAATAATAATAATCTTTATTTATATAGCGTCATCATATTCTGTAGCGCTTTACAAATCATAGGAAACAAATACAAATGTAATGTAACAGAGCACAACATTTGTATGGAACAACAGGAGTGAGGTCCCTGCTCACCAGAGCTTACGGTTTATGAAGATGATGGGGTAACACGAGGTAAAAGAATATTTAATGGTCAAGCCATTCTTCTTAGGGAATAGAACAAAATATAATAAATGGAATTGCTGTCGCTTGAACCACTCAGCCGTCATCTTATATACCAGGTCCAGGGTGAATGGGACTGCAGAGAAGTCTGGTGCCTGTTGGTTGCTGGATAACAGATGGGAGGACGACACAGGACGGGTTAGTAGAAGAGTTAAAACTTCATGCAGTTAATGAGTGTTATAGGCTTGCCTAAAGAAATGGGTTTTAAGACCACGTTTGAAACTTTGGAGGTTAGGTATTAGTCTGATAGTCCGGGGCAGAGCATTCCATAGAATTGGTGCAGCTCTAGAGAAGTCTTGGAGACGCGAGTGGGAGGTCCGCACTAGGGTAGAGGTTAATCTAAGATCACTGGCGGATCTAAGAGCACGGGTTGGGCGATAGACTGAGATAAGAGAGGAGAGGTAGGGGGGTGCAGCATTATACAGAGCTTTATGGATGAGGGTTATTATTATTTTAAACTGTATTCGAAAGGAGACTGGCAGCCAGTGCAGCGACTGGCATGAACTGTAAGCATACATGGTCCCCTTATCAAACGAGCTGTGTCAGGCAGAATTTTGGGTTGTTTTCATGGCTTCCACAACAAACTTGTTAACTTTGTCGCCACCCTGCTGTGTAATCCACAAAAAATACCGGCAAACTTTTATCATTTACCGATATTATTTCAGCGCTTCTTGCGCAGCTGTTTACATTCCCCTCACCCGCCATATCCTAAACTTATAAGAACGCTACTACACTTGATCTTATACAAAAGGTTCTTAGAAGTGCTGTTTGGGGAGTAGCCTATAGACAGGGGCTTGGATTGGCGAAAGCTCGCCTGGCAGCGGAGCGCCAGCTCCATGCCAAGATCCAACTAACATAGTTTTAACTGCAGCACCTTTAATCTACTACTAGTTCACTGCCTCCATACATGGTCCCCTTATCAAACGAGCTGTGTCAGGCAGAATTTTGGGTTGTTTTCATGGCTTCCATGTTAACTTTGTCGCCACCCTGCTGTGTAATCCACAAAATATACTGGCAAACTTTTATCATGTACCGATATTATTTGAGCGCTTCTTGCTCACCTCCTTTGGTTCCTCTCTGCCACCCATTGGTTTGAAGCCTGAGTCCATTTAGGGTATGTCGCCATGACACTCTCTAGCCTGCTGCCGCTGCCTCTGCATGCCGTCCCCTATAGTGTCAGGGTCAATTATTGGATGTTTTAGATGCTATCTAGCTTCATTCTGTCACTCTGTCATGGCCATGCTGTTGCCCATAATTTTGGCATAATGTTGCGATTATGCAGCCTCAGAGGCATCCATGCATGCTGCCCCTGCTGTTTCCTGTCCATTTCCGTGGTGTTTCCATCCTTTTCTGAGGTTCCCAGGTGTTTGGCCAAGCTTCCCTGTGCAGAGCCTTGGTCCCCTTGAAAAATGCTCGAGTCTCCCATTGACTTCAATGGGGTTCGTTATTCGAGACGAGCACTCGAGCATCGGGAAAAGTTCGTCTCGAATAACGAGTACCCGAGCATTTTAGTGTTCGCTCATCTCTAGATAGGATCCCTTCCAAGATACTCACCTATCTCCTTGAGTGGGAGACAAGACACAATGGAGATATAGGACGTTAGAAGTCAGCGGCACTCATCATTTAAAATCCTTCCACATAGCTAGTTATGGGGGTCTGGGGTCCATCCATCTAAGGACTATGGCCTTTCTGGTCAGGAAAAGGGTAGATGTTAAGAAAGTCTTAAAATATTTGGGCCATATTTCCTCATCCAATAATTGAAGCACTGAGGAGAGCAGGTCTACTGCCTCTGACCAGCATGACTACAACATGGGACACTCCCATATCATGAGCCAAAACACAGCAGGGACATGTTGGCACCTATGGCACTCAAGGAAAGGGATATAGTGCATCTTGAATAACCGCAGCGGAGTGAGGTAGCATTCATGTATGACATGGATTTGGATCATTAATTACAGCCGGTGACACCTGTGGATGCAAACAGGCAAGATCAACCTTAATGCCATCATTTTATACCTTGTTAAAAAAACAAAGGGCCACAATTATCAAAAGTATTGCAAACTGCCTGTGGAGTGCGTAGTGTGGCAGATTTATCTAAACTGGCGCATGTTCTTCTTTAATCTGCCGCCCCCTGTACTGCTCGGAAAGTAGCACCATCATTTTTTTTTTGTGCACTTTTAACATAGAGCACAAGACACAGTAATAAATTAGCGAGATAGACACAGAGCAGCCGTGGCACAAAACTGGAGCAGATACTTGATAAATACATGTACAAGCAGTTGCATATTCTTCTCATTGTAAAGCCAGACAGAAAACTGGCACCAGAGTAGACTGGAGTAGAGGGGAAGGAATGCACAAGAAACAGCCATTTCACACCTGACATGGGGCTTTCTCAAGCTCTACATGATAAATGTCTGCACCAGTCCTAGATAAATATACAATGATTTCCAGGATGGGATAAGGAAAACCCCGCCTCTTTTAGCTACCTTGTAAGGCAGCTCCCTTGACATCAAGCAGGACATTCAGGAAGCCTTATGACATGATGCGGGATTAAAACCAAACCAGTATATCTATTCCAGAAGAAACAGACTCCTAACTATAGACAGCACTGTTACTACATTGTTGGGTCTTTTCAGTGCAGTGTAAGGAACTGGTTTGGCTTAGTGAGAGGCTTGTGACTAGGGTCGGGAAGTAAGACTTCTCCTTATGGAGACTGGTAATTAAGGCCACGGTGTAGGCGTGTGGAGTCTTATAGCCACTGATGCTCCACTAGGGGGATTCTGGGAAAATATGCAAAGACTCACTCAGCCAAACCAGTTTCCTACACTGTACTGAAGAGACCCAACCAGGTTTAAACAGAGCTGTCTACAGTTAGGATAGGATTGTTGCTTTACAAGCTCCCTGTGTGCAAGGAGAGAGTTACCTCATACTGAGGGGATGGGATCCATACCTGTACTGTACCATGCCCTGGAAGTAATTCAGGTAAATTGGACCAAATGTAATAAGGGAAATATTTTATTTCCAATAAATATTCACCAATAAATGCCCAAAGCCCTAATCTACCCATTTTATCACTAAAAATTAACTTTTATTATTCACAAAATAATTAAAATCAATGATCCTGTATCATGGGATGCACCTTTAACACTGTCAGTTAGAGAAAACAGATAAGTAGAGAGTGTGGAGATTTAATATTTGATTAAAAAAAAGAAAGCTTTTTATTTTCTCAAAGGGTTGATGATAACAGCATCGGTTCATACACTAAGTTTTATGTTTGTCATTACAGTTTACTCCAAGTTGAGCGGTCTCATACCCCATACGGCTAGATATAACTCTCTCTAACTGTGCTAAAAACTACACAGCACCCCCAACATGTTTTGATACAGCAATATAGCCCCACTTCCCCTGAAGACGCTGCAATAGCGGCTAAACATGTCGGAGAGGCTGTGTAAATTTTAGGTTTTAGATTCATTATTTGTGGTCCCAATTCTTCATGAATCTGGCTCCCATTGTACTGCTCAGACAGAGTGCCCCTGCATGCCCATACAGGGGCACATTTACTAAGAACAGTGCAGTCTGTACTATGTGCAGTTATCTGTGTATAGTGCAGGGGGCGCCAGACTCATCATTTCTTGTGCACCTTCTTAATGAATCTGGCGCCCCCTGCACTGCCCCGATAGAGAGCACCACTTTTTTGTTGTTGCACCTTTAACAAGGGGTGTGCGACACAATTCTGTCTGACTTTGCATGTTAAATGTGGCGGCCGGTCCGACTAAGCCCCGGAATGCCCCTTTCTATGCAGAAATATGTGTCGCACGGTGCCTAGTACAGTTTCAACACAAATGTGGTGCAGACACTATACCTGTGCAGTTTGCACTCGAAAGAACGTACAAAGTCCCATAGAAAATTGACACCCAAGCAATCTGAGCCTGAGTCCTGGTGTAGATTGTACATAAATACATGTGCAAACTGCTTGTGTTTGCACCAGTGTTGTGTCGCGGCTGCACTGTGTACCTAAAGGGGAAGTTCAACATAAGTGTGGCGCACTCATGATAAACTGAGTGCACACTTGTGCAATGAGTTCATGCAACCTTGTACTCTGCATGATATTAATAAATTGTGTGCATTCATATACATTGTATACATATCATGTACATATTTATACGGTATAAGAATAGTACATGTACAATCATACAGTAAATGCACATCATACATATAAACATACAGGGGGTCATTTACTAAGGTCCCAAATTGCTTTCTTCCAGCGGGTTACACAAATTTTTCCATTTTGCGCCAATTTTCCCTGTATTGCCCCGGGATTTTAGCGCACGTGATCGGAATGTGGCGCATTGGGGTGCGTGGCTGTACGAAAACCCGACGGATTTGGGAAAACCGCCGCATTTAAAAAAAAAAAAAAGTGTCGCTGGACACGAGCTTACCTGCACCCAGCGACACCTGGTGGACGTTGGAGGAACTGCCTTAGTGAATCGCCGGAAGACCCGAATCCTCCACACCGAACGTGAATGGACCGGGTAAGTAAATCTGCCCCACAGTATATATACACCATTCAGGGCCGGATTATAAGCGGGGCTCCCGGGGCTAGAGCCCCGGGGCCCCCACCATCTTGCCCCCCCACCCCCTGCGATGCCGCGTCCCCGCTCCTGAGATGGCCGCTGCCCCCCTCGGCACAGATGACACTGCGTCCGCCTCTCCACCCGACCTCCCCTCCCCCCCCCCCCCGGCACAGGTCACCGCCTCCTATATATACACACACACACACTGTGTATAGGTGTATGCACTGTGTATATGGGTATATATGCATCTACTATGTATAGATGCATATACTGTATTTATAAACGCATATATGTGTGTACATTTAAATATATATATACATAATGCTGGGTATATGGTATGTATGTTTATGCTCTATACTAAATGTGCGTGTGTATTTCCCGTATGTGTGTGTATATGCTGTATATACTGAATGTGTATGTATTTGCTGTATGTGCGTATATACTTTGAGTTTGTGTATACTCTGTGTATTAGTGTATAAATGTATTTGAGTGCATAAATGTGTGCGTATAAGTGTATACTTGTGTGTATGTATGGGTGCAAGCATACGAGTGTAGAACTTTATGTGTGTATATAAGTATATAAAGGTGTGTATATATCAGGGTATAAATGTGTGTAATTGTATAAACATGTCTGTATAAGGGTACATTCACAAGAACGTATGGGGGACGTATATCTGGCCACAAATTTGCTACTGGATATACTTCCCCCATAGGCTTCTATACCGCCTTGGCTCGGTACGGTGAGCACAACGAGTACTCACTGTTTCGTGCTGCGCCCGCAAAAGAGATAAAGCGTGCAGTAAGAACGACCATGCAGCTCTATTCTCTACGGAGAGGGGAGTGGTGAGCCGCGATCACCTCTTCTCCTCTTCAGCACGCCTAACGTGTGCCTGCCAGGCTGTAGTCAGCTGTGTTACTGGGGGTGAGGTGGCTGTATGTAGCTGTGTTACTGGGGGTGAGGTGGCTGTATGTAGCTGTGTTACTGGGGGAGAGGCAGCTGTGTGTAGCTGTGCTACTGGGGATGAGGCGGCTGTATGTAGCTGTGTTACTGGGGATGAGGCGGCTGTATGTAGCTGTGTTACTGGGGGAGAGGCAGCTGTGTGTAGCTGTGCTACTGGGGATGAGGCGGCTGTATGTAGCTGTGTTACTGGGGATGAGGCGGCTGTATGTAGCTGTGTTACTGGGGGTGAGGCGGCTGTATGTAGCTGTGTTACTGGGGATGAGGCGGCTGTGTATAGCTGTGTTACTGGGGGTGAGGCGGCTGTATGTAGCTGTGTTACTGGGGATGAGGCGGATGTATGTAGCTGTGTTACTGGGGATGAGGCGGATGTATGTAGCTGTGTTACTGGGGGTGAGGCGGCTGTATGTAGCTATGTTACTGGGGGTGAGGCGGCTGTATGTAGCTGTGTTACTGGGGGTGAGGCGGCTGTATGTAGCTGTGTTACTGGGGGTGAGGCGGCTGTATGTAGCTGTGTTACTGGGGTTGAGGCGGCTGTATGTAGCTGTGTTACTGGGGATGAGGCGGCTGTTTGTAGCTGTGTTACTGGGGGCGAGGCGGCTGTATGTAGCTGTGTTACTGCTGGGATAGTGGAATGGCATCAGGAGGACATGTACACTCAGTGGGGGCCTCCACCAGATTTTGCGCCCAGGGGCCCTCACCAACCTTAATCCGGCCCTGACACCATTCCATATGCTGATGCTGATATTGTGGGCCCCATAGCTGTTGCTGTGGTAGTTCTGCCCCGGCTTACAGTATGTATAAAGATATACAAAATTATGAGAATGTTCAGGAGAAGAGAAGAATCTAATTATTTCATATGCTTCTCAATAGTTACAAAGGTACATGAAACATGTCCAGTACATTGACCCTTCTGGTTTGGAGATTTCCTTTAATGAAAGAAGACAAGTGACTTTTCCATGGGTGTTAGAAAACTGGTTTTATGAGAAAACATTCATGCAAGTCATCATAGCCACATTTAATGAACAGCAAGAAAACTTATTAGAAAACATACAACCGGAAAAAATCAAATGGAAAAATAACAGAGTAAGAGAATATTCAATATGCCACACACTGGGTTTCCCGGCGATTTCCCTGTTGCGCCACATTTAACAGGGGTTTTTGGCACACACGATCGGATTTTAGCACCTCGACGCTGGCTTTCACGCGTCACAAATTGGGAGGCGGGCCGCCGATGATCCGACGGATTCAGACAACACACAGGATTTAACATCACAAATTGTGTCGCAAGACATTGCACTCACATACACCAGGAAGAAGAAGGTAACTTCCGGTGGACCTCAGCGGGGAAGCGACACATGCAGGATCTCGGGTGCACGCTGTGGATCACGCCAGATCAGTGATCGCGACAGGGCCAGGTAATTAAATGTGCCCCACTTTATCTAGCTATAATTTGTATGCCATAACCCTTTACCTTCCAGGTGTCTCGAAATGTTGTTGTGTTATTGGCCAGAGTAAAAATAAAACCAAAATTACAAAAAATAAAAAAGATACTAAACAAACCAAATATTTTCTTAAGGCAAACACTTGTGCCAAAATGCATAATGTGAATTTTCACCAAAATATCAGAACATTAAATCCACTGGGTTTACCAAACAATCTTTGCTGAAATGTGCACTTAGCTTTACACATATATATTTTTGTACACTGCCTTACATAATGGTAACCCAAACTTTATTTAGGAATGTGTGTTTTTTGTGTTACATGCAAATTATTGTACAAGTCCTGGGTCACAGAGTTAATAGGTAGCTACATTAGACAAGGAGGATTGAATGTTCACCCTCCCCCCCTCTATTACTTAAAAAAATAATTATGCAATGTATGACAGAGAACAAATATGCTCTCAGTTTGTGCTGGGTCATAGACGGTAAAAAACATGAGCATTTTATTTTAAAATTTATCTACAGATAAAGTACATGTTTACATTTACTTTAATTGACCTGTGAGAAGCTGTGACCTTCAGAGGGCTGTAACTTTGCATCCCTGGCACATAGAACCTCATGTTTTTCATCTGAAAGAGGAGAATAAAAGTGAAGAATTGTGTTTCTAGGTACCAAGGAAATGGAGGCACATGGAACACAATTATGTATTCATATAGAAGAAGAGATATTCCTTTTTGAGATTCTAGGTGCCAAGAATCCAAACCTATGGCTCCTTGAATCCAGGATCTATCTCTTTTGACTGCTCCATGGCCTGTGGCTCAAAAAGCTTTGAATGGGCTCTTCCTTTCCAACTGAGGATGGCAAAGATAATCCCATGCAAGTTGAGAACCTGCCTGCCATGTGATTGACCAATGTCAATGCCTATTGGGGCAGCACATGTTTCCACTACTTGCAAAAGGAGATGGGAGGAGCAGGCAAAGACAGAACACATCCTTGCCCTGCAGCATCAGCTCCATCACAACCACCAGCATTACCACTGCTATGTCACTGTCATTGAATTCCTCATTTTAAAATACCTACAGTACTAGACTATAATGTGAGAGCACCTTTGTGATCTAGGTATTACAGTGAACTATTCGCTGACAGTAGCACTTTTATTATCCATATATTACTGCGACTATTCACTGAAAAGATCTCTTTTATTATCCACGTATTCACATCTAAATGCTCACTATTCACCGTGAAGAGTACTTCTGCTCTTAATAGTATTACTGTGTGCTATTCACTGACATTAGTACTTTTTATCCACATATTTCTGCATGCAATTTGCTATGAACAGCACTCCTATAATCCACATATTACTGTGCACTATTAAGGGCACTTGTATGATCCCCATATTACTGTCCTCTATTCACTATGATTAACACTTTTTTAAAAATATTTTTATTATTTAAAGATGTCTCCCCATTCAGGGGTGGAAGAAGCTATTTCATAATTAATTTAGGTAAAAAATATTAAATACATTACATATATATAATTTGGAGGGCTACTGTATATTAGATTTTGGGGATCTACTATTCTACTATGGGGTCAGATTTAGGTTAAGGATAACTACATATTTATATTATTACACTGAGTTTATGATTATGTAAATAAATTGTATGTTTTTTTATTTCCCTTCATCTACCAGAAGCCAGAGTCTCGATGTAATGATCCATGTTCGCCAGGATTCAGGAAGTCTCCTAATGGAGGACATCATGTCTGCTGCTATGACTGCGTCCCATGTTCCCAAGGTGAAGTGTCCAATACAACAGGTGAGGCTTGGTACTCAAATGAAATGAAAAACTGCTTCTTATGACTCCAATGACTTTGGATACAACAATGATCACGCCACATGTAAAAAAGATTAAATCAAACAGTCTGAAGTTTAAAGAATCCTGATATAACAAAAGACAAATGAACAAATGGACATAACAGTAATTGTCATAGTATTTGTCATGGCTGTATGCGCCAGTTATACAAAAGAACATGGAGAATTACATCTTTACCACAAAAGATGAAAAAATGAGAGGCAGACACAAAGGTTTTTAATGCCAGGAAACTTTCCACCATAAGACTATACCAAAAAACTGACAAGACAGTATCAGACTACCTTCTGTAGAGGAGAAAAAAATCATAGTCTATAAGATTCTTTTCTAAAGCACTAGAATCTGGCTGCAGTTTCTGATCTTTGTCCTCCCAAGTTGCACTTCCACGCACTCAACAACGCCATCTGCACACATTTTACGTATTCTGCATTTTTACCATTCTCTTTACTAATCAGTATGTGAGTGCAAGATTAGAAATACCGACCTTTGGACAGGTGTAAATTAAATCCTACTCTCCTCCAGCCATTCTGTGAAGGAACAGCTCCAGTCTGACTATAGTCTTATTTATTTACCACTAGGACCCCCTTCTCCCTTTAATGTATGGACTGTAGGTGGCCTAATAGATGCATGTGAAGTACAAAAAGGAGTCAATATGGTCAAGTTATGTCAAAAACATGTTATAAATTCTATTTTAAAGCACTGGTGGAGTTTAATTACTGTGTTCTGCTGCAACACGCAGAGCTAGTGCTTTATGCTAGTGAAAAAGTTACTGGACACGTGACACAGATAGAGACAGTGGGCCATGTAACTAAACTCCCATTCCAGCCCTACCTGGCTGATTTCCTAACTTCCCTTGACCGGTAGCAGACAACTAGTTGACATTCCTTTTCTGCCCTAAAGGGCAAAGAATTGAGAAAAAAACGGTTCAAACAGAGGGATAGTTGCCAGAACGGATTAAGGACTAAGAGAGTGACTACAGTACAAAATCATTAGGCAGTCAGATAAACAGAATATAGACAAAAGGTCAAAATATTAGAGGACAAAAAGCAGTGTGAGCAGGAGCTAGCTAAGTATTAAGCTATAACAGGCTAGAATAGTTGACACAGTTGCAGATGTTACGGTGTATCAGCGGTATGACAGCCAGGTCTCATACGGCAAAGAGACAAAGAGAAAAGCATGAAGTAGTAACTTCCCACCCAAATATAAATAATGGCAGCGGTAACTCAATGGAAAAGAACCGGATAAATCTCTTTATCTTATATAATAAGTTATATTTGGCTGTATTTATAGGATTGAGTTTCACAACGAAAAACAGGAACAGGATAGGCTTCCATTTATTGTTTTTGTGGTCATTGCTGCTGTTGTTTTATGGGACTTCCCGTAACATGACATACTACTATGTCCTGCTTCTGGAACCGGGTTCTGAAGGGAGACAGAAGTTGCGGATGACACAGCTATATTTTACAGCCGACACCCACCTGTTACACCCACAATGTGAGATTCCGCTGCTCACGGCTGTTAAACCTTTACACATCATGTAAGGGGCTTCTGAATTGGAAACTCCCCCTGTGCCGCTTACCAAGGAAGTCTGATCCTCCAATTGCAGCCCTGGGGTTCAATGTCTTCAGCCGGCCGTCCCTGCCTCCAGCAGGATTGGAATATAGCAAACTGAGTAGCTCAGCCTGTATTACATCTGTATTACACTGTGTTAGGTGAATTAGAACTTGAACAAGTCATCAGAACCTCGCTTTTTTTAAATATAAATAATTTATTAAATAAAGTAAAGGTCCCTTAAACACCAACATTCCCTATACACATCTCATAAGTCACAAGTCCCTATACACATCTCACAAAAAAATAATAAATCCCAACATATTTGGCATTGCTGCATTTGTAAAAATCTGTACAATTAATTACAAACATTATCGGACTCACATGGTGAACACTCAGTTTACCTCACTTTTAAATACATCTAGGCCATTGTGAAACCTAATTTGTCAGCATATTCATAGTGTTTGCATTTCTAAACTAATTGTCATATATTTTTAAGACAATGAAAACTGCCATAAATGTCCAGAAGAAAAGTGGCCGGATGAGAAGAATGTGGAATGCATCCCAAAAACTTATGAGTTCCTTTGTTATGAGAAGGACTTTTTGGTTTCAGCTTTTACGACAATTTCTTTATTTCTTTGTGTTATAACATTATTCATATTAGGGGTTTTCCTTTATTACTGGGACACTCCAATTATTAAAGCCAATAACCGGACTGTGAGCCTCATCCTCCTGGTCTCCATCTTGCTGAGCTTCCTCTGTGTCTTCTTCTTCCTTGGTCGTCCAGTGGACATAACCTGCTTACTGAGACAAGTATCATTTGGGATCTTCTTTACCATTGGAGTCTCTTCTATTCTTGCAAAAACTATCACAGTCTGCATTGCCTTCAAAGCCACCAAACCTGGACGTTTCTGGGTGAAAATTATCTCATTCAAAGTATCCAATTACCTCGTCTTTATTTGTTCTTCTGTACAAGTTCTTATTTGTGTTATTTGGCTGTTGGTGTCTCCTCCTTATGTAGAGTATAACCATCACACGTATCCTGGGAAGATCATCATTCAGTGTAATGAGGGCTCAGATATCTGCTTCTACTCCATGTTGGGTTATATGGGGCTCCTGGCAGCTGTGAGCTTTGTTCTGGCTTTCATGGTGAGGACATTACCGGACAGTTTTAATGAGGCCAAGTACATCACCTTCAGCATGCTGCTGTTCTGCAGTGTCTGGATCGCCATGATCCCGGCTTATCTGAGCACCAGAGGGAAATACATGGTGGCTGTGGAGGTATTCGCCATCCTGACCTCATGTGCCGGAGTTCTGGGTTGTATATTTTTTCCGAAATTGTATATTCTGTTTTTGAAACCAGAACTGAACTCAAGAAATATCATTCTGGACAAACACAGATTATAAAATTCAGATTTTAAAGGGGTGTTTTACCTTCATATAAGTTGGAAGGAGTTACTTGTAAATTGGGGTGAACAATGTCAGACCCTCACCAATTAATAATAGGTAATGCCGTTTTGAACACTTATGTAGCTTAATCGAAAATTAGTTTTCAAACATTAAAATTTGGCAATTGAGTATGATAGAGCTCTGGAATGTACTTGTAATGCTGTATAAGGATTATATGACATAAAGACAGATAGATAGATATATAGATAGATAGATAAAGATAAAAAATGGTGGCACTCCAAGTTCAGTGAAAAAAGAAATTATTTTATTCCAAAAGTGCTATGTTTCAGCTCCCATATCTGGAGCCTTTCTCAAGGCTTGAGAAAGGCTCCAGATATGGGAGCTGAAATGTAGCACTTTTGGAATAAAATAATTCCTTTTTCACTGAGCTTGGGGTGCCACCATTTTTTGATCTTTATATGCTATAGGATTTAACAAACCTGAAGGTTAAGCACCCAATTTTTCTTAACTGGTGCAGCTGAATTGTTTTATATTTTTCTAGATAGATAGATAGATAGATAGATAGATAGATAGATAGATAGATATGAGATAGATAGATAGATAGATAGATAGATAGACAGATAGATATCAAAGTGAAGAGGCAGCACTCCAAGTAGTGTTGAAAGGGGGTGAACCTTTATTCCATGAACCGCAACATTTCGGTGTGAGTTTACTTTCTCAAGCATGCTTGGGATTTGGGATTCTCTGCCAAGGAATCACCGGCTACTGCACTCACTGCTTCAGCTGTGCTGCTCAGGACCTATTTTGGTTAGATAGATAGATAGATAGATAGATAGATAGATAGATAGATAGATAGATAGATAGATAGATAGAGGTGGATTAAACCACCAAAACGTTGCCATGGAATAAAGCTTCACCCTTACGTTTTTTACTACAACCTTGGAGTGCTGCCTATTTTTTGGACTTATTTACAAAAGACCGTTTGCCACGGAACTTACAGCTTTGCACCACCTTACCATTTAAACCAGTAGTGCTGCTCCGGATTTTTCTTTTTTTCTAGATAGATAGATAGATATATGCTTTCTAGATCTCCAAGAAGAAAGCAACACTACAATTGAATCCAGGTAATAGTGAAAATGGTCATTTTTATTCAATAGCAAGTAACAGTGAGGTTACGGCTCTATCTCACCCTTTCTCAAGCCAAGTGAAAAGTGAAAATGGTGGATATCACATGGTCACTTTGTTCCGTCCTCCTAATTTACATATTCCAAATACAAAGACATTGAAAATACAAAATTTACAACTAAAGTACAAAATATCAAAAGGTGAGATTCGGTCATATACACTCACCGGCCACTTTATTAGGTACACCTGTCCAACTGCTCGTTAACACTTAATTTCTAATCAGCCAATCACATGGCGGCAACTCAGTGCATTTAGGTATGTAGACATGGTCAAGACAATCTCCTGCAGTTCAAACCGAGCATCAGTATGGGGAAGAAAGGTGATTTGAGTGCCTTTGAACGTGGCATGGTTGTTGGTGCCAGAAGGGCTGGTCTGAGTATTTCAGAAACTGCTGGTCTACTGGGATTTTCATGCACAACCATCTCTAGGGTTTACAGAGAATAGTCTGAAAAAGAAAAAACATCCAGTGAGCGGCAGTTCTGTGGGCGGAAATGCCTTGTTGATGCAAGAGGTCAGAGGAGAATGGGCAGACTGGTTCGAGCTGATAGAAAGGCAACAGTGACTCAAATTGCCACCCGTTACAACCAAGGTAGGCAGAAGAGCATCTCTTAATGCACAGTACATCGAACTTTGAGGCAGATGGGCTACAGCAGCAGAAGACCGCACCGGGTGCCACTCCTTTCAGCTAAGAACAGGAAACTGAGGCTACAATTTGCACAAGCTCATCGAAATTGGACATTAGAAGATTGGAAAAACGTTGCCTGGTCTGATGAGTCTCGATTTCTGCTGCGACATTTGGATGGTAGGGTCAGAATTTGGCGTCAACAACATGAAAGCATGGATCCATCCTGCCTTGTATCAACGGTTCAGGCTGGTGGTGGTGGTGTCATGGTGTGGGGAATATTTTCTTGGCACTCTTTGGGCCCTTGGTACCAATTGAGCATTGTTGCAACACCACAGCCTACCTGAGTATTGTTGCTGACCATGTCCATCCCTTTATGACCACAATGTACGGAACAACTGATGGCTACTTTCAGCAGGATAATGCGCCATGTCATAAAGCTGGAATCATCTCAGACTGGTTTCTTGAACATGACAATGAGGTCACTGTACTCAAATGGCCTCCACAATCACCAGATCTCAATCCAATAGAGCATCTTTGGGATGTGGTGGAACGGGAGATTTGCATCATGGATGTGCAGCCGACAAATCTGCGGCAACTGTGTGATGCCATCATGTCAATATGGAGCAAAATCTCTGAGGAGCTTCCAGCACCTTGTTGAATCTATGCCATGAGGAATTGAGGCAGTTCTGAAAGCAAAAGTGGGTCCAACCCGTTACTAGCATGGTGTACCTAATAAAGTGGCCGGTGAGTGTATATACACACACATTCTGATTGTAGCTATAGTGAAAAATACTAATAAAGTACATAATTGTGGAACTCGATCACAGCTGATCTCATTTGATCTAAAGTGCTACATGTCTTAAGTGTGAGCCACCCAACCTGGTAGCTGAACATATAACCATGCTCTCCACCAATCGAGAAATTTGTATATGTATGATTACATCAGGCATGCATGAACCGGCTAGAGACTCAACGCTGAATTGTATATAAAAAAGGTAAATAAAGGGCAACTAAAGCCTTGAAGTGTCAAATAACAAGACCTCTAAACAATGAAATAAGTCACAATCACACTATAGAAATAGACCTAGAAAGCTCATGACTGAACAGAATAGGTGCCGTATGCATTAATTTGGTGATTATTTGGGGGCAAATTGGTCACATATTGCCATTACATACATGGAATGTGGAATAAGGTAACCCATTTTTTTAAGGGAAGCGAAATCCAAGCATGGGTGTCTGATAGAACCTTGTCACAGTTCTATATAGCAAGGATCCGAATCATGCATCCCAGCACGTCTCATAAATTGAAGCATTACATTGCCACAAGAAGCCATCTGTTATATTAGCACAACAATATTAATATATTATACAAATCCAGTACGGAATGATGCCTCAACCTGTAAAACATAAATCCAAAACAGAAACCAGCTTGAGTCTCACAGGGTAAAAAAAACTCACTTGTAATGCACCAAATAAAAAAATGGCCATGATAGAGAAGGGAAGGGGGGCGGATGCCAGCAATTGGTTTCATTAATTCAGATGAAATCCACAAAAGAGAGACAACGTTTATTAAATATGGAGTTATACTGTATTCAATATACCTATAGATTGCTCCTGAAAGGAGAATTAACAGGCTAAGATGACTATGTCTTATTTATTTTAATACTCCCCTATGTAACACTATATTTATAGTCAACATTGAGGCCCTTAAGCTTAAAGGGAACCATTCAGCAGAAATTGACCTAGTAAGCCATTACCAATGTGTTGCCAAGCAGCTGAACACCATCCAGATCATGTTTCTTTCATGATCTATTGTGGTGGCATCATCTAGAAAATCAACTTTGAAGTGAGATCTAAAGTCAAGGAGGCGGAGATTTTAACACTGAAGTCAAACTCTCTCTTTCTCAGAAATTCCCCATTACTGTATCTTATGTTCCTGCATCCAGAGACATCAGTAACCAGATCTCCTGAAGTCCTGTGCATGATGTCAGTCACAGAGGAGGATGTGTTCAGAGCTCCCCACCTTGACTTCAGTGTTAAACTCTCCTCCTCCTTGACTTTATACAATCAATTTACATCTCACTTGAAGTTGATTTTCTAAGTGATGCAATCACACTGAGCCTTTAAAGAAACAAAACGAGAATGTATTACACTGTTTGATAATATACCGGTAGTGGTGTATTAGGCCAATTGCTGATGACAGGTTCCCTTTAAGGGTCCTCAGATTGAAAATCCATTGTAGTTCTATACTTTATAAGATGCATTCTCTGTCCCCACCCCTATGCAATGGTGGCATATGGTCAATCAACCGAAATCTATGACCTGCCTCTGTGAGGTGTTTTGGGAAAGACCAAAACATGTTTTGAACGCTAAGGTAGTACCACCGACATATAATAAGCCACAAGGGGAGCTAAGAAGATAAATGACAAATAAACTGTCACAAGTGAGGAAATGTCTTCTTTTACATTGCACATCATTACATATAAAAGATGAAGCTTTGTCCATCTGCGTGCAGTTTATACAGCTACAACATGGAAAGGATTCATTTCTAGGTTGTCCAAAGATTCCCATTTGTTTACTTATTCTCAATGGCCCCACATCTGATTTTACCACTCGATCTTTAATATTTTGTGACTTTCTATAAAAAAAAGAGCTGAGGGTAAAAGAACTCAGGTTCCAAACTTTCTGATAATTTAGACCGATGTTCATGTGTAATATTGGGAAAGATTTTACTAGAATACATATCTCTAGAATCGTAACTAATGTTCATTTAATCATTTAAGAAATCAATATATCTGATCTTTCCCACTGTTTTTGTAATAATTTTGTGTGGATGAACACGTTGTGTCATTTTTTTAGCCGTATTCTGTGTATGTGTAGCTTTCTGTGGCTCACTGGTTATATGTTTGACTCTAAGCAGTTGACCATAGGGCAGTGATTTGATCATTGCACAGGGATAGTTACTTTCATATCTCACTAAATTGTTCCTGTCCAAGTAGACTATCCTTCAATGACTCAAGCACATCCAAAAACTAACATTTAAGTGGAATCTAACACCTTAAATACTTCTTTTCATGCCACTCTGGAGACGTGCTGTAATTTCATGTGATCAGATACATACCTGAGGTAGATTTTGCAAATGTTAGTGGGTAAAGGACCTTAGATGACATCACTTTGGTCACATGACATGCAGTGCTGAATGGTGAGGAAGCATGAGGAGTAGCTGCTGGACTTGGCTGAGCAGCACAAGCCTCTCCAACTCCTGTTCTTTTGTAAATGTGGTAAAAAGTAACTCTGACCGGAGCTCCAAAGTGTTCAATCGTCCTTCCTTTTTTTGGGATATATCCCTGCTTTCACTGTGACGGGAAGGGCAACGTCTATCCATGATTTGTATAGCACTCGAACCTCCGACAGGACTAGACCACTGTTCAGAACTCCCTTCATGCGGTTTTCTTTCTTCAATCCCGCCACTGTCTCCAGCGGGCCGCTGGAAGAAAATATTTGCACGGATAGCGTAGTATGTTCTTTAAAACAGGGTATTCTTTATTTAAAATATACTCACAATAATAGTTTACAAAAATGTGCATATCAAATTTCCAGAGGACGCCAGCTACACATGACCGCCCCATGTAGCTGGCGTCCTCTGGAAATTTGATATGCACATTTTTCTGTAATGTACCTATATTTCTTCTTCTTTTTACGCAAAACAGATGAAACAAGAACCCTGATTAGCCGCTGGTTACCTTGTGGGTACCGTTTTCCAAACTTTGAATAAGGTAAACTGATCACCTCTTGGCAATTAATTTTAAACCTGTTGATATCAGCTCCTCCATCTTTTCTATCCTCAGCATATATCCACATTAACTCCATATACTGTACATGGTACTAATTCTTGTATCAAATGCTTTCTCATTATCCAACACCATTATCCATCACAGCACACTCTATATATACATTCATATCCACACAAATATTTAGCAGTCGCTGGCACCCGTACACCAGGTTATCATAGACCCACCTCTGCGTTTTTGCGGAGCGATACATCAAGAGGCTCTGGCCACCCATGTACAGCCACAATCAGAGCTAGCTATTTGAAAATTTAATAAATTCTTTAAAAAGTAATAAAAATGCCGTATAGACCTAAAGATTATAGAATTGAAAAAGTTATCAAAAGTCACAACAAATGACACCACCAACAGCTCCATACACCGGAGTATGAAAAAGTTATTGCGAAATGATGGCAAAATATACATTTTTTTTTGTGCAGGAGGTTTTAATTTTAGTAAATGTATAAAAACATTATAAAAACCTATATAAATTTGGTATCACCATGATCGCACCAACCCATAGTGTAAAGTAGACATATCTTTTGAGGCAAACAGTGAAAGCCGTAAAATCCACGTCTACAAGAAAACTGTGCAAATTTTTTTACCATTTTGACTGAAGTTGGAATTTTTTTCCCGCTTCCCAGTACATGCCGTGGAATATTAAATACCATCACTATGAAGTGCAATTTGTTACGCAGAAAACAAGCCATTACAGAGCTCTTTACATGTAAAAATTTTAAAGTTATCGATTTTTGATGGTGGGGTGTGAAAAATGGAAATGAAAAAATGAAAAAGGGGCGGGTTGTTAAGGGGTTAAAAAGCCCAACTTCTCTTATACATGAGTATAAAAAAAGGATAAACTTAGTCCTCACACTCAAGTGCTAACCCCCAATGTCCTCTTCTTTCCTTTATCTCCTCCTCTGCTCTTCGGGATTCCAGCAGTGCAGGCAGAAGCGTGTCTATGCTCTCTCCTGCATGCACTATGATGTGACGGTGTGGCCATCCGGTTCACATAATAGTGTATGCGCTGAAGAGGACATAGACATACCTCTGCCCACACTGCCGGGAACCTGAAGACCAGAAGCGGAGATGCCGGTAGAAACGGACAACGGGGGTAACAGGCAAAGGGTGAGTACTAAGTATGTTGTTTGATGGGACACGGCTGAAAATTTCAACAAATAGGTGGCATGGTTGCTGCTGAACATTTTAGTAGTGAGGGGGCACAGCTGGACACTTCAATAGAAAGGGGGCATGGCAGGACATTTCATTAGTGAGGTCAAGGATGCAACTAGACAATTTTCTTAATGAGCAGAGGCTACTGGACATTTTAGCAGCTTATACTCGAGACATTAACGTTTCCCAGTTTTTTTTCAAAACTCTTTTTTGGAATGTTTCCAAAAATTTCAACATATGACATAAAAGATACATATGGTAACTGTACATATAAAAACAGCCTCCCTGGCAGGACATTGACACAGAGGGGTCTCAAGGTGAGACAGACAAGCATGTTAAAATAATCTAGTAACAGATAAATGTGAAACAGGAATACAAAATTCAGGTACTGATTAAGTCGTGTGAAAACTGTAGTAAACATTTCTAGAAGCGCTGTCATAGGTGTTGCCTTGGTTAAAGTGGGTCTAGGTAAAAAGTGATGAGAAGGGGGATAAAGTGTCGGTGGGGGACTCAGAATATCAATCCACTGGGACCATGTCTTTTGGAATTTGGCATATTTTCTATTGGCACCAGTGCATAAAGCGTGGCCAAAGTCTTAACAATCTGAGCATCTCTTGTAGCACCTGGCACCTTTAAAGTAAACATGAGCTGCAGTGGCTGAGGCTCCCCCTGCCTCTTCAGATGGCCCTACCTATTCCACCACCTTCAAAGTCACAAGGTCATCTTTCTCCCTGTAAATGGAGGGAATGACATCACTACTACCATTACCAAATCAGTCACCACGATCCATTCTATTCTCCATCCCCCAAATAATGGACTGAAAGTTCAAGTTGCACTTACAAGATCTGGCCACTATTGGGAGCAATTTCATATAGCTGACCTTCGAAATGGTCCAATTCAGTCTTAAGATAAGATAAGATAATCCTTTATTAGTCCCACAGTGGGGAAATACACAGCGTTACAGCAGCAGAGAGGGTACAGGGAGTGAAGTACAAACTATGACAACAATACTATTAGGGATAAATGAACAAAAAGAAAAGGGGGATAAAAAGACAAAAAAGAGACAATCTTGTGCAGATGGACAGCTTTAAGATCTGATGGTGGCAACTGCCCCCCAGAATAAAGTTCTCAGCTGCAACTACTTCTCCTGGCTGGCAGTCCACACCCTGCAACAAGAGGTTGTGGATAAAATCAGTTGTGCACTGTGCAATGCTATTAGTTCTGAGGTGCAACTCACAAATGACACGTGGACCAGTAAACATGGCCAAAGACATTACATCTCCTTAACTGCTTAGCTTAATGTTTCAGAGTCGTAATCGACAATATCCTCTTCTCTCAGATACCCCGAATTAGTGAAGCATGTGTGCGCATAGTAAGAACAAGACAGACACAAGTTCTGTTTTAGTGTTAGCTCATGCTCCTATCTCGCCATGTGGAGAAACGAAATGAACTAACTTTTATTTCCTGATACATAACTTTTTATATTCATACAAAGAGGCGTGGTTACAGACATTAGAATCATTACAATTGGTGATAGCTAAGCATATATGTCCGGCCCCCGACCCCTGCTGATTGGTCCTCAAAACTAGGCCTTGGTTGCTATGCCAGAGGAATTTCCAGTCACCTTTGGTTATAGGGAATCGACCGTTGGTCTGGATGCCGGTGCTATTCTTGAGAAACATCTGCTTTTGATCATAAGACTTGAGTTTCCCTGACAAAGCTATATATGCGGTTAGAACTGGTTTAAAGGAAACCTACCACTTGAAGTGGCAGGTTTCAGATGGAAATACCGAGCACCAGCTCAGGGTGAGCTGGTGCCGGAGCTTATTTTTGTTAGTGTTTTAAACCGCTGTATTGCGGTTTAAAACACTTTTTAAACTTTATAGCCGGCGCAGGGAGGTACGCGCTCGGCGCTTACCATGCGCACGACCATGCGCGCAGCTACATAGGAAGTGAAGGAGAGCCGCGCGCATGGTAAGCGCCAAGCGCGTACCTCCCTGCGCCGGCTATAAAGTTTAAAAAGTGTTTTAAACCGCGATACCGCGGTTTAAAACACTAACAAAAATAAGCTCCGGCACCAGCTCACCCTGAGCTGGTGCTCGGTATTTCCATCTGAAACCTGCCACTTCAAGTGGTAGGTTTCCTTTAAGGGAAAAGCTCTCTATTTCATAACAGTACAAAAATATATAGTGCAAAGGGTACATGTATACAATCATAAAGCATGCAATTATCATAGACATATAATCATTATCTTGACCCTCACAAATGTAGTAGTGGTTGGTCCCACTAGGATTGTCAGACCATTGCTTCCAGTTGCCTCCTACAGCACTTTTTCCTCTCCTGTTTTGTCATCCAGTTAGCACAGCACCCATACAAGCACTTTAAGCAGCCATGGGAAACAGCAGTAGGCCATGTGTGAAACTCATTTGTCTGGACAAAGACCACACATTGCTGTGAGCAATGTACTGGGATCCAGGAGCAGATGGATACTTGTAGCAGTTTTGAGCAGAACAAGGTTGATGCATGTACATTAAGTTGTCCATTTTCTTGGTGTCACGGGTGCTCCTGCAACCCATCTCCCGAGTCGCAGGCGCACCCGTGCCCCTCTCTGCTGCTCCGATCCACCGACAAGTCACTCACCTCGCAGCCATCCAGCACCAACTCCTGCAGCACAGCGTGCGGGGCTCCACCTCCTAGGGTACACTTGCACCAGCTTCAGTAAGTTTAAAGGGCCAGCGCGTCGTTAAATGGCGCTGGCCATTTTCAGAAAATTTCCTACACTCCCTGCAGAATCTATGTGCCTATGGCTTAGAGAAAGCTCCCCTGCAATATTCCTGAGTTCCTGTGTGTTCCTGCTCCTGATTTGCTGTGTTCCTGTTTTCCTGTGTCCCATTCTCCTGTGTTCCTGTTCCCATGCTTCTGTGTGTTCCTGTGTTCCTGTTGCCATGTTTCTGCATACCTGTTCCTGTGCCCCTGTGTGTTCCTGTCCGTTCCTGTATTCCCATTCCCATCTGCCTGGACCTCCCATTGCTGACCCCAGATTGGATTTGACCTTGCATCTCTGCTGTCTGCCCGGACCCTGTGCCTTAACCTGACCACAAGACTTTTTTTTGCTAAGGTGCCTCGACCTCGGCTGCCACTGCGGGCCAGTCGAACCTGTGGAATGACCTGGTGGTACCCTGCCGCAGCAAGACCATGCCACTTTGCGGCGGTCTCTGGTGAAAACCAGGTGCCACTTAGATTCCAGTGTCTGTTAGTACCACCTCCCACGGTGGTCCAGAGGATCCACTGATCCGAATGCTGACACTTGGTGGTGCCAAGCTACAAGGATAGCATTAAAGAACAACTGTTTTTTTTCTCCATTTCTGTTTTTTCCACTTTTTTTATGTAAATAACTGCAGCTGTAACTAAGTGACCCTGGACCACCAGCATCTGACTCTGCCTTGTTACTTACTTTTGGTAGAAAAAAAAACTCGGTGAAAATATATTTAGTCTGTACAGTATCCTTATCTTCCATTGTAAAATAAGTATGTTGCAGGTGGGGAAAATCAGTGCAAGGCAATTGCTTGTGCAACACCTCTGCCAATGCATGGGCAACATGGTAGTTGCAAAAGGGGCTGTAGGGGGACTGTTCATCTCTCTAGGAAGCCTTTTGGTGTTGGAGAACTAAGTATTTGCAGCTGTAGCTACTGCCTGGCAAGGCAACAGTTAACCCTGTGACATGTGAGTGTTCAATTATGTTCTTAAAATACAAGCTGAAAGCTGATTGGAGAGGTGCTACCACCTGACCAGTGAGTATATAAAACCCTGATGGGTGGAACCACATGGTTCTTAGTTGAGATCATAGAGTCTGTAGACAGCCCCAGACCACAGGGTCTGTCTGCAACATCCACTTTCCTAATTCCAGGAACCACAGGTGTCTCAGGCCCTTGCCTAGAGCCCAGGGGAAGTCTGTAAACTTAAGCCCAGAACTGAGATCCACCACCCGGACTCTTTCCATCTTTACCAGTCCAGCCTGAAATTACTTTCAGGCTGCTTGTAACCTTCCTGTGGACTGGCTCCATGACTCTTCTAGCTTCAGAATCTGCTGTTAATTGTTTGGCCGTTGTCTGCTGTTCAATAAAGAACTGTTAGTTGATTTGCACGACTTTGAATCTGTCTGATCCCTGGATCCAGGCTGCTCCCCACCATGGGCTTCCCTATGCATCACCCAGGAATTCATCCTACAGACAACTCAGGGGTTTACCCAGGGAGAAACCATTGAATCAGCCTTTCCCTTCATATTTCTTGCACACACCTGCTAAAGACCTGCAGGCTGTACGTCAGCCCCCCGGTCCCAATACCAAGTACCGTGACCACAGTGTGCCCAAGGCCGTACTAGCTGCCTCTAGGCTCCCATGAAAAGGCTAGGCCTTGGTAGGAGATGTTGCAGTTGCCTGGATCCTGGTGTTGCACATGGCCGGGTGGAGAAGGAAGCTGGAGTGCTCTCCACCCTTCCCCTCTCCATAAAAAGCTGAGCCATCACAATGAAAATCCTGCAAAATATATGACATGTCCAATATTTTGCGACACAGAAGCCCGGCTCCTCATAGTGAGATGAGATATGATGTGCTCACCACACCGTGACTGAGTGCCATAGACCTCCAAAGGGCTGTGATGTTGCCACACAATTGACGGGCCTCCATTGGATTGTGAAACGGGCCTGATAGAAAAATACAATTTGTTGTGGTGATGTGGCGAGGCTTCCTGAGCTTGCGTCCGAGACACAGATATATCTTAGTGATCGAGGCTGGTGGTCTTATGCCATAAAGGGGTTGATAGGAACTTCCTTCACCATCAAGTATGTGTGAGAATTCTTCTATGTTACATTTCTTGGCCACAATGGGCCCGTTCTAATACCAGGGCCCCTATGCATCTAAACATACAATATATCTGCCCTTCACAAGGTGCATTTTATGCTTCAATATCTTATATATCATTGAGCTTCACTTCTTCACCTCTGTCCTTTGCTGCTTTAGAGTTCGGAGTTAGAATTGTCATCTGACAATAAGACCAGCAACATCCATCTGGAATACCGTATATACTCGAGTATAAGCCGACCCGAGTATAAGCCGAGACCCCTAATTTTACCACCAAAAACTGGAAAAACCTATTGACTCGAGTATAAGCTGAGGGTGTAGTATACAGCCAGCCTGCCCCCTGTAGTATACAGCCAGCCTGCCCCCCTGTAGTATACAGCCAGCCTGCCCCCAAGTAGTATACAGCCTGCCCCCAAGTAGTATACAGCCTGCCCCCATGTAGTATACAGCCTGCCCCCATGTAGTATACAGCCTGCCCCAATTGTAGTATACAGCCTGCCCCAATAGTAGTATACAGCCTGCCCCAATAGTAGTATACAGCCTGCCCCCATAGTAGTATACAGCCTGCCCCCATAGTAGTATACAGCCTGCCCCAATAGTAGTATACAGCCTGCCCCCAGTATGCCAAGTGAATAAAAAAAACAAACTTAATACTCACCCTCCGACGATACCCACCTTTGATGCTCGGCGGTGGCTCCCGGTCCTGGCGGCGGCTTCCGAACCTCGGTGGCAGCTCCTCTCTTGTTTCTTCACTGGCGGCTCCCGGTCACTTCGCTAGCCGGCAGTCGCGTCCATGCGATCTGCGGGCGGGCGCACACTATGATGCGGCAGTGTCGCCGCCGATGTCATCGGCGGCGACAGCGCCGCATCTTAGTGTGCGCCCGACTGCCAGCTAGCAAAGTAAGCAAAGAGCCCGGGAGCCGCCAGTGAAGAAAGAAGAGAGGAGCGGAGCCGCTGCCGAGAATTGGGAGCTGCCGCCGAGGATCCGGACACCGGAGGGTGAGTATTATTTTTTTTTTTTTTTACTCTTTTTTTTTTTTTTTTTATAGTTGACTCGTGTATAAGCTGAGGTGAGGTTTTTCAGCACATTTTTTGTGCTGAAAATCTCGGCTTATACACGAGTATATACGGTAATTCTTTATCCTTTTTTTACAAAATTGGTTGAGTTTAAAACAAAATACAATAATGGAGAAGAAAAAATTATTTTTTTCTGTTTTGCTTTTGATGTTTTGTTTGATATAAACAAGGATCAAATATAAATAACGAGAAGCCGATCCGTTTATATGATGAAACAGATGTGTCCAGGATATAATTAAAGATCTTTCTCTCGGTCTGTTTTTTTCCGTGTAGGAGCTGATGTATAAAAGCAGCGGCCGCCGGTCTCCTCTCCCCTGTCCCGGGGATCTGCGGGGAGCATGCGGAGTGCGAGGATCTCATCTGCTTCTTACTATGTCTCTTATTCACTTCTTACACTGTTATCTGCAATATCTAATGTAAGGGCAGCAGCTCCGTGCAGTCTGAGAGCCTGGAAGCTTGGGATGGAATTTGAGTATTATAAGAACGGAGATGTCATAATTGGGGGTCTGATTTCTGCTCATGAAACTGTGATGAGGTTACACTATGCTCACATGCGTGACTATTGCCGGGAGTAAGTTTGTTTCTTTGTGTCACTTGTTATTTTCTGTGCATTTATACTCATTTCAGGTTACATTATTTATGTTTTTCTTTATATTTTGTAAATAAAGACAAAACACTTTATTTTATAAAACCCTATAACATAGATTTTTTACATGAGGTTTTCAATACCAGTCTGTCGCAGATCTCTCATCTGGTATTTAAAAGTTAATCTAGTATCAAAATCCATCCTGATAAACCAGGGACATTACTCATGGATCCAGGCACCGTGACTGTGGTAATTTTCTTATATTTTTTCAGGGCCTCCTTCTATCTAAAATCCATGTGTTCCTTTTTTACCAGAGACTTCCATGCTGTGTCTTTCTTATGGTAAGTGTCTTATCAGTTTATCATGCTTGATTTTGATGGTAGATTTATTTTTTTATTAATCCTGTCCCCTACACCTCAAACACATCTCACATCCTTCCTCACCAATGTCACTGATGACTACACAAATGGAGAGCAGGCACCGCCACAATGTAAGCAAATAATGTATCCATGCATCCCAATAATTGATGCAACAATCAGAACAAGAAAAAAGTTGGATGCGTACAGGAAATCACATTACCAAAAAATCCATTTATTGATACAAACAGTAATAATAACAAGACAACAAATATAAAAACACTTAAAACATACACCCAGTGGGTGTATAAAGCTTCCAAGGGTAGTAGTCCCTTACACTCCCCATCCACAATCAGTAATTCGCACAGATAGACAATTATTTATAGGTAAATTACCATAGTCGGTCCTAGAAAAACCTCTAGATGGCGGCAATGCAGTAAAGTGCTCTGTGCAAAACAATAAAGTGTGGAGTAGAGATGAGCGAACATGCTCGTCCGAGCTTGATGCTCGGTCGAGCATTAGGGTACTCGAAACTGCTCGTTACTCGGACGAATACTTCGCCCGCTCGAGAAAATGGCAGCTCCCGCCGTTTTGCTTTTTGGCGGCCAGAAACAGAGCCAATCACAAGCCAGGAGACTCTGCACTCCACCCAGCATGACGTGGTACCCTTACACGTCGATAGCAGTGGTTGGCTGGCCAGATCAGGTGACCCTGGGATAGACTAGCCGCTGCCCGCGCTGCTCGGATCATTCTGTGTCTGGATGCCGCTAGGGAGAGAGCTGCTGCTGGTCAGGGAAAGCGTTAGGCTGTTCTATTAGCTTACTGTTAGGCAGGAGTGATTCTCCAAGAACCCAACAGCCCTTCTTAGGGCTACAATAACGTTCTACTTTTTTTATTTTAATTTGCATCTATTACCATTTTGTGAGGAATTAGCAGGGGGACTTGCTACCGTTGTGTTTAGCTCTTAGTGGCACACATATCCATAGCAAAGACCGAAGTGGGAAAATTCAGTAGGGGTTGGATTTCTATTAGGCAATAACTCAGTGTCATCTCATCTGGCATAGTAGTGTGCTTCCTTTGATACTTGGCTAGAAAATAGCCATAGGAGAATACAAACAGCTTCTTGAAGCCTACAGTAGCGTTCTATATATTTGATTTCTGGTTGATCTGCTGGTGGCTGTAGTTTCTGCAGTGCATGTACTTGCCAATTCTGAGCAATTTGTAGTGAGACTTGCGACCGCTGTGTTCTGCGCTTAGTGGCGCACATATCCATAGCAAAGGCCGAAGTGGCAAAATTCAGTAGGGGTTGGATTTCTATTAGGCAATAACTCAGTGTCATCTCATCTGGCATAGTAGTGTGCTTCCTTTGATACTTGGCTAGAAAATAGCCATAGGAGAATACAAACAGCTTCTTGAAGCCTACAGTAGCGTTCTATATATTTGATTTCTGGTTGATCTGCTGGTGGCTGTAGTTTCTGCAGTGCATGTACTTGCCAATTCTGAGCAATTTGTAGTGAGACTTGCGACCGCTGTGTTCTGCGCTTAGTGGCGCACATATCCATAGCAAAGGCCGAAGTGGCAAAATTCAGTAGGGGTTGGATTTCTATTAGGCACTAACTCAGTGTCATCTCATCTGGCATAGTAGTGTGCTTCCTTTGATACTTGGCTAGAAAATAGCCATAGCAATAGGATAGGATTGTTTGGTTTTAAAAACTCAAAAAAAAACAAAAAACACAAAAAAAAAAAAACACAAAAAAACACAAAAAAAAACAAAAAGAAGTAAAAAAAAAAAAAAAGTTATAACTCTCATTTTAAAAATGTTTAACCCGAGGGCTAGGGGTAGAGGACGAGGGCGGGGACGTGGGCGTCCAACTACTGCAGGGGTCAGAGGCCGTGGTCCTGGGCGGGGTGAGACACCACCTGCTGATGAGGGAGCAGGGGAACGCCGCAGAGCTACACTCCCTAGGTTCATGTCTGAAGTTACTGGGACTCGTGGTAGAGCACTGTTGAGGCCAGAACAGTGCGAACAGGTGATGTCGTGGATTGCTGACAATGCTTCGAGCAATTTGTCCACCACCAGTCAGTCTTCCACGCAGTCCACCCATGTCACCGAAATCCCCACTCCTCCAGCTCCTGCACCTCAGCCTCCTCCCCCCCAGTCTGCCCCCTCCCAGGAAAATTTGCCATTTGAACCGGCATACTCTGAGGAACTGTTTTCTGGACCCTTCCCACAGTCACAAACCACTTGTCCGGTTGCTGCTGAGCAATTTTCCGATGCCCAGGTTTTCCACCAGTCACAGTCTGTGGGTGATGATGACCTTCTTGACGTAGTGGAAGTGTGTAAAGAGGTGTCCGACGATGAGGAGACACGGTTGTCAGACAGTGGGGAAGTTGTTGTCAGGGCAGGAAGTCCGAGGGGGGAGCAGACTGAGGGATCGGAGGATGATGAGGTGACAGACCCAAGCTGGGTTGAGAGGCCGGGTGAACACAGTGCTTCTGAGACGGAGGAGAGTCCTCGACCTGAACAGGTTGGAAGAGGCAGTGGTGGGGCCAGACGGAGAGGCAGGGCCAGAGCTGGTGCATCAGCGCCACTGTCAACTAGTGAAGCTCCCGTGGTGAGGGCTCTTGCGGCGAGGGCTAGATCTTCAGAAGTGTGGAGGTTCTTTAAGGAAACACCGGATGACCGACGGACTGTGGTGTGCAACATTTGCCAAACCAGGCTCAGCAGGGGTTCCACCACTACTAGCTTAACTACCACCAGTATGCGCAGGCATATGAATGCTAAGCACCCCACTCAGCGGCAACAAGCCCGTTCACCTCCGGCCGTGCACACCACTGCTCCTTCCCCTGTGTCAGCTGCTAGTCAGCCCCCTGCCCAGGACCCTGGCACAAAAACCCCATCGTCGCCTCCACGATCCTCCACAGCATCCACCAGCGTTCAGCTCTCCATACCCCAGACGCTGGAGCGGAAACGCAAATATAGTGCAACCCACCCGCACGCCCAAGCCCTTAATGTGCACATCTCCAGATTGCTTAGCCTGGAGATGCTGCCCTATAGGCTAGTAGAGACCGAGGCCTTTCGCAACCTCATGGCGGCGGCCGCCCCTCGGTATTCGGTCCCCAGCCGCCACTACTTTTCCTGATGTGCCGTCCCAGCCCTGCACCAGCACGTGTCAGACAACATCATCCGTGCCCTGACCAACGCCGTTTCTGACAAGGTCCACCTGACCACGGACACGTGGACGAGTGCTGCCGGGCAGGGCCACTATATATCGCTGACGGCACATTGGGTTAACTTGGTGGAGGCTGGGACCGAGTCTGACCCTGGGGCTGCTCATATACTGCCGACGCCGAGGATTGCGGGGCCTACCTCGGTCCAGGTGTTTCAGGCCTACTATGCCTCCTCCTCCTCCCACCCCTCCTCCACCTCCTCCTCCGAACTACCATCCGTGGGCACGGCGCCATCAGTCGGTAGCTCTAGGCACAGCAGCAGTGCCGTCGCTAAGCGACAGCAGGCGGTGCTCAAACTGCTGAGCCTAGGCGACAAAAGGCACACCGCCCAAGAGCTATTACAGGGCATCACGGCGCAGACTGATCTGTGGCTGGCACCGCTGAACCTCAAGCCGGGAATGGTTGTGTGTGACAACGGCCGTAACCTGGTGGCGGCTCTGCAACTCGGCAGACTGACACATGTGCCATGCCTGGCCCATGTGTTAAATCTGATAGTGCAGCGTTTCCTCAAGACATACCCCAATCTGTCTGATTTGCTCACGAAGGTGCGCCGCATCTGTGCGCATTTCAGGAAGTCCAGCCCAGATGCTGCCACTCTCAGGGCAGCGCAGCGCCGCCTCCAACTGCCCGCTCACCGACTGTTGTGCGACGTGCCCACGAGGTGGAATTCAACACTGACCATGTTATCCAGAGTTTACCAGCAGCGCAGAGCGATTGTAGACTGCCAGATGTCAACTTCCACCAGAACTGGTAGTCAGGTCAGTCAGCTTCCTCAAGTCTACAATGAGGAGTGGACGTGGATGTCTGATATCTGTCAGGTGCTGAGTAACTTTGAGGAGTCAACACAGATGGTCAGTGGCGATGCCGCCATCATCAGCCTCACCATCCCGCTGCTTGGCCTGTTGAAAAACTCTCTGGTCAGCATGAAGTCGGAAGCTTTGCGCTCGTCACAAGAGACGGGGGAAGAATATTCCCTTGTTGATAGCCAAAGCACCCTGAGGTCTGTTTCTCAGCGCATATCGGAGGAGGTGGAGGTGGAGGAGGATGAGGAGGAAGAGGAGGAGAATGTTGGCGAGACACAAGAGGGGACCATTGTTGAGTCCTTCACTGTTCAGCGTGTATGGGCAGAAGAAGAGGAGTTGGAGGAGTTGGAGGAGGAGGAAATGGACAGTCAGGCCAGTGAGGGGAGTGAATTCTTACGCGTTGGTACTCTGGCGCATATGGCAGATTTCATGCTAGGCTGCCTATCCCGTGACCCTCGCGTTCAAAGAATTTATTCCAGCACCGATTACTGGGTGTTCACTCTCCTGGACCCACGGTACAAGCAAAATCTTTCCACTCTCATCCCTGCAGAGGAAAGGAGTGTGAGAATGCATGAATACCAGCAGGCCCTGGTGCACAAGCTGAAACAGTATTTCCCTTCTGACAGCGCTAGCGGCAGAGTGCGTAGTTCTGCGGGACAAGTAGCGAGGGAGAGTAGGCGAGCAGGCAGCTTGTCCAGCACTGGCAAGGGTACGCTTTACAAGGCTTTTGCCAGCTTTATGTCACCCCAGCAAGACACTGTCACCTGTCCCCAGTCTCGGCAGAGTAGGGCTGATCTTTACAGAAAGATGGTGAGGGAGTACGTAGCTGACCATACCATCGTCCTAAATGATCACACAGCTCCCTACAACTACTGGGTTTCAAAGCTGGACATGTGGCACGAACTGGCGCTGTACGCCTTGGAGGTTCTTGCCTGCCCTGCCGCTAGCGTCTTGTCCGAGCGGGTTTTCAGTGCAGCTGGTGGCATCATCACCGATAAGCGTACACGCCTGTCGACTGACAGCGCTGACAGGCTGACGCTTATTAAAATGAATAAAGGCTGGATTTCTCAGAATTTCCAATCTCCACCAGGTGAAGGAAGCTCAACCTGAATAATTGATCCACTCCTCCTCCTCCTCCTCATTTTCCTCCTTCTCCTCCTCTTTGTACAGTAAAGCAGAGGAAAATGGCTATTTTTTGACAGGGCCCACTGGCTCTTGCTATAGTACTTCATGCATTTAATTTTTCTGGAGGGCCACCTACCCGGTCCTCTGTTTGAAACAATTTTTGTGAGTGCCACATACAGGCACTCAATCTATTCCATTTTTCTGGAGGGCCACCTACCCGGTCCTCTGTTTTAAAAAATTTTTGGGACTGCCACATACAGGCACTCAATCTATTCCATTTTACTGGAGGGCCACCTACCTGCTCCTCTGGTTTGAAACATTTTTGGGACTGCCACATACAGGCACTCAATCTATTCCATTTTACTGCAGGGCCACCTACCTGCTCCTCTGGTTTGAACAATTTTTGGGACTGCCACATACAGGCACTCAATCTATTCCATTTTACTGGAGGGCCACCTACCTGCTCCTCTGGTTTGAAACATTTTTGGGACTGCCACATACAGGCACTCAATCTATTCCATTTTACTGCAGGGCCACCTACCTGCTCCTCTGGTTTGAACAATTTTTGGGACTGCCACATACAGGCACTCAATCTATTCCATTTTACTGGAGGGCCACCTACCTGCTCCTCTGGTTTGAAACATTTTTGGGACTGCCACATACAGGCACTCAATCTATTCCATTTTACTGCAGGGCCACCTACCTGCTCCTCTGGTTTGAAGAATTTTTGGGACTGCCACATACAGGCACTCAATCTATTCCATTTTACTGGAGGGCCACCTACCTGCTCCTCTGGTTTGATGAATTTTTGGGACTGCCACATACAGGCACTCAATCTATTCCATTTTACTGGAGGGCCACCTACCTGCTCCTCTGGTTTGAAACATTTTTGGGACTGCCACATACAGGCACTCAATCTATTCCATTTTACTGGAGGGCCACCTACCTGCTCCTCTGGTTTGAAAAATGTTTGGGACTGCCACATACAGGCACTATCCAAATTAAATTGTCTCCATAGCAGCCTCCACACGTTGTCTCCATTGCTACCTCCAAAAGTCGTCCATATAGCTGCCTCCATACATCGTCCCTTTATCAAACGAGGTGTGTCAGGCAGAAATTTGGGTTGTTTTCATGGATTCCACATCAAAGTTGTTAACTTTGTCGCCACCCTGCTGTGTTATCCACAAAATATACTGGCAAACTTTTACCATTTAGGGATATTATTTCAGCGCTTCTTGCGCATCTGTTTACATTCCCCTCACCCGGCATATCCTAAACTTATAAGAACGCTACTACACTTGATCTTATACAAAAGGTTCTTAGAAGTGCTGTTTGGGGAGTAGCCTAGAGACAGGGGCTTGGATTGGCGAAAGCTCGCCTGGCAGCGGAGCGCCAGCTCCATGCGCATCATGCGCTTCTTGCGCATCTGTTTACATTCCCCTCACCCGCCATATCCCAAACTTATAAGAACGCTACTACACTTAACTTGGTGCAGGCTGGGACCGAGTCTGACCCTGGGGCTGCTCATATACTGGCGACGCAGAGAATTGCGGGGCCTACCTCGGTCCAGGTCTCAAAGGCCTACTATACCTCCTCCCACCCCTCCTCCACCTCCTCCTCCTCCGAATTACCATCCGTGGGCATGGCGCCATCAGTCGGTAGCTCTAGGCACAGCAGCAGTGCCGTCGCTAAGCGACAGCAGGCGGTGCTGAAACTGCTGAGCCTAGGCGATAAAAGGCACACCGCCCAAGAGCTATTACAGGGCATTCCACATCAAAGTTGTTAACTTTGTCGCCACCCTGCTGTGTAATCCACAAAATATACTGGCAAACTTTTACCATTTAGGGATATTATTTCAGCGCTTCTTGCGCATCTGTTTACATTCCCCTCACCCGGCATATCCTAAACTTATAAGAACGCTACTACACTTGATCTTATACAAAAGGTTCTTAGAAGTGCTGTTTGGGGAGTAGCCTAGAAACAGGGGCTTGGATTGGCGAAAGCTCGCCTGGCTGCAGAGCGCCAGCTCCATCACAAGATCCAACTAACATAGTTGCAGCACCTTTAATCTACTACTAGTTCACTGCCTCCATAATAATAATAATCTTTATTTATATAGCGTCATCATATTCTGCAGCGCTTTACAAATCATAGGAAACAAATACAAATGTAATGTAACAGAGCACAACATTTGTATGGAACAACAGGAGTGAGGTCCCTGCTCGCCAGAGCTTACGGTTTATGAAGATGATGGGGTAACACGAGGTAAAAGAATATTTAATGGTCAAGCCATTCTTCTTAGGGAATAGAAAAAAATATAATAAATGGAATTGCTGTCGCTTGAAACACTCAGCCGTCATCTTATATACCAGGTCCAGGGTGAATGGGACTGCAGAGAAGTCTGGTGCCTGTTGGTTGCTGGATAACAGATGGGAGGACGACACAGGACGGGTTAGTAGAAGAGTTAAAACTTCATGCAGTTAATGAGTGTTATAGGCTTGCCTAAAGAAATGGGTTTTAAGAGCACGTTTGAAACTTTGGAGGTTAGGTATTAGTCTGATAGTCCAGGGCAGAGCATTCCATAGAATTGGTGCAGCTCTAGAGAAGTCTTGGAGACGCGAGTGGGAGGTCCGCACTAGGGTAGAGGTTAATCTAAGATCACTGGCGGATCTAAGAGCACGGGTTGGGCGATAGACTGAGATAAGAGAGGAGAGGTAGGGGGGTGCAGCATTATACAGAGCTTTATGGATGAGGGTTATTATTATTTTAAACTATTCGAAAGGAGACTGGCAGCAAGTGCAGCGACTGGCATGAACTGTAAGCATACATGGTCCCCTTATCAAACGAGCTGTGTCAGGCAGAATTTGGGGTTGTTTTCATGGCTTCCATGTTAACTTTGTCGCCACCCTGCTGTGTAATCCACAAAATATACTGGCAAACTTTTATCATGTAGCGATATTATTTGAGCGCTTCTTGCTCACCTCCTTTGGTTCCTCTCTGCCACCCATTGGTTTGAAGCCTGAGTCCATTTAGGGTATGTCGCCATGCCACTCTCTAGCCTGCCGCTGCTGCCGCTGCCTCTGCATGCCGTCCCCTATAGTGTCAGGGTCAATTATTGGATGTTTTAGATGCTATCTAGCTTCATTCTGTCACTCTGTCATGGCCATGCTGTTGCCCATAATTTTGGCATAATGGTGCGATTAGGCAGCCTTAGAGGCATCCATGCATGCTGCCCCTGCTGTTTCCTGTCCATTTCCGTGGTGTTTCCATCCTTTTCTGAGGTTCCCAGGTGTTTGGCCAAGCTTCCCTGTGCAGAGCCTTGGTCCCCTTGAAAAATGCTCGAGTCTCCCATTGACTTCAATGGGGTTCGTTATTCGAGACGAGCACTCGAGCATCGGGAAAAGTTCGTCTCGAATAACGAGTACCCGAGCATTTTAGTGTTCGCTCATCTCTAGTGTGGAGTAAAACCTGGTAAACCCTCAACCTGCTCATACAATAGCCAATTGTAGAGGAGACATGTGGTGTCTAGTACTGGGATGAAAGCCAGGGAGGCAGGTCAGTTGGATGGGGAGTGGAGTAAGCTTGTGATTGTTGCAGCAATGTCAATCTGCAACCTACCAAACAACCCGGCTCATTCTGTCTTGCAGTTATACTTGCTCTTCTGACCTTTCCTTTATTTCACCCGTTACCTGCTTCTTTAATAAAATCCAATCTATAAAATTTTCAACATTTTGCACCATTGTCAAGAAACTGTCAGAAGCGGTCCTCTCATCTCCAGATATTCTCCAATACAACCCCCAAGACCAGTATACTTGCTGCTAACATTCCCTGGGTAAGGCATGCCTTCATTCTTTAGAAATTGGGACTAAATTCTATGTTTACAGGTTCAGTGTAGGACCATTTATCCAGGGACAGTTTCCAGTCGGTGCGACAGTCACTTAGGACTGAGGCTCCGAGGTCAGGAATAAAAGACCTTCCTAGTCAATATACAGGGCATTAACAGGGAAAGAAACCCTTGTCCCTGGTTTCACTACCACTATATCATACCTGTGACTGCACTTTCCCTATACATTTCCTCACCTGCTGTAATGTCCTATGCATATACTCCTTTATTAACAACACTTGTAAGGATTTATGAGATAACACCTGACATTACCCTGTTCTTGAAATGGGATGAAATCATGAAAAATAAATACCCTTCAACACTACACTAAGCATTGATAGGGGTAAGTGCGTGTAGACTTTTGTTCTACAGATGTGATGAATTCATTTGGACAGAACCAAATGTCAATACATTTTTTAACAGCAAGTCTATTTGTGCTTTATGTAATTAAGTTTCATCACTCGATATCATAAGTGAGTTTTTTAAAAAACAATTTGAGTAAAAGTCATGTTTTAGGACACCAGTTGCATTGATCTCACTGCATTTCATAGGTGTTTCTGATGGGAGTCCTTTTATTTCTCTCCCTATATATTGGAATTTTTTACTAAGGTGAGAAAAACCTGATTTTATTCTTTACCTACAAAATCCTTGAATCCTAAACTGAGAAAAACACATTTTCTGTTATATTTGATATCAGATGCAGGACTGTGTGGAGGGGTAAGAGGTTCTGCACTGTAATAAGATGGTCATTATACACTCACCGGCCACTTTATTAGGTACACCTGTCCAACTGCTTGTTAACACTTAATTTCTAATAAGCCAATCACATGGCGGCAACTCAGTGCATTTAGGCATGTAAATCTTGAAAAAAACTTGGCACTCATGTGATACTTGATTTGCATATTTTATTATAGTGAATCGGCAATCCAAAATTAATGCAACGTTTCGGTCTTATAACATCAGACCTTCTTCAGGCACAGATTGCTGGGCTTGCGGAGGTGTGAATACGGTTCTATGACTGTTGTGGCGCTTGGGGAGCTGTGGAGCGCGGGAGACTCCGCTGTAGGTTGGCACTCTTTGGACCCCTTGGTACCAATTGAGCATCGTTGCAACGCCACAGCCTACCTGAGTATTGTTGCTGACCATGTCCATCCCTTTATGACCACAATGTACCCAACATCTAATGGCTACTTTCAGCAGGATCTCAATCCAATAGAGCATCTTTGGGATGTGGTGGAACGGGAGATTCGCATCATGGATGTGCAGCCGACAAATCTGCAGCAACTGTGTGATGCCATCATGTCAATATGGACCAAAATCTCTGAGGAGCTTCCAGCACCTTGTTGTATCTATGCCACAAAGAATTGAGGCAGTTCTGAAGGCAAAAGGGGGTCCAACCCGTTACTAGCATGGTGTACCTAATAAAGTGGCCGGTGAGTGTATATTGTGGGACTTGTATTTTAAAGCACTTTTTTTATTTAATCTGTTTCTAGTGTTGCCATTGAGAAGTACAGAGGCATCCTGTCTTTTATTTTTGCTGTTGATGAGATTAACAGAGATCCCGACCTCCTCCCCAATATAACGCTGGGTTATCACATAATGGACACTTGTAGAGATCCAATGAAAACTATTCAATCTGCCTTTCACATCCTGACAGGAAAATACAAAGGAGACAATGAGGTTCCCAGTTATTCCTGCACAGATGGTGGGGAAGTTGTTGGATTTTTGGATGATTCTACTTCTGGTTTCAGGCCGTTAGCTCAATTACTAAGCACCTACGGGTACCCGCAGGTAAGTGAACATTCAGGTAGGGTGGATAATGGATAGTTAATGATGTCACAGTGTTTCTTTCTTCAGCAGCACACTGACATTGTAGGGGAACAAACTGTGTTACTTTGTGTAGCCATCATCATCATCAAGAGGGAGAGTCCAATCCTTCTTTCCATGCCACAGTTGGGGTTTTCTCTACTCTTCTAAAGAAAAGTCTATTTTGTAAGTAGGAAGCTGTCACCTCTTCACCCTACCACAGTATTGTTCAGGTAATCAGTTGGCATGCATCTGATCATTTCAGTCAAAAGTTCTGTTCTTTCTTTCAGCTACCCCATGTTCCTCAGGTGTATAAGGCACAGTTTTGATGTTCCATCCCTTGTTGTCTCATGTAGGTTTCTATTTTGTGTCCAGTAAATTCCCCTCCATTATCAGTTCAAGAGGATTTCTCTGAAACTTGTTGCTCGTCTTTCTTACATAGTCTCATATCTGAAACCTCATATTATCATAGTTTATATGGTTGAAAAAATTCACATGTCCATCAAGTTCACCCAAGGGAAGGGAAGGGATTGGATGAGGAAAAGATTTAGGGGAAACAACACATCTTTGTTCTTCATCAGGTAAAAGACTGTGTACCTTGAGTTGTCATCTATGAAGGTCACTATAAACCTGTGGCCACTGGATGTAGGCACTCTCGTAGGGCCGCAAACACTGTTGTCTTAGTGGATTTGAGCCTCTGGTTTGGCTTTCCTTAATAAGATAAAATATCAAAAGAAGAAGCAAAAGAAGAAAAGAAACACAAGGCTACAAAATGAGTAATGGAAAAGTGATAATCTTTATTACATATCAAAAGACATAAAAACCATATAAAAAATAAAAGATAAATGCATCACAGGATGAGATACATAATGTACGCCAGGTAATAGGTCCTGATAAAGTAAAGTATCAAAAGAGTAGCACAGATAATAAGTAATATAAAGTCACAAAAGCACATATAATATAGCATATAGACCATAGACACTAGTATACATATACATGCTTACAAAAGCAATAAGGTGAGGAGTGTGCCATAGCTACCAACAGATGTATGTCCAAAGTGACAAAAGACATAACATGATCAGCGATAGATAAATAAATGCCAAAAAGTGGCGAAAATAACGTTGGAGAGACAATAACAGGACAGACTATTACCTGGCGTGCAACCCTGATGCGCGTTTCAACCGCAGCAGGTCTTTTTCCTTAATAAGTGTTGCCCTTGTAGCTTTAGATTTATTGCAACATTCACATCTAGCAGTAGACAAGTGGACACTACAAAATTGGATGTTATGGTCTGTCTTTGCAGTTGCCGAATGCTGCCTGGATGTCTGTGGCCTAAATGCCTCATTGGGGTTATTTATCATACAGTGCTTGTGTGCTATTGGTTCTATTGGCTTTTCTGCTGGTTACATGATGACTAGAAAACGACAAACTTTTACGGGCGACTCTCTTTGGCGCAAAAAAAGTTGCAAATGTGCAAACGTTCCTTTGTGGTGATAGAACTGCTCATCTGCTTTGGCAATGGTAATCACTCTCCTTATGTTCAGAATGACATAATCTTTGCCTTGAAATTTGACAGTAAATCATTTTACTGGCGTTTCACAGATAATCTTCCCCCGTCTAGGTTGGGAAAATAAAGCAAGTTATGCTATGGGACACACTAAGATTCCATGCCCCAGATCCCTTTGCATTTATTCTGCTTCCATTTTTCTGGAAAGATTGGTTCTTTGTTAATTGAGTAAAGTTCTGTAAAGAAACTCTCATCACTTCTCATGAAACTTGCTCTGGAGTTGATGCACCAGCCTTGTAATATCAGACTGTTTGTCACTTAAAAGGTCCTATTCCAGTGATTTATACATGAATCATAGATTGTGACTTTGATACTATGTCTGGTTCCCCTTGGATATCGTTTTTGTCGTTTGCTTTCCGCATAGTACATTCTTTCTTTATGTGTTCCCACTCCTTACATCTAAAACATATGCAACACCCCTGCCAACGTATTGGCTAGGAAGTAGTTGCGAACAGCGCCCTCTCCAGGTTAGGAGCTGTCATAAAGGAGTCATAAACCTTCTAGAAAGTTCTAGTGCTGGGTTTTGGGTTATAAGGTAATCAGCAGCTGTAGATCCTGCGTGACTAGGCAATGGTTAAATGGATGTGAATTATCAGCCAATTGTATTGCACCATGTACACTGGAGTGTGCTTGGAGAGTTAACCACCAGCTGACCAGGTTAATAAAAAAAACCCTGAACAGGGAGAGGCGGGTCCTCTGTCGAAGTCAGTCAGTTCCAGAAAGAGCTTAGAGCACATGCTCTGACCACAGGCCTCTTAGGCCCTAGCTCCCATTAGAGAGCACATCCTGTAACACAGACAGAGTTAAGAGAGAGAAACAGTGTTAGTCCACCATCAGGACTAAACTCAGCTAAACCCAGGACAAGAGCTGCAGCATCCACAACTGGACACAGCTCCATCCCAGCCTTCATCTACCACCAGGCTAGTGAACCAACTCCTGAGGATCACTCTCCATGCCACTCCAGTACCAGTTCTGCTGTGAATCATTCAGGCCCATTGTCTGCTGTTGTTCAATAAAGAAACGTGAGTTATTTTGCAAAACATTGGCTCTGTCTGATCCCTCGATCACGGGCTCCCCATCGATCACCCAGGGACATATATCTTACGGACACACAGGGGGCTGTCAGACAGCCCTCCGGTCCCCATACCAAGCACCGTGACATCAACGTGCCCTAGGCTGCAATCTTCAGCTACTCCGGTATTCTGGGCCCTGCCTGCCTCCAGGACCCAAGAAAATGCTAGGCCCCGGTGGGGGATGTTGCACATGCTCTTGTTTCCCTTTTGTTATGCCTTGTCTCTGTAGCTTTAAGGGTTACTCCACTGTCAGCTTAAGGTCTTGTCTCCAGCACATTTATCAGTGCACTGTATGAGCCAAGTAAGAGAGATTACCAAAGCATTGCACTAATATGCCACTTCATGTACTGTATATTGAGCCTCATTTGGTCTGTATTTGATAATAATCTCCCACAGGTAATCCTTGGGCGGTAACATCTCCATATTAACCCCTTAACGCTCTGCGCCGTAGCTCTACGGCGCAGAGGTATAAGGGATGTATGAAGAGGGCTCACGGGCTGAGTCCTCTTCATACAGAGGTGGGGGTTTTTGCATTTTGCACAAAACCCCCACCGCTAATAACCGCGGTAGGTGCTAGCACCGATCGCGGCTATTAACCCCCTAAACGCCGCCGGCAAAGTCGCCAGCGGCGTTTAAAAGACGGCGGCGCGCGGGCGCCGCCAACTTTTTTTCGATCGCCACGCCCCCGAACGTCATCGGGGGGCGGCGATCGGTTACCATGGTAGCCTCGGGTCTTCTTTTGACACGAGGCTACATGGTTTATGCAGGTTCGTTACAATGAGCCAGTGGCTCATTGTAATGTATGACCTGCAAAAATGCCATATATTGCAATACTGTAGTATTGCAGTATATGGTAGGAGCGATTTGACCATCTAGGGTTAATGTACCCTAGATGGTCTAAAAAATAGTGAAAAAAAAAAGAAAAAAAAAAGTTTAAAAAATAAAAAAAATTAATAAAATATTAAAAGTTCAAATCACTCCCCCTTTCCCTAGAACGGATATAAAACATAACAAACAGTAAAAATCACAGACATATTAGGTATCGCCACGTCCCAAAATGCCCGATCTATCAAAATCTAAAAACGGTTACGGACGGCGGTGACCTCCGAGGCGGGAAATGGCGCCCAAATGTCCGAAATGCGACTTTTACACCTTTTTACATAACATAAAAAATGAAATAAAAAATGATCAAAATGTCGCACAGACCTCAAAATGGTAGCAATGAAAACGTCGCCTCATTTCGCAAAAAATGACCCCTCACACATCTCCGTGCGCCAAAGTATGAAAAAGTTATTAGCGTCAGAAGATGGCAAAAAATTTTTTTTCCTTTTTTGTACACATTCGTTTAATTTTTGAAAATGTATTAAAACACAATAAAACCTGTATAAATTTGGTATCACCGCGATCGCACCAAACCAAAGAATAAAGTAGGCGTGTTATTTGGAGCGAAGAGTGAAAGTCGTAAAAACTGAGCCCACAAGAACGTGACGCATGTGCGTTTTTTTTTCAATTTTTCCACATTTGGTTTTTATTTTCAGCTTCGCAGTACACGGCATGTTAAAATAAATAACATTACGGGAAAGTAAAATTTGTTACGCACAAAATAAGCCCTCACACAGGTCTGTACACGGAAAAATGAAAAAGTTATGGATTTTTGAAGTTGGAGAGCGAGAAATTAGCCGAAAAACCCTCCGTCCTTAAGGGGTTAAACCTCCATAGCTGATAGTTCTCATTGTTTAGCTTTGTGACTGTCCGTTTTAGCTCTGAGCTGCCGGCCATCCTTCTTTCTATATGTACAGACTGTATGTATTTACTAAGGGTCCAAAATGCGCACTTTTGTCGAGTTTCCCGGCAATTTCCGATTTGCGCGAATTGCCCCGGGATTTTGGCGCACGCGATCGGAAATCACACGACAGAAATTGGGGGGGGGCGTTGCGTTGGACAACCCGACGGATTTGGAAAAACTGCTGAATTTAAAAAAGAAATTGTGTCGCAAGATCAGCACTTACATGAACCCGGACGAATAAGGTGAACTCCGGTGGACCTCGGCACAGCAGCGACACCTGGTGGATATCGGCCGCACGGACCTTAGTGAATCCCGACAGACCCGAATCCTCGTCGGAGAACGTGCCACTGGATCGCGACTGGACCGGGTAAGTAAATGTGCCCCTCTTACTTGTATATAGAAGATGCTGAAATGAAGATGCTATTGCAGTGTTTCACTCTTTAGCAGCACACAGACATTGTAAGGTAAGAAACTTATACTCAGGTTTAAGATGATTTTTTCAGCACAAAAAATGAAAAACTCAAACTCGGCTTATACTGAATTAAAAGAAAAAAAATCACCTTTCCAGTGCCCCATGCAGGTCTTCTCTGCGGTTCGTCCGGCAGTGGCGGCAGGTCTGTGAAACATCACAGGCTCTGACGTAGATACGGCTGCAATAGCATTGTGTTTGCCGGCGCCAGACACTGCCAGGCGGTTCAAACAGAAAACCTCCTTGGACGCCGTAAAGCTGAGTTTTCACTTTGTATTTTGAATGAATTGGGCAAACTGTGTTGGCTGTATGTAAACAGGACAAGGGTCTGCTGGCCGCTATATACTGGGGGGGCAGCTGGTTGCTATATACTGGGGAGGGATTACTGGCTGTAAAACAGGGCAGGGGGCTGCTGCCTGCTATAAACTGGGGGGGGGGGTGCTGGCTGCTATATAATTGGGGGTTTACCAACTGTAAAACAGGGCTTGGGGTTGCTGGTTGATATATACTGGGCCTGGCTGCTATATACTGGAGTAGGCTGCTGGCAGTAAAACGGGACAGGGGGCTGCTATATATGGGGTGCTGCTTGCTGCTATATACTGGGGAGCTGCTGGTGGCTATATACTGTGGGGGATGCTGGCTGTAAAACAGGGCAGAGTGTTGCTGGATGCCATATACTGGGGGGACTGCTATATACTGGGGGGGGGGGAGGGGACTGCTATATCCTGGGGGGGGAGGGGGCTGCTATATATTAGCGGGGAAAGCACTGGCTGCTCTATACTAGGGGGCAGGCACTGACTGCTATATACTGGGGGGCAGGCACTGGCTGCTATATACTGGGAGGCAGGCACTGGCTGCTATATATTGGTGGGACATGGGCTGCAGGCTAAATAGTTGGGGGGGCAGGCACTGGCTGCTATATACTTGGGGGGCAGGCATTGGCTGTTATATACTATGGGGGCAGGCACTGGCTGCTTTATGGTGGGGGGGGGGGGCTGCGAGCAATGCATTTCCCACCCTCGTATTATACTCAAATCAATAGGTTCTCCCAGCTTTTTGTGATAAAATTATGGGCTTATATTCAGACCGGCTTATACTCAAGTATATTCGGTACTTTGTTTTGGAACAGATAGCAACCATCATCTATAACACCAGCAACCATCATATATAACACCAGCAACATCAATATGTATACATATACCAGAGGAATTTTTTTTTTTTTAAAGTTTCTGATTTTGTAAATTATTTCAGTTAATCCAGTGAGTTCCTCTGGGGGTTGGGAGGGAATTTTTCAACTACTTTGGGTGGTGTGTAGTTTTTTTTTCCTTGACATATGAGTTTCAGGATGGCCTGTTTCTATGTCCATATCGCTGTGCTGAAACTGGTGGTGCCAGCCAGACACTGACTGGATGAGGAGGCAGGAGAAGAGTAAGCGGAGGTAGAGAAGGAGGCAATCGGAAGAAAGGTGTAATGTTCGGCAATCCTCGGTGGTGTTATAGTCAACACAGTGATTCCTACCTTGGGCCCAGATGACTTTGCATTAATCCAGTGGTCAGTTTAAGAGATGTAACAGGGGTCCATGCTTACTTGTCCACATATCAGTTGTGATGTACACCATGCAAACAATAGCATTGCATAGTGCACACCTAATTTTCTCCACAACCTGTTGGTGCAGGGCGGGGCTAACCTGCCCAGAAAAGTAGTGACTTCTGAGAATTACATATTGTGGGAGAGCCACCGCCATAACAATTTTAAAGTTGTCAGGAATGGTAACTCTATCAAAGGTAAAAAAAATTGCAACTATCTCAGTCAATTCTAGGGCTCATGGAAGTGATGGGTCAAACTTACGCTTTTTCTCCAAAGTTTGGGGGCATAGAAAGCTGTACGATTCCCAGAATCACTGTGAGCTGCTCTAGCACTAGTGATGTCAGAATTAGTGACAGAGAACAGCTGACAGGTTTCCTTTACCCCCTTCCCGACATTTGACGTAGTATTACTGCATGGCGGGACATGCGTTCCTGCAATATGCAGTCACACACGGAGCCGGCGCCAGAAGCTGCGGGTATATATTATAGCTGACACCCGCCTCTAACACCCGCAATCGGAGATTTCTCAGATCGCTTGTGTTAACCCCTAACGCTTACCGGGGGGGGGGGGGGGAGTCCACTGCTCTGACTGCAAATATCCCCGGGGCTGTGTGATTCTCTTCCAGGGAGCCGGGTCCTGCCTTCTTCTTCTGTGTAACATAATACAGTGTAATACATCTGCATTACACTCTATTAGTTGAAGAATAGCTTGAACAAGCAAACAGAGGATCGCTTGTTCAAGCTAACCTATAAAAGTGAAGAAAAAAAATTAAAAACACTAATTAAACACACTTTTTAATAAAAAGAATTAATTAAATACAGTTAAAGTCCCCTAAACACAAACATTCCCTATACACATCTAATAAAGTAAAAAAAAACCTGAAAATCACCAAAACCCCCTACATATTTGGTATTGGCATGTCCGTAAAAATCTGTATAAGAAGTCAGAAATATTATTGGACCCATATGGTGAACGCTGTAAAAACAAAACCCGAAAAACTCGCCAAAAATGTACATTTTTCATAAAAATCCCTTCACAAAAATGTTCCAAAAAGTGATTAAAAAAGTTATGTGCACCAAAATGGTACCACTGAAAAGGACAACTAAACACATAAAAAATAAGCCCTAAACCAACTCTATCAACAAAAAGGAATTAAAGTTATATCTCTGAAAAGATGGTGATGCAAAAACAAATGAACCTGACGTTCAAAGCCACATAACATCTTACAAAAATGAGAGTATCTTTAAAAAACCTCCGAGGCATAAAGTAGACATTTGGTGAATGTTGGTTATTATGTTTTTTGCTGTTATGACTCATGTGTGGAAAAAGTAGAACATTTTGAATTTCGAAAATTGAGAATTTTTCCAAATTTTCACCAAATATCTGATTTTCTCATAAATAAATGCAAAACATACCACCAACATTTTTTAACTAACATGAAGGACAATGTGTCACGAGAAAACAATTTCATAATCACTTGGATATGTTAAAGCGTTCCAAAGTGACACAGGGCAGATTTGAAAAAATGGGCCGTGTCAGGAAGGTGAAAAGTGGCTTAGTTGTTAAGGGGTTTATGGTATTATGTGATAATATATATTAGGGTCTCAAAAATAACCACATGGGCAAAATCTGGCCTTGTCCTGTTTGGCTCTGGTTCCTTGCCCCTATGCTGCATAAGTCAAAAAAGCAGCTTTTGGACAGGGCACTCTACCCCATTTCCCTGAATATAAGACCTAGTACAATTTTTTTCAAGCTTAGAAATATAGGGCCTCTCCTGAAAATAGGACCTGGTGGCAGTCATTACTACAGCTCCCCCCACGCCATACATGAGGATAAGTAGATAATTTAGATACTGCAAGAGGTTGTGACGTGGGTGAAGAATTCAAGGGATAAATCACTGGCTGTTGCATTGAAAATGCGCTATGAGCAGCTACTTGGACTAGAAGGGTTCATTGAAGGAAAGTCCTAATGCTAAACATAAGCCAATGGTTCTAATAAAAATAAAGTCACAAGAAATTCATCATGAAATTCTGAGTTTGGCGAGTTATAAGGATGTGGGAGAAGTTGTTAATTTTTTGTTCATGGGAAAATAAGAAATCCCCTGAAAAAAAGACCTAGTGCCTTTTTAGGAGCAAAAATGAATAAAAAAAACACTGGGGCTCATTTACTAACGGTCCGTGTACTGCACTATCATCGGATATTCCGTCGATTTCCAATGTGTGCCGCATTTAACTGGGCATTTGGGTGCACGCGATCTGATTTTCGCACATCGGCGCTGGTTTTCTTGCAACACAAATTGGGGGGGGGACAGGCCGTCGGACAACCCGACTGATTCAGACTAAGCACAGGACTTAACATTTAAATAGCTAAACACTTACATGCACCAGGGATAAGAAGGTGAACACCTGATTGGGGAAGCGACAGATGCAAGATATTGGGTGCACAATCTAAGTTTCCTGTGCATTCTCGTCAGGGAAAGCACCTCGGGGATCGCACAGGGAAGTAAATGTGCCCCACTGTCTTATTTTCGGGGGGGAAACACTGTAATACTCACCTTTCCCAGCACCCTGAAGTAATTGCAGACTTCTTTTGTCGTTATTCCTGTGAACGGTAACTCTGAGACTGTGCCGTCTGTAAATTGGCAGACGAGATGATGTCACATCTGAAGTCTTCATATTCGGCACATACAGCCCTCACTCACAGGAATAACGGAGAAGACTCCAGTAGCTTTGGAGTGCGGGGAAAAGTGAGTAAATCTTTATTTTTTTCCACAGCGGGAAATGGCTGCTGGCTGCTAAGGGGCACTGCTATTGGGAGGCACTTTGGTGATATGGGGGACACTGGCTGGTAATGGGGACACTTTGGCTACTATTTATGGGCACTCTGGATGCTATGGGGCCATTCTAGCTGCTAAGGGGGAACTCTGACTATTGGCTGCTGTGTGGGGCACAGTTGTCAGGATGGTGTCTCAGGTCATTTAACAAAATGTTCGGTTGTGTGATTGCCCTCAGGGGGCTGATTGAAATACAAATGCTGTATAAATGTATCTACTAAACACATGGAGTAGATACATCTATACAGTAATAAAAAGACATTCGGCCACTTTAAGTCAACCACAAGGCTGATGTGGCCCCAGGTCAATGAGTTCGACCCCCCCTGATGTATAGTGTTTTATTCCCACAGATCAATTATGAAGTTGATGAGCCAAACTTAAAAATGAGTGTCTTATCTCCGACTACTTATCGCTTTATTCCTGATAATCAGGCTCAGTATGAAGTTCTTGTTAAGTTTCTGAAATTCTTTAAATGGAATTGGGTTGGAATCATCACAGAGAAAAATAAGGAAACAGGTCTAAGTGAACTGCGGAAACTGATGGCTGAGCATGAGATTTGCATTGAATTTATAGTATATCTGAGTGCCGAAAATATTTACAGTAAGATGTCTGTGGTGGACCAATCATCTACAAATGTTACACTGATCCTAATCCACTACTCAATGTTGTATGCACAATTATTTGATTATTCTAAAGTCCTGCAAGACAATATGACAATCATTTTCCATGAGTCCTGGGCCACCAGATTCAAGTATCGTCCGACATATCTGAACTACGGTTTAAGCTTTAAAGTTTACAGACCAATATTACCCAAAGTTCAAATATGGATTAACAATGTGACTCCATCAACCCATCAGAATGACCCCCTGCTGCAGGAAATCTGGTTCAACGTTTTTCTATGTGCGAGTAATGATCCAGTAATGAATGAATATTTGAAGTCAGCGTATAGATTTGGGGATCCACTTAACTGCACGGAGACACGTTTCATTCCACCATCCCTGTATAATACCAAGGATACGGCCTTGTACTTTACATATGTATCAGTGTATATTCTGGCTCATGCCATACACAAAATGAATTTAAGGAAAAATAAAACAAGGTCATACAAAGTACAAAAGAAGGTAATGTATAGAAATGCAATGTTTCTGTGTATTTCATTAACCCCTTAAGGACGAAGATTATTTTTGTCCCTTTATCGCTCTCCAAAATCTATAGCTTTTTCATTTTTTTTGTGTACAGAGCTGTGTGAGGGCTAATTTTCTGTGTAATAAATGTTACTTTTAAGTGTCATTCTTTATTATTCTATGCCGTGTACTGGAAAGCTGGAAAAAAATTCCAAATATGGTGAAGTTGGTGAAAAAGTTGGTGAAAAAAATGTATTTAACTCTCGAATTGTGTCACACGCCCTATGATAAAGTTGCACCACAAAAAAGATGGCAAACTCTGTCGGGCCAGTGCGGGGAAGCAACACTTAATTCTTAATTTTTGGCGCACTATCTTAGTGAATCGCGGCACACAGCATTATAGATGGACAATGCACTTTTAGTGAACTTTATTGATTTTGTAAGTAAATGTGCCCCAATGTTAGGTTCTCTTAATTTTTTTTCTCAATTCTATATTGCTAACAACACTGGTGTCACAGCTCCAGTGCTGGGCCAGAGATGGCTATATCAGTAACTTGCTGCCTTTCTTTACATAAAGACTGAATGTATAGCAAAAGTTATAGATCATAGGGACCACACCCATCTCCGAAAATGGGTCCTTCCCAAAACCAGGATACATGGCTACTCTCTGTTCAGCTCTATAGCAGCGTTGAGTGTACAGTATCATTTTGTCTCTTGTCGGAGTTCTCATAAAGAGAATGGCCGTGCATGAGCAGCTCTGTAACTTGAAAATGGTGGCTTTCAATAAATATATCTTGTCGTAAACTAAAAGGGAATCTTTCAGGTGGAGTTGTGACACAGATCATTATGGACTAGTGGTTTAGTGTTTCAAATCGCTGTTCATTTTCCTGGGTCCGGGGGCTCTCAGTGCCTGTGTGATGCTGCTAGTGAAGTCAGAGTCGTACACCATGGCTTCAGTAAACAAGAGCTGAGTACAGAGATGTCACCTATAAGATACTAGGGTATGATTATTAATAAAGAGGGTGGAGTGTAGCCGGTATCTACCACTGTATGGTCACTGTATGCTGAGTTTTACCCTCCTTATGCTGAAGCCCTAGCTACACCTATGAATATAGTTGAATATGTGGTAGGGTATGTGAATACCCTTTAAAAATTTTATTGTCTTTGTATGGTAAAGTTGGATGGTAAATCAACAAGATCACAATGCAGCTCTATAAGAAAGAGTAACTTGTATTAATTATATAAAGCTAGAATTCAACTAGAAGAAAGTGTATCATGTGATGTGCAAATATGCGTGCTGTATGTGCATACAGTGTGTATGCTCTGTGATATATATTTGAGCTGTATATAGATGTGTATGCTCTGTGTAATGTATGTTTGTGTGTTGTATGTACATGTGTATGCTCTGTGTAATGTATGTTTGTGTGATGTATGTACATGTGTATGCTCTGTGTAATGTATGTTTGTGTGTTGTATGTACATGTGTTTGCACTGTGTAATGTATGTTTGTGTGATGTATGTACATGTGTATGCTCTGTGTAATGTATGTTTGTGTGTTGTATGTACATGTGTATGCTCTGTGTAATGTATGTTTGTGTGATGTATGTACATGTGTATGCTCTGTGTAATGTATGTTTGTGTGTTGTATGTACATGTGTTTGCACTGTGTAATGTATGTTTGTGTGTTGTATGTACATGTGTATGCTCTGTGTAATGTATGTTTGTGTGTTGTATGTACATGTGTATGCTCTGTGTAATGTATGTTTGTGTGATGTATGTACATGTGTATGCTCTGTGTAATGTATGTTTGTGTGATGTATGTACATGTGTATGCTCTGTGTAATGTATGTTTGTGTGATGTATGTACATGTGTATGCTCTGTGTAATGTATGTTTGTGTGATGTATGTACATGTGTATGCTCTGTGTAATGTATGTTTGTGTGATGTATGTACATGTGTATGCTCTGTGTAATGTATGTTTGTGTGATGTATGTACATGTGTTTGCTCTGTGTAATGTATGTTTGTGTGTTGTATGTACATGTGTATGCTCTGTGTAATGTATGTTTGTGTGATGTATGTACATGTGTATGCTCTGTGTAATGTATGTTTGTGTGATGTATGTACATGTGTTTGCTCTGTGTAATGTATGTTTGTGTGTTGTATGTACATGTGTATGCACTGTGTAATGTATATTATGTGTACAGTATTTAAATGTATGCACACTATGTGTATTGTATGTACTTTATGTGGACATGATTGTGGACATAATTATTTATAATTATTTAGACATATGTACTAAAACTAAAAAAATAAACTTCAATTCAACTCACTTATCATTAAGGCTCCAGGTTAATGTTCAGAAAAATGTGGCAAGTTCATTGCTCATTGCTTGCCTGATGAGCAGCCAATTAACAAATTTCAGCCCCTTAGAAACCACAGACGTGCCCACATTGAGCATGACTATGATTGGCTAGCTTTCACATGTGACTCTGCCGTATGGGAGGTGTGGTCACATATCTATATGCAAATACAGAAAAGAGAAAGAGCTACGAAGTGGCTCCTGACTGTGATAGGATCACCGTCCCTGTTCTGGGAAGTTAAATGAGAAAAGGAGGTTGCTGTTTTTTGAAATAATTGCCCTTTTTAAGACACTTTAACAACTGCATGTTGCTACACGTAGGCTGCTATAGTGCACACCCAGTCTTAGAGCTGACTGCATTTCCAGCATAAAGTAAGACCTGAATTAGAACAGTCTGAATTACACATTTGTACCTGGTGTAGCTGAGCGCATAACTACTTTTTAGGCATATCGGTGGAGGGTTCTTGCCATCTCAGGTCTGCTCCTCTCCTCGAATCCTTTTTGGGGTCCGTTAAACTGTAGAATGTTTGTGAAAAAGAAATGGAGAATCCAGAGTACTCCATGTGTCCCTGCACTTCCAATTGTTAAACCATATATCAACACACTTAAATGTATGGTCTAAGTCTATTTTATTACAAAGTCATAGCTACGCATTTGGCCGGTGACTAGACCTCTTTTTGAAGCTGATTAAAAGATGAAGATGTGCACTGTCCGTTCTGGCATCTGTCTATCCATATGAAGGGGTAAATGCACTACACTATACAGCCCCTCTCCTGTATATAATTCTGGGTTTTTCTGGGATCAAATAGCCTAGAATTGAATTTTTTTTTAGGATGATCCAATTTTTTTCTTGAGCTTTTTTGATTTCCTGTTGTTGTGAGTTATATGTGGTGACGAAATTTGGCTTCTATTTCTCTGTTGTGTCCACGGTTTTGGATCTAGGTGTGATTTTTGTGTTTTTGTGGCTGCTCGCCTACATGTATCTTGTATTAGGGTTTTGGAATAGGATTTTTCCTTAAATGTATGTTTCAGTGTTTTAGCTTTTTTGTAAATATCATCAGTATTGCTATTTTTTGTTATGCGCACTCGTATAATCCAGGTAGCTGTTTACAATGGATATACTGCAATGTGTATATACTGTTGTTTATGTTTTTTATTGTGATGTCCAGAAATTCGATCCTCTTTTTGTCATATGTAGCTGTAAATTGTTAGCCCCAAATGTTTTTGTTCAAATGGTCATGAAAGCTTTGGGCTAAAGGTATTGGTTAGAGATGAGCGAGCATTAAAATGCTTGAGTGCTCGTTACTCGAGTCGAACTTTTCAAGATGTTCGAGTACTCGTATTGAATAGCCAACCCCATTTTAGTCAATGGGAGACTCGAGCATTTTTCTCTGAAAGAACACATTGAAAGAACACTAAAGTTTCCATACATCTGCAATGTGTTCTTCACACACATTGTTCTTCACATACTATTGTGAAGAACACCGTTCGGCACTCGTGTCTTCGGATAAGTTAGCAGATGTACGGAAACATCTGCAATGTGTTCTTCACTGTGTTCTTCACTTAAATGATCCTGTGTTCACTGTGTTCACTGTTTTCATTGTATTCTTCATTGTTCTTCAATGTGTTTCCTTAAGTAAATGCTCGAACTCGAGCAGGCGAGATACTCGTCCGAGCAGCGAGCCGTTTCGAGTACACTAATACTCGAACAAGCATCAAGCTCAGACGAGTATACTCGCTCATCTCTAGTACTGGTCATTTCCAGATTACAAAGAGATCGTCGATGTATCTTTTTTACATGACAATATTTTCTGACCATTGTGAATTCTCCCAAACGTGTTCTTTTTCAAGCACCCCAAAAGCAAGTTTGCATAGCTGGTTGCTACCCTGGTCCCAAAACGTTAGAGTATAAAGCAGACACATTGCACATAAGTAATGTGTATTTGTTTTGCCATTGTATTTCCTGTAGTTCCCTGATTAATTGGATGGAATCTTTAAAATTGCTGTGTAGTTTAGACATGTGTCTGTAATATTATATCCAGATATTGTGAAAAGTTGCTGGTTAAAGAAATGATTCACAAAATAATCGGGGGACCAGTGGATTTTCTAAGGATTTGTGGATCATTGGTAAATGATAATAGAAGGAAGCAGAAGGGTTAGAAATAGTTAAATAACTGAATTAATTCTGGGTAAGTAGTTGCTTTCTAGGAAGTCATGGCATTCTTTTTCTAGTTTTGGAAACAGGTTCTCTTTGATTTTTTGATAATAGACAGGGTTGTCTATAATTTTGATTGCTTCGTGTAGATATTTTTCCATGTCCTGTTTTACAGTGCCCCTGTCCTTGTCTGCCGATCTTATTGTGATTAGTTTATTGTCCTGTAAATTTTGGATGGCTTCTCTCTCCTCTTTAGAAATGTTGTGATTAAGTAGGGGTTTCTCAGTGATTCTCTTCAAGTCCTGGAGTATCACTTCACTAGATGGTGGCCATGGCTATTGATGGGATAAAACCTAGATTTAGGTTTGAGTGAATTTAGTGAATTCTGGGTGTGATTAAATTTCTTTTAGATTGTTCATAGTGGTGTTAATATTTTGGGATGCTATTCTGCATAAATTGCTCTGTTCTTGTATGATTAAGTTGATGAGTTTAAATGAGCATTCTGACAGGGTTTTATGTAGAACATTGTTAGTTTTTGAAGGTTGGTTCATAAATGAGTCTGAGTCCCTAGGGATGATCTTATCTTTAATGATTAGTTGAAGAAATTTCATATTGCTTTCATAAAACAAATATTTGTTCCTTCTCTCCCTTCACCCTTACAGTATATTAGGTTATAGAAAATATTGATATTGTACAGGTTTATAGAAGAATTTGATGACTCCAAAGCATAACATTCTTATTGGCTTTTGACAGCTACAGAGGTACATCAGACATGTCCAATACGAAGATCCCGATGGGAGAGAGATTTCCTTAAATGGAAGACGCCAAGTGACTTTTCTATTGAAATTAGTAAACTGGATGCAAAATGACGGGTCATATACAGAAGAGGTCATAGCTTACGTGAAAGAAAAACAAGAAAACTTATTAGAAAATAAACAAGCAGAAAAAATAAAATGGAAAAATGGCAAAGTAGGTAAAAATTTGAAAAGTAACATAATGCATATTATTGTAATTCTCGTATTTCCTAGAGAACTCACAAATACTTTCATTTGGCTGCTCAGCATACAGAAGTGTGCGAAGAAAGAAGCAAGACCACACTTTTGCTTTGAGACACACAGGGGGGATTTATTAGAGCTTGTACTCCAAGTTTCTTTCATAGAAGGCCTGAAATCAGCACACTAACTTATGCACAGCCAGGAATTGCATATTTCCCCACTTATGCCAACTCTAGGCCAATAGGCAGTGAAGAGGACCTGCCTGTGAGTGGAGTGGCCACCATAAATCCTTTGTGCCTGCACTTGCGCATGACCTATAGCCTGCACCTGGCATAAACTGCCCAACAACACCCTAGCTGCCACAGAAAAGAGGAGGTCTAAGACTCCACACAGATCTGGAGGTGGGCAAGCATCTTAGATCCCCCCCCCATAGTCATTAACCCACTAAGTACAGACTTTCCAAAAACAAATAGTGAAAAATAAAAGTATCCAGGCTATCTACATCTTTAAAATTTATCAGGAGAGTCACACAACAGAGAAAGTTTGTGCCCACTCAGTAAAATCGGTGGTCTGACCTGCATTTTGTCACAAAAGCAAGAACATAAGAGCTTGCCCATAAATGCAGATATGTTTTAGTGTTATTTTTTGTTGGGGGTACACAATTTAAATTCAAGAGTGGCATGTTGTATTGATTAGGTACAGATGAAAATGTAAAATAATTTCCCTTTATAGGGCACTGTGAAGAACCCCATGTTACTACTCATGGACCACATGCATCATAGTTTTTCGGATGCCACTTTTTCAAATTTCCTGAAGTTGGCCTACTTAATCATTGCAATGTATCTTAAGTTTTTCCCCTTTGGGATACATGTGTTGCCTGTTTAGTCACAAATCTGGGACTTTTTGTGTTGTGTATCTTTTAAGTCCCAAATAGTAGTTTACCAAAAGTAAGTCTCGGTCTAGCATGCTCTATTTTGGGACTTATTAGGTGCAATAATGTCTTTCTTCTTCTTTATGTTATAATTCTAAGCCCAAAAGTCGCACAAGTTAAACAAACATCCGGGCTACAAAGATAAATATGGGAGTGATACATGTCCCCCATAGGCTGCTATAGTGCAGGACCAGTGTTTGCCAATTTTCCTTTCCATCATCATACAGCAATATCTCAATGAAGAAGTTTTTACTGTTTGCAGTTCCAGAAGCATACAATGATATATTAAAGGAGCAGTTTATGTGTTATTTGCAATTGCAGCAAATTTACAAAACGCATGATTAATATGATGTTAACACATGCGTGAATGCGAGTTTATATTGTGTTTTGTAGGTGCATAAGTTAACAGTAATGTAATTAGGCAAATCACCTCTCTTCATCTGTTGCAATGTGTTTAAAAACGCAATTAAACTGCAATTAAAAAGCAACATGTGACCCCACCCTTAGAAGTAACCAATAAATTTGAAAAAAAATTTCAGAATTTGCAAAAAGGAGGTTACTTTGCAAAATTTTAAACATTTAAAGCATGTTAAATAATTCCTATTTACATGTTAAAATAGGGCCCATAAAAAAATCCTGCCTTTGCACCTGTCCTGGACCAGGTGCAGATTTGTGTCTAAAACATCGCAAAAACAGGAAAAACAGTGATACATAAGTGAAAAGTCACACGGAACATCTGGAAAACAAAGATACATAAGGCAGAAGGTTCAGACCAAGGCATAGTGGCAAAACCACAGCAAATGTCGCAGTGAGAAGTGAGATTTTATCCTCTACTTCTCTAACAGATCCAACAAAGTATTTAGCAGATCCCACCATATATACAGTAGATCTCTTATCAAAAAGAAAATGTGGACATGGTTTGGGTGTGATGCATCCAGGTAGGTAGGAGTCTATGAAGGACACACATGTACAAAACTTTGGGCACATTTTTTCTTCCGATATATACTCACAACAACATAGGATGAGTATCCTCTTCCTGATATTTGGGGACGTATTGTAGCAGTGTACTGGTCCTGTATACTGCACCATAATAGACTCACTGGGGGAGATTCATTACCAGAAAACTTAATCTCCCCGTCCCCTTGTCGGAGCAAAACCAGGCATTGACCGGGGTGAGTGGAGGTTGAGCCGGACATCCAAAACTGTCTCAATTAATCCCCATTAACTATATATATATACAATGCAAAAAAGGTAGCACTCCAAAGTAAGTGTGAAAAAACAGGTACTTGTTTATTCCAACATGTGCCAAACAGCTACGTTTCGGCTCCTGTGGCCTGGAGCCTTTCTCAAGCAGGAGCCGAAAAGTAGCTGTTTGGCACATGTTGGAATAAACATTTACATGTTTTTTCACACTTAATTTGGAGTGCTGCCTTTTTTGCATTGTATATTGTGGAAGGATTGAATGGTCCATATATATGTATAAATATATATAGTGGTATTTATCCTCCATTCTTTGGTATGTCAGGTTTGGTGCTAGGGCCCCCTGACACTGAAGGCCCCATAGAAGTTGCTATGAGTGCTACTGCTCTGCTATAGTTTCACCCCTGCCTCCTGCAATCTGCTCTGTTCAGCAACAGTTAAAGTTTTGATTGAAAGACATCAGCTCCAACTGCCTACAGCAGTCTCCTGTATGTGTTTGGATTACATTCGGTCCAGTGCTGATTTTAGTTTTGCTTGACCCAGTTATGTTCTGCTAAATTACTCTATTTCCTGATAATTCTATACATTTGATATTTTTGTTTTTTGAAGCTTGACTTTCGTACTTTTTTGCTGTAATGGGACCATGGATTATCAATAAAGCTTCATTACAGCTGATCATTGCAGTCTGGGACTTTAGAAAAGCATCCAGAGAGCTTCACCAGAGGTCACAGTGGGCAGAGGGCTCCGTCTTTAACTAGGGGTGTCAGGTGTCCTTAAGTAGGGAACCGCCTGTAATCTGTTTGAAAACAGAAACGTTTGTTTTGCATAGAAAAAATAAAACAAAAGACTTTCTCCTAAGAGTCCAAACTGTGTGTGTTTCTAGAAGCTAATAAAAATAAGCCTCCAGCCATTGTTTCTTTTGTGACTTTTAGCCTTTCAAGGATTGTGCTGCTATTTTGTTCTTCTTTTGTTCTTCACCAAAAAAGAGTAAATGCTTTTATATGTTTATAAAGAAATTCTTTACATTTGGCAACCTGATATCTTATGCACAACATTTCTTATAATGTGAGTTTATGATTATATAAATGATATTTATGGTTTCTGATTCCCTTCACATACAAGAAGCCGCAGTCTCGATGTAATGCTCCATGTTCTCCAGGATCCAGGAAGGCTCCTAATGGAGGACAACATGTCTGCTGCTATAACTGTGTCCCATGTTCCAAAGATAAAGTGTCCAACACAACAGGTGAGGCTGTGTACTCAGATTCAAAGTTTGATACAAAATCTACATCAGATTTTATTTAACACTGTCGCCAGTGCTGATTATTTTAACCCTGCTCCCACACTAAAATGGTCAAAGGTGACAGGAAATTTTTAAAAATGTAAAATTTTTCTTTTACATTTTTAAAACATAATAAAACTTCATAACTAAGTCAACATCTGCAAAGAGTTTATATGTTCTATCCGTGTTTGCGTGGGTTTCCTCCGGGTCCTCAGCAGCGCTGAGTAATCTGTAGGTGCTTTATAAATAAAGAATTATTATTATTATCTACAAGATCGAACTGACCTAAAGAAGAAAAGAGACAAATTCAGTAAGTGTCACTGTTTTCAAAACTCCAATAAGTTGGAGATAAGAAATACGTTAAAAAAAAAAAGTCCTATTTACCACAACATCTCATGTTGACTGGCCTATGGGTGGGTAGAAAAGTCGTTGCAAAAAAATCCCACTTTCCTATTACAGAGGAAAATAAAGTTGGGAAGATAAGAATGGCACTATTCTGCCTGCAGTCATATTTGATTGAATCTCATGGCCCCCATAACCCCTACCCTGATCCAAACCTATAGAGCAGTGACCTTAGCAAGAGGTAATCCATTTTAACATAGCTTCTTGTGACTATTATAAGACTACAGTATATTGCTGGTGGTATAAAAATTTGTATATTGCAAATCTATCAGTATGACATTTTTTTATTTTAGACAGTGAAATCTGCCATAAATGTCCTGAAGATGAGTGGCCTGATGAGAAGAAAGTGAAATGTATCCCAAAAACCTACGAGTTCCTGTCTTATGAAAAGGATATTTTGGTTTCAGTTTTCATAATAATTTCTTTATTTCTCTGCATTATAACCTTATTTATATTGGCAATCTTCATTTATTACTGGGACACTCCAATTGTTAAAGCCAATAACCGGACTGTGAGCTTCATCCTCCTGGTCTCCATCTTGCTGAGCTTCCTCTGTGTCTTCTTCTTCCTTGGTCGTCCAGTGGACATAACCTGCTTACTGAGACAAGTATCCTTTGGGATATTCTTTACTATAGGAGTTTCTTCTATTCTGGCCAAAACTATCACAGTCTGCATTGCCTTCAAATCCATCAAACCTGGAAGTTCTTGGGTGAAGTGGCTTTCATTCAAAGTGTCCAATTATGTGGTGTTAGTTAGTTCTTCTGTACAAGTTCTTATTTGTGTTATTTGGCTGTTGGTGTCTCCTCCTTATGTAGAGTATAAACATCACACTTATCCTGGGAAGATCATCATCCAGTGCAATGAGGGGTCAGATGTCTGGCTCTACTCCATGTTGGGTTATATGGGGCTCCTGGCAGCTGTGAGCTTTGTTCTGGCTTTCATGGTGAGGACATTACCGGACAGTTTTAATGAGGCCAAGTACATCACCTTCAGCATGCTGCTGTTCTGCAGTGTCTGGATCGCCATGATCCCGGCTTATCTGAGCACCAGAGGGAAATACATGGTGGCAACAGAGCTATTTGCCATATTGTCCTCGTGTGCTGGAGTTGTTGGTTGTATATTTTGTCCTAAGTTGTATGTCCTGATTGTAAAAACAGAACTGAACTCAAAAAACATTATTCTGGACAAAATCAGAAGATGAAATGTTTTCTAATTTTTAAGGGTTGTCTTCCTCCCTCCTTTCCTCCCGCCTTTAGGTAGAATAAAACAAATAACAGAATATTAAAAACAAACAAAACAAAATGAACAAAAAAAATTATTAAAAAGGGTTTATGCTAAATGGTTTTGTAATGCTGCGTCATATTAACTTGATAAGTAGATAAAATTTTTAAATAACCCAGTAAAGTAAAATAATAGGAAAAAAAATCTGGATTTTGCCCCTGCTCAGATTTTGATAGAAATCATTGAGGGACATTTATCTTAGTTTTTTTCTTTGGTACAATTGAGACTTTTGGGATGTCTTTTTGTGCCTTATGTATGATCAAGACTTTTTTCTTGTGATACATGTTTCGTTTTTTCTGTGGTGCATCCTTTTACTTCTTTTTGGAGACTTTTTGTGGAAAATGTCTCAAATCCACACAAGCCATGTGAGGGGTTATTTACAGGAGAGGGTACAAGCCATGTAGGGGGTTATATGCAGGAGAGGACGCAAGCCATGTGAGGGGGTTATATACAGGAGAGGACACAAGCCATGTGAGGGGTTATATACAGGAGTGGATAAAAGCCATGTTAGGAGTTATGTACAGAAAAGGATACATGTGAGGGGTTATATACAGGAGAGGACACAAGCCATGTGAGGGGTTATATACTGGAGACCAGTGGTATAACAAGACCCCAGTGGGCCCCGGTGCAAACTTGGAAATGGGGGCCCCTCCTATACCTAAACCCTCGCTGCTTGCTACACACACTATACTACTAGAACTGGTATAATACTGCCTCCTATGTACAAGAATATAACTACTATAATACTGCCCCTATGTATAACAATATAATTACTAGAATACTGCCCTCTATGTACAGGAATATAACTACTATTTTATGCCATATAATACCGCCAGCCACTCCCCACAGTATATAGCCAGACCCCCTGTATATAGACAGAGAGCCCCCCTTTATATAGCCAGACATCTCCCCCTAATATATAATCAGACAGCTCCCCCCAGTATATAGCCAGACAGTACCCCCAGTATAGTGCCAGCCAGCCCCTACAATATATAGCCAGCCCCACATATACAGCCAGACCCCCCAAGTATACAGCCAGCCCCCTCTGTATATAGTCAGCCTGCCCCCATCAGTATACTGCCAACCTGCCAACCCCCTTAGTATTTAGCCAGCCTGCCCCCTCAGTATACAGCCACCCTGCCCCCCAAGTATACAACCAGCCTGACCCTCTCAATATACAGCCAGCCTACCCATCTCAGAATACAGCCAGCCTGCCTGCCCCTCAGTATACAGCGAGCCTGCCCCCCCCCCCCTCAGTATACTGCCAGCCTGCCCCCCTCAGTATACAGCCAGCCCCCACCCCTTCAGTATACAGCCGGCCTGCCCCCTTCCTCAGTATACAGCCAGCCTTCCCCCTCTGTGTACAGCCAGCCAGCCTACCCCTCTCAGTATACAGCCAGCCAGCCTACCCCCTTAGTCACTCTTGACAGTAACGCATGCCTTTTTAAAATGCATCACAAAAGCTGAGAAGAGGAAATGTCTGACGCCTAATTACATTGCTGTCAACATTGGTTTACAAAATACAAGATGTAACATACATGCTGACATAGCGTTAGCATAGTGTTAACACGTGTCTTTTGTAAAAGCCATGTAAACAGCAATTTAGCAAATTTGCTCTTCTCAACTGTTTTAATGCATTTGAAAATTCATGTGTTTAATCCACAGGTATCGAATCACAACAGGAGTAAAAGCGGCGTTGGCACTACATGCACCTTGAAGTCCTAAGCGTGATTGGACCACTATTGGAGTTTTATGGCTGGCGTCCACTGCAGGGACATGAAGATATCGGAGGTGCTCAGCGTGGGAATGCAGTTATCACAGGTTAGTAGGGAAGAAAGGAGGACCGTGGCACTCACCAGAGATTTGTTCAGCATTTATTCAAACATACACAGGTGGTACAGGATGATGACAGGCGGCAAGGCGACGGACTGTTTCGCGCTGAACAGCGCTTCCTCTAGCCTCTGACCGGTTAATGAAATTTCAAATCATAATTTGTCAATTCTGAATTAATGAAACTTCAAATTTAAAATTAACATTTTGGATTAATGGAATTCATTAAAAAATGTAATTCTGGATTAATAAAACTTCAAATTACATTTTTTTTTTAAAATTCTGGTATTTTAGATTGTAAAAATTTTCTATTCTGAATGAATGAAATTTAATAAAAAGTTTGTCAATTTAAAATTCATTTAACTTCAAATTGAAATGTTTCTATTTAGAATTAGTGGAACTTCAAATTCAAAAATGAATTAAATTCAAGGTTTATATTTCTTCAATTTTTAGATTTTGAATAAATGGTACTAATAATTTGTGCATTTTTAAATTCTGCATTCTTAAAATTAAAATGTAATTTCAAATTAATGTAATTTATTATTGTTTAAATCATAAACTTTAAACTTTGAATTTATTGGAACATTGATTCAAATAAATATTTCAACTCTGCATTAATTGAACTTCAAATTCAAAATCTTTTCAATTCTGCATTAATGGAACTACAAATTAATAATAATAATAATAATAATAATAATAATAATGATTCTTTATTTATATAGCGCCTACAGATTACGCAGCTACAGATTTTCAAACGCTGCACAAAGCATATCAAATTGGTCAAATACACTCTTTTTCAAAGCTTTTAATTGTGTATTAATAAAATTTCAAATTCAAATTATTTTAAATTATGTGTCAATAAAACTTCAAACTTCAAATATTTCATATTTATGAAATCTTAAATTTAAAAATGTTTAAACTCCAGAACTTTAAAACTTTAACATTTTTAATTACAAATTAATGGAATTTTAAATTATTTAAATCTGGAGTGATGGAACTTCAAAATTTTTTACAAATTCACAGTAAATAAACTTCGAATTTAAAAGAAATTCAATTTCAGATTAATTTTATTTAAATAAAAATTTCTTAATTATGGTTTATTGAAATTTATAACTTAAAAATTGTTTTAATTCTGAATTTATGAAGCTTCAAATTTAAATGTTTTTATTCCAAATTAATGGAATCTATGATTTAAAACTTTTTCAACTGCAGAACTTTGAATTTAATAGAACTTTGAATTCAAAAATGTTAATTTTTTATAAATAGAAATTAAAATTCAAGAAATGTTAATGTTTCAATTATCGGTAAATTTAACTTATAATTAAAAAAATTAATTCCAGTTTAAGGAAAATTCTTAATAAAACCTTTTCAATTCTAGATTAATGAAATTTCCAAGTTTAATATCTCAACTTTGGATTAATGAACTGAAAATTTAAAATGTAATATTTTGAATTAATTGAATTCATCTTTAAATGTTTTAAATTCAAGATCAATAATACCTCAAATTACATTTTTTTTTATTCTGGAATTTTAAACTGTAAATATTTTCTATTCTGAATTAATGAAATTTAATAAAATTTTTCAATTCTATATCAATGGAACTTCAAATTAAAATGTTTCTTTTTCGAATTTGTGGAACTTCAAATTCAAAAATTGTTTGAATTCAAGATTTAAATTTAGATTAGTAAATTTCTCATTCTGAATAAATGGATTTATAATTTCATACATTTTTAAATTCTGTATTTATGGAATTTCAAATTCAAATACAATTTCGAATCAATGGAATTTATGATTTAAATCTTTTAACTTTGAATTTATTGGAACATTGATTCAAAAAATATTTAAATTCTGCATTAATTTAATTTAAAATTCTAAATCTTTTCAATTCAGCATTAATGGAACTTCAAATTCACTCTTTCTTAAAATATGTACTAAAGGGGCTTCAAATTTAAATTTATTAGTTCTGTATTAATGTTACTTCAAATTCATAAATTTTTAAATTCTGCATTAATGGAATTTTTCAAAATAAATTCAAAAAATATTTTCTATTTATTGTGTCAATAAAATTTAAAACTTCTAATATTACATATTAATGAAATCTAAAATTGAAAAAAATGTATTAAATTCCAAATCAATGGAACTTTAAAATGTTCAATTACAGATTAATGGAATTATATTTTTTTAAAAATTTGAATTTCAATTTCAGATTAATTTAACTTTAAATACAATTTTTTCAATTATAGATTATGGAATTTATCATTCATTCTGAATGTATGGAACTCCAAATTCAAATGTTGTAATTCCAAATTAATGGAATCTATAATTTAACCCTTTTCAACTGCGGAACCTGAATTTAATTGATCTTTGAATTTAAAATGTTTAATTCATTAGTAATACAAATTAAAATTACATTTTTTTTATTGGAACCCTAAATTTAAAAAAATGTTTCTATTCCAGGTAAATTTAACTCATATTTAAAAAAATAAATACATTTCAGATTAATAGAACTTCTTAAGAAACCTTTTCAATTCAAGATTAATAAAATGTAAAATTACATTGTTTCAAATCTAAATTAATGGAAATTCAAATTTAAAGTTTTGAATGTCTGATTAATGGAGTCCTTTTTTAATTTTTTTTTAATTCTGGACTAATAAAATAACAAATTATTATTTTTTTAATTAGGGAAATTTTAAATTGCAAATATTTTTTATTCTGCATTAATAAAATTTATTTAATATTCAAATTCTAGATAAATGGAACTTAAAATTGAAAAGTTTGTAAATTCATAATTAATTTAACTTCAAATTAAAATGTTTCTATTTCGAATTAGTGGAACTTCAGATTCAAAAATAGTTTAAATTCAAGATTTATGTATCTTCAATTTTTAGATAATAAATAAATTGAACTGTAAGTGTATATATTTTTAAATCCCGCATTTATGGAACTTCAATTTCAAATGTAATTTCAAATTAATGGAATTTATGATTTAAACTTTTAAACTTTGAATTTATTGAAACTTTGAATTTAAAATGTTTAAATTAATGAATTATAGATATTATAATTTAGAATTTTTGAACTCTATTCCCGGTTAATTTACTTATAATAAAAAAAAACATTATTCCAGATTTTTTCAAAATCTAAATAAACTTTTTCCATTCTAGGTTAATGAAATTTAAAATTCTAATTTCTCAACTCTAGATTATTGAAACTTCAAATTTAAAAGTTAGAATTTTCTCAACTATTGGAATTCATTTTACATTTTTTTAAATTTGGGATTAATGAGATCTCAAATTATTTTTTTTCAAATCTGGAATTTCAAATTACAAAAATGTTCAAATTTTGTGTTAATAGAATTTTAAAAATGTTACAATTATAGATTAATGGAACATTAATTTCAAAAGTTTGTAATTTCAGTGTTTAATTTCAAATAAAAGTTTTTTCTTTTCTAAATTAATGGAACTTAAAATTTAAAGACTTTTGAATGTTCAATAATTGAATTGCAAATAAAAACATTTTGGAATTTGAACAGTGGAGCCTTAAATTAATTTTTTTTAAATTTTGCAATCAAACATTTTCCAATCTTTCAATTAAATATCAATGGAATTTTTTATATTTTTAAAAAATGTGCATGAGTATAACTTCAACTTTTTATATTTTTCATTTCTGCAATAATGGAATTTCAAATTCAACCATTTTTAATTTCAGTGTAAATGGAACTTTAAATTCAAAAATGTTCAGTTCTGTATCACAAATTTAAAATTATCAACTGCAGATGAATGGACCCTTTTTAAAATTCTGCCATTTCAAAATGCAAAACAAATAAATTTTGTATAGAATTTAAAAAGAAATTAAATTATTAGTTAATTTAGAACTTTAAATTCAAAAGTTTGTCAATTTAGAATAATTTTAACTTCAAATTAAAATGTTTAATTCTGTATTTATGTAACATCAAATCCAAATCGTTTTCATTTCCACATTTGTGAAATCTCAAAATAAAAATGTTTTAATTCCAGATTATTGGAACTTTAAATTCAAAATTTTAAGTAACAATATAATGAAACTTCAAATGCAGCATATCAGCTGTAACCAGCTGAAGCAGCTGAAATGAGTTTTGATTGCAGGTGTTTAACCTTTTAAATGCCTGTATGTGACATTGTAAGCATATTTGTGACTGAGCTAATATCATTTGATCGCTTGTTGGATATTGCAGAGTATTATGAGGAACAAGCACTATCTTATTTTCTCCTTTTATCTTTTGTGAATTTATAAATTTTAGGGGTAGATAAATGTGTCTGAAAAAGAGATTTTTTAGAATATTAACCCAATAATAGTACTGCACAGGCTCCTGCAATTAGCTCCCAGTGTTGTACTAATGCGATGCTGAGCGGATGCCGTTTCGGCTCTGCACCGGAGCTGAGCTCACATCGGGAGTCGTGGGGAGTCAGTGGTAAAGTACGGCTGACATCCCTGAGTAACAACCGTGCTTGGCGTGGGCTCCGATGGCGGGTGTTTAACCTGTTAAATGCCACAGTCAGTGCAACCGCGGCATTTAACTTGCCTTTGGGGGTCTTTCCCCCACAATTGTTCCCCCCCCCCGCCAACCCCCCCGCGCCGTCTTCGGGGGGCACTGATCGTTGCTATGGACCACACGGCTGTCTGCAGGCAATGCCATTAAGATACTGATGATTGCTTGTTCATGTCCCATGGTGGAACTAATAAGAAAAGTAAAAAAATAGTTATTCAATAAAGAAGATATTGATAAATGAATAAAAATGCCCATAAGCCCCAAAACATCTAAAGAGACATATAATGCACAATATATATATATATATATACACTCACCGGCCACTTAATTAGGTACACCTGTCCAACTGCTCGTTAACACTTAATTTCTAATCAGCCAATTACATGGCGGCAACTCAGTGCATTTAGGCATGTAGACATGGTCAAGACAATCTCCTGCAGTTCAAACCGAGCATCATTATGGTGAATAAAGGTGATTTGAGTGCCTTTGAACGTGGCATGGTTGTTGGTGCCAGAAGGGCTGGTCTGAGTATTTCAGAAACTGCTGATCTACTGGGATTTTCATGCACAACCATCTCTAGGGTTTACAGAGAATGGTTCGAAAAAGCAAAACCATCCAGTGAGCGGCAGTTCTGTGGGCGGAAATGCATTGTTGATGCCAGAGGTCAAAGGAGAATGGGAAGACTGGTTCGAGCTGATAGAAAGGCAACAGTGACTCAAATCGCCACCCGTTACAACCAAGGTAGGCAAAACATACTGTTAGGTTGTTTAGATTGTGAGCCCCATGGGGACAGGGACCAATTTGACAAGCTTTGTGCAGCGCTGCGTAATCTGTGTGCGCTATATAAATAAAAGAATTATTATTATTGTTAGGCAGAAGAGCATCTCTGAACGCACAGCACGTCGAACTTTGAGGCAGATGGACTACAGCAGCAGAAGACCACACCAGGTGCCACTCCTTTCAGCTAAGAACAGGAGACTGAGGCTACAATTTGCACAAGCTCATCGAAATTGGACAGTAGAAGATTGGAAAAATGTTGCCTGGTCTGATGAGTCTCGATTTCTGCTGCGACATTCGGATGGTAGGGTCATGCCATCATGTCAATATGGACCAAAATCTTCCAGCACCTTGTTGAATCTATGCCACAAAGAATTGAGGCAGTTCTGAAGGCAAAAGGGGGTCCAACCCGTTACTAGCATGGTGTACCTAATAAAGTGGCCGGTGAGTGTAGATATGTGGGGTGTGTGCTATGATTTAGACTTTTTTGACCGCATCTGTAACAACCCATAGGATAAAAGTAAATAATTATTGAACCTGTATGATGACCGTGGTAAACAAAAGGAAAAACCTGACAAAAATTATGATTTTTAACTATTTAATCTGACAAAATATGCTATAAAAATTTGATGAACAAAAACATATGTACTCCAGAATGATACTGTTGTAAAGTAAAATATGTCCAACAAAAACAAGCAATCAACCAGCTCTGTAGCCAAAAAAGTAAAAACTTTATGCCACTTGGAAGACGGCAATGCAAAAATGATAAATTTGTCCCACATTAGGGTTTTATTTGGCAAATTTAATAAAACATAAGAAAAAATATTAATGTATGGTATCCCCATAATCGTATCAACCCATATAATAAAGATAAAAATTCAGTACAGAATTGATGCCTTTCTACTCCTGACCTCAAAAAGAAGTTCATGAATTTTCAACAATGGTAACACTGGAAAAATCATCTCATCCCTCCAAAAAAATGCCATCGCATGGCTCAAATAACAAAAAAGCTAAAATTTAATAGCCTACAAATAGAGCCTTTGAGAAAACTAAAATCTTGGCAGCTGCAGGTTCCTTCCTGCACATCGCTTTGTGCTTATAAAACAAGTCACGGCCACATGTGGGGGGTCTCTTTACTGGGGAGAAATTGCATAACAAATTTTAAGATGGGTTTTCTCTTTTTATCTTTTGGAAATGTGTAAATTTTAGGGCTAAATGAACGTATAACCAACAAAAATTGACCATTCTAAATTTCCCCTAAATTTTGATTCAATTCCTATGAACATCTCAAGGGGTTAACAATCTCTTCTAAAAACTGTTTCTGATAGTGTGAGGGTGCAGATTTGAAAATGGGTTGATTTTGTAGGGTGATTTTAATGCAAATATTTTAAATTTCATTCAAAACTGTATTTATCCCCAACAATTCTGAAAATACAGAAAATTGATATTTGTAAAATATTAATATCATCAAAATTACTTTAGCATAAGGTGAGACCATAAGATTACACGTTTATGATATTGTGTTATTCTTAAAAGTATTCATGTAGGATAAACATTCATTCAAGATGAACAAATATAAATTCATGATAGTATTATGTATTATTGTATGTATTATTATTGTATCAGTAGTAGAATGTAGGTTTATGTATAATATATAGATATGCTTTATATTGGGAATCATAGACATAATGAATGAGATAGTTGGGGATATTTCATTGTACATAAAGGCAGATGGTATATGGTCAGTTGCCTTTGGTAAAATGCAAATTCCTTTTATTGTTCTGAACTATTGTCATTTATCTTGGCTTGTCATGGTACATTATGGTCTCAGAGTTCCCATGGAATACTGGTATCTGCCAGACGAGACAACCTTTATACTAGCACATCTATATGTTAATAGTATATGTATATATAAGTTAATTAGTTAAGTTTACATATTTATGAACTATAATGAGATCATCTATGGTCCTCAGATGGTATACGGACTAACATGAACCAATAGGAGATTGGGAATATTAATTTGGGAAATGTTAGTTTGTGTATAAAGAGTTACCATACTAGTGACTAAGGAGGAGATGGTGTGAGAGAGGGTGAGGAGGAGAGACATCATTGGACATTACCATCCGTCCTTTGTCTCTTTATTTACACACAACACAAAGACTCTTCATTCTCAAAAGCTTTCCTCCACACCAGGTCTTTTTAAATTTTATCTTTAAGTTATTTTGCTTTTTGTAACTTTATATTTATTTATAATTTTCATCCAATTGTATATTGTTACTTTATTTTTATTGAAGTCCATTAAATACTTTTTTCTTTACATCTGGAACAAAGGATCGCTTCTGATTTTTTGAAACATTGCTCATCATCGTGGTTCCTAATTCTCAAATTAGGAATTGCAAGAAATATCTATTTATAGTGATATTTAACAGTTAATGGCGAGCCAGCCAGGAGACCAGAAGTAACATTTATGATGAGCACTAGCTGTTGTTTTTGCGTCATTGTTTTGTCATCTCTTTCGTTTGGAGAGAAGAGAAAGTACAAGAGACAAGATTTTCAAAGAATCTAGAAGCAAGACTGGTGAGCACGTGATCTACTACAAGCTGCACGTGTTCCAGTGTCCTGTGACAAGTGTGAGCCTATGCGAGAAGACCTCAACAAAGAAGACTTCTGCATAAGACAGACTGAAGTAGAGACGATTCCAGCAAGACATTAACAGAGTGAGTAACGGATTTCATTAATACCTTTTCAGATAAAAGTAACATTGATTTTAAGTTTGTGAGTAGTCATAGTAATGCTCAGTTATGGAATTCTTTATATTCACAATGTGAGACAGAGAATTCAAAAATAGACAAAAAAATATTTTGTGTGAATAAGCAAAAGAAAAAACTTCTGAATGTATTGTATTTGGTAAATGTTTTTAATAGAGATGAGCGAACATGCTCGTCCGAGCTTGATGCTCGGTCGAGCATTAGGGTACTCGAAACTGCTCGTTGCTCGGACGAATACTTCGCCCGCTCGAGAAAATGGCAGCTCCCGCCGTTTTGCTTTTTGGCGGTCAGAAACAGAGCCAATTACAAGCCAGGAGACTCTGCACTCCACCCAGCATGACGTGGTACCCTTACACGTCGATAGCAGTGGTTGGCTGGCCAGATCAGGTGACCCTGGGATAGACTAGCCGCTGCCCGCGCTGCTCGGATCATTCTGTGTCTGGATGCCGCTAGGGAGAGAGCTGCTGCTGGTCAGGGAAAGCGTTAGGGTGTTCTATTAGAATAGTGTTAGGCAGGAGTGATTCTACAAGAACCCAACAGCCCTTCTTAGGGCTACAATAACGTTCTACTTTTTTTTTTTTTATTTGCAGCTAGTACCATATTGTGAGGAATTTGCAGGGGGATTTGCTACCGTTGTGTTTAGCTCTTAGTGACACACATATCCACCTCAAACACCAAAGTGGGAAAATTTATTAGGGGTTTGATTTCAATTAGGCACAGTCTGCCATTTACTTTTTATTTTACGTTTATTTTTTTAATAACTCAGTGTCATCTCATCTGGCATAGTAGTGTGCTTTCATACTTGGCTAGAAAATAGCCATAGGAGAATCCAAACAGCTTACTTACGCCTACAGTAGCGTTATATATATTTGATTTCTGGTTGATCTGCTGGTGGTTGTACTTGCTGCAGTGCATCTACTAGCAAATTGTGAGCAATTTGTAGTGAGACTTGCGACCGCTGTGTTTTGCGCTTAGTGACGCACATATCCATTGCAAAGACCGAAGTGGGAAAATTTAGTAGGGGTTGGATTTCAATTAGGCACAGTCTGCCATTTTTCCTTTTTTATTTTACGTTTATTTTGTTTCATAACTCTGCGTCATCTCATCTGGCATAGTAGTGTGCTTTCATACTTGGCTAGAAAATAGCCATAGGAGAATCTAAACGGCTTACTTACGCCTACAGTAGCGTTATATATATTTGATTTCTGGTTGATCTGCTGGTGGCTGTACTTGCTGCAGTGCATCTACTAGCAAATTGTGAGCAATTTGTAGTGAGACTTGCGACCGCTGTGTTTTGCGCTTAGTGACGCACATATCCATTGCAAAGACCGAAGTGGGAAAATTTAGTAGGGGTTGGATTTCAATTAGGCACAGTCTGCCATTTTTCCTTTTTTATTTTACGTTTATTTTGTTTCATAACTCTGCGTCATCTCATCTGGCATAGTAGTGTGCTTTCATACTTGGCTAGAAAATAGCCATAGGAGAATCTAAACGGCTTACTTACGCCTACAGTAGCGTTATATATATTTGATTTCTGGTTGATCTGCTGGTGGCTGTACTTGCTGCAGTGCATCTACTAGCCAATTGTGAGCAATTTGTAGTGAGACTTGCGACCGGTGTGTTTTGCGCTTAGTGACGCACATATCCATTGCAAAGACCGAAGTGGGAAAATTTAGTAGGGGTTGGATTTCAATTAGGCACAGTCTGCCATTTTTCCTTTTTTATTTTACGTTTATTTTGTTTCATAACTCTGCGTCATCTCATCTGGCATAGTAGTGTGCTTTCATACTTGGCTAGAAAATAGCCATAGGAGAATCTAAACGGCTTACTTACGCCTACAGTAGCGTTATATATATTTGATTTCTGGTTGATCTGCTGGTGGCTGTACTTGCTGCAGTGCATCTACTAGCCAATTGTGAGCAATTTGTAGTGAGACTTGCGACCGGTGTGTTTTGCGCTTAGTGACGCACATATCCATTGCAAAGACCGAAGTGGATTTCAATTAGGCACAGTCTGCCATTTTTCCTTTTTTATTTTACGTTTATTTTGTTTCATAACTCTGCGTCATCTCATCTGGCATAGTAGTGTGCTTTCATACCTGGCTAGAAAATAGCCATAGCAATAGGATAGCATCGTTTGGTTTTAAAAACTCAAAAACACAAAAAAAAACAAAAAACACAAAAAAAAGTTAAAAAAAAATTAAATTTATAACTCTCATTTTAAAAATGTTTAACCCGAGGGCTAGGGGTAGAGGACGAGGGCGGGGACTTGGGCGTCCAACTACTGCAGGGGTCAGAGGCCGTGGTCCTGGCCGGGGTGAGACACCACCTGCTTATGAGGGAGCAGGGGAACGCCGCAGAGCTACACTCCCTAGGTTCATGTCTGAAGTTACTGGGACTCGTGGTAGAGCACTGTTGAGGCCAGAACAGTGCGAACAGGTGATGTCGTGGATTGCTGACAATGCTTCGAGCAATTTGTCCACCAGTCAGTCTTCCACGCAGTCCACCCATGTCACCGAAATCGCCACTCCTCCAGCTCCTGCACCTCAGCCTCCTCCCCCCCAGTCTGCCCCCTCCCAGGAAACTTTGGCATTTGAACCGGCATACTCTGAGGAACTGTTTTCTGGACCCTTCCCACAGTCACAAACCACTTGTCCGGTTGCTGCTGAGCAATTTTCCGATGCCCAGGTTTTCCACCAGTCACAGTCTGTGGGTGATGATGACCTTCTTGACGTAGTGGAAGTGTGTAAAGAGGTGTCCGACGATGAGGAGACACGGTTGTCAGACAGTGGGGAAGTTGTTGTCAGGGCAGGAAGTCCGAGGGGGGAGCAGACTGAGGGATCGGAGGATGATGAGGTGACAGACCCAAGCTGGGTTGAGAGGCCGGGTGAACACAGTGCTTCTGAGACGGAGGAGAGTCCTCGACCAGAACAGGTTGGAAGAGGCAGTGGTGGGGCCAGACGGAGAGGCAGGGCCAGAGCTGGTGCATCAGCGCCAAATGTGTCAACTAGTGAAGCTCCCGTGGCGAGGGCTCTTGCGGCGAGGGCTAGATCTTCAGAAGTCTGGAGGTTCTTTAAGGAAACACCGGATGACCGACGGACTGTGGTGTGCAACATTTGCCAAACCAGGCTCAGCAGGGGTTCCACCACTACTAGCTTAACTACCACCAGTATGCGCAGGCATATGAATGCTAAACACCCCACTCAGTGGCAACAAGCCCGTTCACCTCCGGCCGTGCACACCACTGCTCCTTCCCCTGTGTCAGCTGATAGTCAGCCCCCTGCCCAGGACCCTGCCACAAAAACCCCATCGTCGCCTCCACGATCCTCCACAGCATCCACCAGCGTTCAGCTCTCCATACCCCAGACGCTGGAGCGGAAACGCAAATATAGTGCAACCCACCCGCACGCCCAAGCCCTTAATGTGCACATCTCCAGATTGCTTAGCCTGGAGATGCTGCCCTATAGGCTAGTAGAGACCGAGGCCTTTCGCAACCTCATGGCGGCGGCCGCCCCTCGGTATTCGGTCCCCAGCCGCCACTACTTTTCCCGATGTGCCGTCCCAGCCCTGCACCAGCACGTGTCAGACAAGATCATCCGTGCCCTGACCAACGCCGTTTCTGACAAGGTCCACCTGACCACGGACACGTGGACGAGTGCTGCCGGGCAGGGCCACTATATATCGCTGACGGCACATTGGGTTAACTTGGTGGAGGCTGGGAGCGAGTCTGACCCTGCGGCTGGTCATATACTGCCCACGCCGAGGATTGCGGGGCCTACCTCGGTCCAGGTGTTTCAGGCCTACTATGCCTCCTCCTCCTCCCACCCCTCCTCCACCTCCTCCTCCGAACTACCATCCGTGGGCACGGCGTCATCAGTCGGTAGCTCTAGGCACAGCAGCAGTGCCGTCGCTAAGCGACAGCAGGCGGTGCTCAAACTGCTGAGCCTAGGCGATAAAAGGCACACCGCCCAAGAGCTATTACAGGGCATCACGGCGCAGACTGATCTGTGGCTGGCACCGCTGAACCTGAAGCCAGGCATGGTTGTGTGTGACAACGGCCGTAACCTGGTGGCGGCTCTGCAACTTGGCAGACTGACACATGTGCCATGCCTGGCCCATGTGTTAAATCTGATAGTTCAGCGTTTCCTCAAGACATACCCCAATCTGTCTGATTTGCTCACGAAGGTGCACCCCATCTGTGCGCATTTCAGGAAGTCCAGCACAGATGCTGCCACTCTCAGGGCAGCGCAGCGCCGCCTCCAACTGCCCGCTCACCGACTGTTGTGCGACGTGCCCACGAGGTGGAATTCAACACTGACCATGTTATCCAGAGTTTACCAGCAGCGCCGAGCGATTGTAGACTGCCAGATGTCAACTTCCACCAGAACTGGTAGTCAGGTCAGTCAGCTTCCTCAAGTCTACAATGAGGAGTGGACGTGGATGTCTGATATCTGTCAGGTGCTGAGTAACTTTGAGGAGTCAACACAGATGGTCAGTGACGATGCCGCCATCATCAGCCTCACCATCCCGCTGCTTGGCCTGTTGAAAAACTCTCTGATCAGCATGAAGTCGGAAGCTTTGCGCTCGTCACAAGAGACGGGGGAAGAAGATTCCCTTGTTGATAGCCAAAGCACCCTCAGGTCTGTTTCTCAGCGCATATCGGAGGAGGTGGAGGTGGAGGAGGATGAGGAGGAAGAGGAGGAGAATGTTGGCGAGACACAAGAGGGGACCATTGTTGAGTCCTTCACTGTTCAGCGTGTATGGGCAGAAGGAGTTGGAGGAGTTGGAGGAGGAGGAAATGGACAGTCAGGCCAGTGAGGGGAGTGAATTCTTACGCGTTGGTACTCTGGCGCATATGGCAGATTTCATGCTAGGCTGCCTATCCCGTGACCCTCGCGTTCAAAGAATTTATTCCAGCACCGATTACTGGGTGTTCACTCTCCTGGACCTACGGTACAAGCAAAATCTTTCCACTCTCATCCCTGCAGAGGAAAGGAGTGTGAGAATGCATGAATACCAGCAGGCCCTGGTGCACAAGCTGAAACAGTATTTCCCTTCTGACAGCGCTAGCGGCAGAGTGCGTAGTTCAGCGGGACAAGTAGCGAGGGAGAGTAGGCGAGCAGGCAGCTTGTCCAGCACTGGCAAGGGTACGCTTTACAAGGCTTTTGCCAGCTTTATGTCACCCCAGCAAGACACTGTCACCTGTCCCCAGTCTCGGCAGAGTAGGGCTGATCTTTACAGAAAGATGGTGAGGGAGTACGTAGCTGACCATACCATCGTCCTAAATGATCACACAGCTCCCTACAACTACTGGGTTTCAAAGCTGGACATGTGGCACGAACTGGCGCTGTACGCCTTGGAGGTTCTTGCCTGCCCTGCCGCTAGCGTCTTGTCCGAGCGGGTTTTCAGTGCAGCTGGTGGCATCATCACCGATAAGCGTACACGCCTGTCGACTGACAGCGCTGACAGGCTGACGCTTATTAAGATGAATAAAGCCCGGATTTCTCATAATTTCCAATCTCCACCAGGTGAAGGAAGCTCAACCTGAATAATTGATCCACTCCTCCTCCTCCTCATTTTCCTCCTTCTCCTCCTCTTTGTACAGTAAAGCAGAGGAAACTGGCTATTTTTTGACAGGGCCCACTGGCTCTAGCTATAGTACTTTATGCATTTAATTTTTCTGGAGGACCACCTACCCGGTCCTCTGTTTTAAACAATTTTTGGGAGTGCCACATACAGGCACTCAATCTATTCAATTTTTCTGGAGGGCCACCTACCCGGTCCTCTGTTTTAAACAATTTTTGGGAGTGCCACATACAGGCACTCAATCTATTCAATTTTTCTGGAGGGCCACCGACCTGCTCCTCTGGTTTGAAAATTTTTTTGGACTGCCACATACAGGCACTCAATCTATTCCATTTTACTGGAGGGCCACCTACCTGCTCCTCTGGTTTGAAAAATTTTTGAGACTGCCACATACAGGCACTATCCAAATTAAATTGTCTCCATAGCAGCCTCCACACGTTGTCTCCATTGCTACCTCCAAAAGTCGTCCATATAGCTGCCTCCATACATCGTCCCTTTATCAAACGAGGTGTGTCAGGCAGAAATTTGGGTTGTTTTCATGGATTCCACATCAAAGTTGTTAACTTTGTCGCCACCCTGCTGTGTTAGCCACAAAATATACTGGCAAACTTTTATCATTTACCAATATTATTTCAGCGCTTCTTGCGCATCTGTTTACATTCCCCTCACCCGGCATATCCTAAACTTATAAGAACGCTACTACACTTGATCTTATACAAAAGGTTCTTAGAAGTGCTGTTTGGGGAGTAGCCTAGAGACAGGGGCTTGGATTGGCGAAAGCTCGCCTGGCAGCGGAGCGCCAGCTCCATGCGCATCAGCCGCTTCTTGCGCATCTGTTTACATTCCCCTCACCCGCCATATCCCAAACTTATAAGAACGCTACTACACTTAACTTGGTGCAGGCTGGGACCGAGTCTGACCCTGGGGCTGGTCATATACTGCCGACGCAGAGAATTGCGGGGCCTACCTCGGTCCAGGTCTCAAAGGCCTACTATACCTCCTCCCAACCCTCCTCCACCTCCTCCTCCTCCGAATTACCATCCGTGGGCATGGCGCCATCAGTCGGTAGCTCTAGGCACAGCAGCAGTGCCGTCGCTAAGCGACAGCAGGCGGTGCTCAAACTGCTAAGCCTAGGCGATAAAAGGCACACCGCCCAAGAGCTATTACAGGGCATTCCACATCAAACTTGTTAACTTTGTCGCCACCCTGCTGTGTAATCCACAAAATATACTTGCAAACTTTTATCATTTACCGATATTATTTCAGCGCTTCTTGCGCATCTGTTTACATTCCCCTCACCCGGCATATCCTAAACTTATAAGAACGCTACTACACTTGATCTTATACAAAAGGTTCTTAGAAGTGCTGTTTGGGGAGTAGCCTAGAGACAGGGGCTTGGATTGGCGAAAGCTCGCCTGGCAGCGGAGCGCCAGCTCCATGCCAAGATCCAACTAACATAGTTTTAACTGCAGCACCTTTAATCTACTACTAGTTCACTGCCTCCATACATGGTCCCCTTATCAAACGAGCTGTGTCAGGCAGAATTTTGGGTTGTTTTCATGGCTTCCATGTTAACTTTGTCGCCACCCTGCTGTGTAATCCACAAAATATACTGGCAAACTTTTATCATGTACCGATATTATTTGAGCGCTTCTTGCTCACCTCCTTTGGTTCCTCTCTGCCACCCATTGGTTTGAAGCCTGAGTCCATTTAGGGTATGTCGCCATGCCACTCTCTAGCCTGCTGCCGCTGCCTCTGCATGCCGTCCCCTATAGTGTCAGGGTCAATTATTGCATGTTTTAGATGCTATCTAGCTTCATTCTGTCACTCTGTCATGGCCATGCTGTTGCCCATAATTTTGGCATAATGGTGCGATTATGCAGCCTCAGAGGCATCCATGCATGCTGCCCCTGCTGTTTCCTGTCCATTTCCGTGGTGTTTCCATCCTTTTCTGAGGTTCCCAGGTGTTTGGCCAAGCTTCCCTGTGCAGAGCCTTGGTCCCCTTGAAAAATGCTCGAGTCTCCCATTGACTTCAATGGGGTTCGTTATTCGAGACGAGCACTCGAGCATCGGGAAAAGTTCGTCTCGATTAACGAGTACCCGAGCATTTTAGTGCTCGCTCATCTCTAGTTTTTAACAAAATGGTAATTGAGGATAGACAGACAATATCACAGACCCAAAAGTATTGTAAATGATTGTACAAAGGAAGATATAGAGGAGAATGATACAGAAACAAGTTTTTGCTCTCATTGTGAAATGCTGGCTGAACAAATTGAAATTTTGGAAGATCAAATTGATATAAGAACTCAATTAATATCAAAATTACGCAATGAGAATAAAAAAATATCTGTTATCCCAAAAAAAGGTGACAAAAGTAGTGAATCCTTTCTTCCTAGTCCACAATCCTCCCAAGCTGATGAAGAGTTAGAAGAGGAAGAAATCAAACGTAGGAGGTTGCATGAAAGGGCGGCAAAATTAAATTTAAAAATTCACGATCAATTGATGAAAATTTTGAAAGATGTTCCAATTTATGATAATAAAATGGACAGTTTTCATAATGCAGACATTTTTGAGTCGCATACTGACAAATTTAATCTGACCAATGAACAAAAGAATAAATTATTCCGTGTGTGCTTGCCATCACACATGGCTAGAAGATTTGAAGTTACCCCAAGGTTTTGTGATGATAATGTAGTTATACACAGTACTGAATCAGATCGCTTAAGACAGCTGATTCTATTTACAACAGGAGAATCTAGTCCTTCTGTAGATCTATTGGATAGTCTTAGACCAACACTACAGGACGATCCTTTTGCATTTTTGATGAAATTTGAAAAAGCTTATAGAATGGTTATGGGTGTAAAGGAGGATGAGGAACCAGAATCCATGATCAAAGCTTTTGTCAGAAAGTTCAAATATTTAGATCCGGTATCATTGCAATTTGCTTCTGAAAAAGATACATTAGAAGAGGCTGCAATATTCATTGATCAGATTAGAAGATCAATCAAACAAAATAATACTAAAATAAAAGTATCTGTTGTCCAGGAAAAGGTAGATAAGAAATGGGTAAATCCAAATCAGGACAGTCGTTTTAAATCTCAGACTACTCCTGCTCCGAAAAAATATGAATTTACAAAACAAAATGGTATCAGAAAAAATGTAAATTGTTATTTCTGTGGAAAGAAAGGGCATTTGAAGTGGAATTGCAGACTATTCTTGGAACAGCAGGGGGGTGGAAAAGAAAATGGAATAATGGCTTCAGCTCCTCCCATTCTAGACCACATACAGTCTAGGTCACCTTATGCTCCCTTGATAAAAGAAATTCATGAATTGTCCATGAATAGTAATATGTCCCGTAGGAGAACAAAGGATGATGTCAGAGAAGACAGGGAAACCCTAATGCCTTCTCAATGACTAAAGAAAAAATTAACCCCATGTTCACTGAAATATTTAGCTCCAATTTCAATGAACAAATGTGGGAGGCCTTTTGTGAAAGGTTTTTTACAAGGGAAACATGTTACATTTCTGATTGACACAGGAGTTCAGCTAAGTGTGACTAATCAAAATTTACCTGTACTACCAAATTCACCAGTTTGTACAATTGTTGGGTTTAGTGGAAAAGGAAGTACTCAGGCAACTTTGGTTTCTGATGTTTTGTTTGAAATACCTGGGTATTTGAGAACTGAGATTGACGTTTGGCATTGTCCTAGTTCAGAAAACATCATAGGGACTGACATAATGAAGAAGAGAGGTTGGATTATTGACTTAGGGAACCAAGTGATTTGGAGAGATTCTGATGGTAACAAACCTGTAATTATTGATCCAAGAGATTACAGTTGTGTTGCTGACATTTGCTTAAATGAAATTGTGTCTTCTGAGCATGTGTGGCCTGAGATTGGTGATGATATGGATCTCAGGGAAATTGTACAAAGCTTTCCTTCTTTGTGGGCTCAGTTTCGAAATGAAGTAGGCACAATGAAAGATGTGGTTGTCAAGGTGGAAGGGAAAGATGCCCCTCCCCAAAAACAATATAAATTGCCTCCAGAATCTTTAGGTCCAATGTCGAAGATAATTCAGGAATTGCTTCAACAAGGAGTTATACGTAAGGCTAATTCAGTGACCAACAATCCATTATGGTGTGTGAAAAAAACGGATGGTTCTTACCGAATGTTGTTGGATCTCAGGAGATTTAATAAGTGTACTCCCAATGTAGCACCTATTGTCGCAGATACACCTGATATTATGTCAAGATTGAATGCAAACGCAAAGTTTTTTTCTGTGTTGGATATCAGTAATGGTTTTTTCAGTATCCAAATAGAAAGGAGTTGTCAGTACAAATTTGCTTTTACGTTTTTGGATGAACAATATGTGTGTTGCAGATTGCCACAAGGGGCGCACTTATCACCGAGTGTATTTCATCGGGCGTTGGCCAAAGTGTTGTCAAAGTTTTCTCGGCCTGATTGTATACTACAATATGTGGATGATATCTTGTTGGCAACTGAAACAAGAGAATTGCATCTTACTTTGTTAGCTGAATTGTTTGAGTTGTTACATGAAGTTGGATTGAAGTTAAATCCAAAAAAGGTCAAGATGTTACAAAGTGAGGTTAAATATCTTGGAGTTTTGATCAGTGCAGGCAAAAGAAAACCGTTGCAGGAAAGGATAGAAGGTATCATTTCACTTCCTATTCCTACATCATTCAAATCTTTGAGACAATTTTTAGGACTTGTCAATTTTTCCAGAGAGTTCATTGAGGGCTTTGCTGAAAAAGCAAAACCATTATATGATTTATTGAAGAATAATGATGATGATGACTCTTTTGGACCCTGGGGAGAGGAGCAACAAAAATCATTTGAAAAGTTGAAGCTTGACTTGCAAATGGCACCAGCGTTAGCTACTGTCATGCCTTCTAAACCATTCGCTCTACAGGTTCATAACTCAGAGATAGCGATCTCAGCAGTTTTACTGCAACTGCAAGGTAAATGTTGGAGAATACTGGGGTACTTCTCCAAACTTCTCTCACCTGTTGAGAAGGGTTTTGAAATCTGTGCTAGGTATTTGGTAGGTGTACATTTTGCTGTCAAAGCAACTGAACACATTGTTGGGTTCAATAAAATTACGTTACAGACTCCCCATTCTACTTTGAAACTTCTTCTTGAAAGGAACATTCCAGGTGTGTCAAATCAGAGATTTGCACATTGGTTGTTGTCTTTATCACCAAAACAGATAGAAGTAGATCATAAGGCTAAGTATGTACTTCCTCAATTGATGCAATATGAGGGACAGTCACATGAGTGTATACATACATTTCAAGAAGAAATCTCTTCTCTTTTCAGAAGAGAAGTAGAGATAACAGATGAAACTGTGTTTGTTGATGGTTCAAGATTCTGTTCAGGGGGACAGTATTATACAGGGTATGCTATTTGGTATCCTGAAAGGAATTATGCAATTCAACACAGGTTACCAGCGCATTATTCCGCCCAAAGAGAAGAATTGGAAGCTGTAAAAATGGTATTGTAAATTGATGAAAAAGAAAACAGAAGTCCACTGGTGATCTATAGTGATCGTTCATATGTTGTACGATCACTTACAGATTATCTACCAGTTTGGAAGAAAAGAGGTTTTGTAGATTCCTCTAACAAAGTGTTAGCTCACAGTGACACATTGCAATCTATTTTTGATTTAGCATCTAAGAATCCTAATGGTAATGCTGTAGTTAAAGTTCAAGGACATAGTAAAGGGACACATGAGTTAGCAATTGGAAATGCTACTGCGGATTCCCTAGCAAAAGAAGCAGCTTTGACAGGAGAAAAGGTAATTGAAACAGAGACCTGCAAAGTCATGCCGGCTAGGAAGACGGACACAAATGTGCCATCGTTCATAGAGGAACAAGCAAAGGATCCTTTCATTGCTGCCTCTAAGGTTAATATGACACATCCCTTTGTTTGTGAAAACGGTGTGTTATGTTATGACTCACAAGGCCATTTACATCCAGTTGTGCCCAAACACTTGCAAGTTGAATTCACCCGTTATAATCATGAGAGTTTAGGTCACTTGGGTCAGCAAAGGTTGCTGGAAGTTCTTAAGGAGAAATTTTATTGGGACAAAATGGAAGACACTGTACAAGAAGTTGTTCAGTCATGTCTCATTTGTGCTCAAGTGAATCCAAGGCCTAAAGGACAGAAACCTCCACTTCTAAGAATTGCACCTGCAGATGGTCCATGGTCATCCCTTCAGATTGATTACATAGGTCCTTTACCGTCAGGTAAACATGGTCTCAGGTATGCTCTAGTTGTGGTAGATGTGTTTTCAAAATGGGTCTACAGCCAAAGTATTGATTAACCATGTGTTTTGTACTTGGGGGTTCCCAAAGTTGATTTCTTCTGACAGAGGAAGCCATTTTACTGGCAAAGTGATGCAAGCTGTATGTTCTATTCTAGGAATTAGGCAAAGATATCATGTGGCATATCATCCTCAATCCGCTGGAATTGTGGAAAGGATGAATAGAACAATCAAGACTAGAATAGCAAAGATGTTACTGGATAAAGGAAACACTTGGGTAGATGCTATACCGTTTGTACTCATGAGCATCAGAGGAACAGTTTCTTCTACAACTCAATATACTCCATTTGAGTTAATGACAGGAAGGAAAATGCCATTGATTTACCCGCATGAACCATTTTTATCAACTCCACAGAAAGATGCAATAGCAAGGTCAAGGTGGTTGCAGTTATTGCAGGAGAACTTAAAAACAATTCTCCCACATGCAGCATCTCGCATGCAGCATATGGTACCACCTCACTCTTCCAAATTTGTGAAAGGAGCATTTGTTATGATCAAAACTTTTAGGAAGAGTGGACCTTGGGAGAGTAATTGGGAAGGTCCTTTTGAAATAATTGACACAATGAGACAAGTGATGATACAAGTACAAAGAACGTCAAACATGACAAAGAATGCTCGTAGACAGCAGAAATTTTGGGTACATGTAGATCAATGTAAATTGTTTGTTTCAAAGTAATGATACTGCTATTTTTGCAGGAACGAACTTCAATCAAAAAGATTTGTAATTTCTTTGGACAAAGAAATCAGAAGTTCCAAGAATCCATCCTAAGCAGAAGCAAGTCATCGAAAGAACATGGAACTCACTTTCACTTATATGTTTTTTTAATTGTCATTGTGTAAGAATTATTTAATTTTCACCAATGAAAGAACAATTATTTCCACGGAGAATGAGAGAACTTCTCATTGATAATTTATTGTCACAATTCTTTAGCAGAAATTCCAATGTGGATTAAGTTTAAGAAGTCAATCAATAAGTGGACTAATCATTCTGCAAAGTCAGTAGTTGTGAATATTGTATCAAATCCTATTGTTATTATGTTTTTTATAGTTTTAGTAACATTTTATATGAAGTTTTTGTAATTTGTAGAATAAGAAAGTTTTATAGTGAGATAAAACAAGAAATATCTAAGGGTGATATACTTATAAAAGAAATGTTTGGTAGGATACAGCATGTTAATCCAATCATGAATATAGAATCGGAAATGACAAGTATCAACAAACGTTAAAGTATGGTCTCTTGGTAATGTATGAGATACGAATGAGACATGAATGATGAATGAATCTTTTTAGAATAGAAGGTTATGATAAAATTGGTATTTAATCATAATCAGGGGGAAATGTAAAATATTAATATCATCAAAATTACTTTAGCATAGGGTGAGACCATATGATTACACGTTTATGATATTGTGTTATTCTTAAAAGTATTCATGTAGGATAAACATTCATTCAAGATGAACAAATATAAATTCATGATAGTATTATGTATTATTGTATGTATTATTATTGTATCAGTAGTAGAATGTAGGTTTATGTATAATATATAGATATGCTTTATATTGGGAATCATAGACATAATGAATGAGATAGTTGGGGATATTTCATTGTACATAAAGGCAGATGGTATATGGTCAGTTGTCTTTGGTAAAATGCAAATTCCTTTTATTGTTCTGAACTATTGTCATTTATCTTGGCTTGTCATGGTACATTATGGTCTCAGAGTTCCCATGGAATACTGGTATCTGCCAGACGAGACAACCTTTATAATAGCACATCTATATGTTAATAGTATATGTATATATAAGTTAATTAGTTAAGTTTACATATTTATGAACTATAATGAGATCATCTATGGTCCTCAGATGGTATACGGACTAACATGAACCAATAGGAGATTGGGAATATTAATTTGGGAAATGTTAGTTTGGGTATAAAGAGTTACCATACTAGTGACTAAGGAGGAGATGGTGTGAGAGAGGGTGAGGAGGAGAGACATCATTGGACATTACCATCCGTCCTTTGTCTCTTTATTTACACACAACACAAAGACTCTTCATTCTCAAAAGCTTTCCTCCACACCAGGTCTTTTTAAATTTTATCTTTAAGTTATTTTGCTTTTTGTAACTCTATATTTATTTATAATTTTCATCCAATTGTATATTGTTACTTTATTTTTATTGAAGTCCATTAAATACTTTTTACTTTACATCTGGAACAAAGGATCGCTTCAGATTTTTTGAAACATTGCTCATCATCGTGGTTCCTAATTCTCAAATTAGGAATTGCAAGAAATATCTATTTATAGTGATATTTAACACCACCCCAGGATAGAAATAGGGCATTCCCCCCACCCCAGGATAGAAATAGGGCCTCAACCCCCACCCCAGGATAGAAATAGGGCCTCATCCCTCACCCTGGGATAGAAATAGGGCCTCATCCCCCACACCAGGATAGAAATAGGGCCTCATCCCCCACCCCAGGATAGAAATAGGGCATCATCCCCCACCCCAGGATAGAAATAGGGCCTCATCCCCCACCACAGGATAGGAATAGGGCCTCATCCCCCACCCCAGGATAGGAATAGGGCCTCACCCCCCACCCCAGGATAGAAATAGGGTCTCATCTCCCACCCCAGGATAGAAAAAGGGCCTCACCCCCACCCGCAGGATAGAAATAGGGCCTCACCTTCCACCCCAGGATAGAAATAGGGCTTCACCCCCCACCCCAGGATAGAAATAAGGCCTCACCCCCCACCCCAGGATAGAAATAGGGCCTCCCCCCCACCCCAGAATAGAAATAGGGCCTTCCCCCCCACAACCCCAGGATAGAAATAGGGCCTTTGCCCACCCCACCCCAGGATAGACAGACACACACAGAGGGCCTTACCATGCAGCAGGTGCGGGAACTCGCCTGTGTCTCAATGAGACACAGGCCGCACTGAGTGTCCGCGCGGATGCGGTGACGTCAACGCCGGAACACAGGATGCCGGGACCCACCAGACCAGCAGCAGACATCGGGCGCTTGGGGCCGCGCTGTCATCGAAGCGCCGGGGCCATGCTGTCATCGGAGCGCCGGGGCCTCGCAGGCATCGGAGGTTTAGGAGCAGAGGGACCCAGCAGGCGTCGGGCCCACCGGAGGATTCTCCGGTACTCCGGTGGCCCAGTCCGACACTGTACCCAGCTCACTGGAAGTGATGTCAGTCCATTGCAGGTGAGCAGGTACCTAACCCCTTCTGGTATATGACACAGGTAAAGAAAAAACTTGATGCAACTATAAAAACATACATAGAAAAAATATATACAAAGTAAAAACATCTTTCAATAATTAACAAGTAAGTCGTTCCTGACATTGAAACCTTTAGGGTATATACACTCTTTTGTCAGGATCCAAAATCCTTCACGATTTTTTTTCTTTTGTCTCCACCTCTATTGTTGTGCTTAACTCTTTCCAAACCACAGAAAGAGAAATCAGATAGATCTCTATTGTGTTGTTGTATAAAGTGCCTACAGTATTTGCTTTTCCAATTTCTTTGACTTTGCCAGAATTTATGACAAACAGTTAGATAACAAATATGGCCCACACTGTAATCCTAAATATTATATATTCCCCTGTGTCCCTACATATATCTAATTGCTCTCTGTATTGTTCATATCTCTGAGTTTGATTCTGCTAAGTGACAGAGTGAGCTCTATTCTCTCTGTCTGTATGCTTAGCTGCTCTAATCATGCTTGATCACATCAATTAAAGGGATTATTCCCACAACTGAAGAAGAACACGTTATGGCTTTGAAACGCGTTTTGCTTTTCATCTTTATGTTTTTATTATATTCTGGTTTTTATATATAATAAAAAATACTAACGGAACGGACCGCGACGATCTTTCTTTGATTGAATTGGGGATATTCAATAGAAAACCCATAACGGAGAAATTCACTGTTCCTACACCGGACTGGAAATCCCACCGGAACCCCAAGAGGCTGCAGACCGCTCCAGTTTTAACAATACTTGCCACATGTGTTGTGCCATTTTGCGCAACTCAACAAGGTGAGTGCACACCTATACGAATTTTTGATATCCAGCAATCCAGCAGTCCAGCGCCCCTTTTTCTTGTCTCCTGTCCCCACTTTATCTTTTAGAATTATCATAAACTATTAGTGTTTTCATTCCTTTAGATCACTTATGGAGTTGCTGACCATGGCCAGTATAGCAGATCCTTATCTCAAAGTACCTATCACTTTGCTCCTGTGGATCAGGCTCAATATGAATCTATTGTCAAGTGTCTGAAATACTTTGGATGGAATTGGGTCGGAGTCATTACTGGCGAGAGGATCGATGAAGCAGCTCTGAGTGAACTGCGGAAACTGATGGAGGAGCACGAGATCTGCATCAGGTTTATACTGACTCTTTGGGATAAGACTTTGGAGAGAAAGGTTTCTGAGATAGAGAAATCATCCGTAAGAGTTTTTATAGTCTGTGGATTCATTGAACGATCAAATTTGCATAGATTCTATCATTCTGCTGCTCTGGCACAGAATACAACCTTCATCTTTCATAATTCCTGGGTGTCTGCCATTTATGGATTACCGCTGCTATTCAACTGCAGTTTAAACTTCAAAATGTACAAATCAATGTTACCCAAAGTTCAGGATTATATTCAAAGTTTTAATCCTTCCACCCATCCAGATGACCCCCTACTGCAGGAGATCTGGTTCTTTCTCTTTCATTGTAGGACTAATTATAAAGGTATAAGTGCTTACTATGAGGCCGCAAATATGTTTCCTGGATATAACTGCACTGGGACCAGCCATGTTCTTCCTCCCGTGTATTCCGTAAAGGATTCTACCTTATATTTTACATATGTATCGGTGTATATTCTGGCTCATGCCTTACACAAAATAAAAGATTTCAAAAAGAAACAGGAACATCCCAATTACAGAAAAAGGTAATCCATGGATAAACTCTGTTTCAATATATTTTATTTACCATACAAGCTGCTAATCTGGATATTCACTTTACCACACGATATGCAGAACATACTAGAAATATGTGATAAAATGTGTCATCCCATGGTTCCCTGTTTGATTTTTGTGATTAGAATTGTCATTTGATACGTAGAATATGAGACTGCATACAGTCGAATGTTCCATTTCACAGAGGCAACAAAGTTGAAGTGAACCATTCATCAGGAATATCATTCTTACATTATGTAGATAAGCGGTTGATTCTATATATGCCATTGTCCACAGATATTTAATCATTTCTGTAACTTTACCTGGAGTCCTTCCAGCATCATGTGAGTTCTAGGTGGTGGGGTGCTATGGCATCAGTCAGTTTCTACTCAATTTCTTCAACTTCCTCCTCCCTCATAACCCCCTTTCTCCCTCAGCCTCCCCCCTACAACTTCCCCTGCTTATGTCAGCTCAACACAACAAGAAATTCTCATTTGAACTGCTCACCCACCTGTACCACCCAGGACTCACCACAGTCTGCTGGCAGGGAGCCAGATAATGTTAAGGAAATTATTTAAAAGCACTGGAACAAAGGCATTTTTTACATCAACATCCCAGAGGATATTGGAACCTGTCACCATGTTTAAATGCACTTCTTGATGGCAGGTTGACTTTAAAGAGGTTGGACTCTTTTATTACCATTCAACAAGTATTCTCATTCTCACAAATCTGTATGTCTTTGCCATGAACAATCTACAGTTCCTTGTATCCAAATTATGTCACTGGTTAGAATCCTGGTTTTCTATAGTTTTCTTTGTGCTTCCATTCCTAAACAAAGAACCAGAATAACTCTTTTTAGTCCAACTCTATTTGCCACTCAAAGCTGCCCCGCTGTGATATCTGGCACATGTACGGTATCTTTTATGCAATTTTCACGATTCTCTCTAGTTTGTTATCTAGAGATGATAAACATTTTACAAGAATTCATTTTTAGATTACTACTAGATTCCTTGCTCTACATTGTGTGTGCAATATGGTATTTCTTTAAAAATGCACTACAATTATGAAATTAAATACTATTGTGATGTACCACAATTCTCAGGTCATCTCATGGGGTGCATATACACTAGGATGCCTCTAAATTTATCAAAATAAAACTGACTTAACTATCCTAGATGTTGTATTTATGCTAAATGTACTTTTGTCAGAATGAAAATGTATCAATTACCTGCAAGATTTCTCTGAAAAATCACTTGTATCAGGATCTATTCTATAACCTAAGTTCTCTAAGGCTACAAATAGAGACTTGATTAGATTTTTAAATTTAATACATGAATTTGCAGTGCAAACATCAAAAACAATTGACAGATAAAAATGGATGAAAATGGTAACAAATATAAGTTATAAAATAAAAAGGGTAGAAATGAATAATATATATTTCTTTGTTTGATTTTCCCTCCAAAACTCAGGGCAATCACCCCTTCCCATGATAACTAATATCATTCTCCAATTGTGTGTTTGTATTGTGCCTCCCGGTCAGTTGTAAAAAGCTTCATTTTCTTTACAACTGACTCTGTAATTAGCACAGAAAAACGGTTGTTCGTGGTGCACACTTTGCCCCTTAAGGATCTACTTACGGCTTAAGACCGGTCCACACAGTCTCAGAAAAAGTCCAAAGAAATAGAGAAAGAATATTTCACTATAAACGGAGCTCCCAGTATTTTTCTTCTCCCTTGTTATTCTATCTTTATCCACCGATGAACAGCACCAATCCTCAATTTCTCCTGCTGAAAGTATGTCACCATTCAGACTAGCACCATCACACTTTCCTTATAATTTATTATAAGGGCTTCTTCCGGGGCGTTGCTATCGTCTCAAACACCCGTCCCTTCTTTTATATGTGTTACTAATCTTCTATACGTAAAACTTAACTTTAAACTAACATTATTTTTAATATACATTCAAAACCCCCATGAAATTAGTTTGCACATGAAACTCCCAATTCATAGTAATTAATATTGATTTGGTTCTTATCAGTGATGTTTTAACATTTCACATATAATTCCACATTATATACAGCTTAAGTACAAATATTACAATCATCTACATTATAAGTACATTTCACAGGTATACCTCAAGTTGCATCATCATTATCATTAGCGGCGAGATATCACTCTAACACTTGGATTTCCACCACAGGGAGGACGTCAGGAGGGATGTAATCGATGTGGTAGGAATCCTAATGTTAGAGTGACACCTTGTGGTGGAAATCCAAGTGTTAGAGTGACATCTCGCCGCTAATGATGATGATGCAACTTGAGGTAAACCTGTGAAATGTACTTATAATGTAGATGATTGTAATATTTATACTGTCGCTGTGTATATTGTGGAATTATATATGAAAAGTAAAAACATTGCTGATTAGAACCAGATGAAATATTAAATACTATAAATTGGGAATTTCATGTGCAAACTAATTTTATGGGGGTTAGTTTAAAGTTACGTTTTACGTATAGTAGATTAGTAACACATATTAAAGAAGGGACGGGTGTTGGAGACGCTAGCAACGCCCTGGAAGAAGCCTTGCTGGCGAAACCTTGGGTCGGGCGGACATGAAAGCTAGCGTCCAGCTATTTGATTTGTAATATGCACATTTTTAACTGACTCTTATGAGTATGATGAACTTAAATAAATTTTAACTTTGTTAGAACATACCACACCATCTGCCTGCATATTTCTTCTAGCTACAGTGCTTTACAATATAATTAAAGGAGGATAATGAAAGTGCGATGGTGCTAGTCTGAATGGTGCCATACTTTCAGCAGGAGAAATTGAGGATTGGTGCTGTTCATCGGTGGATAAAGATGGAATAACTAGGGAGAAGAAAAATACTGGGAGCTCCGGTTATAGTGAAATATTCTTTCTCTATTTCTTTGGACTCTGTAATTAAATCAATGTCCTGCTGGTTCGTTACAGGCAGATGTCACAGCCCTGGTTCTAAATGTAATTTTGAGAACCTCAGAAAAATGTATTCTCTACTACATTTTAAATTATGTTTTTTAAATTAAGAAACTGAATGTTGATTTTGATGTGTACTCCAAATGCATTAAGATTAAGATAGAGAAAGGCAAGAATTTGTTGTTACCAAATCTTACCATCTTTTTTATTTTTGACAGCTACAAAGGTACATGAAAAAGGTTCATTACACGGACCCTGATGGCACCATCTTCAATGACAGAGGTCAAGTGCGTTTTCCATGGATGTTAATAAACTGTATGAATTATGCTAATTATGATTCTATGAGCAATAATAAAGTGGATTACGAGAACAGCTTTGTAGAACAGATCGTAGCCATCTTTAACCCCTTCCCGACATTTGACGTAATAGTACTGCATCGCGGGAGGTGCGTTCCCGCAAAATGCAGTACTATTACGTCAAGCTTCTGGCGCCGGCTCCTGAACGGAGCCGGTGCCAGAAGCTGCGGGTGTGGGCTATATGTTATAGCTGACACCCGCCTCTAACACCCGCGATCGGAGAAACCCCTAACACGCCGCGGTCACGCTGACCGCGGCGTGTTAGAGGCATTTAAAGATTATTTAAGCTGAATCGGACCCCCCCCGCGGCGCTTACCGGGGGGGGGTCCGCTCCTCCGATTGCAGCCCCGGGACTGCCGGTGCCCGGGGCTGCGAGATCTTCATCCCGGTGCCGGGTCCCTGCCTTCTGACAGGACCCGGCTGTAAGACACTGGGCATGCGCAGCATGCTCAGTGTCTTACATTACACAGTGCAATACATCTGTATTGCACTGTGTAACCTGTAAAAAAGCTTGAACAAGTGATCAGAAGATCACTTGTTCAAGCTTAGATGTCAGTAACTGTAAAAAAAGGAAAAATAAATAAATAAAGGTTTTTTACAATAAAAATAAATAATAAAAGAAAGTGAAAGTCCCCCCAAACACCACATTTCCCTTTACACAAGTAATAAAGTATAAAAACCACTAAATCACAAAAAAACCCCACTTATTTGGTATCGCCGCGTCCGTAACAATCTGTACAATAAATCCTAATCACAATTGGACTCGCTCGGTGAACGTGGTAAAAAAAACAAACAAAAACTTGCCAAAAATTAAAACTTTTTATCAAATTGCTTTACATAAAATGTTCTAAAAAGTGATCCGAAAAAGTTACAAGCACCAAAAGGATAACAATAAAAAGAGCAACTTGTCACGCAAAAAATAAGCTTACAACCAGCTCCGTAAACCAAAAAATACTATAATTATGCCACTATAAAAATGGCAATACTAAAACAAATGCAATTTTTTCTATTCTAGTTTTCCTTCAATAAAATTGGACAAATAAAAATAAAACTATATAAATGAGGTATCGCCGTAATCCGTAGAATAAAGATAATATATTATTGTTATGCTACAGTGAACACCCCCCCCCAAAAAAATGCTAAAAATCCCAAACAAGAATTGATGATTTTATTTTCCTCCACACGTAAAAAGTTAATAAAATTTCTTCAATAAGCTAAAAACCCACTAAAATCAAGGTTTTTTACAGTGCATCTCGTCTCGCAAAAAATAAGCCCTTATTTGTCTAAATTGCTTAAAAAGTAAATAAAGATTGTATAGCCTATTCCCAACGAGCGTTGTTATAGAACGGTGCGGCGGGTAGTGACTTGCCAACACCGGTCAAGGTAAGACGGCGGCTGTTCACTGATCGGGGTAAGACGGCGGCTGTTCCTGACGTACATCCATCCTGCCCCATGGACCAGAAGGGTTATGTCCCCCCCACACACCCCCAGTTTATTATCGCTGCTACTGGCTCATCAATTCAGACCAGCCAATAGCAGCGAATTTACTTATGACGTCAGTAATACCGATCACCATGTCTGTAGACACGGTGATCGGGGCAGGGTGGCGGCTGTTCCTGACAGCCACCAATTTTGCCTTGCGGTCCAGAGGGGTTTTGTTGCCCCCCTCTGTCCATGTTTGCCGCTATTTGCTGGTCGATTTGGTCCAGCCAAAAGCAGCAATATTCGTCACAATGGGCATCGCTAGGGTGAATAAGAGCAACACTTGGCGATAATTTCCCTACTAAAACGAAGATATGGTACAAAAGTGCTGGCTGTGCACATTGTTCAGATGATGCTGTACAACTCTTACGTGCTGTTCCAATGTGCAGGTCCTGCCGTATCATTTCTCCGTTTTCAAGAGGAAGATATTAGGAAACTAATATTGGGACAAGAAGGACGGAGCCCCAGGACCTCTGGTTTAGATGTTCCTGTGTTTTGCCAGGACAGCATTTTCCCGGTGAATTCTGCTGCTTCTAATGGTAGGACTCAATAAAGAGTCTGTTCCAAAAGAGGAGTTAGGATGGACACTATGTACTAAGAGACCTGCAACACCTCCAGAGTGACAAAAGTTTAGTTGGTCCCCTGGTATATTCCACCTCCTTATACACTAAACATTCACAATTCACGCCCAACCTATTGTGAATTAATTTCGGTAAAATGAATAATTGTAACAACTGTTAGGTTACGATGCTCCCTATACCCCTCCATTATCTCATAAGGGGCGCCACATAACGGGCACTGAACTTTCCAGAAATAATTGCAATTTCCATCTTGGACTCCATTGCACATCATATTTGGAAACCACCTATATGTTCAAAATGCTCATTTCACCACGTGTATTACATTACACCACATATTACACCTTGCTATATTCCCCAAGGGGTGTACATTCAACAATTAGGGTCACTTTTCGGGTTTTCCTCTGTTTTGGTACTACTACGGCTCTCCAAATGTATCCTGACACATGTGAAGGATTTCTTACAAATTTGGCCTCTAAAAGACAAACACCCCTCTTTTCCTCTACTGTGCGCCCATAAAGCATTTTATATGCACATGTGGGGTACTTCTACACTCGGGAGAAATAGTTTTACACCTTTTTTGGGGTTATTTAATATATTATCCCTTGTGGCTTACATAAATTAGGGGTAAAGTGACATTTATAGGAACATTTTCACCTTTTTAAGGATTAGGGCCTAATTGGATCATTCACCTGTAGGGGCAAATACATATATTACGCATTGCAAAATTCTCTAAGGGGTGTGCATTCAAAAATTAGGGTCACTTTTCGGATTCTTATCTGTTTTATACCACTAGGGTTATCCAAATGCATGTCAAACATTTCTGTCAAATTTGGCTTCTAAAAGGCAAACATTCCCCTTTCCTTTTACTGTGCGCCCATACAACATTTTATATACACATGTGGGGTACTTCTACACTCGAGAGAAATAGGTCTACACATTTTGGGGGGTTATTACATATTTTTATCCCTTGTGGCTATATAAAATTAGGGGTAAAATGACCTTTATAAGAAAATGTTCACCTTTTATATATTTAAGTCCTAATTAAATCAAACACCTTTATGGACAAATACACATATTACACCTTGCTAAATTCTCTAAGGGGTGTGCTTTCCAAAATGGTGATACTTGTTGGTGTTCACCTCAGTTTTGGTACCACTACGGCTCTCTAAATGCATCCTGACATATGTAAAGGATGTCTGTCAAATTTGGCTTCTAAAAGTCCAACGCCCCTCTTTCCCTTCTGAGCTTCACTGCGTACCCATACAACATTTTATTTGCATGTGTGGAGCAATTTTATACTCGGGAGAAATGCTAGTACACATTTTTTGGGGTTGTTTCATCTTTAATGCCTTATGGGATACAAAAATTAGCCGTAAAAGTGACTTTTTTGGGAAAATGTTCACCTTTTTCCTTTTAGGGACCTAATTGAAGCAAACACCTGTAGGGGAAAATACACATATTACACCTTGCTGAATTCTCCAAAGGGTGCACTTTCCAAAATGGTGACACTTGTTGGGGTTCCCTTCTGTTTTGGTACCACTAGGGCTCTCCAAATGCATCCTGACACATGTAAAGGATTATTGTCAAATCTGGCTTCTAAAAGGCCAAAGCCCCTCTTTCCCTTCTGAGCCCTACTGTGTACCCATACAACACTTTATATGCAAAAGTGGTGCAGTTCTGTGCTTAGGAGAAATAGTTTTACACATTTATGGGGTTGTTTCATCTTTTATCCCTGGTGGCTTACAAAAATTTTGGGTAAAAGTGACTTTTTTGAGAAAATTTTCACCTTTTTTCCCTTTTGGGGCCTAATTGAATCAAACACCTGTTGGGGAAAATACACAAATTACACGTTGCTAAACTCTCCAAGGGGTGTACTTTCCAAAATGGTGTCTCATGTTGGGGCTTTTCTCTGTTTTGGTACCATTATGGCTCTCCAAATGCATCCTAACACATGAAAACTTTTTCAGCCTTTTTGCCCTGCAAAAACGAAACAACGCTCTTTCCATTCCAAGTGCCCCCCTGTGCCCGTACAGCAGGGTACAGTGACAAAATGGGTATTGGCATACTCAAGAGGAATTGCCCTCAACATTGTAAAATGCATTTTCCTTTTTAACCCATTGTGAAGGTGCAAATTTTAGTGTTCAATGAATCTATAGTAAGATAAAATTACATTTCTGTAATTTCACTTTCATTTATCTTTCACGCTCATGAAACGCTCAAAGGGTTAGCAAAATTCCCAAAGGCTGTTTTGAATATTTTGAGGGGTGTAGTTTCTAAAATGGTGTCATTTGTGGGGGTTTCTTGTCATGTGGGCCTTATAAAGTCACTTCTAACTAAATTGACCCTCCAAAAGTAGGTTTTGATGATTTTCGTGAAAATCTGAAAAATTGCACCTAAAGTTATAAGCCTCCTAACATCCAAAATAAAGGAAAAGATGTTTGAAAAATGATGCCAAGTTAAAGCAGACATATGGAAAATGTTAGTTATCAAGTTATTTTAGTGATATGACCAACTTTCCAAAAAGTAGAAAATTTTTAATTTGGAAAACATTGTTTTTTTCAAAATTTTTGCCAAATTTCCATTTATTTCATAAATAAATACTAAATATATTGATAAAATTTCTCAACCAGCATGAAGTACAATGTGTCACGAAAAAACAATCTCAAAATCAACTGGATATGTTAAAGCGTCCCAAAGTTATAACCACTTAAATAGACACATGTCAGATTTTAAAAAATGGGCCGTGTCAGGAAGGTGAAAAGTGGCTTCAGCGTTAAGGGGTTAATGGAACAGAAGAGAACTTGATAGCAAATGTACAACCAGATATAATCACATGGAAAAACAGCAAAGTAAGAGAAAATCTATTTAACATTCTTCTTACACTTGTGGAGAACTTAATTTTCTAAATTTGATTTTCCTGTATAATACAAGCAAGAGTATTGGTTACCACAAACCTAGCACTTTGTAGGTAAAAGATGGAATCTGAACCTTCTGCTTTGCTTCTGAAGAATCTTTTGAAATGGAAACATTCTGTAAAAACCTAGGACTGTGGAGATTCATATACCAATTTCCAGGAAAATTGGAGCAACATTGGTTTGGAGCAAATAGATTTGGACTGAAACCAAAGTTTTGGAAAATTTGATGACACTTCATCAAAAAGAATCTTTGATGATTTGCTAATCTCTAATACTATATAATGAAAGGAATCACTCTACGACGTTTAGGGAAAGTAGATAACTGGCTAGATGATTAGAGATGAGCGAACATGCTCGTCCGAGCTTGATGCTCGTTCGAGCATTAGCGTACTCGAAACTGCTCGTTGCTCGGACGAATACTTCGCCCGCTCGAGAAAATGGCAGCTCCCGCCGTTTTGCTTTTTGGCGGCCAGAAACAGAGCCAATCACAAGCCAGGAGACTCTGCACTCCACCCAGCATGACGTGGTACCCTTACACGTCGATAGCAGTGGTTGGCTGGCCAGATCAGGTGACCCTGGGATAGACTAGCCGCTGCCCGCGCTGCTCGGATCATTCTGTGTCTGGATGCCGCTAGGGAGAGAGCTGCTGCTGGTCAGGGAAAGCGTTAGGGTGTTCTATTAGCTTACTGTTAGGCAGGAGTGATTCTCCAAGAACCCAACAGCCCTTCTTAGGGCTACAATAACGTTCTACTTTTTTTTTTTTTATTTGCATCTAGTACCATTTTGTGAGGAATTAGCAGGGGGACTTGCTACCGTTGTGTTTAGCTCTTAGTGACGCACATATCCACCTCAAACACCAAAGTGGGAAAATTTATTAGGGGTTGGATTTCAATTAGGCACAGTCTGCCATTTGTCCTTTTTTATTTTACGTTTATTTTGTTTAATAACTCAGCGTCATCTCATCTGGCATAGTAGTGTGCTTTCATACTTGGCTAGAAAATAGCCATAGGAGAATCCAAACGGCTTACGCCTACAGTAGCGTTATATATATTTGATTTCTGGTTGATCTGCTGGTGGCTGTACTTGCTGCAGTGCATCTACTAGCCAATTGTGAGCAATTTGTAGTGAGACTTGCGACCGCTGTGTTTTGCGCTTAGTGACGCACATATCCATTGCAAAGACCGAAGTGGGAAAATTTAGTAGGGGTTGGATTTCAATTAGGCACAGTCTGCCATTTGTCCTTTTTTATTTTACGTTTATTTTGTTTAATAACTCAGCGTCATCTCATCTGGCATAGCAGTGTGCTTTCATACTTGGCTAGAAAATAGCCATAGGAGAATCCAAACGGCTTACGCCTACAGTAGCGTTATATATTTGATTTCTGGTTGATCTGCTGGTGGCTGTACTTGCTGCAGTGCATCTACTAGCCAATTGTGAGCAATTTGTAGTGAGACTTGCGACCGCTGTGTTTTGCGCTTAGTGACGCACACATCCATTGCAAAGACCGAAGTGGGAAAATTTAGTAGGGGTTGGATTTCAATTAGGCACAGTCTGCCATTTGTCCTTTTTTATTTTACGTTTATTTTGTTTAATAACTCAGCGTCATCTCATCTGGCATAGTAGTGTGCTTTCATACTTGGCTAGAAAATAGCCATAGGAGAATCCAAACGGCTTACGCCTACAGTAGCGTTATATATTTGATTTCTGGTTGATCTGCTGGTGGCTGTACTTGCTGCAGTGCATCTACTAGCCAATTGTGAGCAATTTGTAGTGAGACTTGCGACCGCTGCGTTTTGCGCTTAGTGACGCACATATCCATTGCAAAGACCGAAGTGGGAAAATTTAGTAGGGGTTGGATTTCAATTAGGCACAGTCTGCCATTTGTCCTTTTTTATTTTACGTTTATTTTGTTTAATAACTCAGTGTCATCTCATCTGGCATAGTAGTGTGCTTTCATACTTGGCTAGAAAATAGCCATAGCAATAGGATAGCATTGTTTGGTTTTAAAAACTCAAAAACACAAAAAAAAAAACACAAAAAAAAGTTAAAAAAAAATTAAAGCTATAACTCTCATTTTAAAAATGTTTAACCCGAGGGCTAGGGGTAGAGGACGAGGGCGGGGACGTGGGCGTCCAACTACTGCAGGGGTCAGAGGCCGTGGTCCTGGCCGGGGTGAGACACCACCTGCTTATGAGGGAGCAGGGGAACGCCGCAGAGCTACACTCCCTAGGTTCATGTCTGAAGTTACTGGGACTCGTGGTAGAGCACTGTTGAGGCCAGAACAGTGCGAACAGGTGATGTCGTGGATTGCTGACAATGCTTCGAGCAATTTGTCCACCAGTCAGTCTTCCACGCAGTCCACCCATGTCACCGAAATCGCCACTCCTCCAGCTCCTGCACCTCAGCCTCCTCCCCCCCAGTCTGCCCCCTCCCAGGAAAATTTGGCATTTGAACCGGCATACTCTGAGGAACTGTTTTCTGGACCCTTCCCACAGTCACAAACCACTTGTCCGGTTGCTGCTGAGCAATTTTCCGATGCCCAGGTTTTCCACCAGTCACAGTCTGTGGGTGATGATGACCTTCTTGACGTAGTGGAAGTGTGTAAAGAGGTGTCCGACGATGAGGAGACACGGTTGTCAGACAGTGGGGAAGTTGTTGTCAGGGCAGGAAGTCCGAGGGGGGAGCAGACTGAGGGATCGGAGGATGATGAGGTGACAGACCCAAGCTGGGTTGAGAGGCCGGGTGAACACAGTGCTTCTGAGACGGAGGAGAGTCCTCGACCAGAACAGGTTGGAAGAGGCAGTGGTGGGGCCAGACGGAGAGGCAGGGCCAGAGCTGGTGCATCAGCGCCAAATGTGTCAACTAGTGAAGCTCCCGTGGCGAGGGCTCTTGCGGCGAGGGCTAGATCTTCAGAAGTCTGGAGGTTCTTTAAGGAAACACCGGATGACCGACGGACTGTGGTGTGCAACATTTGCCAAACCAGGCTCAGCAGGGGTTCCACCACTACTAGCTTAACTACCACCAGTATGCGCAGGCATATGAATGCTAAACACCCCACTCAGTGGCAACAAGCCCGTTCACCTCCGGCCGTGCACACCACTGCTCCTTCCCCTGTGTCAGCTGATAGTCAGCCCCCTGCCCAGGACCCTGCCACAAAAACCCCATCGTCGCCTCCACGATCCTCCACAGCATCCACCAGCGTTCAGCTCTCCATACCCCAGACGCTGGAGCGGAAACGCAAATATAGTGCAACCCACCCGCACGCCCAAGCCCTTAATGTGCACATCTCCAGATTGCTTAGCCTGGAGATGCTGCCCTATAGGCTAGTAGAGACCGAGGCCTTTCGCAACCTCATGGCGGCGGCCGCCCCTCGGTATTCGGTCCCCAGCCGCCACTACTTTTCCCGATGTGCCGTCCCAGCCCTGCACCAGCACGTGTCAGACAACATCACCCGTGCCCTGACCAACGCCGTTTCTGACAAGGTCCACCTGACCACGGACACGTGGACGAGTGCTGCCGGGCAGGGCCACTATATATCGCTGACGGCACATTGGGTTAACTTGGTGGAGGCTGGGACCGAGTCTGACCCTGGGGCTGGTCATATACTGCCGACGCCGAGGATTGCGGGGCCTACCTCGGTCCAGGTGTTTCAGGCCTACTATGCCTCCTCCTCCTCCCACCCCTCCTCCACCTCCTCCTCCAAACTACCATCCGTGGGCACGGCGCCATCAGTCGGTAGCTCTAGGCACAGCAGCAGTGCGGTTGCTAAGCGACAGCAGGCGGTGCTCAAACTGCTGAGCCTAGGCGATAAAAGGCACACCGCCCAAGAGCTATTACAGGGCATCACGGCGCAGACTGATCTGTGGCTGGCACCGCTGAACCTGAAGCCAGGCATGGTTGTGTGTGACAACGGCCGTAACCTGGTGGCGGCTCTGCAACTCGGCAGACTGACACATGTGCCATGCCTGGCTCATGTGTTAAATCTGATAGTTCAGCGTTTCCTCAAGACATACCCCAATCTGTCAGATTTGCTCACGAAGGTGCGCCGCATCTGTGCGCATTTCAGGAAGTCCAGCACAGATGCTGCCACTCTCAGGGCAGCGCAGCGCCGCCTCCAACTGCCCGCTCACCGACTGTTGTGCGACGTGCCCACGAGGTGGAATTCAACACTGACCATGTTATCCAGAGTTTACCAGCAGCGCCGAGCCATAGTAGACTGCCAGATGTCAACTTCCACCAGAACTGGTAGTCAGGTCAGTCAGCTTCCTCAAGTCTACAATGAGGAGTGGACGTGGATGTCTGATATCTGTCAGGTGCTGAGTAACTTTGAGGAGTCAACACAGATGGTCAGTGGCGATGCCGCCATCATCAGCCTCACCATCCCGCTGCTTGGCCTGTTGAAAAACTCTCTGATCAGCATGAAGTCGGAAGCTTTGCGCTCGTCACAAGAGACGGGGGAAGAAGATTCCCTTGTTGATAGCCAAAGCACCCTGAGGTCTGTTTCTCAGCGCATATCGGAGGAGGTGGAGGTGGAGGAGGATGAGGAGGAAGAGGAGGAGAATGTTGGCGAGACACAAGAGGGGACCATTGTTGAGTCCTTCACTGTTCAGCGTGTATGGGCAGAAGAAGAGGAGTTGGAGGAGTTGGAGGAGGAGGAAATGGACAGTCAGGCCAGTGAGGGGAGTGAATTCTTACGCGTTGGTACTCTGGCGCATATGGCAGATTTCATGCTAGGCTGCCTATCCCGTGACCCTCGCGTTCAAAGAATTTATTCCAGCACCGATTACTGGGTGTTCACTCTCCTGGACCCACGGTACAAGCAAAATCTTTCCACTCTCATCCCTGCAGAGGAAAGGAGTGTGAGAATGCATGAATACCAGCAGGCCCTGGTTCACAAGCTGAAACAGTATTTCCCTTCTGACAGCGCTAGCGGCAGAGTGCGTAGTTGTGCGGGACAAGTAGCGAGGGAGAGTAGGCGAGCAGGCAGCTTGTCCAGCACTGGCAAGGGTACGCTTTACAAGGCTTTTGCCAGCTTTATGTCACCCCAGCAAGACACTGTCACCTGTCCCCAGTCTCGGCAGAGTAGGGCTGATCTTTACAGAAAGATGGTGAGGGAGTACGTAGCTGACCATACCATCGTCCTAAATGATCACACAGCTCCCTACAACTACTGGGTTTCAAAGCTGGACATGTGGCACGAACTGGCGCTGTACGCCTTGGAGGTTCTTGCCTGCCCTGCCGCTAGCGTCTTGTCCGAGCGGGTTTTCAGTGCAGCTGGTGGCATCATCACCGATAAGCGTACACGCCTGTCGACTGACAGCGCTGACAGGCTGACGCTTATTAAGATGAATAAAGCCTGGATTTCTCATAATTTCCAATCTCCACCAGGTGAAGGAAGCTCAACCTGAATAATTGATCCACTCCTCCTCCTCCTCATCTTCCTCATTCTCCTCCTCTTTGTACAGTAAAGCAGAGGAAACTGGCTATTTTTTGACAGGACCCACTGGCTCTAGCTATAGTACTTTATGCATTTAATTTTTCTGGAGGGCCACCGACCCGGTCCTCTGTTTTAAACAATTTTTGGGAGTGCCACATACAGGCACTCAATCTATTCAATTTTTCTGGAGGGCCACCTACCTGCTCCTCTGGTTTGAAAACTTTTTGGGACTGCCACATACAGGCACTCAATCTATTCTATTTTTCTGGAGGGCCACCTACCTGCTCCTCTGGTTTGAAAAATTTTTGGGACTGCCACATACAGGCACTATCCAAATTAAATTGTCTCCATAGCAGCCTCCACACGTTGTCTCCATTGCTACCTCCAAAAGTCGTCCATATAGCTGCCTCCATACATCGTCCCTTTATCAAACGAGGTGTGTCAGGCAGAAATTTGGGTTGTTTTCATGGATTCCACATCAAAGTTATTAACTTTGTCGCCACCCAGCTGTGTTATCCACAAAATATACTAATAAACTTTTATCATTTACCAATATTATTTCAGCGCTTCTTGCGCATCTGTTTACATTCCCCTCACCCGCCATATCCCAAACTTATAAGAACGCTACTACACTTGATCTTATACAAAAGGTTCTTAGAAGTGATGTTTGGGGAGTAGCCTAGAGACAGGGGCTTGGATTGGCGAAAGCTCGCCTGGCTGCGGAGCGCCAGCTCCATCCCAAGATCCAACTAACATAGTTTTAACTGCAGCACCTTTAATCTACTACTAGTTCACTGCCTCCATAATAATAATAATAATCTTTATTTATATAGCGCCATCATATTCCGTAGCGCTTTACAAATCATAGGAAACAAATACAAATGTAATGTAACAGAGCACAACATTTGTATGGAACAACAGGAGTGAGGTCCCTGCTCGCCAGAGCTTACGGTTTATGAAGATGATGGGGTAACACGAGGTAAAAGAATATTTAATGGTCAAGCCATTCTTCTTAGGGAATAGAACAAAATATAATAAATGGAATTGCTGTCGCTTGAACCACTCAGCCGTCATCTTATATACCAGGTCCAGGGTGAATGGGACTGTAGAGAAGTCTGGTGCCTGTTGGTTGCTGGATAACAGATGGGAGGACGACACAGGACGGGTTAGTAGAAGAGTTAAAACTTCATGCAGTTAATGAGTGTTATAGGCTTGCCTAAAGAAATGGGTTTTAAGAGCACGTTTGAAACTTTGGAGGTTAGGTATTAGTCTGATAGTCCAGGGCAGAGCATTCCATAGAATTGGTGCAGCTCTAGAGAAGTCTTGGAGACGCGAGTGGGAGGTCCGCACTAGGGTAGAGGTTAATCTAAGATCACTGGCGGATCTAAGAGCACGGGTTGGGCGATAGACTGAGATAAGAGAGGAGAGGTAGGGGGGTGCAGCATTATACAGAGCTTTATGGATGAGGGTTATTATTTTAAACTATTCGAAAGGAGACTGGCAGCTAGTGCAGCTACTGGCATGAACTGTAAGCATACATGGTCCCCTTATCAAACGAGCTGTGTCAGGCAGAATTTTGGGTTGTTTTCATGGCTTCCACAACAAACTTGTTAACTTTGTCGCCACCCTGCTGTGTAATCCACAAAAAATACTGGCAAACTTTTATCATTTACCGATATTATTTCAGCGCTTCTTGCGCATCTGTTTACATTCCCCTCACCCGCCATATCCTAAACTTATAAGAACGCTACTACACTTGATCTTATACAAAAGGTTCTTAGAAGTGCTGTTTGGGGAGTAGCCTAGAGACAGGGGCTTGGATTGGCGAAAGCTCGCCTGGCAGCGGAGCGCCAGCTCCATGCCAAGATCCAACTAACATAGTTTTAACTGCAGCACCTTTAATCTACTACTAGTTCACTGCCTCCATACATGGTCCCCTTATCAAACGAGCTGTGTCAGACAGAATTTTGGGTTGTTTTCATGGCTTCCATGTTAACTTTGTCGCCACCCTGCTGTGTAATCCACAAAATATACTGGCAAACTTTTATCATGTACCGATATTATTTGAGCGCTTCTTGCTCACCTACTTTGGTTCCTCTCTGACACCCATTGGTTTGAAGCCTGAGTCCATTTAGGGTATGTCGCCATGACACTCTCTAGCCTGCCGCTGCTGCCTCTGCATGCCTTCCCCTATAGTGTCAGGGTCAATTATTGGATGTTTTAGATGCTATCTAGCTTCATTCTGTCACTCTGTCATGGCCATGCTGTTGCCCATAATTTTGGCATAATGGTGCGATTATGCAGCCTCAGAGGCATCCATGCATGCTGCCCCTGCTGTTTCCTGTCCATTTCCGTGGTGTTTCCATCCTTTTCTGAGGTTCCCAGGTGTTTGGCCAAGCTTCCCTGTGCAGAGCCTTGGTCCCCTTGAAAAATGCTCGAGTCTCCCATTGACTTCAATGGGGTTCGTTATTCGAGACGAGCACTCGAGCATCGGGAAAAGTTCGTCTCGAATAACGAGTACCCGAGCATTTTAGTGCTCGCTCATCTCTATAGATGATCTTATGTTTTGGCTGAAGGTTTATTGTCAATTTTCCTGATGGATTTTCAGGTTTAGGTTTAATTATATGGCTAAATTGAATAAATAAAGGTTGATAAGTAATATGGGTGCTGCCCAGGAAAAGTTTCAGAGATGATAATGTGCTGAGTATGTTATGGTTCAATATGTTTTTATATAAAATTTTGTAACAGGGATAACTGTAAATACAAGATGGACACGATGAAAAGGAAGGAAAATGGGTCACTCACCAAGGTGCAAACTTTAATAGTAGCCAACAAGACAGGCAGAGAGGTGCCAGACATGCCACAAATGACAGACCGGTTCGCGCTACAAGCGCTTTCTCTGGTCTGTGTCACAGTCCTGATAAAAACGCTTGTAGCGCGAAACGTCATTTGTGGTGTGCCCGGCACGTCTCTGTCTTTCTTGTTGGCTACTATTAAAGTTTTCACCTTGGTGAGTGACCCATTTTATTTCCTTTTTATCATATTCATCTTGGATTGGATAATTTGTTTTTGTTGCTATACGAAGTAGACCACTGAAGCATACTAAGACCATTACAGATGGTCCTCAAGTCTATTTATAGGAGTGTGTAGCATGTGACGCAGTTGCCTGCTTTTCTGTCCTAAGATACTTTGGTCCAAGTTCACATAACTGTAAATACACCTACATATTTGAGGCAAGTATAAGGCTCATGCATAATCATGAAGACATGCAAGAAACAAGGAAAACAAGGAAATTAAACGGGGTGGAGAGATGAGAGGTAGAGACTAGAGATGGGAGAAATGGCAGAAAAAGGGGAAATTTCCTACTCTACTATCGAATCCAAATTGCAACTACAAAGAAACAGTTAAAAAAAAGCTCTGGCCAGAGCTCAGGCAAAAGATTCCACCAACCAGGAAGAAAAGGTAGCTAAACAATGAAATTGAGACCAGGGTAACCACACCCTAAGGCAGAAACCAGGATTTATCTTTTATGTAGAGCCTCTCCATGCTGCTAGAAGCACTGGTGAACCAGTTTTGTGAATTCGAGAATGCGTTATTTTATTATCCTGAGTAAATTTAAGAATCTTGTCCCTTTATGGGAACTCTACCACCAAGATCAAAAATTGTAAAACCAAGCCCACTGACATGCTGGTGTGTGCCCCCTCTGACAGAATCTGACCTTCCTTAAGCTTAATTTGCCCTTTTTGTAAGAAAATGTACCCTAAGGTACATTTGCCTAATTCTAAAAGCCTTTTGTTAAAGCCAGGGCAAAAAAAGCTAAAATAAGAGTAGATCGCTTCAGGGGGAACACATCATTATGTCATTGACAATTAGGGCCAGAGTTAATTCCCTCCGTGTGTTCCTAAATCCTCCATAGTTTCTCCTTTGTAGAGAAGTTAGTGTCCAGTGAGGAAGCCAAAAATGGGATATAGAGCATGATTAGCAGGCAAGGGTACAATTTTCCAAGGACCTCTCAATGAATTCCAGACACACAGGCCATTAATAGCTTATGTAGTATAGTGGCAGTCAGTGGTAAACCCCTATTCTGGAAATCCTCGGATCAGGTGTGGTAAATCCAAATAAAAGTGTATGCTTAGAGTAAGTTAAAAATACAATATACAGGCACTCCTCTGAATAAAAATACACTCTATAATGCATTAAAACATCCATTATAAATAGGCACATAGAACTCCCAGTAGATATATTAAAAAATATGCATTTCAAACCTAGCTATATTTTTGGAGTATGGTCTGGCTATATACAGGGGGTATGGGCTAGCTATATATTGCGGGTATGAGCTGGATATATCCTGGGGACTTGAGCTGGCTATATTCTAGTGGCGTAGGCTGGCAGTATAGAAGGGTAGGAGCTGGCTGTATACTGGGAGCTGACTGATTATATACTGGGGAATGGGGTGACTATATACTTGGGGTATAGGCTGGCTATGCACTGGGGCATTAGCTGACAATATACAGTGGATATGGGTTGACTATATATATGGGGGCATGGGCTGGCTATATACTGGAGAATGGGCTGGCTATATATTGGGCGCATTAGCTGACTGTATACTGGGGGCATAGGCTGGCTGTATACAAGGGTTATAAGATGGATATTTACTAGGGTCGCAATAAAGGTAAAGCACAGGTTGATAGATGTGAGGAGGGAGCTTGGGCACAGGCCGGAGATCAGGATGGATATGTTGCTAGTAAGGCCTCAGGGCTGCAGGAAAGGAAGGGAGAGGAATCCATAAGATTAATGTCCATTACATTGGACTGTAGATGGATAATAGTCAAGGCCTCTAGGACTGAGAAAGGCCGGTGTGGAGATGTAGCCCATAGTAGAAGCAGGGACCAGCAGAGGAGGCAATGCTGTGCCCGATGTCGGGCACTTATTTGGAAAGGCTGTGCTTGTATACTGGCTTTGCTCACTTCAGCAGGATCTGAGTGGCCACTTCACGAGCTCCGATAGTCTCTCGCAGTGAGTGCCGCAGCACCATAGACATTGCTTCCATCATGGGAGAAGGAACTTTGGCTGTTGATTGAGAGAAGTACAGGAACTGGACTATAGATCCCTGGGCCACCTCACAGAGGTTCTGTCTCACACTACCTCTTTTCCAATGGCCCATAGGAGTGTTTGTAGGCTTGGCCATCAATAAGCCATTGCCCCTCAATGATAATTATGCTTAGAAAGAGCAGTAAAGAATGAAGAAGCATTTAGCTAAAGTGGGAGGTACATTACAAACAAATTTACCAATGAAATGTTTTCATGGGATAAATGATTTTCTTTTTAGCTCATGGCTAGCTCATATTGAGGTCTATTATGCTCGGTCATGGTGCACCAAGCCGGGCCACCATATTGGAATAGACTTCGAATGGAGATGGCAGTGTAAGGCTGCGCTCACCTCCCACCTCCACCCGGCCAATAACGGATCCTAAACCAAGCATTGCTTTTGGCCCTTTATTGCACATGCTTGTGTGGATGTAGCCTAAGTTAACTGTATTCATTACCATCCAAAATACTTTTTATACTTTTTATGATTTACAATTTCCCTTACATAACAGAAGCCGGAGTCTCGCTGTAATGATCCGTGTTCTCCTGGATACAGAAAAGCTTCTGATAGAGGACATCTGATCTGCTGCTATGACTGTGTCCCATGTTCTGAGGGAGAAATATCTAATATAACAGGTAACAGTATAAGAGAGAATGAGAGAGAAAACTTTTTATCTACTTATTTCTCATTTTTACATAATTATTCATAAGGCATATTTAAAACCGTAGGACTTCCGAGATGTCTGACTATTTTAAAGACTTTTAATCACTTTCTCAGGTGCTGCCATTCTCCTGCGCCGTGGTCCATACGAGCTGTGCCCCTGTTTGTTTACAGGACCTCTGCTCCGGCAGCTTTCGGTTACCTCTCATGCCCTCCAGTCCTCTATATCTGCATGATAAAAAATCAGGACAGGTTCTATAAAAAAAAATTTGGAACCTGTCAGAGGTTTTTCACTCATGCAGATCACTGAAGGCAATGAGTTAGCAAAAAAAGAAAATTGATGATAGGTCTGTATTTTTTTTTTTAACTGATGAAGCTGAGAATGTGAATAAAAAGCTGCAAGCAAAACAAAAACATGCAAGCAATGTGCCGGTGTGAATTGTCACTTCAATAAAATTGGAATCTGGCTAACCGATTCGTAATTTGCTAGAAAGACACAGGAACAATTACACAGATATGTGTGACAAATGGTAGAACCTAAACCGGCCATAGTGCAGGGATACACTGGCAGAAATACTAGCGGTTACTCCAGTAGGTACTGCAGGTGAGCGAGAATTTTATACCATGAAAATTACAGGATAGAGGCTACCCACAAAAACAAAGTAATACATAATAATTAGTAATTAGTAATTTTACAAAATAAAAACATAGGGGCAGATTTACTTACCCGGTCCATTCGCGATCCAGCGGCGCGTTCTCTGCGCTGGATTCGGGTCCGGCCGGGATTTATTAAGGTAGTTCCTACGCCGTCCACCAGGTGGCGCTGCTGCGCTGAAAAGCATTGGAACGCGCTGGAGTTCACCGCCTTGGGCTGAGTGAAGGTAAGTGCAAGCTCCGCGACAGATTTTTTTTTAAATGCGGCGGTTTTTCCGAATCCAGCGTGTTTTCATTCGGCCACGCCCCCCGTTTACATGCCAGCGCCGATGCGCCACAATCCGATCGCGTGCGCCAAAATCCTGGGGCAATTCAGGGGAAATCGGCGCAAAATGGAAATATTCGGGTAACACGTCGGGAAAACGTGAATCGGGCCCTTAGTAAATGACCCCCATAGTGTTCAAGTTTTTTTTTTCCTCCTGTGAAACATCGCAGAGTAAAACTTGGTCACTAATAATAATAATAATCTTTATTTTTATAGCGCCATCATATTCCATATAGAACAATTGGAGTGAGGGTCCTGATCATAAGAGCTCACAGTCTATGAAGATGAGAGGGTGACACAAAAGGGAACACAATAAAATAATTTATTAAATAAAAATGCTGTTGCTTGAACCAGCTATCAGCCATCATCTTATATACAAAGTCCATGGTAATATGGCTGCAGAGAAGACTGAAGCCTGGTATCTGTGTGGTGTTTGTAGGTTAATAGACAAAAGGAGGACACAAATTGTGTTTCATGCTATTAGCGAGTTTTGTAGTCTTGCTTTAAAAGATGCGTGGAGCATGTTTAAAACTTTGGAGGTTGGATATTAGTCTGATAGTCTAGGGGAGGTCATTCCAGAGAACTGGTACAGCTCTGTAGAAGCATGAGAGGTTCAAATTATGGTATAGATTAATCTAAAATCACAGGCAGATCAAATATCACATGTTGGGCAAAAGACTAAAATAAGAAAAGAGAGAGGTGCAAGATTATGCAGAGCTTTGTGAGTGAGGGTTATATGAATTTGGAAGGAGGTAACCAGTGCAATGACTGGTCAGATTCTAGCACAACCCCAAGACAGCAGCCTGCTGCCTTGGTGTTATATTGATCCGACAGACCAAGATGTAGAGATCAAGGTTGAGTTGGTAAGTAGATGGTGGAAATACAAAACATTTAGTCTTAGAAAGATTACCTTATATACTCGAGTATAAGCCTAGTTTTTCAGCACAAAAAATGTGCTGAAAACCCAAACTCGGCTTCTACTTGAGTAAAAAATATATAGGTTTTACCAGGTTTTTGTGGTAAAATTAGGGGCCTCGGCTTATACTTGGGTCGGCTTATACTCGAGTATATACGGTATGTTTCAGGAAGAAAGAGGACATGAGTTGAGAGACAGCAGAAAGACAATCACTAGTCTTCTGGAGTAAGGCAGGAGTGATATTACGTGCAGAAATATAAAGCTGGGTATCATGAGCATAGAGATGATACTGGAAACCAAATCTGATAATGGTTTGTCCAAGAGCAAAGCATCCTGAGGAGGAACTGGTGATACACAATTTCAAACGCTGCTGAGGAGGGAATTGTCACATTTGGATTTAGCAGTGAGGAGATCATTGGAGAAATTAGAGCAGTTTTAGTGCAGTGCATAGTACTAAAACCAGATTGTAGGGGTCAAGGAGGGAATTAGCGGGTTATTTGAGAAAAGACCAGGTGTTCCAGGAGTTTGGAAATTAGATTAAAGACTGGTCGGCAGTTAGTAGCACTGAATGAGTCCAGGGAAGGTTTCTTAAGTAATGGTGTAACAACAGCATGCTTGAAAGATGAGGGAACAGCACCAGAGAGAACTTAAAGATTTTAGTGAGGTGAATAGTGACCACTGGGTATAGAAACTTTATGAGATGTGAGCGGATGGAGTCACTGATGCAGTGGTGGAGCAATCAGAGGAGATGAGCCTGGACACTTCTGCCTCTGTGACTGGCTCAAAGAAAGGGATTGGACAGGGTGAGATACCAGAGGAAACGGGATTAATGGAGTGAGTGGACTGAGTAACTCTATTCTGGCAAATGCAGTCAATTTTATCTTTAAAATTAAATTTTATCTTTAAAATTCTAAAAGTAGGGGGCCAGATCTTCAGTCCCAAGGTCTGTGACAGGTAGCTGCACTTTTGGTGTTAATAAGAAGTGGAAAGTATCAAAGAGCCTTTTGGGATTGTTAGAGAGAAAGGATATTCAATAAGTAAAATAGACCTGTGGCAAGGTGAAGGGGCAAGTTATAGATTAAGAATTTTAGATGAAAGGTCCCAGCCCATGTGGTGAAGCCTCTGACAGCCGTAGACCTAGTCAAGCTCTACTGATCTGCACAGGAAAAATTGAAGCAATGTCAAAAAACTTTGGCTCGGCACCTGCATCGTCTGACCATCAATTGATAGTGAGCGACCAGGATCGAGTTAATAATGTTAAAATTCTACAGGCAGGCTGGGGAGGGATTTTAAAAATGAAACTAGTACTCACCTTCTCCGTCCTCCTTCATCCTGTGCCACCACTTTGCCATGCCGCTTTTTACAGCGGCAGGGAAGCTGTGCTGGCGTCAGGTTTTGGCCAGCGGAGGTGGCCAGCACGTCTACCCATCCCCATATCTCAGTGCATGATATTTCACTTGAAAAAGTGGCGGGTTGGCATGGCCAGCCACCTCAGCCAGCAGGAAGCTGACCTCAACACAGATTCTGTACCCCTGGGAGCAAGAGAGGAGGTGAGTACAGGATTGTTTGCTTTATAAATCCCTCCCCAGCCCACTGTCGGAAATGTAAAAACAATCGGACAACCCCTTAGCAGTACCACATTTCCCATTGGTAACCCTGGTTGCTTCAATCTTCTGTAGTGCTGAAACATTTTGGTTATCTCACTTTATAGAAGTGCAATAAAAGCAAAAATGGAAAATGTTTAATGATCTTTTTTATGAATTAACTCAATATTTGAATTACTTATTCCAGACAGTGAAAACTGCCAAACATATCCTGATGATGAGTGGCCTGATGAGAAGAAAGTGAAATGTATAACCAAAACCTATGAGTTCCTGTCTTATGAGACAGACATTTTGGTTTCTGTTTTTGTATCAATTGTTTTATTACTGTGTGTCATTACATTTTTCATAATAGGAGTGCTCATTTCTAATTGGGACACTCCAATTGTAAAAGCCAATAACCGGACTGTGAGCTTCATCCTCCTGGTCTCCATCTTGCTGAGCTTAATCTGTGTCTTCTTCTTCCTTGGTCGTCCACTGGACATAACCTGCTTACTGAGACAAACATCATTTGGGATCTTCTTTACCATTGGAGTTTCTTCTCTTCTGGCCAAAACTATCACAGTCTGCATTGCCTTTAAAGCCACCAAACCTGGAAGTTCTTGGGGGAAGTTGGTCTCACTCAAAGTGTCAAATCATGTGGTCTTTATATGTTCGTCTGTACAAGTCCTTATTTATGTTACATGGCTGTTGGTGTCTCCTCCTTATGTAGAGTATAACCATCACACGTATCCTGGGAAGATCATCATTCAGTGTAATGAGGGGTCAGATATCTGCTTCTACTCCATGTTGGGTTATATGGGGCTCCTGGCAGCTGTGAGCTTTGTTCTGGCTTTCATGGTGAGGACATTACCGGACAGTTTTAATGAGGCCAAGTACATCACCTTCAGCATGCTGCTGTTCTGCAGTGTCTGGATCGCCATGATCCCGACTTATCTGAGCACCAGAGGGAAATACACGGTGGCTGTAGAGGTATCCGCCATCCTGACCTCATGTGCCGGAGTTCTTGGTTGTATATTTTTTCCTAAATTGTATATTCTTCTTCTGAAACTTGAATTGAACTCAAGAAATATCATTCTGGACGAAACCAGGATGTGAAATATTGAATGATTAATTTTTTATCCTGCAGTTACACTATTCATTTGAAAAGAGTTTCCTGTCTCTATCCCCTTATAAGTTCTAGGAAGGTGCTGAAACACAGGGGCTTATCCCCACCAGTCAAAATGCTAATAGCAGAAGACAACTCCTTTCATATTGGTTTATTTAGCAAAATATACAGTAGGTAAAATGTATTCAAAACAAATAAATATGGTTTAATGGTATTCAAATATTAGTTGCCTAGACCTACTAAATAAATCTCATTAAATAAACTCTGTTCTTTTCATCATTGCATGAGTGCTAGTGTATAATGATGAGAGGTTCTAAGTAGAGATGGGCGAATCGATTGAAATAATTTGGAATTTGTTCCGAATTTCAGCAGCAGTGCGAGGACAGGAGCCAAACAGCCGTGGGGAATAAAACCACTTCAGAGGTCCTAGTAAGCAGTGGCACAGGGGCTCATCGAGGCAGCGATGTTAGTAGTCACTAGTAGTGTTAGTGGTAAAATCACCAACTTGGCGGTGTGGCAGTTTTTTGCTAAGACACCAGATGAGCCGTGCGTGTGCATATGTAGAATCTGTGGGCAGAAAGAGAAGCATGGCCAGGGAGCTAACGTTGGCACCACTGCCCTGCAGCAACACTTGTAACATCACCATCCAATGGCCTGTGAGAAACGTGACTCAGATTTGGTGGTCCATCCTGCTGCTGCAGCAACTGCAGCAGCACCTAGTGGCAACACATTCGATTTCAGCCAGTTAAGGCTCCAGAAACTCAGCCAAAGGGAGCTGTTAGTATTTGACATCAACTCCAGTTCCAGATGCTCCTGCTCCTCACTACGCATGGTGCCAGCAGTCATTGAACAGGATGATTAAAAAGATACAACACTATGCTTCCAGCCATTCTAAGGTGCAGAAGCTGACTATGCTCCCGTCCAAGTTGTTGGTACTGCAGTCTCTCCCTTTCCAAGTCGTGGACTCTGCACCCTTCAGAGAACTAATGGCTTGTGCCGAACCAAGGTGGAGAGTTCCAAGACAAAATTTATATTCCAAAAAGGCAGTACCAGTCTTTGACAAATATGTAGAACAGAAGGTTGGCCAGTCCTTGAGATTATTAGTTTCTTCCAAGGTGCTTGGCAGTGTGGACGTGTGGAGCTGTAACTACGGTTGGGCCAGTACATGTCCTTTACAGCCCACTGGATGAATGTGTTTCCCGCCCAGCTTCACCATTAACTTGAACAGAAGACGCTGCTGGCCAATGTCAGCCTCCTCCTTCTCCACCACCACCTCAGCCTACACAAGTCTGAGTGCTGCTCCATCATACCACATGAGCAGGGCACAGAGGTGTCACGCAGTTCTACACCTTGTTTGCCTGGGCGAACGAAGTCACACAGGGGACGAACTGCTCTGCATCATGCAAGTAGAAATCAATGTGTGTCTTTTTCTGCGACAACTGCAAATCAGAACCATGGTGATAGACAATAGGAGGAACATGGTGTCCGTGCTGCACCGAGGAGGGATGGTCCATGCGCCCTGGATGTCGGACGTGTTCAATCTGGTTGTAAAAAAGTTCCTGAAGTCTTCCACCCATCTGCAAGACATTTTAAAAAGGAAACTGTGAGTCAGAACTATAGATGAGCGAGCACTAAAATGCTCGGGTACTCGTTATTCGAGACAAACTTTTCCCGATGCTCGAGTGCTCGTCTCGAATAACGAGCCCCATTGAAGTCAATGGGAGACTCGAGCATTTTTCAAGGGGACCAAGGCTCTGCACAGGGAAGCTTGGCCAAACACCTGGGAACCTCAGAAAAGGATGGAAACACCACGGAAATGGACAGGAAACAGCAGGGGCAGCATGCATGGATGCCTCTGAGGCTGCTTAATCGCACCATTATGCCAAAACTATGGGCAACAGCATGGCCATGACAGAGTGACAGAATGAAGCTAGATAGCATGTAAAACATCCAATAATTGACCCTGACACTATAGGGGACGGCATGCAGAGGCAGCGGCAGCAGCGGCAGGCTCGAGAGTGGCATGGCGACATACTCTAAATGGACTCAGGCTTCAAACCAATGGGTGGCAGAGAGGAACCAAAGGAGGTGAGCAAGAAGCGCTCAAATAATATCGGTACATGATAAAAGTTTGCCAGTATATTTTGTGGATTACACAGCAGGGTGGCGACAAAGTTAACATGGAAGCCATGAAAACAACCCAAAATTCTGCCTGACACAGCTCGTTTGATAAGGGGACCATGTATGGAGGCAGTGAACTAGTAGTAGATTAAAGGTGCTGCAGTTAAAACTATGTTAGTTGGATCTTGGCATGGAGCTGGCGCTCCGCTGCCAGGCGAGCTTTCGCCAATCCAAGCCCCTGTCTCTAGGCTACTCCCCAAACAGCACTTCTAAGAACCTTTTGTATAAGATCAAGTGTAGTAGCGTTCTTATAAGTTTGGGATATGGCGGGTGAGGGGAATGTAAACAGATGCGCAAGAAGCGCATGATGCGCATGGAGCTGGCGCTCCGCTGCCAGGTGAGCTTTCGCCAATCCAAGCCCCTGTCTCTAGGCTACTCCCCAAACAGCACTTCTAAGAACCTTTTGTATAAGATCAAGTGTAGTAGCGTTCTTATAAGTTTAGGATATGGCGGGTGAGGGGAATGTAAACAGATGTGCAAGAAGCGCTGAAATAATATCGGTAAATGATAAAAGTTTGCAAGTATATTTTGTGGATTATACAGCAGGGTGGCGACAAAGTTAACAAGTTTGATGTGGAATGCCCTGTAATAGCTCTTGGGCGGTGTGCCTTTTATCGCCTAGGCTCAGCAGTTTGAGCACCGCCTGCTGTCGCTTAGCGACGGCACTGCTGCTGTGCCTAGAGCTACCGACTGATGGCGCCATGCCCACGGATGGTAATTCGGAGGAGGAGGAGGTGGAGGAGGGGTGGGAGGAGGAGGAGGCATAGTAGGCCTGAAACACCTGGACCGAGGTAGGCCCCGCAATCCTCGGCGTCGGCAGTATATGACCAGCCGCAGGGTCAGACTCGGTCCCAGCCTCCACCAAGTTAACCCAATGTGCCGTCAGCGATATATAGTGGCCCTGCCCAGCAGCACTCGTCCACGTGTCCGTGGTCAGGTGGACCTTGTCAGAAACGGCGTTGGTCAGGGCACGGATGATGTTGTCTGACACGTGCTGGTGCAGGGCTGGGACGGCACATCGGGAAAAGTAGTGGCGGCTGGGGACCGAATACCGAGGGGCGGCCGCCGCCATGAGGTTGCGAAAGGCCTCGGTCTCTACTAGCCTATAGGGCAGCATCTCCAGGCTAAGCAATCTGGAGATGTGGACATTAAGGGCTTGGGCGTGCGGGTGGGTTGCACTATATTTGCGTTTCCGCTCCAGCGTCTGGGGTATGGAGAGCTGAACGCTGGTGGATGCTGTGGAGGATCGTGGAGGCGACGATGGGGTTTTTGTGGCAGGGTCCTGGGCAGGGGGCTGACTATCAGCTGACACAGGGGAAGGAGCAGTGGTGTGCACGGCCGGAGGTGAACGGGCTTGTTGCCACTGAGTGGGGTGTTTAGCATTCATATGCCTGCGCATACTGGTGGTACTTAAGCTAGTAGTGGTGGAACCCCTGCTGATCCTGGTTTGGCAAAGGTTGCACACCACAGTCCGTCGGTCATCCGGTGTTTCCTTAAAGAACCTCCAGACTTCTGAAAATCTAGCCCTCGCCGCAGGAGCTCTCGCCACGGGAGCTTCACTAGTTGACACATTTGGCGCTGATGCACCAGCTCTGGCCCTGCCTCTCCGTCTGGCCCCACCACTGCCTCTTCCAACCTGTTCTGGTCGAGGACTCTCCTCTGTCTCAGAAGCACTGTGTTCACCCGGCCTATCAACCCAGCTTGGGTCTGTCACCTCATCATCCTCCGATCCCTCAGTCTGCTCCCCCCTCGGACTTCCTGCCCTGACAACAACTTCCCCACTGTCTGACAACCGTGTCTCCTCATCATCGGACACCTCTTTAGACACTTCTTCCACTACGTCAAGAAGGTCATCATCACCCACAGACTGCGACTGGTGGAAAACCTGGGCATCGGAAAATTGCTCAGCAGCAACCGGACAAGTGGTTCGTGACTGTGGGAAGGGTCCAGAAAACAGTTCCTCAGAGTATGCCGGTTCAAATGCCAAATTTTCCTGGGAGGGGGCAGACTGGGGGGGAGGAGGCTGAGGTGCAGGAGCTGGAGGAGTGCCGATTTCGGTGACATGGGTGGACTGCGTGGAAGACTGACTGGTGGTGGACAAATTGCTCGAAGCATTGTCGGCAATCCACGACATCACCTGTTCGCACTGTTCTGGCCTCAACAGTGCTCTACCACGAGTCCCAGTAACTTCAGACATGAACCTAGGGAGTGTAGCTCTGCGGCGTTCCCCTGCTCCCTCATAAGCAGGTGGTGTCTCACCCCGGCCAGGACCACGGCCTCTGACCCCTGCAGTAGTTGGACGCCCACGTCCCCGCCCTCGTCCTCTACCCCTAGCCCTCCGGTTAAACATTTTTAAAATGAGAGTTATAACTTTAATTTTTTTTAAACTTTTTTTTGTGTTTTTTTGTTTTTTTTTGTGTTTTTTAGTTTTTAAAACCAAACGATGCTATCCTATTGCTATGGCTATTTTCTAGCCAAGTATGAAAGCACACTACTATGCCAGATGAGATGACGCTGAGTTATTAAAAAAATAAACGTAAAATAAAAAAGGAAATGGCAGACTGTGCCTAATTGAAATCCAACCCCTAATAAATTTTCCCACTTCGGTCTTTGCAATGGATATGTGCGTCACTAAGCGCAAAACACAGCGGTCGCAAGTCTCACTACAAATTGCTCATAATTTGCTAGTAGATGCACTGCAGCAAGTACAGCCACCAGCAGATCAACCAGAAATCAAATATATATAACGCTACTGTAGGCGTAAGTAAGCCATTTGGATTCTCCTATGGCTATTTTCTAGCCAAGTATGAAAGCACACTACTATGCCAGATGAGATGACGCTGAGTTATTAAACAAAATAAACGTAAAATAAAAAAGGAAATGGCAGACTGTGCCTAATTGAAATCCAACCCCTAATAAATTTTCCCACTTCGGTCTTTGCAATGGATATGTGCGTCACTAAGCGCAAAACACAGCGGTCGCAAGTCTCACTCCAAATTGCTCACAATTTGCTAGTAGATGCACTGCAGCAAGTACAGCCACCAGCAGATCAACCAGAAATCAAATATATATAACGCTACTGTAGGCGTAAGTAAGCCGTTTGGATTCTCCTATGGCTATTTTCTAGCCAAGTATGAAAGCACACTACTATGCCAGATGAGATGACGCTGAGTTATTAAACAAAATAAATGTAAAATAAAAAAGGAAATGGCAGACTGTGCCTAATTGAAATCCAACCCCTAATAAATTTTCCCACTTCGGTCTTTGCAATGGATATGTGCGTCACTAAGCGCAAAACACAGCGGTCGCAAGTCTCACTACAAATTACTCACAATTTGCTAGTAGATGCACTGCAGCAAGTACAGCCACCAGCAGATCAACCAGAAATCAAATATATATAACGCTACTGTAGGCGTAAGTAAGCCGTTTGGATTCTCCTATGGCTATTTTCTAGCCAAGTATGAAAGCACACTACTATGCCAGATGAGATGACGCTGAGTTATTAAAAAAATAAACGTAAAATAAAAAAGGAAATGGCAGACTGTGCCTAATTGAAATCCAACCCCTAATAAATTTTCCCACTTCGGTCTTTGCAATGGATATGTGCGTCACTAAGCGCAAAACACAGCGGTCGCAAGTCTCACTCCAAATTGCTCACAATTTGCTAGTAGATGCACTGCAGCAAGTACAGCCACCAGCAGATCAACCAGAAATCAAATATATATAACGCTACTGTAGGCGTAAGTAAGCCGTTTGGATTCTCCTATGGCTATTTTCTAGCCAAGTATGAAAGCACACTACTATGCCAGATGAGATGACGCTGAGTTATTAAAAAAATAAACGTAAAATAAAAAAGGAAATGGCAGACTGTGCCTAATTGAAATCCAACCCCTAATAAATTTTCCCACTTCGGTCTTTGCAATGGATATGTGCGTCACTAAGCGCAAAACACAGCGGTCGCAAGTCTCACTACAAATTGCTCACAATTTGCTAGTAGATGCACTGCAGCAAGTACAGCCACCAGCAGATCAACCAGAAATCAAATATATATAACGCTACTGTAGGCGTAAGTAAGCCGTTTGGATTCTCCTATGGCTATTTTCTAGCCAAGTATGAAAGCACACTACTATGCAAGATGAGATGACACTGAGTTATTAAAAAAATAAACGTAAAATAAAAAGTAAATTGCAGACTGTGCCTAATTGAAATCAATCCCCTAATAAATTTTCCCACTTTGGTGTTTGAGGTGGATATGTGTGTCACTAAGAGCTAAACACAACGGTAGCAAGTCCCCCTGCAAATTCCTCACAATATGGTACTAGCTGCAAATAAAAAAAAAAAAGTATAACATTATTGTAGCCCTAAGAAGGGCTGTTGGGTTCTTGGAGAATCACTCCTGCTTAACAGTAAGCTAATAGAACACCCTAACACTTTCCCTGACCAGCAGCAGCTCTCTCCCTAGCGGCATCCAGACACAGAATGATCCGAGCAGCGCGGGCAGCGGCTAGTCTATCCCAGGGTCACCTGATCTGGCCAGCCAACCACTGCTATCGACGTGTAAGGGTACCACGTCATGCTGGGTGGAGTGCAGAGTCTCCATGCTTGTGATTGGCTCTGTTTCTGGCCGCCAAAAAGCAAAACGGCGGGAGCTGCCATTTTCTCGAGCGGGCGAAGTATTCATCCGAGCAACGAGCAGTTTCGAGTACGCTAATGCTCGACCGAGCATCAAGCTCGGACGAGCATGTTTGCTCATCTCTAGTCAGTACCTGTCCAGCAACCGCGCAACCACAACCAGGCTTGGTTTTCAGACTAGGCAAGTGGTGGCGAACTCACCCTGCGACGTCCTTGTGGGCTAAGGCCCTGCCTAAAGCAGATAAACCGCCCTGGCAAGGCCGAACCCACTATCTGGAACCTAACTGACGGTCCCTGAGTGACCCTACAAGATGACAGGGTCGACTTACTTCGTCTGGCAGCTGCTGGATGGTGGAGTGGACAGGTAACCAGAATACAGGTATAGGTCAGTGTTCACATTGGTACACAGAAACCGACACAAGACTGAGACAGGAAATTAGGGTCACACGAGGAGATAAACAACAGATACAGACAGACAAGCGGAGTCAAACAAACCAGGTCAAAACTAAGATGGCAGCAAAGGAACAAATCCGTATAGCAAATAGAAAGGTCAGTAGGCAAAGCAGAAGTCAATACCCAGAAAGCAAGAACCGCAAAAGCGAAAGCACTAGAGGACACAGGAGACTGAATAACCAGCACCCAATGAAGGAATTGGTCAGAATTTAACTAGAGATGAGCGAACACTAAAATGCTCGGGTACTCGTTATTCGAGACGAACTTTTCCCGATGCTCGAGTGCTCGTCTCGAATAACGAACCCCATTGAAGTCAATGGGAGACTCGAGCATTTTTCAAGGGGACCAAGGCTCTGCACAGGGAAGCTTGGCCAAACACCTGGGAACCTCAGAAAAGGATGGAAACACCACGGAAATGGACAGGAAACAGCAGGGGCAGCATGCATGGATGCCTCTGAGGCTGCTTAAACGCACCATTATGCCAAAATTATGGGCAACAGCATGGCCATGACAGAGTGACAGAATGAAGCTAGATAGTATCTAAAACATGCAATAATTGACCCTGACACTATAGGGGACGGCATGCAGAGGCAGCGGCAGCAGGCTAGAGAGTGTCATGGCGACATACCCTAAATGGACTCAGGCTTCAAACCAATGGGTGGCAGAGAGGAACCAAAGGAGGTGAGCAAGAAGTGCTCAAATAATATCGGTACATGATAAAAGTTTGCCAGTATATTTTGTGGATTACACAGCAGGGTGGCGACAAAGTTAACATGGAAGCCATGAAAACAACCCAAAATTCTGCCTGACACAGCTCGTTTGATAAGGGGACCATGTATGGAGGCAGTGAACTAGTAGTAGATTAAAGGTGCTGCAGTTAAAACTATGTTAGTTGGATCTTGGCATGGAGCTGGCGCTCCGCTGCCAGACGAGCTTTCGCCAATCCAAGCCCCTGTCTCTAGGCTACTCCCCAAACAGCACTTTTGTATAAGATCAAGTGTAGTAGCGTTCTTATAAGTTTAGGATATGCCGGGTGAGGGGAATGTAAACAGATGCGCAAGAAGCGCATGATGCGCATGGAGCTGGCGCTCCGCTGCCAGGCGAGCTTTCGCCAATCCAAGCCCCTGTCTCTAGGCTACTCCCCAAACAGCACTTTTGTATAAGATCAAGTGTAGTAGCGTTCTTATAAGTTTAGGATATGGCGGGTGAGGGGAATGTAAACAGATGCGCAAGAAGCGCTGAAATAATATCCCTAAATGGTAAAAGTTTGCAAGTATATTTTGTGGATTACACAGCAGGGTGGCGACAAAGTTAACAACTTTGATGTGGAATGCCCTGTAATAGCTCTTGGGCGGTGTGCCTTTTATCGCCTAGGCTCAGCAGTTTCAGCACCGCCTGCTGTCGCTTAGCGACGGCACTGCTGCTGTGCCTAGAGCTACCGACTGATGGCGCCATGCCCACGGATGGTAATTCGGAGGAGGAGGAGGTGGAGGAGGGGTGGGAGGAGGTATAGTAGGCCTTTGAGACCTGGACCGAGGTAGGCCCCGCAATTCTCTGCGTCGGCAGTATATGACCAGCCCCAGGGTCAGACTCGGTCCCAGCCTGCACCAAGTTAAGTGTAGTAGCGTTCTTATAAGTTTGGGATATGGCGGGTTAGGGGAATGTAAACAGATGCGCAAGAAGCGCATGATGCGCATGGAGCTGGCGTTCCGCTGCCAGGCGAGCTTTCGCCAATCCAAGCCCCTGTCTCTAGGCTACTCCCCAAACAGCACTTCTAAGAACCTTTTGTATAAGATCAAGTGTAGTAGCGTTCTTATAAGTTTAGGATATGCCGGGTGAGGGGAATGTAAACAGATGCGCAAGAAGCGCTGAAATAATATCCCTAAATGGTAAAAGTTTGCCAGTATATTTTGTGGATAACACAGCAGGGTGGCGACAAAGTTAACAACTTTGATGTGGAATCCATGAAAACAACCCAAATTTCTGCCTGACACACCTCGTTTGATAAAGGGACGATGTATGGAGGCAGCTATATGGACGACTTTTGGAGGTAGCAATGGAGACAACGTGTGGAGGCTGCTATGGAGACAATTTAATTTGGATAGTGCCTGTATGTGGCAGTCCCAAACATTTTTCAAACCAGAGGAGCAGGTAGGTGGCCCTCCAGTAAAATGGAATAGATTGAGTGCCTGTATGTGGCAGTCCCAAAAATTCTTCAAACCAGAGGAGCAGGTAGGTGGCCCTCCAGTAAAATGGAATAGATTGAGTGCCTGTATGTGGCAGTCCCAAAAATTGTTCAAACCAGAGGAGCAGGTAGGTGGCCCTCCAGTAAAATGGAATAGATTGAGTGCCTGTATGTGGCAGTCCCAAAAATTCTTCAAACCAGAGGAGCAGGTAGGTGGCCCTCCAGTAAAATGGAATAGATTGAGTGCCTGTATGTGGCAGTCCCAAAAATTCTTCAAACCAGAGGAGCAGGTAGGTGGCCCTCCAGTAAAATGGAATAGATTGAGTGCCTGTATGTGGCAGTCCCAAAAATTGTTCAAACCAGAGGACCGGGTAGGTGGCCCTCCAGAAAAATGGAATAGATTGAGTGCCTGTATGTGGCACTCACAAAAATTGTTTCAAACAGAGGACCGGGTAGGTGGCCCTCCAGAAAAATTAAATGCATGAAGTATAGCAAGAGCCAGTGGGCCCTGTCAAAAAATAGCCATTTTCCTCTGCTTTACTGTACAAAGAGGAGGAGAAGGAGGAAAATGAGGAGGAGGAGGAGGAGTGGATCAATTATTCAGGTTGAGCTTCCTTCACCTGGTGGAGATTGGAAATTCTGAGAAATCCAGCCTTTATTCATTTTAATAAGCGTCAGCCTGTCAGCGCTGTCAGTCGACAGGCGTGTACGCTTATCGGTGATGATGCCACCAGCTGCACTGAAAACCCGCTCGGACAAGACGCTAGCGGCAGGGCAGGCAAGAACCTCCAAGGCGTACAGCGCCAGTTCGTGCCACATGTCCAGCTTTGAAATCCAGTAGTTGTAGGGAGCTGTGTGATCATTTAGGACGATGGTATGGTCAGCTACGTACTCCCTCACCATCTTTCTGTAAAGATCAGCCCTACTCTGCCGAGACTGGGGACAGGTGACAGTGTCTTGCTGGGGTGACATAAAGTTGGCAAAAGCCTTGTAAAGCGTACCCTTGCCAGTGCTGGACAAGCTGCCTGCTCGCCTACTCTCCCTCGCTACTTGTCCCGCAGAACTACGCACTCTGCCGCTAGCGCTGTCAGAAGGGAAATACTGTTTCAGCTTGTGCACCAGGGCCTGCTGGTATTCATGCATTCTCACACTCCTTTCCTCTGCAGGGATGAGAGTGGCAAGATTTTGCTTGTACCGTGGGTCCAGGAGAGTGAACACCCAGTAATCGGTGCTGGAATAAATTCTTTGAACGCGAGGGTCACGGGATAGGCAGCCTAGCATGAAATCTGCCATATGCGCCAGAGTACCAACGCGTAAGAATTCACTCCCCTCACTGGCCTGACTGTCCATTTCCTCCTCCTCCAACTCCTCCAACTCCTCTTCTTCTGCCCATACACGCTGAACAGTGAAGGACTCAACAATGGTCCCCTCTTGTGTCTCGCCAACATTCTCCTCCTCTTCCTCCTCATCCTCCTCCACCTCCACCTCCTCCGATATGCGCTGAGAAACAGACCTCAGGGTGCTTTGGCTATCAACAAGGGAATATTCTTCCCCCGTCTCTTGTGACGAGCGCAAAGCTTCCGACTTCATGCTGACCAGAGAGTTTTTCAACAGGCCAAGCAGCGGGATGGTGAGGCTGATGATGGCGGCATCGCCACTGACCATCTGTGTTGACTCCTCAAAGTTACTCAGCACCTGACAGATATCAGACATCCACGTCCACTCCTCATTGTAGACTTGAGGAAGCTGACTGACCTGACTACCAGTTCTGGTGGAAGTTGACATCTGGCAGTCTACAATCGCTCTGCGCTGCTGGTAAACTCTGGATAACATGGTCAGTGTTGAATTCCACCTCGTGGGCACGTCGCACAACAGTCGGTGAGCGGGCAGTTGGAGGCGGCGCTGCGCTGCCCTGAGAGTGGCAGCATCTGGGCTGGACTTCCTGAAATGCGCACAGATGCGGCGCACCTTCGTGAGCAAATCAGACAGATTGGGGTATGTCTTGAGGAAACGCTGCACTATCAGATTTAACACATGGGCCAGGCATGGCACATGTGTCAGTCTGCCGAGTTGCAGAGCCGCCACCAGGTTACGGCCGTTGTCACACACAACCATTCCCGGCTTGAGGTTCAGCGGTGCCAGCCACAGATCAGTCTGCGCCGTGATGCCCTGTAATAGCTCTTGGGCGGTGTGCCTTTTGTCGCCTAGGCTCAGCAGTTTGAGCACCGCCTGCTGTCGCTTAGCGACGGCACTGCTGCTGTGCCTAGAGCTACCGACTGATGGCGCCGTGCCCACGGATGGTAGTTCGGAGGAGGAGGTGGAGGAGGGGTGGGAGGAGGAGGAGGCATAGTAGGCCTGAAACACCTGGACCGAGGTAGGCCCCGCAATCCTCGGCGTCGGCAGTATATGAGCAGCCCCAGGGTCAGTCTCGGTCCCAGCCTCCACCAAGTTAACCCAATGTGCCGTCAGCGATATATAGTGGCCCTGCCCGGCAGCACTCGTCCACGTGTCCGTGGTCAGGTGGACCTTGTCAGAAACGGCGTTGGTCAGGGCACGGATGATGTTGTCTGACACGTGCTGGTGCAGGGCTGGGACGGCACATCGGGAAAAGTAGTGGCGGCTGGGGACCGAATACCGAGGGGCGGCCGCCGCCATGAGGTTGCGAAAGGCCTCGGTCTCTACTAGCCTATAGGGCAGCATCTCCAGGCTAAGCAATCTGGAGATGTGCACATTAAGGGCTTGGGCGTGCGGGTGGGTTGCACTATATTTGCGTTTCCGCTCCAGCGTCTGGGGTATGGAGAGCTGAACGCTGGTGGATGCTGTGGAGGATCGTGGAGGCGACGATGGGGTTTTTGGGCCAGGGTCCTGGGCAGGGGGCTGACTAGCAGCTGACACAGGGGAAGGAGCAGTGGTGTGCACGGCCGGAGGTGAACGGGCTTGTTGCCACTGAGTGGGGTGCTTAGCATTCATATGCCTGCGCATACTGGTGGTAGTTAAGCTAGTAGTGGTGGAACCCCTGCTGAGCCTGGTTTGGCAAATGTTGCACACCACAGTCCGTCGGTCATCCGGTGTTTCCTTAAAGAACCTCCACACTTCTGAAGATCTAGCCCTCGCCGCAAGAGCCCTCACCACGGGAGCTTCACTAGTTGACAGTGGCGCTGATGCACCAGCTCTGGCCCTGCCTCTCCGTCTGGCCCCACCACTGCCTCTTCCAACCTGTTCAGGTCGAGGACTCTCCTCCGTCTCAGAAGCACTGTGTTCACCCGGCCTCTCAACCCAGCTTGGGTCTGTCACCTCATCATCCTCCGATCCCTCAGTCTGCTCCCCCCTCGGACTTCCTGCCCTGACAACAACTTCCCCACTGTCTGACAACCGTGTCTCCTCATCGTCGGACACCTCTTTACACACTTCCACTACGTCAAGAAGGTCATCATCACCCACAGACTGTGACTGGTGGAAAACCTGGGCATCGGAAAATTGCTCAGCAGCAACCGGACAAGTGGTTTGTGACTGTGGGAAGGGTCCAGAAAACAGTTCCTCAGAGTATGCCGGTTCAAATGGCAAATTTTCCTGGGAGGGGGCAGACTGGGGGGGAGGAGGCTGAGGTGCAGGAGCTGGAGGAGTGGGGATTTCGGTGACATGGGTGGACTGCGTGGAAGACTGACTGGTGGTGGACAAATTGCTCGAAGCATTGTCAGCAATCCACGACATCACCTGTTCGCACTGTTCTGGCCTCAACAGTGCTCTACCACGAGTCCCAGTAACTTCAGACATGAACCTAGGGAGTGTAGCTCTGCGGCGTTCCCCTGCTCCCTCATCAGCAGGTGGTGTCTCACCCCGCCCAGGACCACGGCCTCTGACCCCTGCAGTAGTTGGACGCCCACGTCCCCGCCCTCGTCCTCTACCCCTAGCCCTGGGGTTAAACATTTTTAAAATGAGAGTTATAACTTTTTTTTTTTTTTTACTTTTTTTTGTTTTTTTTTGTGTTTTTTTGTGTTTTTTGTTTTTTTTTGTGTTTTTTGTTTTTTTTTGAGTTTTTAGAACCAAACAATCCTATCCTATTGCTATGGCTATTTTCTAGCCAAGTATCAAAGGAAGCACACTACTATGCCAGATGAGATGACACTGAGTTAGTGCCTAATAGAAATCCAACCCCTACTGAATTTTCCCACTTCAGCCTTTGCTATGGATATGTGCGCCACTAAGCGCAGAACACAGCGGTCGCAAGTCTCACTACAAATTGCTCAGAATTGGCAAGTACATGCACTGCAGAAACTACAGCCACCAGCAGATCAACCAGAAATCAAATATATAGAACGCTACTGTAGGCTTCAAGAAGCTATTTGTATTCTCCTATGGCTATTTTCTAGCCAAGTATCAAAGGAAGCACACTACTATGCCAGATGAGATGACACTGAGTTAGTGCCTAATAGAAATCCAACCCCTACTGAATTTTCCCACTTCAGCCTTTGCTATGGATATGTACGCCACTAAGCGCAGAACACAGCGGTCGCAAGTCTCACTACAAATTGCTCAGAATTGGCAAGTACATGCACTGCAGAAACTAAAGCCACCAGCAGATCAACCAGAAATCAAATATATAGAACGCTACTGTAGGCTTCAAGAAGCTGTTTGTATTCTCCTATGGCTATTTTCTAGCCAAGTATCAAAGGAAGCACACTACTATGCCAGATGAGATGACACTGAGTTATTGCCTAATAGAAATCCAACCCCTACTGAATTTTGCCACTTCAGCCTTTGCTATGGATATGTGCGCCACTAAGCGCAGAACACAGCGGTCGCAAGTCTCACTACAAATTGCTCAGAATTGGCAAGTACATGCACTGCAGAAACTAAAGCCACCAGCAGATCAACCAGAAATCAAATATATAGAACGCTACTGTAGGCTTCAAGAAGCTGTTTGTATTCTCCTATGGCTATTTTCTAGCCAAGTATCAAAGGAAGCACACTACTATGCCAGATGAGATGACACTGAGTTAGTGCCTAATAGAAATCCAACCCCTACTGAATTTTCCCACTTCAGCCTTTGCTATGGATATGTGCGCCACTAAGCGCAGAACACAGCGGTCGCAAGTCTCACTACAAATTGCTCAGAATTGGCAAGTACATGCACTGCAGAAACTAAAGCCACCAGCAGATCAACCAGAAATCAAATATATAGAACGCTACTGTAGGCTTCAAGAAGCTGTTTGTATTCTCCTATGGCTATTTTCTAGCCAAGTATCAAAGGAAGCACACTACTATGCCAGATGAGATGACACTGAGTTATTGCCTAATAGAAATCCAACCCCTACTGAATTTTGCCACTTCAGCCTTTGCTATGGATATGTGCGCCACTAAGCGCAGAACACAGCGGTCGCAAGTCTCACTACAAATTGCTCAGAATTGGCAAGTACATGCACTGCAGAAACTAAAGCCACCAGCAGATCAACCAGAAATCAAATATATAGAACGCTACTGTAGGCTTCAAGAAGCTGTTTGTATTCTCCTATGGCTATTTTCTAGCCAAGTATCAAAGGAAGCACACTACTATGCCAGATGAGATGACACTGAGTTAGTGCCTAATAGAAATCCAACCCCTACTGAATTTTCCCACTTCAGCCTTTGCTATGGATATGTGCGCCACTAAGCGCAGAACACAGCGGTCGCAAGTCTCACTACAAATTGCTCAGAATTGGCAAGTACATGCACTGCAGAAACTAAAGCCACCAGCAGATCAACCAGAAATCAAATATATAGAACGCTACTGTAGGCTTCAAGAAGCTGTTTGTATTCTCCTATGGCTATTTTCTAGCCAAGTATCAAAGGAAGCACACTACTATGCCAGATGAGATGACACTGAGTTATTGCCTAATAGAAATCCAACCCCTACTGAATTTTCCCACTTCGGTCTTTGCTATGGATATGTGTGCCACTAAGAGCTAAACACAACGGTAGCAAGTCCCCCTGCTAATTCCTCACAAAATGGTAAAAGATGCAAATTAAAATAAAAAAAGTAGAACGTTATTGTAGCCCTAAGAAGGGCTGTTGGGTTCTTTGAGAATCACTCCTGCCTAACAGTAAGCTAATAGAACACCCTAACGCTTTCCCTGACCAGCAGCAGCTCTCTCCCTAGCGGCATCCAGAGACAGAATGATCCGAGCAGCGCGGCCAGCGGCTAGTCTATCCCAGGGTCACCTGATCTGGCCAGCCAACCACTGCTATCGACGTGTAAGGGTACCACGTCATGCTGGGTGGAGTGCAGAGTCTCCTGGCTTGTGATTGGCTCTGTTTCTGGCCGCCAAAAAGCAAAACGGCGGGAGCTGCCATTTTCTCGAGCGGGCGAAGTATTCGTCCGAGTAACGAGCAGTTTCGAGTACCCTAATGCTCGACCGAGCATCAAGCTCGGACGAGCATGTTCGCTCATCTCTAAATTTAACCCCTTAACGCTGAAGCCACTTTTCACCTTCCTGACACGGCCCATTTTTTAAAATCTGACATGTGTCTATTTAAGTGGTTATAACTTTGGAACGCTTTAACATATCCAGCTGATTTTGAGATTGTTTTTTCGTGACACATTGTACTTCATGTTGGTCGAGAAATTTAATCAATATGTTTTCAAAATTCAAAATTTTCTACTTTTTGGAAAGTTAGTCATATCACTAAAATAACTTGATAACTAACATTTTCCATATGTCTGCTTTAACTTGGCAACATTTTTCAAACATCTTTTCCATTTTTTAGGATGCTAGGAGGCTTATAACTTTAGGTGCAATTTTTCAGATTTTCACGAAAATCATCAAAACCTTACTTTTGGAGGGTCAGTTTAGTTAGAAGTGACTTTATAAGGCCTACATGACAGAAAACCCCCACAAATGACACCATTTTAGAAACTACACCCCTCAAAATATTCAAAACAACCTTTGGGAATTTGGTTAACCCTATGAGCGTTTCATGAGGGTGAAAGATAAATGAAAGTGAAATTACAGAAATGTAATTTTATCTTACAATAGATTCATTGAGCACTAAAATTTTCACCTTCACAATGGGTTAAAAAGGAAAATGCATTTTACAATGTTTAGGGCAATTCCTCCTGAGCATGCCAATACCCATTTTGTCACTGTTCCCCGCTGTACGGGCACAGGGGGGCACTTGGAATGGAAAGAGCGTTGTTTCGTTTTTGCAGGGAAATATGGCTGAAAAAGTTTTCATGTGTCAGGATGCATTTGGAGAGCCATAATGGTACCAAAACAGAGGAAAGCCCCAACAAGTGACACCATTCTGGAAAGTGCACCCTTTGGAGAATTTAGCAAGGTGTAATATGTGTATTTGCCCCAACAGGTGTTTGATTCAATTAGGCCCCAAAAGGGAAAAAAGGTGAAAATGTTCTCAAAAAGTCACTTTTACCCCAAATTTTTGTAAGCCACAAGGGATAAAAGATGAAACAACCCCAAAAAATGTGTACTAGCATTTCTCCCGAGTATAAAATTGCCCCACACATGCAAATAAAATGTTGTATGGGTACACAGTGAAGCTCAGAAGGGAAAGAGGGGCGTTGGCCTTTTAGAAGCCAAACTTGACAAACATCCTTTACATGTCTCAGGATGCATTTAGAGAGCCGTAGTGGTACCAAAACAGAGGAGAACCCCAACAATTATCACCATTTTGGAAAGCATACCCCTTAGAGAATTTAGCAAGGTGTAATATGAGTATTTGTCCATAAAGGTGTTTGATTTAATTAGGGCTTAAATAGGACAAAGGTGAACATTTTCTTATTAAGGTCATTGTACCCCTAATTTTTTAAAGCCACAAGGGATAAAAAAAATGTAATAACCCCCCAAAATGTGTAAACCTATTTCTCCCGAGTGTAGAAGTACCTCACATGTGTATATAAAATGTTGTATGGGCGCACAGTAAAAGGGAAGGGGGATGTTTGCCTTTTATAAGCCAAATTTGACAGAAATGTTTGACATGCATTTGGAGAACCCTAGTGGTATAAAACAGAGAAGAATCCGAAAAGTGACCCTAATCTTTGAATGCACACCCCTTAGAGAATTTTGCTATGTGTTATATATGTATTTGCCCCTACAGGTGGATGATCCAATTAGGCCCTAAACATTAAAAAGGTAAACATTTTCCTATAAATGTCACTTTACTCCTAATTTTTGTAAGCCACAAGGGATAATATATTAAATAACCCCGAAAAAGGTGTAAAACTATTTCTCCCGAGTGTAGAAGTACCCCACATGTGCATATAAAATGCTTTATGGGCGCACAGTAGAGGAAAAGAGGGATGTTTGTCTTTTAGAGGCAAAATTTTACAGAAATCCTTCACATGTGTCAGGATACATTTGGAGAGCCGTAGTGGTACCAAAGAAGAGGAAAACCCGAAAAGTGACCCTAATTGTTGAATGTACACCCCTTGGGGAATATAGCAAATGTATTATGTGGTGTAGGGTAATACACGTCGTGAAATGATCATTTTGAACATATAGGTGGTTTCCAAATACGATGTGCAATGGAGTCCAAGATGGAAATTGCAATTATTTCTGGAAAGTTCAGTGCTCATTATGTGGCGCCCCTTATGAAATAATGGAGGGGTATAGGGAGCAACATGACCCTCCAGTTGTTACAATTATTCATTTTACTGAATTCACAACAGCTTGGGCGTGAATTGTGAATGTGTTGTGTATAATGAGGTGGAATATACCAAGGGACCAACTAAATTTTTGTCACTCTGGAGTTGTCGCAGGTCTCTTAGTATATAGTGTCCATCCTAACTCCTCTTTTGGAACAGACTCTTTATTGAGTCCTACCTTTAGAAGCAGCAGAATTTACCGGGAAAATGCTGCCCTGGCAAAATACAGGAACATCTAAACCAGAGGTACTGGGGCCCCGTCCTTCTTGTCCCAATATTAGTTTCCTAATATCTTCCTCTTGAAAACGGAGAAATTATACGGCAGGACATGCACATTGGAACAGCACGTAAGAGTTGTACAGCATCACCTGTACAATGTGCACGGCCAGTGCTTTTGTACCATATCTTCGTTTTTCGTAGGGAAATTATCACCAAGTGTTACTCTTATTCACCCTAGCGATGCCCATTGTGATGAATATTGCTGCTTTTAGCTGGACCAAATCGACCAGCCAATAGCGGCAAACATGGACAGAGGGGGGCAACAAAACCCCTGTGGACCGCAAGGCACAATTGGTGGCTGTCAGGAACAGCCGCCACCCTGCCCCGATCACCGTGTCTACAGACATAGTGACCGTTATTACTGACGTCATAAGTAAATTCGCTGCTATTGGCTGGTCTGCATTGATGAGCCAATAGCAGCGATCATGAACTGAGGGGGAAGCGGGGGGACGTAACCCTTCTGTTCCATGGGGCAGGATGGATGGCTGTCAGGATCAGCCGCCATCTTGCCCCGATCACTGTGTCTGAACCGTGTTGGCAAGTCACTACCCGCCGCACCGTTCTATTACAACGCGTGTTGGGAATAGGCTATACAATCTTTATTTTTTAAGCAATTTAGACAAATAAGGGCTTATTTTTTGCGAGATGAGATGCACTGTAAAAAAAACCTTTATTTTAGAGGGTGTTTAGCTTATCGAAGCAATTTTATTAACTTTTTTTGTGTGGAGGAAAATTAAATCATCAATTCTTGTTTTGGATTTTTAGCATTTTTTTGGGGGGGTGTTCGCTGTAGCATAACAATAATATATTATCTTTATTCTACGGATCACTACGATTACGGTGATACCTCATTTATATAGTTTTGTTTATATTTGTCCAATTTTATTGAAGGAAAACTAGAATAGAAAAAATTGCATTTGTTTTAGTATTGCCATTTTTGCGTGACAAGTTGTTCTTTTCAGTGGTATCATTTTGGTGCTTGTAACTTTTTCGGATCACTTTTTAGAACATTTTTTGCAAAGCAATTTGATAAAAAGTTTTAATTTTTGGCACGTTTTGGGGGGGGGGGGGTTACCACGTTCACCTAGAGGGTCCAATTATGATTAGTATTTATTGTACAGATTGTTACAGACGCGGCGATACCAAATAAGTGGGGTTTTTTAGTGATTTTTTTTATACTTTATTACTTGTGTACATGGAAATATGGTGTTTGGGGGGACTTTCACTTTCTTTTATTATTTATTTTTATTTTAAAAAACCTTTATTTATTGTTTTAACTTTTTTTTTACAGTAATTGACATCTAAGCTTGAACAAGTGATCTTCTGATCACTTGTTCAAGCTATTTCACAGGTTACACAGTGCAATACAGATGTATTGCACTGTGTAATGTCAGACACTGAGCATGCTGCGCATGCCCAGTGTCTTACAGCCAGGTCCTGCCAGAAGGCAGGGACCCGGCTTCCGGATGAAGATCTCGCAGCCCCGGGCACCGGCGGGGGGGTCCGATTCACTTTAGATTGGATTGAAAGGCCTCTGACACGCCGCGGTCAGCGCGACCGCGGCGTGTTAGGGGTTAACACCCGCGATCGGAGGAATCTCCGATCGCGGGTGTTAGAGGCAGGTGTCGGCTATAATATATAGCCGACACCCACAGCTTCTGGCGCCGGCTCCGTTCAGGAGCCGGCGCCAGAAGCTTGACGTAATAATACTGCATTTTGCGGGAACGCACCTCCCACCATGCAGTACTATTACGTTAAATGTCGGGAAGGGGTTAAGGGAGTAATGGACACTATCTCCAGTGTCCAGTGAGCCTGACTGGCTCAGCCATCCATCACTCAAACCGCAGCTGCAGACAAAACGAGTGCAAAGACACACCAAGCTTTCCCAGGATCAGAAATGTAGCTGTCAATCACAGGCAGCACTGGGTGGGGTTTTCCAGCAAGAGTTCTGACCCTGTGCATGCACTTCAGCCATTCTTACAAAGCCAAGCAAACGCTCCTCGAGTTGCAGTGGCAGAACGACCTCCCCCAACATAGGCTGATATACAATATTTCCACCTGTTGGAATTCCAGCCTCCATATGTTAGACTGCCTGTATGATCAGAGAAAGCCATTAATTGTGAAAGCCAAAATTGTAAAAAAAAGCAGAGAATGTAATTGGTGTAAAAATGGAGCAATGGGAGAGCATGCTACTCTCACGTGTACTTAAAGAATTTGCTTGCATGATAATAGACCATTCTCACCTGTTGTATAATCAACTTCAAGGGCAGCGAAGTGGTTTCAGTGGCAGACTGAATGTAATTAGATGCAGGACGGATAGACATAAAAAATCATTCTTGTCTTATTCTATCCATCTGTCAACCATTAAAAAGATGGTCTAATTTAGGTGCAGTGGAAATCAAGATATGACCGTCACATGCATTAATATAGGACTGCGGGGTTGGACATGAGTATAGGGCATTGCACGGGTTCTAAGGATAAATGGTTTTATGTCTGAATTTTTAATTTTTTTATATTATGTTTTAATGTGACATTGTCTTTTCCCCCTTTTTCGGGGATAATAAATTATTATTATTATTATTATTATTAATGATTTTTTGATGATGCATGCGGACAGGAGTAAACCCCTGTGTAACTTTGATGTCAGCCACTGGCAGCTCATGCGTGACACCGGCCGTTTGCTCAGGCCCTTCGAAGACTCCACGGTCTTAGTCAGTTGCCAGGACTATGCGATGAATAACGTCATTCCAAGGCTTCATGTCCTGGAACAGATGCTGCAAAATCTGTCTAGTCAGGCCACTGGAGAAGTGGCGACTACATCTCATGTCCACATGAGTCAAGTTGGGGCTGAACTGGAAGAGGAGGAGGACATTGGAGCACAAGCAGAGTTTAGTGCAATTAGTGGTTTTTCTACTCAGGTGACAGAGCAGGAGAATCTGGAGGAGATAGAAGATGAGGCAGATAACCCAGAGCCACCGTGGCAGTATACAGGGGAGATGGAGGCTGGGAGTCCCTCAGAGTCACTTGCGCAGATGACCCGCAGCTTGTTGCTTTGCCTAGTGACAGCAGAATAGTCAACATCCGGCATAGGGATAAATATTGGCTCTCCACCCTCTTTGACCCTTGCTACCGGTCCAAAATGGGTGCCTTTTTTTCCAGCTGCTGAAAGGGAGGAACTACTGGCATACTATAGAGAAATACTGTGCAGACAGTTAGCCGCTGCCTATGTGCGCCATTGTCCATCATCTGTCAGGTCTGACTGGGGGATTCCAGGCAGTCATCGCTCACATACTACTGCCACGGCTGCTTTGGGGAGACGGGGGGTAGGAGCAGTAGCAGCTCGATCAGCAGCAGCTTAAGTCTGGAGTCCTTAATAAGAAGCTTCCTTCACCCGCCTGCTAGCAGAAACAGCAGGACATGAAGCAGACCCTGGACCAGCAGTGGTGGCCTTCTTGGACAGCACTCTAACACCCCAGGCAGATGATCCCCAGGACTACTGGGCAGCCAAACTTGATGTGTGGCTGCAACTTGCACAGTTTGCAGTAGAGAAGCTGTCCTGCTTGGCCAGTGTGGCATCAGAGTGGGTGTTCAGTGCGGCGGGGGCCATCGTTACTCCAAAGCAGAACCCGCTTGTCCACCGTAATGTGGAGAGACTGACCTTTGTTAAGACGAATCAGGCGTGGATCGGCAAGGATTTCAACCATCCAATGCCTTATACATCAGATTTGATCAGCCATGATGCCTACCCCAAACATTGAGAAATGAGTCTGGATTCTATTTACCTGCCTCAGCCACTATTCTGATTCTGCCACCCGCCTGATGCCACTCATCTGTTGCCAGTTGCTCCACCTGCCTCCCACCACCTTTACCAAGGACTGGAATTGTCACCCACCTCCACACTCTGTCAATGTGCCACTTTCTGACCTCCTGCTGCTGCTGACACCTCCTCACTCTGTCATTGTGCCACACTATGGCCTACCATATGCCTTCCACCACCAGAATTATTCATTGTGCCACTCACTGGCCTCATGCTGCTGCTACTGCTGCTGCCCACCCACAGACACTGTAATTGTGTCACTCTCTGACCTCCTGATGCTTCCACCACCTCCACACTTTGTCATTGTGCCACTCTTTGGCCTACCATGTTGCTGCCAGCTCCAGAATTTGTAATTGTGCCACTCTATGGCCTCATGCTGCTACTACTGCTTCCACCCACCAAACACACTGTGATTGTGCCACTCCCTGACCTCTTGCTGCTGCTGCCGCCACCTCCACACTCTGTCATTGTGCCACAATGTGGCCTACCATGTTGCTGCCAGCTCCATAATTTGTCATTATTTCACACTCTGACCTCTTGATGCTGCTGCCGCCGCCTCCACACTTTGTCATTCTGCCACTCTGTGGCCTACGATGTTGATGCAGCCTCCATAATTTGTCATTGTGCCACTCTGCAGCCTACTCATGCTGCTGCCGACTGACCACTGTTTCCCTGGAACACCCTGTGATTTCCATAATGCTATTTTCACCCTCCACCACTCTATGACGTTGGCACTATGTTTGGTTTTCTGCTTCATTTCATCTGTCAGAAGGAATGAAAATCTTCAGGATTTATAGCGAAAAGTGGATACAGAACACAGAGGACATGAAAATATCCCATTTACTGGTCATCTCTGTTTTAGATCAACTTCTGTTTGTTTTTTGCTTTAGCAATACTGATGGATTATTGGCCAATTGAAAGCAAACACTGATGGATGAAAAGAAGGACAAAATGATCAGTGACGTCAATGCAAAATTCTTGCTGACACCCTCTCCACTATTTTGGGGGTTTCTACATGTAGCAGCTTTTAACAGAACAGGTTCTGTCGTAATCTATGGAATTATCTGATGTCAGTGTAAAAAGAGTGCACTCTTTGATGTTATAGTGGGATCTTGGCCCTCAGCTCAGTCCTTTCGAACTGGCACAGACGTTACCTTGTCAGGCTGCATTCCTGTTTCGCTTATTTGGTGAAGATGGCCTATGTAAGTGCACATGGAATTGAAAAGTGAAGCGATTCTAAGAGCGGCGGCTGTCATGTGCGTGTCATACTAAAACACAGCATTGTTTGACGACCGAACCACGCTCCCTATGCATATTTGAGCATGGCACAACGTTCTACAGCACCCTACAGGCTCTCTGCAGCCAGGAAATACCAGTTTTTTTAATATGATTCAACATGATTCGATTCGGTTGAATCGAATTTTCTCCGAAAATTCTGAGAACCTGGTCGAATTTAATTTTGAATAATTAGGCCATCTTTAAATTTATCTTATTGTAAAATTACAGCAAGCAGAGATCTAGAAATGCATAAGGAATTAATACATAATATACATTGGAAAACTTTGAATTTTACAAACAATATTTGCTGAAAGTGAACAATCCCTTTCCTTTCAATTTTCTTTTCCATTTCTTTTAACATGATTAAAAATCTTCTTAAATCCAAATACAGAGATGGATAAATCTATTTACACAATAAACCATATTTCAGGTTATTATTAAACTTCAGATTTTTTTTGCTGCTGTGCTTCTGTATCTAAATCAGCTGCAGGTAAATGTATAAAAGCACCTGCTCCGTGTCCCCTCTCTCTTGTGCTGAGGATCTGCCAGGAGCATGCTGAGCCTGAGGACCTCATCTATCATCTACTATGTCACCTACTTACTTGTCCTATTGATACCTGTTATCTCTTATGAGACTGCGGCTGCTCCGTGCCATCTGGATGCTGTGAGGTCCGCTCTGAGCTATGACTATTACCAGGAGGGAGATTTCATTATCGGAGGACTGATATCTGTTCATGCCACTATTTCAGATATGGACTATCATAATTCCAACTATTACTGCCAAGAGTAAGTTCTATTGTTCATCTTCATATTATTTTCTGTAAAGCTCCATACTGTACACAATATTTACTAAGTATTTGCTACTGAGAAAAATTTGTATCTTTATGATTTCAGATATTACAATCTAAAAAGACATTAAAAAAATAAAAGCTTATAATCCATAGTTTCGCCACATTTTTTTTTCTCAACATTTTTTGGCCATTTTGGGATTGCTGCTGTCCATGGGTGTGGGGAGGGAAACATGTGTCCGCCTGCTTCATACAGGCCTATATATCTCAACCTTTCATGTTCAATTCTTATCTCTTATTTGACATTTAGCATCAGTCCTTTTTTTTGCAATGCTAACATAGTATCAGGCATCACTACCTTCAGAAGGTGTAGGAGATCAGAAAAATCATGTCAGGCTTGGAAAACATTTTTGAGTGGTTTATGAAGGATCTAACTTTTGATGAGTTAATCCATTGGTGCTTAAGTGGATGTGACTATTCAGATGTCATCACTGACGTCTCAGAGTACATTGGTCTTTATCTGTCCACAGGGTTGGGTTTTCTGAATTATTGTGCAGTTACATATGTAACACTATGACAATTGCTATGTTTTCTGACAATGGACGTCTCTTTAGAATGAAAAGTAGAAAAGCTCAAGATAGGGTCATGGTGATCTTAGTCTATGGTGATTTTAGAATGTAGGGTTGTGGGATGCGAGGTGTTTGCCTGCCTAAGAACAGTGCTATTAAGATACTTAAAATGAATATTTAAGGCTTCATTGCAGACACCTTACACTTGGACTAAAGGACAGTAGCATCCAGACATCTTCACCAGAGGTCCCATTGGGCACAGAGGTACGTTTGTACCTAGGGTTTTTATGTAAGTCTGGTGTCCTTAACTAAGGGGCTGTGAAAAATGTCAGGGAATCCCTAAAATGCATGGCAGTTGGCCAGCAGCTCTTTAAAGCTAAGGCTCAGTGTCAAAATCCTATGTATGGATCAAATCTAATCTTGCTGATCCCACCCCCGGCTACTCTGCTGAGCAGGTTTCCTTAGGTGACTTGCAGAGTTGATTGCCTGGGATCAGCTGGGGGTTTGTTGTCAAGAACGCTGGGTGATGTCATTGTCTAGGCTCTGTGTGTTCCTCAACTGGGGGTCGAATAATGCACCCCTAGCCAGTCAGTTGCTGGGGGTAGCATACAGGGTCTGCAAAAATTCCTATTGCTTAGTAGACTCAGGGGTGGTTATTATTTGTTATGTGACTTATGGTATTCCTGTCTATTTCTTGACCCCTGTAAACCATCAGACTGAGCCAAAACCTTATGAACCCACAGCCTGAACCAGAACCTTGTGCATCCTACCAGACTCTGTATCCAGTTTGTGCTCCAGCCTGTTTCTGGACCTCCGTACCTTTCCTGAACCCTGTTCTGGAGTCATCTTATTCCTGTGTCTGTTCGGGATTCTCAACAGAAAGTTCATAATCATTAGGTTTTGCAAGGCTTATTAGTTGGTTGACAGAGGTTGTGGGTGAGTTTAGGACCTGTAACCTTTGGGCTACCATGACACACAGATTCACGGTAAGATGAAAGGGCTTGTTACTGACAAGTGCCCAGGTTCCTGTAGTAGAGAAAATGTATCAACATGGTTGCTATTGTGAGGGTCAAAGTAATGATTATGTGTCCATAATAATTATATGTTTTATGATTGTATACATGTGCCCTTTGCCCCATATTTTGTACTTTGTCTGTTGAGAAATACAGAGCTTTTCCCTTACATCAGTTTTAACCAGACATGCAACTGTCAGCGGAACTCAAGTCTTGTGATGGAAAGCAGAAGATGGAAAAGCAGATGTTTGTTAAGAATAGCATCAGCATCCAGACTAGTGGTCAATTTACTGTAGACAACGGTGACTGGACATTCCCCTGGCATAGCAACCAAGGCCTAGTTTTGAGGACCAATCAGCAGGGGTCGGGGGCCAGACATATATGCTTAGCTATAACCAATTATAATGATTTTAATGTCTGTAACCACACCTTTTTCTATGGGTATAAGAGGCTATGTAATCAGGAAATAAACACAGTTCAGTTCTCTTTTCTGTACGGCAAGTTAGGAGCATGAACCTAGGATAAAACAGAACTTCAGTCTTCTGTCTTTTCTTATCAAAACGTGCACGCATGCTCAAATAATTTGGGGTGTCTGAGAGAAGAGTGTAAGGCGGTTTTGCGCTGCCCCGTCACTATATATGTGGGTGATGAAAGTAATGAAGTTTATCTTCTATAAAAGGCAAGTTTTTTCCCCTCAACCCCTGAACACTACTGGGGACTGTCCTTCTGTATGTGAATTAAACCAATAATCCTGAACTGTTAGGTACCCTAAGAGCAGTTTGTTGCAAATGTGGTAGTAGTAAGGCCGATGGTTCTGCAGGTATTGTTGAACATATTTATAATATGCAAAGATTTGCTTTAAAGCAAATATATCACGTTTTTAGGTCCCCAAACCAAGCTAAAATCCTTATAGGCCACTCATACACAACTTGGGCATACATATTCCAAATCAATATTCACCCCTGCCAAAAAATAAACAGGTTAAAAAATTTACTAGTAACCCTGAGATGCTTTATGGGACATATTTTAAAAGTGATATTCGATTGATTAACACATTTCTTTAGGGAGATATTTGTATCGATTTTCGGAGAAATTAAACTGCCGTATTAGGTCAAAAATATGCCTAAAATTTCATAGAAACCTGTGATGGGTTTGCTTTATGAGATGTACACTATGGGGGAGATTTATCATAAGTCTCTCAGAGCAGAACTGTTCTAGTTGCCTAGTGCAACCAATCAGAACTCAGCTTTATTTTCCGACAGCTGTTTATAAAATTAAAGCGATCTGACTGGTTTCCATGGTCAAAAATAACAATTTTACATCAGAAAGTTGATGATAAATCTCACTTCATATATTTTCTCATAATCTGGTTTACAAAAACAAAACCTTAAACTAGATGTGGGACAGTCAAATGAGAATTTGAAGGATCCAAATGTATGATGCAATTAGTAATGTGCAGTGTATGACTCAGGGGTCTTTAAACCCCCTTAGTGACACAAACCTTTTTTATTTTGGGTTTACATTTTTCACTTCCAACATTCAAAAATGCATAACTTTATTATTTTCTGTTTACATAGCTGTATGAGGGCTTGTTTTCTGAGTAACAAATTGTACTTCCTATTAATGGGATTTCATATTCCATTCCATGTGTTAGGAAGCTGGAAAAAAAATCCCAATTTTTTGGAAATTGACTAAGAAACACATTTGTAACATTTTCTTTTGGGCCGGTTTTTACGATGTGTGCCAAATGACATCTCATCTTCTATTCTTTTGGTCAGTTCAATCATAGAGAAACCCAATTTATATAGGTTTTTATTATGTTTTACTAGATTTAACAAATCAAAATCTTTTGTAAAAAGAAATAAATTCTTCATTTTGTCATATTCTGACGCAATAATTTTTTCAAACTTTAATGTATGGAGATGTTTAAGCTGTAACTTTTGGTTGGAGGAAATTATGTTTTCTTCTTCACTTTTTTTTTAAATTTTCATTTGTGGACATATGGCCACTATTTTACAGAGAGGCCTGTAATTGACATAATGGTAAGAACCTTAACTATGAGAGACAAAATGAGAAAAGAAATCCAGAAAATCACATTGTCTGATTTTAAAAGAATTTGTTTGTAAATTTGGGTGGAAAAATTGTTCAATAACAAAAGTTAATCTCATTACTTCTTTATATTACCGTTTCTGGCAATGACAGAGGTCAGACATTTTCTTTAAGTCTGCACTTAAGTCTTCTTTAAGATTGGCACCCTGTTGTTGGTAGGTTGGCCTATTCCTCCATGCGTATCTCTTTCAGGGTAGTGAGGTTTTGGGGCTGTTGCTTGGCAACACAGACTTTCAACTCCCTCCAAAGGTTTTCTACAGGGTTGAGATTTGGTGACTGGCTAGGCCACTCCAGGACCTTTAAAATGCTTCTGATATAGCTACTCTTTTCCTCGTCCTGGAAGTATTCTTAGAACTATTAACCAGCTGCATTTTATCTTCAGTGCCGTTACTGAAGTAGGTTTGTACTCGCACAATGCATGGTTCCTTTCATTTTTCCATGTACATGGATCAGACATCCTCATCCCTTTGCAGATTTACATCGCCAATGAATTATGTCCCCTGCCATGCATCACAGTGGGTTTGGTGTTCTTTGGATGCAACTCAGAATTCATTCCCCTCCAAACATGCAATTGGTGTATCTACTGTGATTTTATCTGACCATATGACATTCTCCCAATTCTCTCCTGGAACATCCAAATGCTTCTTAGCAAACTTCAGATGGGCCTGGATATGTAGACGCCTAAGCAGGGGGACACGTTTGGGAGTCCTTGGTGGTCTATTGTACTACTTATGGGAGTCTTTGTTACTTTGGTCCTAGCTTTCTGCAGGTCCTTCACTAGGACCCCTGTGTGGTTCTGGTATTTTTGCCCACCGTGCCTGTGATCATTTAACTCCATTGGGTGAGATTTTGTGTTGAGCTCCTGATCGAGAAACATTATCAGGATTTTGTATGTCTTGTATACAAAGAAAAATCCCGGCACTCGCAACTTCTGTAGTTTAAATCTTTAATGGAGAAGTATGTCTACATCAGTGCAGGAACATCAAAGGGAATGTGTTTTCGGCTCCTTGCATGAGCCTTTGTCAACCATAATCAAACAACTAAACCAAACACATATAAATACAAAGTGATTCCTCACGTGTCCTGCCCACTGATGTCACATCCTTCCGGAATCCCGCTGTCCGAGGTGGGACGTAGTGATGTCAGGTATTTTCATCATTTTGATTACGTTTAAGAAAAAGAATATAAAACATAATGGGATTAACAGACAAGCTGTAATCATTAAACTTATAGCATGCTGGAAACATCATAGTCTACCCCAAAGTACCATCTTTGTTCTTGAACACCAATGTATCGAGAAAACTGATTATTTTGAACAAAGATGGCACTTTGGGCACAGATCTTTTTAGAAAAAGTACAGGCAGAAATAGTATTTTACACTATAGAAGCAACCATCCATACTCTACTAAAAGATCGCTGCCAAAATCACAATTTCAACGAGTTTGCAGAATCGTTTCTGATGAAGCCACTAAAAATAACAGATTAAATGAGATGGAACAGAAATTTCGTGATAGAGGTTACCCACAACATCTACTAAAAGAGGCACGCGATACAGCCATCAGGGGTACCGATATAGAGGTAACCACAAGGGATCTTTCTTTGTATACTTATTTGGCTTGGACCGTCCCCGGAGCACCGCACATTCCCAGAGTGCCGTCCACTTGCTACCTCTTGTATGTCTTGTAGACCTGGTGCAGGTCTAAAATTTTGTTTCTGGTGTCCTTCAACAGGTAATGAGCGGACGACAAATGAACCTCTTAAAAAAGAAGTTACAGGTCTGTGAGAGCCAGAAATCTTTGCTTGTTTATAGGTGACCAAATACATATTTTCCATCATAATTTTCAAATAAATTGAAAATCCAACAATGTGATTTATTAAATTTGTTTTCACATTTTGTCTCTCCTAGCTGAGGTCTAACTATGATGTCAATTACAGGCCTCTCTCATCTTTTTAAGTGGGAGAACTTAATAGTTTTTCCCCCACTGTATTGCTAAGTTTTTAACAAGTAATGTTAGGTTTCTGGATTTTTAAGTTACAGATTAAGGTAGGGGAAGGCAGGAGGAATCTACCATCAGGTCTACTTCTTATGGTAGAGTCCTCATGGTGAATTCCTTTAAAAGGAACCTGTCAGTAGAATTTGACCTTATAAACCAATACCAGTATGTCATCAATCAGCTGAAAACCTTCTGGATCATGTATATTTCTTGTCTCAATGTGGTGGCATCATCCAGAAAATCCACTTTGAAATGAGATGTAATTTGGTGGTATAAAGTCAAGGAGGTGGAGAGTTTGAAATTAAAGTCACATTTTCCTCACTTCAGAATGCTCTCTTCACTGTAATTGATGGTTCTGCACACACATCACAAACCAGATCTCCTTTTTTTCTGAAGTGGGGAGAGCTCAATACAAGTATGTTAGATCTCACTTCAAGTTGATTTGATGCCACCAACTAAGCCATAAAAGAAACATAATCTGTCAGGTGTAAATCTGCTTCACAACATACTGGTAATGTTTTATTAGGTCCATTTCTGATGACAGGTTCCTTTTAGAACTGAAAGTTCATTGGAAAATTTTATCTGCAAAACCCCTTCAGCAAAGCCTAAACAAAATGTATTGCATTGTTAACTAATCACCTGTATGGTAAAAATTGCTGACTTGGCCTCTATCTAATGATAGTGTACGCCAGACAATCTATGTATTCATTGACTGTCGTGTGTTATGTTAATAAGTAGTATAATAAGTTCTGTTCCCCTATGTAACATTTTAGGAAGGTAAATGTCATTAAAATCAATTTCTTCTATTCACATGCATTACAGTTACAACATGTCAAAATCCTGACATTATATGTGCCATATTTATTCTATGTCTTATCAAAATTTTTGTGATATGTGAAGTGTTTAGGAATCTTTATTGCAATTACATGATCTTATCTTTTATTTATTTAGTAATGTTGTATTTTATAAATTTTGTAGGATTCAAATTGAAAAATACAGAAGTATCCTGTCCTTTATCTTTGCTGTTGATGAGATTAACAAAGACCCCAACCTCCTCCCCAATATAAGTCTGGGATATCGTATAGCGGACACGTGTGGAGATCCAACAAAAACCATTCTATCGGTATTTCAAATCCTGTCAGGAAGGTACAAAAAGGGAGAAGAGGTTCCCAATTATTCCTGTGTGGCTCAGGGGGAACTGGTTGGTTTTGTTGATGATTCCACAATTTTACCTTTTGGTTTAAGACCAGTATTTCTATTACTAAGCCCGTATGAGTACCCACAGGTAAGTGACATTTACTGTACATCAGGGTTGCAATTTATCAAACCATTCCACATTGAGAGGCCGCAATAATACACCAATAATACGGAACTAAGAGCTGGCAATATACTGTCTAATAACATCTTACCTATAGAAGATCATCATAAAAGAGATCAGATAAATCAACTTATAACAATACAGACCCCCGACCAGACAATAATAACTAGTAAAGGTCCCAGACCAAGTAATTCATAATACAGATCCCAGAGGAAAAAAAATATATAATATGACAGTGTCAGAGTTCTGGGTCTGTGGACTCCCTGGACCACCGCAGGAGATACTAACCGACACCTGAGAGCGGAGTCTAAGTGGCACCTTTTCTTTACCAGAGCCTGCCACAAAGCGGGATGGTCTTGCTGTGGCGGGGTGTCACCAGGTCATTCCACAGGTGCCACTAGCCCATGGTGGCAGCCAAGGTCGCAGTATAGAAACGTGATCCAGAAGAGATGCTGAGGTCAGAGGTCAGGTCTGAGGTCACCACAAGAGGTCAACGCAGAGGTGGGGAACGAGAAAAAGGAACGACACAGGAACTCACAGGGAAGCTTTCTCAAAGGCTCATAAGCGCAAAGATATGGCAGGGAATCCGGGGAACAGCCGGCCTTTAAAGAAACCCGGAGTGGCAGCAGCAATCAGCGGTGCGCTGGCCCTTTAAACCCTTGAGTGCTGGAGCGCGCACGCCCGAGGGAGCGGAGACGCGCGGACCAGGCCAGACCAGACCAGGAGCGTAGAGACGCAAGTTTGGTGCAGCGCCACGGAGAGAGGCACAGGTGTGCCCGCAATCCGATTGCGGGGGCACCTGTGAGAAACAGACCTCAGACCAGAGGTAAATTAAATTACGGACCATTCACCTATGGATATATAATAATACACACCCAAGAGCAGACACAAAATTATTGTGCACACCCCAAACGATAATTTATTAAACTGACCCAGAAATAAAAAGAAAACAGACCAGTCAATACTATATGATATAAACCCTATTATATTTTACAATGGCTTTATCTAGTTAATTATTGATGATAATTAGAGATGAGCGAGCACTAAAATGCTCGGGTACTCGTTATTCAAGACGAACTTTTCCCGATGCTCGAGTGCTCGTCTCGAATAACGAGCCCCATTGAAGTCAATGGGAGACTCGAGCATTTTTCAAGGGGACCAAGGTTCTGCAGAGGGAAGCTTGGCCAAACACCTGGGAACCTCAGAAAAGGATGGAAACACTACGGAAATGGACAGGAAACAGCAGGGGCAGCATGCATGGATGCCTCTGAGGCTGCTTAATCGCACCATTATGCCAAAATTATGGGCAACAGCATGGCCATGACAGAGTGACCGAATGAGGCTAGATAGCATCTAAAACATGCAATAATTGACCCTGACACTATAGGGGACGGCATGCAGAGGCAGCGGCAGCAGCGGCAGGCTAGAGAGTGTCATGGCAACATACCCTAAATGGACTCAGGCTTCACCAAAGAGGTGAGCAAGAAGCGCTGAAATGATTTCCCATGTGAACAAAAGGTTGACGGTATATTTAGTCGATAACACAGCATGGTGGCGACATAGTGACTAAGTTCCATAACGTATCTGGTGAAACACCCGAAAAATGAGCCTGACACAGCTCTTTTGATAAGGGGACGACATGTGGAGGCAGCCATGGAGACAACTTCCTTGATTAAGAGCGACAGTATGGGGCATTCATATTGCGCTGCTATGATTGCAACTTGCGGTCTCCAGCATGGCGGCGACAGATGGGCCGAGTTCCACTATGTATCTGGTGAAACACCTGAAGATTCTGCCTGACACAGCTCGTTTGATAAGGGGATGATGTGCTGCATATCCTCTCGTGCTCCAGCGTCTGGGGTATAGAGAGTGGAAATGAGACATTGGTGGACGCTGTAGAGGATCGCGGAGGCAAAATGGACAGGAAACAGCAGGGGCAGCATGCATGGATGCCTCTGAGGCTGCCTAATCTTGGGATGGAGCTGGCGGTCCACTGCCAGGCGAGATTTTGGCTGTCCAAGCCCCTGTCTCTCGGCTTCTCCCCACCCAAAATGGGCCTGGGGGCCAGAAGCGTTTACTTTGAAAAAATTATAATTTTCAAAGCAGGCCGGGTCGTTTGAATTTTTCACCTAGGAATAATGGAATAGCATAGTGGTTCTATTTTTAATTGTTTTTACAGAAATGGTTCCATGATTAAGAGCGACAGTATGGGGCATCCATATTGCGCTGCTATGATTGCAACTTCAGGTCTCCAGCATGGCGGTGACAGATGGGCCGAGTTCCACTATGTATCTGGTGAAACACCTGAAAATTCTGCCTGACACAGCGCGTTTGATAAGGGGATGATGTGCTGCATATCCTCTCGTGCTCCAGCATCTGGGGTATAGAGAGTTGAAATGAGACATTGGTGGACGCTGTGGAGGATCGTGGAGGTAAAATGGACAGGAAACAGCAGGGGCAGCATGCATGGATGCCTCTGAGGCTGCCTAATCTTGGGATGGAGCTGGCGGTCCACTGCCAGGCGAGATTTTGGCTGTCCAAGCCCCTGTCTCTCGGCTCCTCCCCACCCAAAATGGGCCTGGGGGCCAGAAGCGTTTACTTTGAAAAAATTATAATTTTCAAAGCAGGCCGGGTCGTTTGAATATTTCACCTAGGAATAATGGAATAGCATAGTGGTTCTATTTTTAATTGTTTTTACGGAAATGGTATCATGATTAAGAGCGACAGTATGGGGCATCCATATTGCGCTGCTATGATTGCAACTTCAGGTCTCCAGCATGGCGGCGACAGATGGGCCGAGTTCCACTATGTATCTGGTGAAACACCTGAAAATTCTGCCTGACACAGCTCGTTTGATAAGGAGATGATGTGCTGCATATCCTCTCGTGCTCCAGCATCTGGGGTATAGAGAGTTGAAATGAGACATTGGTGGACGCTGTGGAGGATCGTGGAGGCAAAATGGACAGGAAACAGCAGGGGCAGCATGCATGGATGCCTCTGAGGCTGCCTAATCTTGGGATGGAGCTGGCGGTCCACTGCCAGGCGAGATTTTGGCTGTCCAAGCCCCTGTCTCTCGGCTCCTCCCCACCCAAAATGGGCCTGGGGGCCAGAAGCGTTTACTTTGAAAAAATTATAATTTTCAAAGCAGGCCGGGTTGTTTGAATATTTCACCTAGGAATAATGGAATAGCATAGTGGTTCTATTTTTAATTGTTTTTACGGAAATGGTTCCATGATTAAGAGCGACAGTATGGGGCATCCATATTGCGCTGCTATGATTGCAACTTCAGGTCTCCAGCATGGCGGTGACAGATGGGCCGAGTTCCACTATGTATCTGTTGAAACACCTGAAAATTCTGCCTGACACAGCTCGTTTGATAAGGGGACGATGTATGGAGGCAGTGAACTAGTAGTAGATTAAAGGTGCTGCAGTTAAAACTATGTTAGTTGGATCTTGGGATGGAGCTGGCGCTCCGCTGCCAGGCAAGCTTTCGCCTATCCAAGCCCCTGTCTCTCGGCTACTCCCCAAACAGCACTTCTAAGAACCTTTTGTATAAGATCAAATGTAGTAGCGTTCTTATAAGTTTGGGATATGGCGGGTGAGGGTAATGTAAACAGATGCGCAAGAAGCGCTGAAATAATATAGGTAAATGATAAAAGTTTGCCAGTATATTTTGTGGATTACACATCAGGGTGGCGACAAAGTTAACAAGCTTGATGTGGAATCCATGAAAACAACCCAAAATTCTGCCTGACACAGTTCGTTTGATAAGGAGACCATGTATGGAGGCAGCTATATGGATGACTTTTGGAGGCAGCTATGGCGATGACGTGTGGAGGTAGCAATAGGGAGACAATTTAATTTGGATAGTGCCTGTATGTGGCAGTCCAAAAAAGTTTTCAAACCAGAGGAGCAGGTAGGTGGTCCTCCAGAAAAATTAAATAAATTGAGTGCTTGTATGTGGCAGTCCAAAAAAGTTTTCAAACCAGAGGAGCAGGTAGGTGGTCCTCCAGAAAAATTTAATAAATTGAGTGCCTGTATGTGGCAGTCCAAAAAAGTTTTCAAACCAGAGGAGAAGGTAGGTGGTCCTCCAGAAAAATTAAATAGATTGAGTGCCTGTATGTGGCACTCCCAAAAATTGCTTACAACAGAGGACCGGGTAGGTGGCCCACCAGAAAAATTAAATACATAGAGTACTATAGCTAGAGCCAGTTGGCCCTGGCAAAAAATAGCCAGTTTCCTCTGCTTTAGTGTACAAAGAGGAGGAGAAGAAGGACAATGAGGAGGAGGAGTGCATACATTATTCAGGTTGAGCTTCTTTCACCTGGTGGAGAATGAAAATCCGGAGAAATCCAGGCTTTATTCATCTTGATAAGCATCAGCCTGTCAGAGCTGTCAGTCGACAGGCGTGTACGCTTATCGGTGATGATGCCACCAGCTGCACTGAAAACCCGCTCGGACAACACGCTAGTGGCAGGGCAGGCAAGAACCTCCAAGGCGTACAGCGCCAGTTCGTGCCACATGTCCAGCTTTGAAACCCAGTAGTTGTAGGGAGCAGTGTGATCATTTAGGACGATGGTATGGTCAGCTACGTACTCCCTCACCATATTTCTGTAAAGATCAGCCCTACTCTGCCGAGACTGGGGACAGGTGACAGTGTCTTGCTGGGGTGACATAAAACTGGCAAAGGCCTTGTAAAGCGTAGGCTTGCCAGTGCTGGAAAAGCTGCCTGCTCGCCTACTCTCCCTCGCTACTTGTCCCGCAGAAGTACGCCCTCTGCCGCTAGCGCTGTCAGAAGGGAAATACTGTTTCAGCTTGTGCACCAGGGCCTGCTGGTATTCATGCATTCTCTCACTCCTTTCCTCTCCAGGGATAAGAGTGGAAAGATTTTGCTTGTACCGTGGGTCCAGGAGAGTGAATACCCAGTAATCGGAGCTGGAATAAATACTTTGAACGCGAGGGTCACGGGATAGGCAGCCTAGCATGAAATCTGCCATATGCGCCAGAGTCCCAACGCGCAAGAAATCACTCCCCTCACTGGCCTGACTGCCCATTTCCTCCTCCTCCAACTCCTCTTCTTCTGCCCATACACGCTGAACAGTGAAGGACTGAACAATGGTCCCCTCTTCTGTCTCGCCAACATTCTCCTCCTCATCCTCCTCCACCTCCTCCGAGAGTTTTTCAACAGGCCAAGCAGCGGGATGGTGAGGCTGATGATGGCGGCATCGCCACTGACCATCTGTGTTGACTCCTCAAAGTTACTCAGCACCTGACAGATATCAGACATCCACGTCCACTCCTCATTGTAGACTTGAGGAAGCTGACTGACCTGACTACCAGTTCTGGTGGAAGTTGACATCTGGCAGTCTTCAATCACTCTGCGCTGCTGGTAAACTCTGGATAACATGGTTAATGTTGAATTCCACCTCGTGGGTACGTTGCACAACAGTCGGTGAGCGGGCTGTTGGAGGCGGCGCTGTGCTGCCCTGAGAGTTGCAGCATCTGTGCTGGACTTCCTGAAATGCGCACAGATGCGGCGCACCTTCGTGAGCAAATCAGACAGATTGGGGTATGTCTTGAGGAAACGCTGAACTATGAGATTTAACACATGGGCCAGGTAGGCCCCGCATTCCTCGGCGTTGGCAGTATATGAGCAGCCCCAGGGTCAGACACGGTCCCAGCCTCCACCAGGTTAACCCAATGTGCCGTCAGCGATATATAGTGGCCCTGCCCGGCAGCACTCGTCCACGTGTCCGTGGTCAGGTGGACCTTGTGAGAAACGGCGTTGGTCAGGGCATGGATGATGTTCTCTGACACGTGCTTGTGCAGGGCTGGGACGGCACATCGGGAAAAGTAGTGGCGGCTGGGGACCGAATACCGAGGGGCGGCCGCCGCCATGAGGTTTTGAAAGGCCTTGGTCTCTACCAGCCTATAGGGCAGCATCTCCAGGCTAAGCAACTTGGAGAAGTGGACGTTGAGGGCTTGGGCGTGTGGGTCGGTAGCGCTATACTTCCTTTTGTGCTCCAGCGTCTTGGGTATGGAGAGCTGAACGCTGGTGGATGCTGTGAAGGATTGTGGAGGCGAAGATGGGGTTTTCGCATGGGAGGTGTTTGGGCCGGGGTCCTGGGCAGGGGGCTGACTAGCAGATGACACAGGGGAAGGAGCAGTGGTGTGCCTGGCCGGAGGTGAATGGGCTTGGTGCCATTGAGTGGGGTGTTTAGCATTCATATGCCTGCGCATACTAGTGGTAGTTAAGCTAGTAGTTGTGGAACCCCTGATGATCCAGTTATGGCACAGGTTGCACATCACAGTCCGTCGGTCATCCGGTGTTTCTTCAAAGAACCCCCAGACTTCTGAAAATCTAGCCCTCGCCACGGGAGCTTGACTACGGGAAACATTTGGTGCTGATGCACCAGCTCTGTCCCTGCCTCTCCGTCTGGCCCCACCAATGCCTCTTCCAACCTGTTCTGCTATAGGACTCGCCTCTGTCTCAGAAGCACTGTGTTCACCCGGCCTATCAACCCAACTTGGGTCTGTCACCTCATCATCCTCCGATCCCTCAGTCTGCTCCCCCCTCGGACTTCCTGCCCTGACAACAACTTCACCACTGTCTGACAACCATGTCTCCTCATCGTCGGACACCTCTTTACACACTTCTTCCACTCCGTCAATAATGTCATCATCACCCACAGACTGCGACCGGTGGAAAACCTGGGCATCGGAAAATAGCTATGCAGCAACCGGACAAGTGGTTTGTGACTGTGGGAAGGGTCCAGAAAACAGTTCCTCAGAGTATGCCGGTTCAAATGCCAAATTTTGGTGGGAGGGGGCAGACTGGGGGGAAGGAGGCTGGGTGGACTGCGTGGAAGACTGACTGGTGGACAAATGACTAGAAGCATTGTCCGCAATCCACGAAATCACCTCTTTGCACTGTTCTGGCCTCAACAGTGCTCTACCACGAGTCCCAGTAACTTGAGACATGATGAACCTAGGGAGTGTAGCTCTGCGGCGTTCCCCTGCTCCCTCATCAGCAGGTGGTGTCTCACCCCGCCCAGGACCACGGCCTCTGACCCCTGCAGTAGTTGGACGCCCACATCCACGCCCTCGTCCTCTACCCCTAGCCCTCGGGTTAAACATTTTCCAAATTAAAGTGTAAACTTTAATTTTATTTTTTTTTTGTGTTTATTTTTTTTTTTTTATTTATTTTTTTAAACAAAACGATGCTATCTTATTGCTATGGCTAGTTTCTAACCTACACTGACAGCACACAACTGGATTTTGTGCTGTGCCTGATGACTTTGAGTTATAAAAAGAAATAAAGGTAAAAAAAAAATAAATCAGCAGACTCTGCCTAATTCTAATCAAACCCCTAATAAATTGTCCCACTTCGGTGTTTGAGGTGGATGTGCATGTCCCTAAGAGCTAAACACAACGGTCGCAAGTCTCCCTGCAAATTCCTCACAATATGGTACTAGCTGCACTACTAATGCCAGCAAGGCCAGCCACAAGCAAACAAAAAAAAGGAAAATATAACGCTATTGTAGGCCTAAGTAAGCCGTTGGGGTTCTCCTATGGCTATTTTCTAGCCTACACTAAAAAGCACACTGCTTTGCAAGATGACTTTGAGCTATAAAAAGAAATAAAGGTAAAAAAAAATAAATCAGCAAACTCTACTAATGGCAGCAAGCCCAGCCACAGGCAAACCAAAAAAAAGTAAAATAAAACGTTATTGTAGGCCTAAGAAAGGCTGTTGGGTTCTTGTAGAATCACTCCTGCCTAACAGTAAGCTAATAGAACACCCTAACGCTTTCCCTGACCAGCAGCAGCTCTCTCCCTAGCAGCATCCAGACAGAGAATGATCCGAGCAGCGCGGGCAGGGGCTAGTCTATTCCAGGGTCACCTGATCTGGCCAGCCAACCACTGCACGCGCCCTAGGAGATGGAAAACGCATGTGCCAGACTGCAGGGAGCAAGGAGACCGCCGCTGGAGAAGGCAGAAGTGAATCACTGTACAGCCAAGACATCTCTGTCATAAGAAGTAAAGAAGGCAGGTCTGAGCCTACAGACTCCCTTAAAAACTATCAGTGTTACTTCCTTTAGATCACTTATGGAGTTGCTGACCATGGCCAGTATAGCAGATCCTTATCTCAAAGTACCTATCACTTTGCTCCTGTGGATCAGGCTCAATATGAATCTATTGTCAAGTGTCTGAAATATTTTGGATGGAATTGGGTCGGGATCATTACTGGCGAGAGGATCGATGAAGCAGCTTTAAATGAACTGCGGAAACTGATGGAGGAGCACGAGATCTGCATCAGGTTTATACTGTCTATTAGGGATACAAATTTTGAGAGAAAGATTACTGAGATAGATAAATCAACCGTAAGAGTTTTTATAGTCTGTGGATTCATAAGTCGATCACATTTTCATAGATTCTATTTTTCTGATGCTCTGGCAGAGAATACAACCTTCATCTTTCATAATTCCTGGGTTTCTGCCATTTATGGATTACCGCTGCTATTCAACTGCAGTTTAAACTTCAAAATGTACAAATCAATGTTACCCAAAGTTCAGGATTATATTCAAAGTTTTAATCCTTCCACCCATCCAGATGACCCCCTGCTGCAGGAGATCTGGTTCTTTCTCTTTCATTGTAGGACTAATGATAAAGGTATAAGTGCTTACTATGAGGCAGCGAATATGTTTCCAGGATATAACTGCACTGGGACCAGCCATGTTCTGCCTCCGGTGTATTCCGTAAAGGATTCTACCTTATATTTTACATATGTATCAGTGTATATTCTGGCTCATGCCTTACACAAAATAAAAGATATCAAAAAGAAACAAAGAACATCCCAATTACAGAAAAAGGTAATCCATGGATAAACTCTAGTTCAATGTATTTTATTTACCGTACAAGCTGCTAATCTGGATATTCACTTTACCACACGATATGCAGAACATCCGAGAAATAATTGATAAAATGTGTCATCCAATGGTTCCAAGTTTACAGAATGTTTTGAGTAGAATTGTCATTTCATAAGTAGTAATATGAGACTGCGCACAGTGGAATTATGGGAAGAAAAAAAATATCAGGTTTTCCTAGTATGTTCCATTCCAAAATTAAAAATAATCTATGGACCAGAAGACTGGGCTTTGGATTCTGAACAACCTGAAAAATAGACCGCAAAAAGTGAAAGTTGGGAGCCAGTGGTCGGAGGAAGTTCTGTCTAGCGTAGGAGGGGACAGTTCTTTCGGCATTTTTGTTCTCTGTATACACAGCTGGTTTTGGAGGAATGATCACGAGTGTTGTGTGCAAAATATTCTGATGATGTGATTCTTGTTGGATTGATAAAAGATGGTGAGGATGAGGGGTATAGTACAACTGTGGCTGAAATTTGTGAGTGGTGTGCAGTAAACAATCTGCAATTAAATCTGCTAAAAACCAAAGAAATTGTAGTCGATTGCACAGAAAAGGACTGGTTTGAACCATTAAAGGGGTTCTCAGGAGGTGGAAAAACATGGCTGCAATCTTCCAAAAACAGCACCACACCTGACCATGGTTACTGCCAGTACTGCAGCTCAGCTGTATAGAAATGAATGGAGCTTAGTTGCAATACCACACACTACCCATGGTCAGGTGAGGTGCTGTTTTTGGAAGACTGCAGCCATGTTTTTCAACCTCCAGAGAACCCCTTTAACTATAGATGTGGTGGAAATTGAACGTGCGAGGGGATACCAATATTTGGACATAATGGGGCACATTTACTTATCCGGTCCATTCGCGATCCAGTGGCGGGTTCTCCGTCGAGGATTCGGGTCTTCCGGTGATTCAATAAGGTAGTGTGCCCGATGTCCACCAGGTGTTACTGCTGCGCCGAAGTCCATTGGAGATCACTGGAGTTCACCATCCGTTGCTGGGTGCAGGTAAGCGCGTGCATGCCGGCACAGATGCCCCACAATCTGATCGCGTGCGTCAAAAATTCGGGGCAATTCGGCGCAAATCGGTAATTTTTGGGAAACCCGACGAAAAATAGCGATTCGGGCCCTTAGTAAATGACGCCCATTGATCGACAAAAAACTAAAATGGCAGTCTCCAACTGTCTCAAGCAGTAAGCTGTTTTTCCTGAGATCACTTAGGGCCTTCTCTGTGAACACCAGCCTTCTGATGACCTTCAATGAGTCAGTGGTACTTAGCTCATTAACCCCTTACCGACGCCTGTCGGGTCCCGGTGCATGTAGTAGGCTCAGAGGCTGAGCCCTCTCTATAGCCAGTAAGTTTTTGCCGCATAATGCAGCAAAGACTTGTTGGTAACAAGCACGATTGGTGCTAGCACCAATTGCGGGTGTTTTCCCACTAATTACCACTGGCGTTACGTCATCATTATCGTCATCGTCCAAAGACCCGAGGCTTCTTCTTGTTAAACCTTTCATTACAATATGCTATAATGAATGAGGAGGAAAATCCCCATACAGTGCCATACTGTAGTATGGCAGTATATGATAGGATCGATCGGACAAGCTAGCCTAGGGAGTCTGAAAAATAGTAAACAGAAAAATAAAAGTTTTAAAAAATACATAATTAAAAAAAAATTCAAATCACCACCCCTTTCCCTAGAACTGATATTAAAATAACAGTAAAAATCCTAAACATATTAGATATCGCCGCGTCCAAAAACGCCCGATCTAGCAAAACCCTGTAACGGAAAATAGTGCCCAAAGTCAAATATGGCACTTTTGTTGGCATTTTAAAAAATATAAAAAATCAATACAAAGTGATTAAAAGGTTGCACAGTTCTAAAAGTGATATAATTGAAACCGTCATCAAAATTCACAAAAAATGACACCACCCACAGCTCTGTAAACCAAAGTATGAAAACGTTTTGGTGCCACAAGATCGTAAAATAAAAAAAAATTGTACAGAAGGTTTTAATTTTTGTAAATGTATGAAAACATTAAAAAAAACAAATACAAATTTTGTATTCTTGTAATTGTATGGACCCAAAAAATAAAGTAATAAAACAGAAAAAACCATGTGCTATGCCAAAGTACAATCTTTATTCATACATAAACAAATCACACCAAAAAAGAATAAAAACATTTAAAAAGGATCACAATCCTCTATACAAACACAAAGGGAGGATAGGGTATATGATAAATACCCATGGAGGCAGACCTCCCTATACAGCCCCCAGACCTTTAAACCTATCCAGCTGTTAAAATATGACAAGTAGCAAAGGAAAGAATATCAAAAGTACCAATGGAATATGTTCCCCTAAAATAACAGGGAGAACAGTATGACAAAAGGTAAAACAATATGCAATGATAATTACCAATAACCGCTGGGCTGGCAGGAAAAAAGGGGGGAAAGGGGGCTGGAAGAGTAGACAAGTCATTTGGGTGCACAACGAAAGCCGTAAAATCCAAGCCCACAAGAAAATAGCGCGAATGCGTTTTTTCACCATTTTCACTGCATTTGGAATTTTTTTTTCCGGCTTCCCAGTACAGGGTCTGAAATAGTAAATATCATCACTATGAAGTGCAGTGATGAAGTTGAAAATAAGCCACCACAGAGCTCTTTATGTGTTAAAATAAAAACGTTATAGATTTTTGAAATTGGGGAGTGAAAAAATCAAAGGAAAAAACAAAAAAAGGCCAGGTCGTTAAAGGAAATCTACCATCTGATGTGATGCAGTATGAAGCTAACATACCTGGAGACTGCTGTAGCTACACTGATGCAGGATCATATACTGCTTGATTCCTGTGCTGAGTGGTTTTGCTGATAAAACAGATATAACATTATGATAATGAAGCTCTGTGGCTTCTATCTCTGCTCTGGTGCTTGCTTTGCCGCTTCTCATAGTAGGAGAGTTTCTCTCTGATTGTATCATCATCTCCTGCAGTTCTCTTCCTGTCAGACAGAATAATCAATTGCTGCACCATCCCCCAGCTGCTGTGTATGAATGATCCAGCTCAGGTTGATTAGTGCTTGACTAATCATGCTTAACTCAGCAGCCATTTTCAATTCCAAGCTCTCGTGTAATGTGTAAGCCAGTCTGCCCAGCTTTCCCAAGGATCTGAATGTTATAATTGTTTTATCAGCAAAACCACTCAGCTCAGGGATTGAACAAGATATGATCCTGCATCAGTGTAGAAATCTAAAGGTATGTTTGCTTCATAATGCATGAAATCAAATGGTAGGTTTCCATTAAGGGTACAGTATAGGTTAGGGGTGATTGGTTTGTTCCTTAATATTTTCTAATGTCTTTTATGGCATTTTATTTTATGTATTGTCTGTACTGTTAAACCCGGCTGTGACATCTTCTTTTCCCCTTTTTGAGGGACAATAAATTATTATTAAATTAAATTCCACAGGGGCACAAACACAGTTGAAGGGAACCTGTCATCAGGAATATCATTATTAAATTATTTTGGCATGCTGATTTCAGATATGCCTTTATTATGCATCTGAAGAATTCCACAAATTTTTAATAACATTACCTGGCGTCCTTCTAGTAGCATGTGGTGGGTCCTTGCTGGAGGGGTGCAATGGCATGAGTCTGTTTCTACTCAGTGTCTTCTTCTTCCTCCTCCCTCATAACCCCCCTTCTCCCTCAGCCTCTCCCCGGAAACCTCCCCCGCTTATGTCAGCTCATCACCACAAGAAATTCTCATTTGAACTGCTCAGCCACCTGCACCACCCAGGACTCACCACAGTCTGGTGGCAGGGAGTCAGATTATTTTGAGGAAATGATTAAAAGCACTGTAACAAAGTCATTTTTTACATCAACAGGTGATATTGGAAACTGTCATCAAGTAAAACTGCCCTTCCCGATGACAGGTTCACTTTAAAGAGGTTGGCCACTTTTTAATAACAAATTACCATGCAACAAGTATCTTTGCCTTTCCAAACTTTTAGCCAATCTGATCTCTACTCTATCTGTCTTTGGCATAAACAATCTACAGTTCCTTGTATCCAAATGATGTCACTGATTAGAGTCCTGGTCTTCCATAGTTTTCTTTGTGCTTCCATTCCTAAAACAAGAACCAGAATAACTCTTTTTACTCCAAATATAGTTGTCACCCACAATTCCTCCATGTGCTGTATCTTGTATGCAAGTTTCACAATTCTCTCTATTTTGGTATCTATAGAATGTTTAACATTTATCCAGTCCTAGATCACTATTAGATCCCATGCTTTACATTGTGTGTGCTACATTATATTTCTTTACTCATGCTATCATTGCCGAGGCAAATCTGCACTGCTCAAGCTTAATTTGGTTTCACAAATCTATATAGAAATTAGGAAAAAGAAGAAGGGGGCAGAAAATTCCCAGCTTGTGTAGTCTCTTGATTGGAGAACTTTCCTGCTGCTGCTTATTGACGTCATGTTGACATTCTTTAGCCTTGATTGTGTTGGTTATAATCATGATGCCGGCGCCATCTTAAAATGAAGTCTATGTTACAATGGTTTTAGGAAACACAGGATTTGATCAGCTGGGTGTATTTTAACATACTAAATTTACCCCCTTTACCAGAATGCAAAAATATCAATTATCTGTATGATTTCTCTGAAATATCACCAGTAAATGTATCTCTTCTGAAACCCAGGTTTTTTAAGGCTACAAGTAGAGACGTGTTAATATTTTAAAATTTAATACACAAATGTGCAGTGCAAACATCTAAAACAATAATAAAAAAATATGAAAAATTGTTACAAATTCTAAGTACTAAGTTGTAAAATAAAAAGTGTAAAAATGAGTTGTATACATTTCTTTGTTTGATTTTTCACTCCAAAACTCAGGGCAACAACCCCCTTCCAAGTTAATTGGGATATCAGGATTCAGGGGTAGTGCACGCAGTGAGAGCGATAACATAAGCCAAAACCTGGGAGTGGAATCTAAGTGCCACCTGGTTTAAACAAGAGCCCGCTGCAAAGCTGCAGTGAGATACCACCAGGTCACTCTACAGACGTGACTTTGCTCACAGTGGTGGCCAAGGCAAAGTACAGAGTCATAGTCGGGGACATGCAGGAGACCAGGACGGGCAGCATGGGATCAAAGTCAATAGCAAAGTGGAGGGTCACAACAGGAATCGCAATAACGCATTATTGGAAGCTCTCTCTTAGGAATAGAGCGCAAAGATCCAACAGGAGACACAGGAAGGGTTCTGGATATTTAACCAGGAAGGTGGACCGCCAGCACCAATCAACTGCTGGAGTGAGAAGACTGCTGCTGGATCCAGGGAAGTTAAGAGGTGCCACAGCTGTCATGGAGGGGGACAAGGAGCAGCGCAGGGGCATGGGTCGCAGGGGCACCTATGACATAGAATAACTCTCTTATTGTGTGTTTGGAATGTTCCTCTCTGTCAGGTGTAAAAAGCTTCACGTTCAATACAACAGACTCTGCTTCAATGTCTTGCTGGTTCATTGCAGGCAGATGTCACAGACCTGGTTCTAATTGTAATTTTGAGAAATTTATTAAAAAATATACTAATTAAACCATAATTTTACTTTAAATAACTAAGAAACTGAATTTTGCTTTTGATGTATTAAGATAGAGAAAGGCAAGAATTTGTTGTTACCAAATCTGACCATCCTTTTTATTTTTGACAGCTACACAGGTACATGAAAAAGGTTCATTACACGGACCCTGATGGCAAAGATGTGTTCTTCAATGACAGAGGTCAAGTGTGTTTTCCATGGATGTTAATAAACTGTATGAATTATGCTAATTATGATTCTAAGATCAACAAGACAATAGATTACAAGAACAGCTTTGCAGAACAGATCGTAGCCATCTTTAATGGAACAGAAGAGAACTTGATAGCAAATATGCAACCAGATATAATCACATGGAAAAACAACAAAGTAAGAGAATATGTATTTAACATTCTTCTTATTGTGGCAGATTTATCAAGCTGTCTGAAAGTCAGAATATTTCTAGTTGCCCATGGCAACCAATCACAGCTCCCGTTTAAAATATTCATGAGCACTGGTGAAATGAAAGCTGAGCTGTGATTGGTTGCCATCGGCAACTAGAAATATTCTGAATTTCAGACTGCTTGATAAATCTGCCCCAATGTCTTCTACTTGTGGAGAACTTAATTTTCCAAATTTTAATTTCCTAATAATACGAGCAAGAGTATTGGTTCCCACAAATCTAACATTTTGTAGGCAAATAATGGAATATAAAAACTTCTACTTTGCTTCTTAGAATCTTTTGAAAACTTCTCTAAAATCTAGGAAGAGGAAGGGTTATTTGTCAACTTCCAGGGAAATTTGAGCAACATTGGTTTGGAGCAAATAGATTTGGCCTCAAACCAAAGTTTTGGAAAATTTGGTGACGCTTCGTCAAAGAGAATCTTTGATTATTTGCTCATCTCAAATTCTGTATAATGAATGGAATCACACTACAACATGAAAGGAAAGTAGACAACTGGTTAGATGACCTTGTGTTTTTGCTGAAGGTTTAGTGTTAATTTCCTTGATGGATTCTCAAGTTAGGTTTAATTATATGGCTAAATTGAATATATAAAGAATATTAAGTAGTGTGTTCGGAGCTCTATATAGTCTTCTAGTCCCTCAGTTTTATTCCAAATTCATACGTATTACATGTATCTTCCAATGGAGAACCATTAACACCTCATACGAAAAATAAGGCACCCTCCAGACACAGAACCGCTTAGATGTTGGTCCTTAACATTCTCCCAGTAGCATATCCCGCTATATAGAGAAAAAATATACAGACATAGAGTTGACAATTTCACCATTTCAGTACTTTATTTTCGAATCTACTCACATAAAATCAGATAAAATCCGCATAACAAATCCACGAGGACACCAAGCTATCGCCCAACCCTGGGTTTCGCTCGTCAACTTCTTCTGGGGCATGACCGACGTCTGTCCTCACTTCCATTTTATACATACAACAGTGCAATCAATTATCTTTACAAAAATTCACAAATGTGCAAACAATAGTATATATAATTTGCAGATGATCACATAGTTATTAAAATTCCCAAACTCAACTGAAAGCTGCAGAACTAATCCTTCTCACGCAGACCTCTCAACCAAGCTTAGGTAATCAACCACGCTATACAGGTTGCTAAGTAACGCCTCACACAAGCTTGAAGCCCAGACACATTGTTTGTATCACCAGGACAACGCCACCAACCAATCAGAGACAGTCTTCTCACACATCCACCTCGTGTCTCTCCTCTCTCTCCTCGGAAGTATGAGTGCAGGACCGCTTCACACAGTCACAGTCAGTAAAAGTATTTGAATTGTATTTTATTTCATTTAATCCCTTTGTATGTATCATAAATGAATAATTAGCTCCCCCTAAGGACTTTAATAACAAATAACATCCAAATATTATATCCTATTGTATCCTATGCTAATTCCTACTTGTAAATATTAATTAACCCCATAATTATTTATATTATGTGCCCTATACCACGCTTTCTACATTATTTCTTATGTTTTACTTTTTACGATTCATTCCATAATACTGTGCCCTACCCCACAGTCCTATTTCATGAGAAAATATATATATTTTGCATCATATTTTATATCATCTTTTTATCATTACGTGTTACGTGTAGATGAGAATTAGATATATTAAATTGCTACATCCATTAATTACAGGGAAAACTAAAATATCCTAATCGATTCCAGGTAAAAGTTACGTATCCCTCAAACAAAATTTTTTTATTTCTCAAACAGTATATAAACCGCCTAGTCATATAGTCCCTAATTCATGTATCCAAATGCTCAATTAATAAGTATCTCTCAGAAAACATTTTATTTTTAGATCGATATTCAAATCACCAGGTGACATGGTCCCTAAATCATATATCCACTTCCCTTCTCTCCTACTTAGTAGTGTACCTAAATGTTTTGCAGCTTTCAGGTGTAGTGAAGGGGATCTGACACATGGGGATAGCGTATATACAAAAGGTGTTTAGGAATAGAGATTTCTAATAATGTTTTTTAATGAGTTTGGGAATTTTAATAATTATGTGATCATCTGCATATTATATATACAAGCGAAACCCAGGGTTGGGCCGATGACAGATCAATGCAACTGTATTGCAGTATATGGCATTTTTGCTTATGATACATTACAATGAGTTACTGGCTCATTGTAACGAATCTGCAGTAACCATGCAGTAACCCCACCAGATTTTGAACCCAGGGGCCCCCACCAACCTTAATCCAGCCCTGCTTAAGATCTATTAAAAAGAAACATTTCAAATCTGGCTATATACTGGGGGTATGGAAGGCTATATACAAGGGCTATGGGCTGGCTATATACTGGGGAAATGAGCTGGCTATAAACTGGGGACATGGATGGCTATATTCGGGTGGCATTGGTTGGTAGTATACAGGGGCATGGATTGACTACATACTGGGGCATGGGCTGGCTATATACTGGAGACATGGGCTGGCTATTTACTCGGGGCATAGGCTGGATGTATACAGGGTTTATGAGCTGGTGATTTACTGGGGTTGCAAAAAGGCTAATGCGCATGTTGCCACTACCAAACGATGTTAAGAGGGATTCTGGGCACAGGCCAGATGTCAGGATGGATATGTTGCAAGCAAGGCCTCAGGGCTGCAGGAAAGTAGGGAGAGGAATCCAAAAGATTAATGTCCATCATATGGGACTCTAGATGGATAATAGCCCTGGTGGTCTTAATGTCGGGCATTTATTTGGAAAGGCTGTGCTTGTATACTGGCTATGTTCGCAGAATCTGAGTGGCCACTTCATGAGCTCCAATAGTTTTTCCCAGTGAGTGCCGCTGTTGCTTCCATCTTGAGAGAAGGGACTTTAGCTGTTTATTGAGAGACATACAGGAACTGGACTAAAGATCCCTGGGTCCCCACACTGAGGTTCTGTCTCCTAATCCCTCTCTTCCTATGGCCCATGGGAGTGTTTGTAGGCTCGGCCATTGGAAAGCTATGGCCCCTCAAGGACAATAATGCTTAAAAGGAGCAGAAAGAAAGGAAGACGCATTTAAGCTAAAATGGGAGGTACATTACAAACAATTTTACCAACAAAAGGTTTTCAGGTTACAAATACATTTCTCTTCTTTGTATTTGTAGAATTTACAGTAAAATATTGCTATATACCACAAAAGTCTTTGTTGAAATTAAGTTTCTCGTATCAGTGTATTTATGACATCAAGGACCCATGCACACGACCATATATGACCATCTTTGCAGCTAGCTCATATTGAGGTCTATTATGCTTGGTCATGGTTCACCAAGTCAGGCCACCATGTTGGAATAGACTTCCAATGGAGATGGCAGTGTTAAGCAGCGCTCACCTCCCACCTCCACCCGGCCAATATTGGATCCTAAACCAAGCATTGTTTTTGGCCCTTTATTGCACGTTTGTGTGCATGTTGCCTAAGTTAACTGTGTTTATTACCATCTAAAATACTTTTTATACTTTTTTATGATTTACAATTTACATAACAGAAGCCGGAGTCTCGCTGTAATGATCCGTGTTCTCCTGGATACAGAAAAGCTTCTGATAGAGGACATCTGATCTGCTGCTATGACTGTGTCCCATGTTCTGAGGGAGAAATATCTAATATAACAGGTAACAGTATAAGAGAGAATGAGAGACAACACAATTTATCTCCTTTTATCCCCTTTTTACCTAATTATTCATAAGACATATTAAACCATAGAGAGAAAAAAGAAAAAGTTTTTCAGCTCACCTATGAAAACAATGTAGATGGCGATTCGTGGCTGCACGGACACCTGGGTAGCAGCAAAGGAAAAGAGTGTAGTCCAGCTTCCAACGAAAGGCAAAAATATGCGTTAAAAGTCCACTTTATTTAGAAAAAATAACATGTTAAAAACATCATAGGACGTCCATGAAAAAGAAACTGACGCGTTTCGGGCGAGAAAACGCCCTTAGTCGTAGCCTAATGCATGGAATAAGTAGAGACTATTTAAACATAAGAAGGAGTCACATGATACAACAGGGCGGAGCAAATAGAAGCAAAAAGCAAAAGCAGTCCACATGAAGAAAGAATGACAAAACCAAGCGGATATACTGTGTGACCCACAGGAATGATATATTAATAAAGATACATTAGATCATTTTTGTAGTTTAAACCCAGTGGGAACCTTGTTTGGAGGGAGAGGATCCAGAAAGCTTCACGGGATCGTAGCTGTCTGGTCCAATCTCCGCCCCTATGGGGGCGTGGTAAGCGTTCAATAGGAATAACAGATAGTGTAGTTACATCGCCATGGTGCATTTCTAGAAAATGTTTCGAGAGCCCCGACAAACCTGCGGACAAGGTAAGTTGGTGTTTGGTGGCACCACTAATGTGTTCAGCAATGCGTTTTTTGAGTGGTCTGATGGTGCATCCTACATACTGTACGCTACATAATGAGCAAGATGCTAGATATACTACATTGTCACTAGCGCAATTGAGGTGTGTATGTATGGAAAACGATTTTTTAGTGACATAGAAAGAAAAAACAGAAGTTTTAGTAATATATTTGCATATGTTGCACCGAATATGACCACATGTAGTGCTGCCCTTGTATTGAAGCCAAGTAGATTTGGCGTGACAGGAGGTGAACAAATTCGGAGCCACTATTTTGCCCAGGGATGGAGCGTTTCTGGAAACATAGCATACTCCCTTATCCAACACATCAGACAAGATTTTGTCTTGGTACAAGATAGGCAGATGTTTTTTTATGATGTGAATAACATCATTATATTGTGGGTTGTACATGGTACTGAATGTAATAGGGCAAGGGGTGTTGACATTGTTTTTCTGTTTACCACTTTTAGAGTATATTAAACCATAGGACATCCAAGATCCCTTGAAGGGATTGTCTGACTATTTTAAAAACTCACCTCCTCAGGCGCTGCCATTGTGCACTATAATCTATTGGAGCTGTGCCCCTGTATGCTTACCGGACCTGTGCTCGGACAGCTTCCGCTGACATAACAATTCCCTCCAGGTCTGTATTTTTTTCACTGACGAAGCTGGGAACATGAATAAAAAGCTACAAGCAAAACAGAAACAACATGCAAGCAATTCGCCGGTGTGAATCGTCTTTTCAATAAAATTTGAATCTGGATAACTGATTTGTAATTACCCTGTTTCCCCGAAAATAAGACAGTGTCTTATATTAATTTTTGCTCTTAAAGAGGCGCTAGGTCTTATTTTCAGGGGATGTCTTATTTTTCCATGAACAAGAATTTACATTTATCATTGAACAAAAAATCCTCTAACCTCCTTATGACTCTCCAAACTCTGAATTTCATGCTGTATTTCTTATGATCTATTTCTATTAGAATCATTGGCCACAATCTCTCATGTTTAGTAAAAGCACTTTCCATAAATGACCCTTCTTATCCTTGTAGCTGCTGGTATCACATTTGCAGCACAACAACCAGTGATTTACTTCCATGAAATCTTCTCCATGTCACAACCTTCTGCAGCATCTAAAAGATTTCCTAATACTAATGTATGGCGTGGGGGAAGCTGCCAATGGCGGCCGCTAGGTCTTATTTTCAGGGGAGGCCTTATATTTCTAAGTCAAAAAAAAATTGGGGTGTCTTATTTTAGGGGAAACAGGGTAGCTAGATAGACACAGGAGCAATTACACAGATATGTGTGACAAATGGTAGAACCTAAACCGGCCATAGTGCAGATATACACTGGCAGAAATACTAGTGGTTACTCCAGTAGGTACTAAAGGTGAGCGAGAATTTTATACCATGGAAATTACAGGATAGAGGGTACCCACAAAAACAAAGTAATATGTAGTAATAAGGTAAAATTTGTCATTTTACAAAGTAAAAACATATTCGCTCAATTACTAAGGGGGGGGAAAGCACTTTCATCGGCCATAGCGGTCAAATTAGTCCCGATCACACACATCAAAATAATTTCAGTTTTTTAAGAATTGTTTGTATCATTGGATATATGTGTTATAATTGTCCCAATGGGTATTAAGATTGTATTATGTAATATAGTGGATTATGTGAATTTTTATCTTTCGTGACATCACTTCCGCTAATGGGAGATATATACCATCTTGCCAGTAATCTCAATTTAGACCTGATGAGGCGTCTCTGTTGTGTTTTTACTGGTTTTATTTGACTTAATAAAATCGTATATTTTTACCAATCCTTGGATCGGTGTGCGCCCTGGAAATAGTCTTTTATTTTCTGGACCTGCAAGGGCGGAAGTGTGCTCCTGCCTTGCGGATATCTGACTTTCATCGGAGTGTTCACCTTTTTCGGGGATTGCACGGCTTGGACAGATATTGAACAAGTGTCTGCTCTGGGATTGTGTCACACGCAACCGGTTTCTATCGTAGCTGCACTAGTTCCATGCGACACAATTTGGGGGCTGTGCCATCGGGCGACTGATTCAGACTGAGTGCGGGATTTAACTTTTAAATTGTGTGTCGCTAGCCCTAGGACTTACATACACCACTTAAAAGAAGGTGAACTCTGTTGGACACATGCAGGATATCGGGCGCACAATCTTAGTGAATCTAGGCACAGTGCATTATCATCGGATAATGCACTTTCGGTGTAAGTAAATGGGTCCCTTAGTGAACTTAGAGACTTAGAGACTATGAGGATGAGGGGGTGACATAAGAGGGAACACTATAAAATAATTTATTTAATAAAATACTGTTGCTTGAACCAGCCATCAGCCGCCATCTTATATACAAAGTCCAAGGTCAATGTGACTGCAGAGAAGCCTGGAATTTGGTATATACCGTATATACTCGTGTATAAGCCGAGTTTTTTAGCACAAAAAATGTGCTGAAAAACTCCCCTCGGCTTATACACGAGTCAGTCAGTCAGTCAGTCAAAATTACTTAAATAAAAAAATAAACTTATATACTCACCCTCCATTGGCCCCGATGCGCAGTGCTGCTCCCCCCTTGTCCGCGCGGCTCGTCTTCAGGCATCCGCACCCGTCTTTTGTCTTCTGCAGGGCGCCGTCATTGTTTTTCCCCCGGGTGGGGGCATGACGTCAGCAGCAGCGCATCATACTAGGTGCCGGCCCGGGAGAGAGCAATGGCGGCACCCCGCAGAAGAAGGAAGACGGGCGCAGAAGCCTGAAGACAAGCGGCGCGGACATCGGGGGAGCAGCACTTCACAGCGGGGCCACCAGAGGGTGAGTATATAAGTTTATTTATTTTTTTATGCTGCTGTATACTACTGGGGCAGGCTGGGGTGTTGTATACTACTGGGGCAGGCTGTATACTACTGGGGCAGGCTGTATACTACTGGGGCAGGCTGGGCTGTATACTACACGGGGCAGGCTGTATACTACTGGGGCAGGCTGTATACTACTGGGGAAGGCTAGGCTGGGCTGTATACTACACAGGGCAGGCTGTACACTACTGGGGCAGGCTGTATACTACTGGGGAAGGCTGGGCTGGGCTGTATACTACACGGGGCAGGCTGGGGTGTTGTATACTACTGGGGGCAGGCTGTATACTACTGGGGGCAGGCTGTATACTACTGGGGGTAGGCTGTATACTACTGGGGGCAGGTTGTATACTACTGGGGGCAGGCTCAGGTGGCTGTATACTACCGGGGGCAGGCTGTATACTACCGGGGGCAGGCTGTATACTACCGGGGGCAGGCTGTATACTACCGGGGGCAAGCTGTATACTACTGGGGGCAAGCTGTATACTACTGGGGGCTAGCTGTATACTACATGGGGCTAGCTGTATATTACATGGGGCTTGCTGTATACTACATGGGGCTGGCTGTATACTACTGGGGGCAAGATGGGCTGGCTGTATACTACTGGGGGCAGGCTGTATACTACTGGGGGCAGGCTGTATACTATAGGGGGATGGTTGGCTGTATACTGGGGGGGTCTGTGACCAATGCATTTCCCACCCTCGGCTTATACTCGAGTCAATAGGTTTTCCCAGTTTTTGGTGGTAAAATTAGGGCCTCGGCTTATACTCGGGTCGGCTTATACTCGAGTATATACGGTATATGGTGTTCACCGTTTAATAGACAAAAGGAGGACACACATTGGGTTTCATGTAGTTAGCTAGTGTGTTAGGCTGCCTAAAGAGATGGGTTTTAAGAGCATGTTTAAAACTTTGGAGGTTACTCTGATAGCCCCTAGAAGGACATTCCAGAGAATTGGTGCAGATCTAGGGAAGTCCTAGAGTCCTGTGAGAGGTTTGAATTGAGGTAGCAATTAATTTAAAATCAGTGACAAAGTTGGCAAACTGAGTTGAGTGAAGAGAAATAGGGAGGTGCAAGATTGTGCAGAGCTTTGTGGATGAGGGTTATTATTTTAAACGGTATTTGGATGAGGCAGGTAACCAGTGCAATGACAGCTCAGATTCCAGCACAACCCCAAAACAGAAGCCTGCTTCCTTGATGTTATATTGATTCCACAGACCAAGACGGAGAGATCAGGGTTGATTTGGGTAGTAGATGGTAGAAAGACAAGAAGTTTAGTCTTAGAAAGATTACGCTTCAGGAAGGGAAAGGACATGATGTTAGAGACTCAGAGAGACATTCACTAGTGTTCAGGATTAAGGCATTGGTGATGTTATGTGCATAAATATATAGCCGGGAATTATCAGCATAGAGATGATACTGGAAACCAAATCTTCTCATAGTTTATCCATGGGGGCAGAGGGAAAAGAGAAGATGACCTAGGCCTGAGCCCTGAGGAACCCCAAGAGAGGAAGAGAAGAGAAAGATTCAGAATAGGATACACTAAAAGAGAGATAGGAAGAAAACCAAGAGACTACAGTGTCCTTTAGGCGAGGAGAAGCTAGTGGTCCACAGTATCAAACACTGCGATAGATCCAGATGAGTGAGGAGAGAATAGTCACATTTGGATTTAGCAGTGAGGAGATCATTGGAGATTTAGGTGAGAGCAGTTTCAGTGGAGAGCATAGAGAAAAAACCAGACTGTAAGGGGTCAATGAGAGAGTTAGCGGGTTAGTAGAGAAAAGACCAGGTGTTCCAGGAGTTTGAAAATTAATGGGAGATTAGAGACTGGTCTATACTTAGTAGAGTCCAGGGGACATTTCTTAGGTAATGGGGTAACAACAGCATGCTTGAAAGATGAGTGAACAACACCAGAAGAGAGAGAATTTAAAGATTGAGAGGTGACTGCTGGGGAGAGAGACTGTATGAGATGTGAGGAAATGAGGTCACTGATGCAGGTAGTGGGGCGAGTAGAGGAAAGGAGCCTGGACACTTCTTCCTCTGTGACTGGCTCAAAGGAAGAGAGTGAACAAGATCAGGTACTGGTAGGAGGGGGATTAATGGGGTGAGTGAATTGGGAAATTATTTTCAGGCAAATGCAATCAATTTTATCTTTAAAGTAGGTGGCCAGATTTTCATCCCCAAGGCCTGTGACAATGGAAAAAAAAGAAAGCAAAGAGAGAACGGAAACTAGATTACTAAATTAGACCGGTTTAGCAAGGTGAAGAGCAGGGTTATAGGTTAAGAGTTATAGATTAAAGGTTCCAACCCATGTGGTGGAGCTGTTGTAACATCAGTAAAAACATGCAAAAAACACTTCTGCCTTCTCCCGAGGACTCTGACAGCGCAAGACCTGGTCAGGCTCTCCTCATCTGCACAGGAACAGGAAAAAGTGAAGCAATGTAAAAAAACTTTGCTGCTGACTCAGGACCTAAACTGCCTGACCATCAAAAGATGAAAGGGTCAAGGAGTCCAGTTCTCTTTCAATTACTTTATTTTATATTGTATTTCTAAGATTATCACTAGGATATAATAGATTTTTTTACATTATATTTTAAAAATGACTTTATTGAGCCCAAAACATATAGGGGTCATTTACTAAGCGCGCATTTTCATCCAGGTTTCCAGAATTTTTCTGATTTGCACCGAATTGCCCCGGGATTTTGGCGCACCCGATCGGATTGTGGCGCATCGGCGTTGGCTTTCACACGAATGGGGGCGTGGCCATCGGAAAACCTGACGGATTCGGAAAAAACGTGGAATTTAAAAAACTATTTGTGTTGCAAAATTAATCACTCACATGCACCGGGAATAGGTTGGTGAACCTCGGCGGACCTCGGCGCAGCAGCGATACATGGTGGACATCGGGCGCATGACCTTAGTGAATCGCCGAAAGACCCGAATCCTCGTCGGAGAACGCGCCGCTGGATCGCGTCAGGACCAGGTAAGTAAATGACCCCCATAGTATAGTAGTTTCTAAGTTGACTTGGGAGGAGAAAAGGGAGGGCAGGAGTGGAGAGAGGAGAAAGGTAGCACAAGAAATACTTTTTAACATGTGTAAGGAAGGGGTGGGAGGGAGGGGTAAAGTAGGGGGTTTGGTGTCTGCAGATGCCCTTATTTATAAATTTTTGACAGTCTTACACATAAAAACATTTCTTTCACATGAAAGAGAGAACAAGGAGAATAAATACTGGTCACATTGTTCAGATTGACTAGCATGAGAAAGCGCATGTATGTATTGTGGAGGAACTTTCTAACGTATGTTACTTGGGATGGAGGAGAGCGAAGAGGTTCCTCTTTGTGTTACTTGTTGGACCTTATCTCCTATGTTATGTACAAGCGCCAAGGAACTATACTTTGATGGAAGTATCATGTTTTCTATCTGACCAACTAGCTATCTATCTCCTCTAGACAACAGACTTGGTCTATTTTATTAAGCCACTCAGGTATAAAGGTATCATCAGTTTTGCACTTTGCACCATGATGGTTGCCAGACTATTTTTAGAGGGTTTCCATGTCTTGTTGGGCAGCCATAGTAATAGAGTAATGGAGACACATAAATATTCAATTTAGTGATATGGTTAGTGATTCTAGCAACTTCTTGCCAAAATGCCTTCAAATCTGGACATGACCAGAAAATATGAGTGTGGGTACCTCCAGGCATGCCACATCTCCAACAAAGGTCCTGAGCTTGCAGACCCATGTGAAAAAGGGTTCTAAGCGTTTTATACCGTCTCGTCGTAATCTGGAATTTGACACACCTGGAAAATCCATGTGAATTTAAATGAATCTTAGTGATGTACTTATTCTCAAATACCTCAAATGCTAGCTCCGATTCCCATTGTAATGAGTAAGCAGGTTTTGCATCTGAGTTACTTTCTAATAGAAGGTTCTCAAAAGATATAGACAATAGTCCCTTTAGTAGCATATTATCCACAAAAGTGATTTGGAAGGAGATTTTTTGGATCCTAGTTGTCTAATCAGAACTTCAACCTCTTGTTTAGGTAGAAAGTGTATACCCGGCAACAGATCTGTTCCAAATTCCAGACACAGTTGTTCTGTTAGGTATGGTAAAAAAGGGGAGTAAGTATCTTGACAGGCCTGACTGGTGAGGGTGGTGGTACTGAAGGCCTTATGTCATACGCTATTTCTAAAGTGCCCTTTGAGACCAAGTTGTCCAGGAGCCCCCTCCCAGGGGGATTAATCTCTAGGCCCACGCCAGTTGTTCGGCAGGCAAGCTTTCCGATTTAATATCCATTCCTAAATGTCTGTCATTAGCAGAATTGAGGTGGATCTCTTTAGGTCAATAGCTTTATAATACAATAGAGGATAAGGTAGTCCGATAACCCCGTTTGTTTTGTGAAGTTAGAAACTCGTCCAAAATTTGATGTTACCGACATGATATGGGGGAAGGCCTCTTTGGGGTTGGTAACCATGAGTAAGAGGTCATCTGCAAATGTTGCATTAAGAAGGACAGTAGAGCCCACCTTCAGTAGAGCCCACCTGGGTTCTCTCTCAGAGTCTGGAGCAATGTTTCCTTTACAAGAACAGAGAATGAAGGGGAAAGAGAGCACCCCTGTTTCATCCTGTTGCTGATTTGAAGGGAGTCTGAGAAAGTGTTGTTAGCTCATATGTTTGCACTCCAGGCAGAGTAGAGGGTATTGACAGATTCAATAAAGACCTCTGGGAGCCCAAATCTATGCAGCATGGGTAACATGAAGTCCCAATTGATTCTGGCAAAAGTCTTCTCGGTATCTGTGTAGGAGATTATGTTTCCTTGCATGATAAA